>NC_140593.1:530874353-532224478 GCF_964204655.1 Triturus cristatus | reverse complement strand
AAGATACCCGGGGCAGTAGCAGTGGCCGGAAGAGTTTTTGCCAAACTAAGCGCTTCAAGCGGAGCACAGAGTGGCAAAACTCAGCAATCTCTGCTGGCGGAGCAGAGTCCGCCCCTACCCCATATTGTAGATTTGAAAGAAAGGCAGCCATTTTGGAACACGTGTCGTAATGATAACAGCCTGATCCCACATTAGCCAATATTTAGAGTAGAGTAAATAAACGAGTGCAATCCAGGTGAAGGACAAAGTATCTTATCTGGAATGTGAAAGAAGTTAATGTGGTCCATTAAAAAGTTAATTCTGGGTGACGAGAGAATCCGAGCTTACCGCTTGAACGGTGGCCATATTTGGACCTTTATAGCAGGGCGGTCATCTTGAAGTGGTTATGATTTGGTCTAGGTTCTTGGTAAGGTTGCTGCAAAGAACTCAGTATGTTGAAGAAGAAAGTAGAGAAGTTCTATTCTGCTTTAAATGTTCAAACTATACCCTAAGTAAGGTTGCAGAAAATAAACTCAGTATTAAAATGCTTTTTTAAAAGCAGTTGTATAATACTATTATGTTACCGGTCCTAAAGTTATAGAGAAATTATGTTCTTCTGTATGTTGGTAAGGAATATAACTTCTCCAAGAAGGAATTACCTAAGATCAGCAAATGTATAGGCAAGTTAGAACCACAGGTTTAAAAATATTAATACTCCCATGAGTAGTATCTAGCAGACAGATCAGTAAAAATAAACATTCTGATGTAATGCAACATAAAATTACTACCCATAGAGCATTTCTGCATCTTTATTCATTCCATTTCTAGTGGTGCCCCTTTTCAATATAATTTCACTTTCTCCTCTCCTCATGGTAAGTTCTCTGTTATGCCATCTGGAGTGTATTTTGATTTGTTCCAGTCTGAAGAAGGCAAAGGTTTTGTGATTGGGATGGTACAGATGGTTATGTTCCATAAGTGAGGTGCCAAGCCCTGCTTTATCAATATTTCGTTAATGTTCCAAAATTCAGACTTGTAATGGTCTGATGGTGCTCCCGATAAAAAAGTTGGGGTTAGAAATTGGGTTTGTGGTTGGCAGAGGTAATCACCCTGTCCAAGCAGGAACCATATCCCTAGTCAGGGTAAGTCAGATACACACCATAAATTAACCTGTGCTCACCCTCTGGTAGCTTGGCACAGACGAGGCAGGCTTAACTTAAGAGGCAATGTATAACATTTCTGTGCAACAATTCAAACAGTAACACAGTGAAAACACCACAAAAATACTCTACACCAATTTAGGTAAATAGTTTATATTTTTATGAACAAAACAAGACCAAAATGACAACCATCCACTAAGTATAACCATCGTTATGAATTTTGTAAGAATAAATGAAAATTCTGGCACTAATGTAACCTTGAAATACAATTAAGGGTGGGGAAATGTGGTCACTACTTAAACGACACTGTGCCAAATGAAGCAAGCAATAATATCAGTATACTGGGGGAAACTGAAGTGCCATTTGGTGCATTTCAAACTGTGTTTTCAAACATATTGTGGCTACATTCTATGAAAAAGGGTAATGCTGTTTGTAGGCACAACATGCTCCACCAAAATGCCCTCTTTGTGCATCTAAATCACTAGAAGCATCCACTCACCAAAATAAATTTTGGCTGGCTATGAACAAGGCCTTAATCCCTTTGACAAATTGTGCTTGTGGTTATTTTATGACAAACTTGGGAGAATGTGGCATCTTGACATCAATGGGCACCTTGCCGCGATCCTTCCACATCCAAGTGAATAAAGGACTATTCCACCTAGCACCAATATTTCATCACTTTAAATATGTTGAATGGGTCCGGTGATCTCAGTCTAACTTCTGGATGATATAATTTACTTTTTTGGGTAGTACTGCACTTCATTAATAGCCCTCCTCTCCAGTCTCTCACACTGAGAAAAGACTAAGGAATAATGAGATTGACAAACGAGTTATCTAGCTCAATTTTCTCCTGCTTTCCCCATCTATTATTGACTCATTCAATTGCTCAAAACATCTTTTTTAGCACACTCCCCATTTCTGAAATCAGAATCAAGGCTATTGTGGATTGAAGCTAGTCGGTCTGTTCTGGCCTGGTTTAATGAGCCAGTATTATATGGTGCTCTGGGCTTCACATCCTGCCCTTTTTTTGTGGCTGACTAGTATTACTACTTTCCCAGATTGTGAAGGCCGTGGATGAGTGGGTGACTGATAAAAACAGCCTTACAGGGGAACTTTCAAGAAGGACAATCTGTGATACATCAGGTTTTTATCTTCCAGCACACCATTCATAAATTTAGCACAGCATTAAAAATGTCCCTGTCTGTGTTCTTTTAAGATATCTCGTTAGCTTTCGAGCTGACCTCAAGGAAACATGCTTGTGAAAAATGTAGCATTTTGGGCATTGACCCGGGGTTTCTGTAATTAATTACATTGTTGCAGACTGGAACCTCCTCCCAGGTCAGACCTAATCAAATAGGGCTCATGAGTAAAGAATTACCTACCAGCAGAAGAGCCAAGTAAGGTTGCTTTTTGGCTCCACTTCTGTTCTCCATCTTTATAAATGACCTGTAGTAAGATGTCAAAATAGCTACTGATGACATTCGACCAATAACTGGTTTCCAGACTCCCGCTCTGCCTTATGCTGATGATCCACCTTGATTGCAAATACCACCAAAGGTCTATAAGCAACAATTGTAGCCATGGCAAATTATTGCAAAGAAAATAATTTAGCAATCACCACAAAGAAAACCAAGATAATGGCATTCAGGACCAAGCGTGACAAGAAGTATTCCTTCTTCATAATTCAAGAAAGACTGGAGGAAGTTGCTTCTCTTACCTATGTGGGTATAACAATCGATAGGTCGCTAAAGTAGAATACCCATATATAATCATCTGTAGGCAAAACCGAAGCAGCCGCAAATGTCATCCAGATGATGGTGTGCAAACACAGTCGTCAGTGTTCCCATTTTATTGATAAAATCTTCGGACATGAATCTGCTTTGGTGGGAGTGGATAAACTGCACTATTAACAAGCAGTTTCTTAGCCTGGGCTAAACCAAAACATAGATGCCTTAGGAACCTTACACCCCAGGGGTATTGACGACTTGTTCAATCCATCGTAGAACACCCTATGATATCTCGTTCTGCTGTAACCAAAGAGAAAGAAGAATCTTTGCACTGGTGAGGGGTGGTTGCCTGTTACTAAATGCCACTTCCAGTAAAAGATGCCCCAAGGATTCAGACAAACGTCTGTCTGGCGAGAGAGAGGACATGCAACACTTTTTGCTGTCTTGACAGTTTTACAATACGGTCAGGTCCTGTTCAATAGCAAAGATCTTATGCAAAGAGCAGCTCGAAAATCTCCCAGAGCAAATATTTTATCGAGTTGGAGGCAGGGCTACGGAAGCTTGAGCGGAGAGAGAAGGGGAGTAGGGGAACAGGATTAGGGATGCTGACCCCGGCCTCCGACTGAAAGTGGCTGAGACTCACGAGAGACCGGGTGAGAGCGGGTGAGACCGAGACCGGGCAGTTGGTGCTCGCGGGACCCCATTACAATGTAAGGTGAGGTGAGGTGGAGAGCTACCGGCCCATAAGTAAGTGAGTAGGATTACTGTGAGACCTGCGTGAACCCATGTTTGTGCCTGCATTGTGCCAGCACTCAGCCGCCCTCAGCTGCAATCAACTTTTAGCTTCCGCCCTCAGTTGCCCTCAGCTTCCGGCAACCTACACCCTCAGGAGAGAAATTGGAGCTCAGCACAGCACTGCACAGTGGTCCCCAACTGAAACAAGCATTGGCATAGCCAATAGGTCTCGCTTTTGGGACCTTCTAAGTATTTAGTTATGAAGCACAATATCCTTGGTGCAACATCAACTGTTGCATGGCTAAACACTTATAAGGTTTGGTTAAAATATATATAAACTGCTGGTCCGGTTTCCATAACCCTGACCAGAAACAAGTGAATTTCAAAATCCGAACACCTACATTTTTATGATTAGGAACTCAGAGGGGACTTGCAATTGCCCTCACTGATATGGAAAGGGTACTTTATTCCTTATAATACATGTTCACACCATAACCCCTCCCACAAACCACTTGAATCCTTAGTACTGTGCTCTTTCATACAAAGAAATGGAATGTTTATAAACATGAAGATTAAAATTAACAACTCTAGTGCAGAATTTAACACACCAAAAAGCAGTTAGATATTTGTTGCAAAAATATGCTTGAATCCGTTTCCTGCAAGGCAGACTAAAAAAAAACTGTACTCATAAGTATAAGCATGCAGAGAGATTATATTTTTCCAACCGACTAACTACATTGTGAAAATTCAAAATAAATAAACATGTTGCCGTAAATAGCTCATTAATGATCTTCAAACGTTCGGCTGGAAAAAAAGAGCATAATAAGGAAAAATCATCACTGTTTCCCTGTTAAGTGCAACTTTAACTGTACCCTTTGGCCTGTCTTTCCCCTGGGCTGCGGGCTCTGGCAGCAGGCATTGTGACTCAGAACTGAACTGTAATACATTATTACAGTTGAGCAGCTACCTAATTTCTTTATTACAGGCAATAGGGACTTCACAAATCGCTTGTAATAAGTAAATTAGGGGCAGATGTTTATATATGGAATGTAGGCTCCCATGAGCTACCTGTCTCCCTCTATGTTATGAGCAGAGGTGAATGAGTGAGTGTGCCCTTCCCTGTATGCGTATCTAAGTTTGCATGACTTAGCGCCTTAGTGTATGCTTTGTTACAGCACGATCAGTGCATCGCACAGCTAAATGTAAATTATTATTTAGCATCCCAGGGGAGAGGATATTCCAAATAACACATTCAATGTACTTATTTGACTAATGCTTTTAGGGAATCAATGGGCAGCTGGTGTCAGAATGAAGTTAAATGTGTGAGCATAGGTGGGACCTGTACAATGAAAATAGAAAGAAACCGGTTATCTCGATAATGTCTCCTTTGACACCCTTTCCATCCGCTCAGCGGTTTAACACTAGTTAAAGTACAAAAGTTTGTGTTTTGTGACATCACGGCGCTGGAGACCACCGCAGAGTTTTTCTTTTTCTTTCTGTGGTCACAAAACTCTGAATCACAGCTGAAGGGCTGTGATGACACAAAAGAGAAACCTATCATCTAGGCCAAACAGATAGATATCTTTATTGTTTGATTAATTAAAATCTTACAATAAAACAAATTCATACATTAATCCATTATATACACTTTAAATAGTAACAAATCCTTAAAATTCAATACAACTTTTAGTGTTTACGATAAAATTCATACATTTAAGACTTTAAAAAGAAAATATAGTCAATCTTAGTGTCCTGTTTCTTGCTGTTCGAATTTTTTCCATACTTTTTTTTTTTAAAACATATTTTATTTATCGATTGCACAGGTATTACAGGACCCTGAATATCAGAGTCTGCAACAGATTCACATTGCAGCATATCTCTATAGCAATCTATTTGTACATGTGCCATACATATATCGTGAACAATAACAACCCCCCCCAAACTCCCCCCACCCCATCCCCTGCGTCACACCCTAGCCATGGATTCCCGACCACAGCCCGAAGGCCCCACAGCCACATCGTATTGTGGTAAGGTGACACCCCCGGTCTTCCCCTCTTGCCTGAAGCCCCCCCTTCTCGACCAGTCTCCCTAGACATCCCCATAATTAATCCTCTTCTTCCACTGGTGGCTCCAGCTACAGCCCCCGGTAATCCGCCCACCGCTTCCATATTTTATAATGCTTGCGTGGACATCCTCGGGCTACATATATGGGCTGTTCCAGCCCCATACAATAATCTAGGCAGTTTTTCCATGCCGTGATCGATGGAGCTCTAGGCGCCTTCCATGCCCTGGCGATATCCCGCTTTGCCAGCGTAAGGCCTAGCCGGAGCAAGTGCCACTTATATATGTTGCCCCCAATGCCCTCCATAACATGTAGTAATGCAAATCGTGGCGTGCGCGGGATCACCCACCCAGGCAGCTCGGCCAGACAGGTAGTTACTCCCCTCCAGAATCGGTCCAGCGCTGGGCAGTGCCAAGTAGGGTGTATAAATGTCCCTTCCTCCTGACCACACCTAAGACAGTCCGGAGCAGCAATCAAGCCCGCTCGGAACAGTCTGGCCCGGGTAAAGTACACCCTGTGCAGGTATTTAAATTGTATGAGGCGCAGTCGCATCGCTATAGCCGCTTCCCTTGGGGCTGCCAGGGCCTCCCTCCAATCGTCCTCATCTAAGGCACCCACATCAGTTTCCCAATCTCCCGCAACTTCTCAAGCTTCGTAGAGCAATGGATCACCAGGGCCTGATAGATCCTGGAGATTTTTTTGGTTTCCAGATCTCCCATAAAAAGTCTCGCTTCAAGCGGGCTAAACTCTGGGAGTGACGTCAGACCCTCCAGGCTGGGGGACAGTGCATGCCGCAGTTGCAGATATCTGTAGAACTGTGATTTAGGCATAGAGAATTCCCTCTGCAAATCCTGAAATGATTTAAGTGTCGTACCGCTCATAACATTTCCCAATGTGGAGATGCCTATGTCATCCCATCTGCGGAAACCTCTCAGCGCCATCAACTCGGGGAAGCGCCCATTGCTCCAGAGGGGACTCTCTTCAGTTAAAACATTCCACCAGCCCATCCGACGCAATGTCTGCCGCCAGATCAGGAAAACCACTTGCGTGGCCGACGGTAGGCTGCTGCGCACCGACGCAGAGTACAGGATAGTGTGTAATGTATTAGTTCCCATAAGCATCCTCTCCAGCGCATACGCCGGGTCTCCTCTATCCCCATACCACCACTCGTTGAGAACAAGGAGGCGCGAGGCCTGATAGTAGGATAAGACATCCGAAGACGCAAGTCCTCCGCAATACGAGGATAGAAAACACGTTCTAAGGGCCACTCGCACTTTGCCCCCCTGCCACAGAAACTACCCCAACACTGAGTTCACCTGTCGGAACCATCGAAGCGGGATCGGATATGGATAGTTTTGCAGTTGATATAGCAGCTTAGGGAGTGCCACCATCTTAAATATTGCGGACCTGCCATATAGCGTCAACGGCATTCGAGACCAGGTCTTGAGATCTGTGCGGTCCCAAGAAAACTCCGGAGCCTCCGAAAGGAACACCCCCAAGTACTTCAATCTTCCCACCGCCAGCTGAATATCCCGTACCCACGCCCCGGGCCCCGGACAGTCCCCCAGCATCCACAGTGTGGATTTGGAAGGATTCATATATAATCCCGATGTCTCTCCAAAGATCTGCATGATCCGTAGGAGTCGCGCCCCCGATGCATCCAACTCCGTAAGAAAGAACAGGACGTCATCTGCATATAATGCGATTCTGTCCGACACCTCCGGAGACCACTCGAAACCCCGGATCGGTGCATCCATACGCACCCACGCCGCCAACAGCTCCATGGCAAACGCAAATAGGTACGGGGACAGGGGGAATCCCTGTCGCATGCCCCGTTGTATGGGAAAGACAGGAGATGTCACCCCCGCCACCCGCACCGCCGCCGTCAAGTCTGTATAGAGGAGCTGGAGATAGGAAAGAAAGCTCGGACCCAGATTGAGTCGGCGCAATAAGGCAAACAGATATACCCAGCTCAAGGAATCAAAGGCCCTATCCATATCCGCCAACAGTAATGCCGCCCTCTCCCCAGTCTGCCTAACCGCCGCCACGTGTGCCCGCCTTATATTGTGCCTAGTGGCCCTCTTGGGCATGAATCCCGCCTGGTCTGGATGTATAAGAGTCGATATATGGGGCAGAAGACGATTAGCTAGTGCTTTGGCCAGGACCTTCGCATCTACATTGAGGAGGGAGATAGGCCGATACGAGGCTCGTTGGTCCGGGGGCCGGCCGGGTTTGAGAAATACCACCACCTCCGCGTGTCTCCAGTCCGGGGGAAGCATGCCCCTCTCCCTGGCCTCCTCCACTATTGCACGATAATAAGGGGCCAGTTGTATGTTATAGCGTTTGAAGAATTCACTCGGAAACCCATTGGGCCCAGGCACCTTCCCTGAATTAAGTTCCCCCAAGGCCGTGCTAAGCTCTTCCTCCGTCAGCGGAAGATCCAGACGGTCCCGCACCTCATCCGATATCTGTTTAGGGGGTAGGTCAGCTAGGAATTGCTCTATGGTGACCGCCGGCTGGCACTCCCGTGGGGGCATAGAGCTCCGCGTAATAGGCAGCAAAGCTTTCTGCTATAAGGAGTTGATCAGTGATCGGAGCTCCTGTATTATCTATTAAACCCGGAAGGGTCTGAGCGTGAAAGGCGCCCCGGCAGAGCCTGTAGAGCATCGTCCTGGACTTGTCCCCCCACTGATAAATCCTGCTACGTGTCGCCAGCCACGTCTGGCGTGCTTCATCCAGAAGAAGGGCTGCTGGGCCAGGAGCAGTTGTCTCACCCACCATCTTCCTCCCTCCTCCTTAGCCTGTCGCTCGAGTGCCTCAACGGAGACCTCCGCTCGCATCAGCTCTTCCCTGCGCTTGCGGCGGGCCGCTGAACACCAGGAAATGTCCACCCCACGTAAAGTTGGCTTCAAGGCCTCCCACAGGGATCTCACACTCGACACCGATCCCTCATTGGAAGCAAAGTAATGGGCAATAGCTTCCCGCATATGAATACTATAGGCTGTGTTCTGTAGGTGCCACGGCGACAAACGCCATCGAAATGTCTGCCGCCCTCTGCCTATGGCCAGCTCAAGGGACACTGGAGAATGATTCGATAGGCCGCGGGGGAGGACTTCTGCGAGCACCACTCCACTTGTCCGCACCCGGGGAAGAAATATATAGTCCAGTCTCGAGAAAGTGGCATGAACTGCTGAAAGATATGTGTATTCCCGCCTATCCCCGTGAGTCCACCGCCAGACATCAACCCAGTCAAGACTAGTCACTAGGGAGCTGAGTTTCGTGGGGCCACCTCGCCGCTCACCACCCTCCCCCCCATTCTGGTCCCTGGCCAGATTCATGACATCATTCCAGTCCCCTCCCACGATAGAGAGCATTTCTGGCATGTTCGCCCAGAGGGCCAATATCCTCTCCACAAAAGACCACTGTAGGGGGGGGCGTACACACTACCCAAGATCACAGGAACTTCCCCAATCGTACCCCTGATAAATAAATAGCGGCCCTGTGGGTCAACCCATTGCTGCGCGTGTATGTATGGGACCCTACGATGAACCAGTATCGCTACCCCTCTGGACCCCCTCGCAAACCCCGCATGAAATACCTGGTGATACCCATATCTTTTCAAACATGGGGTCTTCGTACCCAAGAGGTGCGTCTCCTGCAGCATAAGCATATCCGTCGGAGCCCTCTTAGCCTGATGCAGTATTGCCCCTCGCTTAATTTTATCAAGTGCCCCCCTCACGTTCCAGCTTAGAATTTGGATGGTACCTGGGACTCTTGTGTCCCCCATCTGTTCGCTTGCCATTGGGAAGGAACCTCATCCCCCTCCCCAACAGAGAACTGCAGCTAGATGTAGGACCAATGTCAGAAACCCACCCGGCAAGTGCGACGCTGAACCAATAACAACTCCCCCCCAACAAACCCCCCACCCCATACCTCAATAACACTGAAGCACGTCGCGGCGGGGCAAGTACCCAGCTCCCAACCGGGGAAGTGGCACCGCCCCATCCAATGGATCCCAAACTCACAGCCCATGGTCCTCAGGCCAGATCCCGACCCGGACAAGTCCGGCGGAAAACCAGCCCACTTCTTCGTTCCCCCGACCATTACATCTTAAGAACTATGATGAACACATTGGGGGCCCGAGAGACCCCCCCCACCCCCAACCAACCCCAAGCAACAGGATATCAGAAGCCAATGTCCATGCTCCGGACCATCGCCTGCCGCGGCCCCCCCGACCTCGAGCGCCTCCTGGAGCGCGACCGTCTGTCCCCCAACCGCTGCCGCCTCTTCGAATCCTTCCGGGCCGCCTCTCCGGAGGAGGAGTCCGATTCCCTGCCAGGCGGCGTAGGCACCCGCATCCGCACAGTCTCGTCCGTCCACTTGAAGACCTCCTCCGGGGTATTGAAGAAGTGAGTACGGGACTGATACACCACCAGCAGGCGAGCCGGAAACAATAGAGCATATGGTAGCTTAAGATCTCTCAGGCGGGCCTTCTCGGCCATGAAGGACTGACGCTGCTGCTGCACCAGGCGGGTATAGTCGGGGAATATTGAGATACGTACATTTTCATATTGCAGCGGCTCTTTAGCCCGGGCCTGTTTCAGAATAGCATCTCGGTCCAAATAATTCAGGAATCTCGCTATCACAGGCCGCGATCGCGCCCCCGGCTGCGGCTTCTGCACCAGCGCCCAGTGGGCCTGTTCCACCACGAAGCAGCGTGATAGCGCGTCCGGCGGGAGCCAACTTTCCAGCCATTGTGTGAGGAAGCGTTCCATGTTACCCGCCTCGCAGCCCTCCGGCAAGCCCACAAATCTCAGATTGTTCCGCCGAGCCCGTCCTTCTGCATCTTCCACTCGAAGCGCCATTCCCCGCTGAATCTTCTCCATGGATGCCATTTTTTGTTTTAGGGTGGTAACATCGTCCTCCACCCCTGAGATCCGGGTCTCCGCCTCTGTGATACGAGACACTGCGTTGAGCAGATCTTGGCGCAGCAATGTGACATCAGACCCAACCGCCCCGATCTTGGCATCTAGCATGTCTCTGGATTGAGTTATGGCCGCCATCAGGGCCGTGTTATCCGAGATAGTTTCTGACGGTCCCCCGGTCGCGCCAGCCGCCGCTCCGGGACCAGTAAATTTATCACTTGGGCCATGGCGTGCGGAGCCACCGCCTTTGTCTCTCATCATGTCCTCCTCCGGAGATCCCCCACAGGATCAGTCACGGCAGGGCCAAGCGCAGGAACAGCTGCCCCAGGCCCAAGGAGTTCCCTCCAGGGGGCCGAGCCCCGCGGTCCCACGCAGAAGTAGGTTCACAGGGTCAGGCCAATCCTGCCAGATGCTGGGTGGCCTCTCCGAGCGCCTTGGACGCCGATTGACCAGGAGCTTCCAGACCGGCCGCCCTCAAAGTAGCCGTCCACCAGGCCCAAGGCCACTGCACCTTGGCCTATGTCACTATCAATTGCTCACCGCTAGGGCGTGCCGCCGAGTCCCAGGCACTGCCCCGCACGTGCCGGGCACCCCAATATCGTCGCACTCCGCTCCTCTGCCCATGGGCTGCCCTCTGATCCGTCGCGAGCATCACTTCTCCTCCCTGCTTACCTCCTTGGCCCGGTCTGGCCGCCGCAACATCAATCGCCGCCCTGCCTAGGCCACCTCTCGCATCCAGAAGTAGGCCTTCGTCCCTGGTCCGCAGCGGGTATCAGCTCGCGTGTGGGCAGTCTCTTGCACGCAGACAAGGATCAGAGCCCCGTCCGGCAGCGTCTCCGTGGCCCACCACGCCCAGGGGACCCTCACCGCTGTCCCTCCGGGCCGTTCCTCTACTTCTCTGGCACTCCGCCAATGGGACCCCAGTTCGGCGGCTGTGATGGCCCTCAGCGCTCTCCCACCGCTAGTCCTCTGCGTTGTAGTGCGTGACGTTAGGGCCAATCCCTCCTGTCGGGCCCTCCGCTGCCGCCGCCACTCTTTCGATCGCCGGGTCAGTCCCTCTCAGCTCATCACCTGGGGCCAGTGGTGCGGTAGGCCCTGTTCATTTTTCCACTGTGGCCCGCAGGCCGCCAGCCCCCAGCGCCGCTCCCACCACTCGCTGTAAATCGGGGCCGGGCGCACCGCGCTCCGCCACCGCCAGGGGCCGTCCGGAGGCAGCACTTGACTCCCCGGCTTTAGCAGAGTCTCTGGGCCCGAGCCGCGCGGGGTGCGACTCCACCGCCGGTAGCGCACTCGGGCTCCCGGAGCTCCGTCGGTGGGCTGCGCGGGGGGGGGAAACGTCCCCACACCGCCTTCCGACTCAATGTTTGGCCGGGGGAACCAGGATATGGAAGGATATCACCGCGGGCTGGACGGAGCTCGTCTAACTCGCGTCCGCCATTGCGGCCCGCTTAGCCACACCCCCTTTATTCAATACTTTTATTAAAAATTTTATCAAAGCGGAGTTCATGACAATATCATCTGAGGAAAGACATTGAATCAATGCCTGTCTGTATGTCCTTATCCCTCTTTCGTTAAATGCTCTCTTTAAAATAATAACTCTTTCATTTTTTAATTCAGGACATAGACATAACATATGAATAATGTTTTCCTCCCCAGATTTACACAGCCTACATACAGTCATTTTCTAGTTTTTTCCAAGGTGGTGCGTGGGATAAGCCCGGGAGTACGCCAAATCTTGCTTTGATAAAAATGTGTTTGTTTTTCTGCGACCATGCTGTATCCAGGTATTGCTGTACCATCTTTTTTGAGAAACCATTTATGATAGGCCAAGCATGTTTTCTTTTAGTAAAGGCGGCTTTGTCACTTATTATCGATAAGTGATCTGTAATTTTATTAGTAACTTTCTTAAATGATTCCTGAGTGATGGTCGAGTGATGGTCGAGTTAACCTCAAATTCTTCTAAAGCCGCTTCCAAATATTTCTAGGTGGATGATTTACTATTTCCATTAGTTTCTTTCCACAGTAACTGGAAATTTACATTTTCTTGGTCATTTTTTATTCTGTTCCAGACTTTGATTACATTACCTTTTTGTGCATACAGCTTGTTATTGAGACCGAATTCCAGCCTTACTTGAGCTTGCGATGCATTATTCGGCAGATGAAAAAGAATTTTAAATGTTTTTGAGATAGCATTATTAATAATAACTGCGTCTTTTCCAATTAAGGCCTCACTGCCGTATGTTAAAGAAGGTAGCAGTTTGGCCGATATTACCTTTAGGAAGGGACGGTAAGTTAGGTCGCTAATTGATTTTTGGATAGACCTAAATGCAGCTATCAAAGCATTTGCTTTCCTATGAATTTCAAGCTTCTGAGGGAGAAAATTTCCATTATCGTTGAATATAACACCCAAATATCTATAGGTATCGACTTATTCTAATTGCTGCTTTCCCAAAAACCATTTAGATTTATATTTTCGTCTTGCGTTTTTTTAGATCACCAAAACTTTAGATTTTGTTTCGTTTATTACCTTCCTATTTTCTTTTGAATATTCAAATATTCGTGCTATTAAACGTTGCAAGCCCACTTTTGTATTGCTTAAAAGAACAACATCATCTGCGTATAATAAATTTGATATATGTTTATCTGCTAATTTGGGTGGATGAGCGTTTATATTACTCAATGCCTCCGTCAAATCTACTAAGAACAGGTTAAATAATAATGGGGCTAGTACGCACCCTTGCTTTAAACCACCTGTTGTCGGTATTTTGTTGGTAAGTGACCGACCATCTCCGATGCGCACTCTGACCCAAGTATCGGTATATAAGACGAATCAGCTGTGGTTTAACACTAGTTAAAGTACAAAACTAAAAAGACCTCCTGGCAACATGGATATATATTTTGTGTTATAGATGAACATTATAGTTGTTTACACACTATAGGAGATGTTGATAAATTGTGTATGTGTTAAGTTAATTTAATAGTTGACTCCATTGCGCTGATATAAACAAAACAAAAGACTTCAAGAACAAAGCAAACAGCCGCAGTTTGTGTTTTGTGACGTCACGGCGCTGGAGACCACCGCGGAGTTTTTCTTTTTCTTTCTGTGGTCACAAAACTCTGAATCACAGCTGAATGGCTGTGATGACACAACAGAGAAACCTATCATCTAGGCGCTCTGTGACGTCACAAAGCAGGAAACGGCTGCCAGTGAGATGCATTGTGACATCCGAATGCATCATGCCGCCACAGGCCGGCCTTGTAACGTCACAAGACTGGGACATTTCATTCACGTGCTTGGCTGGGTCACCAGCCCTTGGGACGTGTGCGGAAAGGAACGAGCTGCTTTAATAAATGCTTCCTTTTCCTTTGGGGCACAGGATGGATACCAGACAGTTAGCTGTCTTCGTACAAAGGAACTGCAGCATTTCCAAATTAATTAGTGAATGGAAGGGTAACTGGTGTATACATGTGTGAAATAATTATATATACACACAGCATCAAAATGTGTGTAAGATCAGAAGCGGGAAGCCACTTCAAGTGAGAGTTTTGTTTTAGTGTTAGAATTACCCAGCGATTCGCAAACCGTCAAACGTCCCCCGATGGTAGAATAAGACACCAAGAGCCCTGGCTTCAGTGCTCTGACAGATGAGCAGCTCCGGACCAGCGGGCCCAGCCAGCCAAGTGTGGCAGGAGGACTGCCGACGTCACAAGTCGACGTCACACCTCGCTCCGAGCAATGAAAAGAGACACAAGTTGGGATTTCGAAACCTTTTGGAGTGAGATGTTGAGTACAGGACCCAATATACCCCGGCTCAATGCTCGCCCCAGAAGAGGGAGTTCTGCACTTCAAACCCTGCCACAGGTGACACACAGGAGTCCAGAGATGACGGCCTTCGGACTGTGAGACTTCCAGTCTGGGACGGAGATGGTTTATTTGCAGCAGGTCTCACTCTAGCTCAGAGGCTGGCAGAGCTCCTGACTGTGGAGGAACTAGAACAGCATCCGTCATGAGGACGGGAGAGCAGCGGAGGGGAGCCCTTTAACAACTTCTACATGTCTTTGTGAATTCACCTTCCATTGAAGTAAAGTGCAAGGATGACCACGGTCATTTCTAGCAGATGATGATTTAAATTTCGTTCCATTTAAAATGTTTTAGGCACGAATTCACAACGGCACGAAGAGTACAACAAAAACACTACAGGAGCACTACAAAAACACTACAGGAGCAGTACAAGAGCAGCACAAGAGGACTATAAAAGGCCTTTCTAAAGTAGCCCTATGGTGTTGTGACGTCCTGCAGGTGCCCCTCTCCTGTTGCTGTCGAATCCCCCCCTTTCCTCTTGGGCAGCGGTGGGACAGCACCACTTAGCACATCGAGGGCACTCCCTGCAGACCGTCCACTCCGGCTGGTGGAGGTGATCCTCATGCGGAGAGTAGCGCACGGTGGGCTGGAGTTTGGACTCAAGACCCCCCTTTCATCCCGCACACATCTGTCCTACAGAGCGGTCAGGGTGCCCCTCTGAGCACATTAGTGCATCTTATAGTGTGCACAATGCTAGTCAGTGACGTGCCCATGCCCGTGCCTCGCACCAGCACAGTGTGCAAACATCGCAAAACTGTGGGTTATTGTGCGGCTGTGTGCAGCAGGATAAAAATACATCCCAGGTCGCAGCTAAGTGATGTAAACACAAATGTATACAAAAGTTTATGAGAGGAGCTCATATCCGCGAGGTCTAGGGCGAGGTGAAGGCGGCCGTGTGCCGCGAAACAATCACATTCCAATAATTTTGAACTCTAATGTAGTTAACTCAGGAGGTGAGAAATGCTCAATTAACAAAAGAGATTTGCGCTCACCCTAGTTTGGGGACTCGCAATCCCACCAGGCACTCGTGTGGGGCTTTTAACTGCAGTCACACTCGAAAAAGAAGCGTGGGTTTCTCCACAATTTCTTCTTCTCCAGGGGTATTTATGACTAAGACTTTTTCCAGAACTCCGGAAGTCTCCAAAATGCCACGCGGGTCTTTATGAAGCACTTAAAAGGCGTCCCATTAAATCACCCCATGGAAGCGCACACCACAATAGTCCTACAAAGCAGCTTTGGGATATTTCCACAACCAGCAAGTTGCCCTTGTCACCATTTTGCACCTTTCTCCCATGCAATATGACCGGAAGTCACCAGACCTTTGGCAGCCGACGAAGTAACATGTTCTACTTTTAAGACAACGCACACAAACTTGTTGACATGAATGCAAAAGCGAGATTGCGTCGGAGACGTGGACACTGACCAAGCTCTCCTTGAATTCTGCGAGACTATTGGTGTGCAAGGACTGTTTAATTTCACGTGAGTCTTCGACCGACAACCAGAAAAACAAGCACAAGCGCGCGCGCCTCACACGACAGCAGGGGGAGGGGAGAGAGGTGGGGGCCTGCGTGATTCTCTTGTGGGAGCGAGCGGCAAGGCAAGATAATTGATAACATATGGCACCAGCCGCTCGCTCCCGCATGTGAATCCCCAGACATGCACGCGTTGCCATTGGAAGCAATGGATCGCGTGCACATTTTTGGCTGAAAAGCCGAAGCGATTGCTAAAGGTGTTTTGCCTATGCAGCGCATGTGCGCTGCGTAGGCGAGACCTAAAAAGGGGGGTCAAGAGGGGCTTTACCCGCCTCAACCATTCTCAGCTCATTTCACTTTCGATGGTTGGCAGCAGAACATGGTAGCTGCATTCAGAGGTGAGGCCTGGACACAAGCGTGGTGGTAGTGGCTACCGTCCACTAAGCGTGAATCCGGGCCCTGCAGGAGTGGCCCAGCCAGGACTGGGCGTGGCTTGTGGGTGGCCTGGTGCATTCCCGCTTGTCCCCCCCCCCACCAGCACCTGCCTGCTGCATGACCCCCCCAAAACCTTTCCCCTCAGTGCCTGGCACCAAGAGCAATCCCCCTCCGTTTAAGCACCTGCACCACTCCCTAGCAGCAAACCCACAACAGAGAACACCACAGAGGGGATAAGCAACCCAGCCACGACCGTATAACCACCCGTTTACGCCCAGTCGACCCCGAGCACAGGAGCGAATTGGCGCAGCAAGGGCACTGAAAGGGTACTAAAAAGGCAAACAGAAGGCAAGTAATCTCTCGCGCCTGATGAAATTATGAGATCAGGTAAGAATCGAGAGACTGCCGAAGCAGTGAAGAAATGCATTCCGAAGCCCAAACCCAAGCACCTAGCCCAAGTAGTAAACAGAGATTGCTCTTTATCAGCTAAAACCAGTAGCCAAAGTGGGCGGGATCGGCAGGGCACAGCATGCCCCTACTTCTTTAGTTTCATTGACTCCGTTCCCCTACTTTCTTATTTTAAACATTGCTCCTGGATGGCAGAAATGGCCAAGGACCATAGTTAAGGCTCAGCTTTTGGGGACGGGCAGAACGGGTAGAGAAGGAAAAGGACTCTGTCTTTTCCTTCGTGCCCAGAAAAGACCAGGACAGTGTCCAGTTCTCCTGCCGCTGACAGCTGCCCCTCCCCTTTGTTCCCCCTCTTCCCTCTCTTTCTGTGTCGCTCCTCATTTAAGTGAAAACCAAGACTTCAAGAAACAGGTATTACCTTCTCTTTCCTCCTTTCGTTTATTTGCTCCCCTGTGAAATAGATCCAAAAAAGAAAAACACTTTTGCTGGAAACGTCCTCTTTTTCTGATATTTTTCAAATTCTAAGTGCAGCCTCAGGGTGGAGGGATATAAAACATTTAAACTAACTAACCAAAGTAAGACATAGTGGTTGCAAGGTGGCCAGATTGATTTATTCACACCTAAACACATTAGCGCCACTTTACAGTGTTTGCCAGTGAAGCGCTTCTTTTGTTTTCTCATCTCTATTTGAACAACATTGTTTTCCCAGGGTGGGAAAGTGCACTATTCCTGGAGATACTGAAATACCCCCTTGGCAGGTGAATTGGAAACCAAAATGTGTACAGTGGCTGTGTGTTCACGAATGTGGTCTTTTTAAACCATACTGCTTACGTTGTGTGAGGATATAAGCAATGGGCATTGAAACTGGTCCCTTCTGGGCCCTGTAGTCATGGCCTTAACGTTTCAGGCAAAAGCACTCACTAATTTCTGAATAATGAGTGTAAAAAGAAAAAGGTAAACATGTTGTTCCTGCTTACATTTCACATACTTTACTTAATCTTGCATTCCCTATGGGTGTTTGCTTTTTCTAGGATGTTGTTTATTTTTTTTATGCAGCATATTGCTCTTGTGTAGTGCGCAATTTAAATTTAGCTGCATCCAGGTGTTTATAGCTGGTCAGTGCAGTGCAAGTTTCTCTCACTGGGGCAGTGTGGTGCTCAGTGGGGGAGAGGATGTGGCACTATGGTCAGAGCTGCTCAATTTGGAACTGGGGAACAAGGTTCAGCCTTCATGACCAGTCCCATGCTAGACCTTAGAAGGCCCCGCAAGACCTTAGAAGCCCTGGAATCTTAACACCAGCAGGTGGACCCTATCAGAAATCCCCACCCACCGCTGTTACCTACATGGACTGTGGCTGGTGCTGACTTCAGGTGGGGGCGTCGTGTTTGCAAGTATAATGTGGTTTTAAAAGCACTTGCTGCCTCGTTCCTGGCCTCCAACAATTTTTGGCAACAATAAAAATGTCATGATCACGCCAGTGATTAGTGTTCTTAGATGAGAGAGATGGTGTTTTGTCTAGTGGACGTTTTGACTCATGGAAAGGAAGCGCAAAGGGTTAATGGCTTTTTTGAACGAAAATTATACTCCTATTTTGCCTACAATTTCTTCCACTTTCAAGGTAAAACTGACTTCGTCCTTTCACAATGGGGCGGGCTTTGCTACTTTTTCGTCTTGGATTGGAGGACTAAACTTCTCTAGTCAACTCATGCTCGGCCTTTATCTAGCTTAATGTTGCTGGCCTTTACGATATACTTACCCTTTTTCGCTTTTCGGATGCACAACTGACAGACTTGTTTTCTCACTCTTTTCATTACTAAGGATGCTGTTTCTACTATGTCACTCTGTCGGTGTTTCGATGAGATTATATATTTTTTGGGTTGCTTTCCTGCGTTTGGTTTCCATTTCCTTGAGTCACTTTTAATGGACTTATATCACAGTAACACATCTATGTTATTTACAATAGGATCTTGGACCGAATCTCTTGCTGGGACGTTAGGTTTGCAGTACATTCTTTCTAACCTGCAGGAAGAATTATGTGTTCTAAGATTATTTTCATTTATGTGGATGGCACATATTAAAACGTTTGTACATTTGTTATACTTACAGCCTTGAAAAAGTTACATCACGTAACGAAACACGTGTCGGCTGTTCCAGTTTTAGTTTTGAGAATCACTGGTATACTTGAAAAGAGACTATGTGTTGGAATGTACTTCAAGACTACATTTTGTGAATATAATTTGTGAATTCATGTACTGCAACAGAATACTACATGTATATACTGTATTGTGGAGACATCTTACTGCAACTAAGAGTATAGGTCCTTTTGGAATGTGAATAGAACTTCGCTAACAAATGAATTAAATGTCACAATTTATGGACATTATTGTTCCCTCTGAGTCAGTTCATACAAATTTGTTACTTCTGAATGTTCTAGTAGGGGGATAGCCAGAACGACTTGGTTTAATACTTGAACTCATTTGTATCTATAAATTACAATCACAGAGACTGTGATCTCTAAATACTTGGAGTGCCGGGGTAGTACCCAGTTGGAAAAAAGTTTAGCAACAACAAGTGCCCCTCCCCGGGTCTTGTTGCGGTTCACATCCTTGGGTAGTGGGATGTGTCTTTCTATCCCGATGGGCACCTAAAATCATTCTGCAAACAAGGAAATAGGTGTGCTACTGATATTTCCTCCACTACCTAGTTATTTGTTTTGTAAAGCAAAGGGTTAATGTGCCTGCTGCAAAAAACATGTACCATGCAGATCGCAAAGTGCACATAATATAAATAGGTCAGTGGGATACTGCTTTTGTCAGAGAGACCCTTTTGTGACTTGCAGTTCATAAGTTCAAATCCTAACATAGAACAGTGAGCTATTATCTGTCATGTAAGAGCTGCATGCAAACTGCAAGGTATACATTAGAGCGTTATGTTTTTTTTTTACCAGTCTTTGATTATCCTAATGTTGCAAAAAAGGGTTTATTTGGGTAGAAATCTATTCTGATTATTAAAGAAAACCCCCAACCGTGGTATTATGTTTTAAATTCTGAGTTTGTGTTTCTCCAGACCAATCACTATTAAACTTTGCTGCCATATGGTTGTCATGTGACTCCTACACCTTGTAGTCCTTTGTCTTATGTAACATTTCCTATCCAGTGATTTACACACGTAAGATTGATTGTCTCTGTGTAATATTTGTGATGTAAAGTGCTCTAACCCTACACTGGTATTGGTGTTGCTGTAAATGTTCTGATACTTTATTATTTTGAAACATGCTAACAGTCTCTGCAAATATTTTTACTTATTAGTACCAGTGGAACATACAACTGCAGCAGTGAGAAAGATGACCAGTCAACCTTTGCAAAGGGCCCTCCACTTCACAGCAACAGAAGTCAAATTTTTCAGTAACTTTTGATTTGTTTGAGCTATAAACAATGTATTAGTTAAAATCGTCAGATTATGCAGCAGATGATGTATTATGTTGCAATTTAATGTCAATAACTCATATTAAACCTTAAATAAACATGTGTAGCCATTGGTTAAATTAAATAACGTAATAAAATGTAACCAGTTAGTGAAATGGGATACAAATACAAAAAAATTGGATATTTTGCTCTTTCTGCCACACGTCTGACTCCGCCCACTGACCTAATCCACAGGTTATTCCCGCCCGCTGATTCTTCACCCACAGTTCCCCTACTTTTTTCACCCACTTCAACCACTGGCCGAAAGAACCACACCCGCTTCGGCGGCTCACTCTGAAAAGGAAACACAAAATCACAGATTTCCCAAAATCTCCAATGAACCAGGAAGTGTCAATGCCCAGTCCATCTCACTCAATTTCGCCCACCTCCCTGAGAAACAATTCTATACAAACATCCACCAATCAGATAACACTATTGAAATCGACCAACAAAATAAGGTCTTACCCAATGCCACACCTCTAATCACCATCTCTGGGAAGAGCGAGTTCATGAGCAATGTTTTCTTTCCTCACCTTTCCAATTCCTCATACACAGATTACAACACTGCAGTTAGGAAAATCACAGTAGACAGCAGCTGAATGGCAGGTGCTACTACTCAGCCCACTTAAGGAGACTCATGATGATGAAGTGGCCTATCTAGACAAAACTGCAAATTCTGGACTCAAGCATGATTATATTGCTTTGCTCTCCCCATTTAGACTCCAGACCCAAAATGGCCAACAATGCACCAGAAGTTATATTTGATAATAATAAAACCTAGGCAAACAACGTATTTTCATTCACAACACCAAGCAAGTCATTTTGGCACACCCCACTGTCCTTAGCACCCTCATGGGCTCCATTTTTAAATAAAATGTAAGTAATCTCATCGGCTTTAACATTTCATTCAGAAAAACTCAAAATCCAAGTGGATTTACTCAACGTTTTGGCTACCCATGCTTCAGGTATTGAACAAAACGTACAGGAATTAAACAGTTTAATCAAGCGAGTGCAAAATGACTCCAACAAGCATATCATAGTTTGCCAATGTTCCTCCACACTGGACCACTTAACGTCAATTTCAAATACTCTGTTGGAAATACTAACGTAAGTCAAGTCTTTGAAGCAGTCAGCTTCAATAACAACACTCTCCACAATATGTTTGCACAGCCCGGCCCTACCATCTCCCAATACACCATTAACATCTACAAATGGCCCCAAGGCTATCCAGGGCAATGTGTCCAACTTTACACTGCTGAAATAAAGCTGTCAATCGTCTCCATCAATAAACAGCCAACCAAGTAGGGGACTCTCTCCTCTTCCTGAGGACTCTGATTACCAACAGAAACCCTCCCCAACTAAAAGGGAGCTTAATTGCCTCAGAAAAGCCAGGAATAATCACCCAAAAAGACAACTAATTCAACCAAAACCCCAAACAGCTCGCCAACCTTTTGACAACACAATGCCCAGAGATACCCAGCAGGGACTAGATGTGTACCCAATTTTTCAAAAACACACAATGCATCTAAATAAATCATGCCCAAAAATTTGCAAATATAGCACCAGATTTGAACCATCAACACAAATGTCTCCTCCGCATCAAGCAAATCTTTCCTCTGATAATTATAATACATAAGCTTGACCTGGCAGGCCACCTTCTGGAGATCCCTGGCCTCAGAGCATCCTCGCATAACTGACTGGGATTCAAAGTCATTCTGTGCGTTCCCTCAGAGGCAATCAATCTCTACAGCATTTGTAATAAACTTGAATGAATCAAACTTCACACAGCAAAAGAAGGAGGCACACAAACGAGCAGAAGTCTGGCCCAGCCAATGGAACATAAAGGATCTTTGCACAATGCATCTTAAACCAAGTTTATCCAGCCTATCTTACCCAATCAAAGCAACTGCAACTGCACCCGCATTAATTCAGAGTGACCACAACTCTATACCGCAAACGTAGGAGGCAGGAACATGCGCCAAAACTCAGACTAGCCTAAGGATTCACCCATTTTCCGAAATAACCCCCCTTGACCATAAAGCCGGTATTTTAAGTAAATCCGGTATTTGTAAAGCGCAAACTACTCACCCTTACTGGTCTCAAGGCGCTGGGGGGCGTTGTGGAAATTAAGTGAGCTATTGCCCAGAGTCACATGGTGCTGGGCTGAACTGACTCCGGAGCCGGGGATCGAACCGTCCATACCTCCCAGAAGCAAGTGGCAATGCTCCATTTATCCTAGACATGATTACCCTCTATAGGTCGAGAGGACACCACAACACACTGAACAGAAGTGCAATCCTTAAACTTGCTAATACAATCAAAACCCTGGAACATGTAACAACACACGTCATAGAAGGCATCAAGTTCAAATCAAATCCAGATAGGGCAGGCTCCGAAGCCATGGTGGTCACCTGGTCCCACCTAAAAACAGCCACGGCAGTATGGCAACACAGAAGCTTCTTACTCAATTGAGGCATTGAGCTAAAAAGAAATGAGCCGGAGCGGTATCCCAGCCCCTTACAGCCACAACTGAAACATCTTCTAAAAACTGGGAGAGCACCAGTCGGCACCCTCCGGGGCGCAATTGGCCCAGTAGGAAAGTATTCCACAACTCTAGAAAGTCTGTGCATTACTCATACAACAGCGCACGGAGCTGTGAGCTACATGAGACAGGTCTCCATGCAAAGCTCACAGAGCCCAGCTCCACTAAGCGAGTGGCATGATTAAAATCGGGCTCCATGACAATGCATTCCAACCAGCTTCTAAAACTCTGCTCTTGGAATGTGAATGGTCTAAGAAGCAAGGTGAGGGAGCCAGAATTCACCACTTTCCTTCAAAACTTCGACATTCTCCTCTTTCAAGAAACTTTGGATGAGGACTCCACACCAATCATCAGCTTCAAGGAGTACCAACAAGCAGCAATAAGAAAATGAAAGTGGGCAGAGCAGAAGGAGGCCTCTCAATTTACATAGCAACCCATCTTCGGTGGCAACAAGAACAAGTAGACCATGGCCTGGCATGGGCACAATGTATCATACTTTCACAACCTCCAGACCCAGGGCCACAACTTAAAACCTATGATGCTAATCTACTAATCTGCAATGTTTACATTCATCCCAGCCAGGAGAGAAAACCTGAACATATTGCCTCATTAGTAACAATCCTAAAATCACTTTAAAGGACATATACACAACATAAAATGATATTGTCAGGAGACTATAACATGTATTTATTACAAACAAACTTCCAACAACCCCATCAACACCTCCCGGCAACAATTAGGAAGCCAGCACCTTCAGTAATTACAAATCATCAAAAAACCGAACAGCACAGGAAATTATGCACATCTGCCATAGAGGAATTTGGCCTGTGCTCGCTCAATCGCTTCTTTCCGAAAGACCAACCAGCTGCGTTCACAAGGATCTCAAACAAAACATACTCCATATTGGACTACACATTCGTAGACTTGGAGATCTTTGATAAAATCTCGAGCTCCCACATAAGCCCAAGAGTACAGAGCAACCACTTTTCCCAGCAGATTGAGCTTCTAATATACCTGCAAAGAGCTCCCCAAAGTAAGAACGTAATGCTCCACCCTTGCGCTTACAATCTAAAATGCTTGGCTTGGAATGGATGGATGGCTCCAGTAACAATGAACTATATAACCACGTTCATTTCCCAAATACTTGCCCGTCAACAGGTGACGTGGACTAACTGGGAATCTCTTATAGCAAGTCTCATCATTAATTGGCCAGTCAACCACCCACAATCCCTCAACTTAATTTACCAAAGGGGCGCCTTGGTTTACTGCAGCACTTTGGAGAAATAACAAGGCCCTTAATAAAGGAATTAGGCAGCTGCACAAAGACGATTCAACACCTAGCCACTCCACCGTAGCCCAAATTGCTGACCTCCTATAAAAAGGCAATTTAGTCAGCCAAAAAAACACACATCAGGAAAACACATGGACAACAAAAACAGTAAACAGTTCAGAGCAGAAATTAGTTTACTTGTAAACGGGAGCTCTTGCCATCACAAAGCTGGAATTTCAGAATCGGGCTGGATCACGCATATTGAGGCAGCATCCCCAGGACAAGTTATGAACAGTGTGACAGGGAAAAGATCAACCATAAAGGGCCCCATGCCCATAGAGATCATATCAGAGGGAAACTGGTTGAGGAAACACAGGTTGGTCAATCCTTGAAGATACTGAGACCAGGTGGGGCACCTGAACCTAATGGCCTCCCAAATGCCATATTCAAGCACGATCAGGCCTTCTGGGCATCGCATCTCACTCCCCTATTCAATTTGGCTGCAATTACCAAATTGTGCTGGAAGATGAGAGCTGCTCCATCCGAATCATTGGCTGCTCTGTGCTGGTCCAGAATGGAAAGCCAGCATACCAACAAAAATGACTGGCTATCAGTACTCCACCAAATCCTGGGTTTCCTGAATCTCTCTGAAGCCTGGGAGTCAAACATCAGCTTTATTGCATTAAAAAACATCGCCAACAAAGCGGCCAAGCTAAAATCTTGGTCACTTGAGAAAGCGGACATGGCTAGAAAAAGCATGGCTGGACAGTCTTGCAATCTTATAGCAACTGGGGTCCCCAAACATACCTTACTTGTCACATCTCTCAAACTATCCAGCATCTCTTTCTAATAGTCCCCATGGGAGCCTTTCCTTCAAAAAACGAGTTTCCGCCCTGGACACAAAGATGGCTGAACTCTCTTTGCCGTTTATGTGGCCAATTCGACGAAACATTATTACATTTTCTGTGCATGTGCCCTGCTGTTGATCAACCAAGACAGAAATGACTTTGCGTCACCCTTTGGGCACTCAAGATAAGATCCTGCAGCCGTGCGGTGAAGACACTTTTGAATAACAAAACAATCTAGCTTTCCTGCATGTTCGCCAAGTTTCTATTACAAGTGAGCAAATTATTATCAGTACACTCTACCACGTTAGACAAGATTCCCGCTCACCACCCGGGCAGGGATAATACAGACAAAGTTACTGGAACATGCCAGTAGACTTAGGTGGCAGATTTTTATTACCATGAAATATGCAGCCCCCTCCACCTAGGGGCTGCAGCCATTTCAAACCCAAATCCACCTTTGTCGGTTTGCAATTTTTTTTGCTGAGGCTCCCTAATTTGAAGTTGGTATATACGTCCTTGCAAATTCTGATAGCTCCCGGGCTCGCAGCATTTTAATGGACTACTAGTCGTAATTAACGCAGTCATCCAATTTTCACAGCACAACGCTATTAACAATGAGCTCCTTTTTAGCTTACGATGTTTTTAGCAATTTATTCTCGTTTTATCTTCACGCGTGGTCATAAATTTGTAATGATTTTAATTAATCTGCAAAAAATAAATTACTTACTTATTTACTTATCAGTTAAGTGACCTTGTAGGTGTCACAATAAAAGCAACTTGTTTTTGTTTGAGGGAAAGATGGGATATTCACGCAAAACTCCAGGCCTTTTAGCAGCCCACCTGATAGTAGGAGTTTCAGTATATATATTTATGAAGAATTTTTTAATGGAATTTTAGGGTTTTAAATTATGTTAAATATGATAATTTAGATTTTTGTCTGTATTATGTCACAATCTGTGTTTATTTTATTCTGCATAATTTTAATTCTTATTATTTTATAATGTTTGTGTGAAAGGCGGCTACATTTTTACACTATGGGTCTAAAGCATTTTAATAAAGTCAAATCACCTGCAGTAGCCACAAAGTGGAGATGACATCAGGTTTGTATTTAAATCGGGTCACCAAAATAAGGATTATTGTCAAGTGCTGGACACGCCCGTTGTGTATTTATTTGTCTAGCGTGCCTCTGGTATGGGCTACTTATTCTTGTAGCATCTTTGCCAATAACTACTAAACTGAAATTATGTGGATATGGCGGATATCTTCAGAGAAAGGTCACAGTGAAGAAGATAAAGCCAAAATGCTGGACTGTAACATATCTTGGAGAGAAGGCCTTTGGCTCGAAAATGGAAGAAACTGGAGCAAAATGTAAGACACAAAAATAGTTTAACAGTGACTATTCCACTAAGAAATGCTACCAACTGTGATGCAGCACACTTGAAAAAGCAATCAGCTCTTTTTCTAGGAGGAAATGAATTGTGCAGGACCAGAAAAGGAAAGGCATGGAGGTTTGACATGCATTGAGCCTGGGAAGTCTTGAACAGCATAAGCCCTCCAATCATAAATTAGATGACAGGTTTCAATTATTTGTAGTGTGTGTCGGAAACCCGATATTTATCTTTTTTTTTTTTTTTTTTTTTTCATTTTAAGTTTAAAGAGGATTTTATTGAAGAATGAAGAAAGTTGCAGTACAATAATAATATACATATATGATAAAAAATACATTATAAATCAGATCAGAGCAATGGAAGAGGTAGAGATGGAAAGAGAAAGAAGAAAAGAGGGAAAGAAAAAGGGATATCATCAAAAACATATTACAGCAATATATTAAATAAGTGGTAGTATAAAGAGCAAATATGATTTCATAATACAAGAATTATTATGTAACAAGAAATAGAGCAAATTGGTAAAGTTACCTATAATAGTACTATCAGAAATATTAACAAGAACAAAAGCATCAAGGAGGTTTAGATACTTCTTCTCTGCAGGGGTTGTGTAAGGGAATGGATTGGGCAGACACATTTAGAAAAGAGGTAACGGGTAGCCATAATAGGTCTCTTTTAATCGCAAGTGAGATAGGATAGACATATGCTCTATCTAGCCTATGGTTATAACAAACTCCATACCACCATGCTTGATAGGAAATAAGGGAAGTATCTTTCCAAGCTTTCGTGATTTGTTGAAATGCCACAGCAAGAAGGAGGTCAACAATGGAGGTATCAGTGTTGGAGGGGGACCATATTTGTGAGAGACTCCCAAGAAAAATATGAGAAAAAGAAAGGGGGAAATTGGTAGAAAAAATGGAATTAATTTGTCGCCAAACTTTGCCCCAAAAAAGGTGAACAGCAGGGCAAGAAAACAACATGTGGTTAAGATCAGCCACTAAAGCCGAACAGGACCAACAGCTGGACGGGATAGAGGGGTCAATGAGGTGCAGTTTGGATGGGGTAATTAAAAGTCGATTGTATATAAAAAATAGCGTTTGGGTTGTGTTCGCCGCTCTAGATGATTTCCTTATTTTGATCCAAATGTTATCCCAAGTAGTAAGAGGAAAACAATCCCCTAAATCTGATTCCCAGGCACATTCCACAGAAGATTTCGTTCGATTAGCAGACGTATCTCGTAATTTTTTATAGATTTGAGAAGCCGACGGAGAAGAGTGCAAAGAAGGTAAGGAAATGAGAGAGGAATTGTGTTGAATGGAAGTATTCGTAAGGGCATCCAAAGTAATCTGAGCCGCCGATTTTAATAGAATATATTTAGGGTGAGAAGAAAGAGGGAGAGAGAAACGATCCTGAAGAACAGAAAAGGAGATAAAAGAACCATCATGAAAGAGTTGATGAGTCCATTTGAGACCTAGGGAGAACCAATCGTTCCAAAAGATAGATCTATTTTTAATTTTGATAAGAGAGTTATACCAAATAGGGGACTGTAAAAAACTAGCACGGTCGTCTAGGTTATGTAAAATAATGGGTTGAAAGGTCTTACAAACATGCTGGAGAATAGGAAGAGAAAATTTCTTTGGAGCTTGTGACAATGAAACAAATTCTTCAAACGTAAAAGGTTGAAAAAAGGAAGATTCAACCTCTACCCATAGAGGACAAGAAGAGGGGTCGGAAGTATGATCAGAAATGAAAAAAGCAGAATGAGCAAGGAAAAAGGAAGTATGATACGACGAAAAATCAGGAAAGTTAACACCACCCAAGTGTTTAGGAGATTTGAGTCTAGAGAAAGACATTCTGGCCGTTTTGTTTTGCCATAAAAATTTAGATAAAATGGAGTAGATATTCTTGTAATAGAACTTAGGAATGTGAACCGGAAGGTTTGACAAAAGAAATAGAACTAAAGGAACCAGCATCATCTTGATAGAATCTAGTCTACCCCACCAAGATAGGAACAAAGGATGCCATTGACTCGTAGAGGTAGAGAGAGCAGTAAGTAAATTTTTAAAGTTCAAAGCCACTGTGTCCTTAATAGAAGGTGTAAACCAAAGACCAAGATATTTGATTTTGTTCGGGCTCCAATTAAAGGAAGAAGTTAAAAAATCGGCATGAAAACAAAACTTATTAAGAGGAAGAATTTCGCACTTGTCCACATTAAGCTTATAACCAGACACTGATGCATAGTTCGAGACTTCTGATAAAAATGCTGGAAGAGATGTATGGGGATTCGAGAGAAATAATAAAATATCATCTGCGTATGCGGAAATCTTTAACTGTGTAGAACCATACGGGAAACCAGAAATATCAGCGTTCATACGAATTTTAGTTAAGAAGGGTTCTAATGCTAATATAAATAAGAGTGGGGACAGCGGGCATCCCTGTCGAACTCCTCGGAGAAGCGGAAAGGAAGAGGAAACAAGGCCATTAGCTAGAATGAAGGATGTAGGAGAAGAATAAAGCATTGAAACATAAGAAAGAAACTTAGGACCGAAACCAAACCAGGAAAGGGAGGAAAAAATAAATTGCCAATTGACTCTATCAAAAGCTTTCTCAGCGTCCAATGCAATAGCTGCCAAGGACGACTTATGAGAGTGCGATTTACTTAAAACATTAAAGAAGAGACGGGTATTATCAGATAAGTGACGTCCTTTGATAAATCCACATTGTTCTTTGGCAATTAATTTTGGGAGAATTTTTTCTAAACGAAGGGCAAGGATCTTGGCAAAAATTTTGTAATCTAAATTAATTAAGGAAATGGGCCTATAGTTCTTACAAAAGGAGTGATCTTTACCATCCTTGGGGAGAAGACAAATAAGGGCCTCCTGAAAGGTACCTTCTGATCTTTGGGAAGTTATAAAGGATGAGAATAGATGGTGAATCCTAGGAAGAAGTAAGGTGGAGAAATGGGAGTAAAATTCTATAGTAAACCCATCAGGGCCAGGGGCTTTACCCCTCTTCAGAGTTTGGATAGCCTCCAAAATGTCATTACGGGTAATGTCAGCCTCTAAAGGGGAAAAATCAACTTCTGAGGAGGAAGGTGGGGTAATGGACGATAAATAACGAGTAATTTCGGATACAGTTGGAGAGGCATCCGGAGTATATAGACGCTGATAGAAATCCGTAAATTCGGCCAAGATATCTTCATCCTTATGGACCTTAACATTAGCGGAGGTAACAATAGATTCAATTTTGGTGCGTTCCTTCCTGACTTTGAGGTATCTAGCAAGAAGATTACCGGCTTTATTTTGGGCAGTATAATACTTAGCACTAGACTTAAGTAAAAATAGATTGGCAGAATCAGTGGAAATTTTGTTAAAGGAGAGCTTAGCCTTAATAAGATTATCTAAGTCGGATTGCTTCTTAGAAAGGTAAAAGGAGTGTTCTAATTGTTTAATTTGTGTGTTAAGTGATTGGGCTGATTGAGAGGCTTTACGACGCTTGCGGGCAACAAATGTAATAATGAAGTCTCTAGAGGCGGCTTTAAAAGTGTCCCAAATAAGAGAGGGAGTTAACTGAGGTGAGTCATTTTCTACAAAAAATGAAGAGGCAAAATCCATAAAAGCTGGTGGAAATTGTGGGTCCAGTAAAAGAGAATTATTAAACCTCCATCTCCTAGTGCCTTTCACGGGGGGGAGTAAGTCCAGGCTTAAGGAGACTGGAGCATGATCAGAAATTAGGATAGAACCTATGTCTGAGTGAGTAATTAGCTGAGTGAGGGCTTTGGAAATGAAAATATAATCTAACCGGGACTGGGAAGAGTGAGGGGGTGAGTAGAAGGTATACTCTCTAAGAGTAGGATGGCAGAGCCTCCACGAATCAACAAGGGCTCTTTGGGAAATAATGGATGTAAACAGAGAATGCATGTGGGAAGGGGAGAATCTAGAGTCAGATCTTCTATCCAAAAAGGGATCTACAACCATATTACAGTCCCCACCCAAAATTAGATAATCATCGGTGACTTGCATAAGTAAGGAGAGAATATGGGGCCAAAAGACTTTGTCAGGAACAGTGGGAGCATAAATATTAATAATAGTCAAAGGAATTTTATTAATCAGCAAAGAAACTGCTACCCACCTACCATCTGTATCGTTATCTTGATTGACAAGCTGAACATCTAACTTCTTATGGCATAGAATGGCAACACCATTGCGCTTCCCAGAACCAGGAGAGGCAAACACATGACCAACCCAATTGCGACGTAATTTAGGAATTTCAGTATCTTTAACATGAATTTCTTGTAGTAAAACAATATCCCCTTTTAAATTTGCTACATGAGATAAAACTCTTTGGCGTTTAATAGGTGACCCAAGACCTTTAACATTCCAGGATAAAATATTCAAAGTCATTCACATTCAAGGAGAAAAATGTAAATAAAAGGAGAACGGAAAAGTATAAATAGGGAGAAATTGGATAGTAACCTTACATTAGTAAAGGAAGGAAAGACAAAGCATTGCAGAGAGAAGAGATAGTATCAAACACAAGAGAGAAAGGTAGATACATAATATAATGAATACGACCAAGGAACTACCATAAAACACATTATATTGAAAAGGGAAGAAAATCAAAGAATACAGAGATAAAATGAGAATGAAAGAGGTATGAACAAATAAGGAAAAAAGATAAAAGATAGATTGGAGAAACTGAACCCCGAGAAAGAGAGAAGAAGAAAGAGAAAAGCAATAGGTAAGTGTAAAAGAAAGAAGAATGAAACAATGATACTGAGAAAAGAAAGAAGAAGTAAGAGAGGAAAATAGAAAAAGGAGAAGAAAGCGAGAAAGCATACAAAACCAATTCCATAAACATAAGAACACAATGGCAAAAGACATACCACAGGAGAACAAGAAAGGATGAGGGTGTTGGAACCACATCAGGGAAATGAAACGCCGAACGGGAAACCACAGGGCAACGACGGCAGGGAGGGCGGCATCCAGGAAAATTGAGGAGGATAACAGACAGGGGCCCACGTATCCAAAACTAAGGGGAAAAAAGACCAAATACACATGTTAACGAAGTGGAACAATAAACCATATATAGTAAAACAGCTAACATTCTACACGAGAGAAGAAAAACAATCATAATCTGGAGACATCCATAGACTCATGACGACAGTTATTCAAAAATTGTTGGAGAACAGCCGGATCTTCATAAGAGACAGTCTTGTTATTATATGTCACTTTAAAAAGGCAAGGATGGAAAAGGCCATATCTCGCATTCAGACTTCGAAGAGCAGGTCTCATTTCCAGGAATTTTTTCCGACGATCTGCAGTCACTTTGGCATAATCTTGAGTAAAAAATAGATTGGAGCCTTGCCAAGAGATCTTTCCTTTTTGTTTGGCAGCTTGAAGTACTTTGAGGAGGTCCGTATATTCCAAAAAATATAGAATAGTACCTCGAGGTCTCGCTGAGGAGGAGGAAGAAGCAGACAACCGGCCCAAACGATGAGCGCGTTGAATGTTCAAAGGAGGAGATTCAGGAAGACCAAGGAGAGACGGTAAAAATGACTGAAAAAATGAAATTGGATTGGAACCTTCAAGGCCTTCAGCTAAACCATAAATACGTAAATTGTTGCGCCTGTTGCGGTTTTCCAATTGTTCGACTTGTTGTTTGAGTCGATCAACTTCTGTATGTAAGAGGGGTACTTGCTGTAGGGTATCTTCGGACGCGTCAACTCTTTGTTCAAGGACCACAACTCTCTGGACGGTGTGAGACCAGTTGTCTTCAAGGCTTTGTAGGCGCGAATTAGTTTCTTCCATATACGGCTTCAAAGCACGAATTTCCTCAAGGAGAAGCTCCATAGAGACTGAAGAGGATGTATTAGTAGGAGAAGGAGGGTTAATTTTTGCCCGTTTGCCAGAGGGCGGAGCTGTGGGTAATTTGGAGAGTTGTTTGGGGCGAGTATCCGCCAAAGAGGAGGATTTATGATCGGAGGACTCTGGAGAAGCTTCATCCATAGTGTCCCGTAGGACATTAAAAGGATTGTTGTCAGCCAGTGGCGAGGAGATAACTTGGTGAGCTCCAGCGCGGGCGCCACTGCGAGCACCGCGCGGCATTGCCATGAAGAAACAAAAGACAAGGTCTTTTTTGATGACGGAAGAGACGGACCCAAGTAGAGATGATTCGGATAACAATATCTGTCAAAAATTGGAAAAAGTCCGCCACAGAGAAAAAAAAAAAAAAAAACTGAAGAAAAAAGATTTTGCGGGAAGTACTCCAATAATTGTCACAAAGAAAACCCGGAAGCTACACCATACACGAAGAAAAAAAAAAAAAAAAAAAAAAAAAAAACCTTTGTGCAAATATTATAATGTCAGTCTCGTAGTGAATGGTACTGATAAAAGGGTGACGAACGCATCAGTAAACTATCGTCACAGAAAACAAAATGGCGGCCGTTGTTCTGACTGACTGCATTTCTGGAAATAAAATCACCTTAACGGCATGGAAACTCTCCGTTATTCCTCACACCGATAGCTGAGGTATTCCGACGAAGGACATGTCGATTTTGAGACCCAGAACAGAAGAGAAGAAGCCTGGAAGCCCTCTACTGTCTACGTCGCCGCGGAGCTCCCGAAATCAGCGGCCATCACCAACGGCTCCAAAGCCACGCCCCCCGATATTTATCTTTTAATGTGATCATTTCTTTAAAAGCATCTCATATCCTGTGATGGGATGCACGCTGCTTCAAAAAAATTGCTCACTTTGAAGGAATGTGAAGGCATGGATGTTGGTATATTGTCCTTTGCAGGCCTCCAATCCATTTGTACCCAATCACAGGAAATCACAAAATGTCAGTGCCTCATTTATATACATATGTATCCGCTTATGCCGGAGGTTAAGTGTGATAAAAAACAAATATTATTTGAACTTCACTGTCGGTGGGTGACTTATTCTTCCATCAATACCCTACTTTCCTGTGGGTTAATTAGATGTTGGCTGCAAATTAGTTCAAGCTATCTAAATTTATAAGCTCATACCAGATTGCATGCTAGATAGAATGTGCAATAGAATGTGATAGAATGTGCATGTTACTGCTCTTGTAAATATTCGTGTGCATAAAAAGGTTTTGTAAATCAGTATCAGCTTAATTAGCAAAAGAACTGTATTTTAAAATTTGCCTTTAAAAGAATTCCACAGGGATATCAAAATAGGTCTCACATATCGATAGTCTTTACGTCACTGATTATGATCTGGAAGATCACCATCTGTGGGTAAATAGAGTCATAATCCTTGTACAAGCAGTTTATAAAATAACTTTTAATGAGTCTAGAGCTACATTTCTAAGTGTGACTTACATGGGTGGTGTCTGATTACAGAGCACGGTTATGACAAAGTGGCCATGGGTATGACAAGATTTGGACCCTATGCTCGCTGTGCCACTGGAATGTACCTGCACCCGACTGAAAAGGGCCAAATTGGGCAAAACCAGTATTGGGTTGCTTGTGTTCTGGTTCAGAGAGGACCTGGCTTGGCGGTTAGGGCTGGACTGTTCCTATTAGAGCAGGACCAAGGTTGATTTACACTTGGCTGGGTCTAATCAGCGGTGGCATGGTGGGCAAACAAATGATGGGTTGGAATGCTAACGGGAGTGATCACCAAGGACTAGACTATTTGCAAGCTGTCCCCTAATCACCTTTTGTGTGTCTGAGAACATGGTTATCACTAGCATTCCTAGGAAATGTTTCCCATTTCAACCTCCTAATGAATTCTCAAGGCCTGTTGGGATTCTAGAATTTTGGATGCAAATGTTTACCACATTATGCAGAAGGAGTTACACCTTCATATTAATCTCACCCACTTTTACAGTGGAAGATTGAACAAAGTATCTTAGTAAACTTCTGTGGGAGTTCCAAACTGAGTTGCTGGAAGCAAGACATTCACAGAGCAGAGATAACATATCCAGCCTGACGGTAGGGAGTGCTCCTAGCATTTCAGAATGTACCACCATTCTCTATAATGAAGATCTGGGAAAAGCCATTGCTTGTAAATTACATCTGTATTCTACTACAGAGGAGATATTTGCACCAATTGAGAAGTTTATGGCAGCTGTTATTAAAGAGAGAACCACAGCTTAAAATAATATTTGTATCCCTCACCGTTACAACATTGGCAGCTACTGTTGATTCCACTGTTCCTAATTTAAAGGCCCTAAACATGATAAGTGCAATGGGCCTGGGTCGATGGGCCTGGTAGTGATTAGAAGTACTTCATTGATCTGAGCCAGTGGTTGCAGGTGGGGCCCACTAGCCCTCTTTTTTAGAATCAGCACCTATCTTTCCTCAAGACTTTGATCCAGAGCAAGGGAGAGAAAAATCCAAAAAGGGGAGAGAAGGGGGAAGAGAAGGACAGAAAAACAGCGACAAAGGGAGAAAGCAGGGAAGACAAAAAACCTGATACAGGGCGATAAAGGGACAGGGAGTGTCTGGGGGTGGACCAAAGAGGCGTGAAATGGAATAAGGAGTGTGCAGCCTTGCTAATCAGCACACAACATTGGAAACTTGGAGCACAGGAACTAAATATGTTACATGTTAAGTAATGGGGATTACCTTATAAATTCTAATACTGCTACACTGTTGGTGTGATAGGGTTCTGATAAAAAATACATTCTACACTGTGGATAAACGGAATGAAAATCGTCTTTTTCAGTACTTAGGTCATATCATTTAAATATCCTTATACTAACCTGCAAGAATCCTTAAACATATTGGTGTATATTTAATCTATGAAAAGCACTTTACAATAAAATATGTTTATGTTAACAATTTGAACCTCTCACAGTCGCACTAATAGATGCTTTAAAATGAGTTTTATAGCGCCTGCTTTAAGTGGCAGGTTCAGTTCAGCGGTTTTTTATGTTCTTATGTTGCAAATCGCCCTGAGAGAGTAATAAGCAAATGCCACGGAAGGAGTGCATAAAGCACTCTCGAGTGGTCTTGAGAGTGTTTGAAAACCTGGGCAGGTAGTATATTTTCACACATTAAATTGTCTCGGAGCAATGTTAAACTCTCTCATCGCTTTCCTATATCCTGCTGAATAAAGAATTTGTTAGTAATTTTCATAAATAACACCAAGGCCTTAGAAGAACTTGCAGTTTTTTTCAGCACACCTCACCACACCCAGTGCTGTTTTTATGTACGTGCTTTTTGGTGTGTGTTGCTGGACGTTTGGCTGGTTACTTTGGGAACAATAACATACATATCAATAAAATAGCAAAGAAGGAAAGCCTATATATATATATATATATATATATATATATATATATATATATATATATATATATATATATATATATATATATTCACTTAAAAAACCATAGGTTTCACACATGTTATAGTTAGCTGGGCATTTCACTCGTGAAAATCCATTGAAATTCCCACGTTATAGTTAGTGCAGGCAACTATAACTCACGCGACCGCAATCCTCTGCTGATGACGTCAGATATTACATCACTGATGACATATGTGTCTTTCTGAAAAAAATATATTTCTAATATATGTATAGCTAAAAATTAATGGAAGAAGACATGGGTAAATAAGTGTCTAAATACAGTATTAGCATCAGCAGAGGATTGCGGTCGCGTGAGTTATAGTTGCCTGCACTAACTATAATGTGGGAATTTCAATGGTTTTTCACGAGTGAAATGCCCAGCTAACTATAACATGTGTGAAACCTATGGTTTTTTAAGTGAATTTGCAAGGTTTTTTAAATGCTAATTCCTAACTCTAACGTGTGTGAAACCTATGGTTTTTTCAGTGAATTTGTACGTTTTTTTAAATGCTAAGTTATGTATTTATTTAATTTTTTTAAGGTTTTTCACCGTGCGCGTACCGTGCATGCACGGTGCGCTTCGCGCACCGCGCGCCCACGTTACGTAGTTCGCAGAATTATTCCGTTTCTACCGTGCGCGTACGCTACGCACACTCTGCGATTTTTTGTAAAAACATTAAAATAAATTTTTGCCCTTGGGGGTCCTTCTGGGACCCCCTGACCAAGGCTAGGGGGTCAGGAACTGTCCAGCCTGCCCCCTTTTCACGTTATCCACCTTTGTTTTTCACCCCCTCAGACTGCGAGAGACAAAATGGCGGACGACACTTCCTGGTTTCGACCGATTCGAATGTTTGCTAAGATCTAACAACCAATCAGAATCGCGCTCGCGCACGTCAGCATGCGCGTACGGTAAGGATTACCGTACACGCACGGTGCGCGCCTATAGATATATATTGATTTAAATGCTATTTTCTCAGGAAATACTGAACAGATTTACACCAGACCTGAAAAAGGCACATCCCTGACCTGAGGACTACCTCTCTGCCAAATTTCAAGTAATTCTGTTCAGCCGTTCAGGCTGCAGCTTGGACTAAAGGTCCTATGGAAAAATGCATGGGGAAAACGCGTTTTGGGACTCCCCCTTTTTCTCAGCCCCCGCTTAACGAATCCCCCCGAGACTTTCAGGGAAGGAGCGGAGCGGAGCGCCCCACCTATTTTGAAAATTTCGCGAGGATTCGTCAATCGGCGCCAAAGTTATTTAAAATAGAATGTTGTGGATTTCCTATGGAAACACGGTCCTAACTATAACTATCTACTGGCGACCGCCAGTAGATAATATATATATATATATATATATATATATATATATATATATATCAACGATTCCACAGCGTCTCAGCCTTTTCACAGCCACACAGGGACACGGACCGCAGAATTTTGTGCCAATTTGCGTCTTTATTCAGATGCCGCCATAACGCGTTTCAACTCCTACGAGTCTTGTTCACATGGTAACGTTTTTTAGCGGCAGAAGCTTTTTTAAAGTGATAACGTGCTCTGTGATTGGATTACACAATTCTATGGAAATAGTAGAGGTATTCTTCGTAGGTTTTATCACGTTCATCGTTTGTTATACACATACATTTCAAAACAATAATATTTTGCGTTTGATGGTATCATAATTTGCAGTTTGTCGATGCTCATAATAATAATGTATTATGACATGGTATGATTTAAAATAATACATGCTTAAATGCGGTTTTTCTAAGTTTTATGATCATACTAGTAATGTATTTTGTAAATCCTTTTGTATAAAATACCCATGAATGGAAATAGAAAACCTGAATCCAATAATGTGCAAATAGTGCTGTAAAGTGCTTAAAAATTAAAATATATGTAAGTATAATACAAATGTGTGTTTCATTGTCACTTCGATACTGCGGTTGGTTGCTATTGCCATTTGAAAGTATTATATTTTTTAGATGTTATTTTCGGTCTAATCAAAAATAGTGCCAGGTAAAGACAGACTTGAGAAATATAAGGTTGAATGTGTAGATTGCATCTTATATGGGGTATTTTTTCTAAATCTAATCATATATCTCAAACATGTGGTGCAAAGTCATGCTCAAATAAATACATAGATACACATATATAAATACATAAATACATGTATAAATATATAAATATATAAATATATAAATACGCACATAAATACACCAACACGTAAAATAGATAGATTTGTCATAATTCAAAAATCATCATAAAATTTTATAAAAACCTTAAAAATATTGTTCAGTTTCTAAGAAGCCATGCTAGACAGAATAGGAGGTTTATTTATATGCAAGTGTACAGATCCTCCGTGATATTGAGGCCACCTGGGGTCTTTGTGTCGAGGTTTAAAATGTATTGTGTTTCCAGTTTTCTCAATTTGGCCTCTCTGTTTCCTCCACGTCTACTTTGGGGAATACAGTCTATTAGGAAGAATCTTAAATCCTGACTTTTAGAGTTGTGGTATTCACGGAAATGTCTGGCTACCGGATATGTATTATCATGATTGTTGATGGCTCTTATATGTTGTAGGATCCGTTTGTGGGCTTGTAGCTTGGTGCTACCAATGTATTGTAGCCCACAGGGACATATTAGAACATATATGACATATTCCGTCTTGCAAGTAAGTAGCTTTTTTATTTTGATTTCCTCCTTACTAAAAGGTGTTGAGTATGAAGTTCTATTTATACCCAACTGGCATGCCTTGCATGTTTTACATCTATAAAATCCATAATGGGTTTTGAGCCAACTACAAGATTCAATTACTTCAGGAGTTGTTGAAACAAGTTTATCCCTCATAGATATTCCTCTCTTGTATGTAATAGACACTTTTTTGGGCAAGGATTCCCCTAGGACTGGATCGCTTAGGATAAGTGGCCAATTGCTCATTATGATTTTGCGTAGCTCTTTGTGTTGGTTGTCATAATCTATAATGAAGCGAAATTCGCTTTTGGCATTGTCCTCTGTAGCATTTGCTGCTAATGTCTGTTGTTTCTTCGATTTAGGTTTTATTAAGTCCAAGCGATCCCTGTTCATAGATTTGGCAATTGCTCCATCTATGGTTTTCTGAGAATATCCCCTAGCAAGGAATCTATTTTTGGCTAGTTTTTGTTCCTGTCTGAGGACTATTTCGTCGCTGTTTATGCGTCTTAATCTAAGCATTTCCCCGTAGGGGATGCTATTGATTAAGTGTCGGGGATGGGCACTAGAGTTGTGCAGAGTTGAATTACCCGCTTTTTTTTGCGGTAAAGTTTGGTTTCAATTTTGTTTTTGTCAATGTATATGGTAGTGTCAAGAAAATTAACAGATGAATTATTGATAGTGCCTGTAAATCCGAGATTTAAAGTATTTTTGTTGATAGAGGTTAGGAAGTTTTTTGCCTCCTGTTGTCCTCCCCTCCATATTATAAAAAGATCATCAATGAATCTCAACCATATAACAATGTTATTTTTCAAGATTTCACTAAATTCATTAGCTAGAACCAGCTCCTCCCACCTACCCATGTGGAGACATGCGTAGCTAGGGGAGAAGCTGGCTCCCATAGCTACTCCTGTTGACTGTTAATAATGCATGTTGTTAAACATAAAAAACATTGTTATTTAAACAAAATTCAACCATATCTATTAACATTTTGCTGTGGTCTGTTAATATTGCTGTCCCCGAACTTAAATATTGTCGAAGTGCTTGTAGTCCGTCACTGTGTTTGATGCTCGTGTAGAGCGATGTTACATCTAATGCCATCATTAGATAGTCCTCCTGCCATTTAATGTCTTTGAGTTTATGAAGGAAATCACTTGTGTCCCTTACATATGATTTTAGACCTTGTACATGACTTTGCAAGTAATAATCCACATATTGTGAGGTGTGTTCTAGCAAACTTCCACGTGCCGATATAATTGGTCTACCAGGTGGTTGGTTTCTATTCTTATGGATCTTGGGAATGAAGTACATTGATGCTGTTATCGGACTGTCATTTTTCAGGAAATTGTATTCTTCTTTAGTTATAAGATCTTTAGTTCTCCAATTTAGTAATTTGTTATTGTACTGCTGGTGTATTGTTTTTAGATCCGCTCCATTTATTTTTGCATAACATTTACCATCATTAAGTTGTGACAATGCTTCCTTCAAGTACTCAGTTTTCTTCCAGATAACAATATTACCTCCCTTGTCCGCATTCCGTATGATTATGGAGGGATCATTGTTGAGTTTTAACATTAGTTTGTTGTATTCTGCTGATCTTTTATTGTATCTGATTTTTTCATTCTGTACCTTGTGGTGTAGCTTCTTGATTGCCCCTGTTAAGTGTTCATTGAAGACGTCGATAGAGTCTCTTTGACTGATTGGTACGAATGTGGACTTTGGTTTGAAGGGTGATGGGATTTCTGCTCTTTCCGGTCTGATGTTAATATTAGGCTCCATCATTGTCTCATTATCGAGTTGTACATTACCTTCGGACCATAGATCAGTGAGAGTATCTAATAGTAATGCTTCTTGATTAGTCGTAGTTGGATTTGATCTTATTTCCACTGTCGTTGTTGGGTTCTCAGGATTGACTTTTTTTGTTTTTGTTTTATCTTTTTCTTGTAATAAAAAGTGTTTTTTCAATTTTAATTTTCTTATACTCCTGTAGATGTCCATCCTGGTTCTTGAATAATTGAAATTGCTTTCCGGACAGAAAGATAGGCCAAGGCTTAGAATTTGTTCTTCCGCTTTGGTTAGGTCAATATCAGCTAGGTTGATGATAGTTTGGTTAGTTTCATTGCCCAAACTTATTTTCTCATCCATCTTCCCGTGGCTCTCCTTCTGGGATTTGATGGCCCGAATTCTCGCCTTGCGCCTCTGCCTACTTTTGTAATTTCTTGACTTTCTGTCGGTTGAGTTCTTGGTCGTAAAGTTTGCCGTCTGTCCATACATAAAAAATTAATCTCATCTCCTGGTTCAGGTACCGGTTCCGATATTCCCACTGTTTTATCTCTTAATTCGGAGTCAGAACCACTATCCATTGCGGAGCTTAGATCAGAGTTGTACATTGGAGTTACCGATTTATCTCCTGTTCTTGTGTCTTTTCTTTGACTTTCCTTTAGGTTTGCTCTGGTTCGTCTTAAAGTATCGTATTTTCTTGAGAAGGTGAAAATTTGTCCCAATTCGTAATCTTTCTTATCTCTTATAAATTTATAGGCTTTCCTTTCCTTTATTTTGTCCTCCTCTTTTTTCAAGCGAGCCATCATTTCCTTGTGTAATTTATCAATTTGTGATTGGTTTGCCTCCGTTTTCTCGTGATTTGTAATTTCTTCATTCAATTTGTCAATTTGTTCCAATAACACAGTACGGTCAATTTCGGCATACTTAATCAGAATTAGAACTAAATTTCTGGAGGATTCAAGATTACACTTGGCCCATTCTTGCATCATTTGTGGGTTCGGGTTCTCGTAACTTGGAGCTATAAAAATTCTGAGGCCGCGTGGTATACGCCCCACATCAATGTAACCTTGTAAGGACTTTGATTCCCACCACTTGCTTTGCTCCTGGCGCATATATTTTTCTAGCTGTCTAAACTTGTCATTCAAAGTGTTTCCGCTTCTATTGCTGTCTTCATTGTTAGTTTGTGGCAATGTTTCCGTAACTGCTGTATCAGTGAACATGTTTAAAGCTGCCGCTTCTCTATCCTTAAACGTGTCTCCGGACATCATGATTGTTATATTTTGAGTCACGCGTTTTGGGATTAAACCATTTACTTTATTTGATTAGTTTTGGTTAGTTTTGATCCCATTCGCGTGTGTGGCAAAAACCGCTAACCCCTTATTTACGTTCTGCTGATGGTCTCGCCTACCTTGCGTTTCACGGTTTCCGTCGCATCCTCCGACCCGGCTTTCACCGATCCCAGCTCGGTCTCCGGCTTGACTCAATTAGCTCGTTGAAGGGGGGTCAGACAATCCTAGTCACTCCGGACTTCACTTATGTTTCCTTCGCCGAAGCTCCGGATGTGGTTTCTCTTTCCGTTGTCGACCAATTGATGTAGCGGGGGTCCGTGTAGAGCCGGGTGAAACCTCCCGGTTCGAATATCAACGATTCCACAGCGTCTCAGCCTTTTCACAGCCACACAGGGAAACGGACCACAGAATTTTGTGCCAATTTGCGTCTTTATTCAGATGCCGCCATAACGCGTTTCAACTCCTACGAGTCTTGTTCACATGGTAACGTTTTTTAGCGGCAGAAGCTTTTTTAAAGTGATAACGTGCTCTGTGATTGGATTACACAATTCTATGGAAATGGTAGAGGTATTCTTCGTAGGTTTTATCACGTTCATCGTTTGTTATACACATACATTTCAAAACAATAATATTTTGCGTTTGATGGTATCATAATTTGCAGTTTGTCGATGCTCATAATATAATATATATATATATATATTTATATATATATATAAAAACACAACTGGGTTGGTGGATGGTAGATTATTTCAGTAGTTGAATCCAATGGCCATATATGCTTTGTATCCTCCTCTTAAACACACTTTCTCATAAATAACTCTGACAACAGCTCACACTGTTGTCCATCAGACTCCTGAAAAATGGCCTTTACCACAGCCAGTGCTAAAGACTGTTTTGAAATATATTGGGGGATCATATAGGAAAGGAGGAAATACCAATGTATAAACCCCGAAGGAGCAATAATAATAATACATTACATATTGTGCAAGATCAAAGAGATTCAAATAGAAATAAAAATGCTAATGGCATAGTTTATGAACATTGGCAATGTTTTACCCTATATACAGTTTGTTTAACGATCTATACCATTGATTTGGCGTTGGTAAACCAATGAGTTGAGCAGAGATTAGCACAATGATTAATAAATTTAAAAAATGAACCCCTTCTTTATGGCCTACAGCGGGGTTCTCCACTCTCAGTCCAGGAGGACCGGATCCATGCCAGGTTTTTAAGATAGCTTCATTTTTCTAAATGTGGATATGCTAAAAATCTGGCATGGATCCGGCTCTCCAGGACAGACATTGGAAACCCCTGGCCTACAATGGAGTCTGGATTAAGCAGTGGCAAGCCATATGGGGGATTCCCGTCATGGTTTTTATAATGTCACTCCCACAGTTATAACCCATTTTATTATAACCCATTTTAGAATAGCCAGAAGTTTGCACAACTTTTCGACTGTCACTTTGTTTGTAAATCACCACATGATGGACAGCCTCTTATGTGTGCAAATACACTGAACAATATGGTAGCAAACAAGTCAAGCGATTCAGTGATCCAAGTCCAAATTGGTTACCGAACACGCTCTAAAAAATCTATCCTGTATTAAGGGCTACATTACTTTTACCTTTCTTCCCAGCAGTCACTAACATGTGCACAATCCCTGAATCCTGGTCAGGCAGCCATGTAATTCCTATTAAGAATTAAGAAGAATGGCATAAGATAAAAATTAGGTTTATTGTCCTTTTGAATAGCAGTGTTAAGATCTATGCAGAACTCTAGAAAAAACTAGATGCATTAGGTATGAATCTTTTTACAAGTTCTCCAGTCAATATCGTAAGTTTGGGCAAGGAAAGTTAGTTAAGCTGGAATGTTTCTTTCATCAAAGATCTAAAATAGGGATGTGTGTGTCTTTGCTCTTAACCTTTTTTAAAAAATGTGGTAGACCAGCCATCACTTCTGTCCTTGATGAACATATTTCCACCAAAACTGGGCATTTACAACTTATCATTATCAATGTCTGCAGATGATTTAGCCCTTCAGTGATCATTAGATTGTTTAACATTATATGCGTTATGTAAAGAGATGCATTTTTGGTGGCTACTCTTAGCAACACTAGGATGTTCAAGTTTGTTAGGAAACAGTTACATTTTTCATGGCTCACACATGGCAATAAAATGGAGGTGGTTAACCGTTATCCATTTGTGGATGTGCACTTTTCTGCAAAACATGAATTGGTCTTGCCAATGAGAAACCATTAAAACAGAAATGTCAGTGGATTGTATGTGTTTGATAATGTTTAATAATCCATTTTGTAGCTTCTAAATTGTTCTTTGTTACAAATTGTAAGAAAATGCCTTTTTGAATAATCATTCCCATTTTAGGATTGCCTCTGCTGTTATTTGGACAGTGCAGGTGCTCTGACACCTAAAAACATGTCACTTTGGCTATAATCCCTAATTGCCATACCTAACATACTTATAAATCCCTAGTATATAGTATTAGGCATACCCAGGCCCAGAAAGTTAAATGTTGCTAATGGACAGCAGCACTTATTATGCCACCACTACAGTGACAATGTAAAACATGGCTCCAGTCCTGCCCCACCGACCTGGCTGTGAAGTTTTCAAATAGGCATGTCAACCCTGTCAAAATAACCCTTTTGACAAGCCTAAACCTGCACTTTAAATACTAACAAATCCATAAATTAATAAATATGAATACATCACCCCTAAATTATACCTTACTAGCCCTAACAGTGTATTATATTCAAAAGGAGTACATGTAGAAAAATAATTTTACACATGTTCTTATGGTGAAAATGCCCTAAATCCTATTTTCACAAGTCTGACTGTGCAATAGGAAAACACTGGGTTACGTTATTCGATGTAATAAAGTAAATTTAGTTTTGTAACAGGTGGGAAAATACTTCAAGGACTCATTTTGATAGCTAATCAAAATCCAACTTGATGGTAAAGTCAGATTTTGTCATTAACCGAAAAGTTATAATCAGAATGTCACCCTTTCTCCTGCCTAAAGACTCTAGAGGCCTTGTTGTTAAGTATTCACCTGGCACCTGACTGCTGATGACTCCCTTGTGGTGAGGTGTACATTTCTCCAAGCACAGGTATAATGTGCCTTGGGTGTTGGGAGAGGTTTACCTTCCATTGACATTATAGCCTGGGGGCTGTGCCCAGCCCCTTCCATACCTTCAAAGGATGCCTACACTCTTACTGGCAGATGTAGCTCACAACTGGGCATGTCTCCAATTTTCTTTCCTACCCAGGTTGGCTCCAAACCTAGGGCCCGAATCCAATGTCGTTCGGAAGGCCTCCGAATCGGATTTGACTTTTTCCAGATCCGATTCGTAGCCCTTGTTTATGACCAAATCCTACACAGGTCCAAACGACCCAGTACGCTGTGAAGATCACGTACGTGGCGACCAAATCGTTTCCGGGACCCGAACCTGTCCGTAAGACTCGTTCCTAGCAAAATCGTGCCGTGCTCTGGAGCTGTATTCCGACCAAGCGAGTACGATGCATGATTCGGACGGCCGCTTCGCCTCGGTCTCAGCGAGATGAGACGGCGGTCGGAAGCGTACTTTGGTGGGCCGTAGCAGGCCCCCCTTCACCAGGGGCCCTCCGAATCTGTCAAGGGGGTGTGCCCATGGGTCCCCTCGATCCGGTCATGCACATCGTGAGGGGCACCGTGGTGTGCCCACTACAGGGTGCATGCTATTCACCACCCACTCCTTTTCTGCTATGGGAGCCTGTGTACGAGTCTGTACACGGGCTCCCATTGAGTTCAGTGGGAATCCGAGCGAACCGAGTATATATGCATACAGCAGCATTGTACTCGCTCGTTCGGACTGCCGGAGCACGTCTCGCTTGGAAAGCCCTCCTGGATCCGAGTCGTACGAGGGCTTTCGTAGCGAGATTGGAATGGGGCCCCTAGTGGGAGAGGGCATTGCTTAATTCGTAAAATTTGAAGTGCAGGTGCTCAAATCTTTGTTGGAGGCCACACCTATGTTTTCTTTGGCTCCACCCACTTCCTCCACTGGCTCCACCCACTTCCGCTATTAGCTCCACCCACATCCTCAATGGGCACAGCGAAAAGTAAGATGAATTTCAGCAAGGGAGCCTGCCTTCCTCATAGTACAGTCACACCACACCAGTCAATGATCAACATATCAGTCAGAAAAATGAAATGAAAGAATATATTGAGATTTCATTTGAAGAGATTCATGTTCATGAATCCCCTTGGTTCAGCCAGGGCAGGTCAGGCTGAGGCTCACAGGCGAGGAGCGCTCAACTGCCTGCAACACACTTCGCGCTGGGAGTGGACTGGATGGGATGGGAATTGCAGGGGTGTGGAATTTGTTTAATAATCTACTAGTCCAACGGACAAAATAGTGCAGAAATCTACATGTCCTGTTAAAAATTCCACTTGTCCCACTCACTCTTTACATCATTTATATATGGTGACACAGAAACATTAATGTTTTACATGCTCTCATCTCAGATATCTATTTCTTTCTTTGCAGAGCCTGTGAAGACACTCATACCCTGCAGACACACCTTCTGCACACTGTGTGCAACAAACCTATATAGCTCCAGCATGCCTACTCCGTTAGCTAACCCCACATTTCAGGTGATCCCCAGGATCAGGGAATTACATTATGCTGTTGCACAAAGTGTGCTGATGAATATAGGCTGTCCTACATGATGAAGATACGAGAAAGAAAGCAGGAGTCCCACACCTCGCTGCCATTGACAGGCAATTGCCATGGGCCAAGCTGCATTAAAGTCTTTGGGTCCATCACTGCTTGAGGAGTGTTGCTACACTATGTCCTTAGGCCTCCTCATTAGCATCTGAGGTGTGAAAACTTGTTTCTCAAGTTGTTTTGTGCAGGTCACTTGTGCTGTAGTTCCCCCATCTAATTTAATCTGTAAACAGTGTTTGCCCACATCTTACCCGGCCCATGTTCTACAGCTGTTTTGCACAGCACTGTGAAATGGCTCAGATTATAGAGAATTCCCAAGCCTTACTGACAGGCTGTTGCCAAAGAGCCGCAGCATGGGCATAGGCTATCACATATCCTACAAAGCCTAAATTGCACGGACTACCTCAGTCATGTAAAGTCTCACCTGTTGTTAACTATGCAAGAATATTTGGCATACTTAGGAATGTGACATATTTTTAGCCTGGCAATTGGGACATGGTGACTGATACTTCTAGCAGCAACTTGCCCCTACAGTCTGTTGTGGGTACCATAAGCAGCTGCCTCGTATTGTCATTGCACAACATCAGCTCAGTATTGGTAGGGTTTTGGCAAATACTGAGGGCTAGAGAGCAGCACGTTTTCTCTGCTGTCAACAACTTAGCATTTCTACAAATAACCACCTAAAAAGCACTATCCAATTAAAGTAATGAAAGATTAGAGTTTTGACATTCTGGAATGCTGTATGGCACTGGGGGTGAAAGATACTCATGCAGCATCGAGCTCAGGGTGTGTTTGATCTCTTAGCTGGCAACATTTTTTTTTGGGGGGGGGGGCTCTTCCAGAAAGACGCATCTCGTTCAGTGTACTCTTTCAAAGAAAGATTAGCAAATAAAGTGACCCACTAGCGACTTAGATCAAAAATATGTGCACCACCAGGGAACATGAGTAGAAAGCACAGGTTTAAAGCACTATTTCATCAGCTTTCTAGCAGTACATTCCCGCGTAACCGTTCGTTTAGGAAGCAAATGAACATTTGCTTTGTTGAAGGCTTTGGGGTAAGATTCAACCTTTCTAACTACATAGACCAGAAATGTCAGAGACAAGTTTTGCCTTGGTCTCTTTACAGCAAAGCTCGTGAGAGTGTGGCGAAAGATAACAATTTGCTAGGTCAATGCATTTAAGGCATGCTTAATACTCTCGAATTTGCCGTTACAGTTTTAGGGAGTCACAGTTATTTCAATCATTAATCACAAGGCTTTTAATGTGTCCAATGGTGTTCGGTGAGGCCAAGTTATCTGATGCCTGCGCTTAGCATTTTTAAAATTTCTCTCTGCAGCTACTCCTCATATCAGATGGAGTGGATTGCTGGAAATTAGTGGTAATGAGAGTATGGTGCACATGCAATGACCACAGAGTACCCTCTTCTCCAGACTCTCAGTCCGCCCACCTGATTTAGAAGTGGGCGGACCATCAGGTGAAAGCTGACGGAGTAAATCTTATGCTCTCAGTACCATCGGAGGTAAGCCATTCGCCCGCCCTGTATAAAGTGGGCAGTCGGATGGCTGTTTTTTACTGTCAGTCACCGCCATTTTGCCTAGCTGAACCTGTAAAATCAGTTCAGACTGAGACAGATCGGCCACCTATGTCTCTGGCGTAACTTCTCGCTTTCACATCTTTGCCTGTCTAAATAGTTCTAAAAGCATTTGATATAAACGCCGACTTTACATGGAATGTGCATAAGGAAAATCAAAGGGAATGAAAACAGAAATAAAGACAACGGTATATGTTTTGTACTTTCTAAAAATGAGCAGAGACATCTTAAATGTTATACGTAGATTATTTTGCATGTCAATGAAACCAATGGCTTTTACAGAAATTGTATGTAGAAAATGTTGCTGTAGAATGTATTAGTGGGTGACCCAGCCATTTGTTGTTGACTTAAGTCAAGTGAGAGACCACCAGAAAGTGAAACCAAACCAAACTGCATTTCATGGGGAACGGCCCGAGAAGAAGTGAAGAGTCGAGACAAAGTGCTGTGATTGTGAAACTAATTCCTGTGTGGCCGTGGCTGCTGCGCACGCCAAGTTTGGACAGCAAAGCGGCTGTGGTACACGCTGGACAGGGCCTTGGCTTTCTCTCTACTCCTCTCTCTACATCTACAACAACAACATATACAGTAGTACTATCAGTGGTCGAAGTGGGGGAAAAAAAGTAGGGGAACTGTGGGCAGAGAATTAGAGGGCGGGAATAACCCAAGGATGAGTCAGAGGACGGAGCCAGAGGTGTGGCCAGAATGCGCAACCATCTCAATTGTTTTGTATTTGTTTGGCAATTCACTGCCCAGTTTAATCAACCAATGGATACACATGATTATTTAAGGTTATAATGAGTTATTGACATTAAAATACATTCACAAAGTGGGATAAAATGTGGAAGCACAAGCCATTTGTCTCCGAGCCATGGAGTTTCATCAGCACTTCTCCCTTTTTCCACAACAGCAGTTCAAACATGAATGGCAAAATATCCTAGTTTGCAAATGTTTTCTATATAATCATGGCTCTGCCATATTTGCATCCTAATGCAAGATCTGCTGCATGATCTGACCATTTAAACTAATAAATTGTTTATAACTCAAACGTATCAAAAGTTTTTTAAAAAATTGATTTGTGTTGCTGCGGAGTGGATGGCCTATTGCAAAGGTTGACTGATCACCTTTCTCACTGCTGTATTTGTATGTAACACTGGTACTATTGAGGCAAAATCTTTCCAGAGACTGTTTGCATGTGTACAAATGTCAAAATAATAAAATATCAGAAAATATACTGCATTACGCTGCAGCCTTTTTTTTTATGCATAATTTAGTCAACACTGCAACATAATTTTGTCCTTATTTGGTGCATAATTAATTCCAGTGGCCCCACAGTAGGCAGCACATGTTAAAAGTGCTAGTGAATGAAGCAGAGAGACTGTGAAGTTTGCGAACTTAGTTTGGTGTGCATGCAAATTCTGCATTGCCAATCCCTGGTGAGTTGCAGCTACTACTGCTGAAACAAGGCAGGGCCGGCTTTAGCGCTCGTGGCGCTCTGTGCAACAATGTTTGTTAGTGCCCCCCAATGACCACCTCTGCCATGGATCCACTCACTAACACCCTTTAACAGTGCTTCTCAAGTCTCCATAACCACACTCTATCTCAGATGCATTTAATTTGATGATTTACAGCGCCACTCATACCATTTTAGGGTGTCAGAGCACTTTACATCACAAACATTACACAGAGACAATCAATACGTGAGTAAATCAGTGTATAGGAAATGTTACATAAGACTAAGGATTACAAGGTGAAGGAGTCAAATGACAACCATACTAGTAGGCCTTATAGTTTAATAGTGATTGGTCTGGAGAAACACAAACTAAGAATTTAAAACGTAATACCGTGGTTGGGGGTTCTCTTTAATAATCAGAATTGATATCTGTCCAAAAGAGCACTTTTTGCAACATTAGGATAATCAAACACTGGGGGGGGGGAACATAATGCACTAATTTATACATGCAGCTCTTAGATGGCAGTTAATAGCTAACTGTTCTATGTTAGGATTTTAACTTATAAACTGCAAGTCACAAAAGGATCTCTCTGACAAAAGCAGTAGCCCACTGACCTATTTACATGATGTGCACTGTGTGATTTGCATGGTACATGTTCTTTGCATCAGGCACATTAACCCTCTGAGCTACCTTTCCATGAGTCAAAGCTTCCACTAGACAACATTCCGATCTCTCTCTAGGAAGAACATTAATCACCAGAGTCATCATGACATTTTTATTGTTGCTGAAAATTGCTGGAGGCCAGGAAGGAGGCAATGAGCGCTTTTAAAACCATAACATACTTGCAAACATAATGCCTCCACCCAAAGTCAGCACCTGGTGTGGTCACACCAGTTGCACTGCTCTAGAGCTGGCCCTTCTCAAGGGTCCTGTGACCTTAGTGACAGAGTCACTGTTGTTCTAGGGTGTGCTGCTTCATAGGCCTGCCCGCAAGACTGGAGGTGAACTTCTCTGTAAGGTTTGTGGTGGACAAGCCTTGAAGGTTAACTTACATTTGCCATGCTAGGTTCCACCTGCTGGTGCTAAGACACCAGAGCTTCTAAGGACTTGCGAGAGCTTCTAAGGTCTTGCGAGGCCTTCTAAGGTCTAGCATGGGATTGTGCTCCCTCAGGAGAGTGGTCTGGTGGACTGGTCATTAAGGCAGAACCTGGTTCCCCAGTTCCAAATTAAGCAGCTCTGGCCATAGTGCCATATCCTCTCCTCTACTGAACCATACTGCCCCACTGAGAAAAACTCACACTGCCTTTAACTACAACCCAATTGTTGCCAGATATAAACACCTGGATGCGGCTCAATTTAAATTACGCACTAGACAAGAGCAATATGCGACCTACAATGAAAAAGTAACAACATCCTCACTCATAAGGAATGCAAAATTTAGCAAACCAAGTGAAATGTAAGCAGGAACAACATGGTTAGCTTAACGCTTTTACACTCACTATTCAGAAATCAGTGAGTTCTTTCGCCTGAATGGACCCATTTCAATATCCATTGCTTATATCCTTACATAAGCAGTATGGTCAAAAGACCACATCCCTGGAAGCAGAGCCGCAGTACACATTTTGTTTTCCAATCCACACATTGTAGTACCTCCGGGATTGGTGCACTAGTTGCAAGCCCAGGGAAAACAAAGACAAGAAAGCAAAAATAGCGCTTCACTGGCAAACTCTGTAAAAGTGGCGCTAATGTGTTTGGATGTGAATAAAATCAATCTGGCCAGTTTGCTACCACTCTGTCTTACTTTATTTACTTATTTTTCATACGTTTAACCTTTTATTACCAATGCTGCACTTTGAAATTAAAATGTCAGAAAAATACGACATTTCCTGCAAAAGTGTTTTTCTTTTTTGGATCCATTTCACAGTGGAGCAAATAAAAGAAAGGAGAGGAAAGAGAGTGAGAACCCCGTTTTGGAGTCACGGTTTTCAGTAAGACCAGAACTGCTACACTGAAAGAGAGGGAAGAGTCCTGTTACTGTTCTCTGCCGCATCACGAACGCAAGGAACTCCGAGCTTTACTTATAGGCTTGCGTCCTGGGACGCATTTTCAAAATAAATAAGTAGAGGTAAGGAATCCCTGGAATCAAAGTGGCGGCACGCCGCGGCCTGCCGATCCCGCACACTTCGACCACTGTACTCATGGCATGATTGCTGGGGCCTCTGACTCGGTTCAGGTGACCGTCCCCACGCACCAGTAAAAGGAGCAGCATTGTTTTTTTTACTTACTTCGGTTACTGCTGGTGGCACTGACTTACTAAGAGGCTGCCTGCTGCTGCTGCTTCAAAGATCCCGCCTCAACGTCGTGTTAACGGGTGCTGGTGACTCGTCCAGTACGTGTGTGCTGGGGTGTTGTCCACGTCTCTGGAATTTAAAAAAGTTACGCACGGCACATTGCCGCAGCCCCCTGCCCTATAGTACCAAATGTAGCCCAATCAGTGGCCCGCCTACCTCCAGCAACACTGAAACTGAAAGCACATTCATTTGCATTATGGAAATGAAGTTATCGGGCTGGCTCTCGCAGCAGCACGGCAGAGAAACAGTCTCTTCTTCATCGAGGAGAGGACTCTGGAGACTGTCTGTGAAGTGAACAGCACTGCAGTAAGGCAATAATATTTAATTTACTTAGACCATGACGTGCAGACTGCAGTGCAGTGCAGTGAAGTCGTGTCGGTGAAGTAAGTTGGCAGTGGGAGTGTAGACCCGGCCCTGATAAAAAGGTGCCGGTGCTAAGCATCGGCACAAATTAAGCACTGGGAGAGGGAGATGTCCTAGAACTGGTTTAGAGTGACCTGAGGGAGGGTTTACCCATTTCCAAGCCACACGTCTGGGTTGACACGGGAAGCTCTGCACAAGTGAAGAAAGGTTCTGCCATGTTGGGATTGGGTAGGCAAGTGCTGTGTAAGTTTGTTTGGCACTGAGGAACTGCTGCACAAGGGTTGTCTCTCGAAACATATTCTGTATTGGTTAGGAAGGGGCCAGGAGTCACTCCCACCCACAAGCTAGTACCAGGCATTAATGTGGCACCACTGGGTATTTTTTCAGAACACTGCTGGACTTGTGAATGACCTGCTGTTGAGACCTGTCAGTTGGACCCTAAGGACTGGACATGCTCCCACTTTCATGTAGGACAAAAGAGTAGACTTCAAGGGTCACTTGTTTGACCGCCCGTTAAGCTATGAGAACACAAGAGCTGCAAAAAGGCCACTTTCCTAGCAGAGCCCAGATGACCAATTTCTACTAGACCTGCCCTGGACCCTGCTGGTGCCTTCTGTTGGAGGGAGTGCTGACCCTAGGTGCCATTCTTGAGGTCCTGGAACAACTAGATGGTGTCAGAGTGTACTCCTCCTTCCTAACCCATCTAAACTTTTAAAGACTTTTTACCTGAAGAATTTACAGAAGACCAGGACTAACCTGCCAACTCGATCCACCATAGTGTGCATCGCCAGTGGGCCTAACTTCAACCTATTTCCCACTACTTTCTTCTCTGAAGCAGCAAACCCAATTCAGCTGGCCCAACACTGACCAGCGTCTAAGAACGTTAAATCCTCTTTGGCTGCAGCCTTGCCCTGCTGGACGAATCTGACTTCCAGAAAGTGTCTAAGTCATAAGTTCGAAAGCCTTACCAGGACCAATGCTGAGGGGCAGGCGATCAACATTAATGACTTCCTATATGGAAAATGTACACTATTTCTGGTTCTAAGCTTTCCCGCCTTCATCAACAGCTTCACCGGGACTTTCAACAGCAGCAACCAGTCGCCAACAAGATCCAGCCAGCTGCCTTTCCCCACTGAAGACTCTTCCTTCTCAGAAAATTTTTAAGTGAAAAGTAACTCTTTCACAGGGAAAAATCTGGTCCTTGTAAACCTAAATCTTGTTCAGGTCTAGCGCAATCAGTTGCCCCTGGTTGGCTCTTTGTCAGTTTTGGAGCTATTTTAATTGTAAACTTTATAAATTCATATCTATGGTTCCCTTTATTGGATTTTTGTTTCTTTCATGTCATTTTGTTCATTAAATTATTTGCTATGTACATATATTGGAGTTGGAATTATTTTGTGTTGTGATTTTCGTCTTTTTAGCTGTTTTGGTACTTCAAATGATTTATACATTTTCTTAAGTTAAGCCTGGCTGCTGTGTGCCATAGCTACTGGGGACTGAGCCGAGGTTTAAGTTATTGAACCCTTTACCAGACCTAGAAAAAATAGTGGCATTATTACTTGTGATGGATTACCATCTACCCCAACTATTAATGCACCTTCTCCTATATAGCACCAAGGGCTTTTCTATTATGTTACACACCTTGTATATTGGAAAAGCATATGAAAGACTGAATCACATTGATGGGGAGTTATCTGGCACCTTTTTCTTTTGAAGAAGGCCACATCTCAGTTACTTAAGAGACAGCAGCTGGGATTTATGAGCTTTGGCGAGTCAGCCATGAACTCATCTTTACTTGCTATGTTTGAAACACAAAGTCATAGAAAAAGTGTAATGAGAAAGTGCTGTACGCAGGTTTTGTAATCTTGAGTACAATGTGCTGTTTTATTGTCTTGTTTGTAATAAAGTGACAACATTCTGAATACACACGGTCAGTTTTATGTCTCCTCATTAATGCTGTAAGGCAATCACAGGCAGAGACTAATAACATTTTTAGATTCTGTATTTAAGACCTGTCAGCAATGATGTCAATTGTCTTTTAATACCAACTTTCTATCACTTTTGTTCTTTTTTTTGCAATATGACATGCTAAGTTGAGGACGTTATCTGGCAAAAAGCAATAAACTTTACTTACGTGCCTTTTTATGTCCCTCAAAGTTCAATACATCTCATCATCTTTTGAACTTGGACCTTGAATTGTCATTTGTCATTAAGAGCACAGTGGTCTTTACATGCTACGTGTATGCCATTACGTTTTAATATGAAACAAACCTTTATACCTATGTTTTATCTTTTGTATTAACGTTTGAACTACTTGGATTTAATTGTTTTAGATTTTGTTTGTATTATGCAGATATGTCTATGTTATGCCATTAAGTACAGTATGTTTTGTTTGTCTCACAAAAACCTTTTTTTATCATGAATTAACATTAATAAAATGAGATTTTAAATATAAATGTTGAGTACACTGAGTCACTTTTCATATCAATGTGTCTAGTATAGGTCAATATATGACCAATTAATTGCCTAGGTTTCTTTTTCTCCACTGTGTGCCAAAGGCTGCCAGCTGTACATGCGCATCAATCACAATACACTACTAGACCACATCAAGCAGTACCTTACCCAAATGAATTCCTTACAACAGGCTCTGTCCCCATTAGCTGCAATGTACATTTTCTAAATTACAACCTATTAACCTATTCCAAAATGATTTTTACCTGCAAATGTTTAGGATTCCTAATTGACATCAAACTCCCTAAGGATACACATGCAAAACTCGACATAAAAGAAACCCCTACAACTAACTAAAGATCCTTCAAACCTTTCTTACCAAAGGGCAACATCAAGTGAGCAGTACAGTACCTGTTCATTTCACAAACTGACTATGGAAATGCTCTCCTCACAGGACTTCAAGCAATCCTTCTTGTACGGTTTAGGACCCTATGCCATCATGCAGAGATAATTAATGGCACAGATACATGGTTGTATAGTCTGGAACTGGTCCAGGGCAAGTGCACCGATATCTTTTATTAGCACGGACACCTGACCGGTGAGACCTGTGATGGATAGTGTGGGGTGAGTGTTGAAGCCAGCCCTCGAAGGAGTGGATGGTGGAAACAATGTATTTTACAAACACCAGACCATCATCAGCTGGTCACTACATCCTTTCAAAACTTTATTGAAAATTGAGTACGAGTCCAACCCGTGGGAGAGAACAAAATAACAAAACAAATACTCCACTGAGTCTATTCAGGTTGTTTGCCGGACAGGATGAGGGGACTAGTGCAGCTGGGAGCAGCCAGCATCACGACACGCCTCCAGAGTTTCACCAGACTGTTCTGTACATGAATAGTAGTGTGGCTGAAGTCCGTCCATGTCATTAAAGCCCACCTGGGTCCTGTCCCCCATAGTCTCACTGTCTAGAAGTCTATTTATAAAGTTCACTGTGATGGTACATCTGGAGCAATGGTTGAGTCTGCTTTCTTTAAAGGTGCCCTGGCTCCAGGGGTCTCGAGCCTCCAAAGACAGATGATGTCATGGCGATGGTTGAAGAGCTTTCCTCAGATGCCTCAGAGTTTCCCAGTGCCCGATGGTGGAGCAACGTCAGGCTTTCCTCACTTAATAGTGTTCCCCTATCATGGGACATATATGAGGCTCTTTACACCGGCTTCCACAGAACTGTCTGGACTGTGGGATAAGTCTCCCAGGCCGCGCTAAGTGGCCACTGGGGAACCGCCTACAGGACCACATATGAGTCACTTGTTCCACTGCAAGAGTGTTTGTTCTAAGATCTATGTACTCTTGTCATTGGACTTTGGTGCACAGACATCTACTGGATAGTCTTTGGGGTGGCCCAGTCTCCATACATGCCTTCTGTGCTTCCTGATACCTGTTGTGGAGCGGCTACAGACACAAATCTCTTGACGGGATTCCCCTCTCATGGGAATCTCATGAGGCCCTTGCCCCTGGATTGCCAAGTGAATGTGTGGGCTTTGTGGTGCCTCTCAAAAGCTATCCCAAGGGGTCACTGATAAACTTCCAACAGGGCCACGTCCAAACCTCATTGTGTAATCCCAAGGGTGGATGGTACAATGGTTGGGAAACAGCCTTTCCAATGAGGTTTTTACCTGGGTGTGCCTTCACCACACATTTTTTAGCATGCATATTTTTACCACGAATATGCATTTACAACTCATGCCAATACCACACATTTAAGGTAAGTTGGGGATCTCCCCCACAAATACATTGTTTTTAAATCTAAAATCAATGCGTGGTATTGGCATGCATTGTAAATGCATATTAGAGGTAAAAACATGAGTACTAAAAAATGCATGCCAAAAGCATGCAATGTACTTACCTGCATTGTACCGTCATACAACCAGAATGGTTGAGAGTCCTCTTTTGAGCAGGCAGCAGGTTCACGAGAGTACACAGATGGTTGTGGGCGGCCAGCCTCCCACAATGCCAAAATTGCCTCATTGACCTCTGGGTGTTTCACAGGCACAGGGCTCCACTCTAAATGTCCAGTGGTCCTTTGATGGTCTTATTGATGTACTTGACAATGATGACACTCATAGATTAACAGTAAGTAGTTTGCAGTGTGACAGGTGTCTACTACACACCTTTCTCTTCTTCATCTTTTTCATACTCTCGTGCCACACTCATCTTCTCTTTTTTCCATCTTTTTAGCCACGTAGCAATGTACCAACTTGCCACACTCTTCACCTCTTTTCTCTTCCTCTTCCTGATGTATCCTTGTTCCATCTTGTCACGCTCTTCTTCCTTTTGACCATGCCTCTACACGTGACATGCGCTTCTCTTGGACCTCCATGGTCACACCTTACCTCAAGGACAGACTCTCTTCACCTCAGTCTTCTGATCAGGTCTCTCACTGTGATCTTTTTTTCACAGGGACCTCCATGGTCGGGTCCTGTACTCTCTGTAGGACCCATCTCTGCGTGTGGACCTCTCCAAGGTCTCCCTTCTTCTAATAGATTTCTCCCAAGTCCTGTCACTTTCCTGAGGAATTTTCTTGGTGCATCACTTCCTGGCTGGTGGGTCATCTCTCCTCTTTCACCTCTTCGTCTTCACTTGAAGACGCACTCCTTTCACCTTACGGCTACACATTGGCAGCACGTTCTTTCCTTCCTCTTTCTTTCTTCACTTGACAGCATTGTGCATGAGCCTCAAGGCTGTGCCTTCATAGCGCTTGCTTCTGCCTCCGCTTTGGCATGCTTCACAGGGTCTGTCACATCCTGTGTTGACATTGTCCCTCTGCCATGCCGGGCTCTCTCACTCCCGGGCTCCTGCCCATACTTCCGATCTCCAGATGCAGCCCTCTGAGCATCTGTGATGCCTGCTCTCAAACTTTCTCTTCATAGGTGCCCTCTGCTGGCACCTGCATGCCTGGTCCTCTCTCTCTGGGAACAACTTCTCCTCATCCCTTTCTTAGGCACTTGGTATCACTATTTTTGCTGGACCCTTCCTGGTCACTTGACTCTGCGCATCAGTGGCTTGCACTGAATTCTACCTCTGGGGTGCTGCCTGTTCCTGGCTGGGGCAGCCTTAAGCTACTTGGGGTTTTCTGCAGTGGAGGCACATAGTCTCTCCCCCTCAACAGTTCCGTTTCCAGGGTGCTTTGCCCACTTCAACCATGTGCTAGGTAACCTTCTAAGCACTGGTGGGTCTTTCCTTTGCCACAGGTATCCTTAACTGCTGCAGTAACCACCCATGGCCACTAGTCATCACTAATGCCCTCCTCGCAGGCCCTGGCAGTCTTTCTCCTCACTTAAACTTTTATTTTTTTTCTCTGCCTTGGATCCTGGCAGTTCAAAATCAACCCCTTTGGGGGCTGATCTTGCCCTGACATGCCCGTATCAGCCCAGGCTGTTTCAGTTTTCCGGGGCACTACAGTACTTTAAATCAACCTCCTATCGGCAGTTCCGTTTCACACACAGGCCGGTGGGGCTGATATTGCAGGCAGACACAGTGGTCAGGGCTGCCACACTCTCTTGCCAGTACACTTCTCTCCATAACTGTAGGCCATAGGAGCCTTCTGTGTGCTGCTTACCATTACACTGTGCTCTGATTGTCCTCTTCACACCCTTTCTGCAAGTCGAGGTGGCACATGCAACCTCTAGGGGGCACTGCCACCGCCCTTCATGCTTTGCCAGTATTCCACAGCTTTCACCCTGCTGGGCTGCTGCCGGAGTCATCCCCTTCCCCGGCGGCAGCCTCTACTTCCTCACGGGCAGGGACCTCACACCATGCTGGCGCAGCCTTGCATCCAGCCCTCCTCCTCTCAGCTGTGGGAAGAACAGCTACCAGCAGCAGGCTTGCCTCGCAGGACGTCCTCCATAGACTTGCAGCTCTATTCTCACCAGGGACAGATTGGTAATGCGGGCCTTCAGGCATTGGCCGAAGGGCCGGTGTCTCAGTGCCCTCTGTGGGCCATTTTTCCCCCTTTACCAGTGCACAGAGAGCACTGACAGGGAGAGGAAAGCAGCCTCGCCGTGCAGCCGTTCAGCGATGATCAGCTGTGACCTCTCCGTGACGCCCTGCCACAAGCAATCACGCTGTTGGTGGGCTGGGGAGGGGTGATTCTGTGCAAGAATCGGCCTCCCAGGGGGCCAGGTGTTGCTCAGGCCATTGAGCCATTTTCACCTTGACCCCCCTGGGGCCGACGCAGCCCTGAAACAGTGTTTGCATTAACAGCTCGACCACAGCCTTTCTCATTCAGGGCATAGTGGGCGAGGAAGAATGTGTCTCGGTGTGGGGGCCAGGTAATGTTGGGAACTGGCACCATCTTCACCTTAGCCTCCCCCCACCCCCATGGATGGCCCAGTAGCTGTGTGTTTTGCTTTATCCCCTCTCCTGCCAGGCCATTGCCCCGAGGCAGTGAAGGGCTGGGGAGGGCTGAGTAATTTACAAATAGCTGGGGCCTCGCTGTTTTTCAGGTACTCCTGCCCTGGAGGGCTGGGGAATCTTTTTTTAATAGAAAGGGGCCTCACGGTTTTTCAGGTGCTCCTGCCCTGGAGAGCAGGGGAATAATGTTGTATTAGAAAGGGGCCTCGCTGTTTTCAGGTGCTTCTGCCCTGGAGGGCTGGGGAATATTTTTTTACTAGAAAGGGGCCTCGCTGTTTTTCAGGTGCTCCTGCCCTGGAGGGCTGGGGAATAATTTTGCAATAGAAAGGGGCCTCGCTGTTTTTCAGGTGCTCAGCTTGTAGGACATTGTCACCTTGGCCCTTTGTCCTTCCCAAGAACAATATCCTCCCACTTACATTCCTTGTGTGTTTCATGAAAAGGCATGCCCATGAATGTGGGCCACGTCCAGCAAATGTGGGCCACGCCCGCGAATGTGGGCCACACCTCACGAACGTGAGCCACTTTTTTCATCAGTGCCCGGGCCAAATTGTGATCCCAATCCGACCCTGAGTCTCACTCTAGTGACCCTGAGGACGGCAGGAGCTTTTCTCTATAGGAGCGTTGGCTGCCACACGGTGGGTGCAGTGTTGTTGCCCACACGGGCCCTTAGGGTGTGGGACCTCTCCTTGGCATTAGTGCATCACTTTCTCGTTGGCAGGGCCATGGCACAACGCCAGTGCAGCTCCCGCATGGCCGCTGTCTGCTATCTTCCATAGCGCCACTGCCGGTTGCGGTGCCACCACACTTGCCTTATACTCTGGGCATCTCTCCCTCGGACAACATGATGCGTCAGCGGGCAACCACCTCAGAAGTCCAGCACCACTCGCACTCCGGTTGGGGCCTCAGCAGGCAGCTGGCATACCTCTTGCCCTGTTACATGGCCGGTGCTATTTCTCCCTCTCTGTCATTACTTAGGTTGCCAGGGGGTGGGCGCTGTTGTGTCACCCCACGCGGACGCTTCCCGCAGCAATGGAGTCTGTATTTTGTCTTGTTGTGACTGTCGGCAGCGTTGAGGTGTCTCAAGCCTGGTACTTGCTGTGACACTTCTCCCCCTAATCACAGCTGGCAGCCACTGGAAGCCAGTGCAGAGGTGCTCTAGACGAGGTCTACAGTTCCCCATGACTAACTGATGTTGCTGCCAGTATACACGTGGGTCAGGTCCCACTAGTCGCCATTGTTAGGGTTAGGGCTCTAGGCCGTCATGCATAGATAATTAATAACACAGACACATGGTGGTATAGTCTGGCCCAGGACACATACACCCAGCCCATTGTAGTACACCCAGCCCATTGTATTAGCAGTTACCGACCTGTGACACGTGGGATGAATAGGCTTGGGGTGAGGGTTGAACCCATCCTTGAAGGAGTGGCTGGTGGAAACACATTATTTTACAAACTCTAGACCATGACCAGCTTCTCACTACATCATTCACTTATAAAAGCTCTCCTACAAGAAATGACAAGACTAATTTGCGATAGTAAAAAGATGACATTATCCAATTGCTGATTTTGAACAGATGGTTACATTTTGAGGCTAGGGCTTCATAAAATGAGCCTGCTTAACAGAACACAACTTTTAACACACCAAGCTATTTACGAAGCAAGTTAGAAATGTCAGGATAAAGGATGCTGCCTGGCAAACAAAATTAACTTTTTTTTCTTGGCCTTTGCTTCAGTTATTTGAATTAACACAGGAAACTGAAATTCAACCAGAAACATGTTTCCTCTCCTTTGACAATAGTCTAATAAAAAAGGACCTTTTACTGAAACGCATTCACATCATTTAATTTGTTCTACCTCCCTCTTTAACCCTCTCCACAACAGTCGCAGAAAGACCTGTCTTATGATGGTTTTCCTGTTCCAAAAAAATGGCTTTTCAATTATTCGTTCTTCCTTGACCCTAATTTCAATACATCTTTTACCTCTTTCGCTCAAGAGTTTTTTCACATTAATTTAGTGAATGATGTCTCCTTTCATACAGTGTGGGACACCTTTAAGGCCACCGCTCAGGATTTCATCATTAGATTTGTGTCAAATAAACGTAAAGCTTCCTGCATATTACATAACACACTTCTTGCTAAGATTAAAAAACTTGAGCACTCCTTCCACACCTCCAAGTCGAATGACTCCCTTAAAGATCTCATCAGTGCAAAAATCACTTTTAACGAATCCTCTACCAAACAGTCCTCCGTATACTTACTGAAATCCTCAGCGAAGTATTATGGTGGCCAAAACAAATCAGGCAAACTTCTAGCCAATTATCTAAACATTAAACAACAGAAACTTCACATTGACTCCATTATAGATGATAGACAAACACCGAAATTCAAAGACACTGAAATACTCCAATAATTTGCTCATTTCTATAAATCCCTTTACACACCAGAAAACACACCCTCAGATACAGACATATCCCAATATTTCTCCACAATTCAAAAACATATTAATCCCCAATTAGATTTAGCTTCTTTGGAAGCTGAACTTACACAAACAGAATTGTTAAATGCTCTAAAAACTCTTAAAAAAGACAAGGCCCCAGGCCCAGGCAGCTTCATGGTGGAATTTTATTTACATTTTGTTCATCTATTACTCCCACACCTACACACTCTTCTTTCTTCTTTTATCGCTTCCCATAATTCCACTGGCTCTTTTTCCGAAGCCTTGATCTGTCTAATACCAAAGGCTGATAAGGATTTACGTTACTATAAGAATTATAGACCTATATCCTTAGTTAACGTAGATTATAACATTTTCTCGAAAGCTCTGGCCCTAAGATTAGAACCACATCTTCCCATGCTGCTTTGAAAAGAACAATCAGGTTTTGTCAAAGGCCGCAACATCACTGACAATACACGCTTATTCTTTGACATTTTATCAAAATCATCACATTATCCGGACTCCTTGGCGGCGATTGCGTTAGATGCAGAGAAGGCCCATGATGGGTTTACTGGCCTTTTATGTTCCACGCTGTCATGTGGTTTGGGTTTGGACCAAAAATCATCTCTTTAATAGCCCTACTTTACTCTGAGCTCAAGGCCGCCATATCTACCAATGTTCTTGGCTCCCCCTACTTTAATCTTAAACGAGGAGTACGCCAAGGATGCCCCTTGTCCCCTTTTCTTTTCAATTTGGCCCTAGAACCCTTTCTCTCAAGAATACGCCAGAATAACTCAATCACAGGTTTTGTCTCGGATCCTCAACAGATTAAGCTAGCAGCATATGCTGACGATATTTTAGTTTTCTCTCCCAACCACAATCTTCACTTACAGCTTTCATGGGAGAGGTGGAGGCCTATGGATTGGTATCTGGCTATAAACTGAATAGAGGGAAATGTGAGATACTACCCTTAACCAAATATACCTTTAAGAATGATTTTAAGATCTCCAACTTTACTTGGAACCCTAAACATAGAAAATATCTTGGCATCTGGTTCTCTCTCTCTATAAAGACATCTATCTCTTTAAACATAGACAAATGTTCTGCCAAACGTAAAACATTGGTTGCAAGATGGCATCCCTTTCATCTTTCTTGGTGGGGTCGTCTGGACACAATCAAAATGATGTTTTGTATTTGTATTCCACTTTCCATTCCATCTAAATTCTTTCAAAAGATTAATTCTATTTTGACTTCTTTTTTATGGAACGCTAAAAAACCAAGAATGGCGTTACAAAAATTAGCAGGACCAAAACCTGAACGCGGTGTCAATTTCCCCTATTTCTCCAATTATCACAAAGCCTTTCAGTTACGACAACTATCGAATTGGATCCCTAATCAATCTGAAGATAAACCTCTCTGGGTGGATCTTGAGACCTCATTTTTAGCTCCCTTCTCATTTCAGGAATATCTCTCATTTACTCGCAAACCACAAAAGCTCTCTACTCTCATAATTAAGCAATCCTGTAAACTACTATCCACTGCACCCCACTTAGTTGTACATAATTTAGACACTTTTCTTAATTCCACAATTTGGCACAATAAACAAATCCTTCTTAACAGGAAACCTATATATTGGAAGGCTTGGAGAAATAAAGGTCTACTCTGGGTTTATCAATTTTTAGATCAGGGCGCACCCATTCAATTTACACAATTACAAACTCTTTATCATTTGCCTTTTTCCTTTAAATCTAAATTTTTGACCTTGCAGAAAGCAATACTTGATATTTATGCTAAACTAAAATCTTCACCTTCATCACCCTCCCACCCCCTTTTCCCATGGCATAACCTTTTGCACATAAACCCCAAAGCGTCCACCATTTATTCCAGTTTAATGGTACCTCCTGAGATCCGAGACAAAACCAAAGTGGAACTCTCATGGGAATCCGATCTGAGAACGATTTTGGCCTATCTCTTTTTGGAACAGAATTTGGACGAAACTTAGGAAATCATCCAGGGGGGCCAGCACAACACAAACACTCTTCTTTATTTACAGCAGATTGTTTCTTACCCCCACATACCTACATAAAATACACAACACAAATCTCAACACTTGCTGGACATGTTCCCGGGTTGACGCTGATCTCCCTCATATGCTTTTCACCTGTCCACATGTTTTTATATTCTGGAAACAGGTCTGGCACCAAATCAACACTATATTTCACACCACAATTCCCCTCTCCCCCACAAACCTTTCCCTAGGTAGTTTAACACCGGACTGGAAAACAAATCAATCCCAGTTACCACTTATTGATTTGTTAATAGCTGTAGCTTTTCAGCAAATATCAAAAAACTGGAAAGATTCCTCTAAATTGTCCTATTTAGCTTGGTGGTTTGCTGTATGTCACAATCATCGCCTCGATACAGCACTCGTTCATCCTATCTCTCTTACTACTAAACGTTCTCACCTTTGGGGCCCACTCACACAATTTCTAGACGAGACCGTGAAGAAAACTTCTTTACCTGCTCCCTCACAACAAGAAGTTACCAAGCCTCCTTGACCTCCTATTGTTTATTTATAATTATGTTAAATTTATCATTTTCTATATTTTTTTTAATTGTGTATTTTTGAAATGTACTGTTATTTACGATTTCTGTGAACCTTTGATTGCATTCATATCATCTTCTATATTATCCTTTTACTATTTTAATGTATATCATATATCATTATTATTCTTTATTACACCTTCATGTATTTATGTATTAACAAATAACTGCATATACTAAGTATTGTTTTTATGATCATATTAATCTTTTCAATAAACCTTTTCTTGAACTTAAAAAAAAATGATGGGTTTTCTGTTACTTATAATCTCTCCACTTTGAATTGGCTCCGCTCTCTCGCCTTTAGTTTCTATGATCAAATGATCCCTAATTTTAAGGTGCTTTCTCACACCCCTCACCTTTCTAAAAACGACGGCTCACACAATGACATTTTTTGCGATCTATTCTTGATGAACAAATACAAACACTCATTTAATCTATAGGTGTTGTATACCATTGTTACTCTGTAAAAGCTTTTAATATGTGTCATGTACCACCGGATGCACATAGTCCAAACATTCTTCCTTTCCTTCTGTGCAAGATGATGGGACTTTTGTACAAAACTCTTCAGGAATTGCAAAGGAGTGAAATCGAAAAACCAACAGGTTTTACTTCTGCTTCAGAGTATTTCGTACAAATCCCATTTAATGAGTTGGAAATGTTTTTACCATTCGCAAAATGTGTTTTTTGCGACCCATTACAAAATGCAGATAGGAGGGGCTTTGAAACTGTCACCGTACTTATGTTTGGGAGTCTCAAGAGAATCTATCAATGCTTTGCGAGTTCGATGGCAGACCATTGAGACCTCAAAGAGGGTGGTATTTGATTTGATTCACCTGTGGGACCAGAGGCGCAACTAGAGCCAAATTTCGGGAGGGGCTAAGAAAAAATTTCGGGGGGGGGCTGAATCTTTCAGCAATAGGCAGAGTGGAGCTGCAGGGGCTCTTAGAAGGGGTGAAACAACAGCAAGTCCTCATTAACATGCAAATGGTCTTTCAAAGAACTGTGAAGTGCTTGGGTGCGGCTGTGTGTGCGCCCGGGTAGCTGTCTCATCCAGGGCTGCCACACACGACACGGGGGGGGCTGAAGCCCTTTGAGTCCAATGGGTGTTGCGCACCTGTGTGGGACTAACATCGGGACGTCCCTGGGCAACAAACGACACATTGGTACAGGGGATGGCTGCACGGTCCCTCTCGCGCGTTTTCACACTGGAAGCGTGTTTGTAAAGCAGTGCCTGAGCCTGATCGTTTAATAGACATGGGCTGCTTAAAAACAAATATGTTTCCAGTTTGGGATGATAAATGCAAGGATGCCATTCTTCTGTCCCTTCTAGAACGTCATCTTCTCATTTGCAACCATTTATAGGGGGTCACAAATTGCACATTCCCAAATATTATAGACAGTTTTGCAACCATCTCATAATGGTAATTTCGCGATGCAACCTATGCGGTACACAGGTTGTATCACAAAATGACAGGCAGGATGCAAAAGTTAGTGTATATATCACACTCAACAATTTGTGACCTGTTTATACGTACATTAGCCCTTATATGTCTATAAACCTATGTACAAACACCTCTCCTCACTTACATAAACTCTTTGTAGGTGATCCCGCCTTCTTTGCGCCAACATACTATTATCATATTATCCCCTTAATTCTCTTCTCCATGACATATTGTTTCACTAAAGCTTGCAAACTCCTATTTGCACATGTTACCTCTTGATTTCTCTACTACTGCTAAGGGCCTTGTTGTATTTTTCACATCCATGTGTATACAACACCCTCCACTCCTTGTAATGGGGTCTTAGGACCTAGTTAGAGCTATGGAAAAAAAATATATATATATATAAATTAAAATGATATTCTATGCCACTTACAATTTATTAAAGACTTCATGCAGATAGCTGGGTCACAGGGGAGTGTTTCTGAGCGTGAACTCGCAGTCTTTATAGCTGCTCATTTTTCAATAAACTGAATCTGGTGAGGACTTTGAGTTCAGTCAGAGTTGACTCACTAGGCAATTAATTGTGATTTGAGATTTTTAGACACAGTGGAAATATTGGATATATATCCAGCATGTACTGAATTCTACATCTCTGAATTAATGATGCTCACAAAGAGATGTTTAGCAGCGGCCATAAGTCTCCAATTCTCCTCGGAACTGGAGAATCATAAAATTCTCATTTTTAGCTCTGTTACTGCTAACTGATTTTTTTGCCGCAGTGTTGGATTGCCTTTTGATTCTAGTGGTGATGACCTTTAGCTGTCACCTGCTGAAAGCATGATTAATTCAACAGCACTTAAAGGTGCAGGCAAATCAACCTATTAAATTTCTTAATTTGTGCTGGTGGTTGCAGGTGTTGGGGCACAGGCACTTATTTTTAGTAACCAGTAATAATTCTTCGTAATTAGACGTTGTCACAGAATAAGAGAAAAAGGGCAGCAAATGGAGAAAGAAGAAGGAAGACAAACATAGGACGACAGTAATAAAGGAATAATATAGGAATAAAAATAAACACGAAGAATGGTATTAAGAGACAAGTGTAGGGTGGTGTAAGAAAAAGTCATAAAGTGTAATCAAAACTAGGTAGTTTTAGTATTCAGTAAACATGGCATTTAGCAGTGCTGGTGGCAGGCTCTTAAGAAAAACGTTAGACCTCTGTACTTATGGTATTTTAAAAATAAATTAGGCGCTGGTATTTGCTTGATTGCCAGTGCCTAGGAAAGGTCAGTTTGCATACTTGCAAAAAAAAAATAGTTTGTAGATTTTAAGAGGCATTTGAAAGCCTGTAAAACAAGTTACGAATATTTTACAAAATTGTCCATCTGTACAGAAAAATAACCAACAGGCATTGCAAAAGCAACCATGGATACCAATTAAATCATCATCATTTTTAATTGCCCACAGGAAATATATACCACTATATGAGTGACCTTGTAGTCATGCTATACATACTCTGACCTTATAAAAAAAGGAATGTGGCCAATGAAATCTGAAAGTGCTACTAATCAGGAGGGTTCAATGTTTCCATTCCAAGGCTTCGGAAACAGCTAAAAATACAATTAATGTCTGCTTTAGGGCACCTGTAGCGGCACTAACCTGGTGACATGCGATTTTCGCTGAAATGTTCCACTCAACCAGGAGTAGCTCGCTCTCATGGGCAGATGGGCTCTGCCCTACTAGCTTTCTGGCCAATATTTATTAAATAAATTGTTGAATTATAGATGATTATTTGCTATTTGTTTGACTTGGCCCTTTTTGCAGGGTCATCTCTGAACTTTTCCCCTTCCTCCTGGTATTTATTCTGACCTGGTGTTGGTGGTTTTAGGGTTCTGGGCACTTTATCACTGCTTTCCAGTGGTAAAGTGCATGTGCTCTCTATGATAAACGTGGTAAGATTGGTCTACACCTGTTTGGCATATTTAATTTACCTATCAGTCCCTTCTAAAGTGGTATCTCATATATCCGGGGCCAGCAAATTAAATGCTACTGGTGGGCTTGCAGCGCTGCTTGCGCCATCCACCAAAGCAACCTTTCAAACCTGTCTCAGGCCTCTGCCATGGCAGGGCCTGTGCGCGCAGTTTACTGCCGCTGTAACATGGCACATAAAGTGGGTGCCACATCTGTGACTCCCCTTTAACTAGGTTGCACTGTAGGTTAAAGGTAGGACATGTGCCTTAACTGTGTGGCATGTCCTGGCCGTGACAAACAGCCTTTTTGGTTTCTCACTAGTGTGAGGTTGCCCTCCAATACATATGTATTGGGGATTCCCTGATATGTGTTTTAGTGGAAATTCCTGACATGAGAAGAGCAGCGTGATCAAGTTTGGTATGTTTGGAATAGTGGTAATAAATGCTGCGTAATGGTGTTCGTAGATTTGTTATCACTATTTTAGAAATGCCACTTTTAGAAGTGGGCATTTCTGTGTCCTATGTGTCTGTACCTGCCCGATGTATATTGCATGTCTGGCTCTGGATGACAGGGGCTGGGGAGGTGCAGTGGCTCCAGAGGGGCTGGGTGAGTCAGCACTAGGCTGAATAGGCCAATCTGCATTTGGAGTAGTGGGAGGAGTAGCACCTGGAGCTGAATAGGACTGTGCCTGCCTTCCTCGATGCTGGCTCCGCCCTCCTGTGGTGTGTCTGGGGCCAGACCCTACACTGACAAAGGAGGTTGTTGTGCACTGTAAAGAAATATGTAAGTGCCCCCAGAACTGGTTTGGACCTGACACAGTGCCCTGTGCCAGGGGGAGAACAAAGACATTTGGAGTATAAATATTGGGGCTGTGACCCCATGTGGGGGGAACTTTGTGCTTAATTGGAGACAGGGCGAAGTGGACTGCTGGGCGCCAGGAGCAACCACCACAAAGGACTTCCACTCTGCTAGAGGGCCCTGTGAGCTGACCTACCTGGGTCCAGCTCTGCCCCTTGTGACCTTGGAATCAGCGCATGGTGAGCGCTGGATTTTTGCCCCTGCCTTCAGAGGACTGAGGGTCCTTGCTCTAGAGGGCTGCACCCGCACACCAGAGGTGGGCGCTTCACTTTCTGCCTTCTGAGCCTGAGAAGGGGGCTCTCACAGAGAACGCGGTGAGAGCAGCTGTGCGGTACACAGGAAGCCAGGCAGAAGCTGCCTGGTTTTGGGCAGGGCTCTCATGAGGACGAGGTGTTCCCCAAGCCTTTGTGTGGGATTATTCCTCAGCACAGCGTGTGGAGCACTACCTCTGCATTGTGCCCTCAGCGCTGTTAATTTCAGTGTCATGAGCCAAGAAGTGGTCTCTTTCGGTGGAATGCAGCGAGAACTGACGCACCATGAACTGGAAGGCAGGCGTGATTCTCGTGCCTGGTTGTGGGCGGGGCCGCCTTCCAGAGGAGACAGGAAGTCGGGGACAGCAGGACCAACGGAGACTTTGCTCCGCATCTTGCCCCCCAGTGATCTTACCGCCAGTCCATGACTCGGGACCCGGAAGGCCCTGACTGGCCAGAGGCTGATGCCAAACAGAGGAGCAGAGCTGACAGAGACTTCCCTCCATGTCTACCGCACCGAGGAGGTCGGGCGGAATCAGTGCCCCTCATGGAAGTTCTTCAGGTACCCCGGGCAGCTGCCTGGTGATGCTCACGGGTAGGTGGTGGAGGGGCCCCCATCCTGACATCTGTGGCCATTGCGGGGCGAGCCCAGGACGGGTCCCCAATCAAGAACTGGCCGCAAGCATGTGGACATCCTTGGCATCATCGCAGGTGCGCCATATGGTCGCGGGCAGTTGCACTCTCATCTCCAGCCTCTGGGGCATTTTTCATTAAAGGGGTCAGGGTGTGTTGCGCCCACCCCGGATTTGGTGTGCTGGGCACCAGGGTGTTTCCTTGGGTGGTCAGGCCAGGGCGAGACCTCGATGGAGGCCCCCATTCCTCTGTAAGGGAAAAAGAGGAGTCGTAAGCGTTATTCCCAGTGGGGATATGGTTGCCTTTTCTAGGTTTCCACTAAAGGGCACCGTGGATTACGTGGATAACTAATGTGTTATGCCCAAATGCACTACAGCAAAACTTTAGGTTAAGGTACATTCCTTGGGTGCACTGTTGCTAATTCTGTATTGAGCAAATCTACTATGCTCAGTGTCGTTATTTGGGTTATGCCTAATGTGTTGTGCCAAAGTACAAGGCTACCAATAGTTATTGGTTATCCCCAAATGTAATGTTTATGACAATTGCCAGATTGGCAATGTGTTGAGTTTTGCAAATACCTGTAAATACATGACAAGTGCCAGGTGGCACAGTGTACATATGTGATTACATTCTAATGTGTTTTATGAGTAATACAAAGGCTATTTTTACATAACCTTGTGTGGAGTTTCTTTTGTGGTGTACCTAGTGTGTCGCTGTTGTGTGTGTGTGTTGCGCAAACGATTTTCACGTTGCCTCTGGGATAAGCCTGATTGTTCGTGCCAAGCTACCAAGGGGGTGAGCAGGGGTTATCTTCAGCTTGTATCTCCCTTGCCCTGGTTAGAGTGGTGGTTTCTGACTGGCTTAGGCGCAAGCCCTAGCCAACCAGAAATCCAATTTCTAACACTAATGATACAATTAACAAACATACAAGTCAAAAAGTAAAAAAAAATGTATTGTATGATTTATTAAAATCTTTACAATTATCCCAAGAAATAATAAAATAAAATGTCTTTACAATCGCAGTTAAAACCAGACAACATTAATAATATCCCATTGGTTGTATAGCTTAGGTGCGTGTGTTTAGCAAGCACATAAAATGTTATAAATACAATAATTAAAATTCAAATCTAATCCAGCTTCTGTGATCCTGCTTCCTAATAAACTCTTAATCTGTTTTACATTCAGACCATATGCTACGCAATTGGCACCGCAGGGTCCAAGCCTAGTCGGTCATTCTTCTCTATTTTCCTCCTGATCGGCTTGCCGTAAAAGTTTTCTTATCTCTGCCAGGTATTTTACTCCCCGGCATGCCAGAATTATAGAGGAACCATCCAACCAGCGTATTACAGCTTGCCTGCACGTGCGGATATTCAGTTTGTTAAAAATGGGTTTTGAGCACCGTCTCCTCAGGACCATGACAGCTGGGCATATGCATAATAGATGGATTAGGGATTCCTTATTATAGCCACACAGTCGAGACGCTGTTTGTTTGGTGTGTTTCCAGGACGGCTGTAGGTCTTTTGAATCGTGCTGACCCATCCGATAGTCTGTGTAGCTCTTTTTTAAATGCCGGCTAAAGTGTGATATTAATATGCTTGCGGTTTTAATGATTTGTAAGAGGTCATGACGGTCCACCTATGCCGACATTTAGAAATTGTATTTTTATCTTCCAGAAAAGATTTCCTTTTTGCTGCATCGTTGACCGCTTTACTGATACTTGCTTTGTCTGCCCTGTTTTCCCATGCTGTTTGTATTTCCTCATGCTCCGAAATTTCTGATTTTGGAGGCCGAATTCAAGCCGAACTTGCGACGGGGAGGCAGACTTTGGCAGATTGAAAACGGCCTTATAAATCTTCGTCTGGAGGTTATTTAATAGGTCTGCCTCCTTGCCACACCAAGTGACTAAACCGTATGACAAGGTGAGCAAGATTTGTGCAGCCATCACTTTTAAAAGGTGGTTATGATTCGGGCAGTCCAATTTTGTTTTTAGTAGTCTATATGCAAAAATTAGCGATTGCGCTTTGACTTTTATCGCCAATTTATGCTCCTTGTGTGTTATGCGCTGCCCTATTGTTATACCAAGGTATTTATAGGACCCTTGCTCTTCCACCGTTGCCCCTTTCACCGACCATTTGAACTTAATTTTTTTGGGATCCACTAGGCGAGCGACTTTTATTTTTGCTTTGTTTAATTCCAAGTTTTCCTGGTCCAAGTAGGATACTAGGTTATTTATCGCTCTTTGTAGACCTATTGGAGTTTGGCTTAGCACTACAATGTCGTCCGCGTATTGTAAAACAGTAATCGGCTTGTTGGCCACATTCGGTGGATGACAATCGGCTGCTTCCATGTTTTTGCTGATATCTGAAAGAAACAAATTAAATAGGTTTGGCGCTAACACGCATCCTTGTTTTAAACCTTGCTGCGTGTCAATGCTCGAAGTTGTACTGCATCCATTGCCTAATTTCACTCTTGCCCAGGTGTCGGTGTATAGGGCAAATATTGCGTTTAGTAGTTGTCTCGGCAGTCCCCATGCGTTTAGCTTTACCTAGAGACGCTCTCTACTCACTCGGTCAAAAGCAGATTTTATGTCAACAAAACATGCGTACAGCTGTGTTCTCTTTTTTACTGCTTTTTCGGTTAAAAGCGCCAAAATAGCCAAGTTTGTTATTGTGCCCATCTCTTGCCTAAAGCCTGTTTGGAACTTGGGAATTATGTTCTTGTCGTCCATCCAATCATGCAGCTGTACTAGGAGGCAAGAAGCATAAAGCTTGGCCTCTACATCAATTAAAGATATCAACCTGTAATTCACTGGCTTGTGATGATCTCCCTGTTTAAATGTTGGGTGGATTATATTCCCTTTCCAAGAGTCGAGGACGTCGGTATGTGCATAAATCTGGTTGAAGAGAGGCGTTAGGTTCTCCGACCAGAAATCTGGGTCATTCTTAAAAAGCGCGTTGGGCAGCCCATTAGGACCTGCTGCTCCTTCTGTCTTAAATTTTTGTATTATGCCCCGTAATTGTTTACTGGTGGTCGGGGAATTTTGTTCATTACCCCATTTCTCTTGTTCTGTATCTTCATTTTCCGCCTTCTCCTGACTCGATTTTGTTTTTGTTTTTTCCACTACTAACGCGGGCCCTCGAGAACCTTCAATGGTACTTAATTCTGTACTGCTGTACATGTTTCGCACGTGTTGAACCCACATTTCCTCTCCAATTCCTGCTTCTTGTTGAAGTCTTGCTCCTTTATTCAAATTGTTTATAATGCCCCAGAAGTCTCTGCTATTTGGCAGTTTGCCTGCACACAATAGTTTATTCCAGATGGTTTCCTTATATGCTGTTTTAGCATTCCTCAACATCTTCCTGTAGTTGTTCCTTATTTCCTTTAATTTACTTTTGTTTGGGTTTCCTCCCATTCTTATCGCCCGCGTTTGTAATTGTACCTCTCTTGCGACCCTTCTCTTTTGGTCTTGTAGCTCAATGTTGAACCATGGTTCCCTCCTGGTGTTTATTCTTCTTTGACTACCCGGCAAGGCTGAAAACTTTCGGGTGAGGACCTGGGCCAGCTGTTCCCAGTTATTTGCGTGTTCATCCTCTGTCTGTGGCCCCAATTTGCTCACATATTCCCTTTCTGTCTCCTGAATGCTTTTCAAGTCCCCACCTCGCAATTTTAGTTTTCTTAGGTTAATCCTTTCGGCATGTTGTGTAAGGAAATTCATTTTTTGGGCCTGAGTTAGAGAGATATTCATTCTCGTTATTTGGGGGAAGTGATCACTTTCTATGAATTGGACGATTTGGAATGTTTAAATACAGGGGAATAACTTATTACTAATAATTGTGAAGTATATTGTTGAGCAAACCTTACCACTCAAGTATGTTATAGCCACTTGTTATTGTTATTGTTATTTTGGATTTATATCGCGCCCAATCACCTACAGGTCTCTAGGCGCGCGGAAATCGATGGTAACTGACAATAAACTAGGCAAACACAGAATGAAAGGCACTTTTTTTGATCTAGTTTACACCCAAGGTTCTTTTAAACAGCAATGTTTTTAGCATCCTTCTAAATCGCAGGAGATTCCCCTCCCTGCGCATCACCTCAGGCAGCGTGTTCCATAGCTGAGGGACTAATACTGAGAAGGCTCTTCCTCCCTTAGTTACAAGTTTGTAACGGGGGCAGACCAGAAGCTGAGAGTCTGAGGATCTAAGTGTTCTCACTGGGCTATACACCTCTAGACGATCAGTGATGTAGGCTGGTGCCTGACCATAGATAGCCTTATGAACTGTGCATAAGTTTTTGAATTCCACTCTCTCTTTAATGGGGAGCCAATGCAAGCTGTGTAGCAGGGGAGAGGCCTTAGTTCTCCTTGGGAGTCTAAAAATTAGGCGTGCAGCATCATTCATCACGACCTGCAATCTGTTAGTGAGAGTTTTAGGTAGGCCAAGGTAGAGAGCGTTTCCGTAGTCTATCCTTGAGATGACGGTTGCTGCTACAATTGAGTGCATCATTGATTGGGAGAGGACAGGGGTTAACTTTCGTAACTGTCGGATGATATTTGTACAGCTACCCACCACAGATGAAATTTGACTGGCCATTGACAAGTCGCAATCCAGTTTGATCCCCAAGCTCTTTACGTTCCTACTTGGTTTTGGAGCAGGGCCCAACTCCGCTGGCCAATAGAGGTCACTCCAGGGTGAGGCGGTGGATGGAATCACCAATACCTCGGTCTTATCTGGATTGATCTTTAATAGATTTCCAGTCATCCATTGTACAGTGTACCTCAATATGTTCTGAGCGTTGAGTTGTGCGGTCCTTGAGTTATCGATACTCAGCAACAGCTGAGTATCGTCCGCGTAGTTGTAGTAGTACACTGGTGTATCTCCCTTTGCGTTGCCGTTCAGAATTGTCAATCCCAGGTCTTCTAGTTTGTTCGTAATTATTCGTGCTCCCCAGTTCGCTTGCTTCATTCCTTCAACCCGATTTTTGGTTGTGAGATTACAATAGAAATCTCCAGAGATGAACATGGGGCATTGCTCATAAGATCTTTGCATTGCTTTTATCTGGGTCATTAAAGTAGAATATTTTTCTTTCTGGGTCTTTCTCTCTGGGTGAATGTAAACATTAATCAGTAGAAGTTGCCACTTTAATTTACTTAGTGGGGATTTACCACTAATTATAATCACTTGTACCCAGTTAAGCCCAACATCCTGTTCTTCAGTTAACCGATCATACTTTTGGGCTGCATATATCGATAAACCGCCTCGTGGATGTCCAAAAGGTGAAAGTCTTTCTGCGAAAATGTGGTGTTCTTTAAATCCTGGAATTGAAGTTGGAGTCATATTCCAAGTTTCCTGGAGCAAGATTATATCTTGTTGCTGGAAAAAGGCTATGGTTTCGTGGTCCTGGTCCATTTCTTTAAAACCGTGGATGTTCCATGAGCAGATTGTAACACTATGCGGCCTTTTTTCCTTCAAGATTTGGTCCTGCGTCTCTACTTCCGTTATTAGTTTTAATTCTTCGTTAGGTATGCTTTTTGCTTAACGCCTTTGGCACCCATGACCAATCCATCCAGTCCAATGTTCGGCTTCCCGTTTTTTGTGTACTTGCTGATGTATTGGCCCTGTTTCCAAAAATGACGTTACAGGCGTGGTGTATCGAGCTCCTCGTACGCATGTTTTCTGGCTTTTCCCGACTCTGTCTTCCTTTTTTGAGTTTCTTGGACTATTTAGGAGGGGATATGGGTACCTTGGATGTTTGTATAGCATCAACGTGATTCCCCAGGCTCAGAATCTTTGTCTTGTTGAATATATCTTGTCCACTAGTTCCTTTGAGGCCCAAGTTGTCACGGATTCTTCAATGTGTGGATTTAATCTTTTTTGTTGAAATTCCACAGCTATTAAATCTTGTGAGGCTATCCCTTTTAGTTGTGGGATTTCTTTGAACAACTTTAACAAGTTCCCTCGGTTCAGAATATCCTGCGTTCCTTTTATGGGATATTCTGGCACAAATGTCAATTTTGATTCAAATGCCTCTAAATGATTTTGGAAGCCTTCGGGAGATTGTAAGATATCATCTTTAGCAGCTGCAGGATTGGTAATTGTTAATGAGTCACACATGACGTGGGCTCCTACAGTCATGCTGGTGTTGATGTCCATGTCCATTTACACAATTTATCTCCAGAGAGGATAGGTCTTTCTAGTAGAGTGAGCGGTGAAATAAATTAAATCACTGTTTATCATTTCAATGCAGTGCAACCAATGTGGCTACACACTAATCCACTTGACTCTTTGATTTGAGTTTAGTAGGTTTAATTATAAGTTCAGAAACAAGTCAATGAGGATCATTCTCAAAATCGTATTAAAAATACAAAAAGATCAGAGTACGTCCAAATCTCCTTGAGAGATGTGCCCTAAATAGTACACAGCAATGACTACTACTAAAAAAAGGACACATTTGATCAAAATGAAAAAATGTAGGTTAGATTGTATCAGATGATTCTCTGTAACGGGCATGAGTAAGCTAACTTTCCCTACACTGCCTTAATAAGGGCAACCCAAACAGAAAAGCATTTGAGCAAGGAGAGAATCAAATTAGGAAAAAGAAAGGTGTCAGCCATCAGAGTCTTCAGTAGAAAAACACTCTGAAGATGGGTTGAGTAGCATAAAGCCACGTAAGCAATGGCATACGTCTGCTACTTAAGGAAACCCAAGATTGACTTGCTCCCTAACTAAAACACAGCACATAATATCATCTGTTGTTGACTCAAGTGGGTCCTCTTTGGGAAATTTTCATAGCTCTGTGTTGGAATTAGCCCTTTCTTCAGGGTCATCCCCAAACTTTTTCCATTTTGCCTCATATTTTTCTGACCCTGTTTTCATTGGCTATAGGATTATGGGCACTTCACTGCTGATCAGTGCTAAAGTGCATATGCTCTCTGTATAAATGACGATATGATTGGTTATCTATAATTGGCATAGTTGATTTACTGGTAAGTCCCTAGTAAAGGGCACAGTGTGTACCAGGGCCTGTAAATTAAATGCTACTAGTGGGCTTTCAGCACTGGTTGTGCCACCCACTTGAATAGCCCTGTAAATGTGTCTCAGACCTGCCACAGTAGTGTCTGCACATGCAGTTGTAAACTGCCATGTTGTTCTGGCAAATGCACCCACTTGCCAGACCCAAACCTTCCCTTTCCTTACATGTAAGGCACCCCTAAGGTAGATCCAAGGTAGCCCATAGGCAGGGTTCAGTGTATATGAAAGGTAGGACGTGAAGTGGTGTGTGTGACATGTCCTGATAGAGAAATACTGCGTATTTCGTTTTTCACTGCTGAGAGACTATTTGTCCCATAGGCTTATCATTGAGTTTGCACTGTAACATTTTACATGTGTAGCTTTCCATAGGAACAAGATAGACAAATGGAATTTAGGCTCTCGGAACTCAAAATGTATTAACGCACTGTTTGGCAAAGGTGGTTTTTAAATTCTGTGTCTGAAAATGACACTATTAGAAAGTGGGCATTTTCTTACTTTACCATTCATTGTGCCTCCATGTTAGACCTGTCAGCCCTAGGGTGGTCTTACCCCACATTTTTCCCCCTTTCTGCCTCCATTTTTACCACCATCTTTTGTTGGACATAGGACTCTGGGCACCTTACCGCTGCTGAACTGTGCTGAGGTGCAGGTGCTCTCTCCTAACAATATGGTTGCCAAAGGCCCCTGCTACTGCGGAGTGGCCACTGTCTTTCTGCGCGCTAGTAGTTGGGATCAGGCTGGGACATAATGTTACTGTAACCCTGAGCGTCCCGCCTCTTGTCACTAGAGAAGCCACCACAGAGTCCCCAGAGTCTTCTAGAATCTTCCCACCCCCCAGGCTGGTGCCAGATCTTGCCGCTTTTTTGTAGGGTCACCTGACCTAGGGGTATAAAGGGAAAGGAGGGAAATCTGACAGTCAGTTGGAGCACTACTGGACCTGGGGACCCTCCGCTGGAGTATAGGATGCTGGGCCAGGGGGAAGCTACACTACCAAGGCTGACTGAGCTTAGACCCTGCTGTCCCCGAGATAGCTGAGTGATCCTGCCAGCCTGCTGACCTTGCCCAGTGTGAGGAGAGCCCGGGATGCCAACTCCAGTGTGCCTGCTCAAGACTTCCACCCTCCCAACTACTCCTGCAAACCCCTGCAACTATTGCTTGCCATCTAAGGCCAGCGCTGAGGGAAGCAGCGCTGGTTACCTAAACCCTGGATCGCCCCAACTGGCGCTGATGAACCTGTGAGCGCTGCTGCTGCTGAGAAACACCAGGTAAAGCGCTGTGTCCCCCAAGCACGGCTGGATTGCCAAAATCTGTCACCTTCTGCTAGCGCTGTGCCCTCTAAGCACTTTACCACAAGAACTTGCCACCTGCTGCCCGCGCTGTCACCCAAGAAACTGCTACTGCCTACTGGGGCGCTGTCGTGGGCCCAGGACTGGTTTGTGCCTTATTATTAAGTGCTGTGCCTAATGAAGCGTTGTATGACCCAGATCACCGCCGCTGCCTGGGTACCTGTGTCTAAGCGCTGTGCCTGAAGAAGCGCTGTTGGCCCAAGATCACCGACACCGCCCGTGGACCCATGGGTAAGCGCTGTGCCTGAGGGAGCGCCGACTGCAGTAAACACTGCCACAGCCCGGGCGCCGCACGTTCAAGAGATGTTGCGGCTGACATCCCCGCCGCGGCCCCCGGAGCAGAGTGAGGGCCGCCGCGGTTGTCACCGAGGCCACGCTGAGCCGAGCGCGAGAGAAGGGAGCGCCGCCTAGCAACCCGGGCGCCGGGCGTCTCATCGGCCGTGCCCCCAGGAAGCAGAGCGAGGACCCAGCTCAGCAGCCCGGACTGCTTCAGGCGTTCGCGTGAGGGACTCTGAATGAGGAACAGGAGCCCCGGAATTCCGCTGACCAACATCCGCAAGGCAGAAGAGTGATTCGCCCCCCCACCCCAGGCAAGGCCCCGAGTGAAGGGAGGAGCGGACTGCCTGGGGGTAGGAGCCCCCTGCGCCTGCCAGTGCCAGCGTTGCTGCAGTAACAGGCTACCCACACGAGGCCAGTCTGGTGAGTCAAGGGGATCCTGGGGCCTCAACACTTGACAACAGACTCTCAGACACGCATAAGGACTGTCTGGGAACTGCCCCTGCTGTCGGGTCCTCTTCAAATCTGCAATGAGCCTCTGTCTGGGAGTTGTCCCCTGTGATGAATCTCTGCCTGGAAAGTGTTAACTGCCTTGCAGACATGTCGGCATAAAACAGGTTGCCCATAGTGAATATCTCTGTGTAGGGCATGTCACCCATATTGAAGACATAACCACATGAGCAGTGTTATCGGATTTACCTGCCCAAGTGAGCCTAATGACCTGCATTCTATAGATGTTTGACCAAGTTTAACTGTCGGGAATATATGCCTTGGAATGATTACCTGCATTAGATGACCACATAAGCAATGTTGCATGTCCTGAATATTTGCATGGGAAATGTTGCCTAAACTGAGCCTCGGTCTAAGAGATGTTTCTGGTATTGAATAATTGCCTAAGAATTGTTGCCTGCATTGACCTGAAGTTACCAGAACCCGTTGACCTTGCACCCTGTGTGGACTTTGCAGTGCTAATCCTAACAAGATACTTGTTTTTGTCAAAGAACTTGAGGTGGTGTCTATTTATTGTGTGTGCTTTACTGGGTCAGTGTGAGTGTGTGCTGCACAACTACTTAACACATAGCTTCCGGAGTACCTTCCCGCCTCACGCCAAGCTACTGCGTCGGAGTCGGTGGTCCCTGGGACCTTCCAGGTCTAACACTCTGGCTGTTTGTGTATTCAGCATCTGGTGTTTGAGACAGGAGCTGGGATGTGCATTCACTCTAGACAATCACTAGGGGGGTTGAGATGTGCCCTGCCTGGGTGACTCATTGCAGGGCTGAATAGACCTGGTCTGCATTTAGAGTGGTGGGATGAGTTTTGCTTGCACCTGGATAGGCTGTGTCTCCATTTTCACAATGATGTCTCCTCCCCTGTGGTCATGCTGCACCAGGGAGAACAGGACTGGTTTGGACTGGGTTAAGAGACCCTAACAGCAAAGAGAACAATGACAAAACGGGGTATACGTTTTGCACCTAAAACTCCAGCACTTTGGATTACTTCAAGGAACAAGAGGACCCTGCCAAGAAGAAGAGCGGTAGGACTGTGTGAGGAGCGCTGCCTTTTCTGATCGAGGGGTGGGTTGGCCTGCAATTGCTGCTTCTGTCTGTGGTGGAGGAAAAGGACTGACTCTTTTTCCCTGCTGTGGTATCCTGCTTTTGAAGAATCTCCAAGGACTTGTGTGTGCTGGCCGCCTGTTGGAAGTCTCAGTGATACAAAAGACTTCAGGAAAGATCCTGGTTAGGGTCTAAAAGCATGTGAGGAGTGCTTTACTATTCAGCTCAAAGCATGGTGAGCCCTGTTTCTGATTCTGGGCTCTTTCTTGTGCTTAGTGTGTGAAGGAAGTGCTGGAGTCCTGCAAGGGAGCACACTTTGGGTGTTGCCTTCCTCCCTAGTTATTGTACAAGCACACAATTGGAGCACTTCGCCTGACTGCTGAAATTCAGTGCCCGGGCAATGGCTCAACTTGCAACAAGTGCGGGTTGCTCGCTGCAGCACTGCACTACAAAATCCCCCATCAGCACAGCCCCCTCTTCCTTGTGAAAGGAAGCCATGATGTGTGCTGGCTGAGGACGGGAAGAGGAGAGTTGCCTTAGCTGAGCTGGGAGCGGAAGAGCTCTGCTGTCGTCCAGCTGTGGGTGGGGCCGGTATGAAAGGCCACGCCCGCCTTCCAAGGCAGAAGAGGAAAGGTTCGGCGGCTCCTGCTTGCGGAGGGAGCTGCACAGCGTGTTCGCAGGAGGCTGCACACAACTCAGTTTGCGTATGCAGGGGCCCAATGAGGTCTCTCTGCTAACGGAGCATCATTATTTTTGCTATATTCAGGGGTAGTGGATCTGGACTGGGGGCATTGTGGTGAGAGCCCTCTTGCCAACAAGGCTCAGAATTACCATAATTTCTGGAATTGGCGCGCAGCGCCAGGAGCTGAAAGGAGCTCAGAAAATTACTGCATAGCCTATGATAGGAGCACAGGCACGAAGTCGGCGATAAATACAGGGTGCAACAGGTTAAAATAGTAATATCTGGTGATTCATGAGGGTCTCTCCCTACACCTCATATCCAGATGAAATGATGTAGCTCTGGATGATGGGCTATGCACCATCCTGGTGTCCTTCATGATGTCTGTATGATGTGGGCAAACTAGTGAATATTTACTTCAGTGCTCTCATTGTGATGTTATGCCTAATGGTTCTGTGACAGGTGCAACTTCTAAGCATTGCTATAGTTGCACCCAATGCTTATGACAATTGCCTAGCTGGCAAAGGGATTATTGATTTATGTCAGTGTGGGCTCATGCATTTTCTCTTCTCAACCTTGGCCATTCCTTTCCTATGTAAACTCCTCTTCTTGCTTGTTATGCGACTCCCTTGGCTTATTCTTCTTTTACATGCTTCGCTATCTATTAACAAAAAGTTCTTTATTCGAATTAATGAGGCTTATCCACACCTGCAATGGAAACAACTTAGATGTATACGTTCCATGCTTGAAGGTTAGACGTGAATTCCAAATCATAATGTGAGCAGTAACTCAACAATTTCTTCGAGGCCTAGTTTGCTAAGTTAACAAGTGCATTGTAGTACAGGATATGTGCAATTTTCTACAAGAAAAATAAATGCAACGGCTTAAAGCATGAATAAATGCAATCAGTTATAAAGATCTCAGTGTAAATGCATCTTCAATTGATTAATTCAAATTATGCGTATAAACATTAAACATTAGTTGTCTACATTCTATAGTACTTCAAAATATGACATTTTAGGTCCTTCTTCACTTGTCACATTTATACATAAATTGTCACCTAACATTATTAATAATATTCTAAATACATATTTCAACCAAAACACTCTTTTATAAACTGCTTCACCCCTTTTAGTACATTATTTACAAGACAATGTATTTGAGTGCTGACTATGTATAAGTATGATGCACTCCTACATTATCTCTAGGTGGGATCAAGATTACACTTCATCATTGGCATATCATGTTAACTGAATGAGAAACAGCTCAAGGGGGGACTTAAGGGTCAGTGGAAACGGTAAGGGGTGTGAATTGTGAGGGGTACTTAAAACACAGTATTTTGTAAAATGCCCATGTTTTAACAAAACAGAAGAGTATGATTGTATTTTTCTCTGAATGAGTATTTAAATATCCTAGGTGAAATCCAACAGACACTTTACCATACTGGACTGAAAGCTCCTGTACCAAACTATTTTTTATAAATAATACATTTATCAGGGGGTGTAACACCCCTAACACCCGCCCCCTGAAGCTAAGTCCCTGGGTGGGAGACTCTCTCCAGATTCCTGCAGAGGATGGCTGGAGTAATGGGCAATGCTGCTGCCCCAGGCCCAGAAATATTTTGTTAAAAGTATTCTGACTGGATAACTCCAGGCCCACTTTAGAATCAAGACTTAGACCCACAGTTACTGCTCCAGGTTAAGTACCCCAACTCATAATGAGGGGCCTAGAAAAGGAATCATGTGAAGGTTTGGTGTTTGATTTGTGGAGTGGCCTTTATGAGAACTATGTGACAAGGGTGATACATTTGTGACAAGGGTGATAAGAGAGAGGAGTGGCTTGCTCACCGTGATCAGGTATGGAGGAGCATTGATGCTTGATGTTGTCAATATAGTTGTGTTGCAGGTAAATATGTTTATTTGCCATTTTCACTGATTGTCCACTATGTGTAGCTTATAAGCGTTTCCTTGGAATCCACAAAACAGATTCTTGGAGTGCAGAGAAAGTGCACAAAACTGACATATTGTGAAACTCTGGATAAGAGGATGACATCTGACCAACCAAACTCCGTTGTCATACAAAATAAGGAAGCTTTGGCTTTGAAAATCAGCTTACCAGAAAGAAAATCTTAACAGCTGGTATAAATGAGTGGAATATTTCCAATATTAGGAATATATTAACTTTAACTAACATAATCCAATAATTTAGCATATCAGCGGTATACCTGTTGAATGTAATAACTTTGCACCAGTCCTGGGGGCGATTCAAAATAGAAGCCTCCTATTCAACTGTTTTTTATATAGCTCTGTCCTTCTAAAAAACTGTTGCACTGTAAAAGTATGTAATTAAAATAAAAAGATCTGCACTGCCGGTAGTGGACCATAATATCATGCACCAACACAAAAAGAGGATGGAGTGAATGCTGAACATTGTCAGACATTCACCCTCAGTCACAGATTGTATTGTATTGCATTGCATTGTATTGTATTATATTGTATTGTATTGTATTGTCTGGGTTAAATCCATCGACGTTTGCTCACCATGCCACCCCAGTTTGGACCAAGCCACATGCGAATCAGTCTTGACCCTGCTCCCCATGGGAACAGTCCAGCCCAAACTGCCAGGCCATGTCCTCCCTGGATCAGAAAACAAGCATCCTGGGAATGGTTTCGGGGTATTACCCCTCATCAGCCAGGATAGCTTGAATCCAGTGGCACAGGCCTACTCCTCCCATAGTTTAACATTGGGAATTCCTTAATACAGTTGTAAGCAATACTTCCTAATTAGAAAGGAGTATCTGCATCATGTTTTATTATCTTTGGAATTACATTTATAAATCCTCTTTACTAGAAAAGTTGAATATAACATTACTATTTCTGAAATTACACTTTTAGAAAGTGGGTATTTCTCTGCTCTTCTTGTTCTGTGTACCTGCAGCCTGTCTCCAACACATGTCTGGGGTGGGTGACAGCTACACTTTGTGCATTCTCTCCACACAGCCACACACAGGAAGGCTAGGTGTGTCTGCATACTCAGCTGCATTCAGATGGCTCTTCCTGAGCAGGAAGGGAGAGGGGAGCTGACACTCACACCTGAATAGACAGTTTGCTGTTTCCCACACAAAGGGCTGATTACCCCCTACTGATAGTCTGGAGTGAGGGATGGGAAGAAAGGACATGTGTGCACATAAAGACCCTTCTTTGAAGTCACCCCCACTTCAAAGGCATAACTAGGTATAAGTCCTGGGTCTCTGACCATAACAAGTCAACACTACTGGACCTGTGAAGAACTCTGCCAAGAAGAAGGACTGCTCTGATGCTACAAGGCCTGCCACACTGCTGGACTGCTGTTCTGGAAGAACTTATTTTCTGCTCTAATGTGCTGGCTGTTGCCAGCTCCTTGCTACCCTATGCCCTGCTAAGGAAAAGGCTTGGACCCATCTCACATGAACACAGAGTGACTCCAAGGGCTTGCTGGCTTGCCCTCTGTTCTGAAGTCTCAGGGTCATCAAAGACTTCTTACCAACCATGCAACAGCACTCTGCAATCTGTGTTTGTACTGCATTGTCAAGTGGTGCTAATCCAGTCCTGGTCCCTTGGAAGTGCTTGTATCTGTGCTGATCCAGCAGAATCCATGAATCAATGACTTTCCACCTATTGGAACTGATGCATCGCCCTTCGACACTGACACAGCTTCTACCCAACGACATCACTTCAACAGATTGCGCAGCTTGGCTATGATGCATTACCAAAGGGTTTGTCGACGAGGCTTCACTGAATGTGCAGATAAGAACCAACACATCGCCTACATCTGAGGGATCGACGTCAATACACTGCCTCCTCTGCTCCTCTCATCGGGACATCGACTTCAATGCTTCCTCCATCCAAGGTACTTTTTCAGCCTGACCTGTGTGAGTCTTGTGGCCGGCCTGCCCTCCACCGTGGTCGATCGGAACTTTGGATTTACCCCAGTCTACTGTGACTAGATGTTACCAGTTGGCACCTTATGACACGGAGAACTATATTTTGATTTAATCTTTAAATGTTCATATCTACGGTTCTACCTATTGGATTTTTTGTTTTGGTCTTACTTTAATCATAAGAATATTATCTATGTTTCTAACCCTGTGTGGAGTGTTTTTGTGGGGCTTTCATTGTGTTATTGTGTGTGTGTGCTGCACAAAGTGTGTGTGTGTTGCACAAATACTTTCCATATTGTCTCTTTAGATAACCCTGACTGCTCTGTGCCAACCTACAAGAGGCTGAGCATAGTTGATCTTTTAGTGTGTATCTAGCTTTCCCTTACTAGAATGGTGGTTCCTGCTTGAGAAGGGTGCGTACCTATGCCATCCAGATACCCCATTTCTAACAAGTACCTTTGCCCACTCCGACCGACCATGCTTTTGACCTCGACATCATCCTGGACAGTAAGCTCACCATCAAAAGACAGATAAACGCAGTCTCATCCACCTGCTTCCTCACCCTTCACATGCTCTGTAAGATCTTCAAGTGGCCCCCTACAACAGCAGATGGACCATCACCCAAGCCCTTGTCAGCAGCTGACTTGATGAATGGCAATCCACTCTATATCGGAATCACCTTGCACCTCCTCAAGAGACTACAGACTATACAGAATTCAGCGACCACACTCATCCTAGACCTCTAAAAGCAGACACACATCACCCCCACACCTCAAGAAACTCCACTGGCTCCCCATTCAGAAGAGATGTCAGTTCAACATGTTGAACCACACCTTCAAAGCTCTACACAACCAAGTACCAGTATACATCAACCACCACCTGAACTTCCACCTACCCTCCAGACACCTGCACTCCACCTCCCTCTCCTTCGATCACACCCCCACATCTGCCACAGCAATACTGAAGGATGCTCCTTCTCCTCCATTGCTGCAAATGCCTGGAACGACCTCCCACTTCACCCCCAGACCTCATTCTGTCTGCTGGAATTCAGGAAAGGACTCAAGAACTGGCTGGACAACTGACCCCTACGCTGCAGCAGTGTTCTCAGCACCTGGATACCCTCATGGGTGATTAGCCACGTATTACAAATCCTGATTGCGTGATTGGTTTCTGAGGACATAGTGAAGGGCATGATGCAGACGGCTGAATATTACATTACAGGACAGACGGAGGACCAGTTGAGCAATCAGTGGCGTGCTCTTCTGTACTTCTACCCAGGGTTCCTGCAGAATCCATCATAGAATAGCCTCAAAGGAAATGAGTGTTTTCCTCAATAGGCTGGTGGCAGTGGGAGCTGCTCTTAGGGCCAAACTCACCAAGTCATGGAGGCAAGCAGATCTCCCTCAGTAGTGCCCCCCTGCCCATTTTGCAATCCACATTGGGTCAAACAGCAATCTACCACATGTACCTTTGAATGATAAGTTGCTTCTCGTCCTATTTTGTTTATATCTGCACATGTGTGGTGGAGAGCAGCGTAGGTGGCAGAGGATGGAAGATGAAGTGCCTCAGATGTTACTTCTGGACCACAGCTACAGGCCCTCTGCTATCAGACCGTATTTCTGGATGATGAATAGAACCCCTGCAGGTTGATGTGCCACCGCTTGAGGATCTAAAGAGGCTTCCTTTGAGTGAGGGAGATGCGCGCAATGATCATAGATGGAAATTGCATTTCACTCACAGGGGTTGCAATATGGATTTTTGCAATAGCAAATGGGTTGCACTTCCTAGTGGTACACATTTACATTGCCTCCCATATGCTACCTGTCTCATGCATTGCCCCTCAGGTGCCTCCTGTATAGCCCACTCTTCCTTCTTAATCATCCATACTTCCTCCAGCAAAATCAAAGCAATGATGAACAGCATTTTCCTGCTATCCTTTTCGTACCCCCTACCTTTCCCCTTCACAGGATCAACAACCAGGATTTCCCTTGGAAGGGAACCTGGGGGCCAGATGAGGGTGAGGTGTTTGTCGCAAACATCTCTCCAAGTCTTATGGGTGTACCAAAAAGTTTGAAAGAATGAAAGTTCTCATAAGGACTGCACCCGTTTTGGGGAAGGCTAGGATATAAAAGCAAATACACTGCCAGACCCCCATGCGTGGCTTTGGAGATCTATTGCAAAGCTAGAAGCCAGCTCTTATACTAGATGTTTTTCTGCATCACTGAGGCAGCATTGATTCTGTGTCACCAACACAACCGCTCGTGCTGCTCCAGAGTCACCTATAGACATTCAAGCATACCTAAAAAGACAAACCAAAACCAAGTTAGTCTGCAGGTGCACCAACCAATCTTCCCGGTTGGTGCTTTGCACGTGTTTGCGCACCTGCACCTCTGCTTTCCGCAATTCACAAAAACCAAAAAAAAGAAGACAATCAATGAACATAGTTCCTACTACGTCATTATTATTACAGACTTTTACAAAGGATGTGTTAAACTTACCTGCCTCTATAGGTGAGGGAACTAATCTAACTAATGCTAATCTAAAACGTACTACAACTTATTGAAACTAAGGAGCAGTGGTGCTGATTTATATTCAATCCAGGTTTAGCCTTGCTAAATATTACAATTATTAAAAAGTAAGGGCACTGTCAAGAGATGGCTGCTAAGAGCTGTGCAACATCACGGTTCCAAAACACTAGTCTCTGATCCTTCCATCCCTGTTGTCCCCTTCAATTGTTTAGATACCACCTGAATCAAAAGTGGTGGTGAAAAAGGCTAGCAGCAAATATTGGAAATGTTCCCTTTAATTATTTTCCGTGTGTGGCAATGGAGCGCTTCTGGCCGCACTTTTCTTGCTGTGTTCATGGCAGCTCTTTGCAGTAAGCCGTTGCTTGAGCATGCAATACACTACTTCTATGTAATGATTTCAAGGGGCAGACTAGGCCCCCACGAACTTTCATTTTGCATTAAAAGGGAACTACATTGTACATTTTAAAGTATATTTTTAAACCACCTGGGCTAAAAAGCTAAATAATTTAAAGACGTTTTTAAGGTGATCTCATAAAATCATTAGATCTCTTCTGTATTCCCAGAGGCCTCGTTCCACTGCAGCAGAAAAGTATTTACTTCTAAAGAGCCACATATTTGTCAGAAGCTGTGTAGACAGGTAGATGGTACATTACAAATTACAGCTATCTGGAAAAACATGTTCACAGCACCCATATTGACAGTGGGTATTCATGCAGAAGAAAAAGTAATATGGTCTTTTATACCTTTTGTGAAAGGAGATATAATATTTATTACATTACTATAGAGAAATTTCCAACAGAGTGAGTAAAGAAGAGAAAGATATCCATCAGTATTACAGCGTGAATGTCTGCTTGTCCACTGTGGCGGTCAGTTGATGTTTTTACAGAGCATTCACACAGTTATTTCGTTTGTCCATCCTTTTCTGTGCCTCAGAATGCACGCCCAACAGTTAGCGTACAACATAATGCCTAACTTTCATTTAGTGTGCCTACAGACTGATAAGCTGTAAGATGTGCTATAAATATTATATGTCACTTATAAGTTCAATCCAAAGAATGCTTTATTCGACAATTCATGTCGTAAAAGTATTGAAAATTAAAAAAAACAGGTAAAAAAGTACAAAAGTTAAAATCTAGATAAAAATATGTGCAAATATGCAAGACAGGAATCGGTCCATCCCCGTACATATTAGGGTAACGAAGTCATGTAATAAAAAACAAGAGGAGAGTAATATGTTTGTTATTTGATCCCTGAGACATTTGAAAGCATGATAAAGACCACGCATCATTATTGGGACTGGGTACGCTTACACAGTGAAAAGAGGGATCCAGGTTCACGTTTCTACAGATGTTAATTGAGATCGTATACACCAAATCCATCTTAGAAACTTTGCCACTGGAATTGCATAACTGTATGAAGGATCGGTGCGGAGAATTCTCAATGCGACACTGCAAGATCTAGAACCCATGTTCCTACAAGTCTGTGCCAGCCATGCCAGAATTGGCGGGGCAAACAAACAACACATGCAAGTATGTTTCTACTAGATCAATGCAAGTGGGGCATTTATTATCACCGGAAGTGATCCATTTGGCTGTGAAGGACTTTAGTGGTAAACAACCTGCTCTAAATTGAAAGTACAATTTCTAATCGAAAGGCTTTGTAATAGCATCCCAAAGGTACTCAAAGCACGGCCATGATTTTATATGTAAAAAGCTCCCTGTTAAAGAAGTACTATCATGACTTCCAATCGCAACATATTCGATCAGTTCCCAGTATCTATACTTGATTGAATCTTTTATGGGAAACTGGGAGATAGAAGGGGTATCCAATAAGTACGTTAGGACCATTCTGGTCAAGAGACTTCTAATATCACGCAGCCAACAGATTTTATGGCTAATGTCCCTTAGACCCTCTGCATATGTGGCCAGTTCCGGCGTGCACCTGATTCTGCGCCAGTATAGAATTGGCCGTAAGCTGGCTAGATCCACCAGGGATTTTCTACCGATATTGTTCCGCAAAGGGAGAATGGGTGTGCTTTGTGGAAGACTTGTTATTGCTCTAAGAAACATGTTCTCTGCTGTTGCTAGCCATGTCAAATTCTCAAGACCCTATAGTTCTGCACCTTATAAAACTGAGCTCACCACCTTGGTATTATAAATTTGCAATTCCAGACTCACAGATTTTGTTGAGGATGTTTTAAATTCCTTTCTTAGGACGCACGCTAATTGCCGATGTTTAAGTGCCATGACGTTAAAATGCGGCTTCCATCTCAGGTCCTCCTGCAGGGTAATGCCCAGATAGACTGTTAAAAAAATACTTCCAAACATCCAGTTGATTTTCATGTAGTTTATTATGAGCAGCACAGCAACCAGTAATACAAGTGGTCAGTGCAGCAGGCCAGATGCAACTGCCCTTCAACCCTTGATCACATCCTCAATGTTCCATATGCAACAAGAATGTTATTTGTAAGATGCTCTGGTGCACATGCTTAACCTGGAATACATAAATAAGCCTTGCAAATGCAAATACAACATATCTCCTTTTTTTCCAAAACAACAATAAAAGAAATAGTGAACATAAGTTAAATACACACATTACATATCATGAAATCTTTTTGGAGAACATCTATCACAAACCAAATTTTTTACTCTTGAAGCCACAGTATCATTGGGAAGTACTATGGGAGAACCCAAAGTCTGTTTGGACATGTTGGAACATTTGGCAACACGTTTAACATTCCAAAACCTACCATCTTGGGTCAATACACTGTTGTCAAACACTTTCACCAACTTCATGGGCTTACCAAAACTATCAGAACACTTCGTGTTGAGACCAGGTTTCTTTATTCTGACCCAATCACCTCTGTTGAAATTATGAGACTTAGTTTTCCACTTATTGTCATACCAGGTTTTGGTTTTTATTTGTTTCAAACCAACTCTCTCTTTCACACCAATGAGCATTGAGTCCAAAAATGACTTATGATTACACTTCTCCTTAAACCACCATGGACAAATCCTAGAAGCAGGATCTCTGCCTTTTAAAAGCCTGAAAGGACTGACTTCTGTAGTAGTATGAGGCGTAATACGGTATAACCATAACTTTTCTCTCACAAAATTTCTCCAACTTCCAACAGACTTAAGCCCATCAGAAACATATCCCTTTAACACTCTGTTAAAACGCTCCACCAATCCATTCTCATGTGGTTCATATACCGAGACCGTATAATGTTTGATGTCGTGAACTCTTAAAAAACTCTCCATTTCATTTGAAGTAAGTTGCACTCCATTATCAGTTACTAGTGTGGCAGGACACCCCTCTCTAGAAAAAACCTCTTTAAAGAACTCCATAACCAAGGTGGTGGAAGCACCTGATGAAAACTTTACCTCGGGCCACTTGGAATGATAGTCTACCAACACAAACGCATAACGAGAATCATGCGGTAAACACATGAAGGGGCCAGATATGTCAAAAGCCACTTTCTTCCACGGTTCAGTAGGCCATTCCGAACTCTTTAGTGGAGGTACATTGACCTTCAACATTTTTTCACTTCCCATACATACTCCACATTCTCTTATCATGCGATCAACCATGCGATCCATCCCAGGCCACCAAAAATAATTCCTAATCAATCGCTTCATGGCTGACATTCCGGAATGAGATTTGTGCGCCAAATCCAAGATAATTTTTTGCATACCAAACGGGGGCACACACTTCCCATCTTTGAACATGATATCACCTTCTAGTTCTAACACATCAGATACATTATACATTGGAATGAATTCTTCTTGCAGATTTTTTTTTTTCCAGCAATCCTTCCAAAATATAGCCTTTGACCATCTGCCATGTGAGATCTTGCTTTTCACACAACACCCAAGCCTCTTCAGAAATGTCTCCAAAAGAGCCTGCCACAACATCCTGAATTGTTGTGATAATTTCAGAATCATCACCCTCACTATTGTCCTTAACCTGACAAGGCAGCCTGGACATGAAATCTGCCACAACATTTTTCTTTCCAGGAACAAATTCTGGACTGAAACAATATTCTTGCAACCTTGAAGTAAGTCTAGCAATGCAAGCTGTGGAATTCCATCCACCACCAGGCGAAAGTATGTTTACTAAAGGCTTATGGTCAGTTCTTAACACAAATTTACTTCTCCAAATGTAATTCCGGTAATGCTCAATAGCCCACACACATGCTAACAATTCTTTCTCAATTACCGCATATTTGCGTTCAGTGTCATTTAACCCCTTGCATGCCCGCCCCTTTCCCCGCCCAGTGCCGCGCTTAACATTAGCGGGCGGAGTTCATGACGAGCTGGACTCGTCATGGGCACAGCGCCACCGCAGCCCATGACGAGTCCAGCTCGTCATGGGCACTGAAGGGGTTAAGGTGCGGGAGGCAAAACATACATTCCATTCATCCTTCCCACATCTTTGTGATAACACTCCTCCAATCCCATACAAACTTGCATCCACAGTTATAACACATTCTTTATTCATGCAAAAAGGTTTGAGAGTGGGAGCTTTAAGTATTTCAGATTTGATGAGTTCAAACGTTTGTTGCTGCTCCAAACCCCATTCAAACACAGTTTTAAGCCTCAATAATTTCCTTAGAGGTTCCATTTTAAAAGCAAAATTGTCAACAAATTTACTATAATACTCATGCATACCGGTGAAAGATAGTAATTGCTCTTTTGTGGTAGGTGGAGGGGCATTGACAATACCATCCACATTAGACTTCTTGGGTACCACACCCTCACTAGATAAAGTGTGGCCCAAGTACTATACCGATGATTTGAACATTTTACATGTATTTGCCTTGAGGGTTAAACCACTACTTTTTAGCCTCTCACAAACTTCACTTAAGTGTTTGAAATGTTCATCTTCATTTTTAGAAAATACCAAAATGTCGTCCTGAAAACATTTTACAAATTTATCCAAGTCCCTAAAAATTTTAAACATCACTTTTTGGAATACAGATGCCGCGGAAGCCAACCCGAAGGGCATTCTGGTGAACTGATACAAGCCTTGGGGAGTAATAAAAGCTGTGAGTGATTTGGAGTCTTCCGTGAGGGAAATTTGATGGTAGGCAGACCTGAGGTCCAAAGTGGAAAAAACTTTTTCACCCTCCAACATCGAAACAACTTCATTTATGTTGGGAAGAGGATGACAATCTATGACAATTCCAGCATTTAATGCTCTAAGGTCGACACACATTCTCAATTTTTTATCTGGTTTTCTTACCAAAACAATGGGAGAAACCCATTCTGCTGAGTCTATAGGTTCAATGATACCTTCTGACACTAAGTCATTTAACATACTTTTCAACTCCTCTCTAACATTAATAGGTACCCCTCTTAACTTTTGTCTCACGGGAGTGACATTTTTTTTAATTTTAATGTTGTGAGAAAAGTCCTTTAATCTACCTAAGGTGTCTGAAAATACATCAGAGAATTTTTTTTTTAAAAGGATTTCCTTTTCTTGCCCAATAACCGTAGAAATGTTATTCATATGTATATCCTCGCCAATTAACACCGGTTCAACTGAATGAGGATTTAACATGATACCTAACTTCCACTGGTCTCTCCATCCTAAAACATTAATACCTTTGACAGCGATGTATAATGTAATGTCTGCTTTCCTAGTCTTAAAGGAGAGATTCACATTGAAATACCCCAGCATATCTATCCTTGAACCATCATAGCTTCGTGCAACTATGTCAGATGGTAGCATTTCAGATGTCGGTAATTCATTTTTAATTTTTTTTTGAAAATATTAATTTGAGATGATGGTCCAGGGGGATCCAGAATCAGCCATTAGATCCAACCAAACACCAGAAATGTCAACTACACACATAGGGGATATCTTACATTTGCTGGCTTCAGCGTCACTTATGCTTGAAATATCTTCATATATTGATACAATAAAACTCTTGTTTGGTTCCATGCATCCACAAGAATTACATTTATGCAAGGTGTCATTCGCTTCCGACACCGAAGATACTTTACCTTGTACAGGAACACAATTTTTCCTTATGTCTCTACATGCTGAAGCAAAATGGCCTATTCTCCCACAATTCCTACATTTTTTATTAATCGCTGGACAACCTCCATAGGATGCTACGTGTAACTTGCTACCACACCTGTAGCAGGTTCCTGTTCTCTCATATCTCTGAAATCTCTTTTGGTTACTTTAATTGGAAGTGCGCTGAGTGTTTGGTCCTTGAGGATTATGTTCATTTAGTCTTGTCCTGGCATTTGGATGCCCACTTTGTTGCGCCTCTGAGCGCCTGACAGCACAAACCTCGTCAGTGACTTCTGTCGTATTGATGGTCGTATTCTTTATGGTGAGCATCCATTTCTCCGATTGTTCTAACGCTTTTTCTGTGGCAATAGCTTCTGCTAGCTTGGGGTCACCAATCTCCCATAAACGTTCTTGAATTTTCTTGTTTTTGACATGCACAATAATTTGATCTCTGATCATCTCGTCACATATTGCGCCGAAATTACAATGAATACTTAAAGCTCTCAAAGCAGTTAAAAAGTCGTCAAATGATTCACTTTCCTGTTGTTTTCTGGTGTAAAACTTATACCTGTTTAACGCAATATTTGTGACCGGTTTAAATCTTTGTTCCATACATAGCATCGCTTCTTTATACACATTAAATCCTTCACCTTCTCCATCCAATGGTGGAAGTTGTGGTAATGCCCTGAACACCATCTGACCTTCTGAACCTAGACAATGCAAGAAAATATTTGTTTTCCTTTCTGCTCCCATGCGTTCACCATCTATAGCTTTCATATAGTTTAGGAATTCTTCTTTCCATCGTGTCCATGGTATTGGTGGATCACCTTTGTTTTGAAGACATTTATCAGGTGGATCAAACTGCATTGTCTTTTTTTTTTGTATGAACAAGGCACACAGATTGCTCAAAGATAACAAACCACGAATATTCTGAATTAAAAGTGACTCTGAGTATTAATATATATATATCTCTATTCTATATATATATATTAATGCTGTAATCGAGTATGCTGATCTATATATTTGTGAAAGGCTGTAGAACATTTGCACAATATTCACAGTGAAAACAAACACTTGCACATCCTGAAACAATACTTCATGTAGACAAAAGTAATGTACGTTTCAAAATATATATATATATCTATATATCCCAATGGTACAGGCTTAAACTTTTGTGATATGCCTTGGTAGTATTGTTCTTAGTCTGGTATGTTTAATCACTGTATGTTGACAAGAAAGTTCTTACTTTAAAATTAAACTTTTCCTTTTCGTTAGGAATCTGCTTTGCTGAAAGCCCAACTTGGCAAGAAAGATCTTACTTTACAATTAAACTTTTCCTTTTCGTGAGGAATCTGCTTTGCTGAAAACCCAGCTCATTTCCATGTTCTCGACGAGTCTCCGTCTATCGTTGCTATGGGAACTGACAATCAGGAAATGATGCCGAGCATTTGCATGCGCAGCGCGTTACGGCCTTACGTAGCGGAACGGCTACGTGGACATTGAGGATTTTACTCGTGAATTCAGCAGGGATCTTCCGTACGAACGAATCCTCTGATGATGACAATAGCCACACGCGCGAACACACGAACACGTCATCCAGGTATTTAGATTTGAAACTAGACTCGGTCTGTCAAAGTGTTCAAAATCTTAAAAATAGATGAAATTCCATTTCTTTTGCTGTACGTGTCCTAGAAACTTCAGCCTTTCACAGTAATGACGTCCATCCACGGTGCTAATTTAATAAATAATGCTACTAAATCCGTTTTGCATGCACAGTCACACGACGTTCAAAAACGCTGAAACTTACTTTTAGAGTAGCAGAATGTGTATTAATTCGTAAACTCACGATGCTGTCCTTCACAAGAACTCTTGCTTCTCGGAATATGAAGAGTCTGTAGGCAATTTATTGCAGGAACACCGGAGATGAATCCGTTTTGGTTATTAAATGGTAGAACACACAACACCTGTGCTGCAGAGTCATTAGTTGGTAAGGTGTTCTCCATCCCATCCAGATCGTCGCCAATGTTAAAAATACTTCCAAACATCCAGTTGATTTTCATGTAGTTTATTATGAGCAGCACAGCAACCAGTAATACAAGTGGTCAGTACAGCAGGCCAGATGCAACTGCCCTTCAACCCTTGATCACATCCTCAATGTTCCATATGGAACAAGAATGTTATTTGTAAGATGCTCTGGTGCACATGCTTAACCTGGAATAAATAAATAAGCCTTGCAAATGCAAATACAACATAGACGAATGCATCAACCTGCTCAAGGGGAAGCCCATCCATTATCATTCTACCCTTAAGTGATCTGTGTTGGTTAAAAGTAATGAACTTGGTTTTTGCAGCATTGATTTTTAAACCATATAAAAGGCAGAATTCTTCGTACCGACGCAGAGCACTCTGTAAACCACTAGGGGTTTTCTCTGGTTGCTGACTGTGAACACATCGGGATCTTTTTTCCAGCTAACACAGGTGCGTTGGTGGGAATGTCAGCTGAAAAGTTGGTGACTCCATTAATAAAAATTGAGAATAATGTGGGAATCATTACACATCCTTGGCGGACGCCCTTCCGAACAGGAAAGGGGTCTATCTTATTTCCCTGCACCACCCAGCGGATTTGTGCGTAGTTTGCCAAATGGAGGTTGGCAATGAGGGAAAGTAAATCGGGAGACCTCCCGATCTCCTGCAGTACCGCCCATAATTTATTTTGTCATACCAGGTCAAAGGCTGATTTGAGGTTGACAAAGGCAGCTTACATGCTGCCATTGCCGAGCACTATAGTCCGCCAATATATTGAGACAAATCGAAAGACCTGGTCAATAGTGCTTATATGGGCCCGAAAACCTGCCTGAAGAGGGCTAAGGATGTTATTCTCATCCATCCATACTTGAGCTTTTGCCAGGACAAGCAATGCCACCACTTTTTGTATTGAGTCTATTAGACTTATTGGCCTGTAATTTCCTGGTAAAGACTTGTCTCCTTTTTTGTATACTGGGATGATTTCTGCCCCCGCCAAGTATCCAGGAGAGGGGCGCCACAAGCGATGGCGTTAGCTGATAACAGTATATATCGAGTCCATTTGGACTTGTCCTGCAAGAAAATATCAGGGGGACACTGTCAATACCTGGTGCTCGCCCTCCTGTGATAGCACTAAGGGCTGAGCTTACATCTGCCTGATCAGATACTTTATCATTAGAATAATGATAAAGATGGCGTCCGCAAGCTCGGACGTGTGAGCGGGCTGCTCCCGGACTCCCGCATCTACATCTACATGGAGTTGTAATGTGATTGCGGTGAAGGAGGAAGAATGGATATATCGAGCTGACCTGAGAGACGTATGAGAGGATCTGCGCTGGTTCTTTGGAGCAGTTTCATGTTTGGCTTTCTTGCTATTGGTTTCTCGGCGAGGCTGTGGCGGCTCCATGGCGTTTACTGGAGCGGTGCGAGGAGTCGGTGCTGGGGCGGCTACGCGGCAGGCACATCTGACGGAAGCCAGACAGAGGCAGGCTGTACTACGCCAACAATGCCTCCCAAAGACGGGAAAGGGAGGTTGCGTCCTTTGGGTGACCCGGCTGGAGCAGGAGCTGGCGCTGTGAGCATTAATGGGAAAACTGCAAAAAAAAGATACTGCAGCAAGTGGAGAAAAACGTTCTTAGGGCAGTTCGGGTAAGCGCATTATCTCCCTCTTGTTTTCTGAGGGGAAGTATAAAAAAAATCTATGCAGCCATCTCAAGTTGACTCTCCTTTGCTAGCAACTGGGGGTAGGAAGGCATCTTACCTTTCTAGAGAACAGGATTGTGGTGAGAAAGACTCTACTTGTACCCATATTGGTACGGGGCGACACTAACTCTGGTTCATTACTTATCCTGAATGCCACCCAAATCATAGGAGGTGCTTCTTGAGTGGGCTCCCAACCGACTACTTTAGGCAACATACCTACCCCTGAAAATGCATTAAATGATATTGGCCCAGAGGTAGTTCATGTCTCAGATACGGAAAATTACAAAAAATCTGGTTCTGGTTCTGACAAGAAGAAGGTGTACCAAAGTATTAAATCTCCTATGAAGGAGATAGACTCTGGGGACTATTTTTTTTTCACTTTCGGATCATTCGGATTCTTCCAGCGATGACCTAGAGTCAGTTTTGAAGACTCAGGCTAAGACTGGTTTGCATGATGGCGGGGGGAGCGACCACAGCAGCACGCTGCCGGAGTGCACTGGAGGTGATACATCGGACGACAGTCCTCGGACGGTACGTAAGAACCCAGAAGTTAGGGAAGGAGTTAATCAGATAGATGGTGGCAATGGTAGCAATGTTCTACAATGGTATTACTCCTTTTAAAAAAAGATATAGGTACTGGCAATGGTGGTAACTTGGACAATGTTAAAGAAAAAGCGGCAGAATCATCACCAGAAGAGGTTTCATTGGCTCTGATTTATCAAGCCATCACAACACATAGGGAGGAGACCCGCGCAGAGAGTCAGAGGGCCCAAAGCTCATGCTGCAAATTGCAGAACTCTGTTAGTCGTCTAGCCAAGACTCGTACAGAGTTTACTACGAGGTTTAATGAGGTAGAAGCTCGTATCTCGTGCCTAGAGGATGAATTGGCAGCACAGAAGGTCTTGAATGAGACCCTGCCAGACCTAAAAGAAAACACTCTGTTGAAATTGGTCGACTTAGAAAATCGGTCCCGCAGAAATAATCTGAGAGTTCTACAAATTCCAGAGGGCATGGAAGGGCAGGACCCGCACAAGTTTATTATTGATTTGTTTACTGAGGCCTTCCCAGAACTCACGCAGTGGGACTGGCAGAGAGAGATACAGAGGGTGCACTGTTTTCCGTTTCACTCCATCCTCAATCTGGCCAAACAGGAGCTAGACCAAGAGCGTTTTTGATATCTCTTAACAATTTTCTTGCCCAGGAGCCTGTATATGAGTTAGCACGTCCTGATAAAAAGAGAGCTGGGAAAGGAGTGGAGTTTATGGTCCAGCCAGACTTTTGTCATCAAACTCTAGAAAAGCGCTGGCAGCTACGCCAACTTATTGCAGCATTTCAGGCCAAAGGGGCGCAAGCTTTTCTATTAAATCCAGCCAAGCTAAAGGTCCTTCATAAAGAGCACACTCGATTTTTTATTTCTGAGGTGCAAGCCAAAGAGTTTCTATAATCTTTGTAAAAGCAAAGTAGCTGCTTTGGCTATTGATATTCTGGTTACGATCTTTCAAGTTTCAATCTGTACCATTCTTTTTAGGATGTATAAGCTCCTATATGTCTAGGTCCTTTCTTGGTCAGTATTGATGCTCACATTTTCTCCTTCTTTTCTTGCTGTACGGCACCCTATGAGCGATTTGTTTTCTTCTTTTTTCACATGTATAAAAGTATATCACTGCATCTGCATTGTTGGTATGGTGTATTGGGATGTTTTGTATTTCATTGTTGCATCTTTTCGCATATAGGGTGATGTATGGGTGTGGGGAGACAGCCGGGTGGCAGGAGCTTGTCATCACAGGGACCATTGGTCCTAAAGCCTGTTTGATGGGGTGGGGTAGGTTTTGGAGGGTGGGGGGAGTGGAGTTCAGGGGGGTGGGGGGTTCAGTGGGGGCTGGGGGGGAGGGTCGGGATAAAATAGGAAAATTAATCCACAGTAGTGTTAAAGTGTTGAAGTTGAGAGATTTAAGATTTTGTTATCCTAGAACTGAGCAAGTGTTGGTATCCGTGTCTATATCTAAATAAGGAGAGGGGAGAGGAGGATATGGCTAGGTTCGTCCTCCTAGGTACTAATAACGCAAAAAAAGATCCGACATCAGGGATCAGAGAACCTAGCTAGATGGGAAAGGAGGGGTCTACTTAGTGACTAAGATGCACCTCAAATAGAGAAAAGAAAATACTTTTCTTGAGTCCCCTCACTCACCAAAGGTTTCCCCTAGGTGACATGCTTCACCATTGGGGCCATCCCAAGCATCTGCTGCTTGGGGCGTGCTGCGACTTGCAACAGTTACGTAGGAGCACTATTTAGTGAAGACTATGTGTAGTGCAGTGAGAGGGGAGTGTTGCGGGTTAATTAAAAGTTACCTAGCTAGTGAGCGTAAATGAGTTTATTCTTGCTCCTAGTGGGTAAAGTATAAAATGGGGGTTTACTATAAGGGAGGAATTAGGTAATAATGTGCTAATAGTCCCTAATATTGAAAGCCAACATGTTTCGAGGTTATCCCCTAAACCTCTTCTTCGGGACCGCATGGGGACCAGCCCCATGTGTACCACTCCATGCAAAGACCTAGAATAAGGTGATAAAGTAAAAAGGAAAAATAAACGCGCACATTAGTGGCAGCGTAAATCAATTACATATGGTTAGATTGAACACGTAGTATCGGGAGAAATACAAAAAACATACATGTTAATACGCTGCCTGCCCAACGAAGTCGTGGGCAGGTGATTCATCTAGGATCAAAATCAATTGTAGGTGATGGTGCTCATGCCTGTAACTTAGAATAGGTGTAGACATCCAATGTAGTCTGGTAAAACACATATGAAAAGATATTACACTCGTGATGGGACATCCAACATAACAGACACAACATAAAACATATATAGTGGCGTTTGGACCTACTTAGTAGTTACTCAAAATTTGCCTCATGGTCTGCCGGGGTGGAGGAGGCTAAATGACCCTAGGAGAGAGTGGGGGTTATAAAGCTTAAAGTTGGTATGGCGTTACAGCCCTGCAAAACGAACAAAAGTTTAAGTTAGAGAAAAAGGCAAAAAAAGGGCTCAAGTTTGCGAGTTAGCCCCAGGCACAGGAGAGAGAAAACTTACTTGACTCGGCTTGCCTCCGTCAATTAGACCTATTGCTTCCCATTGGCGGACCGCATCTTAGCATGTCCTGTGTTCCAGGGGTCTAAATACTCTCTGAGGTGGTGAAAAAATGCTTAGTCACCGGCTCGTGGGAGAGAAGAGCTGGGTGGCGTGTAGCGCTTCATTTGTAGCGGCCATCTTGGGTGTAGTAGGCAATGCGTTTTAGCTCTATGAAAGTTGGATAAGGATTGTAAAATTATTGCGAAGGTTACAGATTACATTAGCAATGAAGAGGAAGAGTTAGAGAATTATTAGAAAAATATTAGGGAAGACGGACAATGGGGAGTCTCGAACCTGGGAGGCCGAGAGAGAGTCGGCTTAGTAGTAGGAGGAACGCAAAAAAGTGGCGGCCATTTTAGCCTAGTCTGCTAAGGCAAGGGAAAGATAGGGGAAGAAATAGTCCCAGGCACAATTGAGAAGGGTGGGCACTGGCTGATAGCTCAAAAATGGAAAAATGGGAGGGAGATGATCAATGAGGAAAAAAAGGAAAACATTAAAGGTAACAATAAAAGAAAAATTACTGGATAGGAATTAATTAAAAGATTGATGCAAGATATTGGCAACAAAAGTGCAAAGATGATGCACATAGTTTTCTTAAAGTAAAGATTATTAAGCAAAAAAAATAAAAATAAAAAATAATAATTAAGAAAAAAGGACTAGGGGTAAGGCAAAAAACAGAATATACAACAGGTTTAGGAAGGAAAAAAGAAAAATGCAAAATATGTCCGTGAGATTAGGCCGGTTTATCTGACAAATTGGCCCCACGGGATATTGTCATTTAATCCTTTGGTATCGGTGCACAGTTTGAAGACCCAGCGTTGTTCTTTTTCTAGCAGTCTATGCTCGAGGTTGTCACAAGGCTTAATATGCTCCAGGACCACCCACCTCATGTCGTTAGGAGTGTGTTGCATGTCGTTAAAATGTGCTGTCATTCTGGTACTTGCTCTGTGGCATCGGATGTTGCTGCGGTGTTCACAAATCCTTGTGCTCATCTTCTTAGCTGTCATGCCCACATAGTGGAGATTGCAGGAGCATGTGATCAGGTAGACTACACCCACTGTGTTGCATGTCGTGAAATTTCTGAGTTCCCATGTTGTGCCTGTATTGAATTGGACCGTTTTTGTGGTCGAGGTCAGGTGGCACACACTGCAGTTATGACAAGGGTGATGGCCTGTAGGTAAAGTGCTTATGGTCTTTTGCATGTTCCTCTGGTTCGCTTTTGGGCGTGTATGTACCAAGAGGTCACATAGATTCTTACCCCTCCTAAGTGAAAACATGGGTGTAGGGATAACAAGGTTGCCGCTGTTAAGGATCCTCCAGTGTTTTTTTACCATCTTGGTGATTTTGTCCGACGCTGTGCCAAAAGTGGTGATGCAGATGGGTCTCCTGTCTTTTTTGGTTTCCTGTTTAACGTACGTTTCTAGGAGAGCATCTCTGTTGTTATTTTTTGCTCTCTTCTTTGCTTTATTGATAACATGTGAGGGATACTTTCTGTCTTTCAATTTCTTTGCCAGGTCTCTAGCCTGTTCCTGATAGTCGTAGGTTTCCGTGCAATTCTTCCTTAATCTGAGGAATTGGCCAAATGGTAGGTTCTCTTTGAGGTGTCTTGGATGGAAACTGTCGAAGAGCAAGAGACAGTTCTTGGCAGTGGGTTTAAAATGGGTAGTGTTTTTTAGATGTCCTTCTGCGGCGTAGATGTTGAGGTCTAGAAAGGTAAGCTCAGATCTGCTCACTGTGTGTGTAAATTTGAGGAAAGGGTCTTGTAAATTCAACCATTCTAAAAACAGATTAGCCTCTCTTTCATCGCCATTCCATATTACTAGGATATCATCTATGTATCTCTTCCATTCGGTGATCAGGGGCCGAAAGGTGTTGTTGTCCGAAAGGATCTTATGTTCTTCCATGTGGTAGACACACAAACCCGCAACACTAGGAGCGAAGGTGCAGCCCATACTGGTCCTGTGTCGTTGTTGGAAGATGGTATCTTCGAAACGGAAGACATTTTCTATGAGGGCCCATTTGCAACATTCCAAAACCATATGTTGCGGTGTATGGTAAGGCCAGGACACTCCATAGAGAATATATTCTAGGATGTCCAAGGTTGCTTTATGTGGTAGGCTTGTGTAGAGGCTTTCCACATCAAAGACCTATGAGAATGTTGTTACTGGGGTCGAAGGGTAAGTCCTTGAGAAGGAAGAGGACTGCTTTTGTGTCTTTGAGGTAAGTATTAGTATTCTGAATGAGCGGCCGTAGGAAAGCATCCGCAAATTTTGATAGTGGTTCAAGGATGGAACTGATACCTGAGACTATAGGAAGTCCCGGGGGGTTCTCCAACCATTTATGGATCTTTGGTAGTGTGTAGAAGTATGGCATAGTGGGGTGATTGTTGATCAAGAAATCACCCTCTTTTTCAGTTACCCAATCGTGGGCCAGGGCTTCTTCCACTATGCTGGTTTTTCCAATTTGTATACGTTCGGTAGGGTCTACTGCGATTTGATTGTAGTTCCACTCGTCAGATAGGAGTCTGAGGCATTCTGAACGGTATGCATCTGTGCTTTGTATAACGATGCCACCCCCTTTATCGGCTGGCTTGATGGTGGTTTCTCCATTGTCCGCCAGAGATTTAAATGCCTCTTGCTCCGTTTTGGTCGTGTTATGGAAGACTTTGAGTGTTCTTGGATCCAAGTCTCCTGCTTCTCTTAGAACTTAGACAAAGAGTGGCCTCAGAACTCTGTGTGATTCAGCCTATTTTAGTGTGTTTGCAGGAAACACATACACCATGGGGAAAGCAGAAGATCCTGTCAGAATTGGGTTATGTGGGTTTGGCAGCATCAAAACAATCAATCATGACTATAAGGGAGTAGCTGTGCTAGCTAAGTCAGCAATACAAACAACAGGATGTGTGTTAGCTGATAATCAAGGACGTTGGGCTATCCTGGAATGTATTTTGGGGGGAGTGAAGTTCCCGTTGGGTACAGTATATGGGTCTAATCTTGATGAGACCCTCGTTCTTGAGTATTTAAACATGGAACTTGCGCTACGGCGTACTGCAGTGGTACTGTGTGGGGATTTTAATATCAGCTTGAAAGAGCTCCAATCTTGTGTTCAGAACTATAAGGGTAGGAAACCTAGGGTGTTTAAGGCATTATATCATTTGTTGTCTGATCATGGCCTGATGGATGTTTGGGGCAGTTTCAATACACAAGATCCAGGGTTTACGTTCTATTCCCACCCGCATAGCAAGCTAGTACAGCTTGATTATTTTTTTGTGTCCCCTTTATTATTTGCAGGAATTAGGATACAAGTGTTTCCGTGAATCACTTCTGATCATGCACCAGTAGTATTGGATATCCCTGCTCTTGGGATATGTATAGCTCCAAGGGGTTTCAGTTTTGATAGGAGGCACCTTCTGGACATTGTTTTTATTGACCACATGAAGGTCTGGATAAAGGATTTTCTTCAAATTAATCAGCATTCTATGTAATATGGGGTTGTTTGGGATACATTTAAAGCTGGTTTCAGAGGGGAAGTCCTGAGCTATGGACTACATAAACAAAAGTAAGCCAAACTGGCAGTTCAGGAATTATATAATAAACTTAAAACAGCTGAAGAGAATCTGGCAGGGGGGATTGCGGCTGGTAATAATATTGTTGATCTGCAAACTGGTGTGGCTAGATGTAAAGCTAAGATCAATTTGTTCTGGAGTAAAATATTGTGTTAAAATATCAAATTTACAAAAATGATTGCTATGAATAGGGGTAGGCCACAGGGCATTGCTCAGAAACTACGTACAAGGGAGTCTGTCCAGAGAATTATTGGTATGAAGAATGCTCTGAGTAATATAGTGCACGATCCTCGGGAGATTCTTAAGGTTTTTTATGATTTTTACATAGAACTCTACACAGAGCAAGATATGGGGCGACATCCTAAGGATCTAGGGCTCCAATATTTATTATTGGAGTGGTTGGATCTGGAGGACGCTGAGATGCTGGACAGCCCTATCACTAATGATGAATTAGAGCAGGCTATCAATAGTATGGCAATTGGAAAAACTGCAGGTCCGGATAAGCTTCCCTCGGAGGTCTATAAGACCTTTTTTCAAGATCTCAAAACGTAAATGCTTGCGGTTTTTCAAGGAGCACGAGTGGGGGGCACACCGCGATCTTGGGATGAGGCTAATATCATCATATTTAGGAAGAAGGACAAACCATCTGATCTACCAGGGTCCTATCGCCAGATTTCTCTTGTCAACTGTGACGGGAAAATCTACGCCAAGATTCTTGCGAATCGATTGGCCAAAGTCATTTTACCCCTGGTCTCTTTAAGACAGCACAGTTTTATACCTGGAAGGGGAACAGTGAACCAGATTAGCAGAGTAGTGACCCTATTCGATATTGCGCAGGTAGAGTCCAGGGACCTAAGATTGATCTTGCTCGATGCCAAAAAGGCGTTCGATTGCGTTGTGTGGGACTTCCTTTGGGGGGGGGATTCTACAGCGAATGGGGTTTGGCCAGGGGTATATTCAGGCTCTGCAGGTTTTATATCATTGTCCCGTGGCCAAGATATGCTCAATGGGGCGTGCTTCTGAAGCAATTCTGAGGCAAATGGCCGGGGTGTCCTTGTTCCCCGCTCCTGTTCATGCTGTACATTAACCCTTTTGAGGTCTTGCCTAGCGATGCAGCACGAATGTGCTGCCATCGCTTTGCGAGGCATGTAGTATACACGGTAGTGTGGAATCTTTGTGGAAGCTCCACCCACTCTCTGCCCATTGGCTTTTGTCTTAAATGCCCTTCCGATTAGTTTGAGGCTTGTTAGTCCCTCCTCAGTCATCATTTGTATCCTTCCACGGCTACTGGCCCCTTTACTCCTAACACTATTTTCTTTTAGGTCTCGCCTTTTTAAGCAGCATGAATGCGCTGCCTTCGCGACGCATGCAGTATACACTGTTGTGTGGAAGCTTCGTGGATGCTCTGCCCATTCTCTGCCCATTGGCTTTTGCCTTAAATGCTGCCTTCCGATTGGTGTCAGGCTTGTTAGTCCCTCATCAGTCATCATTTTTATCCATCAAAGGCTACTGGCCCCTTTACTCCTAACACTATTTTCTTCCCTGTCTCCTCTCCAGCCCCCTCCCCACCCCCTCCCTCAGTCTGTGACTTCTCGCCCCCCACTCCCGTTCGTGTCTTTTTGTGTCTTCAATGTAATAGGACTTGTGTAAATCACGACCTGCTTTGTTTACGTTTAGCGCGCCATGCTCGCTTTCACTTTCTAAGCAGCCGGACAATCAAGCCGGTACTGTTTGTGTCTTCAATGCAATAGGACTCGTGTAAATCACGACGCGCTTTGTTTATGTTTAGCACGCCGTGCCGCAGGTCCGACTCCCTGACGCTTTCTCAAGCCGTAGGGGAGGCTGGCCAGTTATCATCGATAAAGAAGGAGCCAGGAGGGCAGCCCATTGTTTAGCACCTTTGCCACCGCGCCCCGCCATTGCAGTCAAAGGGCGCCCCTGCTGAGAGACTGGAGGCAAAAGAGTCGACCTCCGAACAATCAGCCAGTGCCGCCGGTCCGCTGAGGCAGCCGTGACCCAAAACGCCTGCTCCGAAAATCCTCACATGTTTGGTGACTCGAGGACAGGCTGCGGGAGAGGTTAGAGGGTGTGTTCACTTTGACGCAATCTTGCCCCGCATATTATGCCTCAGAGTAAAGTTGATTGATTGGTTGAAACATAGACTAGGAATATGATGGAATTGAGAAATATGAAAGATAAAATACCAGTAACAACATCCACTGGTTTGCTGCGAATTGACTTTTCAATAGCACATCGACAGCATTTTTGCTCACTGTTATCTTTGATATGCTTATGATGCTATGTTTGTGCCCTGGGATCTCGCCATATCACCAATCATTTTTACTTCTGGAACCCCAATTTTGTGAATCAACAACATCTGAAAGGTTTTTTCATACGGGGTGATGTCTCCCTGCCTACAGAACACCTTGGCTTCCATGCAAGGGCAAGGTGTTTGAAAACAGCGCGAGGCCAGATGATTGTAGAGGGCCCCCTTACAGTCCATGGAGGGGAGGGGTGGAGGTTAAGATTTTGTTACCCCACTGACGCATTGGTGTAACTTGGAACAGCATGCATGCTGTGTTCATCGTACATTATTCCTCTGTGGTGTCACCCAACACAGAATTGACGGCAGAAGATTTACGAGCATATTTGAGTTAGCACTTATTCTGTGACTTAATAACACATTCAGCAAAGACCTCCACGTGCGATATTTAGCGGTATAAGCTCGCAATTACCGTGTCACTCATAACAAGCTGTTTAGATTTCAGAATGCTTGGGGTGCTGTACTGTACAGAGCTACCAGTGCAAGTTATAATTCTGAAGTTTGTAGAATGGATTCCATGACCCCACTGTGCAAAATGTAAGAGCGTTTACAGGTTAGAACATTATTTAAACTGCGCAATTTCTCGTATGGCTTGATGTTCAAGCCGCTCATGCATATAGATGACTTAAATCTATACAAACAGAAAACTTTGGAGGTGTTAAAGGCAGCCAGACCTAATGTCGTTGCCAGTGCTTGTTCAACCTTGACATTCCAGCGAAGGTTAGCCCGATCTCAATCCATAACAAGTTTTGCGGATCATATTTGTTTCGCAGATCATATTTTAAGATCGGCTTGTGTCTTTCTCGAGTACAGAACCCGTTTCTGTTTCTGTCTAGCTCTTGCTCATGATCAGTTTCAGTTTCATACCACACTGTTCTTTACCTCCACATTCCTCTGCTGCTCCACGTCCCTGACAAAGCAACAAAAGCATTTGCAAAGCTAGCTGGTCCGACTTATGCTGCCAGTCTTTTGACTTTGTCAATGCATATTGGCTTTTGTAAAACTTTATTGTTTGGGACTAACAGTTACCCTAACCCCTTTCCATGGCGCCCCACTGAGAACAAATGCTCTTTTCATCCAGTTATAGCAGTTGTGTAAGGCTAAATGAGAAGAGTTAATATAACACCCAGGATAATGTGCTGCATGGCTAAATACTTTTAAGATCTAAAGGCGAGACCGTTGCATTGCAAATGCTTGTTTAAACATGTTGGAGCGGAGCGACCAGATTGAACCTTTCGTGGTTGGGCAGGATTGTTTCTGTGTTTTGGCTTACATCGCAATTGTAACATCTCATCCTGACGTGGCTTTACCTGAAATTGAATACTTGGCACAGGAGTTTGGTTCTGTTTCAGTTTACAAGCTGAACAGGTCAAAAACACAAATTCTTGGTACGAACCACATTTTGGCTAACAATCCCAGAGCAGTCAAGGAAGGCATTTATCTGGGCATTAAGATTCGGGTCTGTCTGAAACAGCTGGTCGAGGTTGACTGGGGCGCTATTATTGGCAAGGTTAAGCAATCACTAGAGAGATGGGAGTGTTTACACTTTTCCTTGGTGGGCAGATATAATGTCCTTAAAATTAATATATTGCCCAGGGTCATGTACTTTTTTAGAGCAGTTCCATTGGAAGTATCTCGTGGACAGCTTCAATATTTACAATCATTGTGTGCCAGATTTCTCTTGGCCCCAGGGAAACCACGCAGAGCTGCTCGCTTCATGACTCTTCCTCGGGACAGAGGTGGGTGGTCGGTCTCTGATTTTGCACTTTATTATTATGCATGTATTTTATCGAATATACGCATTTTACTGACTGGAGAGGAAGTGCATAATTTAGCCGAGGCTCCCTCAATATATCAGATGGTCTTGGGGTCAGAGGTGAAAAACTGCCTAGTTAAAAGAATAGATGGTAGATACTATAAAAGAACCCGCTTTAAAACGTTGAGCTCAGTTTTTAAAGTCTGGAATACAGTGCGAACAAACTTGCAGATTCCAGGGCTATCATTTTATACACCTACCTCCGTAGTAGGGTTACTTCAATTTTCTGGGATCATGTGGCAGCTAATTGGAGATTGAAGGGCATCACCCAAATTGGAGATTTTTACCAGGCTGGGGGGGTATGCTTTTCTTTTTCATGCTTGGCAGAAAATACCGTTTACCTAAAACTCCATTTTTTTAATTCTTACAAAAACTGAATTTTTAGGTAAACAGTCAACTATTATGACACCGCATAAAATAGTAAAAGCTATCAGGCGTCAGGAAAAAATAGGGTCTGTTTATAAGGTATTGTTAGCTGCTAGGATGGATGACTTAGACAAGTATAATGTTAAATGGAGAAATTGGCTGGGAGAACAATCGGTCTCTCTAGAGGAGTCGATTGATATTGCAGGGAACATTCTCCTAGCAGCCAACCTAAGAGTCCAGTATTATAAAACAGTGTTTAATCTGTACCACACCCCTGCGAAGATGATAAAATGGGTGGGTGAAAATGATGGGAAATTTTTCCGGTGTGGTGCAGACAATGCTGATATCCTTCATATATTCTATTCATGTGTTAATTTGACACCTTTTGTAGGAGCTATAGAATGGTTTTTATCAGAGGTTACTGGAGTGTCTATAAAAATCTCGGTCTCCATGATGTTGTTAGGGATTGGGGAAGATCTATGTCAAGGGATGCCAAAGTATCAATTTCATTATTTAATTTTTATTGCCATGGCAGTAGCACGGCTATGTCTAGCGTCCACTTGGCAACAGTCTGAGGCTCCTTCTTTTGAAATGTGGCGCGCTAGGTTTTACAACACCTTTGTAAGGGAGTTTAGTCTATATTCTGTTAAAGGGCCCAGAAAGCGAAAAGTTGGTCTTTATGTGTGGGGGGCAATGATTGATCATATGACGGGTTCATATTAATGTTTTTGTGATGGAATGGATCTGAATTGCTACTATCCTCTGGTTTAAGATATGGTTGTACGCATTTATTTTTGATACTTTGGGAGGCATTGAGTGTCCGTATGATGGATTAATATCGATTTTGGCACGGGGGAATGAATTGAATTTTTACTGTGTTCTAACTTAAGACATATGTATATATTTATTTTTTTAAACTGTGGATTTTTAATAATAAAAAAAAGAATAAAAATAAATCGGTAGAGGATCACTATCCTCTATATCATCAATAGCATGCTGTGAAGCAAAGTGTTTTACCCACACACTAGGTTCAACATGGTTTTCCTGGGACTGTGCAACTCCTCCCCTACCCCATTTTACCAGGTTCCAGAAGTGTTGAACATTATTACTGCTACAATCCTGTTTTAAATCCACAGAACACCAATGGGTTTGACTCTAATCAGTAAGGCTGAGCCCTTTAACAACAAAAACACTGGAGTTGCCAATACTGATAGTCCTTTTCAATAGGTTTTACCACGGCGTATGAACATTGATCAACAACAGCCGGAACTATTCAATAGTTTCTATTTTAGAAAATTAATTTCATTTCTATTGTTTAGAAAACAATAGAAATGAAATGAATGCCTTTTCTTTTGGCTTAGGGCAACACAGCAGGAAGGCTTGTGTTGATGCCGTAGGCCAAGATATTGTAAATGAGGGCCTTACTGTTTAATGTCTGTCACCATGCAGATATCAGAAATGATCATGAAAACGAGGTAGAAACTGTCACTGTAAGGAAGTATGATAATGTGGCAATACAGTAGTTGTAACTTTACATGATGCACAAGGCGCATATTTTGCTGCTTTAATGCCACATTTCAAAACTTATTCCCCAAACACAAACCATCTCAGGAATGTGAAATAGCCTGTTAACATTGCAGTGTAAACTGATTACACTAGAGGACAGCTTGGATCTGATTTCAAAACCAAATAAATCACCATTGCACATGGGGAAGTGATAAAAGGCTCCTGAAGAACTGGATATTGCTTGTACATGCTGAAAACAGATAAAATAAATGAGACCGGTGTATTTTTTTCTGATGGTAATCACATTTACATTTGGAGAAGGTGACCCTACATCGACTGTGCTAGCCGCTAGCTGCGCTTTTCGGCTGCTTTCTACAATTTTAAGATTCCCGTTTTGTATTTTGTTTATTTAGGTGATTTTCACCCTGTTTTTATCAACGCTGACCTTCCTGGCCTTATCCTTGCACTTTAAACCCCCCCTGGGGACCATCTACACCGCCTTTGGCGGGTCCGGGATCATGGGGTTTCGGGGGCTACTATTTTGAGCGCCATCTTGCATTGGGCTGGGGCACTCTCGCGCAATCTCGCGAGATCTCGCCCTTCTGAGCCTACTTGAGGCTGCGAGTGTCGGCAGGTCAGCCTGGAGAAGGTGACCCTACATCGACTGTGCTAGCCGCTAGCTGCGCTTTTCGGCTGCTTTCTACAATTTTAAGATTCCCGTTTTGTATTTTGTTTATTTAGGTGATTTTCACCCTGTTTTTATCAACGCTGACCTTCCTGGCCTTATCCTTGCACTTTAAACCCCCCCCCTGGGGACCATCTACACCGCCTTTGGCGGGTCCGGGATCACGGGGTTTCGGGGGCTACTATTTTGAGCGCCATCTTGCATTGGGCTGGGGCACTCTCGCGCAATCTCGCGAGATCTCGCCCTTCTGAGCCTACTTGAGGCTGCGAGTGTCGGCAGGTCAGCCTGGAGAAGGTGACCCTACATCGACTGTGCTAGCCGCTAGCTGCGCTTTTCGGCTGCTTTCTACAATTTTAAGATTCCCGTTTTGTATTTTGTTTATTTAGGTGATTTTCACCCTGTTTTTATCAACGCTGACCTTCCTGGCCTTATCCTTGCACTTTAAACCCCCCCTGGGGACCATCTACACCGCCTTTGGCGGGTCCGGGATCACGGGGTTTCGGGGGCTACTATTTTGAGCGCCATCTTGCATTGGGCTGGGGCACTCTCGCGCAATCTCGCGAGATCTCGCCCTTCTGAGCCTACTTGAGGCTGCGAGTGTCGGCAGGTCAGCCTGGAGAAGGTGACCCTACATCGACTGTGCTAGCAGCTAGCTGCGCTTTTCGGCTGCTTTCTACAATTTTAAGATTCCCGTTTTGTATTTTGTTTATTTAGGTGATTTTCACCCTGTTTTTATCAACGCTGACCTTCCTGGCCTTATCCTTGCACTTTAAACCCCCCCTGGGGACCATCTACACCGCCTTTGGCGGGTCCGGGATCACGGGGTTTCGGGGGCTACTATTTTGAGCGCCATCTTGCATTGGGCTGGGGCACTCTCGCGCAATCTCGCGAGATCTCGCCCTTCTGAGCCTACTTGAGCCTTCCGTCTGTCGCGCAGCGGTGACGCGCAGCGGGGCGCCTTCATTGCGCCTGAGTCCAGCCAGAGTCCTGCCCGTCTGCGCTCGTCCGCGCTGAGGACGCGCAGGACGGCTGGCCCCTGGACTCTGGCAAAATGTCCTCCCCCCCCTGCAGCTACTCTTTCAGCCAAATGCTGGCCCTTAAACCTTGCACAAAACGCTGCTCACACTCTTATGAACCTGATGACTTTCTCATCCCATTGCGATGTGGATGTCTTTCCACACCTAGTTCTCGTAACTCCGCCCCCACCCATCCTCTCGTGGAACACCCCGTCATATCTAGTCCTCACTCAGTAGGAATAGAGGGCATCTTGGTTAATGCCCGCTCCCTTGTCAAGAACAGGGTTATGTTTAAGGAGATGGTTTTGGATAGAACACCCACCCTAGTGTTTGTGACCGAAACATGGGCCAAGGACTCATCCGACCCTGACCTAATCGAGGCGGTCCCTGAAGGGTACTGCCTGGCCAGACTCGATAGACAGGGACGAGTGGGAGGGGGGATAGCGATCCTTTTTAAAGATCACCTACAATGTCATATCGTCCCTATTCCCGATTTTCCTGATAGTTTTCAAGCACTTTATTTTACAATAAAGGAAGCGCAACGCCCCTTCTTCAATGGTATCTTAGTTTATCGACCTCCCGGCTCGAGGACCCACTTTACGCACAATTTTCTTCAGTCCCTTGAACCTTATTTTGGCCGAGACAACCTTTCTATCATGGGTGATTTTAATTACCACCTGGAACGGCTTGACCTTTCTGATACCTCCTGTCTTACGGAGGCCCTTGAATCTTGTGGGCTCACGCAACGTGTTTTCGGAGCCACTCATCGGGCAGGACACACTTTGGATGGTATCTTTTCCAATGACCCTCGTCTGACCACTAAGGACCCGATTCATCTATCCTGGTCCGATCATCTGGCGGTCCCTTTTCTTTTGAAATATCATAGGATAGACTCCGGTAAAAAAGGGAACCACCTAATGGAGACTGCCAGAAACTTCAGGAATATCAACAGCGACTCTTTTAAGCCCTGGGCTGCTAGCCTTACTATCTCTGGCCTAGATAACGTACAGACTGCAGTCGCTCGCTTCGAAAAGGTCACCATCGAGGCCTTGGATAAATTGGCCCCAGTACAATCTCGGCGCCGAGCCAGAAAGAGACCTTCTGCCCCCTGGTTCTCTGACTCCCTTAGGCTCCTTAGGCAAGAAGTGAGGAGAAAGGAGAGGCTCTGGCATACTAGCTGGGACCTCAAGAACAAGGAAGCTCATAAACTCCTTGTTAAAAAATATAAAGCTGAAATCTTGCAAGCTAAACAAGATTACTTTGTCACCCTGACCTCCTCGCTCTCCTCCCCGAAGGAGCTCTTTAAAACTGTTGATTCCTTGGTCAAACTGCAAGCCCCCGATCCTGTTATTCCTTCGCAGGTTCTATGTGATAAGATTGCCTCCTTCTTCCACACTAAAATCCAGGATATCCACTTGGCCCTCGAGGAACAAAGAGCTGGTCTTAGTGCATCTACACCTGGGGTAGAGTTGAGTTTAACCACCACAGAAATCTCCCCCTCAAGCACCCTGGACTCTTTTCCCCCGTTGGCCTTACAAGATCTGGAGCTATTGCTAACTAAGACCAAGTCTGGTTCCCCTTTGGATTCCTGCCCACTGAAAGTCATCAAGCAGTGTAGGGATACCCTCTTACCTCCTCTGCTAGAGGTAATGAATCTAGCCATTAGAGACGGTATCTTCCCTATAGAATGGAAGAAGGCGGTAGTAAAACCCCTGTTGAAAAAGGCCTCCTTGGACCCGGGCGTCTTAAAAAACTACCGGCCTATCTCTCTGCTCCCTGCCCCAGCGAAGATGCTTGAGACTCATCTTAACAGGCATCTCGCTGTTTTTGTGGAAGGCTCGGAATGCCTAGATCCCTCCCAGCATGGATTTAGGAGAGAATTCAGCACCGAGTCAGCCCTCACCATCGTGCTCGATAAAATCCGCACGACAGTAGATGAGGGCCAGACCTCTCTCCTGGTCCTGCTCGATTTAACTGCGGCTTTCGATACCCTCTCCCCCTCAGTCCTTACATCTCGACTGAGGGAGGTGGGGGTGAAGAACGCAGCTCTGGATCTTTTGACCTCGTTCCTCACAGGGAGGGTACAAAGAGTCAAGCTGGGGGAGTTCCTATCTCCATCCCGATCTGTGCTATGTGGGGTCCCTCAAGGGTCAGCACTTAGCCCAACCCTTTTTAATATCTATGTTACCCCACTAGCCAAACTAATAAGATCTTTCGGGATGGAGGTAGTCTCTTATGCAGACGACACCCAAATCCTCGTCTCACTTCCCCATTCAGATGAACTAATCGCCTCCAGGTTTAGATCTTGTATGGAGGCGGTTGGTCATTGGATGATTCAGAACTCTCTAAAACTGAATGGGGAGAAGACTGAGGTGATGGTGTTCGGGGGGAAAGAAAACATCTGGTCAGCCAATTGGTGGCCTGACTCACTAGGGACATGCCCTTCCCCTACAACATCTGCCAAGAACCTCGGGGTGCTGATAGATCCTGCCCTCGACTTAGGCAGCCAGGTGAGCAGAACTGTTTCCACCTGCTGGGGTCTGATTCACACTATACGAAGGATCAGGAATTATCTCTCCCTGCAGGCAAGAAAACAAATAGCTGTTGCGCTCATCGGATCGCGCTTGGACTACTGTAATGCACTGTATGCTGGGCTTAACAAAGGCCAGCTGCAGCGCTTACAGGTAGTCCAAAACGCCATAGCCAGATTTGTTCTGGATACCCCCCGACGCTCTTCGGCCACTACAGCCAGGAAAACGCTGCATTGGCTGCCGGTAGAACACCGAATCCGGTTCAAAGTTCTATGCATGACCTACAGAGCCATTGCCAAAAATAGCGACACAGGAATTGGGTCCATCATCTCCCACTATATTCCCGGAAGGAACTTGCGTTCCTCTGGGAAACTGCGTCTGACTGCCCCCCGTGTGCGAAGAGCCAAATGGGGTGGTAGAGCCTTTTCCACTCTGGCTCCTAAGTGGTGGAATGACCTTCCCCTGGACCTGAGATCTCTCCCGTCCTTACAGCACTTTCGCTCTGCTCTAAAAACCCTTCTCTTTCGGCAAGCCTACATGTAAGGTTTCCTGTCTCCTTCGCTGATCATTTTCTGATCTTTTCTGTTAGGCGCCTTGATACCTGTGGGTTATTGTCTTGCGCAATACAAATTGCCTTTCATTCATTCATTCATTCATTTGTTTCCACATTGAGTGTGGGGCAATCAAGATACATGCAAGAGGAGAGGGCAAATGGATTGTGAGTGAGACCAAAGATGATTCACCCTGCAGAGGGAGTGAAGAGATACAAAAGCATTGTAGAATGCTCGGAGCTAGAACATGACTAAAAGTGTGACCAGTGACAATGGAGACACAGAGCGTGTTTTATTTGTCTTGAAAGATGATAGTGATTTTCCAGCTTCTGATTGTTTCTGCTTTGCTCACAGCTTGTGAAGATCTCTTCCCTTGTTCAACGATTTATGGTTCAGGAAAAGCTTGTGTAATGCGCGCTCATCATGACCTGCGCACTGATAGATCGCTCGTTGCGCAGGCACACTCTCGAGCCGCTTAGGTGGAATGTAGGACTAGTTCTTGACAGTTGATGGCGCTATATATGCTGGCCGTTCATGTGGTGACTGGACTGTCAAAGGTGCTGTAAATATGAAGGTCAGTGCGGAGTAATGCAAGACACTGGGGGCCATATTTATGAGAGGTTTGTGTCTTTGCGCCATGCGATGTGGTACATGTGCGAGCAAACCTCTATTTATGATGCCACGCAAAGTCACTTTGCGTGGCTTTATAAATCTGGGGCACTGCAATGCAGCTCAAATCTCTGTCTTGCGCTACTCTGCCCTGGGTAGGCTTTCCATGGGCATTGCATGGGTGTTGCCACGCAACTCCCATGGGTTTTGACGCATTCCAAGATTCAAAACAACTTGTACACCTTGGAATGCACCAAAATCTTATGCCTTACCAGGGGAGGTATAACGAGGAGAAATATCTTTATTTCTCCTCGTTACTGCCTCTTTCTATGTGTGCTGCATACTGAATCACACATAGAAAGAGGAATTTGCCTCCCTGGATTGTTTTTGTGCAGAAAACCTAAACTGTCTGCAACACAGGCACCCTTGCACCATGAAAGGGTGCTGGCATTGGCGCCAGGCAGCAAAAACAGCGCCAGCGCAGGGACAAGGACAGGAATGCATTGTATTCTTTTAAATCTGGTGCGTTCCTGCCCTTTCACTGTCATGCAATGCAGCAAGGTGACTTGCTGCTCTGCAAGACTTTTTTGCCAATATGCCCAGGATCTTTACCTGCCAGAGATAATTCTGAATGCTAGCATGGCAATATGGCTTTACATAATGGCGAGAATTTGAATACTAGAATGACAATGCCTCAACATGACATCTGATAGGCTATGCAGGTCCTAGCAAATCAACAATGCTTAACATACTAGTGGAAATGTGTATATTGCAATAGAAAAGTGTGCTCTTCATACTTATGGAATGTGGACATTGGCATTATGAAATTATTTATCAATGTGATGGATAACTTCAATTGTCCATCCTTCAATTGTAGGTACATCCCAATTGTTACTAACAACCTTTAAAAATCAGCTTATTGATAGATAATAGTTAAATGATACATATTTTCTCACTTTGACAGATATTTTCTCTGGTGCTGAGTCAGGAGCCTTTAATATTACTAGCTCTCTAGTACTAAGTAACTTGCACAAGTCTTAGCATCCTGAACAACTGCTCAAGCAGAAAGATAAGTCCTGTCATATTCAAGCTACAGTGAAGGCCCTAGCTGTTAAAACCACAGTGAGCATCTGGCTGACAGGCTTTTAGAGCACCAGAGAAAATGTCTGTCAAAGTGAGAAAATATGTATCATTTAACTATTATCTATCAATGAGCTGAACTTTTAAAGATTGTTAGTAACTATTTGGATGTACCTACAATTGAAGGATGGGCAACTGAAGTGCATATCTGAATACATGAGTCTTTGAGGCTGTAAATGTCTTGGGAGCAAGCATGTCTGATTCCCAAACAATGGTACCACTGGTGATTATTAATATGTGATTTCGAATACTACAACATGGACTGGTTGATATCTGAATTTGAGTGTTTCACACACATTGCAGAACCCAATAACTGAACACATTACTACATAAAGAATGTGCTGCAATTTGAGTGTATTTACTATAGATTTAAAAAGTAGTACAGCCCCAATAGGCACCTTCTATATTTACCATGTCCTTCAAAGCTCTCTACATTGGGTTGCCAGAGGCTGTTACAAGATGTCTTCTAATCAAATGCCACCAAGATGCCCAAGGATTGTGGAGGAACCACCAAAGATTGAGTTTATTTGAGAGTCTCTCTGACCTGGTATTTGTGGGAGGAATGGCAAAGGTTTAAATCACCATTCTCAAGCGTTCAGATTTGTTTAGTGCACAGGTATGAGGTACAGAGAACAAAGCATGGAAGGTAAAGTAGCTTGCAGCCAAAACATTATCAAGGAGTATATAAGAGAAATGTGCAAACAGTGATATCTGGCTATGTGACAAGGACTGAATGAGTTACACCACTTTCTGTCAGCAACCATTGCCATCAGTAAAGTGGCAATCTGAATTCATTCCATCAGCATTGTTGCTGATTTGAAGGACACTGTGCTGAGCTCTTGTTACTCTTCCACATGCAAGTTGAATGTTAGTGCTCGGGCCCCATGTTTAATAAGGCGGGGTCTAAATACAAACACCATCATCGATAGCAAAGGTTTCCACAGGTACCTGCTTCAGCTACTCAGTGGCTCAGCGTGCATGTACCTGGCAGGGACAAATGTAATTTGTCAATCACTTGCCAACTATGCTGTTTGCAGAGATGATATGACCCAGTTGTGGCCCTGCTAACCCCTTGATTCCCTGTAATTGGCCTTCATGGGTCTCCTGGAGACTAAAGTCTTAGCCTTCTATCATGAAATTAAAATTGAGAGTCTTTCAGTGAGATTCAGGAGGAGAGAGAGCAGGCATAGAACATTGGTCTGTTTGCTTTTTCACTCTGTTCCTTTATGTGTCGGGTGATGTATGTGTGTGTATAATCTGTGAATGAATTTGCCATTCGAAAACAAGAATTTGTAGGTGTACGTAGGTCAGTGTGTGTGTGTGTGTGTGAATGCCTGTGGGGAAAGTCTCTGACAGTACCCTGTGGCTACTGCTGGCATCTGGTAGCTTCTCCAGGCATATGAAGGACACGACAGTCTCTGATGGACATCCTTAGCATTGGGTAGGTGTAACCATTGTAAGTTAGATATGCCTTGGATGTTGTGGTGACCCTTCGCATCTGGTAGCATTTAAGGCATATGGTAGACACTCTTGGCATCAGGCAGTCATCCCCAGTACATATGTGCTGCCACTGGCATTTAATGAAACTCCCCCGTGTAAGAGGAGCCAAACCTAATTTGTGATAGTCGCTTCTGGTATCCCAGTCAGCACTCATGTGAAGAGTGCATCCATTACATCTTGTTGCCATCACTGAGATCTGCTCTCCATCCCTACTGCATGGTAATGACTTCCGTGTATTTAGGTGTTTCACTAGTGGTCCCTATTATATCTGGTGGCCACCACTGGTCTAAGTTGGGGACTCCTGAGTTACGACAAACACCTCTGACATCTTGTGGCAACCAGTAGAATTTAGTGGGTAACATTGACTTTGGTTGGCCACCCCTGCAAATTGATGGACATCCCTGTCATTAGGTGGGGATCCCTGAAATAAGGGGGGTACCGCTAACATGTGTAGTCAGCCCAAGATGCCTCAGAAATATGGTAACCTTTCCTGATATCCAGTGGTCACCCCTTGTATCCTGTGGCCACTCCTAGAATTTTGTGGTCACACCTAAAAAAATATGCTCTTCTCTGTTTTATGGTGTGCTGTCTTGACATTGAGTGGCCTCTTCTTTTGTCTAGTGACAACACCTGACACTTAACAGGCATTTGAGAAATAATTAGGACATCCCTGGCAACTGCTTGCCTCCTGTAGAGTCCTATTACTTCACCAGTCATCCTGTGGCTGTCATGCCTGGCATCTGATGACCATCAATGACATATGGTAGGCATCTCCTGCATATGGCGGTAGCAATTGCAATATCTTTCTATTTGCAAAATACAGGTAATACTTCTATTTGAGTGATAGTTCAAAGAAAACTCGAGGGCTTTTTTGCTGATGATGTTTCCTTGATGCCAGAGGGCACCTGCTGGTAAGGACTTTAATGTCAAGACACATGTGGATCTATTTCAATATATATAGTGATAGCTGAGTCTGATTTTATACCAACTACTGCTCTCTGAAGACTGATTTCATACAATTCTTGTAATCTGAGACATCTGTGTTTGGAACCTACAAGGTCTCATTAACCTGAATGGGTGCTCTGGTCAGTAAACGTGTAATAACTATTTCACATGGGAGATAGTTCTTGTGTTTTTAAATTTGTGTTTTCTCATGCCCATAGCATGTTCCATGTAGTTTCTCAATCCTTTTATACAACTGATGACCTTTATAGAATGGAAAGGATGGGAAAAAGAATGGACACTGAAGGTAAAAGAGAAGCAAGATGTATACATCTTGGACATTGATAGGCCACATCAAATTGTATTCTCAGATTATTTGCTCTGCTTCTAAAATCTACTAACATATACTTAGAATGGGCTTTGGGTCAGTCTCTTGCTAATGATTCGATTGCTTTTGATATTTAGTAACGGTTTACTTCTTTACTATTCTTTTTAGATTGTATTCCTTGTATTATGTCTTCGTTGAGCACTGTTTGCTTAACCCATACGTCCTCTCAAACTTTGCAGTGGTGCCATTTAACAGTGAATTACTGAATGTTCTAAAACAGCTGGTGATGGTTGAGAAAGGATGTCATGGGGCATAGGAGCTTGTGCCACAATGACTCAATAAATGCATTATTTTTCTACATGTGCAGTGTGTTCTTTATTGCATAATTTTCTGTCTATTTTAGGTGTCTGCTTTTGATTCAATGGTCGTCTTCCCTATTTCTGTGTTTCCTCCGCCCAGGAGCATCTTGGTCTTACAGTTTGTTCGCATTGGATGTAGTGTATCCTTCCACAGCTGCTTGATGGCACACTTTTTTATTTTGCATCAGCTCTTGAGGGAAAACATGGGCGTAGTAACTCTATCCTTCAATTATGCATCTACCCTCTGTATTCATGTGCTGTTTTCACTCTCCTTCACCATACCCCCTCCCAGATGCTTGCATCCCACTGACCATCATGTTTCCCATAAATATATATTTTTTGTTATTTTGTTTTCCAAGGGCTGGCCACTGCAAATTGACAATGGGCCACTTGCTTCTTTTTTTTTTTAGCAATTGCACTTGCTTTCTTTTACTTTTTTCCCTTTTTAATTTACCAGTTGTTACACATAGGATTTCCGGTTGGCTGAGGTTTGCACCCAGGCCATGCAGGAACCGTCACTCAAGTCAGAGTAAGCCAGATACACACTAAAAAAATATAACCTGTGCTCACCCTCTGATTGCTTGTCACAGAGCAGTCAGGCTTATTTAAAGAGATAATGTGCAAAGTATTTATGCAACATATACACACACATACCCACACACTCACACACACATAGTAACACAATGACTACACCACAAAAATACTCCACGCAGATTTATAAAAATAGATTATTATATTATAAACGGAAAAAAAATGTACAGAAGTTGAGATTTTTAATTTTAAAGGCTTAAATGCAGTACAGCGCTTAGAAGCAAGTAGTGCTAAAAAGGTTACATTAGATCATGCTGAACCGGGGCAAAGTCAAAGTTCTGGCCAACCACGATGGAGCGCCTGCCGGCTACAGGACCGACGCAGGCCCTGGTGAACAAAGTACATTTCCTGGTCACAAACAACAAGATTTGTCGATCTTGAGTCCTACAGAATGCAACAATCTTCTTTACGCAGTGAAGGCGCTGCATCAGTTCTGAAGATGGGAGTCAGAGTTGAGAGGCATCGAGTGATGTTGAAGGAAGTGACCGGTTTAGGGCCACCCGGGTCACTGCATGACCACCTCTCAGCCTTTCGTATCAAATGAAGAGTCGGTCAGACAGTAGAGAACACAAGCCAATATCTGTTTCTTATGTGCACTCAGAGTGGAGCTCCACCTGCAGAGTCGCTAGGAGTGCTACGGAGAGGACTAAAGTCAACAAGCATAACGATACATTATGTATATTTCATTGTCGGGCAAGAACACGCCCACAGTGGAATTTTCCAGGCAACTGCAGCTAAATAGTGAAAGACAGAAAAAACGTTTAAGCACTCATATCTTACAAATAGAAACACGAGTCCAAGGTCACTCCATCCGGAACCTGCCACCAGACAAGGGGGAGAGGACCTCTATCTAGTGAGAAAGGTATGAGCTAATAAGAATAGTGTATTCATTACTGAAACAGAACAGAAGTAAAAGAAACAAAACTTTAAGGGGAGCATTTCTCGGAATTGACGGAAAGAGATCAGTTTTGAACAGCTTAAAATGGTGCCTAAAGACAATGGCGCAGCAAATCCTAACTTACACAGGGCAATAAGTAAACATAAACATTTCTATTCTAACAGACCCTCCTTTTAGCATGAGCTGAAACATTTTCTAACAGCAACACAAAAAAGAGAACTGCAAATGATAATAAAAATCGCATTAAAAACAATCATGAGCACTCCATATTTTCAACATCAGGAAATGAAACAGTAAGTAGGGAAGAATTCTCAAAAATTCCCTCATCGATGTTCATCATATCCTCAATGTCCTTCTGTATCATAATGGTGGCATAATTGTCATGAATCGATATTTTCCTTTTGGGTGTGAGGAGTGTAGTACAGTAAGAACAACAAAAAGAAAGACACTGAACGTGAACACAGCAAAGGACCAATACCACAAAAGGATACATTTTTCGAGACTCCAGCCCCAGCTGCCAAATAAAGACCAACTTCAATTCCCACGTTCTATTCCCCTGATGTTTTCAAGGATGTCTAATATGTGTTTGGTGATATTCTTTTCCATATTCTTGATCACGACTAGAAACTGGTCGCCTACTACCGCACATACATCACCACTACTCTTAGCTAGAATAAATCTACTGCATATCTGGTCTGTTCCGAATATATTTGCATACTCTCCAATTGAGTGGTGATGTCACATAAAGCTGTCACTGTAGTGTTGGATAAAATTTGCAGTTTGCATCCAAAATATTTTCTGGCTTTCTCACCCCCAGCCACAGCAGTGCCACCCAATGTAAATATGGAATAAAGAATTAATCCAAAAGTGCTATAATTATTGACCTCTATATCGGTCACTCCCTCACAGAATTCATTAGTCAAGGTCCTTTTAACCCACTGTATACTAGGTTTGGCATATTTACAGGGTACATCCAAGGACAACACCATCCCGAGAGCAACATCATCTGTACCAGTAGGACATTAGAATACGTCGCATTAGACAAAAAGAAAAACCCTGGGTGTGCATAAATCAGTCCCTCATAATCCACTGCTGCATACCTGGAGTTCATTCTGAAAGTACATGGACCCTCAGCATTTACCAAAGAGATCTTATTTTTGTATATTACTATTCATGATCAATTTATATACAGCGAAGTATCAGTACTATTCACGATGGGGCAACAAGCAGGGTAATACCCGGCCTCTCGGGTAACTATCAGTTCCTTGTAATGCCACCCCACCAATGTAACATTTTGTTGTTCCATATAGAAATTATCGCAATATGTATTGTTATCACAACCGGGATAACCCACTCACTGAGGCTTTCTGTAATATAGACACGGTCCCGCATAACCAACACCAAATACTACTTTCACTTCTGTGAATTGGGGTGGCCGAGTGTAAGTAAGTTACAAGTGACAATGGATATGCAGTCCACAAACCGGTGCCAGATTCAGAAGAATAGCAAGCAGTCCCCTCCCCAAAGAACCTCTTGTGAGTCTCTAAAAATACATTACTCGGGGCTGCTTGTTTGCTTCTTGTTGGGGAGATAATCTTATTCTTGTTATGTGAAGGCACACTTTGATCCTTTTCCAAACCCATGGCACCCCACACAATATTATTATCAACAGAATCAAAGGTTTTTGTGACCATATCACATTAGACTGTGAAACAAGAATCATTGGCTGCTCTTCGTCAGCAACTTTTCTACCAAAAGGTTGCATAATGAATTATAAAATAAAGGGGAAAATCCAAAGGAAATATACAAGTTCCCAGTGTCCGTTGTTAAATGGCCCTTAAGGACATTGTTGGCATTGCTAAGTTAGCATGAGCTTTGCTGCCATGATGCTGCTTTTGCGCATGTTACTACATGACTTTGTTTTTGTAAGACTCTGTTTGTACCTTTCACATGAGAATGGTTTGCTTTTCGCATTCTCTGCTAAGTTCCTGGAGTTTAGTCTGAACACAATGTGCAAGGTCGAAAAACAATGCCCCATGTTATTCTTGTCCGGTCAGTCCCTAGCACCTAGACGTAACATGCTAAACACAGCTGCAATGCTGAAGACTCGTGCTTTGATATTACTGGGGGATCACTGACAGAATATCAACAACAAAAATGTCGAGGTACAAAAATATCGGGACAAAAATATTGTTGTCCAGAATATCGAAATCCTATATTCATGAAGGTAAGTACAAACATATCGAAAAAAATATCGTTGTTAAAAATATTGTTTTTTTAAATGTGTAAAAAATAATGTAAAATAAAATAAATCATAAATATAATTTAAAAAAAGATAGTTCGAATTTTAGAAAATGTTTAAAATTATAAATAATAAATATGTTAAAAAAATAAACATACATATATATAAAATATAATATATAAATGTACTTTATGCTATTAATAATTATTATAATAAATTATAAAATGTTAGAAACATATTAGAAATTTTCACCAGTTTTTTCCCTCATTGGAATCTTTTTAATTATTTAACTGCTTTGTGGACTGCTATCTCTATATTCTGTGGTGTTGAATTAATAACAACTTTATTGACCGCCATTTTGTGATCTGGACATTGCTTTTGCATCTCAAATCTCTCCCAATTTTTTTTCTCAATGGCAACGTCTCGTTCCGCCCAAGGTGGTCTCCACCAAATTAATGCAAATAACGGGTCACTGGAGGACACTAACCCATTTAGTGTTTTACAAGAAAATGTGGAAGGAACAACAATGGAAACTTCTGTAACGAAAGGCACATCCTCTCATAATTCACGCTCAGGTTATCAAAATAATTCCAAAACTCCTTCCACATCTGTCTCTACTCCAGGTAAAAGAGTAAAAACGAATCCTCCTTTGCCCACCAATTCCTCATCTTCTATTTCTATGGAATTGCTACTTGATGAAATTCGCTCTCTCAAACCATATATGGCGGAAACAAACTATCGTCTTCAGAATTTGGAGGATAATTGGTCACACACAGAACAAAAAGTTGATGAGTTGAGAGAAAAGTTGCTTCGGTTCAGGCAGTCACTAATCAAGTTCCTTGTCTACACAAAGAAATACAGAATCTTAAACAACAAGTTAAAAATTTGCAAAACCGCAACAGGCGTAACAATGTGCGCATTTACGGACTTGCGGAGGGTCTTGAAGGATCTAACCCTATATCTTTTTTCCAATCATTTTTGCCCACGCATCTTGGACTTTCAACTTCTTCAACCTTGAATATTCAATGAGCCCATCGTCTAGGTCAAATTCCTCGTACAGCTGCTTCATCTTCCTCTTCAATGAAACCTAGAGGGGTAATTCTGTATTTTTTAGAGTACATGGATCTCCTTAAGGTTATTCAAGCTGCAAAACAGAAAGGAAAGATCACATGGAATGGCTCAAATCTCTTCTTTGAGCAGGACTATGCCAAGGTTACCGCAGATCGTCGAAAGAAGTCTCTTGAGATAAAACCTACTCTTCGATCCCTCAATGCCCACAATGGCCTATTCCACCCGTGTCTCTTCAAAGTGACTTATAATAATAAAACAACGACCTATGAAGATCCAGCGCTTCTTCAACAATTCCTGAATTCTTGTAGAAATGAGTCTATGGATACTTCTTGTTCTTAACCATCTTGTAATATAAGCATTGTTGGCTGTTGTTTATGTCTTATCCTCATCCCAGTTATTTCCTGTTTTCTGTCATGATGTGAGACTTGTTAATCAAATTTATTTTTCTGTTTGATTCTTTCAGATGCAGTTTTGTGATTCTTTGAATATGTCCTCTTCGTTTGTTCCTGGAAGTTGACTCCTTCTGCTGCGTTTTTGTGGAGGCCTCGGTCTGGAGTGCTACCTTCCTCATGTGGTTCCACCCACCCCACTCTCATTGTTTTTGTGTGGTATGTCCTTTTGATTTTATTCCTAATTGTCAATGGTTTGATTTGTATTGTTTATCTGTACTGTGTTTTCTTTTCTCTTAGCTTTTATTTTCCCTGTTCCTTTCTCGCCACTTTTCTTCTTTCCTTTCCTTTATCCTTGGTACTATTTTCTTGAAATTCGCTAGCTTTCTTTTCTTATTCTCACTTCTCTTTTTTATTCTCTCTTCAATTATTTTATCTCTTTCGTTGAGCAGTAACTATGCTATCTCAATTGTTTACACAATAACTGTGCATGTTCATTCTAATGGGTTATTTTTAGAGGTGTAACTTGGGACGATAAAGGAGTTAATAATCCCATAAAAAACAGCGTGTGTTAACTCATTTAGCTAGATTAAATGTTGACATTGCTTTAATTCAAGAAACCCATTTATCGGATGCTGAAGCGGCTAAACTAAAAAGATGTTGGGTGGGAAATGTTTGTTCTGGAGTCTCCATTTTCTGCCATAAAAAATATCAGACTTCAGTTGTCCTTCACGAAAATGACCTGGAAGGCCGTTGGATAATTGTTAAATTACTTATAGATCAAATACCTTTAATACTCTTTAATGTTTATGCACCTGTTAAGATTGATAATGCATTTTGGACACAGATATCTGATAAACTTCTTATGTTTGATGATGACTATGTTATTTTTGGAGGTGACTGTAATCAGGTTCTAGACCCTATATTAGATAAACATTCTTCTGTTAAATTTTCCAACACTAAGATGCATTCACAATTTACATCTACCATACGTCGTAAAGCATTAGTTGATATCTGGAGGCTTTGTAATCCAGACATCCGGGAATATAGCTTCTATCCCCCCCCACCATTCCCAATCCCGAATAGCCTATCTCTTCCTTAGTAAACCTTTATCTCAGCATGTCTCTCACGCTGAGATTGGTTCTATTCTAATATCAGACCATGGTCCAGTTTTTGTTGATTTTGAACGGATACCGTTTTCCCCCATGCTGGCAGGTGGCGATTTAATAACACATTATTAGCGGATCCCAACTTTACAAGGCAATTCACATCCTTTGCTTCTGAATTTTTCTCTCTTAATTCCACCCCAGATTCTTCTCAGGTAATGATTTGGGATTCTTTTAAAGCAGCGGCCAAGGGATTTATCATAAACTTTCTTTCATGAAAAAAACGGTTCTTTGAAGCTAAAAATTCCCAGTTGCTAGCTAAGATCAAGCAACTTGAATATTCTTATTATCACTCCAACTCTGAATCTTCGTTAAAAAATCTTATCGAGGCACAATTCACTTTTAATAAATTGTCTACTGAAGCCGCTTCCTCTTATCTCTTAAAAAGTAGTGCCCGTTACTATGGAGGCCAAAATAGAATGGGGAAATTACTTGCAAACTATTTAAAGGTTCGTTGCGAGCGGACTAAAATAGAATCAATACGTAACAACGCAGGTGACACGCTATTTAAAGATAATGATATTTTGAATTAATTTGTTTCATTTTACAAAAATCTTTATACGCCAGAGCAACAACCAACTTCAGCTGCACTTTCTTCTTTCTTTCAATCGATTAAATCTCCTCCCCCTTATGACACCGACTTTGCCTCTTTAGAATCAGACATCACTCTCTTTGAAATCACACATGCAGTCTCAGTACTGAAAAGAGGGAAAGCTCCAGGTCCGGATTGATTTACTATTGAATTTTGTGCTCACTTCACGTCTTTGATACTGCCTCAAATCTTACTACTTTATAATGTTTTTGTAAAGAACGGATTTTTATCAGGAACTCCGGCTCGCAAATGCTCCCGGAGTCGGACTTCGGGGGTCCGCTTCGGACCCCCCGACACCCGCAGCCGTACGACTCGCACACAGGGGGAGATCCATGGGTCTTCCCCACACAGGCATGTACGGCGGATGGCACCGACGCGTACCCACTGTAGGGGGTGCACTTGTTCGAGACGTACCCATTCGGTCAATGGGAGCGCATATACGTGTCGTACAACTGGCTCCCATTGACTTCTATGGGAGTCCGACCGAACCGAGTCCGACAGCATACGTGCGCATTGTACTCGCTCGGTTGGACTGTAGGGGTCCGGCTCGGCCAGAAAACACTCCGGATCCGACTCGGTCGGAGTGCTTTCCGACTCAGATCGGAATCGGCACCTTAGTATTTAATAATACTCCTTTATCCTTCTCAGATCGTCAATCAAAATTTTCTTTACCCTCTTCCTGTAAAGCTCAATATGGTTTACTCCATTCTTCTCTCTCACAATATCTTCTTTCCTTACCTTCTGGTCCCACCCTTCCTACCAGATGCTCCAATCTTTTCTCTTTATTATCTACTAATCCCTCAGCTTTTTCTTTATGTAAAAGTCTATTTCTCTCTTCAGACAGGGCCATGGAGAAAGCTGGATTGGCTTGGGAAAAGGATTTAGCAGAATGTTGGTCTATACCCTTTTGGGATAAATTATGGTTAAAGATTCATAAGACATCGAGAGCAGCTAATACTTCTCAAACACTTTATTTCTTTACAAACGCTTTTTATTCACTCCCGCGAAATTAGCCTCCTTCTCTGTAGAACCTTCCTCAGCCTGCTGGTCCCGCTCATATACCTCGGCTGATTTAAAGCACATGCTTTTTGACTGTCTGTCCATCTCCCGTTTTTGGCTACTAGTCTGGTCCCAAATTAATAAAAATTTTAACACCCAATTTTCTTTTTCTCCGTCTAACGTCTTTTTAGGTTCCTTAGCACCATCCTGGACACACTCATCTTCCAGTCCCACACTAATTGATTTATTATTAGCAATAGCCCTCCATTTAATAGCCTCCAATTGGAAACAAGCTGACAAAGTTACTTTCAGAGCATGGTGGAATGCTGTTTGCTTTCATCACAGACTCAACACGAGCAATGTCACTCCCATATCTTTATCCATTAAAAGAGATCTCTTATGGCTCCCTCTATCCAATTACTTAACTAGTATGGCTTCAACCCCCGCTACAATAGCTAATACTCCTGAAGAAGTTAGAAAACCTCCTTGAAACACTTGTCCTTATATTCTGGTTCTAAATTCATTCCTGATGTTACTCCTTTTACTGTTTTTTAAAGCTTATGATTATTTTGTTTTCACAATTGTCTTTTCATACAAATAGAGATTAACCCCTTCAGTGCCCGCCCCTTTCCCCGCCCTGTGCCGGCCGTTGTATTATCGGGCGGGGTTTATGACGAGCTGGTCTCGTCATGGGCACAGCGCAACCGCGGCCCATGACGAGACCAGCTCGTCATAGGCATTGAAGAGGTTAAGGGGGTCATTAGTATAGCGGGCGGATCGACACCGCCAGTATGGCGGTGGCGATCCGCCCGATAAAAATCACCGCCCGCTTTCAAATTCCCCCCGCCACATTACCATGGCACCCCGGCAGATGGGAAGACCGTCCGCCGGTTTTTCGCCAGTAGGCAATCCGCCCAATTGCCTACCGGGAGGAAAAGCATTTTATATGGTAGCGGTGTCAGGTAGACACCGCCATCCATATTACAATGCAGGCGGGGACCTGTCGTTGCCGCCATGGAAAGGCAGGCATTTTTTGACATTGGGGGCCCCTAGCAGGCCCCCAGGGATTCGGGGGGGGGTGGGGGGTACCTATGGGACCCCCCTCCAGTTCAATGTACAACATGGCGGCACCGGGAGGTGCCTGCCATGTTGTGCATGGAAGTGCACAACATGCCTTCTTGGTATTGCGGCGGGCGGTGCTGAGAGCACTGTCCGCTGCAATGTCAGGAATGCAGGATGCGCCCGCCAGTGTGGCGGGCGCATCCTAATTTCACCTATGGGACCCCTGCACCAATGGCGAGCAGTCCCATTCCACGACAGGATGGCGGGCGGACAAAGTCTGCCCGCCATCCTAATGACCCTCAAAGATTCAGATATTAATTTCATTCTGATTGTTTTACTATAATATTGTACAGCTCATCCTTTTTTTTCTTTTCACCTTCCTGGTCCCTCTCCCCCTCGATTTCCTTTTTCAATCATCATTAATAGGTACTTATTTATTGAAGTTTACAATTCTCTTATATTGTGATTTCTCATGTATGATGTTTTTACTGTTTTCTTCAATATTTCTTAATAAACTTTAACTTAAAAAAAATTACTATTCCCACTCCAGCAAGTGCAACAGTAGGGAAAGTGTTGGATAGCGGAAGGGAATAATTCGCTATTCCCACTCCAGCAAATACATCAGTAGGGAAAGTGTTGGATAACGGAGAAGAATAATTTACTATTCCCACTCCATCAGGTAGAACTGTAGGGAAAGTGTTGGATAGCGGGGTGGAATAATTTACTATTCCCCCTCCAAAGAGTGCAACAGTAGGGAAAGTGTTGGATAGCGGAGGGGTAACAAATACTATTCCCACTCCAGAGAGTGCAACAGTAGGGAAAGTTTTGGATAGCGGAGTGTATAAAATGACTATTCCCACTCCAGCAAGTGCTACCGTAGGGAAAGTGTTGGATAGCAGAGGGGATAAAATATAATATTCCCACTCCAGAGAGTGCAACAGTAGGGAAAGTGTTGGCTAGCGGAGGGGTACAAATTACTATTCCCACTCCAGAGAGTGCAACAGTAGGGAAAGTGATGGATAGCAGAGGGGTAACAATTATTATTCCCACTCCAGCGAGAGCAACAGTAAGGAAACTTTTGAATAGCGAAGGGGAATAATTTACTATTCCCACTCCAGCAAGTGCAACAGGTGGAAAAGTGTTGGATAGCGGAAGGGAATAATTCGCTATTCCCACTCCAGCAAATACATCAGTAGGGAAAGTGTTGGATAACGGAGAAGAATAATTTACTATTCCCACTCCATCAGGTAGAACTGTAGAGAAAGTGTTGGATAGCGGAGTGGAATCATTTACTATTCCCCCTCCAAAGAGTGCAACAGTAGGGAAAGTGTTGGATAGCGGAGGGGTAACAATTAATATTCCCACTCCAGCGAGTGCTATTGTAGGGAAAGTGTTGGCTAGCGGAGGGGTACAAATTACTATTCCCACTCCAGAGAGTGCAACAGTAGGGAAAGTGATGGATAGCAGAGGGGTAACAATTATTATTCCCACTCCAGCGAGAGCAACAGTAAGGAAAGTTTTGAATAGCGAAGGGGAATAATTTACTATTCCCACTCCAGCAAGTGCAACAGGTGGGAAAGTGTTGGATAACGGAGAAGAATAATTTACTATTCCCACTCCATCAGGTAGAACTGTAGAGAAAGTGTTGGATAGCGGAGTGGAATAATTTACTATTCCCCCTCCAAAGAGTGCAACAGTAATGAAAGTGTTGGATAGCGGAGGGGTAACAATTAATATTCCCACTCCAGCGAATGCAACAGTAGGGAAAGTTTTGGATAGCGGAGTGTATAAAATTAATATTCCCACTCCAGCAAGTGCTACCGGAGGGAAAGTGTTGGATAGCAGAGGGGATAAAATATACTATTCCCACTCCAGAGAGTGCAACAGTAGGGAAAGTGTTGGCTAGTGGAGGGGTACAAATTACTATTCCCACTCCAGAGAGTGCAACAGTAGGGAAAGTGATGGATAGCAGAGGGGTAACAATTAATATTCCCACTCCAGCGAGAGCAACAGTAGGGAAAGTTTTGGATAGCGAAGGGGAATAATTTACTATTCCCACTCCAGCAAGTGCAACAGTAGGGAAAGTGTTGGATAGCGTAGGGGTAGAAATTACTATTCCCACTCCAGCAAGTGCAACAGTAGGGAAACTGTTGGATAGCGGAGAAGAATAATTTACTATTCCCACACAATTAAGATATTAACAACCAATTAATAACTAATTAATACTAAATTAATTACCACAATTAACAATATCAAATATTAAATACATAAATATGAATTAATACAAAATAATAATTACATAATTATAATTAAATTACTTCCCACCTTATTCCCCTTTAAACCCACAACCCGCTACAGAACAAAAACACAAAATGTATTTGAAAAAATTAATAACTTCTAAAAATTAATATTCAATTTATTATAATTAAATTACTTCCCACCCTATTCTACTATAAACGCACAACTCGCTACAGAACTTACATGCTAAATTTACTTAAAAAACAATTATAACTTCTAAAATTTTAACACATATATTAATAAACAAATGCAATATTTACATAAAAAATAGAACACATACATGTAAAATACATACTAAAATACATAACACTAAATCAAACAACAATATTTTTGACAACGATATTTTGACTAACGATATTAATTACTTCGCATTTTTAAAACTTCAACTCGATATTCTTGACAACGATATTCTGACTGTCGATATTTTTGTAGTCCGAGATTTTGGACTCGATATTAGTGCTACTCGATATTTCTTACTCACCATTATGGGGTTGCATGTTGATTCAACAGTGACTTGGAGAAAGCCTTTCCATGGAGAAGAGCTATTCTGTTCCTATGATGTAAACCTTACATCCAGGCTTTAAGGTATGTGGTCTGCTGTCAAAGCCCATAGATCTTCTTTTATATAAATAAACTTCTTCCAGTCAAGGGAAGGGTGGTTAGGTCTTATAGTCCTTTTTCCACAGTCTTTATATAATGACTTCCCCCTTTGTACATAATGGTATTGTAACAATGCTAATTGTTTTGACTTTATGCATTTTGCTGCTGGTAGAGGATCGTATACTGTATTGTAGAGGACGAAAGGTAAAATAAACACTTTGAACTATTACAGTGATTCTGCCAATTCTAATTGTGGACAAGTACGAGTGAGTGAGTGAAAAGGTATGTCTTGCTACCACGATTGCTGAGAGAGTTGGGAGTGTTGTGTTCTGGGTTGCCTAATAATTTGTAGCGTCGTGATTTTTGATGGAGAATGAATGAGACACTATAGCTAGTCAGTTTGGGGATTTTGGGTTTTAAGGTGATAGGTTGGAACACCCCTATACACTGAGGTCCTGTTTTACTGCGCATAGTTCTGTGTAGGTGCAGAATCCCTGCAACACCGCCTGAGCCTTATTGGAACAGGCTCCTATTGTCCATCAATGAGTTGGCGCTCTTGAGCACCGGCGGTGGAGCTTGCTCTGTCCTAATCTCTTTTAGCGTATCCCACCGTCGATCCAGATGGTATACCTTTGAGGTATACTTCAACTATCCCTTACTAATGTTCAAAACAACTAAAGTAAAGTAAGCACAAACTTCTACACTAATTTCTGTTAATGCCGTTGGTACTATAACTCAGTACTAGCTATCTTATGCAGTCCATCCATAATCGTCTGCTTGGACTCAGTATCCCTCAGCTGAGGGCGGAAATTGTACCTTGTGGCCCCAGGCACCGTGTAATCAACAAACAGAGACTCTTGGATAGCTCGTATTTCTGGGGGAACAGCCTCCTTTAACACATCCTTGTTCTACTTATCCATCTGCGTCCAGGTCAACTGGGCATCACTGAAGGGAACAAACCTGGGCACCTGCTCGCAGTCTGAGTCACCCACGCCTTCTTTCACCCACTGATCGTAAGGTAACGGCAAAGGAATCCTCCTACAATGGGTAGCATGTACCCATTTCTTTCTACCAGCAACCTTTACAGCCGTCGTGTCACCAACAGAACTTGTCCAGGACCTTTCCAGCACAGCTCCAGGCTTTTCTTCCTCTGAAAGTTGCTGAGCAACACATATTCACCAGGCTGAATGTCGTGGCCAGGTCCCTCTGGTGTACAAGGTAGGAATTCCTCCACCTGAATAGAACGTAAACTTTCTGTTAACTGGCCAATTTATTCAAGCAACAAAGGGTACTCAAAATGAGAATACCTACGAGGATGCGGGACGCCGCAGACGTTTGCAGGGCATCCGAACATGACCTCGTAAGTAGACAAACCTGTTCTAGAATGAGCTATTGTTCTTTTTGACAAAAGAGCTGATGGTAAAGCATATGGCCACTTTAACCCGGTCGTCTCCTGAATTTTTGCCAGTTTCAGTTTGAGAGTCCAATTGTACTTCTCAACCAAACCCGCTGACTGTGGATGATTGGCAGCATGACATTTCTGTTGTACATTGTTCACAAATCAATTTAATCAATTTCCCATTAAAATTACTTCCGTTGTCACTCCAGATAATTTGGGGCAAGCCGAAACGAGGAAAGAACTCCATAAGGAGCCTTCGCAGTCGTAATCGCTATGTTATTTTTAGTGGGGTAACCCATTTACTGAATGCACATACAACCACCAAAACATACTTAAGATTATTGCATCCCTCCACTTCTATATAGTCCATCTGAAGGACTTCAAAAGGAAAAGTGGGTGGTGCAAAATTACCAGGTGGTATAGGGATACCCTTCCCTGGATTATGCATCATGCAGACCATGCAGTCTTTCACCAAATGCGCAGCCGTCTTACAAATTTTGTCATTATGCCATACAGGGGCTAACAATTTACAGATGCCTTTCACACTGATCTGAGCTTGACCATGTGCCATGCTAACCACTGGAAGGACATATGCATCAGGCAACATCCACTTTTGCTCTCCAGATTTATCAATCCAACACCCTTCCTCATTCAACTGTGCTGTACTCTCCTGCCATGTTGCCAATTCCTCCATTGTGGCTTCACTTTGTATCTCCTTTACACTCTCAAGGGTATTCCCAAACATAACAACTTCGGGAACCCACCTAGCTGGACCTGCTACAAATGTGTTTCATCTTCGTTCGGGCCTTTTCCTTACTTGTCTGATCTACAAAAGCATTTCCTCTTCCCACATCATTAGTAAACTTCCTGTGGGCACTAAATTTAACCATAGCCAGTGTTTGGGGAGCGTTAATGCGAACAAAAGACTCAATATGAGGTTTCCATGCTGAATCTTGGTGCCATGAGAAGTAAGGAACCCTCTCTCAGCCCAGAGTTGCCCAAAATTATGCACGACCCCGAATGCATACTGGCTGTCAGTATAAATGTTGACAACCAGTCCTGTGCTCAATTCGCAAGCTCCAATAAGGGCAACGAGCTCTGCAGTTTGAGCCGACTGATAAGGGACCCGAGATGTCTCTACCACCATGCGCAACATAGTTATAGAATAAGCTCCAGTGGAGGTGCAATCTGGCAATTTGAAACAAGAGCCATCGACATATAGTTCTATTTGGGAATCAAATAAGGGAACATCAGTCAGCTCTACCCGTCCTTTCATCTCTTCTTCCGTCCGGAAGATTCAATCATGTTTGTCGACTGCATCATACTCAGAAGGGAGGGGTAGTAACGTGCACATCTTTTGATCGTAATATGTTTAGCAAACAATGTCAATTCATAGCCAGTAAGACGTGCACTGGTGAGATGCTGTGACTTTGTCTTATTCAAAAGTGTATCCACAGCATGAGGTACCAGAACTGAATCGGCGTGGACGAAGGGTAGGATTCAATGTGTCCTGTATTGAGGAAACATAACACTGCACTACTCAGTGTTATAGTCCAGCCCTGACTCGTTGGAGCCTTTGATGCACCACTACGGGGTGCATTTGAATTTTTTCAACATAAGTAACCGCTTATTAGGGTGCTGTAAAAGTGGTAAGTTCTGTAGTAGCTGCTATCACTACCAGTAAGTGTGTGAACTCCAATTTTGGTCCTGATGAATTGAGGTTAACCTAACCGGTGCAAGAAACATGTTGACCATTGTAGCGTAAACCTGACAACTTTGCTGCAGGGATGCGCACTTTTTTGTTTTAGTCAAGAGTGGGACCTTCTTTATTAAACTGTTGTTATTTTGGGCCACCACTACTTGTTTTAAAATTCCACTAGTGCAAACTAAACTTAGGGTCCTCACCCGCACTACACCAACCGGCATATAAGGAATAAAGATCTCCATCAAAAGGCACCGCTAAGGACGCCGATCGGGGATTGCAGCGCCGCCCCGATTTGGAGCAGACCTGATGATGAAGCATGACATCTAGATTGCTGGATGTGTGAGGGTCTTTTTCCTGAAGGAGGGAATTCCTCCTGACTCCATTGACTAACATATTACTATAGGCCTCTTTCTTGTCACATCCTTTAGGAACAGCATACATCTTTATACCTACCACCAGAACTGAGAGGTCAGTATCAAGTACAAGTCCAGCCGACTGTCTGATGGAAGTGGCCACAGCCGCTACTGCTCTCAGGCAATGCGGGAGGGCTGTCGCAGCAGGATCAAGCACAACAGAAAAATAAGCACAAGGCCTCTGTTTATCCCCAAATTTCTGTGTTAGGACAGAAAGCGCGCAACCAGCCATCTCATGAACATAGAGCACAAACGGTTTGTTATAGTTTGGTGTGCCAAGCACTGGAGCCGAACAAAGCGCAGTTTTCAATTGCTCAAAAGACTGCTGACATTCTGGCGTCCAAGGCAAAGGCTCATGCACTGCTTTCGTTGTTAATGCAAGCAAGGGTTTGATTAGTAGCAAATAATTTGGTATCCACTGTTGACAGTAGGAAGTGATACCTATATAAGCACGTACATCTTTTTGAGTTTGTGGAGTGGGCATTTTATCAATCGTGCCAATTTGATCGGCGGTCAACCTCCTACCCTCCTTCGACAGTAGGTGACCTAAATAGGTGACCTCCTGTCGACAAAACTGAAATTTAGAAAGAGAGACCTTATGTCCATGGTGGGCCAAATGCAACAACAATTTGACTGTACCATCTTTGCAACCTTGTTCTGTATCAGAAGCAATGAGTAAGTCATCGACATACTGCACTAATACACTACCTGGAGGAAGGGATACTGAATCCAACTGACTTTTTAATGCTTGACTATAAATAATAGGACTCTCTGCATAGCCTTAAGGAGCGCGACAGAACCTAAAAGTTCTACCAGCCAGTGTGAACCCAAACAAATACCTACTGTCTGGATGAATAGGAATACTAAAAAATTCATTTTTCAGATTAATAACAGAAAAGAACTAAGCAGTAGAAGGAATCATTGGTAAAAGTGTAGTGATATCATGAACCACCGGAAACTGCAGAACTACAATTTTATTAACCTCGTGCAGATCAATCACAGAGCGATAAACATCATCAAGATTCTCAGAGGAAGCCAAGGGTGTCCTGTTAAGGAACGGAAGAATAGGGCTATTACAAATGCTGGCAGATGTTTCTTCAACTACTCCCTTTCCTATCAAATCCTGAATATTCTGTAGTAGAGCCCAATCTCCTGCCTGCAGTATCTTATACTGAGGAATACGAGGTAGAACAGCATTATCCTCAACTTGAATGAAAACTGGTGGTATATGCAAAAAACCTACGTATGTGTCATCTGTGGCCCACAACATGGGTGGGACCTCAGCAAATTCAGCCGGGAGGGGCGTATCGTGAGACAAACACTGTTTGATACTCACATCCGGACCCACAGTGATGTAAACACCTGCAGGGGAGCAATAAATAGTAGCATGCAATTTCTTCAGCAAATCCAGACCCATCAAATTTTCACCACAATTGGACGTTAACAAGAACGGAGACTCCACAGTAAAAGGACCAATCATCAACGCAAGCGGTAGTGAAATGGGGCTTACAACCGGTACACCTGAAAAAACCTACCGAAACATTATTATGGCCAGACAGAGGCGCACGAGTACCATATAATGAGAAACAGAACTCTTTGTCACATCTGGCCCTTGTTCCCTGAATTTTTTTTGCTTTTCCCCCTAGCCTTTCTACTGACAGGGGGTGGCTGAATGGAAAATGTTAAATACTGCACAATGGTGTGCAGAGGGTTATTTGCGCTGTTTAAAAATGTCGCGTTTAAAATGACACCCTGTTTGGGGTGCTTTCTGCCTTACATAGGCTTATATTAGGAACCCCCCCCCACATCACACCCATGGTAAGAAATGTATATGCCATGTGTGGTGTGAGAGGAAAATAATAAATGCTGTGCAATGGCATACACATCTTTATTTTCACCATTGCAGAAATGTCACTTTTAAAATGGACGCCATTGCTGTGTACTTTGTGCCGCCTGCCTGAGGTGGGTTGGCGGTCTAGTGTTTGAAGTGACAAGGTGCTCCACACTTCCCCCACAGTGACAGTTGGGAACTGCCAGGATCCTTCTGGAAGCCTTGCTGGTAGGTGGGAGGAGGGGTGGATATGTTGAGGAGCTGTGCCTCCATGTGCTCAGACTGAGCGTGGACCTGAATGAGAGGGGACACTCTGCCAGGAGGTATCGCCACATAGGCCTGTGTGCTGGCCCCTGTGCCCAACTGTACCCATCTGCTGTCCACAGGGCTAACGAGAGCCCCCTTGCTGGAGTGAAGACTGCTATGTCAGGAGGAGTGCCACTTTATGGAAGATGACTGGTTCTAAGAGCTGCTGTCCTGTACTGATGAGGGCTCACTGTCTGCCGATCTTGCCCAGCCAGGCCTGCCTGTTCTGCTGCCCTAGCGCCTCGTGAGCGCTATACTAGGACTGCCTGTATTCCCAGGAGGTGAGGAGTATGGGTGCTACTCCCTCGGGTGGGACACTGGGACTGTGAGCTGTCTAGCACCTCGTGAGTGCTGCCTCCAGCACCTGCCCAGGAGAAGTAGGTGCGTGGGTCCTGCAGCGCTGTGCTGCCAGAGTGCTACATTCGCAGCGACTGTGCTCTGCCGGCTGTCTAGCGCCTCGTGAAGTGCTACAACTGTTTTCCGGCCCTTAGGACTCTCAGTCCTACATTCCTGGACTTAGCACTGCAACGAGGGCATCTGGTCGCTTTAGAGTCCCGGAGTGGGGCTCCTCCGGCGCAGTGGCGCCAAAGGCTCATCTGCAATGTTGGTGGCGTTCGCAATGCGCACAGCTTTTCCCTAATGTTGCTATGGCTTGTTCTGCATGTAAGGAACTGTTCTGCCAGCAGAGCCTAATCTTGCACAGTTGAGAACTGTTTTTGTGCGCCCCAATACTGCCCACCTGACAGACAGCTACTTCCAGGGAGTGGTGGCAATCTTTGCAATGTGTGTGCATGTATGAGGTTCACCGTTCTGACTTGAGGCCTAATGCATTTTTATGCGCAGGGTAATCCTGCCATGATGTTCATATTTTCCTGCTAATGAGAAATGCCCTAATGATGCCTAATGTACCTGCAAAGATTCATGCCTAAGGGGTTTATACCCCAGGATTGGTGCATAGGGTAGTTGAGGACGCCTAATGCTATGATGTATGCATAACGTGTTGTTACCCTAAGGTTGTTGCTTTCATGCCCAGGTGTAGTTACATAAGGTGCTGAGGTTACACCTAATATGTCTTACACTTCATGCTCTGATGCCTATTGTTGCGCCTAATACATCTATGCTGATGATTTACTGCCTAATGTGTTGCTCAGGCTTTGAGGCTAAGGAGGGTGCCCTGGGCCCACATGTTTATGCCCCATGCTCAGGTGTTCATGCACACTGTGACGTATGCGGATAGAAGGCATACTGTGTTCTATATTCAAGAGTTAGGCCTAGTGCTTCCATGCTTTGATGTTGATATGATGATTCAGGGATGTTTTCCTTCTAGGCCTCATGTGTAGGTCCCATGCTGAAGGTCTGCACGTTGTTTTTTCGCGCCCTAGGAGGTGCTGTGATCCTGCCTAATATCTTTTTCCCAAAGGTTGGCGCTGCTGATCCCGGGCCTGAGTGGGGTTTGTGTCAGGTGCACCCATGCTAATGTTTTCCTGCTTACTGATGCCCTGCGTAAGGTTCTAGGCCCAAGGCCTACTTAGTATATGCCTAAAGTGATATATGCAAATATGTTATGCCTAATACTTTTATGCTGATTGCAATGTATGCGTAATGTATTCATGCCATTATGTTTTCCTTCCAGGCTTGCGCATAATGTGTTTATATGCTGACCTGACGTTTTCATTCTAGACTCATGGTTAATGCCTCATACCCCAATATGTTTTATGCCTACTGAGAGGCAGAGATGTTTTTGTTTCATGCCTAAAGCCAATTTGACATAGGCCTAAAGCGATTTATGCTACGTGCAGGGGTTTGCCAGCAGCAACTGGCGGTTACATGTTCATTGATGGACTCCACATTTACTATTCTGTATCCTTTGTGTTGGTTCTGGCAGCGGCCCGATTGGCGCTGCCCTGTATATAGTCCCCCTGTGAATTATTACCCGGTGCCGGCTGGCACAGTTTATCTGCACCTGTGATTCCCTTCTGATGTGTTTATTTTACAATACACATACTGTTTTTCACCTAAACTGGTGTGGTCTCTTTTTGTGGTGTGCCTCGTGTGTCGCCTGTGTGTACTGCGTGGATGCTTTGCACATTTCCCCCGGAGTTTGGCCCACCACGCTACCCCGTTTCTAACACGAACCTTGCAAATCCGCCGTGACATAAGGACCACACTGATCTACATGTATCTGAACCAGTCCTTCACTCTGTCCTGGTTGTCCTAGCCGTAAGACATACCTGTCATGTCTTCCACGTCTTAATTATTATGATAATACTGTCCGTCCCTGGGGTCATAAAAAGAAATTATTATCAGGACGATCCCCAGGAGCCGCGGCATTCTGATTTCTATCGGCGCCACGGCCCCTAACACCAGAGCCACGTTTAAGCACTCATATCTTACAAATAGAAACACGAGTCCAAGGTCACTCCATCCGGAGCCTGCCACCAGACAAGGGGGATAGAACCTCTATCTAGTGAGAAAGGTATGAGCTGATAAGAACAGTGTATTTATTACTGAAACAGAACAGAAGTAAAAGAAACAAAACTCCAAGGGGAGCATTTCTCGGAATTGAACAAGATCAATTTTGAACAGCTTAAAATGGTGCCTAAACAAAATGGTGCAGTGAATGCTAACTTACATAGGGCAATACGTAAACATAAACATTTCTATACTAACAATTTGCCTGATTCTGCAAAGCAGTCAAGGGGATGCGTCGATCTCACCAAGCTACAGTAGTGGCAATACGCTGTCGATGCATCAATCTCTGGAGGTAAAGCACTGGTTCCGATGCAGTGCGCCGATTTTCCTCCAGCAAATGAGTCGATGCACCGGTTCTGCAACACACAGACAGGAGATGCATCGAACTCCATGTTGCAAATATCTGGGCCACTTCCAGTGAGTCAAACACAGGATCAGGGGTAGAGAAATTGATATCCCTGAGTCTAAAGCAACAGGAGGTAAGCCAACAATCCCTTGGCGATCCCTTGGAGGGAAGGCAGAGTCCAGCTCTCCTTCAGCAGAGTCAAAGAGCAGCAGGCAGCAGGACAACATTGATTGAAGGGGTGACTTCAAAGCAGCTCTCTGAAGTGCACAATGATCCCTTTCAACCAAGTCGTCTGCTGGCCAACTGTGGGGGGTAAATTAGTGCTTTGTGTGTAAACAGGACACTACCTATAGTGTAAGTGCCAGCCCCTCCCATTCCTCCCTGCCCTGGAAGACAAATCAGAATGCAGACGAATGCAGATGAGTGCTCAGAATGCAGATGAGCCTCACCTTCCTGTGTTTGTGGCTGTCTAGAGGGAAAGCACAAATTGTAGATTTTACCCACCCCAGACATGTCCCACTGTGGACTGTTTCCACATCCTGCCCCTACCTCTGGTCCTCTACACCCTCCGCTGTGGAGTGGTACCCCCAGAAACAGAACTGGTAGGGCGCTTGTGTCAGGCACCCCCCCAGCTTTCCTGACATTGTGGATGGTCTCTTGATATAGACCAGGCCCCCTGATTTTGCTCCATCTAAGAACATCCCAAGCTCTAGGGTTGGAAATAGGGCCTCCTGGGCCACCGCCCTACCAAACCTGTCCTCCCAGTCTTAGACTGGACATGGGATTCTTTTTCTCCCCACTCTACTGGGACCAGTCTGGGTTTCAGTGAACATCCCCAGCCATTGGCTGGGGGAAGCCTGAGCCAATCCCCTTAGGATCACTCCAAAATGCCTTTTTAGACACCCTGGTACTCCTCCAGAGGTCTGCCTCCTTTCAAGCTCCCTGGAGTCAGAGAACTTACATTAAACCAGGTGTTGCCGTAGCCCTGGATAACAATAACTGAACATGTGTTCTCTGACAGTCAAATTGTATAACCTTTCAAACGTGTTTATCATGCTACCCTTCACCCAACAATGCAATGCTCTGCAAAAGTGTCCCACAACATCCTCCCAGGACTGTTGTGATAGTTTCTGATTGCCACTGAATCTCAACCTACACTTTCCTGGGGTGAATTCCTACTTCTTAACCAGGGCCTCCTTAATAGGGGTATACGTCAACCTGTCCCCCTCTTCTAAGGCCAGTAGGGTGTCTCTCCCACCACCAGGAATATGACTTCATATGCCAGCTCCTCAATCCTTCTCAGGGATCCTGAGCACTCTAGAGCTACCTCATAAGCCCGAAACTGCTGATGCATATCATTCCCCTCCATGAATTCAGGCACCAGGTCTCTGGGAATGTGGCCTGTATTTTTAGCACTGAACACAATAGTTTGGCTGCCATCAGTATTCTTATTGCTGGACCCTATCGGCAGTGCTCTGATTTTCAACTCCTTAAGTTCATGAGGACACAAGACCGTGTGGTCTCTCTCAGCCTCTGCTTTTCTGTCCTCTGCAGCCAGCTGGGACAGCTGCAGCCTCCGGCCCCTCTCAGCCTGTCTGTCCTTAAGCTCCTCAGGGGACAGGGTTTGGGAGGAGTCACTGATCCCAGCATAGGATCCTGTAGGGAACACCCTCTCTGTGAGTTCTCTTCTCTCTTTTGGAGCCCTTGCCCAGTCATCTTTCTCTTGTTCTTCATCCTTCAAAGGGCCTTTACCCTCTTGGGCCCTGATTACGCAGTCAGGTGCAACCAGGGTTCAACATTATGAAGAGTGCTGAAGCAGTCCTCTTCAGACTCTTCTGGTGGCCCAGATTGCATCCTGTGTGCGTCCTCCCTGGCTCTAAGGGTGAACTGGTATTCAAACTTTGGTTTACCCTTTGGGATTCTCAGTCCCCCCTCTCTGCACAACCTCCTCAGCTCAGCCTTGCTGTGGCTCTCAATGTTGTTAATGTCCAACACCATATGTGTAAGGCCCCTGGTATATACACTGTACCCTCCTCTAAGCTCAGGGTTATCATCCTGTGTCTTTGCTTGCAGCCTCCTGACTTCCTCATAGGCTCTGAGGGCAATCTGTAGATCTCTTGTGGAAGCTTTCCTGCCCACATTCAGCCCCCTCAAAGCTCCCTCAGCTCCCTCCCAGTGTAGTATGCCAAGCAGCTAAGATCCATGGACATACTGGCAAGGTATCACAAGTGCAATAACAGAAAGAGTGCCATATTTATGAAGATGAAGGAGCAGTTATATTTAAAAAAATTACCAATTGAGAGAAAAAGGAGAACAAACAATAAATAAAATTGTAATTGTCTTTGTATAGAGTTGTAGTAAACAATGAATTACTATGGTATTGCACAAACAGAGCCAGTTTAAGATTTATTTCGGTCATAGACCATAGAAGTCACAGATCAGAAAGAAAAATACAGTAAATGAGCCCACTAAGAGCACAATTAATAACAAAGCACAAGTTTTTTTTTTTAAAAGGTGAATCTAAAATTATATGGCTCACTTAAGTGACAGCAGGACAAATACCACACATTGTAAAACCTTAATAGGAATAATAATAACAAAACATAAAAGGGAATATTTCACTTCTTTTTAAATCCCAGATACAATGAGCACATATACTACAATTAAAACACTCTACATGCAAGAGGAATCTTTGAATTCAACTTAGTTGTGTGACAAAAAATGCATCTCAGCCCTGGAGATTAGTATGAGGTGAAACACAAGTCCTAGTCTCAACACTGATCACCAATGTTACAAATGGGATTCCCGGTTGACTGAGGTATGCACTCAGACCAGGCAGTAACTAGCACTCTAGTCAAGGTAAGCCAGATACACACTAAAAGATAACCTATGCTCACCCTCTGGTAGCTTGGCACAGAGCAAACAGGCTTATCTAAAGAAGCAATGTGTAAAGTATTTGTGCCAAACACACACACAGCAACACAATCAAAACACGTCAATAAGACTCCACGAAGGTTTATAAAAAATTGATTGTTATATTATAAAAAAAGAAGACCAAAACAACAAAAATCCAATGCATAGAAGGTGAGAAATTGACTTTTAAATGAATAAATGCAGTAAAGCGCTTAAAAGCAAGTAGCACTATAAAGGTTACTTTAAATCTTGTTGGATCTGGCCAAACTCAAAGTTCCTGCTGATCGCAATAGAGTGCTGGCCAGCTACAGGACCCGTGTCTAAGAAAAGGTTTTCCCCAAAAACAGGATTATAAGGCTCAAGAGGGGGGAAGAGAGCAAAAATTAACGTAAAGTAACCTCTTTGACGGCCTATATTTCTTTCTATTACTGGCAAATGCTCTGATTGAGTTTTAACACATATGCGCACCTACAGTGAAGTCCTCCAAGATACAATGTATACACACGCGAGAATATTTACTTTTTATATTTGTTTATTTTTCATTTTGTCAGTAAAAATATTATCAAAACAGTGATTGTGAACATTTCATTTACAGTGTTTGTAATTTTCAATAATTCTCAAATATACTGAAAAACAAATTATTACAATTGGATATTTATAGAATAACCAAAACACAGAATACTTAGCCCCTCGAAAGGCTAATTAATTCCCTACATTCAGATCTTGCATACTAATCTTGCATACAGACACTCATACCACATACAACACACTAACAAAAAAAACCACAATAAGAAAGTGTACAACTGGATGATTAAATTTGTCTAAAAACAATCAGAGAATTTTCATATTTGTCTGTACATTTTATAGTGCTGAATTTACTATACTCTTATTCTTTGTTCTGAGTATGTCCAAATAGCCTTTTTTGTCCAGTTGTAGCGATGCTGGTCTACGCACGTTTCGGTGAGCAATGGTTTAGATTCACCTTCATCAGGACCAATAAGGATTGAAAAAATTTTTTCTGTGCACAAACGAGGGGACAGATCTCTGCTAGAGGTGGGTTGTATATTCAAGCTATTGTAAATCTGTTGCTATCCTCAGCTACTATCTTAGTTGGTCGTGAAGATCTCTTGTAAACTTGATCATGCAGACTGCAAGTTTTCCACGAACTGTGGGTATGGCCCGGTCTATATATCTTCTATCCACATATAATTGTGCGTCATTTGGGAGAACCTTCAAAAGAAGATATAATGACAAGAGTTGTTAATAATCTTCAGTATAAACTGTCGTGACGGCCTGTGTACATGCTGATTAACAGGTCCGAATCTGTTAGTAACGATATTGTATCTTAGTTGTCAGCCTCCCGCGCCATATAATCCATCGTCGTCAAAGTTCGAGGCTGGCTACAGGACCCGTGCATGCCCTGACGAACAAAGTGCCGTTCCTGGTCGCAAACAACGAGTTGCGCCGATGTTGAATCCTGTAGGCGCAGGATGTGTCACTCTTCTTCAAGCAGTGATGGCGATGAGTCAGTTCCGAAGACAGGTGCCGGAGACGAGAGGTCTTGAGTGATGCGCCAGATTCTGCTATGCATTCTAAGGGATGCATCGATCTTACCATGCTGTAGCAGTGGCGATATGCAGTCCGACGCGTTGATCTCTGGAGGCAAAGCACTGGTTCCGAGGTGATGCACCAATTTTCTTCCCGCAACCAGGTCAATGTGCCGCGTCTGCAATACGCACACAGCAGATGTGTTGAAATCCATGTTGCTAGTATCTGGGCCACCTTCAGTGAGCCAGGAACAGGAGCAGGGGTAGAGACTTTGATATCCCTGAGTGTCAAGCAACAGGAGGCAAGCCAACAAGCCCTTGGAGATCACTTGAAGGGAATGCAGAGTCTAGCTGTCCTTTAGCTGAGTCATGGAGCAGAAGGTAGCAGGGAAACACATAGGAGAGCAGTCCCTTCAGAAAAGCAGCCCAGTTGTGTCATTTAAGCTGCACACTAATCCCTTTGACAGAGGTTCAGTTCAAGATCCAGAGGTATTTGATTTTAGGGGTTCAGAGACCCGGTATTTACACCCCAAAGTGCCTTTGCTGTAGGGTGACTTCAAAGCAGTTCTCTGAAGTGCACAAGGATCCCTTTGAACACAGTTCTGTCTGCCAGGCTATCTGTAAGGGGTAAATCAGTGCTTTGTGTGTGGACAGGACACTACCTATTGAAGTGTTAGTGTCAGCCCCTCCCATTCCTCCCTCCCCCAGAAGACCCATCAGAATGCAGATAAATGCAGATGAGTGCTAAACATGCCTAACCTTCCTGTGTTTTTGGCTATCTAGAGGGAATGCACAAAGTGTGCCTGTCACTTACCTCAGACGTGTATTGGAGACAGGCTGTCAGGCACATAGAACAGTATGTGCAGAGAAACGTCCACTTTCTAAACGTGGCATTTCTAAAATAGTAATGTTAAATCCAGCTTCACTAGTAAGGAGGATTTATCATTACCATTCCAAAGATATGAAACAGGAAAAAGCTACTCCTCTCTGATCATGAATTACAGCTTTAAAGTGTATTAAGGAATTCCCAATGCTGACCTATGAGAGGAGTAGATCTCACAGTAGTCTAAAGCGAAATAGGGAGTTTGTCACTACCAGGACATGCAAAACATCACAGTACATGTCCTACATTTCATTTATGCAGCACACTGCCTTTAGGGCTACTTAGGGTCTACCTTAGGAGTGACTATGTGTAATAAAAGGGGAGTTTCAAGCTTGTGAGTAGTTTTAAATAGCAAGTCAAAGTGGCAGTAAATGTCAGAACTGGTAAAATATCGTTGGGTTCCTCAGGAGCAATACCTTCAAGAAGCCCACCTTCCAGCAGCCTTGACTCAAGCTTAATTGCACTGAGTATCAAAGTGGCTAGACAGGGGAAGGTATTTGGGAAGGGTACTGCGGGGAGGGAGACCTGGAATGAGACGTTGTCTTCAATTAGTCTTTTCCTGATGTGAACTCTGGAACTCTACCAACATGGGTTACATAACAAAAACGTACCTGTAAAGGAAAGCGGGTTACATACTGAACAGTAGTCACTCTCATAAACTTCTCCACAAAGGAATGGAATTGCTGTTCCTAATAAACCTAAAAAAATACAATAATACCAAGTATATGAGTATGATTTGCATTTGACACTGTTAAGAATCAGTGTTAATTCCTACACACGTTTTATAAAGCACAATATGTTTCTTATGCGAATACCACAAAAGAGCATTTCAATCTGTAATGCGAAAGTCAACTATGCACATACTCAAAAAAGCGCTACAGTGCTATGTGCCAATGTTCGATATTCAAAATGCTCAAGAAAGCGCTTTAGTGCGAAAATTCAATATTCAAATATTCAAATGCTCAAGAAAGCGCTTCAGCGCTATGTGCCACTGTTCATATTCAAATGCTCCAGAAAGCGCTTCAGAGTTATGTGCCACTGTCCAAATAGTAGGCCTGGGTGGTAAACTCCGTTCTGCTCGCGAAATTTGGGTAATTTTGCGTTCCGCGGAGAACGCGGAATTGCCCAAAATTCTGCGTTCCGCGGCTTCCCGGAATTTTTTGCTTGTTAGTGTTCTCAAAATATGTGTTCGAGAGATATTTCCCCCCAAGCACGCAAACAGCATTCGCGAACAAGAAAAAAGCATCGCGAACAAGCAATTCAGTGTGTTCGCGGAATTTCTGCGTGCTGGTGGAGATTTTTTACCGTTTCGCGGAGCTTTGCGTAGTGCGACTATGCAAATTCCGCCCACCCCTACCAAATAGTCAAATGCTCAAGAAAGCGTTTCAGCTTTATGTGCCACTATTCAAATATTCAAATGCTCAAGAAAGCGTTTCAGCGTTATGTGTCAATGTTCCAATATTCAAATTCTCAAAAAGCGCTTCACCGCGATGTGCCCATGTTCAAATTTCCAAATGCTCAAGGAAGCGCTTCAGCGCAATGTGCTAATGTTCAAATATTCAAATGCTCCCAAGAACGAGCGCTCAAATTAACTTACTCGTGAAAGTCACTTAAATAGCCAAAAGCAGAATGTTGCTCCTTTCACGTTGCTGTTGTGTAAAATAGAAAGATCCTACATGATTGTAGTTAGCAAAGGATTTAGCAAGATCAGCAACCTGCATCAGCAACCTGCCTTACGTCATCAAGAAACTCCTCATTGCAACCAGAGCTCTGCTGCTGCTCACGATCAGAGTTCTCAATAACCAGCAAAGAGAACAGGGTGTGGCCTCTATGTTAAGGGCTTCTCCAGAAGTTTCTATAAGTCAGTTCTCAGATAAACTACTGGAACTAAGACATATCGGTTGAAGCATGCTTTAAATTATTGTACACAAATTCTGCCTCCCAGAGGAGATTCACGCAAAAGCCTTGTTGTTTAAATAAATAACATCGTAAATATTGCTTTAGTATCTGGTTCACCCGCTCTGTTTGGCCATCCAATTCGGGATGAAAACTCGTGAATAGATTTCTTTTTATTTGTAATGTTTCGCACCAAGCTTTCCAAACTTTTGATTTAAATTGTCCCCCTCGATTAGAAGTTATAGATCGAGGCAAGACGTGTAATCTTCCAACATTTTGAACTAATTAGGACACTAACTGGGTTGCAGTTGGCATTTTCTCACAAGCAATAAAGTGAGCCATCTTTGAAAGTCTATCAACCACCAGTAAAATGGTGTTTTTCCCATGATTTTTAGGCAAGTCAGTAATGAAGTTCATGGATATATCTTCCCATAGACAGGTTGGAGTAGGAAGAGGCTGAAGTAATCCTTCTTTGGCACCATGAGCTCCTTTAGCTTGAGCACAAACATCACAGAGGTTTACATATTGGATAACATCTTGTCTCCATGTAGGCCACCAGAAATGTCTTTGAACAAGCTCTTGAGTCTTTGTTATCCCTGGATGTCCAGCTAATGGTTTTGTGTGACACCATTGCAGGACTTGCCTTTGTAATGGTTTTGATGGAATGTATAATAATGTCTTTTGGAACAGCAAACCTTGAATGATTGTTCTATTCTTGTCTTTTTGTTGCCACAATAGAACCTGGTTTAAGGGCATACTGTTTCGTATGTCTTGGAAAAATTGTTCAGATATTGTAACCCCAATAAGTTGTTCCATAGGAATTATGGATGGTGGAGTAATTACCTGTTTTGCTTTTTCCTCTGATGTTTCACATTGAGATATGGCAGCTGCTTTATTATTTATGTTGCCAGGTCTGAAAGTTATAATAAAGTTGAATTCTGCAAAAAATGAAGTCCAACGCAACTGTTGAGGCGTCAAAACTCTAGCACATCGTAAAAACTGAATGTTACGGTGGCCTGTATAGACAGTCACAGTATGTTTTGCACCTAAGAGATAGTGGCCCCATTCTTTAAAGGTGAGACAAATAGCTAATAATTCTTCCTCTGCCACTTTGTAGTTGGTTTCAGCAGGCAAAGATTTTTTGGATAGAAATTCTATGGGATGTAGTTGTTTATCTCGTTCATCTTTTTGAGAAAGAATTGCTCCAATGGCAGTATCAGTAGCATCCGCTTCAATATTAAAAGGCTGATTGATGTCTGGATGACTTAAAACAGGGGCTGTTGTGAATGCTGTTTTTAGATTTCGAAAGGCGGATTTTGTTTCTGAAGTCCATTGAAATGGAACATGCTTTCTTAACAGTTTTGTTTAAGGGCTGGCTTTAGTGGAGAATTGCTTGATAAAACAATGATAGAAATTCGCAAAGCCTAAAAATAGTTGATTCTGGCCAATCTAAAAATGCTTGCACTTTTTTGGGTGCCATCGTAATTCCGTGAGGTGATAGTATAAAACCTAAAAATTCGACTTTGTAAGTGTGAAATTCGCACTTTGAAAATTTGCAAAAAAGGCCATGTTATTGTTGGCGCAGGATGTTTCATACAAGTTTTACATATTTGTCATGTTCTGAGAAAGATTGTGAATGGATTAACAAATATCAATGTAGGCAATGACAAACCTGTCAAACAAATCTCATAAGATATCATTAATGAAAAATTGAAACGCCGCAGGGGCATTGCATAAACCGAAGGGCATTACGCAATATTCGAACAAGCCAAAGCGAGTTTGAAAAGCGGTCTTCAGCTCGTCTGCGGCTCGAACACATACAAGTTGGTATGCTCCTCTTAGATACAACTTGGTGTAAATAGTTGTAGATCTCACTTGGTCCAAAAGAACGGAAATAAGTGGCAAAGGATACTGATATTTAATTGTGATGTTATTCAACACACGATAATCTATGCACACGTGTAATTCCCCATTACTTTATGGCACAAAGAACAGAGGAGAAGCTTCCGGGGACTTGGAGGGTCGAATGAAACGATTCTTTAAAAATGTGACTAAATATTGTAATATGTAGATTCTTTGCTGTTGCTCCTGGTGACTCAGACTGTTCCTTGTGGCTCTACTTTTTGCGCCCTAGGGATTCATACCACAATTCACAGATTTGGTCACTGTGCATGTTGAGACATACTGCACCCTGCTGTTTTGGTCACTCTGCCTGCGGACTCGTACATCCTGCTGCTTTGGTCACTGTGCCCACAGGGTCGTATTGTCTGCACATTGCTTTGGCCACTGTGCCTACGGGCTGATACTACACCGTATTACTTCGGTCACTCACATTTGGACTCATACAACTATTCTCTGCTTTGGTCACTGTGCCTATCAACTCAAACGACAACGCAGTGTTTTGGCCATTGGACCTGTGGCAAGACACTACACCCCAGTGCTTTGGTCAGTATACTTATGGACTCAACGGACTTGGACACTTGCTTACCTACGGAGGAAAACACTGCTGCCACGTCGCGTCAGCGTTGCTGCCGCTGATTTCGGGCCCCATCTCGCTGTTTGTCTCCCCTGCCGCCGCCACCACATATTGCGGCCGAGAGCGAGGGGAGACTACAGCCCCCAAGCACCCCTGCGGCCGCTGACGCCACCAACGCGCCCGGAGGCACTTTAAAGATCGCGGCTTCCTCTGGGGAGCGGGGGAACTAACGGACTTGGACACTTGCTTACCTAAGGAGGAAAACACTGCTGCCACGTCGCGTCAGCGTTGCTGCCGCTGATTTCGGGCCCCATCTCGCTGTTTGTCTCCCCCGCCGCCGCCACCACATCTTGCGGCCGAGAGCGAGGGGAGACTACAGCCCCCAAGCACCCCTGCGGCCGCTGACGCCACCAACGCGCCTGGGGGCGCTTTAAAGATCGCGGCTTCCTCCGCATCGCGAGACGCGCGCGGGCGGCGCCGGGCTAAGCCCGGGCAAAGGGCGGGTCGTTGTGTGGCCGTTAGGAGGCCGGAGGAAGTCGGGTTGGGTCACCCCCCTTGATTGTAAGGAAGACGTTTTAATTGCAAGTATAAATTGTTTTTAAAGGATCTTGCCAGTCATGAGCTACTATTGATTGTATATCGAGACTGCTAATATACAGGCCATATCCTGCAGTGTAGTAGTCACTGTCACTCATAAGTTATCGAATCTCATTGCAGTATTCATTTCACCGCATTAGTTTTAACTTGTTTCTCCAGTGACCCTCTTGTTCTGTTGATTGCTGACTATAATTGTAACTGTCTATTATTGTGACTAGTGTTCTGTTATGGCAAAAGTGAAAAATATAATGGATAATTACTTGGTCAAAAGGGTTAATATGATAAACAGTGAAAGACGGAAGTCGTTAGGAAAGGAGTCCCTTGTAGAAAATATAGAGCTTTCCATAGATGGTAGTGCCCACACTCTTGCCATAGTGGATCCTTCAACCGAAGCTCCCTTATTGGAAAACTCGTTTCTTTCCATTGTAGACAATGATGTTGGCACTTTAAGCCAAGGAATATTGAAGTCCCCAAGAGAGCCTGAACCTTTCCCATCTCTTCCGAAAAGAGCGGTTAGGAAATGCAGAAAGTCCCAACCTAAGAAGGGAAGTGTGCATTATAAGTCACTGTCAGACCAACTTCAGAGAAACACTGTGGCTCATGCCAAAACACAGACCCTTAACGAGGTTGAGAATTCTGTTCTCTCGGGGGTTATAGCCAAAATTTTTGAGGAAAAATTAGCGCTTATGATTAAGCCTCTTGTAGAAAAAATTGAAACCTTGTCAACTGAGGTATTGAGGCTGGGTGGTCTCTTAGATGAAATGAAACAGCCTATTATCTTGTCTAAAGCACCAATACAACCCGTTCATACTGTCCCGCTACCTACACTGGAGGGTGGGATCTTTAATGGTCCTATGAGATCACTACCACTTGTTGTTAGTGATATTCGTACTAATATAGATCCACCTAGTAGTAAGGGGCCTAGAGCTATAGTACAGAAATTACATTGTGTTAACCTACCACCAGCTTGTGAACCTTACACTTGACCCAGTAACTTCTAATTCCCAATGTGAAACGCATGATTCCCTTAAGAGGAAATCAGTTGCTTGGTTAAATAAAAATTGTGGCTTTCCTACTAATTTTTCAGATCAAATACTGTCCACTAGACGAGTCTCCTGGTTAGGTAATACAAGGAAAACGTGTAAGGGGGATTGTGTTATAATAAATTTTAGACACCCCCAACATGTTGCAACCACCCTATTAAGGGCAGCTTCTCTTGCATTAGGAGAGAATACTGTGCTGGGCTACTTCTATAGCCATTTAGATAGACCAATACAAACCACAAATAGGGGAAGACTTACTCGTACTAATAATCCATTAAATTTCGAAATCCCTATGGAGAATAGATATTCAGTACTGAGTGAACTAGAGGAAAACGATTGACTTATACAAGTTAATAAAAATACAACCTTAGTCCCACTGTGGGTTAACCTTCCGAAGGGGACTCCTAAAAGTAGCGAAACCCGTGGTTTGGGAATTACGGTAGCACCAAGGTCTCTAACCCTGCCATCAGATGAGCAGCCATATTCAGTTGGGACTTCTAGAGATTGGTGGGGAGAGCAAGATGAAGCTGGTTTAGACATGGTTTTGAAGTCAAATGCAGCCCGGCTTGAGACATTAGGCAATAACATCGATGATTACAAAGTGGAAGAAGGAAATTCTCCAGTTTCACTTGTGGATGATACTGCTAGTGATGACATTAGATTAAGGGAATCTCCCCTATGTGTAACTGATAATCCTAATATTAGACTACTATCCTGGAATATCGCTGGCCTCTCCAGGAACTTGAAGGACGTGGTATTGTGTTCATTTATTGAAAAACATGATATTATCGTCCTTCAGGAAACCTGGATGGTAGAAACCCCCCATAGAGTTGGATATAAAACTTTTAGCTCTAAAGCTATTCCATCAAATAGAGGAAGGGCATCCGGGGGGCTGGTCATCTGGGTTAAAGTCACCTTGGAAATAGAGGTCAGCCAGCTATCTATCCCCTGTCCTGACCTGCTAGGTCTAAAAATTGTGACCAGTAAGAAAGGAGTCATTTATTTAATAAACATTTATAATAGATCATATCCATCCAACAGGGAATCAAAGGTGATAGAAACTTTGGATTCCATTTTAGAAGGCTTAGGAGAAAATGCTCAGCTTTTAATCTGTGGAGATTTCAATTGCAAATATGAACCTATTCAGGGTTTAGAAAGATTGTTTGATGAACAAGACGTTGCTAATGATATCATGCCCCTGGAGGCTATGAGTTCTGTTAAAAGCTCAATAGCTGCCACACAGATTCTACAGATGACTGTGTCACATGATCTAAAATCATGCAACGGTCGCTTCCCTTCAGATAGTCCACCAGCTCCCACTTATTTTAAGGGAAGTCTTAGGTCACACATTGATTTTGTAATGGCCTCTCGAAACTTATGGAGATCAATAATTGACTTTAAGATCGACTCCAGAATAGAGAGTGATCACTTTCCCCTTCAATTATGGTTAGACTCTGCTCTGTTTCTACTTAGACTACCTGTAGCAGGCCCACCAAATTCTTCGGTTGGAGAGCTTCAGATATCTAACAATAGGCGTGCTATAAAATGGTCTTACATTTTGGGTAAAAAAGAAGCACTGTCCAACATCTATAATAAATTTAATGAAACTATTGGGACACCCCAGATGCCTTTATTAGGCACTCAGGGAGTCCTTGAATTACACTATAAGTTGGTCGATGCTTTATCCCCCCTTTTGAGTAAAGTTTATAAAAAAGAAGGGAATAAAAATATGGATCATTTAGAGCTAGAAAATCAGTGGTATAATCAGGACTGTAGAGTTGCAAAATCACGGCTGATCCTTGCAGTAAAAAATGGGAGCCAATGTGACATAAAAAATGCAAGACTGGCCTATAAAAATATTATGACTCAAGCTAAAAAAGCATGGGATGCTGACCTATGGGAGGCCTTACTGAGTGCAGCTAAGTAACATGACCAAAGTACGTTTTGGAATTTAATTGCCAAGGGAAATAAGAAAGGTAGATCACCCAAGGATATTTTTCTGGATGAATCGACTTGGTGTGATCACTTTTCCAAACTCTATTCTATTAGTAAGGATGATTTGTCCCATGACAATGTAGACATTAATTCTGATAATGGTACTATACCGTTATATTTTAGCCTAGAAGAAACAAACCAGGCATTATTAGCTGTTAAAATAGGTAAAGCCCCCGGTCCTGACAAAATCCCTGGTGATCTACTAAAACATGATGTGGAAGTGTGGGGACCATACATTAACTTTTTAAGCAATTCAATTTTGGCCGGTACGCCAATCCCAGAATCATGGAAAGGGGCAGAAATTATAACAATCTTTAAAAAAGGTGACCGCCATGATCCTAGCAATTACCGCCCTATTAGTTTAATAGATATTTTACAAAAAATCTTTGCCAGACATATTTTAAACAGGATTTTAGATTGGATTGAGGAGACAAAGATACTGACCAAATACCAAGCAGGGTTTAGATCAAAAATCAGTACAATTGATCAGGTGTTTAGATTTATGTGCATTTGCTGGAAATATATAAATATCAGGAGGGGTAGTCTTTATGTGGCGTTTATGGATTTAAGGGCCGCCTTTGACCTCGTTCCCCGTAAGTTGTTGTGGTCTACATTAAAGAAGTTAAATGTTCCAGGTGGGCTACTCAATGAACTCATTAGACTACACACAGGGAACTATGCTAAAATCAGATGGGGAAAGGCTGGCGAATTATCCAAAGCGATCCCTATAGATCGAGGTGTGCGCCAAGGTTGCGTATTAGCACCCACATTGTTCTCATTGTATGTTAATGATATTCCAACGTACCTGAGGATTTGTGCCCATGACTCCCCGAAATTAGACGGCGAAATAATCACTTCTTTACTTTTTGCCGACGATACTATCCTTATTTCCCAGACTCCGAGAGGTTTGCAAAATTTGGTTAATTCTTTCCAAAACTATTGCGTAGAAAAGGGGTTAGAAATAAACCCAACGAAAACCAAATACATGGCCATAAACCCAACAAAAACCTTTAGGAAAAACTTGCTTTTAGAGAATCGGGCACTGGAACAGGTAGAAAGTTTCAATTATCTGGGTTTGACGTTGGATAATAGACTGACCTGGCGAGGTCAGCAAAACAAAAGTTTATTATCCCTCAAACAAAACTCACTCCCTATCTTAAAGGTGCATGGATCAAGTCATTCAAAAGCTATTTCCCCAGCATTGGAGGTTTTTAAAGCTAAGGCTCAATCAGCAGCTCTTTACGGTGCCGAGATATGGGGATATTGTAATACCAACAAATTCGGGATGATTGAAAACAAATTTGTGCGTAGTCTACTTAAAATACCGACTCGTACTCCCGTTGTCCCCCTATTCTTGGACATCAACCTTAAAAGAACAGAGCATTTAGTTTCACTAAGACCACTTTTATATTGGATCAGGGTATGGTCAACCCCTGAGCTGAGGGACTACAAGTCTGGTCTGATTGAACTAATTAAGCTGGATGAACATCTGAAAACCCCATGGCTGAAGTATATATGTACGTGGTTCAAGAGACTAGGCCTTCTACATTATTGGGAGGAGCCCCACAATTTGACCCAGTTCTCCAAAAAACTTCTTAAGGATTCTTTTTGGTCTTATGTTAACGGTGAATTAATCCTGGGTTCTACTATTGGCACATTGTCTCAGAATTTCCTATACATAAAAGATTCACCTAACTTTGAAGATTTTATGGATGAGATTGCTCCTCCTTTAGCAAAATCACTTTATCTAGAATTCAGGTATGGGGTTTTATTGATAAATACCTACACATGTAGGTGGGCTGGGGAAAGTGGTTCGGATGCGTGTATCATGTGTTCTCTTGGGGCTAGGGAAGACCTTGCCCATATACTTTTCTTTTGCCCAGCTTATATGAAACCGATGATCTGCTGGATTAAACCCCTTTGTAAAAATATGGGGGTTGAGTCATACAAAGTAGCGGAGCGCATACTAAAATCTAACACCTCTCAATTGATGGTGTTTGGTATAAGTAGATTTCTATTTAATGTATATATTATTAGGAAACGCTCTGGTTACAAACTGTAATAGCAGAGGGATGAAATTATGGATTACCCTTACTTTACAGTTTTTTCTATCAAGTCTACCTCAGTTTTAAAATATTATTTGTTTTAGAATTCTGGCTTTTAATTAAATTAATATTCTTATTTATATCTTAAATGGTATTGCTGAATCGTGGAGATTTAATCACTTTTGTTTTGTTTGTAATTGTATACTATGGATTTGTATGTTATTGTTTTGTTTATGTATATTGGCTTTTATGGCTATATAGCCGAAATAAAGTATTGACTGACTGACTGACTAAATATTCCCTACGATGTTGGTTTTCCTGCTCGGTAAGTGCGTAGATTCTACTACAGGGAATTTTAGCACCAGGTATAAGCTCTGTGAGGTGGAAGGATCTCAGCACTTTGTTCGCAGAACACGTCTAGGAAATTTTCATATATCGCAGGTAATTCTATATCTTGCTCTGCAGCTGTAGCGATATAATGAGCAGTTGTTTTACTATGTTCTTACAATGAGGTTTTGGACATAGTTTCTTGTGAATGTAAACATTCCTGTTGACACCAATCTGATTGGAAAGTAACACTTCCTTTAGCCCAGTCTATAGTAGGATTATGATCTGTCAACCTAGTCATCCGGAGGATGACACCCAAATGTGGGGCATCTATGATATCAAAAGATATTTCTTCCACATGAGTTTGGTCTTGAGTAAAGCATCTCATGGTTATTTCAATGGTAGAATGCGTAATTAATCCAGATGTTAATTGTTTGCCATCTACCGCATGAACCATTTCTGGTTTCTGTTTTGCTACACTTGGTATTCCGAGTTTTGTTGCGAAAGCGGCATCAATAAAATTGCCGGTGGCACCAGAATCTACCATGACCACCGCGTTTTTTAGTTCTTGCTGGGAAATTACGAATTCTACATTTAATACTAAATGACGAACAGAAATTTGTAATGTGTTATCAACCGATTGGTTAGGAGATAGGATTTGTTACTCGAGGAAGTCTCCTGACTATTCCTCGAGTATCAGTATTCTAGTTTCCCAACTTGATCATTTTTGAGTTTGGTTTTGCTAGGCAGTCTTTAACTAAATGTCCTTTTTTACTGCAGTATAGACATAAACCTTGTTTCCTACGAGACTCTTTTTCTTCAGAAGTCAAAGGTTTCTGTATTCCCCCAATTTCCATAGGTTCTCTAGTATCTGGTGATACAACAGGCGTTTTTTCTCTGAATCGAATTCAAGGTCTAAATTCTAAACGTTTATTGCCTCTTTTCCGATCTGATACTCTATGATCTAACTGAAGACTGAAAGGTATTAAGTCTTTGCATGTTCTTGGTTGAGGATCTATTGGGGCTATTAAATCCTTTAGTTCATCTCGTAGACCTTGATAATATAAAGCGGCTCTTTTATCTTCAGGCCAATTCGTTTCCACTATTAAACGATTAAATTGAGTTAAATAATGGACCAAATCTTTATTTCCTTGTTTTAATTCTAATAGTTCACGATCAGCTGAACCTGTAATTGTTCGTTGGTCAAACACTTTTTCAAATTCTGATTTAAAATGAGATCAACTGTAAAGCAATGGGTCATTCGATTGTACAAGAGGAACGGCCCACATAGCAGCATCCCAGCTTAAATAAGAAATCAAGAAGGCAATTCTAGATTGAGCATCAGGGAAAGAGGTAGGTTTTACCATAAAGTGTAATTGTGCTTGAGTTAAGAATGTTTGACATTTATGTGGTTCCCCTGCAAATCTCTCCGGAGGTGCCAAAGGAACTGTCATGGGAACCGTCACAGATACTGTAGATGTAGTAGAACCACTAGCAGCAGCTACATCTGGGGAACGAGACGGCACTATTTGCGTTTGCAACTGAGTGACCTTATTAGCTAACATCGCTGTTTCTTGCCAAGCTGCAGACAATTCTTTTTGCATGTTTCCCAACATTGAACACAGGTCCTCCAAGGTGGCCATCCTGAACATACTACTCAGGAGGAACCAAAGTTGTGGCCTGGTTATTTTGTCAGAACTGGTAAAATATAATTGGGTTCCCCAGGAGCAGTACCTTCAAGAAGCCCACCTTCCAGCAGCCTTGACTCAAGCTTAATTGCACTGAGTATCAAAGTGGCTAGACGGGGGAAGGGATTTGGGAAGGGTACTGCAGGGAGGGAGAACTGGAACGAGACATTGTCTTCAATTAGTCTTTTCCTGATGTACCATGTGAACTCTGGAACTCTACCAACATGGGTTACATAACAAAAGCGTACCTGTAAAGGAAAACAGGTTACATATGGAAAAGTAGTCATTCTCATAAACTTCTCCACAAAGGAATGGAATTGCTGTTCCTAATAAACCTCAAAAATATAATAATACCAAGTATATGAGTATGATTTGCATTTGACACTATTAATAATCACAGTGTTAATTCCAACACACCTTTTGTAAAGCACAATAAGTTTCTTGTTCGACTACCATAAAAAAGAGCATTTCAACCTGTAATGCGAAAGTCAACTATGCATATACTCAAAAAAGAGCTACAGCGCTATGTGCCAGTGTTCGATATTCAAAAGCTCAAGAAAGCCCTTCAGCGCTATGTGCCACTGTTCATATTCAAATGCTCAAGAAAGCGCTTCAGCATTATGTGCAACTGTTCAAATATTCAAATGCTGAAGAAAGCGCTTCAGCGTTATGTGCCACTGTTCAAATATTCAAATGCTCAAGAAAGCGCTTCATCGTTATGTGCCAATGTTCCAATATTCAACTACTCAAAAAGAGCTTCAGAGCTTCAGCGCGATGTTCAAATATTCAAATGCTCAAGGAATTGCCTCAGCGCGATGTGCCATTGTTCAAATTTTCAAATTCTCCCCAAAACGAGTGCTCAAATTAACTTACTCGTGAAAGTCACTTAAATAGCCAAAAGCAGCATGGTGCTTCTTTCACGGTGCTGGCGTGTAAAATAGAAAGATCCTACCTGATTGTAGTTAGCAAAGGATCAGCAAGATTAGCAACCTACATCAGCAACCTGCCTTACGTCGTCAAGAAACTGCTCACTGCAACCGGAGATCTGCTGCTGCTCACGATCAGAGTTCTCAATACCAAGCAAAGAGAACAGGGTGTGGCCCCTATTTAAAGGGCTTCTCCAGAAGTTTCTAGAAGTCAGTTCTCAGATAAACTACTGGAACAGAGAAGGGACAATAAACTCTGGGCAGCAGCCTTGACAACAAGCATTGGCACAAACAAGGGATAGTGCGAACAACAAGCACTGGTAAAAACAATATACAAGCACTGGCAAAAAACAAATAGGAAATTATAAAAGACACATCATAGGAAGGCAGAGCGGCAGAATCATGACAGTAAACTGCACAGACAGGAATTGCAATGGCTGGCCAGAGAAAGGTTTGAAAGGCTACTTCTGTAGGTGGCACAATCAGGGCTGGAGCCCACTAGTAGCATTTGAGGTACAGACCCTGAGTATATGGAATACTACTTTACAAGGGACTTGCAAGTAAATCAAATATTCCAACATTAGCACTGGTCAGCAGTGGTAAAGTGTGCAAAGGTCTAAAGCCCAGAGGCTGTTACCTAAGCAGGTGACTAACTGTAGATTCAAAGCTGAATGGAACTGTGTTAAGGTGAGCAAAGAAGATTGCTCAGTTGGATGAACATTTACTGCAGATATCATTGTGCAACCTGTAGGACATAGAATTGAAACTTGTCAGCACATATTCAGTCTTCTGTGATCAAATAATTTAATACCCTTTTGCAGGGTAAAGATGAGAATCAATGTTTTATAGTTCACTTTGCCTTGTGTACTTGATCAAAATTATTTACGTTAAATATCCTGAAATAAATTAATACATACATCATACAAAAGAAGCTCAGAGTAGCTATATAGATCCCAACCAATAAAACCATTGGTTAAAGCCAGTTTTCTTTAATTATTTTTAACACTCTCAGTTTTGCAAAGGCATGTGAGTACATTGATTAACATAAACATGACACTTTTCTTGAAAATTTAATAACAAAATCACTGAAAAATATTAGAAAAATGTAAATAATTGAGAAAAAATATAGTTATCATTACATGTATTTGTAAAGTGTAAACCAGACCCAATTGGGTGTCAGAGTGCTGTACATTTATAGAGACTGATACATGATTGTAATTGTAACTGTAATTCTAATTGTATTTATATAGAGCTTACTACCCCCTACAGGGAGATGAAGCACTTTTCGACGATTAGCCTGCTACTCCGGATCTCAAAGTAAATTAGTGGTGGGTTAGTATAGGGAAATTAAAGTTGTTAATTCAAGAGGTGGACATGTGAGTCTGTTATTTGGATTGAATAAGACAAAGGAGGGATAAAGGAAGGAAGAGTCTAGAAAGTGTTATTTAGGAGATCATAGCAGTTAAATAAGGTTTGCGATTAGTCAAAAGGATGGATAGAGCAGGGTAGAGTCTAGAAAGGGTTATTAGGGGGATCATAGTAGTACAACGAGGTTTGGGATGAGTCAGAGAGTGGAGGTAGAGGATATAGGGAAAGGTACAGGATAAGACATGGAAAAGAAAATGGAAAGTTTTTTTGAAAAAATTACATTTTTTATTTCTACAGTAGAAGTGAAGTAAGAAATATATAGATACATAAGTACATAGAAAGGTATACATGTATATTGATAATAATAAAGAGATATAAAGTTGTATTTTATAAAGTCCCATACGTTCATGTATGGATACATAGTTAGAACTTTGCCTTTCAAGCATTGCTGTACGTAAAGCAGATTTATGCATTTTGTAACTTTTTTTAAAAAAGGTTTGGGAAATTTAGAGGTTTTTTTATATTTATTTAATTTTATTTTATATTTTCCCCAATATTTCAATAGTGAAGAACTTACAGATGCAATAGTCATGATCATATTTGCACATTGTCATAGATAAATTAAAATAGAGATACATAAGCATATAATTAAATAGCTTATATGTTATCGTATATTGTGATAGATAAAATAAAATATAGCAGTGTGTTAAGCATACAATAATATATATATTCACAAAGAAAAATAAAGGTTAAAGATAAGTTATAGTTAGGAAAACTTTATTTATGTTTGGTATAGAAACCCAACTTAAGCTACATAATCATAAGGAATTCTACAGTTATAGTTATATCTTAACTTTATCGTTTAGGCACCACTTTCAAACTAGCATAGAGTGGAGTGTTGTAAAGGTGAGTTATGTCCTGGAGAGTGTATTATCATATATTGTAGTGGCATACAGTGGAGTGCTAGAGATTAGAGTGTTGAATAATGTAGGGGCATATATTGGAATAATAATATATATTAAAATAGCTTACAGTGAAGAGGCTTTCAGTCGAGTGTGGTACATTGGAGTGCCGCACACTGGAATATTGCACACTGGAGTGGAGTACAGTGGAATGCTATACAGAGGAGTGTTGCACAGTTGAGTGGTTTTCAGTGGGCTTATGTAAAGTCAATTGTTGCAAGTGTAGTGTTGTAAAGTAAAATTGGGTTAAGTGGTGTTGCATGTATTGGGGTGCTGTACAGTGTTGTAGTGCAGAGCAGAATACTTAGACTACAGTGGTGTACAGTTTAATAGATACAGTGCAATGAAATATGTTGGAGTAGGCTAAACTGTGGTGCCATACAGTAGAGTAGCATACAATTAATTAGGGTTGACTGTAAAAAGTTGAGTTTACTGGTCTTAATTCTTGAGACGTACATTGGAGTGGCATATAGTGGAGTATATACAGTAAAGTGTTGCACAATTACATTTTTATAGAAGCATAGAATGTAGTAATGTACACTGAAATAAGTTTAGTGGAGTGGGGCAAAATGTAGTTTTGCAAAGTGAGATAGTGTATAGTAAATTTTGGTACACGGCAAAAATGTGTAAAGCATTTTAGTAGAATTGAGTGTCATACAGTGGAGTAGCATCCACTGGAATAGCATACACTCCAATAGTGTACCATAAAGTGGGGAAAAGTGGAATATCGTAAAGTGGAGTTGCATACAGTGAAATAGTGTACAGTTGCTAGTAGTACACAGTAGGGCCATCTAGTAGAATGGCATATACAAAAAGTGTAATAGAATACAGTGGTGAACAGTATAATGTTTTAGAGTATAGTAGTGTAGACTGGAGTGGGATACAGTGGTGTTGGGTGGAGTAGAGTGGAGTAACGTACAGTGGATTAGCATACAATGTAATGGTGCACAATGGAGTCTCGTAAAGGGGAGTGGCATATTGTAAATTTCAGCGTAAAGTCAACTCTTATACACTGGAGTGGCATAAAGTGGAGTGAGCAATTAAAATGAAAGGTAGCGTCAAATTATGTGCAAATGATATATCAGAAAAATATCAAATATAATATTCAAATGTTCATTTTCTGGCTATATACAGATAGTGAAAGTAATTGTAAGCTTACATGTTGTATACAACATATTTATATATTGTACTATGGTATACAGCACAAAGTTCAAGGCAAACCACAGCACATGGGGCTTAGAGCTGGTGATGTGATTGGTTGAGGGCGGTGTTTACCAAAGGTAAAAAACAGCCATGTAGTTCTCCTCTCAATTTGGCATTATAGTACAATCAATGTTTCGCTAACTTGTGGGTTAATGTGATCCATATAGTTAAGTATTACGTTTTATTATTGTTAACCACCTATTACCACTTTCATTAAGTGGTAATAGGTTCACCTTTTTTTAAAATATATTATCTACAGTTTATACCTTAATAACTTTACACCTTTTTGAGGAATATCTCCACATTTTAGTAGACTTCTTCCACCAGTTTGATTGCCAAAGGAGTAAAATGTTCGCCGGGTGGTTGAAGGGGGTGTAAAGAAAAAAGGGGGGTTCCAAAGCATGCTTAACTAGAGTATTTTTAACATACACTTTTATGTTTTGCTTTGTGTGAACACCGGGAGTCATATTTTGTTTAGATTTGGCAATATTATATATTATGGTGCGTATATGTTTATTTTGTATAGTGCATGTAAGTAACATAATTATTTGATAAGTTTTGATTTATTCCAAGTTATTAACATGTGCTATTGCTGTATATATGTCAAATGTGGGGTTATTTTAACGTAGTACCATGGTAGATACTTATCACAAGTCATTAATTGATGAGCTAATAATTGGCTTTATAAAAGTTAATGGCAGCCATGTTGTTTCTAGTTACACTTTCCTCATGTTGTGCATTACGCCTTCCAATATAGGTAATTATTAGGTTTGTTATTTTTGCCCTAACTATTGCCACTTTAGCAAAGTGGTAATGGGTAGAGAAAATATTTATAAGTTTCTCAAATATTTTCTTTAAAAGTATGGAATAACACTGGAATACTGGAATACTCCCAAAATGATTTCTAAGGTTAATATTTTTGTTCATAAATTTCTATATATTTTTATATGAGTGTACAGTGAGCTGCATTTTTTAAAGTAGCGTTGTAATTTTGACTAATTGATGAGCAACAGCATACCCTTCTTTGTACATATTTATATATGTAAAAAAACTGTTTTGCATACCATATTATTAAAATATAGTCTCTTATGGTGTATTTCCAAATTGTTTTTTGGGGGGTGTACGGCGGTACTCCGCACATTAAAATATATATATATACTTAGAAATATTTTTCATTGCCTATTACCACTTTACTAAAGTGATAATATGTATAGGAAAAATACCAAACCTAATACTTACCTACTTTGAATAGTGGAATGCAGAATACAGAGAAATGCGAGCTGAAACAAGATGACTACCTTTAACTTTTGTAAAGGCAGTCATTAGCCAATCCGCTAATGACTTGTCATAACTATAGTACCACAAGCCTATTGCGGCCACAGATATCACTAAATTATAAACACTTAAAAGTTATGAAATACTTGCCCAATTTACCTGATGTACCCCACAGAATCATCTGTACATACAATATAAAATCATTCCAAATTTTGGCAAAACCTCACTGCCAGTTTTTGCTCTTTGCGAAATACAAAAGTCTATGTTAAATGTATTGGATTTTATGCCCGTTTGGGACCTCCCTTTTTTTCTTTGCACACCTTTGAAGAAACGCTGTGAAACTTTAAGGAATCTGAAAATGAAAAACCAGCTCTGAAATGTGTTTTGGACATTAATAAAACCAAGTGGGTTGATGCAGAGTCCCGCTGCTAGCACCTGATGTCTTTCTCAGCCGTCCTCATGAATGCTACCTCCCTTTTCAACTTGTGACACCAATGTGGCATCACCACAAGCCCGCTTTCCCGCGCTGGGCTTCTATCGCGGCTGGGATCAGCCGCTTCATATCCAACAAACAAGGGTAGACCCAATGAGAGAATCCTCGAGGTAGGTGAAGTAGTTCATCTATTTTATTGATGGCAGCTGCATACAGGTGGCAACAAGGTTACAATCATCATATTTCATCAGCCAAACCAGACGGGTTTTTTCCATTGGGGCGACCTTTCTGTTGGGACATGTAGCGGCTGAGCCCAGCCACGAAGGGAAGCCCACCGCCCGAAGGCAGGCCTGTGTTGGCGTCAAGCGGGCATCAGCACTGCGGGAGGCAGTTTTTCCGCAACATTTGGAAAGTGGTGCAGGCAGCGTTGAGAGACTGGGCATCGACCCTCAAGGGTAGTACTTGCTTTTAATTGGTTTTAACTGTGACGGACTTACTTTATGTTTGATACGGCACTACAAGAACCAGAGTGCAACGTAGATTGCCATGCCCACTGGGGCAGTACCTTGGAACTTATAAGTGTGTTGTAAGCCGTCCTGTTATCACAGCACCGCAAGCCATTGAAGAAGGGAACTGGAGTTTCCGAAACACGTTTGGCCCGAGTTTAATTTGGATGCATTTGTACTTTCAGCTGCCTGCCTGCAAAATATTGCTAATCTAGATGGAATTACATATCTGCCGGCTGGCTTCCTTCCATTGGGGCGACCTTTCTGTTGGGATAAATATATATATATATATATATTCACTGAAAAAACCATAGATTTTACAGACGCTATAGTTAGAAATTTGCATTTAAAAAACCGTAGAAATTCACTGAAAAAACCATAGGTTTCAGGGACATTATAGTTAGTAATTAGCATTTAAAAAACCTTAGAAATTCACTGAAAAAACCATAGGTTTCAGAGACGTTATAGTTAGTTGGACATTTGACTCATATAATACCAAAGAAATTCGCCTGTTATAGTTAGTTGAGCTAACTATAACTCGCGCTCACAATGCACTGCTGATGATGTCACATATTACATCACTCATGACACGGTCAGTGATATCACACATGACATCACTGATGACTTCTCAAACGACATCAAATTTGGCGATGCAGCGCGTGCAACAAAATTCTTTTTTTTCGTTACTTACCTGAAATCGTCCGTATGCCGCATTTTACAACCCCCCACCCTGCCACTCCCCCACCCCACGTCACCACCCGGTGGCACGCCCTACACGGGCCATGGCTGTTAGTATTCTGGAATCAGAATGGAACACTGGATTAGTGTTGATAAATAATAACTAGTCGGTCCGCGAATCCCCCGTTACTACTAGTCTACCAGATTAGATGGGTCCATTTTATTGTAATTGTTGTTTACATAAATGTTTTTTTGACAGTCTTTTAAAAATATTTTATTTGTTTCACACCAATCATCAATGTTTGTCTCTTTCTTTCCTATATCTTTCATGATTAGCACCCAGAGGCAAGAAGACGGGGTCAGAGTTGGCGAGAGCAGTTCAACAACACCAAGGACTGGAGGACCAGAACGAGGGCTCTTCTGCTGGCCCCAGTAAGTCTTCCTGTTTTTAATAATAATAATTCTTATTCACTAACTTTTACTGCACCGTATTTTTTCCGAACTATTGTTTCCATTTCCTAATGCTATTTTTTCCAACAATTATCCTTCGATCTAGACTATCTGTTTCTAAATTCTTGTTATCCCTGCCTCCGCTATGACTCTCTGTACTACTACTATTAGTCTGTCTGTAGCTAAGCTTGCCAAGTTGGCCACTCTTTATTTAAAAGGTTTTAAATAAAACTCAGATTCACCAGTAGCTCTAGCCATTGAGTCCAGTCCTTTGAGTTGTCCTCTTGTACTCCTTCTAGTCTTCTTAATCTTTGAGGCTTTATTAATCTGGATGTTTTTCGACAATGCCCACCAACAAAATGCCCAACCAGATTTTACTATCTTAATAGGATAGGACATACTACTACTGTTGTAGGGATTTTGCACATACAGTACTTTGCACAAGAAAATAGGATGTTGGTGATGGTAGGTTGTACCTTCCTCACACCTCAATCAGAACAGAACCCACCACAATCCCCTGCCCGACTAGTTATAGTAGTGTTTCATTACTATTAGCTCTCGGAACCCCCCCAATATATCCAATGAGTAGACAACCCAGAACATAACACTCCCGACCTCTCAGTCGTGGAAGCAATGCACATGCACACCCTTCCTTTCGCTCGCACACTCGTGTAAGTCCATCCACACCAAATACCACCGAGTCTATGTAAGTTCAAAAGTTTTATTTGCAACTGACAAGCTCTGTACGTTGTTCTATAATGCAGCACCAACAGCAAAATGCATAAGATTAAAACTATACCATTGTTACACTTAGTTACACTTACAACAACTACAAGTCCATAGAACAAAGAAAAAAAAAGCAAAATCATGATAACTGAACAGTGGTGGAAGCACCACCATCCCCTTTGTAGGAATATAGTTTATATAAAATTATAAATGAAGATCTCTGAGCGAAGTACTGGTTACATCATAAGCGTTGCCAAGCTCTGGTTCATAGAAGGGAATCTTCCGTCTATTATGAGAAAAATGGTGCGCGTTAGTATATTGCAAGCATTTCTCAGTCGTGCCAAAAAGTGTAGCATTTTGGATAAGCAATATGGACTAACACCAGAACTCCATAACAAAGTGGCTTGTTTTGTTTGACCTTGTGCGCAGCGCTTAGACAGTAGCAGTATGAGCTCATCTGGGCTCAAAGGCATCACTCTTTATACAACAAACTGCGAGGTAACGACATGTGTGCAAAAATAAAAGACACAAAGGTAAAATGGTTGCATGGCTCGGACTAACTAAGCAAAGACTAGAATGACCCTAGGGACCATATAACTACTAGTGTCTACTCTACTACTACCTGATTTGTACTAGTGATGTATGTTGTATATGTATGTATTACTATTAACTCATTGTTCAATCTTGCTAGTGAAAAATAGGGGGAGGTGTATCTGACACCTAAAAAATGTGTAATGTTTTTTCAAGGCACTCTACCAACCACCAGTGCCGGGGCCAGTGGCGAAGGCCTCGCGGCTGCTGACGGAGGAGAGGATGCGGCAGTTGCAGGAGGAGCTGCAGGGGGTGAGCCAGCAGTAATGGTGGGCGATGGTAAGTTAGATTCCTAATCCTTACTTATTGACATTACACTCACTGCAAGGGTGTACTGTCTAATACTGTACAGTTGAGACTTACTAAGTAAGAAGTTGTTGTGAACGGTTGAAGACACCCTTTACTTAACATTAGGAAAAGCATTAGCGGCAGGAGTGTTGAGTAACCAATGGCCTCTTCTATCTGATTTCAACTCAGCTGTGAAAGTTTTATGGAGAAGACTAAAAGTCAGATCAGATGACCTTGATGGATGGGTTGAATGAAAAGGGAAAGAAGAGTGGAAGGAAGAAGGACGGGCGAGATTTAATATTTATGACTAGCAGAGAAGGATATGTGGGATGCATGCATGCATAGGTGACTGATAGGAATCAGGTGCATGGTTGGTTGAATGCCTGAAACTCCCACAAATGTTAAAGTTCAAGAAAGCTGGAGGATAGATACATACCACAAATGTTATGTACTGTGCTTGCTAGTGTTACCGTGACACTATGTGTAGAATTAATTTGTCTTACTGCTTTGCTAAGAGTATATTTTACAATAGTCTTGTTTTTTCTTCTTGGTATGCAGCTACTCCTTCCAAGGGGAAACCTGACAGGAAGGAGTTGGCAGCCAAGGCCCAGCGCCGGAAGCTGGAGGCCATACAGAGTGAATATCGTCGGTTGGTGGTCCAGGAAGAGGAGGAGGAGGAGGCGGCAGCAGCTGCAGCCTCCTCTAATGCCCCGGGCCCCAGCCACCACCTACCAGTGGTACGGCGCCACTGTTTGGCAGCCACCCGGCGCCGCCCCTCCATCAGTGCTGCCCCCCGTGGATGCAACTGCCGCACATTGAAGCGCCATGTTGCCCGCTTAGAGTAGCAAGTATGTGACCTCCAGAGTCAAGTCCGCCGAACTTAAGACCCTGTTCATGCCCCTTTTTTATTTATTCTTTGGGTGAGTGGGAATCGGGCATTGGGTTTTCTCTTTTCATTGGACAATTGGACATTTTGTTGGACTTTTTCTTTACGGACATTGGTTGGGGTTAGGGAGAGGGGTGAGTCAGGTGCTGTGGGATTTTTTTATTACATAGTTTATTTTTGTTAGGGTATTAAATAATATATTTCTACTTTACATATGATGTTGTTAATGTTTTCTGGGTGGGGTTACTGTTTTACATCACACTGTATCCTTCTTTCCTTGCTGGTGCAGGGCCGCCCACAGCTAGTGTTTGATTTTAATAATTGGCTGACTTTGTAAGACACAAACAGATAGATGCGGCACCCCTCACTGAGTGACTTGTCCTACTAGTACTGTCAGTCTCTTCTACTCTAGGCACTCTGCAACTGGACTCAAAGGGATGTGTGAAATTGAATTAATGAAAACATGTCCATTATTAATTATGCCTCCCCCAAACTTCTCTTACCTTTGCTTGATGTTTAACTTAAGCACAGCGATGGCTGCATGGTGATGATGGTTTTCTTTCCTAACATGCCATGGTTGTGGTGGTAGTAGTAGTAGTAGACACTGGCAGCAGCATTTTCAAAAAAAGAAAATGAGACAGTCAGTAGCCTGAGAGAGACTCTTCGAGGAGTAGTAGAATGAAGTACAATACAGAACTTACTGCCAAACAATAATATGCAAAAATACAACAAAACAAAATGGTGGTGGGGATAGCCTAGTAGTACACAGAGTTATAAACCCTAGTTGTGTTGAGTCACTTGACTAGGCCTACAGTACACTGGACACAAGCGTAACTGTTAGTGCTGTGTAGGAGGATGACAACAAATCCATTAATCCAATCAATGCCGGCAATTAATTCTGATGTATTAGGTTCCTTTGTTAAAAAAATTACCTCACACATATACTGATCATGGGTGGGCAAGCAGAAAAGATCCCCGCCCTGCCTTGAAATTGAAGTACTGTTTCTTTTGCCACATCTGCCCCAGTAAGCGTGTGATAAATTATTGGTGTACATTTCATTTAGTCATACCTCAATAAGTCACACAGCCCGGGGAAAGAGGGTTAGGGTTTGTTGAATGGTTTGGAAGGGGGGTTTGGGGATAGGTTTGAGAAAGAAAAACAGTACGCATGGACAAACAACAAACAACAGAATCTTTGTAGACTACCATATCCATATCAATATGTTAAGGGAGAAAAAGGAAATGCATGCATGATGATGATAAGGAGACCTGGATTACATACAGTTTGTGCTCAGTGTTACCGGGCTTACTTTTACAGATATCAAATAAATTTTTAAAATATCTGTAGGGATGAATTATAAACAGAGAGCAAACCTAATGATAATAATAACAACAAAAACACACTGTTGTAATGATTGTAGACAAAAAAATGAATTGAATTATTTAAAAGATGATGAAAGTTGATGCTGTTACTGTGTTATCCTGGTCAAATAGGGAGTTGAATCTCAGCATTCCTCTTGGTCCTCCCTTCCATGGATGCTTCGTCCATCAATCTTGGGGGACGCCACTGCCTGCCTGGCAGATGTAGATTCATTGGTAAGGTAAGAGTGCATTGTTTTCCCAAGTATCACACAGGGTAAGACCCGGCCTGTAATTGTATATGCAAAAACAAAAGGGATATTGAGAAACCAAGTTGAAAAAAATGCAAAAGTTATGGTGTAGTGCAACAAAAACACTTTCCTAGGCGGCATGGATGCATCATCTCTGTTTCCAGCATTAACCCACAACACCAACAGGACAGAGCAGGCCCACGGTGACGGCACCCTTTGCACATCTTCCATTTAGCGTACATTTTTTTAAAGAGTTGGACAAAGCGCATATCCAGCAAAATAGCATTTTACAATTTAAGTGACTAAATCAATGCACCGCAGTCATACCACCGCTACACTTGACTCCACCGTTACACAGACATTTAGGTCTGCTGTGGTTGTTGTTTACGTGTTTACCTTTTATGCCACTCAAGAAACGCCCTGACTTATTCCATCAATCATCTCCGATTCGTGTACTGAGTGACTGTGAAAATACTATGTCACTGTGGTCATCATGATGGTGTTGTTCAACTCAGTCTGCAGTGTACCGAGTGAGTCCAGACTCCTGCAGTAGAAGTACAATTTTGTTATTAACCCCTTCAGCGCTGGGCGAATTCCGCCGCGGTGCTGAAGGGTTCGTGCGCGGGCGGGCCCATGACGGAACGGTTCCGTCATGAGCACAGCTCAACCGTGGCTCATGACGGAACCGTTCCGTCATGAGCATGGAAGGGGTTAAACAACAAGAGTGGAAATATTGACTTGAATCACTGTTAGTGTGTAGAGTAAATAGTAGTACACTGACTTCACTACATGCACAAAAAACAACAAACACACAAACACCAATCACTCAGAGTCGGTGTCCAATGCATGCCATTCATTCCCTGTTCCTTCTCATCTTAAGTGAAGGGGCCGTCTCTCTCGTCATCATCATCATGGTGTTGTCCTACTCAGTGTGCAGTGTACAGATTGAGTCCCCTTCCTATATTCAAAATGCAATGTATCGGCCTGCAGTAGAAGTACAAAGTTGTTATTAAAAATACAAGAAGGGAAAAAGTGACTTGAGTTACTTTTAGTGTGTAGATTATTACATAAAGTACAGAAAGTACACAATGAAGTAACTTCATGCACAACAAAGAACGACAAAATCACTCAGTCAGCGTCCAATGCATGGCATCATTCATTACCTGTTCCTTCTCATCTTTACTTAATGGGCAGTCTCTCTCGGATCAGAAAGGAGGATAGCTATAATAGTCATCATCAATCATGTTCCACTTCTTTTGGAGGGACTAGGAAAGATTTTCTTTTTTCTTCTATTTTGCATCATCCAATCATCATCTGTCTTCTTGAGGGCAATAGAATTTAGGGAGATTCAGGAGGATGGAGGAGCAGGATTCGGAGGAGTGTACTGTGAAATGCAGACAGCTGACACTCGTATATGGCAATAAAACGAGTAGAAGATGGCGGTGAGAGATTTGTTGTGATTCGAAGTTTCTAACTAGAAAGACAGACACACAAATAAAAGAAAATAAGGGAGGAAGACAGTAAGAAGTGCAAGCCTAATTGTCAGGGAAGTATAGCTCGTCCTCAAACTCTGGGGGTTCAACCAGAAGTAGGTAATCATCATCTAACACACCACTTCCATCACCTGAGCTGCTGTCCTCATCTTCCTCCCTTGATTCATGTATTGTATAATTCGGTGGTATAAAGTGCTGATTAATTTTGATCATGGTTAACCTCTCCAAGTTTTTGGGCGAGAGACTGGTCCTTCTCACAGTTACAATGGAACCAGCAGCACTGAAAACACGTTCAGAAGAGACACTTGCGACAGGGCAAGCCAGATAGTTTATCGCCAACCTGCTGAGCAGTGGCCATTGGCCCCTTTCCCATACCAATACCGCAATGGGTTTTGATCAATGTACACCTCTGTTGGGTCGTCTAGATAGGCCTGGACCATCCGCTCAATGTTCAGGGGTGCTAAACTTTTTTCGGGCTCTTTTCTCATCGCATCAGCACTTGACTTACCAATGCCTTGCTGTAAATACCAATCGTGTAACGATTTTACTGGGCCTAATGATCCAGTTATTGCTGTTGTCGATAGTGTTGGTGAGTGTTCTGAGCCAAACGCATAGCCCTCAGGCTACGAAGTTGAACTTGACGCCGGATGCCCTGCTGCAGTACTTGTTGTGGGTTTATCTAGCGGGCTTTTAATTAGCAGCTGTTCATTTTCCAACTTACTCGCTGACTCAGCTATCCAAGTTTTGTACCGGGCAACATCCATTTCTGAAAAAGGAATTAATTTCTTCAGTGCCCATTTTGTACGTGGATCCAGAATTGTTGCACAAATGTAATGTTTTTGTGACAAAATCTTATTTTGCACCCTTGTATTGTCAGCTAAGCGACGGGCTAAGCTCTCCACCAACTCATATGCTTCTTTTTTTTCCTCTACACCTTTGTATGCTTCAGACACCTCCTTCAGCTGTTGCTCTAGTATTTGCAACAATGGGAAAGCTTGGCCCATATTACAGTCCTCCTTGCTGGCTTCACGTGTGAAGACCTCGAAAGGAAGAAGCATCACAGTCAGGCATTTAACTAAGCACCATTGGTCCATCTGAAGCGTCATGCCTTTCACAGTAGCATCCCCTCTTCGCATGACATATTCGTTGATTGGCCTGTACTGCTCAGACGGTCAAGCATGTAATAAGTTGAGTTCCAACGTGTTGAAACCTCCTGGATGAATGCCTTGACTGGCATTCTATAGCCACGTTGAATGATCCTCATCTGCTTCCGAGCTTTAAAAGAATGGCTGAAATGAGTGCATATTCTTCGGCAGGTGGTCAGTAAGTTGCTGACCATGGCTTCTTTTTTCAGAAAGTCTTGAACTATAATGTTAATGCAGTGCGCCAAACACGGAACCCAGAAATAGGAACCAAGCTCCATGTCCTTAAGTACATTACTGCCATTATCTGTGGAAACAAAACCAGTCTTAAGCCCTCTTGGGCGCAGCCATCCAAAAACCTTTCTGTGAAACTCTTCCAATATGTTTACAACAGTAAGAGATTTCTCCATGACGAACATGGATACAGTTGCATGTTTCTGAGTAGCTTTAAAAATCTCAGCTGTGTCAACAGCACCTACTTCAGATAGCTTATCTCTAACCCTCACAAAAGAGACCCAGTGTGCAGTGATGCACATGTAATCAGTAGCTTGGCAACTGGTCCACATGTCTGTTGTCAGGTGGATATTGTGAACAGCCCTCTGCTGCAAAGCTTGTCCAACCAATTCCAGCACATCATGATGTAGTGCTGGAACAGCAACTCTTGCGAAATAGGACCGGCTGGGAACCTTCCATTTAGGGCAGATGGTCGACACAAATTCAAGGAAACCCACCCCTTCCACAAATGAAAAAGGGAGAAGGTCCAGCGCTAACATTTTAGTCAGCTTCGCATTGTACAACCGTACCGTTGGGTGGTTGCGTTGGTACTGCCCCTCCAACCTAAGCATGTTGTCAACAGTAGGCTGGATTATTTTCCTTTGTGGTGCAGTTGTTTTCTTTAACCCAGTTAGGCTCAATGACGCACTTTGTTTAATTGCAGTACTACTCGGTAGCCTTGGTGTCTCAGCCTGACTCTGACTCTTACTGTGGTGCCACTGAGATGTTGCTGAGGATGCGGGTGGTACCACTACGCTACTGGGGATAGGGCTAGAAATGTCTCCCTCTTGTTCACCTTCCACCACGTTAATATTGTCCCCTGATTCTTCACGCCCAACAACAATGGGATGAGTTTTACTTTGTTCTAAGCGAAGTAGGTGAGCCTCCCACACGATAGTGTGGTGTATTTTGAGATGACTTGTTTGGCCTCCGGTACCATAGTTTGTGCCAAGCTTACCCCGCCTAACAGCATGTCGACAAATTAAGCATATAGCAATGTTCTCCTCCTTACTGCTAACCAAAAAGAAGTCCCAAACTGGGGAGGGGAACTTTCTGGTGCTGCTGGATGTGCCACTTTCAATACCAGATGAACTGGAGGGTGTGCGTGGAATGTGACTCTGTGCAGCTACACTGTGACTTCTACCATTACCTACTGAGCAGGTGTTTGAGCTGGATGTAGGTCCCTGTCTTTCCTTTACAAATGCTAATATGGATGCTGGAGGTCGTGGTGGTGTTACCTATGTTGGTGGTATCCGTGCTACATCCCTTGCAGCCATTTTGGATAGGGTAATAATGTTGGTCTCCATCTCCGTTGGGCCAGGAGTGATGTCCGTGATGACTGGCTCATCATCATCATCATCATCCCCTTCTTGTACATCTACCTCCATAACTCTAAGGCTTTCTGGAACCTTCCTTTTCACTAGCATTGTCTTGTGGCGTGCATCACTCTCAGACTGAGCTGGTGGCTTCCAAGTGGCATCAAGATCATCAGAAGCAGGGCTTGAAGAAGAAGATGATGGACTAACCCTCCTTTTCCTTGCTGGGGGTCTGGAAGACAATGGATCTTCTGAAACAGTGGGTTGTTCCACTTTGTCTGCAGGAAGCTCGATTTCCTGAAATGCCCCTACTTCAGGAGGAATAACTACTATTGTGGGCTGTTTTTGTGGCTGTTGTTGTGGCTGCTGCTGTTCTTGCGGCTGCTGCTGTTCTTGCGGCGGCTGCTGTTCTTGCGGCTGCACCTGCTGCTGCACACTTATCTGATGAGTTTCCATCCGCCTGCATTGATTGTGTACTACTTTGCGATAATGACATTTCAACATCGCTGCTCGTTAGTAGACTGGCTACCTCTGCGACACTCATGGGCTTGGGCCTAGGTTGGTGGGGTTGGCCCGCTGGTGCGGAGGTGCTGCTCCCAGCTTGGTTCCCGGACAACGCTGCTGCATGCATAATTTCTTTGGTCCAAAAAAACACATTTGCCGGCACACCAGTCGTGGTTAGTGCCTCTTCCTTTTTCTGTTCCTTCTTCTTCTCACCGGCAACTTTCTTGGTACTGGAGGACCTGGTCCCTTTCTTTGTGCCCATCTTCTTCAGATGTCAGACAGGAAGCAGGTGCACAAGTTGCAGAGGTGTCTGTGGTCAAACGTGGACGTGATGTGGTGCGCAGCAGGACTTCTGTCTGGCAGTACAACGGATAATGTTGATAATTACCTCTTCCTCTGACAAAGCGCATATCCAGCAAAATAGCATTTTACAATTTAAGTGACTAAATCAATGCACCGCAGTCATACCACCGCTACACTTGACTCCACCGTTACACAGACATTTAGGTCTGCTGTGGTTGTTGTTTACGTGTTTACCTTTTATGCCACTCAAGAAACGCCCTGACTTATTCCATCAATCATCTCCGATTCGTGTACTGAGTGACTGTGAAAATACTATGTCACTGTGGTCATCATGATGGTGTTGTTCAACTCAGTCTGCAGTGTACCGAGTGAGTCCAGACTCCTGCAGTAGAAGTACAATTTTGTTATTAACCCCTTCAGCGCTGGGCGAATTCCGCCGCGGTGCTGAAGGGTTCGTGCGCGGGCGGGCCCATGACGGAACGGTTCCGTCATGAGCACAGCTCAACCGTGGCTCATGACGGAACCGTTCCGTCATGAGCATGGAAGGGGTTAAACAACAAGAGTGGAAATATTGACTTGAATCACTGTTAGTGTGTAGAGTAAATAGTAGTACACTGACTTCACTACATGCACAAAAAACAACAAACACACAAACACCAATCACTCAGAGTCGGTGTCCAATGCATGCCATTCATTCCCTGTTCCTTCTCATCTTAAGTGAAGGGGCCGTCTCTCTCGTCATCATCATCATGGTGTTGTCCTACTCAGTGTGCAGTGTACAGATTGAGTCCCCTTCCTATATTCAAAATGCAATGTATCGGCCTGCAGTAGAAGTACAAATTTGTTATTAAAAATACAAGAAGGGAAAAAGTGACTTGAGTTACTTTTAGTGTGTAGATTATTACATAAAGTACAGAAAGTACACAATGAAGTAACTTCATGCACAACAAAGAACGACAAAATCACTCAGTCAGCGTCCAATGCATGGCATCATTCATTACCTGTTCCTTCTCATCTTTACTTAATGGGCAGTCTCTCTCGGATCAGAAAGGAGGATAGCTATAATAGTCATCATCAATCATGTTCCACTTCTTTTGGAGGGACTAGGAAAGATTTTCTTTTTTCTTCTATTTTGCATCATCCAATCATCATCTGTCTTCTTGAGGGCAATAGAATTTAGGGAGATTCAGGAGGATGGAGGAGCAGGATTCGGAGGAGTGTACTGTGAAATGCAGACAGCTGACACTCGTATATGGCAATAAAACGAGTAGAAGATGGCGGTGAGAGATTTGTTGTGATTCGAAGTTTCTAACTAGAAAGACAGACACACAAATAAAAGAAAATAAGGGAGGAAGACAGTAAGAAGTGCAAGCCTAATTGTCAGGGAAGTATAGCTCGTCCTCAAACTCTGGGGGTTCAACCAGAAGTAGGTAATCATCATCTAACACACCACTTCCATCACCTGAGCTGCTGTCCTCATCTTCCTCCCTTGATTCATGTATTGTATAATTCGGTGGTATAAAGTGCTGATTAATTTTGATCATGGTTAACCTCTCCAAGTTTTTGGGCGAGAGACTGGTCCTTCTCACAGTTACAATGGAACCAGCAGCACTGAAAACACGTTCAGAAGAGACACTTGCGACAGGGCAAGCCAGATAGTTTATCGCCAACCTGCTGAGCAGTGGCCATTGGCCCCTTTCCCATACCAATACCGCAATGGGTTTTGATCAATGTACACCTCTGTTGGGTCGTCTAGATAGGCCTGGACCATCCGCTCAATGTTCAGGGGTGCTAAACTTTTTTCGGGCTCTTTTCTCATCGCATCAGCACTTGACTTACCAATGCCTTGCTGTAAATACCAATCGTGTAACGATTTTACTGGGCCTAATGATCCAGTTATTGCTGTTGTCGATAGTGTTGGTGAGTGTTCTGAGCCAAACGCATAGCCCTCAGGCTACGAAGTTGAACTTGACGCCGGATGCCCTGCTGCAGTACTTGTTGTGGGTTTATCTAGCGGGCTTTTAATTAGCAGCTGTTCATTTTCCAACTTACTCGCTGACTCAGCTATCCAAGTTTTGTACCGGGCAACATCCATTTCTGAAAAAGGAATTAATTTCTTCAGTGCCCATTTTGTACGTGGATCCAGAATTGTTGCACAAATGTAATGTTTTTGTGACAAAATCTTATTTTGCACCCTTGTATTGTCAGCTAAGCGACGGGCTAAGCTCTCCACCAACTCATATGCTTCTTTTTTTTCCTCTACACCTTTGTATGCTTCAGACACCTCCTTCAGCTGTTGCTCTAGTATTTGCAACAATGGGAAAGCTTGGCCCATATTACAGTCCTCCTTGCTGGCTTCACGTGTGAAGAGCTCGAAAGGAAGAAGCATCACAGTCAGGCATTTAACTAAGCACCATTGGTCCATCTGAAGCGTCATGCCTTTCACAGTAGCATCCCCTCTTCGCATGACATATTCGTTGATTGGCCTGTACTGCTCAGACGGTCAAGCATGTAATAAGTTGAGTTCCAACGTGTTGAAACCTCCTGGATGAATGCCTTGACTGGCATTCTATAGCCACGTTGAATGATCCTCATCTGCTTCCGAGCTTTAAAAGAATGGCTGAAATGAGTGCATATTCTTCGGCAGGTGGTCAGTAAGTTGCTGACCATGGCTTCTTTTTTCAGAAAGTCTTGAACTATAATGTTAATGCAGTGCGCCAAACACGGAACCCAGAAATAGGAACCAAGCTCCATGTCCTTAAGTACATTACTGCCATTATCTGTGGAAACAAAACCAGTCTTAAGCCCTCTTGGGCGCAGCCATCCAAAAACCTTTCTGTGAAACTCTTCCAATATGTTTACAACAGTAAGAGATTTCTCCATGACGAACATGGATACAGTTGCATGTTTCTGAGTAGCTTTAAAAATCTCAGCTGTGTCAACAGCACCTACTTCAGATAGCTTATCTCTAACCCTCACAAAAGAGACCCAGTGTGCAGTGATGCACATGTAATCAGTAGCTTGGCAACTGGTCCACATGTCTGTTGTCAGGTGGATATTGTGAACAGCCCTCTGCTGCAAAGCTTGTCCAACCAATTCCAGCACATCATGATGTAGTGCTGGAACAGCAACTCTTGCGAAATAGGACCGGCTGGGAACCTTCCATTTAGGGCAGATGGTCGACACAAATTCAAGGAAACCCACCCCTTCCACAAATGAAAAAGGGAGAAGGTCCAGCGCTAACATTTTAGTCAGCTTCGCATTGTACAACCGTACCGTTGGGTGGTTGCGTTGGTACTGCCCCTCCAACCTAAGCATGTTGTCAACAGTAGGCTGGATTATTTTCCTTTGTGGTGCAGTTGTTTTCTTTAACCCAGTTAGGCTCAATGACGCACTTTGTTTAATTGCAGTACTACTCGGTAGCCTTGGTGTCTCAGCCTGACTCTGACTCTTACTGTGGTGCCACTGAGATGTTGCTGAGGATGCGGGTGGTACCACTACGCTACTGGGGATAGGGCTAGAAATGTCTCCCTCTTGTTCACCTTCCACCACGTTAATATTGTCCCCTGATTCTTCACGCCCAACAACAATGGGATGAGTTTTACTTTGTTCTAAGCGAAGTAGGTGAGCCTCCCACACGATAGTGTGGTGTATTTTGAGATGACTTGTTTGGCCTCCGGTACCATATTTTGTGCCAAGCTTACCCCGCCTAACAGCATGTCGACAAATTGAGCATATAGCAATGTTCTCCTCCTTACTGCTAACCAAAAAGAAGTCCCAAACTGGGGAGGGGAACTTTCTGGTGCTGCTGGATGTGCCACTTTCAATACCAGATGAACTGGAGGGTGTGCGTGGAATGTGACTCTGTGCAGCTACACTGTGACTTCTACCATTACCTACTGAGCAGGTGTTTGAGCTGGATGTAGGTCCCTGTCTTTCCTTTGCAAATGCAAATATGGATGCTGGAGGTCGTGGTGGTGTTACCTATGTTGGTGGTATCCGTGCTACATCCCTTGCAGCCATTTTGGATAGGGTAATAATGTTGGTCTCCATCTCCGTTGGGCCAGGAGTGATGTCCGTGATGACTGGCTCATCATCATCATCATCATCCCCTTCTTGTACATCTACCTCCATAACTCTAAGGCTTTCTGGAACCTTCCTTTTCACTAGCATTGTCTTGTGGCGTGCATCACTCTCAGACTGAGCTGGTGGCTTCCAAGTGGCATCAAGATCATCAGAAGCAGGGCTTGAAGAAGAAGATGATGGACTAACCCTCCTTTTCCTTGCTGGGGGTCTGGAAGACAATGGATCTTCTGAAACAGTGGGTTGTTCCACTTTGTCTGCAGGAAGCTCGATTTCCTGAAATGCCCCTACTTCAGGAGGAATAACTACTATTGTGGGCTGTTTTTGTGGCTGTTGTTGTGGCTGCTGCTGTTCTTGCGGCTGCTGCTGTTCTTGCGGCGGCTGCTGTTCTTGCGGCTGCACCTGCTGCTGCACACTTATCTGATGAGTTTCCATCCGCCTGCATTGATTGTGTACTACTTTGCGATAATGACATTTCAACATCGCTGCTCGTTAGTAGACTGGCTACCTCTGCGACACTCATGGGCTTGGGCCTAGGTTGGTGGGGTTGGCCCGCTGGTGCGGAGGTGCTGCTCCCAGCTTGGTTCCCGGACAACGCTGCTGCATGCATAATTTCTTTGGTCCAAAAAAACACATTTGCCGGCACACCAGTCGTGGTTAGTGCCTCTTCCTTTTTCTGTTCCTTCTTCTTCTCACCGGCAACTTTCTTGGTACTGGAGGACCTGGTCCCTTTCTTTGTGCCCATCTTCTTCAGATGTCAGACAGGAAGCAGGTGCACAAGTTGCAGAGGTGTCTGTGGTCAAACGTGGACGTGATGTGGTGCGCAGCAGGACTTCTGTCTGGCAGTACAACGGATAATGTTGATAATTACCTCTTCCTCTGACTTTTTGTGCACCTAAAAGCAAATAAGCCAGGAGAAGAACATCAGTGAAATGTTGCATTTGTTGTTGTGGTTCAAATAACCCCTTCCCTGCGGGGGTAATTCCCCCACGGTGCCGGGGGGGTCCGCGGCGCCACTGTGCTCGTGACGAGCTCAGCTCATCATGATTCACAGTGGAGCCATGCTCATGATGAGCTGAGCTCGTCACGACCCCGCCCACTGAATAATTCTCCCACACAGGCGGGGAATTTATCGCGTGTGGGCAGGCCGCGGCCGTTATGACAAGCTCAGCCCGTCATGAGCACAGCTCCATTGTGACCCATGATGAGCTGAGCTCGTCATGAGCATGGAAGGGGTTAATACTAGTACAAACAAACAAATAAAAGATATAGTGTAGCGATTTGTGAGACTTTGGCAACAAGGGCTATGGTATACTATTTACTGTGTACAGTGTACACACTACACTCGCAGGAAGGATAGGAAAGAATAAGAACAACAACCAAAGTACAAATGTAATGGAAGGGAGCTGCTGCTGGCAAAGGGGATGGATGGAAGCAGTAAGCCAATAGGAAAACCATGCAGGCCTATATGGCAAAAGCAGCACACTAATAACTCCCACCAGCCACATGGAAACTCACAATCACAAGCAACAAGCAGGAGGCCTGGGAAACAATGAACTGACAAAAGGCCTATAAAAAAAGCCAGGCAAAAGATGCATGCTAAACCACACTGCTTTGCCTTTTTAATGCAATAAAATGCAAAAACGAAACCCCACAGGGCTATACAATGTCTGCAGGGTGCTCACCAACACATCAGGCACACACAACAAAGGCATTTCTTTAACACACACGCAAAGACAGAAATACCCCCCCAAAACACATTTTCCATATCAATCCAATGCCATCCATATCCTAAATGATGTTTGAAAAACATTCAACACACACCAAAGGAACAGTTGTTTCATCATGCACCCACCCATGACTAGCTCTGGGCCTACTGGCTACCCCCAGCAATTTAAAAAAAAGAATGATAAGTACCAAAATTGTAGTTGCAGCAACTGCAATGAACCCCAATCAAACAGGCACAACACCAACTTACTTGAAAAAAATATCAAATTCAAAAGTCCTCAAATCCAATGATAATGATGCAGCAGAGAAAAAAAAGGACAGCCAAATGTCAATCTGAGGAGTTTTTTCATCCAAATCATCATTTACAGAAGGTTTTATGCTGCTAGAGATAATATTCTTCTCCAGATTGAAAATTTGGCGTGTTCCCGATTGCGAGCTTCACCACACTTCCGCCGGATGTCGATGGCGTGTCCAAAATGACGTGTTTGCGATCTCATGCTCTCTGTCGCAGTGGAGATTGATGTGTTCGCGACCTCATGTTCTCTCTCGTGGTGGAAAATTACGTGTTCACGATCTCAGACTCTCGCGGTGTCTGATGGCGAGGCGAATGACGTGGTCGCGAACTCTTGTGGGATAGCGCGACCGGCTATCAACATCTCGTGGAGCATGCAAACGGATTGGAAAACTCGTTGGTGAACGTGGGGATCCCGGTAAGGCGATCGCACGCGCGAGAATGCATTTTCAAAGCGAACATGAAAAAAATCTCCGCAACGATGCGAATTGTGGAAATTTTGGCATTTTCGCGCTCTCTGCGGAACGCGAAAATGTCAAAATATCGTAAATTCCACGAGCGAAACGGAATTTGATACCCACCCTTACTTCATGCATAGCAATCGCTGCTTTATTTTCCAGTATTGGTTGTCCAAGAGGATCTTGGCTACATTGACTATCTTGAGAACTTTCATTAGCTATTTCAGCTGTAATAGTCTTTTCCTGTTCAACATTTTTAAATATGTAGCGAAAATTGTACATGCAATGCTATCTTTACATGCATTAAAAGAATCTTCATAGCAGTCAAAGCCTCCAAGTAATTAACTTTTGCTACGTCATGGTTTAAAGAGTTGGAAACGTGCTAAATAGTAAAATTCTCGCTTATCTGGAGTTTCACAACTGAGTTTCTTGTGGTTTATAAGATTACCCTTTGCATGTTTTACTAAACAACCATGACATCCAACTACTGCATATTTTCCTTTTTTTAAATTCTGTTTAACATTTCTTTTGAAGCTGTAATGTTGAAGTACTTCATACAGACATAGCTGTTCCAGATGTCGACTCCTTTTCAGATAGTATGTGTCCAACATATTAGTTTTAAGAATGTCTGTATTGTCTGGTTCATTTGCTGCTAAGTATTCAATTTCTTCTAATGATTTTAACACTCTATTCCGTGAGCAGGCAAGACCTAAACTTACCCAAATGATTCCTCGAGACTTTGAATATAAACTTGAAGAGCACTAGCGGTCTGAACATTCATAGGATCCAATTTCTTGGTGGGAAAGCATTTTCAAAGTAAAGCTGTAAAATTTTTGGCTGACGCTTTTCTCTTGGGCAATTTCTTCCCACATTTGTTTCATCTCTGTTTTTTCTGATTTTGTTATGTACGATGTAACATAACGGGCAACAGCAGTTGAGTTATCTGCAACATACTGGATGTCCATGTTCGCATTCCACATTTTTAAAATGACTGGATTGTAGTCATTGATATACTTTGACACTTTTGTTCTGTTTAAGTTGTAGGTATTCTTTGGAGATTTCTGAGTTATTGTGTGCCTATCAGAAGAAAAAAAAGAATTTACTATTCCTTTAAAAATGACTGGATGTGGAAAACCAAACCGACATTTGGTATAAAATTTTCCTTTAGACTTGTATTTTCTTCTGCAGTACTTTCCACAACGGTGACTTTGGAAACGTAAAACTTGCTGTCTCAAGCTTCTATCTTTTTCTTCTCTTGGAATCTCATATGTCACATACTGTTCGATGAAACTTAGGTGCATCCTTGACCCATAGTAGCATATGTATATGAGGTACACCTCTTGCTTGGTACTCCTTTCTCCAAAAGAAATAGGTAACTTCTCCAAGAGGTGGATTCTTCTTATTGCAGATAAAAGACATCATAACTTGAAACCTATGATTAAAATATCTGCACACATTTACAGGATCCAATGAACACAGTTCACCAGGAGTCTTTATTTCAACATTTTTAATATTGGAATTCACTTCTCTTAGAAACTCAAGCTAATCTTCCCATGCATACTCTGCACAGCTAAGTGTGACAAACCATGTTGGTGTAACTAAGTTTTGTAACATACACTTGAGTTATCCATGACGACGATACCAATACTCATCTGTTCCACGTTGACATGCCATCAAATTGATTAACTGTGCTTCTAAATTTTCATCTTTTTTTCAACTTTCTCCCCAAATTCTTTCGCAGAAAGAAGTGCTTAATGAACTCCAGTTTGAAGTATGTGGTTCACTGCATACGACAGAGAAGATAAATCACTTTCAAACAAAAGGTGAAATATGTATGGAATGCACTGTCGAAATCTAGAATCTTCAGAATATAATCTTGTTGACCGATATTCTGAAGCTGGACTACTTACAGGTCGGTCATCATATCGTCCACCTTCTCCAGTAGGAAACAGCTGTGGAAAACAACGAGCTTCCAAGCTCTTCTTCCATACACTCATTGGAGTTCCCTGTGCTTTTTTTATTTGAAATAACTCAATGCTGCTTCCTATTACTTCTTTTGAATGCAAAGGACATATTGTGTAATGTTCATAAATCTCTTCAGTCCTTGACTTGTCCACTTTCTCTATTTGACCACTTGAAATTTCACATTCATCTTCTAAACTTATTACCTGTTCATCCACATTTACAGTTTTGTAATAAATATTGTTCTCAATAAGATATAAGGTAGCCTTTTCAACTTTATTAACATCCACAAATTCTTGCCATATTTTCCGACTCTTTGTTGGTACACCATTTACTAGAATGACTACTGTCTCATTTTCCTCTTTCTCTCCAGCAATAGTTTCAATATTTTTCTTAAAATTCAAAGGTAAGTAAACCACTCTTCCTTTCAGCCCTCTTTGCAAGTCTGTTGGTGGCAGTTTCACTGTTTTGGGTCCATCCGAATTATAGGTTGAAAAGGATGAACAGATTGAATTAGATCCGACTTATATGTATTCAATTCTGCCAGTTCCTCCGGAATAGCTACTAATTCTAAGTTATTATGTACTGCTCTAGCAGGCATTTTGTTCTCTTCTAATTTGTTGTAACAATATTTACATATACGTTGATCACTACCTAACTCAAATCGACCTTCCACCAACAAGTAATTTGCAAATTCTTCAGACTTACTATTGTTCTCCTTTTCACCTTTCAAATACAAATCAACATTCCAGTTTGACTTTTATAATGAGTATGTCGACAACAAACACAAACATAGTTTGGTATTTCAGAGCACACAACATTAAACCTTCCAATTTCTTCTTCAAACTGATCAGTGCTAATCACTTTCCCATCTCCTTCAACATTTGTAATTGTCAAACTTTCACTTTCTATTGACTGCTCTTCTGAGACAAAATATCGCATTTCAATACTATCACGCTTTTTTGAACATCTAATAAAGAACCATGTAAAAGAGCTGTATTCAGTTCACTTAAAGATAATGCAGGACTTTTTACATAGTACAGTTTCCTTACAAACCTCCGCATTTCTGAATGGTGTACTGCTATCATTCTCAAGTGATGAAAAACACTTTTACACACTTTTCTTGAAAGACAAGCCACAGAATGCCGATGTTTCTCAGTATATTTTCTTACATTACATGGATCTAGTCCTTGCAACAACTTAATCTTCTGTTTAATACTTTTCTGTGTATATTCTCGTAGCAAATTTCGCATTATATCAACAGAATCCTGTCGAATACTACAAATACTGCTACAACCCCACTTATACACAGGAGCTTGTGTACGTTTCCCTTGCACTTCTTCAACTATTAACTCTTCTGCACTTTTACCAGCCAATTCCTCTTTTGGAAGGGGACAACCATCCTGAACTTCGTAGCAATGACCTCCAGTATCAACTGCAAATGGTAAACTATTTTCCTGGAAGTAACTTTCCTCATTAAAAAAGGCTCACTACTAGAAGTATGTTTCTAATGTCCACTAAAGATTTTGCAAAAGTTGGTTCTGTTCACAAGTCTTTTTCTTCTACTTTTCTCTTCCAACACTTTGATTACTTTATCTAATACTTTGATCATCTTCAAAATCACAATTAATAACTTCTGTTTTAAAGTAAAAGCAGTATCCACTATACTTTTGATACGCTGCTTCTGTTTGAATTGCAGCACTTTCTTTTTATATTTGCAGCATGTTCTCATTAAATTCTGAATCACTCTAGTTCGAAAAAGCCTGACGAATTTCTTGAAATTGTTTTTGTCTCCGGGTAACAGATACTGTTTCTTTATCATGCTTTCTTTTCCTTGTACTTGAAATTTAAGTCTCCTTCTCCTTACTTGAACAATTCTTCTTTTTCCTTTGTGTGATGTTATTTTCATTAAATGTATGTAATGTTTTTCTCAGAAATTGTCTAGTGTTTTTACCAGAAGAAACTGTTTGTGTAGTGCTCTAATTTTTTTGTAATTGAAAATCTTTTCTTTTCTGCACATATAAATGCTTCTTTTCTTGTCTTTTTTTCTCAGTTCTTCTAGGCATTTTCACATTTTTATCCAAACAAAATAATTTTCTGGAATAAAAAATAGATTCAATTATTTTTTACATCAGTTCAATATGTTACAATAATAACATACAATTACATAAATTCTACTGACGGCTTCCAGAGGCAGTGCTGCAACGTGATGGAGCATGGCACGGGAGCAGTAGGATGACGGGCAGTGCCATAGAAGATACAGCAAGTATTTATTTAATTATTTACATACACATTTACAATTTACATGTAACTGCACTACCTCGTACTTTTCACCTCTCCACCACATCCCACCACACACCCCACCACCCCACACACTCCCTCTGCAACCCACCGCAGACAACTTTATAGATGATATTTTTAAAAATTGTAATCTTAGGATGATATTATCAACCAAACGGCACACAGAAAAATTAACATTATTAGCCTAACAATTTTATCTACAACTTTGCAAACATGACACTGCACCCAAAGCTTTAATTGGAGGGGAGGGAGTCTGAGCACCAGCAGTTTATTTTTGGGGGCCTCGAAACAGATCTCTATGGGGCTCTATTTTCGGGCCTCGCAAAGGAAGTCCGTTGTTTTTTGTTTTTAGGTCTCGACCTTGCTATCGCGTAAGCGATCGCAAAGCGAGACTATAGAGAGCGGGTTTGGAAAGTGCTCCCAAAAAGCGTATTGCATGGCTAGCACGCGCACAATCACGCGCATCGTGCCGCCATGCAATCCGCCTTTTGGGAGCACTTCAAAGGGTCCCCTCCCCCGCCCGCAAGCGCGCGCGCGCCACGCTCCGCCGAGCATGTCTTTTTTTTTTTTTTTACTTTAAGTGCGAGGCGCGCGTGCGGCCAATGCTTGTTTTAAAGATAAGGTTTAACATGCCACCCACCCACACACACTCACTCCTCTGTGGCCCCAAAACAAATATCTGAGCAAATGGCTCAATAAGCAAACACCAAGTGGCATGAAGTTAGGTAAACAGATGAACAGCCAGACACGTCTCGAGTTACCTGAAATTGAAATGAGGGAAGTGTGCCTTTAAGCTAAGCGCGCAGATCAGATAAGCTCCTTACTTCTTCAGGGGAGGGGGCCATCTTTGCTTAGATTGCCCTCTTTGCCAGTCTGATTATAGAAGCGCAACACCTTTTAAATGCTAATCTGTTACAGAGGCTAATCACCTTGTAAACACGCAGATTTCCCGAGCGCTCTCTTTTTGGGCCAGGAAAGTGGCTGCACCGTGACTAGCTGGCTGTGTAGCCAACATGGTAATCCTCGGAGTGTCTTGCAAATGGCGGCCTTCTTCGTTCGCTGCGTGGTTGGCTTCGAGGACAGAGCTTGCCACATATACATAGGGATTAGCCAGCGGCTGTCTTGGACATCAAAGAGAAGGAAGTGTAGTTGGGACACAGTTGACTTTGATTTATTTAGATGCAGATACAGGCTTGCTTCAATGCTGCTTTGATTTGCATGAGATGGAATACAGACGAGGGGCTCGCAAACTCTCGGACACCCTCTCTTGCCATCGTATATTTTGCATGTTATCAACAAACTGAGGACAATAATTTGTTCATACAAAAAAAAAGCACTTCTGCAAAAAAAAAAAGTAATGAAGCTCCAAGGCAAACTTTAATTTTGAATGTAACCATGTCTGAGACGGGTCATTTTGGGAACAGGAAGGAGGAGCCGGAAGAGGCGACGCGGTCGTGGAGGGAGGAGTCCGAGGAGAGGGCGGGGCCTTGCTCCTCAAAGTACTTCTGCTCTATTCTTCTGCAGAAGGCGATCAGGTTGCTGTAGTTCTTCACTCTGTCACACAGCTCGCCGTTTGTCAGCTGGGTGGTGAGGATGGTGAACAGATGTCCAAACACCAGCGCGTCCAGCTCGGTGGGCCCGGAGAGAAAGGGAACAGAAACCCCACACACGTTAGCGTGCTAATAAACGTGTAAAATGTTCTACAGATGAGAAACTGCTAAAAAACGTGTAAAATGTTCTACAACTGAGAAACAGCCCGCCGTTTTTGTGTAACACTTGCTGCTACCGCTTTTTCCGTTTCGTAAACAATAGACGCGCATATTATCTATTATAATGCTGTCCAATTTATGTACGTTTGGAAAGTTTAGTATGAGCTGCCAAGATTCGAACCTGCTACATCAACGAGCCCTTAATTTACTGACCTATATTTAGTAAACAAACTGCCTTTCAAAAATAGACATCTAGTGTATATTGTAAACAAACAAACAAACAAAAAATAACACACACCACGGCCAATTTCACAAATATTTCATATTCTTACAACCAGATAGCAGAACATCAGAAAGCTAATTTTCTCACAAGGTAAGCAACTCGTGAACCAACCTTTTCTCATAAAAATAGTCAATTTTGTTGAACATGAAAGTGACTGTATGAGTTTCAGTTTCCAGACATTCACTCACTCATTCATTCGGAGACTTGCGGAAGTAGGAAAATACTGTGGCAGAAAAGTAATGTGGGGCAGAAAAGCACACAGGGACACGCATCACACATTTGTATGCTCATCTAAAAACACGATGCATGTGTGGGTTTATTTTAAAAGTGTCAAAATGCAACAGAATCGACGCTGGCTGTATATGCAAATTTAGGCTGTAAACATAGGAAGATGTGATAATCAGAGGGTACTGGAGGCTGAGGACAAATAGAGCAATGCAAGCTACCAATCATTGGACCCCCTGTGTGCTCGAAGATGCTGCACAGGTAGAAAGAGATGGTATAGCAGACTCCAGGCTCATTCTTGAAAGCTCTGAGGAAACTGTTCAACATTAGTGCCCTTTTTAGGTCTCGCCTGAGCCAGCGCTTTAGCGCTGCTCTGGCGAGAGTTTTAGTAAGTGTGATTTGGAAGTGCAGACTAGTGGCTATTCAGGCCTCCAACTACAGTGCATGTGCGCAAGGCGCGCGCACCATTTGTCAGCCTGCGTCATCACTTTTGCGGCCGCTTTGATGTTCTCAGTGAGCCGCGCGGCCACTGAGAACATCAAAGCGGCCGTGAAAGAGCACACCATTTGTCAGCCTGCGTGTCTCTCTCCGCCTACCCCCCTCCCTTATCCCACTTCCTGCTTGTTCCACGCATTCCCTCCTCGTCAGTTTAATTTTCCTTTTCCCCATCTTCCCGCACCCCCCCCTTTGTTCATGATCGCGATCAGTTTCGATTTCACGGGCGGCCGAGTCACTTTTGATTGTTTATTTCATGCAGTCTCTCCGTGACTGTTGCAGCCCATCTCTGCTCTGAAGAGTGTGGTCCGTCCTCTCAATAGCACGAAGGCACAGACAAGAATCAAGTGTGAAACTTCAGGCAATCATGGAGAATAAAGACATGGTGGATTAAGACTACACCAAGTAGAACAGGAAGCGACACCTCGGCTTCACCAACTGCTGCTGTGGGATTCAGTGGTACGTGCAGGGGATTTCAAGTCGAGGAGCTCGCCTATCGCAGCAGGCGGTGCAGCTGTGACACCTAGTGGTGCCACTCTCATATGCCTGTCCATCACTCACACTCGGATTAACGCATTTACCTCATCTTCCTTAAAGAGTTTGGCTCTCCTAACTCGCCACCTCCCCCCTGCACACACCCCCCAAATAAACACACTACTTCATCCTCATTACACAGTAAACATGTTTAGAGGAGTGCTTCGTGGGCAGCCGACAGAAGGCATAGCACGTGTGGGGCTCTGGCAGCCTGCGCCCTCTCTTCTAGGCATGACGCAGACAGTGTCGTCATTGTTGATACTCAAGTGTCCAGTTCGGTATCACGCCGATGCCACTTGAATTAGATCACACTTAATGGTAGATTGATAGCAGTCCGGAGATGTTTGCTTATAATAAATCATTTATGGAAGCATACCGGCACTACAACACATCGCACTAGGCTGCCACATAAAAGTAAAGGTGGGAAAGCCAACAAATTGACTGGTAGAGCTGAGCCAGAGCCCAGGCTGGGCTTGGCTCTAAGAGCCCTTGGACCAGCCGAGCCCTCGTTTGCCATGTCAATCATGCAACAAGCCTCAGGCTGCACAGAAAGAGGCTTTGGACAGCTATCCAGAAAAAGAATTGGCATAGCCAATAGGTCTCGCTTTTGGGACCTTATAAGTATTTAGTTATGCAGCACAATATCCTTGGTGCAACAACATTAACTGTTGCATGGTTAAACACTTATAAGGTCCCAAAGGCGAGACCTATGGCTATGCCAATGCTTGTTTTTATTGGACTGTAGTGAGACAGTGATACCATGCACATTGCTCACTCCTAAAAAGTGGAGACATCATGTCAGGCGAGTCGCGTTGTAGGAGAAAAGAAATCCTTTAAAGAGAGCCATTTTCTCTCACGATTTCCCTTCTCTTTTTGCAGCACAGGAGCAACATCATCGTGGCGTGATTAGCAGAGCGACCACCAGGCGCACAACGCCCATCGCCCCGGACTCCCTGAGATAGTTTCCCAATAGCACACACAGAGCTGCACCCGAGTACTTCACAGGTCTTCAAAAGACCATTTGCTTGTAAATGATGCTCTGTTTTTTTCCACCCCTTTTTAGAGCCCCTACATCCCCACTCTGCCTATTGCTGAAAGAACTAGCCTCCGCCGAAATGTCGCTCTGGTTGTGCCTTTGGAGACGACCACACGCAGCCAACTCCAACACAACCCTGCTCTCACCTTTCACAGGGTGTTGCTAGTGCTACGAAAACACACGCTTTGCCTGACTCACTTAGTGGCATATTATCAAGAACGGCATTAAAATTATCGCTGCTTTAGAGGCAGGAAACTGCAGTGAAAGCGGCAATAATGAGCTTGATAATATGCCCTTGTGAATTCCATAGACGCCCAGCTTCACACCACAACCTGGCCGGCTATGGTAATTGACAAGGGCATATCATCAAGCCCATTATCGCTGCTTTAGTGGCAGTTTCCTGCCGTTAAAGCGGTAATACTTTTAACGCCATTCTTGATAATATGCCCCGTTATCTTTCCAAATTAACGACTTACACCGAAAAGCTGCTTTACATTACTTTCCCTACATCAACCTTTGTTTAAAACACCACCAGAGAAGGGTGGTGAACTCTGGTCCACAAACAGCAACTCAAAGCTTTCTTGTTCTTTAGCAGAAACTTCATCTGCTTCTCAATGATTATCGCCAGCCTTTTCGGCCCCTTAAGAGGCTGGGTGGATGAGTATAATACGCAGTATTTAGGATCGGCGGCGGAGAGTGCACGAAAATAAGGACGGGTAGTTGAATAAAGGGAGACTGGATGGATGGCCAGATGGATGAATGGATAGCTAGATGGATGGATGGATGGATATATGGATGAATGGAAGGATAAATGGATGCATGGACCAGTACTTAGGATACACAGGTGGGCTGATGCGTGGGATTGGTTCTGGGACAGATGTATGTATGAATATATGGGCGTATAACTGGATGGATGGCACAGTGCTTACCATAGTCGAGTAGGCTGATAGATACTTAGAATAACTGCAGGGACAGATGTATGTATGTATGTAGGTAGGAATGTCTGAATGAATTGAAAGATGGTTGGATGGCGCAGTTCTTATGATGAATGGATGCAGGGCTTTTAGTGGGCCGGCTCTGAGCACCGGCAGTTATTTTCAGAAAAACTCGAAACGGGTCTCTATCGGGCTCTATTTTCGGCCCTCGCAAAGGTAGTCAAGGTTTCATTTTTTTTTTATTGGACTGCAGTCAGAGCATGCACATCGATGTGCGCATGCTCGTTTTGCTCACTGCTGAGAAGTGGAGACATAATGCTACGTGACAGGGCAATCCTTTAAAGAGCGTGTTTCCCGAACGTAGGATAATTCGAGGGGATTTTCTTAAGCACACAATGCTAGTCAACTTCATGTAGACCACGCCCCTACTTGGATAGCCCACACCCCTTTAACAGGTTTGCCCCACCCCTTTTAGAGCACCCCCAGTTTTTTTTCACACTTTAAGCCCTCACTGCACCATAGTAACAAAGAAATGGTCCAAGTTTCCATTTAAATGTACAATGTCACCAAGTTTCATAATTTGCCACCAACGCTGGCAGCCTTCTACACAGTGCAAGAGTGTCTATCAGCACGAAGATTTGTTATCCACAGAAATGTTGTGTGATTTGCGTAGCTGTCTGCTGGAACCAAATGGTATTAAAACATGCAAATTTGCGAGAAAAACGTATACCATACCATAAAACGCTTCATAAATGGGCCCAGTGCCACTACACCACCCTCATCCCCATTCTTGCTTAACCTTACGAAATCAAAGAAAGACCCCAGCAAACCTGGTAGAGCCACTATAGCAACACAGGGACTTAATTTGAACAAGACTCTGCCGGAACGCCCAGCAACAAAAGGTATTAAAACATGCAAATTTCTGGATAGAACATATACCATGCTATAGAGCACTTTATAAATTGACCCAGTGGGTCATCTTTACTAACTACACATATGCACGTTACAAATGTCCATGTTATAATCAGCAAAATACCCACCACTCCCACCCCCACCCCTTCCCTTGCTTAACCTTACAAAATTAAAACAACAAGCCCCAGTACTCCCGTTAGCGCCACTATAGCCATACATAGCCTTAATTTCAACAGGTGTCTGCCGGAACGCTCATCAGCAAAAGGTATTGAAACCTGCAATTTTCTAAGTAAAACATACACCATAGCATAGGGCAGTTTATAAATAGTCCCAGTACCACTACACCACCTCCACACCCGCCCTTGCTTAACTTAACTACGCAATAAAACAAAGAGCCCCAGCAAACCTGGAAGCGTCACTATAGCCATACAGAGGCTTAATTTCAACAGATATCTCCCGAAACACTCATCAGCAAAACGTATTAAAACATGTAAATTTGCGGGTAAAACATATACCATGCCATAGGGCGCTTTATAAATGGTCCCAGTGGTACTACATCACCTTTAGTAGCTAGACATCTGCACGTTGCTAAAGTCTGTGTTTTAATCACCAACATACCCACCTCTCCCACCCCCACCACCGCCATTGCTTAACCGCACGAAATCAAAGAGAAACCGCCACCATTCCTAGTAGCGCCACTATACCCATACTCGGCCTTCATTTTTAAAGGTGTCTTTTGTAATGCTTATCATTCAAAATTATTCAAACATGCAAATTGGCGGGTAAAACATAAACCATCCTATACCACGGTTTATAAATGGGCCCAGTGGCACTACACCACCTTTACCAGCTATACATCTGTATGTTAATACAGTTGTTTAAACACTCTGTAGAGTGTATAGCAGAGGATGGGGAGAGTAAACAAAGTTGTAATTCCCAAACTTTTAATATACTGTCACTTTACTGTATGTATATTAAGGATATTAAATTGAATGAAAAAATTGACGAGTGTCTCAAAAGAGATATTGAAACTGAGCACCGGTAAAACCCGGACCACTTAAACACCTACGAATATTCAGCACAGGAACACAGCCTGACAATTACTATTACTTGTAATAACATGCACTTTACTAATGCCAAGAAAGTCATACAGAAAATTTATCGAACATTTTCATTTCTTTTTTATCTCTCACACATTTATAAAACATCTCTTCTAAAGAAACACTCCCCAACCACTTCTATTTCATAAGAACAGACAATAATTAATACGTTTACTACCATATATTTTAGTATATCTACCTTTTTATTATTCACTAGTCACAAACTACTAAAACTATTAACTATACCCAAATGCAAACCAGAAACCATGTTCATATTATATCTCAACCTCTATTCAAATTATTCAAACTATGCGTACATATAAAAGGAACGTATCACTTTTACTATCTCCATCTCCTCTCCATGTCATCTCCAAACACTGTGAGACGGCCTCACAGTACAACAACCTACCTAGACTTATATTCAAATCTACCTCTCACTGTCAAAAATGAGACCACAACCTGCCCACATAATATTTCTGGGTTTGGTTTTATCGCTTTTAACTTAATACCAAATACATCTCCTCCCCACCTTCCAAACTACTTCCACAAAAAGTGTAATTTGCAAACGTGGGACATTTTGTTTATCTCGCCTGAATACATTAACAAACCCAAATTAACGCTGTACCTCATTTTCAAAACCATACCGTCCTTTAAAGGTGACAAACTACATTTCTTCTTTGTGAAAAATTCCTAAACATATATAGAGTACTTATATAACAACAGGTCAAACATTATGCATATTTTATAACCAATATGAAACACCACACTTTACTAACAGGATATCATTTTGAAATAAAAAATACTTTCAAACTTAAAAATATCACCTCAAATACTTAATCACCATCACAGAACACATAACATACCTTGTTCATTTCTACCTCACCTTTGTAGTTGGTATGCAGATTTCAAATGTCACACACGCATGCAATTCTTTCTTTCTCACACAGTACATGTAATGCACCGCTTTCATCAAGAATGAAACCACAAATGGCACAATTTCTCTGTCGCTCCACATATAAATACATCTAAACAACAAATCAGAATACTTAATTCCTTCATCGACATTCCAAAACTTATCTCCATTGTTTTTAAAAAAAAAGTGCATCTGAAAAGCTACTTAATATTTCGCGCCACACACAGGTCAGAAGTTCAACTTATTTTATCACCACACTTTCTGTAACATTCTACGACACCTGCAGGTTTAAAGTTCCCGATTTTTTTAAACATAACCTTTTCTTTTTCAGCATATTCTCCAACATTTAACACCAGTTGCGGGTTAAAAGTTCACCATTGTTTTAAGTTACAAATGTACCTTCCAAATGCAAGTAGCACGTCTGGTTGAGCTTTGCACATTTCATCCTATCATATGTACTCCACGTTTAGACTGCTCTTTATTAACCAATGACAAACATGCTTTTTCACGCAACTAATATGCACCCTAGATTTTAGTACTCAATGCTTCTTATCTTCCAATCAATTATCGTTTTCTGTCTAGTTTGCACTTTACAAATACCGTATTGATTTACCTTCGCACTCCCTGTATAACACCACCTAAGCACCATATACAAATTACCGTGTTCCAAACAAAACTTCCTCCTACTACGTATAAAATATTACTGACACTACTTAGACAGGTGTGGCACAGCGGCCAGGGCACATGACTTCACACCATAAGACACACAGTTTAGGCTCACGCCTTCATCCCCGACTCCCGCATCAGCTCACCTTAGCAGCATCCGACTCTTTGCAATACCTCACTTAATTTCCGTACCCAGGACTTTCAGACCAGTAGCTATGAGTAGTTCGCTTCGCACCCCCTCTATAGCACACCCTAAACACCCCCACAAAGGTTACAGTGCTCCTACCGCCATCTTTCCTACTATTTTTGCCCTTTTTCCCCTTACTCACTTCGACAGAATCACAAAATGGCAGCCAACACTTCCTAGTTGCAACAGCTCGCAGCGCTCCCAACCAATAAGCAGCAAGCTCGTGCTCGTAACGCCTCAGCCAATCAGATGGCAGAATTCCCAAATATCGATATCTGTACATTTTGATATCTCTCAAAAACTACTGAACGGATTTACACCAAATAAACAAAAGTGCGCTTTCTAGACCCATACCCTTCTCCCTGCCAAATTTGGGGTAATGTCGTTTACCCGTTCGACCTGTAGCCTTGTATAAAGTTTCCTATGGAAATTAACATGGAGAAAACACGTTTTGGGACCCCTCTTTTTTCTCGGTCCCACCTTGAAGAATCATCCCCAAACATAGGAGCTGATATGAACAAAGAATTAGTTTAGAAAATTTCAAGAAGATTCATCAAACGACGCCACAGTTATAAGCAAAACAAAAAAAATTCTTCCTATGGAAACTTGGTCCTAATTATAAATACCTACTGGTGACCGCCAGTAGATTATATATATATATAAATATATATATATAAATATATCACTGAAAAAACCATAGGTTTCAGGGACGGTATAGTTAGTAATTAGCATTTAAAAAACCTTAGAAATTCACTGAAAAAACCATAGGTTTCAGAGACGTTATAGTTAGTTGGACATTTGACTCATATAATATCAAAGAAATTCGCCTGTTATAGTTAGTTGAGCTAACTATAACTCGCGCTCACAATGCACTGCTGATGATGTCACATATTACATCACTCATGACACGGTCAGTGATATCACACATGACATCACTGATGACTTCTCAAACGACATCAAATTTGGCGATGCAGCGCGCGCAACAAAATTCTTTTTTTTCGTTACTTACCTGAAATCGTCCGTGTGCCGCATTTTACAACCCCCCACCCTGCCACTCCCCCACCCCACGTCACCGCCCGGTGGCACGCCCTACACGGGCCATGGCTGTTAGTATTCTGGAATCAGAATGGAACACTGGATTAGTGTTGATAAATAATAACTAGTCGGTCCGCGAATCCCCAGTTACTACTTGTCTACCAGATTAGATGGGTCCATTTTATTGCAATTGTTGTTTACATAAATGTTTTTTTGACAGTCTTTTAAAAATATTTTATTTGTTTCACACCAATCATCAATGTTTGTCTCTTTCTTTCTTATATCTTTCATGATTAGCACCCAGAGGCAAGAAGACGGGGTCAGAGTTGGCGAGAGCAGTTCAACAACACCAAGGACTGGAGGGCCAGAACGAGGGCTCTTCTGCTGGCCCCAGTAAGTCTTCCTGTTTTTAATAATAATAATTCTTATTCACTATCTTTTACTGCACCGTATTTTTTCCGAACTATTGTTTCCATTTCCTAATGCTATTTTTTCCAACAATTATCCTTCGATCTAGACTATCTGTTTCTAAATTCTTGTTATCTCTGCCTCCGCTATGACTCTCTGTACTACTACTATTAGTCTGTCTGTAGCTAAGCTTGCCAAGTTGGCCACTCTTTATTTAAAATTTTTTAAATAAAACTCAGATTCACCAGTAGCTCTAGCCATTGAGTCCAGTCCTTTGAGTTGTCCTCTTGTACTCCTTCTAGTCTTCTTAATCTTTGAGGGTTTATTAATCTGGATGTTTTTCGACAATGCCCACCAACAAAATGCCCAACCAGATTTTACTATCTTGATAGGATAGGACATACTACTACTGTTGTAGGGATTTTGCACATACAGTACTTTGCACAAGAAAATAGGATGTTGGTGATGGTAGGTTGTACCTTCCTCACACCTCAATCAGAACAGAACCCACCACAATCCCCTGCCCGACTAGTTATAGTAGTGTTTCATTACTAATAGCTCTCGGAACCCCCCAATATATCCAATGAGTAGACAACCCAGAACATAACACTCCCGACCTCTCAGTCGTGGAAGCAATGCACATGCACACCCTTCCTTTCGCTCGCACACTCGTGTAAGTCCATCCACACCAAATACCACCGAGTCTATGTAAGTTCAAAAGTTTTATTTGCAACTGACAAGCTCTGTACGTTGTTCTATAATGCAGCACCAACAGCAAAATGCATAAGATTAAAACTATACCATTGTTACACTTAGTTACACTTACAACAACTACAAGTCCATAGAACAAAGAAAAAAAAAGCAAAATCATGATAACTGAACAGTGGTGGAAGCACCACCATCCCCTTTGTAGGAATATAGTTTATATAAAATTATAAATGAAGATCTCTGAGCGAAGTACTGGTTACATCATAAGCGCTGCCAAGCTCTGGTTCATAGAAGGGAATCTTCCGTCTATTATGAGAAAAATGGTGCGCGTTAGTATATTGCAAGCATTTCTCAGTCGTGCCAAAAAGTGTAGCATTTTGGATAAGCAATATGGACTAACACCAGAACTCCATAACAAAGTGGCTTGTTTTGTTTGACCTTGTGCGCAGCGCTTAGACAGTAGCAGTATGAGCTCATCTGGGCTCAAAGGCATCACTCTTTATACAACAAGCTGCGAGGTAACGACATGTGTGCAAAAATAAAAAACACAAAGGTAAAATGGTTGCATGGCTCGGACTAACTAAGCAAAGACTTGAATGACCCTAGGGACCATATAACTACTAGTGTCTACTCTACTACTACCTGATTTGTACTAGTGATGTATGTTGTATATGTATGTATTACTATTAACTCATTTTTCAATCTTGCTAGTGAAAAATAGGAGGAGGTGTATCTGACACCTAAAAAATGTGTAATGTTTTTTCAAGGCACTCTACCAACCACCAGTGCCGGGGCCAGCGGCAAAGGCCTCGCGGCTGCTGACGGAGGAGAGGATGCGGCAGTTGTAGGAGGAGCTGCAGGGGGTGAGCCAGCAGCAATGGTGGGCGATGGTAAGTTAGATTCCTAATCCTTACTTATTGACATTACACTCACTGCAAGGGTGTACTGTCTAATACTGTACAGTTGAGACTTACTAAGTAAGAAGTTGTTGTGAACGGTTGAAGACACCCTTTACTTAGCATAAGGAAAAGCATTAGCGGCAGGAGTGTTGAGTAACCAATGGCCTCTTCTATCTGATTTCAACTCAGCTGTGAAAGTTTTATGGAGAAGACTAAAAGTCAGATCAGATGACCTTGATGGATGGGTTGAATGAAAAGGGAAAGAAGAGTGGAAAGAAGAAGGACGGGCGAGATTTAATATTTATGACTAGCAGAGAAGGATATGTGCGATGCATGTATGCATAGGTGACTGATAGGAATCAGGTGCATGGTTGCTTGAATGCCTGAAACTCCCACAAATGTTAAAGTTCAAGAAAGCTGGAGGATAGATACATACCACAAATGTTATGTACTGTGCTTGCTAGTGTTACCGTGACACTATGTGTAGAATTAATTTGTCTTACTGCTTTGCTAAGAGTATATTTTACAATAGTCTTGTTTTTTCTTCTTGGTATGCAGCTACTCCTTCCAAGGGGAATCCTGACAGGAAGGAGTTGGCAGCCAAGGCCCGGCGCCGGAAGCTGGAGGCCATACAGAGTGCATATCGTCGGTTGGTGGTCCAGGAAGAGGAGGAGGAGGAGGCGGCAGCAGCTGCAGCCTCCTCTAATGCCCCGGGCCCCAGCCACCACCCTCCAGTGGTACGGCGCCACCGTCTGGCAGCCACCCGGCACCGCCCCTCCATCAGTGCTGCCCCCCGTGGATGCAACTGCCGCACATTGAAGCGCCATGTTGCCCGCTTAGAGTAGCAAGTATGTGTCCTCCAGAGTCAAGTCCGCCGAACTTAGGACCCTGTTCATGCCCCTTTTTTATTTATTCTTTGGGTGAGTGGGAATCGGGCATTTGGTTTTCTCTTTTCATTGGACAATTGGACATTTTGTTGGACTTTTTCTTTACGGACATTGGTTGGGGTTAGGGAGAGGGGTGAGTCAGGTGTTGTGGGATTTTTTTACATAGTTTATTTTTGTTAGGGTATTAAATATTATATTTCTACTTTACATATGATGTTGTTAATGTTTTCTGGGTGGGGTTACTGTTTTACATCACCCTGTATCCTCCTTTCCTTGCTGGTGCAGGGCTGCCCACAGCTAGTGTTTGATTTTAATAATTGGCTGACTTTGTAAGACACAAACAGATAGATGCGGCACCCCTCACTGAGTGACTTGTCCTACTAGTACTGTCAGTCTCTTCTACTCTAGGCACTCTGCAACTGGACTCAAAGGGATGTGTGAAATTGAATTAATGAAAACATGTCCATTATTAATTATGCCTCCCCAAACTTCTCTTACCTTTGCTTGATGTTTAACTTAAGCACAGCGATGGCTGCATGGTGATGATGGTTTTCTTTCCTAACATGCCATGGTTGTGGTGGTAGTAGTAGTAGTAGACACTGGCAGCAGCATTTTCAAAAAAAGAAAATGAGACAGTCAGTTGCCTGAGAGAGACTCTTCGAGGAGTAGTAGAATGAAGTACAATACAGAACTTACTGCCAAACAATAATATGCAAAAATACAACAAAACAAAATGGTGGTGGGGATAGCCTAGTAGTATACTGAGTTATAAACTCTAGTTGTGTTGAGTCACTTGACTAGGCCTACAGTACACTGGACACAAGCGTAACTGTTAGTGCTGTGTAGGAGGATGACAACAAATCCATTAATCCAATCAATGCCGGCAATTAATTCTGATGTATTAGGTTCCTTTGTTAAAAAAATTACCTCACACATATACTGCTCATGGGTGGGCAAGCAGAAAAGATCCCCGCCCTGCCTTGAAATTGAAGTACTGTTTCTTTTGCCACATCTGCCCCAGCAAGCGTGTGATAAATTATTGGTGTACATTTCATTTAGTCATACCTCAATAAGTCACACAGCCCGGGGAAAGAGGGTTAGGGTTTGTTGAATGGTTGGGAAGGGGGGTTTGGGGATAGGTTTGAGAAAGAAAAACAGTACGCATGGACAAACAACAAACAACAGAATCTTTGTAGACTACCATATCCATATCAATATGTTAAGGGAGAAAAAGGAAATGCATGCAGGATGATGATAAGGAGACCCAGATTACATACAGTTTGTGCTCAGTGTTACCGGGCTTACTTTTACAGATATCAAAGACATTTTTAAAATATCTGTAGGGATGAATTATAAACAGAGAGGAAACCTAATGATAATAATAACAACAAAAACACACTGTTGTAATGATTGTAGACAAAAAAATTAATTGAATTATTTAAAAGATGATGAAAGTTGATACTGTTACTGTGTTATCCTGGTCAAATAGGGAGTTGAATCTCAGCATTCCTCTTGGTCCTCCCTTCCATGGATGCTTCGTCCATCAATCTTGGGGGACGCCACTGCCTGCCTGGCAGATGTAGATTCATTGGTAAGGTAAGAGTGCATTGTTTTCCCAAGTATCACACAGGGTAAGACCCGGCCTGTAATTGTATATGCAAAAACAAAAGGGATATTGAGAAACCAAGTTGAAAAAAATGCAAAAGTTATGGTGTAGTGCAACAAAAACACTTTCCTAGGCGGCATGGATGCATCATCTCTGTTTCCAGCATTAACCCACAACACCAACAGGACAGAGCAGGCCCACGGTGACGGCACCCTTTGCACATCTTCCATTTAGCATACATTTTTTTAAAGAGTTGGACAAAGCGCATATCCAGCAAAATAGCATTTTACAATTTAAGTGACTAAATCAATGCACCGCAGTCATACCACCGCTACACTTGACTCCACCGTTACACAGACATTTAGGTCTGCTGTGGTTGTTGTTTACTTGTTTACCTTTTATGCCACTCAAGAAACGCCCTGACTTATTCCATCAATCATCTCCGATCCGTGTACTGAGTGACTGTGAAAATACTATGTCACTGTGGTCATCATGATGGTGTTGTTCAACTCAGTCTGCAGTGTACCGAGTGAGTCCAGACTCCTGCAGTAGAAGTACAATTTTGTTATTAAACAACAAGAGTGGAAATATTGACTTGAATCACTGTTAGTGTGTAGAGTAAATAGTAGTACACTTTGACTTCACTACATGCACAAAAAACAACAAAAACACAAACACCAATCACTCAGAGTCGGTGTCCAATGCATGCCATTCATTCCCTGTTCCTTCTCATCTTAAGTGAAGGGGCCGTCTCTCTCATCATCATCATCATGGTGTTGTCCTACTCAGTGTGCAGTGTACAGATTGAGTCCCCTTCCTATATTCAAAATGCAATGTATCGGCCTGCAGTAGAAGTACAAATTTGTTATTAAAAATACAAGAAGGGAAAAAGTGGCTTGAGTTACTTTTAGTGTGTAGATTATTACATAAAGTACAGAAAGTACACAATGAAGTAACTTCATGCACAACAAAGAACAACAAAATCACTCAGTCAGTGTCCAATGCATGGCATCATTCATTACCTGTTCCTTCTCATCTTTACTTAATGGGCAGTCACTCTCGGATCAGAAAGGAGGATAGCTATAATAGTCATCATCAATCATGTTCCACTTCTTTTGGAGGGACTAGGAAAGATTTTCTTTTTTCATCATCCAATCATCATCTGTCTTCTTGAGGGCAATAGAATTTAGGGAGATTCAGGAGGATGCAGGAGCAGGATTCGGAGGAGTGTACTGTGAAATGCAGACAGCTGACACTCGTATATGGCAATAAAACGAGTAGAAGATGGTGGTGAGAGATTTGTTGTGATTCGAAGTTTCTAACCAGAAAGACAGACACACAAATAAAAGAAAATAAGGGAGGAAGACAGTAAGAAGTGCAAGCCTAATTGTCAGGGAAGTATAGCTCGTCCTCAAACTCTGGGGGTTCCACCAGAAGTAGGTAATCATCATCTAACACACCACTTCCATCACCTGAGCTGCTGTCCTCATCTTCCTCCCTTGATTCATGTATTGTGTAATTCGGTGGTATAAAGTGCTGATTAATTTTGATCATGGTTAACCTCTCCAAGTTTTTGGGCGAGAGACTGGTCCTTCTCACAGTTACAATGGAACCAGCAGCACTGAAAACACGTTCAGAAGAGACACTTGCGACAGGGCAAGCCAGATAGTTTATCGCCAACCTGCTGAGCAGTGGCCATTGGCCCCTTTCCCATACCAATACCGCAATGGGTTTTGATCAATATACACCTCTGTTGGGTCGTTTAGATAGGCCTGGACCATCCGCTCAATGTTCAGGGGTGCTAAACTTTTTTCGGGCTCTTTTCTTATCGCATCAGCACTTGACTTACCAATGCCTTGCTGTAAATACCAATCGTGTAACGATTTTACTGGGCCTAATGATCCAGTTATTGCTGTTGTCGATAGTGTTGGTGAGTGTTCTGAGCCAAACGCATAGCCTTCAGGCTCCGAAGTTGAACTTGATGCCGGATTCCCTGCTGCAGTACTTGTTGTGGGTTTATCTAGCGGGCTTTTAATTAGCAGCTGTTCATTTTCCCACTTACTCGCTGACTCAGCTATCCAAGTTTTGTACCGGGCAACATCCATTTCTGAAAAAGGAATTAATTTCTTCAGTGCCCATTTTGTACGTGGATCCAGAATTGTTGCACAAATGTAATGTTTTTGCGACAAAATCTTATTTTGCACCCTTGTATTGTCAGCTAAGCGACGGGCTAAGCTCTCCACCAACTCATATGCTTCTTTTTTTTCCTCTACACATTTGTATGCTTCAGACAACTCCTTCAGCTGATGCTCTAGTATTTGCAACAATGGGAAAGCTTGGCCTATATTACAGTCCTCCTTGCTGACTTCACGTGTGAAGACCTCGAAAGGAAGAAGCATCACAGTCAGGCATTTAACTAGGCACCATTGGTCCATCTGAAGCATCATGCCTTTCACAGTAGCATCCCCTCTTCGCATGACATATTCGTTGATTGGCCTGTACTGCTCAGACGGTCAAGCATGTAATAAGTTGAGTTCCAACGTGTTGCAACCTCCTGGATGAATGCTTTGACTGGCATTCTATAGCCACGTTAAATGATCCTCATCTGCTTCCGAGCTTTAAAATAATGGCTGAAATGAGTGCATATTCTTCGGCAGGTGGTCAGTAAGTTGCTGACTATGGCTTCTTTTTTCAGAAAGTCTTGAACTATAATGTTAATGCAGTGCGCCAAACACGGAACCCAGAAATAGGACCCAAGCTCCATGTCCTTAAGTACATTACTGCCATTATCTGTGGAAACAAAACCAATCTTAAGCCCTCTTGGGCGCAGCCTTCCAAAAACCTTCCTGTGAAACTCTTCCAATATGTTTACAGCAGTAAGAGATTTCTCCATGACAAACATGGATACAGTTGCATGTTTCTGAGTAGCTTTAAAAATCTCAGCTGTGTCAACAGCACCTACTTCAGATAGCTTATCTCTAACCCTCACAAAAGAGACCCAGTGTGCAGTGATGCACATGTAATCAGTGGCTTGGCAACTGGTCCACATGTCTGTTGTCAGGTGGATATTGTGAACAGCCCTCTGCTGCAAAACTTGTCCAAGCAATTCCAGCACATCATGATGTAGTGATGGAACAGCAACTCTTGCGAAATAGGACCGGCTGGGAACCTTCCATTTAGGGCAGATGGTCGACACAAATTCAAGAAATACCCACCCCTTCCACAAATGAAAAAGGGAGAAGGTCCAGCGCTAACATTTTAGTCAGCTTCACATTGTACAACCGTGCCGTTGGGTGGTTGCGTTGGTACTGCCCCTCCAACCTAAGCATGCTGTCAACAGTAGGCTGGATTATTTTCCTTTGTGGTGCAGTTGTTTTCTTTAGGAGCCGGGAGACCACAGTAGGTGCCTAGCGGGTGCTGCTCTCTGACCAAAATCTGTGTTACGAGGAGCGCACTCCTCCCCCTCCTGATCAGCGATCAATATTCAGCCATAGTGTCTTTTTTCACTGCGGTGTCTGCCAATGAGCTGATACCACTTCCACACACCTTAGAGAGTGTGTAGGTAAATTACCCTTTTTATTTTTCACTATTCACGTGGCCCTATTTTGCCACTCACTGCACTTCCTGGTCCTGAAGAAAGCCCCGCACATCCTGAGGTGGGCTGAAACATGTAGACCAACCACATAGCCAACTATTAGAAATTGAATCCTTTTCGTAGTTGCTTCACATAATTTTTAATTTTAATATATCCTGAGCCGCCTTTAATAAATTTCCCTCGGCAAGGATTCTCAGAGGTATTTTTAATCTTTCACCACATCACGCTATCACACCACACCAGCTCCGCTGTAGTCAGGCGTTGCAGCACAACCGGGAGGCGCTCGGCCACCCGGTTGGGGCCCCTATGATGAAGCATGACACCAACCAGGTTGGTGTGTGAGGGGCCTTTTACTCACCTAGTGGGTTCCCAAGCACTGCTTGCCAGTGATTGTACCAACACCACTGGGTTCGTCCATTTTTGATTAAACTCGTTGTTTTCTTTAACCCAGTTAGGCTCAATGACGCACTTTGTTTAATTGCAGTACTACTCGGTAGCCTTGGTGTCTCAGCCTGACTCTGACTCTTACTGTGGTGCCACTGAGATGTTGCTGAGGATGTGGGTGGTACCACTACACTACTGGGGATAGGGCTAGAAATGTCTCCCTCTTGTTCACCTTCCACCGCGATAATATTGTCCCCTGATTCTTCACGCCCAACAACAATGGGTTGAATTTTACTTTGTTCTAAGCGAAGTAGGTGAGCCTCCCACACAATAGTGTGGTGTATTTTGAGATGACTTGTTTGGCCTCCGGTACCATAGTTTGTGCCAAGTTTACCCCGCCTAACAGCATGTCGACAAATTGAGCATATAGCAATGTTCTCCTCCTTACTGCTAACCAAAAAGAAGTCACAAACTGGGGAGGGGAACTTTCTGGTGCTGCTGGATGTGCCACTTTCAATACCAGATGAACTGGAGGGTGTGCTTGGAATGTGACTCTGTGCAGCTACACTGTGACTTCTGCCATTACCTACTGAGCAGGTGTTTGAGCTGGATGTAGGTCCCTGTCTTTCCTTTGCAAATGCAAATATGGATGCTGGAGGTCGTGGTGGTGTTACCTGTGTTGGTGGTATCCGTGCTACATCCCTTGCAGCCATTTTGGATAGGGTAATAATGTTGGTCTTCATCTCCGTTGGGCCGGGAGTGATGTCCATGATGACTGGCTCGTCATCATCATCATCCCCTTCTTGTACATCTACCTCCATAACTCTAAGGCTTTCTGGAACCTTCCTTTTCACTAGCATTGTCTTGTGGCGTGCATCACTCTCAGACTGAGCTGGTGGCTTCCAAGTGGCATCAAGAACATCAGAAGCAGGGCTTGAAGAAGAAGATGATGGACTAACCCTCCTTTTCCTTGCTGGGGGTCTGGAAGACAATGGATCTTCTGAAACAGTGGGTTGTTCCACTTTGTCTGCAGGAAGCTCGATTTCCTGAAATGCCCCTACTTCAGGAGGAATAACTACTATTGTGGGCTGTTTTTGTGGCTGTTGTTGTGGCTGCTGCTGTTCTTGCGGCTGCTGCTGTTCTTGCGGCGGCTGCTGTTCTTGCGGCTGCACCTGCTGCTGCACACTTATCTGATGAGTTTCCGTTCGCCTGCATTGATTGTGTACTACTTTGCGATAATGACATTTCAACATCGCTGCTCGTTAGTAGACTGGCTACCTCTGCGACACTCATGGGCTTGGGCCTAGGTTGGTGGGGTTGGCCCGCTGGTGCGGAGGTGCTGCTCCCAGCTTGGTTCCCGGACAACGCTGCTGCATGCATAATTTCTTTGGTCCAAAAAAACACATTTGCCGGCACACCAGTCGTGGTTAGTGCCTCTTCCTTTTTCTGTTCCTTCTTCTCACCGGGAACTTTCTTGGTACTGGAGGACCTGGTCCCTTTCTTTGTGCCCATCTTCTTCAGATGTCAGACAGGACGCAGGTGCACAAGTTGCAGAGGTGTCTGTGGTCAAACGTGGACGTGATGTGGTGCGCAGCAGGACTTCTGTCTGGCAGTACAACGGATACTGTTGATAATTTCCTCTTCCTCTGACATTTTGTGCACCTAAAAGCAAATAAGCCAGGAGAAGAACATCAGTGAAATGTTGCATTTGTTGTTGTGGTTCCAATAACCCCTTCCCTGCGGGGGTAATTCCCCCACGGTGCCGGGGGGGTCCGCGGCGCCACTGTGCTCGTGACGAGCTCAGCTCGTCATGATTCACAGTGGAGCCATGCTCATGATGAGCTGAGCTCGTCACGACCCCGCCCACTGAATAATTCTCCCACACAGGCGGGGAATTTATCGTGTGTGGGCAGGCCGCGGCCGTTATGACAAGCTCAGCCCGTCATGAGCACAGCTCCATTGTGACCCATGATGAGCTGAGCTCGTCATGAGCATGGAAGGGGTTAATACTGGTACAAACAAACAAACAAAAGATATAGTGTAGCGATTTGTGACACTTTGGCAACAAGGGCTATGGTATACTATTTACTGTGTACAGTGTACACACTACACTCTCAGGAAGGATAGGAAAGAATAAGAACAACAACCAAAGTACAAATGTAATGGAAGGGAGCTGCTGCTGGCAAAGGGGATGGATGGAAGCAGTAAGCCAATAGGAAAACCATGCAGGCCTATATGGCAAAAGCAGCACACTAATAACTCCCACCAGAAAAGGCCACCAGCCACATGGAAACTCACAATCACAAGCAACAAGCAGGAGGCCTGGGAAACAATGAACTGACAAAAGGCCTATAAAAAAAGCCAGGCAAAAGATGCATGCTAAACCACACTGCTTTGCCTTTTTAATGCAATAAAATGCAAAAACGAAACCCCACAGGGCAATACAATGTCTGCAGGGTGCTCACCAACACATCAGGCACACACAACAAAGGCATTTCTTTAACACACACCCAAAAACAGAAATACCATCCAAAAAAGACATTTTTCCAACTCAATCCAATGCCATCCATGCCCTAAATGATGTTTAAATTCAACGGAACACACAGAAACACTTGTTTAATGCACCTATGGCTACCTGCTCTGAGCCTACTGGATGAAAGCAGGCCCGTGGGCAGACAAGGTCACACAAGCTTGCAGGCCTAGGTTTCAAAAGGGACACCAGCCATATGGCCAGGCCCACCCAACTTCAAGAAACAGAAGACAGACAATACAGGCCTATTGCAAAAAGCACACTGCCTGCCTTCAAAATGACCGCCAGCCTCATGGCCAGGCCCACAACAAGAAGCCTAGGCCACAAAGGAAAACCATGCAGGCCTATATCTGGCAAAAGCAGCACACTAATAACTCCCACCAGAAAAGGCCACCAGCCACACGGACAGTCACAAATCACAAGCAACAAGCAGGAGGCCTGGGAAACAATGAACTGACAAAAGGCCTATAAAAGAAGCCAGGCAAAAGATGCATGCTAAACAACACTGCTTTGCCTTTTTAATGCAATAAAATGCAAAAACGAAAACCCCACAGGACAAAACAAGGTCTGCAGGGTGCACACCAACACACCAGGCGCACACAACAAAGGCATTTCTTTAACACACACCCAAAGACAGAAATACCCCCCCAAAACACATTTTCCATATCAATCCAATGCCATCCATGGCCTAAATGATGTTTGAAAAACATTCAACACACACCAAAGGAACAGTTGTTTCATCATGCACCCACCCATGACTAGCTCTGGGCCTACTGGCTACCCCCAGCAATTTAAAAAAAAGAATGATAAGTACCAAAATTGTAGTTGCAGCAACTGCAATGCCCCCAATCAAACAGGTTCAACACCAACTTACTTGAAAAAAATATCAAATTCAAAAGTCCTCAAATCCAATGATAATGATGTAGCAGAGACAAAAAAGGACAGCCAAATGTCAATCTGAGGAGTTTTTTCATCCAAATCATCATTTACAGAAGGTTTTATGCTGCTAGAGATAATATTCTTCTCCAGATTGAAAATTTGGTGTGTTCCCGATTGCGAGCTTCACCACACTTCCGCCGGATGTTGATGGCGTGTCCAAAATGACGTGTTCGCGATCTCATGCTCTCTGTCGCGGTGGAGATTGACGTGTTCGCGACCTCATGTTCTCTCTCGTGGTGGAAAATTACGTAATCACGATCTCAGACTCTCGCGGTGTCTGATGGCGAGGCGAATGACGTGGTCGCGAACTCTTGTGGGATAGCGCGACTGGCTAGCAACATCTCGTGGAGCATGCAAACGGATTGGAAAACTCGTTGGTGAACGCGGGGATCCCGGTAAGGCGATTGCACGCGCGAGAATGCATTTTCAAAGCGAACATGAAAAAAATCTCCGCAACGATGCGAATTGTGGAAATTTTGGCATTTTCGCGCTCTTTGCGGAACGCGAAAATGTCAAAATATCGTAAATTCCGCAAGCGAAACGGAATTTGATACCCACCCTTACTTCATGCATAGCAATCGCTGCTTTATTTTCCAGTATTGGTTGTCCAAGAGGATCTTGACTACATTGACTATCTTGAGAACTTTCATTAGGCGTGCCAAAGGCAAGCCCGTCTGCGCCCGTCCGCGCCTGGACCGCGCCTAGCGCCCCCCCCCCTGATCCACCCAAGCCAGCTCAGCTACCCACCTCTTTAATCTACACCAGAAGACAGCTGCTAAACATCAGGACCATCTCCAAGAAGTCACAAACTTGTCCTTGCAACACCACTATACCGCCTCAAGTGCTAACGCCATGCAATAATTGCACACCCAGCTCTAGCATACCACTATCCACCTCTATGGATCCCTCTACCATCCCAACAAATAATCATATTGTTACAGCCGCACTCATTAATGTCCGCTCTTTACCTAAGCATAAATATGAAATACTTGCTTTTCTTGAGAACTACAATCTGGATCTCTTATTTCTAACTGAGACCTGGGCCGACCCATCATCAGGGCCTGACTTTGCTGTTGTAACTCCAAACGATTTTTCTGTTAAAAGACTGGACAGAAATAACAAAAGAGGCGGAGGTATAGCTCTTATACATCGTGATATTTACAATATCAAAATAGATCCAATGTTCATCAATGGCTATGAAGCTTTCTCCTTTGACATATCACTCACCAAAGCATTCACATTCAAAGGTATATTATTATATCGCCCTCCTGGATCTCGAACAGACTTCCTCTCGTCTTTATCGTCCCTTATAGAGCCTTCCGCAGGAGACGCTAATTTCACTATTCTAGGTGACTTTAACTTTCACCTAGAATCCAATAATGATGAAAATACATCTGCTCTACTCTCTGAATTCGACTCCATTGAATTCTCTCAACTGATAAACAAGCCGACTCACATAGCTGGCCACACTCTCGATGGACTTTTCACCAACAATAAACACATTTCACTAGGAAGTATCCTTCCTTTAACATGGACTGACCATTTTGCAATTCTTTTTAACATTAACACTGAACATAAACCACATAATCAGACCACCACTCCCTCGCCTGTCAACTTTAAAGCCTGGAACAGCATCTCCTCAGAAAATATTAAAACACATCTGAAAGCTACGCATCAAGACCTCCCAGACAATCCTGAACACGCAGCCATGCTTTACACACAATGGCTTCGTCTAGCTTTTGACACACTTGTCCCAATAAAAAACACCTCCAAAAACAGGAAAACTCCATCTGCCCCCTGGTTTTCAGAGAAATTAAGGTTAGAAAGACAGAAATGTCGAAATCTAGAGCGCCATTGGCGCAGAAACTACGACAATATAACTAAAACTCAGTACAAGGAAGCACTTTCCAACTACAAAAAACTATTAATAACGGAAAAAAGTAAATTTTACATTAATCAAATCGAATCCTCTCAAGACTCCACGAAACAACTTTACAAAGTTGTTACCAAATTATCAGGTTTAGACACACCCCCGTCATTAGCACCAACTCAAATCCTCTGTGATAATCTTGCCAGCTTTTTTCAAAACAAAGTCATGGACATTTACTCCAGTTTTTCTGCACAATCCACTATGTCCAACATTGACCCTTCTTCATACATTAATTCAACATCTCAAAACAACGACCAGGACGTCTCTCCCTCCTTCTCAGAATTTAAAAAAATCACAAACGAACACATAACTGACCTTATCTCTAAATCCAAATCCGGATCTCCCAATGACCCTTGCCCACCTAATATAATAAAAATCATTCCAGAAATTATAGCCCCAGAATTGGCCAAAATTTGCAACTCCATGTTTGAAACAGGAATATACCCCTCCATCTGGAAAGAAACAGTAATCAGACCTCTCCTAAAAAAAAACCAACCTTAACCCTTCTGACTGTTGCAATTACAGACCCATAGCAGGTCTCCCTCTTCCAGCAAAAATCATAGAAAAGGTGATGAACACTCAGTTGGCCGAATACATCGAAAACAACAACTGCTTAGATGAAACCCAATTCGGATTCAGGAAAGGACATGGAACAGAGACAGCTCTCATTAAAACAGCTGATGAAATACGAACAACTATGGATAAGGGTGGAGCTGCAGTCTTGGTGCTGCTGGATCTTTCAGCAGCATTTGATACGGTGGACCACTCAATCCTAATTAACCGTATCTCAGCCATAGGGATCAAAGACAGAGCCACGGCCTTATTAGCTTCCTTTCTAGCCAATCGTTCACAACAAGTAAAATTGGGCAGTTTTCTCTCTCCTCCCTTTTCCCAACCATGTGGTGTCCCTCAGGGCTCTTCATTAAGCCCTACGTTGTTTAATCTTTATGTTGCAGACCTTGCTAGAATCATAAAAGCGCACGACCTGCGACTTTCATCTTATGCTGACGACACCCAGATTGTTATAGAGATTTACGAAAATGGAAATTCAATCGCAAACAATTTTAATAAAGGAATGTCCACCATCTGCACTTGGATGTCAAAAAACTGTCTGAAACTAAACTCCGACAAAACGGAGGTGATGATTTTTGGAAAGCCACACCCCAGCTGGTCAACCACCTGGTGGCCAGAGGAACTAGGCTCCCCCCCGGTTCCGGTAACTAGAGTCAAAAACCTTGGAGTTTTATTTGATGATAAATTATCATTCATGCCACACGCTAATTATATCACCTCATCCTCATTCTACACCATCAGAATGATAAAGAAGCTTCTACCCTTTCTTCCTCCTAGCGCAGGAAAAACTCTTGTTAGTACCCTTGTCATGTCCAACATAGACTATTGTAATGGACTACTTACTAATGCACAAGAAAAAGTCCTGAAAAAATTACAAATGGTACAGAATGCCGCAGCTAGGATTCTCTCAGGCACTCCCAAATTCAAACCTATCTCAGGAGTCATACGACAGCTCCACTGGCTACCCATCAAAAGCAGGACTAAATTTAAGGCATTATGTATAGCCTATAAATCAATCCACGGCTCAGGCCCCGAATTCCTTAAGAAAAGCTTTTGCCTGCACAGACCCAGCAGGAACTTACGTTCTAGCTCTAATCAGCTGCTAATAGTTCCTAGAACCAAGAAAGCCACCTGGGGCGACAGGAGATTTGTCGTGGCAACAGCCAAACTCTGGAACAAACTTCTGCTACATATCAAAAGTTCCCCTACACTATTATCTTTTCGGAAGAACATAAAAACATGACTATTCCACTAATACTCTCCGTTTCTCCTGACTGTTTTGTTTAAGTTGTCCTATAGCGCCGAGACACCCCCGGGTAGTTGCGCGCTCAATAAATTGCTTAAATAAAATTAGCTATTTCAGCTGTAATAGTCTTTTCCTGTTCAACTTCATCATTCAACATTTTTAAATATGTAGCGAAAATTGTACATGCATTAAAAGAATCTTCATAGCAGTCAAAGTCTCCAAGTAATTAACTTTTGCTACGTCATGGTTTAAAGAGTTTGAAACGTGCTAAATAGTAAAATTCTCGCTTATCTGGAGTTTCACAACTGAGTTTCTTGTGGTTTATAAGATTACCCTTTGCATGTTTTACTAAACAACCATGACATCCAACTACTGCATATTTTCCTTTTTTTAAATTCTGTTTAACATTTCTTTTGAAGCTGTAATGTTGAAGTACTTCATACAGACATAGCTGTTCCAGATGTCGACTCCTTTTTAGATAGTATGTGTCCAACATATTAGTTTTAAGAATGTCTGTATTGTCTGGTTCATTTGCTGCTAAGTATTCAATTTCTTCTAATGATTTTAACACTCTATTACGTGAGCAGGCAAGACCTAAACTTACCCAAATGATTCCTCGAGACTTTGAATATAAACTTGAAGAGCACTAGCGGTCTGAACATTCATAGGATCCAATTCCTTGGTGGGAAAGCATTTTCAAAGTAAAGCTGTAAAATTTTTGGCTGACGCTTTTCTCTTGGGCAATTTCTTCCCACATTTGTTTCATCTCTGTTTTTTCTGATTTTGTTATGTACGATGTAACATAACGGGCAACAGCAGTTGAGTTATCTGCAACATACTGGATGTCCATGTTCGCATTCCACATTTTTAAAATGACTGGATTGTAGTCATTGATATACTTTGACACTTTTGTTCTGTTTAAGTTGTAGGTATTCTTTGGAGATTTCTGAGTTATTGTGTGCCTAACAGAAGAAAAAAAAGAATTTACTATTCCTTTAAAAATGACTGGATGTGGAAAACCAAACCGACATTTGGTATAAAATGTTCCTTTAGACTTGTATTTTCTTCTGCAGTACTTTCCACAACGGTGACTTTGGAAACGTAAAACTTGCTGTCTCAAGCTTCTATCTTCTTCTTCTCTTGGAATCTCATATGTCACATACTGTTCGATGAAACTTAGGTGCATCCTTGACCCATAGTAGCATATGTATATGAGGTACACCTCTTGCTTGGTACTCCTTTCTCCAAAAGAAATAGGTAACTTCTCCAAGAGGTGGATTCTTTTTATTGCAGATAAAAGACATCATAACTTGAAACCTATGATTAAAATATCTGCACACATTTACAGGAACCAATGAACACAGTTCACCAGGAGTCTTTATTTCAACATTTTTAATATTGGAATTCACTTCTCTTAGAAACTCAAGCAAATCTTCCCATGCATACTCTGCACAGCTAAGTGTGACAAACCATGTTGGTGTAACTAAGTTTTGTAACATACACTTGAGGTATCCATGACGAAGATACCAATACTCATCTGTTCCACGTTGACATGTCATCAAATTGATTAACTGTGCTTCTAAATTTTCATCTTTTTTTCAACTTTCTCCCAAAATTCTTTCGCAGAAAGAAGTGATTAATAAACTCCAGTTTTAAGTATGTGGTTCACTGCATACGACAGAGAAGATAAATCACTTTCAAACAAAAGGTGAAATATGCATGGAATGCACTGTCGAAATCTAGAATCTTCAGAATATAATCTTGTTGACCGATATTCTGAAGCTGGAATACTTACAGGTCGGTCATCATATCGTCCACCTTCTCCAGTAGGAAACAGCTGTGGAAAACAACGAGCTTCCAAGCTCTTCTTCCATACACTCATTGGAGTTCCCTGTGCTTTTTTCATTTGAAATAACTCAATGCTGCTTCCTATTACTTCTTTTGAATGCAAAGGACATATTGTGTAATGTCCATAAATCTCTTCAGTCCTTGACTTGTCCACTTTCTCTATTTGACCACTTGAAATTTCACATTCATCTTCTAAACTTATTACCTGTTCATCCACATTTAAAGTTTTGTAATAAATATTGTTCTCAATAAGATATAAGGTAGCCTTTTCAACTTTATTAACATCCACAAATTCTTGCCATATTTTCCGACTCTTTGTTGGTACACCATTTACTAGAATGACTACTGTCTCATTTTCCTCTTTCTCTCCAGCAATAGTTTCAATATATTTCCTAAAATCCAAAGGTAAGTAAACCACTCTTCCTTTCAGCCCTCTTTGCAAGTCTGTTGGTGGCAGTTTAACTGTTTTGGGCTCCATCCGAATTATAGTTTGAAAAGGATGAACAGATTGAATTAGATCCGACTTATATGTATTCAATTCTGCCAGTTCCTCCGGAATAGCTACTAATTCTAAGTTATTATGTACTGCTCTAGCAGGCATTTTGTTCTCTTCTAATTTGTTGTAACAATATTTACATATACGTTGATCACTACCTAACTCAAATCGACCTTCCACCAACAAGTAATTTGCAAATTCTTCCGACTTACTATTGTTCTCCTTTTCACCTTTCAAATACAAATCAACATTCCTAGTTTGACTTTTATAATGAGTATGTCGACAACAAACACAAACATAGTTTGGTATTTCAGAGCACACAACATTAAACCTTCCAATTTCTTCTTCAAACTGATCAGTGCTAATCACTTTCCCATCTCCTTCAACATCTGTAATTGTCAAACTTTCACTTTCTATTGACTGCTCTTCTGAGACAAAATATCGCATTTCAATACTATCACGCTTTTTTGAACATCTAATAAAGAACCATGTAAAAGAGCTGTATTCAGTTCACTTAAAGATAATGCAGGACTTTTTACATAGTATAGTTTCCTTACAAACCTCCGCATTTCTGAATGGTGTACTGCTAACATTCTCAAGTGATGAAAAACACTTTTACACACTTTTCTTGAAAGACAAGCCAGAGAATGCTGATGTTTCTCAGTATATTTTCTTACAATACATGGATCTAGTCCTTGCAACAACTTAATCTTCTGTTTAATACTTTTCTGTGTATATTCTCGTAGCAAATTTCGCATTATATCAACAGAATCCTGTCGAATACTACAAATACTGCTACAACCCCACTTATACACAGGAGCTTGTGTACGTTTCGCTTGCACTTCTTCAACTATTAACTCTTCTGCACTTTTACCAGCCAATTCCTCTTTTGGAAGGGGACAACCATCCTGAACTTCGTAGCAATGACCTCCAGTATCAACTGCAAATGGTAAACTATTTTCCTGGAAGTAACTTTCCTCATTAAAAAAGGCTCACTACTAGAAGTATGTTTCCAATGTCCACTAAAGATTTTGCAAAAGTTGGTTCTGTTCACAAGTCTTTTTCTTCTACTTTTCTCTTCCAACACTTTGATTACTTTATCTAATACTTTCATCATCTTCAAAATCACAATTAATAACTTCTGTTTTAAAGTAAAAGCAGTATCCACTATACTTTTGATACGCTGCTCCTGTTTGAATTGCAGCACTTTCTTTTTATATTTGCAGCATGTTCTCATTAAATTCTGAATCACTCTAGTTCGAAAAAGCCTGACGAATTTCTTGAAATTGTTTTTGTCTCCGGGTAACAGATACTGTTTCTTTATCATATTTTCTTTTCCTTGTACTTGAAATTTAAGTCTCCTTCTCCTTACTTGAAAAATTCTTCTTTTTCCTTTGTGTGATGTTATTTTCATTAAATGTCTGTAATGTTTTTCTCAGAAATTGTCTAGTGTTTTTACCAGAAGAAACTGTTTGTGTAGTGCTCTAATTTGTTTGTAAATGAAAATCTTTTCTTTTCTGCACATATAAATGCTTCTTTTCTTGTCTTTTTTTCTCAGTTCTTCTAGGCATTTTCACATTTTTATCCAAACAAAATAATTTTCTGGAAAAAAAAATAGATTCAATTATTTTTTACATCAGTTCAATATGTTACAATAATACCATACAATTACATAAATACTACTGACGGCTTCCAGAGGCAGTGCTGCAACATGATGGAGCATGGCACGGGAGCAGTAGGATGACGGGCAGTGCCATAGAAGATTCAGCAAGTATTTATTTAATTATTTACATACACATTTACAATTTACATGTAACTGCACTACCTCGTACTTTTCACCTCTCCACCACATCCCACCACACACCCCACCACCCCACACACTCCCTCTGCAACCCACCGCAGACAACTTTATAGATAATATTTTTAAAAATTGTAATCTTAGGATGATATTATCAACCAAACGGCACACAGAAAAATTACCATTATTAGCCTAACAATTTTATCTACAACTTTGCAAACATAACACTGCACCCAAAGCTTTAATTGGAGGGGAGGGAGTCTGAGCACCAGCAGTTTATTTTTGGGGGCCTCGAAACAGATCTCTATGGGGCTCTATTTTCGGGCCTCGCAAAGGAAGGCCGTTGTTTTTTGTTTTTAGGTCTCGACCTTGCTATCGCGTAAGCGATCGCAAAGCAAGACTATAGAGAGCGGGTTTGAAAAGTGCTCCCAAAAAGCGTATTGCATGGCTAGCACGCGCACAATCACGCGCATCATGCCGCCATGCAATCCGCCTTTTGGGAGCACTTCAAAGGGTCCGCTCCCCCGCCCCCAAGCGCGCGCGCGCCACGCTCCGCCGAGCATGTATTTTTTTTTTTTTTAACTTTAAGCGCGAGGCGCGCGTGCGGCCAATGCTTGTTTTAAAGATAAGGTTTAACATGCCACCCACCCACACACACTCACTCCTCTGTGGCCCCAAAACAAATATCCGAGCAAACGGCTCAATAAGCAAACACCAAGTGGCATGAAGTTAGGTAAACAGATGAACAGCCAGACACGTCTCGAGTTACCTGAAATTGAAATGAGGGAAGTGTGCCTTTAAGCTAAGCGCGCAGATCAGATAAGCTCCTTACTTCTTCAGGGGAGGGGGCCATCTTTGCTTAGATTGCCCTCTTTGCCAGTCTGATTATAGAAGCGCAACACCTTTTAAATGCTAATCTGTTACAGAGGCTAATCACCTTGCAAACACGCAGATTTCCCGAGCGCTCTCTTTTTGGGCCAGGAAAGTGGCTGCACCGTGACTAGCTGGCTGTGTAGCCAACATGGTAATCCTAGGAGTGTCTTGCAAATGGCGGCCTTCTTCGTTCGCTGCATGGTTGGCTTCGAGGACAGAGCATGCCACATATGCATAGGGATTAGCCAGCGGCTGTCTTGGACATCAAAGAGAAGGAAGTGTAGTTGGGACACTGTTGACTTTGATTTATTTAGATGCAGATACAGGCTTGCTTCAATGCTGCTTTGATTTGCATGAGATGGAATACAGACGAGGGGCTCGCAAACTCTCGGACACCCTCTCTTGCCATCGTATATTTTGCATGTTATCAACAAACTGAGGACAATAATTTGTTCATACAAAAAAAAAGCACTTCTGCAAAAAAAAAAAAAGTAATGAAGCTCCAAGGCAAACTTTAATTTTGAATGTAACCATGTCTGAGATGGGTCATTTTGGGAACAGGAAGGAGGAGCCGGAAGAGGCGACGCGGTCGAGGAGGGAGGAGTCCGAGGAGAGGGCGGGGCCTTGCTCCTCAAAGTACTTCTGCTCTATTCTTCTGCAGAAGGCGATCAGGTTGCTGTAGTTCTTCACTCTGTCACACAGCTCGCCGTTTGTCAGCTGGGTGGTGAGGATGGTGAACAGATGTCCAAACACCAGCGCGTCCAGCTCGGTGGGCCCGGAGGGAAAGGGAACAGAAACCCCACACACGTTAGCGTGCTAATAAACGTGTAAAATGTTCTACAGATGAGAAACTGCAAAAAAACGTGTAAAATGTTCTACAACTGAGAAACAGCCCGCCGTTTTTGTGTAACACTTGCTGCTACCGCTTTTTCCGTTTCATAAACAATAGACGCGCATATTATCTATTATAATGGTGTCCAATTTATGTACGTTTGGAAGGTTTAGTATGAGCTGCCAAGACTCGAACCTGCTACATCAACGAGCCCTTAATTCACTGACCTATATTTAGTAAACGAACTGCCTTTTAAAAATAGACATCTAGTGAATATTGTAAACAAACAAACAAACAAAAAATAACACACACCACGGCCAATTTCACAAATATTTCATATTCTTACAACCAGATAGCAGAACATCAGAAAGCTAATTTTCTCACAAGGTAAGCAACTCGTGAACCAACCTTTTCTCATAAAAATAGTCAATTTTGTTGAACATGAAAGTGACTGAATGAGTTTCAGTTTCCAGACATTCACTCACTCATTCATTCGGAGACTTGCGGAAGTAGGAAAATACTGTGGCAGAAAAGTAATGTGGGGCAGAAAAGTACACAGGGACACGCATCACACATTTGTATGCTCATCTAAAAACACGATGCATGTGTGGGTTTATTTTAAAAGTGTCAAAATGCAACAGAATCGACGCTGGCTGTATATGCAAATTTAGGCTGTAAACATAGGAAGATGTGATAATCAGAGGGTACTGGAGGCTGAGGACATATAGAGCAATGCAAGCTACCAATCATTGGACCCCCTGTGTGCTCGAAGATGCTGCACTGGTAGAAAGAGATGGTATTGCAGACTCCAGGCTCATTCTTGAAAGCTCTGAGGAAACTGTTCAACATTAGTGCCCTTTTTAGGTCTCGCCTGAGCCAGCGCTTTAGCGCTGCTCTGGCGAGAGCTTTAGTAAGTGTGATTTGGAAGTGCAGACTAGTGGCTATTCAGGGCTCCAACTACAGTGCGTGTGCGCAAGGCGCGCGCACCATTTGTCAGCCTGCGTGATCACTTTTGCGGCCGCTTTGATGTTCTCAGTGAGCCACGCGGCCACTGAGAACATCAAAGCGGCCGTGAAAGAGCACACCATTTGTCAGCCTGCGTGTCTCTCTCCGCCTACCCCCTCCCTTATCCCACTTCCTGCTTGTTCCACGCATTCCCTCCTCGTCAGTTTAATTTTCTTTTCCCCATCTTCCCGCCCCCCCCTTTGTTCATGATCGCGATCAGTTTCGATTTCACGGGCGGCCGAGTCACTTTTGATTGTTTATTTCATGCAGTCTCTCCGTGACTGTTGCAGCCCATCTCTGCTCTGAAGAGTGTGGTCCGTCCTCTCAATAGCACGAAGGCACAGACAAGAATCAAGTGTGAAACTTCAGGCAATCATGGAGAATAAAGACATGGTGGATTAAGACTACACCAAGTAGAACAGGAAGCGACACCTCGGCTTCACCAACTGCTGCTGTGGGATTCAGTGGTACGTGCAGGGGAATTCAAGTCGAGGAGCTCGCCTATCGCAGCAGGCGGTGCAGCTGTGACACCTAGTGGTGCCACTCTCATATGCCTGTCCATCACTCACACTCGGATTAACGCATTTACCTCATCTTCCTTAAAGAGTTTGGCTCTCCTAACTCGCCACCTCCCCCCTGCACACACCCCCCAAATAAACACACTACTTCATCCTCATTACACAGTAAACATGTTTAGAGGAGTGCTTCGTGGGCAGCCGACAGAAGGCATGGCACGTGTGGGGCTCTGGCAGCCTGCGCCCTCTCTTCTAGGCATGACGCAGACAGTGTCGTCATTGTTGATACTCAAGTGTCCAGTTCGGTATCACGCCGATGCCACTTGAATTAGATCACACTTAATGGTAGATTGATAGCAGTCCGGAGATGTTTGCTTATAATAAATCATTTATGGAAGCATACCAGCACTACAACACATCGCACTAGGCTGCCACATAAAAGTAAAGGTGGGCAAGCCAACAAATTGACTGGTAGAGCTGAGCCAGAGCCCAGGCTGGGCTTGGCTCTAAGAGCCCTTGGACGAGCCGAGCCCTCGTTTGCCATGTCAATCATGCAACGAGCCTCAGGCTGCACAGAAAGAGGCTTTGGACAGCTATCCAGAACAAGCATTGGCATAGCCAATAGGTCTCGCTTTTGGGACCTTATAAGTATTTAGTTATGCAGCACAATATCCTTGGTGCAACAACATTAACTGTTGCATGGTTAAACACTTATAAGGTCCCAAAGGCGAGACCTATGGCTATGCCAATGCTTGTTTTTATTGGACTGTAGTGAGACAGTGAGACCATGCACAAAAAATGGAGACATCATGTCAGGCGAGTCGCCTTGTAGGAGAAAAGAAATCCTTTAAAGAGAGCCATTTTCTCTCACGATTTCCCTTCTCTTTTTGCAGCACAGGAGCAACATCATCGTGGCATGATTAGCAGAGCGACCACCAGGCGCACAACGCCCATTGCCCCGGACTCCCTGAGACAGTTTCCCAATAGCACACACAGAGCTGCACCCGAGTACTTCACAGGTCTTCAAAAGACCATTTGCTTGTAAATGATGCTCTGTTTTTTTCCACCCCTTTTTAGAGCCTCTACATCCCCACTCTGCCTATTGCTGAAAGAACTAGCCTCCGCCGAAATGTCGCTCTGGTTGTGCCTTTGGAGACGACCACACGCAGCCAACTCCAACACAACCCTGCTCTCACCTTTCACAGGGTGTTGCTAGTGCTACGAAAACACACGCTTTGCCTGACTAGCTTAGGGGCATATTATCAAGAACGGCATTAAAATTATCGCTGCTTTAGCGGCAGGAAACTGCAGTGAAAGCGGCAATAATGAGCTTCATAATATGCCCTTGTGAATTCCATAGACGCCCAGCTTCACACCACAACCTGGCCGGCTATGGTAATTGACAAGGGCATATCATCAAGCCCATTATCGCTGCTTTAGTGGCAGTTTCCTGCCGTTAAAGCGGTAATACTTTTAACGCCGTTCTTGATAATATGCCCCGTTATCTTTCCAAATTAACGACTTACACCGAAAAGCTGCTTTACATTACTTTCCCTACATCAACCTTTGTTTCAAACACCACCAGAGAAGGGTGGTGAACTGTGGTCCACAAACAGCAACTCAAAGCTTTCTTGTTCTGTAGCAGAAACTTCATCTGCTTCTCAATGATTATCGCCAGCCTTTTCGGCCCCTTAAGAGGCTGGGTGGATGAGTATAATACGCAGTATTTAGGATCGGCGGCGGAGAGTGCACGAAAATAAGGACGGATAGTTGAATAAAGGGAGACTGGATGGATGGCCAGATGGATGAATGGATAGCTAGATGGATGGATGTATGGATATATGGATGAATGGAAGGATAAATGGATGCATAGACCAGTACTTAGGATACACGGGTGGGCTGATAGATGCGTGGGATTGGTACTGGGACAGATGTATGTATGAATATATGGGCGTATAACTGGATGGATGGCACAGTGCTTACCATAGTCGAGTAGGCTGATAGATACTTAGAATAACTGCAGGGACAGATGTATGTATGTATGTAGGTAGGAATGTCTGAATGAATTGAAAGATGGTTGGATGGCGCAGTTCTTATGATGAATGGATGCAGGGCTTTTAGTGGGCCGGCTCTGAGCATCGGCAGTTATTTTCAGAAAAACTCGAAACGGGTCTCTATCGGGCTCTATTTTCGGCCCTCGCAAAGGTAGTCAAGGTTTCATTTTTTTTTTATTGGACTGCAGTCAGAGCATGCACATCGATGTGTGCATGCTCATTTTGCTCACTGCTGAGAAGTGGAGACATCATGCTACGTGACAGGGCAATCCTTTAAAGAGCGTGTTTCCCGAACGTAGGATAATTCGAGGGGATTTTCTTAAGCACACAATGCTAGTCAACTTCATGTAGACCACGCCCCTACTTGGATAGCCCACACCCCTTTAACAGGTTTGCCCCACCCCTTTTAGAGCACCCCCAGTTTTTTTTCACACTTTAAGCCCTCACTGCACCATAGTAACAAAGAAATGGTCCAAGCTTCCATTTAAATGTACAATGTCACCAAGTTTCATAATTTGCCATCAACGCTGGCAGCCTTCTACACAGTGCAAGAGTGTCTATCAGCACGAAGATTTGTTATCCACAGAAATGTTGTGTGATTTCCGTAGCTGTCTGTTGGAACCAAATGGTATTAAAACATGCAAATTTGCGAGAAAAACGTATACCATACCATAAAACGCTTCATAAATGGGCCCAGTGCCACTACACCACCCTCATCCCCATTCTAACCTTACGAAATCAAAGAAAGACCCCAGAAAACCTGGTAGAGCCACTATAGCAACACAGGGACTTAATTTGAACAAGTCTCTGCCGGAACGCCCAGCAACAAAAGGTATTAAAACATGCAAATTTCTGGATAGAACATATACCATGCCATAGAGCGCTTTATAAATTGACCCAGTGGGTCATCTTTACTAGCTACACATATGCACGTTACAAATGTCCATGTTATAATCAGCAAAATACCCACCACTCCCACCCCCACCCCTTCCCTTGCTTAACCTTACAAAATTAAAACAACAAGCCCCAGCACTCCCGTTAGCGCCACTATAGCCATACATAGCTTTAATTTCAACAGGTGTCTGCCGGAACGCTCATCAGCAAAAGGTATTGAAACCTGCAATTTTCTAAGTAAAACATACACCATAGCATAGGGCAGTTTATAAATAGTCCCAGTACCACTACACCACCTCCACACCCGCCCTTGCTTAACTTAACTACGCAATAAAACAAAGAGCCCCAGCAAACCTGAAAGCGTCACTATAGCCATACAGAGGCTTAATTTCAACAGATATCTCCCGAAACACTCATCAGCAAAACGTATTAAAACATGTAAATTTGCGGGTAAAACATATACCATGCCATAGGGCGCTTTATAAATGGTCCCAGTGGTACTACATCACCTTTAGTAGCTAGACATCTGCACGTTGCTAAAGTCTGTGTTTTAATCACCAACATACCCACCTCTCCCACCCCCACCACCGCCATTGCTTAACCGCACGAAATCAAAGAGAAACCGCCACCATTCCTAGTAGCGCCACTATACCCATACTCGGCCTTCATTTTTAAAGGTGTCTTTTGTAATGCTTATCATTCAAAAGTATTCAAACATGCAAATTGGCGGGTAAAACATACACCATCCTATACCACGGTTTATAAATGGGCCCAGTGGCACTACACCACCTTTACCAGCTATACATCTGTATGTTAATACAGTCGTTTAAACACTCTGTAGAGTGTATAGCAGAGGATGGGGAGAGTAAACAAAGTTGTAATTCCCAAACTTTTAATATACTGTCACTTTACTGTATGTATATTAAGGATATTAAATTGAATGAAAAAATTGACGAGTGTCTCAAAAGAGATATTGAAACTGAGCACCGGTAAAACCCGGACCACTTAAACACCTACGCATATTCAGCACAGGAACACAGCCTGACAATTACTATTACTTGTAATAACATGCACTTTACTAATGCCAAGAAAGTCATACAGAAAATATATCGAACATTTTCATTTCTTTTTTATCTCTCACACATTTATAAAACATCTCTTCTAAAGAAACACTCCCCAACCACTTCTATTTCGTAAGAACAGACAATAATTAATACGTTTACTACCATATATTTTAGTATATGTACCTTTTTATTATTCACTAGTCACAAACTACTAAAACTATTAACTATACCCAAATGCAAACCAGAAACCATGTTCATATTATATCTCAACCTCTATTCAAATTATTCAAACTATGCGTACATATAAAAGGAACGTATCACTTTTACTATCTCCATCTCCTCTCCATGTAATCTCCAAACACTGTGAGACGGCCTCACAGTACAACAACCTACCTAGACTTATATTCAAATCTACCTCTCACTGTCAAAAATGAGACCACAACCTGCCCACATAACATTTTTGGGTTTGGTTTTATCGCTTTTAACTTAATACCAAATACATCTCCTCCCCACCTTCCAAACTACTTCCACAAAAAGTGTAATTTGCAAACGTGGGACATTTTGTTTATCTCGCCTGAATACATTAACAAACCCAAATTAACGCTGTACCTCATTTTCAAAACCATACCGTCCTTTAAAGGTGACAAACTACATTTCTTCTTTGTGAAAAATTCCTAAACATATATAGAGTACTTATATAACAACAGGTCAAACATTATGCATATTTTATAACCAATATGAAACACCACACTTTACTAACAGGATATCATTTTGAAATAAAAAATACTTTCAAACTTAAAAATATCACCTCAAATACTTAATCACTATCACAGAAGACATAACACACCTTGTTCATTTCTACCTCACCTTTGTAGTTGGTATGCAGATTTCAAATGTCACACACGCATGCAATTCTTTCTTTCTCACACAGTACATGTAATGCACCGCGTTCATCAAGAATGAAACCACAAATGGCACAATTTCTCTGTCGCTCCACATATAAATACATCTAAACAACAAATCAGAATACTTAATTCCTTCATCGACATTCCAAAACTTATCTCCATTGTTTTTAAAAAAAAATTTGCATCTGAAAAGCTACTTAATATTTCGCGCCACACACAGGTCAGAAGTTCAACTTATTTTATCACCACACTTTCTGTAACATTCTACGACACCGGCAGGTTAAAAGTTCCCGATTTTTTTAAACATAACCTTTTCTTTTTCAGCATATTCTCCAACATTTATCACCAGTTGCGGGTTAAAAGTTCACCATTGTTTTAAGTTACAAATGTACCTTCCAAATGCAAGTAGCACGTCTGGTTGAGCTTTGCACATTTCATCCTATCATATGTACTCTACGTTTAGACTGCTCTTTATTAACCAATGACAAACATGCTTTTTCACGCAACTAATATGCACCCTAGTTTTTAGTACTCAATGCTTCTTATCTTCCAATCAATTATCGTTTTCTGTCTAGTTTGCACTTTACAAATACCGTATTGATTTACCTTCGCACTCCCTGTATAACACCACCTAAGCACCATATACAAATTACCGTGTTCCAAACAAAACTTCCTCCTACTACGTATAAAATATTACTGACACTACTTAGACAGGTGTGGCACAGCGGCCAGGGCACATGACTTCACACCATAAGACACACAGTTTAGGCTCACGCCTTCATCCCCGACTCCCGCACCAGCTCACCTTAGCAGCATCCGACTCTTTGCAATACCTCACTTAATTTCCGTACCCAGGACTTTCAGACCAGTAGCTATGAGTAGTTCGCTTCGCACCCCCCTATAGCACACCCTAAACACCCCCACAAAGGTTACAGTGCTCTTACCGCCCTCTTTCCTACTATTTTTGCCCTTTTTCCCCTTACTCACTTCGACAGAATCCCAAAATGGCAGCCAACACTTCCTAGTTGCAACAGCTCGCAGCGCTCCCAACCAATAAGCAGCAAGCTCGTGCTCGTAACGCCTCAGCCAATTAGATGGCAGAATTCCCAAATATCCATATCTGTACATTTCGATATTTCTCAAAAACTACTGAACGGATTTACACCAAATAAACAAAAGCGCGCTTTCTAGACCCATACCCTTCTCCCTGCCAAATTTGGGGTAATGTCGTTTACCCGTTCGACCTGTAGCCTTGTATAAAGTTTCCTATGGAAATTAACATGGAGAAAACACGTTTTGGGACCCCTCTTTTTTCTCGGTCCCACCTTGAAGAATCATCCCCAAACATAGGAGCTGATATGAACAAAGAATTAGTTTAGAAAATTTCAAGAAGATTCATCAAACGACGCCAAAGTTATAAGCAAAACAAAAAATGTTCTTCCTGTGGAAACTTGGTCCTAATTATAAATACCTACTGGTGACCGCCAGTAGATTATATATATATATATATATATATATATATATATATATATATATATATATATATATATATATTCACTGAAAAAACCATAGGTTTCACACATGTTATAGTTAGCTGGACATTTCACTCGTAAAAAACCAATGAAATTCCCCCGTTATAGTTAGTGCAGGCAACTATAACTCACGCGACCGCAATCCTCTGCTGATGATGTCAGATATTACATCACTGATGACATATGTGTCTTTATGAAAAATAATTATTTGTAATATATGTATAGCTAAAGATACAGTATTAGCATCAACAGAGGATTGTGGTCGCGTGAGATATAGTTGCCTGCACTAACTATAACGGGGGAATTTCATTGGTTTTTTACGAGTAAAATGTCCAGCTAACTATAACATGTGTGAAACCTATGGTTTTTTCAGTGAATTTGCAAGGTTTTTTAAATGCTAATTCCTAACTATAACGTGTGTGAAACCTATGGTTTTTTCAGTGAATTTGTACGGTTTTTTAAATGCAAAATTTTTTGGGAGATTTTTGGTAAACCTATGTATAAAATAATATATGTACTATATTCTGCATTATGGAATGGTTAATTATTTTTTTTATGCATTTTTTTCCGTGCGCGTACGGTATGCTGACGCTACGCGCTCCGTACGTCATAAGTACGGTGCGCTTACGTGATACGATGCGCGTACGGTAAGCTGAAGCTACGCGCTCCGTACGTCATAAGTACGGTGCGCTTACGTGATACGTACGTGACGTACGCGTACACGCATGCGCGTTGCGCGGAAGCAACGTCGCGGTTACGCAGGGGCGTGAAATGCGCATGCGCGAGTGCGTCTTACGTACACGCTCCGTAAGCGCTCCGTAAGCGCCACGTTTGCGCATGCGTACTTGTTTATGAGCGCGTACCGTAAGCTTACGGAGCGCGCACGGTAGGTCATGTGATCCACAAAGAACACTTTTCATTGGTTGAAACTACTTTCAGTTCCAGAAACTTTCCACACCACACCCATTCCCCTCATTACTGCTTGAGATCCCCTAGGAGAAGGAGCTGAATTGACATTGAGATACAATGGCAGAGCAGCAGACCTCTTCTGAGAGTGAGCGTAGCAGCACCATCATCAGACAGAGAAGGAGGAAACAAAAGGATTCTTTTGTGTGGGAGTATTTTACTTTTCCAGAGGGGCAGAAAAAGGTCAATGCTCCATTGGTCACTTGCACACTTTGTGACCGTGTTTTATCTAGAGGAGATCCAAGGAAGAAGTATTCCTTTGGAAATCACTCTATGAAGTGACACCTTAGGGATAGACATCCCAGGACCTTTGCTCGACATACTGGAGAAAACTCTTCAGTAAGTCACCTGAGCCCAACCTCAGAAGCTCAGCCGAGTACATCATCGGCAGCTCAGCTGAGCCCTTCCTCTGAGGTGGTAGCATCACCTTCTTCTGCTCCTCTGGACATTAACCCTCGATTTGGGAGGGTTGCAATGAGGTGTACAACGTGTTGTGGTCTTATTGTTTTTGGGGAGACCAGTGTTTCCCTTATTAACAATAAGATAGACCAGCACGTTTGTAGACGCTCATAATATTCCCATTCTTTCTTTCCTCCATCCCTGTATTAACCCAACGGCTCTTTTAAGAGCCAACCTTACCTCCCAATTTTTTTTTATTTTTTTTAAGCTTTCCTTTTTGAAAAAAAAATGTTGCCGTGCGCGCACGGTACGCGTAATAGTTACGCGAAGTTCGCGGAATTTCTCCTCGCGAAATGTCTCCGTTTACGCCATGCGCGTACGCTACGCGCATTCGGCGATTTTTTGAAAAAAAAAAAATAATTAATTTTTGCCCTTGGGGGTCCTTCTGGGACCCCCTGACAAAGGCTAGGGGGTCAGGAACTGTCCAGCCTGCCCCCTTTTCACGTTATCCACCTTTGTTTTTCACCCCCTCAGACTGCGAGAGACAAAATGGCGGCCGACACTTCCTGGTTTCGACTGATTCGAATGTTTACTGAGATCTAACAACCAATCAGAATCGCGCTCGTGCGCGTACGGTAAGCTTACGGTACGCGCTCGGAGCGCGCCCATAGATATATATATTGATTTAAATGCTATTTTCTCAGGAAATACTGAACAGATTTACACGAGACCTTCAAAAGGCACATCCCTGACCTGAGGGCTACCTCTCTGCCAAATTTCAAGTAATTCTGTTCAGCCGTTCGGGCTGTAGCTCGGACTAAAGGTCCTATGGAAAAATGCATGGGGAAAACGCGTTTTGGGACCCCCCTTTTTCTCAGCCCCCGCTTGACGAATCCCCCCGAGACTTTCAGGGTAGGAGCGGAGCGGAGCGCCCCACCTATTTTGAGAATTTCGCGAGGATTCGTCAATCGGCGCCAAAGTTATTCCAAATAGAATGTTGCGGATTTCCTATGGAAACACGGTCCTAACTATAACTATCTACTGGCGACCGCCAGTAGATAATATATATATATATATTCACTGAAAAAACCATAGGTTTCACACACGTTATAGTTAGGAATTAGCATTTAAAAAACCTTGCAAATTCACTTAAAAAACCATAGGTTTCACACATGTTATAGTTAGCTGTACATTTCACTCGTAAAAAACCAATGAAATTCCACGTTATAGTTAGATCAGGTAACTATAACTTGCGCGCCCACAATAAACTGCTGATGACGTCACATATTACATCACTCATGACATGGTCAGTGACATCACTCTTCACATCAATGATGACATCTGAAATGAGACATTGTGGATTGCGGTCGCACAAGTTATAGTTACCTGATCTAACTATAACGTGGAATTTCATTGTTTTTTTATGAGTGAAATGTACAGCTAACTATAACATGTGTGAAACCTATGGTTTTTTAAGTGAATTTGCAAGGTTTTTTAAATGCTAATTCCTAACTATAACGTGTGTGAAACCTATGGTTTTTTCAGTGAATTTGTACGTTTTTTTAAATGCTAAGTTATGTATTTATTTTTTATTTTTTTTTCTGGTTTTTCACCGTGCGCACACCCTGCGCGCACGGTGCGCTTCGTGCACCGTGTGCGCGCTGTGTGCACTCGGTGAGCTTCGCGCACCGAGCACCCACGTTGCGCAGTGCATACCGTGCGCGTCTCGCCCTTGCGTGTCCTTCAATTTATTTAATAAATGTGATTGTTATTTCGTTTTTTTTTTTTTTTTTTTTGCCGTGCGCGTACGGTAAGCTTACCGTACGCGCACTCCGCGATTTTTAAAAAAAAATTATTAAATGTATTTTTCGTACTTTTTGGTCCTTCGTGGACCCCCTGACAAACGCTAGGGGGTCTGCAACTCTCTTCGTTGCCCCCTTTTCACATTATCCACCTTTGTTTTTCAGTGCGAGAGACAGAAAATGGCGGCCGACACTTTCTGATTTCGACCGATTCGACTGTTTACAGTCATGTAACCACCAATCGGAATTGAGCTCGCGCATGGCACCGTATGCGTACGGTAAGCTTACCGTAAGCTTACCGTAAGCGCACAGAGCGCGCTTACAGATATATATATTGATTTAAATGCTATTTTCTCAGGACCTACTGAACAGATTTACACCAGACCTGCAAAAGGCACATCTCTGACCTGAGGACTACCTCTCTGCCAAATTTCAAGTAATTCTGTTCAGCCGTTCGGGCTGTAGCTCGGACTAAAGTCCTATGGGAAAATACATGGGGAAAACGCGTTTTGGGACCCCCATTTTTTCTCAGCCCCCGCTTGACGAATTCCCCCGAGACTTTCAGGGTAGGAGCGGAGCGCCCCACCTATTTTGAAAATTTCGCGAGGATTCGTCAACCGGCGCCAAAGTTATTCCAAATAGAATGTTGCGGATTTCCTATGGAAACACGGTCCTAACTATAACTATCTACTGGCGACCGCCAGTAGATAATATATTCACTGAAAAAACCATAGGTTTCAGGGACGTTATAGTTAGTTGGACATTTGACTCATATAAAACCAGAGAAATTCGCCTGTTATAGTTAGTTGAGCTAACTATTACTTGCGTGCCCGCAATGCACCGCTTATGATGTCACATATTACATCACTCATGACATGGTCAGTGACATCACTGATGACGTCACTGACGAACCTGGGCTTTTAAGGGAATTAACAAGGGCATATTATGAACCCCTTACCGCCGCTTTAGCGGCAGTTTCCTCCCGCTAAAGCGGCGATAATGTTATTGCCCTTCCTTCATAATATGGCCCATAACCTCTGGCCTCATGTATTTAATTTTAAGGACTTGCTGAACGACACTCTTTTTCGCAGACGGGTGACGGAGGATAAACACTAAGGGCTGGGTGCAATAGGCCAACGCTCTGTCTCCTCCTCCTTCTCTTCTTTTGACTCTCCCTCCCCTTCTCCTTTCCACCCACTCCCCCTCCCTTCCATTCTCACTATGGTCCTTTCATTCGGACTACCTTTCTTTACCTCTTCCACATAGCACACATACTTATGTTTCATTTTTGTCTTGCAGGTTTCCTACGCTGCTTCCACTGGATTCCAACCCACTTTTTTTTATTATACTCTTCTATTAAAGTTACATTTCTTTTTATTTCTGTTTTAATAAAGGTTACTTATTTTTTCAAATAAATAACTGAGTGTATAGGTCTTCTTTTTCTGACGACACTTGTCTATTGTTTATTGTGAAAATCATCTGTTTATAGGAGATTTTAAGGACAACATGATTTAATATTAGAGTGCACCTACCAAACATAATCTAACTGACTATTAGACAAATGAAGCCTGGGTAATTGTACAACTACAAGCGTTCTATGAGTGTATCACTTTATAACACCATAAGTACTGGCCGTGTGATTACAGACAAATAAGGCACTGCCTAGGAACACCGAGGCTTCAGGGACTGCCGAGGCCCACCCTGCATATTTAAATAAAGACCCGGAGTGTGGCGATCCCTGGACTTCAGTTGGCCTCAAACCCCCCGAACAATTAGTAAACAATACCCGGGAAGGTGGCGCTCCCCTAGGCTGCAAAACGTCTCTGTGCACTTCCACGCCTAATTTACATGTGACATTAAAATCCTACAGAGACCCCGCAATATAATAATTTGATTGGCCACAGAACATTACCCACCCACCTGGGGCCTCATTTAAAAGAATGGGTGAGACCCCGCTTTTTTTTGTTTTGTTCTTTTCTCTCCATTTTTACCATCCGCATCCCCTCTATTACAGCAATACAAGGTTTTCCTCCTCTCGCTTCAAGTAGTCGAACAAGTATTTGCTATCACAGGGTGGAAGCCATGCACCTCCCTCTAATAGCAAACACAAATGTCCAGCGAATGCACACCTCGGGACATTGTATGAGCTGCGCCTGAGAGGTCACTCTCCCTACTACCATGATGCATTTGTTAGTATAAACGCATACTAACACTACTTACACACGTGTAGTACAGCGACCAGAATGTAGTGAAGAAGCAGAGGAAGCGCAAAATCTAAAAATATAAATCCTACCAGAAGTCGGATGACATAGTTCAATGATCCGACGACCCTGGCATGAGCAGAAACAGCTATACGAACAAAACTGGTCTTCAGCACAACGCAAGCAATTTTGAAATATTGCTGAGTGGTGCCTTCTTTTTGCCTTCTCCCACTCGTCGCCAAACAAGACACCTGAAACAACCACCAACAGGAGCAGACAGCAAAGCAACCGTCTAATCCAGCACCGTGTACAAACTCCGCAAGGTTCCCCTCATGACAGCCCTACATTCAATATTACACGCTGAGGGCCATATTATCAAGGAACGGCGTTAAAATTATCGCCGCTTCGTAGAGAGTTCCAATAGAAGCCGATGTTCTCGTGTTAACATGGGCTTCTATTGGAATTCTGTACAGCATATTATCAAGCCCATTATGTCTAATTTTAACGCCGTTTCTTGATAATATGCCCCTTAGATTCTAGTAGAATTACATACTAACATTCTACTATGACTTACAATGGAATACTACACAGAGCACATGACTTTACAGCAATGAGCTCATAGTTTCATCCATGAGTCTTGACCCCGGTAGGGGTAAGACTTTAGCTTCCCACTCTCTATATTGAATAAACGTAAACCACCACTTCTTCCACAAGTATGCTACAGCGCCCAGAGCAAATCAATTTATAGCAATGAGCTCACAACTTAGGCTCACGGTTTAATCCCCGAGTCTTCACACCAGTAGGGATGAGTAGTTTGCTTCCCACTCCCTATATACTATAAACGCATACTAACACTACTTACACACTTATACTACAGCGGCTAGTATCCTACACTGCCCAGAGCCCATCACTTTACAGCAATCAGCTTGGTTTCATCCCCAAGTCTTCACACAGGTATGCGTAACTACTTCGCTTCCCGCTTCCGGTATACTATCAACACACAGTAGTGGTCAGTAGTTCGCTTCCTACTCTCTGTATGGTATAAATGCCTACTAACACTACTTGCACACGTATGCTACAAACACCGGACCACATCACTTTACAGCAATGACCTCACGGTATAGACTCTCGGTTTCATACCCGAGTGTAGCACCATAACGTATCACCACCATGCTACTCTGAGCAACACCACTCTTTCAGACCGTTAACAGTGATAACTACCTACTGGCGACCGCCAGTAGGTAATCAAGAACAAATTACAATAGTTCCTTGATTCTTTTAGCTTTCAAAAATTCTCTCTATTACTGTCTTTCTACTTTTCCATATAAATAGTTTTTTTAATATTTAAGTACACATCGAAGTCAGAAATGCAACATATTCTATCAACACACTTTCTAGAACATTCTACAACACGTGGAGGTTAAAAGTTCATCAATTTTTTTAAACCTAACGATATTTTTTGCAACATTTTCTCGAACATTTAATGGCACATGCAGGTTAAAAGTTCACAATTGTTTTAAGTTCGAACAGTGCCTTCCAAATGCAAGTAGCAGGTGTGGTTGAGTTGAGCAAATTTTATCCTATAATATGTACTATAATATGTACGTGCAAACAGCTTTTTCTTAACCAATCACAACATACTTTTTCACAAAACGAATGTGCACCCTACTTTTAAAAAACAATGCTTTTCATCTCCCAATCAGGTACTGTTTTGTATGCGAAAAGAAAGTAGTTTCCCATCTTTAAACATATCTCTTATTCTACAAAGGAACTGCATGAGCTACAGACATCTTTCCATACCTTCCAGTCATACCTTCAAAATGCTAGTGTGGGTCGTAGGACATAGCTATGTTTTCTGGTTCAAGAGTTATGCAGAACAGAGACGTATTGACTTAGACCTAGGTGTACAAAATGTGGACATTTAATGGTTTGGACAGAGAGGATGAAGTGGCACCAATTGTTGCCTTTGGTTAAAACCTGTTTGCATCTCCAACACCCTGACCTCATGATTGTGCACTGTGGTGGAAACGATCTAGGCACATTGACTGGGGTAGATTTGGAAATGCTTATGAAGGACACCTTTGGACAACTCATGTTACTTTTGCCTCAAACTGTCTTTGTATATTCCAATATATGCCAAAGACAGAAGTGGAAATGGTCCAAGCAATTTTGTCCTCAGATTGAAAAATCTCGGAAAAAAGTCAACAAAGCTGTCTTGCATACCTTAGAGACCACAAAATGGGGTCCATATACAACAACAACATACGTTTTGATATGGCGGATATATACAGAAGTGATGGCGTACACTTCACAGATCGGGGAAAACGAGTTTTTCTGAATAACTTGAATCTGTGCATCTGTACGTATATGTAGCTCCAACTAATGAACGCATGGGCTCTTTTAAGAGCCACCCTATAACTTACAACTTAGGCCTCCTATTTTAGGGCCTTTTAACGCCAACTCCTGCACCCTCACCAAAATGTATTCTCCACACAGCTGTGGTGCAGCGACCAGACCATCTCAATTTGCAGCACAGACCTCTCGCTTTGATCCCCAGCTCTACTCACCAATGGGGTAAGTAGTTTGCACTCTCCAAATACCATATTGATTTACCTTCACACTCCCTATACAACACCACCTAAGCACCATACACAAGCTACGATGTTCTAAACAAAAGTTCATCCAAGTACCTATAACTACATGCTGACAGTACTTGCACAGATGTGGCACAGCGGCCAGAGCACATGACTTCACAGCATATGACACACAGTTTGGGCTCACGCTTTAATCCCAGACTCTGCCAGCAGCTCAGCTTAGCAACACGAGACACTAGACAATACCTCACATATATTCAATACCCCAGGACTTTCATACCAGTACGGGTCAGTAGTTCATCCTACTAGTTATAAACACATCCGGACACTACTTCCACAACTGTAGTGCAGCGGCCACGGCACATGACTTCACAGCATAAGACACACAATTTGGGCTCACGCTTTAATCTCTGAGTCCCGCACCAGCTCACCTTACACACATCAGAATCTACCCAATACCTCACTTAATTTCCGTAGCCCACCACTTACACTAGAGTAGGGGTAAGTACTTTGCTTCGCACCCCCTCTATAGCACACCCTAAACACCCCACAGAGGTTACAGTGCTCCTACCCTCCTATTTTCCACTTTTTTCCCCTTCTTTCACCATACTCGCTTCAACAAAATCAAAAAATGGCGGCCAACACTTCCTAGTTGCAACCGCTCGCACCGGTCGCAGCCAATCAGCAACAAACTCGTGCTCGTAACGCCTCAGCCAATCAGATGGCAGAATTCCCAAATATCGATATCTGTAACCTTTGATATTTCTCAAAAACTACTGAACAAATTTACACCAAATAAACAAAAGGGCGCTTTCTAGATCAAGACCCTTCTCCCTGCCAAATTTGGGGTAATTCCGTTCACCCGTTCGACCTGTAGCCTTGTCTAAAGTTTCCTACGGAAATTAACATGAAGAAAATACGTTTTGGGACCCCCCTTTTTTCTCGGCTCTCCCTTGACGAATCACCCCCAAACTTTTAACATAGGAGCTGAAATCAACCAAAAATTAGTTTTGAAATTTCGCGAAGATTCATTAATCGGCGCCAAAGTTATTGCAAATAGAATGTTGCCATTTTCCTATAGTAACTAGGTCCTAACTATAACTACCTACTGGCGACCGCCAGTAGGAAAAATATATATATATATATATATATCCTTTCTCCTCCGCGTCAGGGCAACAGGAATCCTCCTATACCACTCGATCAACGGACACGGACCAGTAAGTACTGCAGTTTAATTTATTCCTAGTATATCGCCATAACGTTTCGGCTCGTCCGAGCCTTGTTCACATGTATATATATATATATATACATATATTAACCATAAGTAAAGCATTTCTAAAATGGAGGCAAGATATTCAAAATGGTGAAGACATAGATTAGAGAGTTAGAATTATGAGCCAACAGTAGCATCCTTTAAAAAAGGCAACTGGAGAAATACTGACTTAGCCATTATGGTTTTTGAAACTGAGGGTTTTCAAGCCACAATCCACCTGTATGCAAACATCATGAGAATGGACAGTCTTTTAGGCCAGCTTTTTTGGGATATTACGACAGATTGCAATGCTGAAGGCACAACTGGATGCAATGTGAGATTAACATGGAGTGTTTGGATTACTCGAGCAACTGCTTTGGACCAGTATGTCATCAGAATTGTGTATGACTTCCAGTGGCTCAATCTACAATTTTGGAAAACTAACAATGGAGGTGCTTTCATTATCCAGTCTGAGTATGCCTAGAGTTCCACCATCCCCCTGTCTTTTGAGATGCTGTTGTTGATGTTTTCTGGAAGGCACAACATTAAACGTGTGTTTGATGTGGAGGCTGAAATGGAGCTTGCTGTCCAACGTGATATCCAGCGAATTTTTGCAGCAGGCACAATTATAAATTAGATCACTCGTGAAGTGAGGCATAACAATTTTCAAAAGATGCAGAAGTTGTGGAAGCTGGTAGACAGAATTCCTGGGTGTTCGATTTGAGATTGTGGTGGTATTTTACCCCTTCATAATCTCAGTGCATTTGGAAAGGAGGGACATTTTTTACTTGCAATTTTTAGATGCCAGCGATACAGATTTAGGTGTTTACAGGCTGGTATAAAAAGTTAGGATTCTTCAAAAATGGTGGAGCCATGAAACACGATCTGTGTGCAAGGATTAAACATTCAGAATTGAAGATCCCTGACAATTTCTTAATGGAATTCTGGTAAAAAATAAATTTACAGAATGACTTTAAAATTGAGAGAACGACAACAAGTTTAATAAGAAAATATTTCAAATGTAATAGAAGTCCTTGAAACCAGCACAGTTCTGACTAAAAGAATACTAAGAGCATGGGACATATTTAGAAGCCCCTATTGCCACCGGAGTGTCACTTTTTTTTTATGCTCTGGTGGCATAGCACCATTTTCCATATTTGCGAGGTGCCGCTAAGACGCTTAGGGCCCCATTAGGATGGCGGGCGGACTTCAGTCCACCCTCCACCCTAGCGGTGCTGGCACAGGCCGCCAGGGGTGTGGCGGTCTCGCACCGCCAATTAGGATGTGACCGCCACCCTGGCAGTGGCATCCCACATCTCCACCATTGCGGCAGGTGCTGCTGTAAGCAACACCCGCCGCAATGCCAAAGAGGCATGTTGTGCATTGCCATGCACAACATGACAGGCACTGCGCGGTGCCTGCCACATTGAGCATGGCAATGTATCATAGGTACCCCCCAAGTGCAGCTCCCCACCCCCCACCCCCCTTGGGGCCCGCAACGGCCCCCCACAGCAATTCCCGCCTGCCTTTCCATGGCGGCGTAACCGCCATGGAAAGGCCTGAACCGCCAGGCATCATGATATGGATGGCGGTACCACCATATCATGCCCGAGTTCCGCCCAGCCAGCAATCGTGACGATTGCCAACCGGCGGAAAAGTGGCGGATGGACTTTCCGTCTGCCGTGGTACCCCACTCCATGGTAATATGGTGGGGGAAATGTGGTTGTGATGGGGGCGGATTGCAACCGCCGGCCGGGCGGTGGCGATCCGCCTGCCATCATAATCACCCCCTTAAGGTGGCTCAACGCCACCTTGTAACTTTGCCCCTTTTCGCCACAGTCCTCTGCGGCAAAGGGGAGTGCAATGGTTGTTGCTATGGGCATTATACCCATTTTTGATGCTGCTCCAGATTTACAAGGCTGATGCGGCGCTAACAACTAACGCCGTGGAAAACCAGACATTAGAATGGCGATACAAGCAGAAATTATTACTTTCTCCTTGTATTTTGCTCTTTCTGCAGCACACATGGATGGAGCAAATCAACATTATTGATTGTTTTTGTGCAGGAAGGTGTTCCTTCCTGGACATAAACAATCTTCCCTGCAGCGCAGGCACCCTTGCAACGTTGCAGCAGGGTGCCTGCGCTGGAGCTAGGCAGCTTTTTTTGCACCACCACTAGCGCTGTACTCTTGTGAATACGGCGCATCCCTGCATTTTCAAAATGTCAGAGTGTGGCACTGCCAAATTTGGCACAACTCCGTGCTACAATTTTTTTTGTAACTAAGCTCCCATGTCTTGTATATGTTGGACACCATATTTCCCTCTCTCTTACACACACTCTTGTTTTCTTTGTCTCTGTCATACACACACTCTGCATCCACACCTTTACACACATGCACGCATGTGACAGTGCATGTGTGCATTGTACCTATTTGATTGAATATCACTTCTTAAGGAGGTTAACAATATGTCAAACTAATTATTCTGTCCGTTCTGGGAATAACCTCCGTTCGGTACAGCTATGGTAGTTGTAGATTCACCTTGACTGTATTTATTTTATTTTTTGGCATCTTTGTACCCTGTTTATCCTTCTTCTTTTGCTGACCCCAGCTAGTCTGTAATGAGGCCCAGTTGACTTAAGGGGCTGCTTTAATGATGAGTGCAAGCAGGGTAGGCAGCCGAAAAGATGGGGTTATGGGAGAGGGAGAGGGTGGATGCATACAATGCACTGGGAGGGTTATTGGTTGAAAATTCTGCAACGTTTGCTGGTTCCGTTATATTTCATGTGCATATAAGAAAGCAAGGTAACACCAAGGTGGTGTTATCTGAATTTATTTAAATTAAGGATGATCCTGGCAATACAACTTCAAAATGGCCTGGCATGTCCTTATTTTCGCCTTTGATGCTAATCTTAAATGCATAAATTGTCTATGAATATTTCACATCTCATTAAGCATTTTTCCTGCATAAGCTGCATTTTAAGCACATTTTTGACTACATGAGCCAATATTTTTAATTCAGTGTTCAGCTGTACCACTGATCAGAAAAGAATGAATATTCATCCAAGGTGGCTTCCCCTGGGCAACTGGCTGTTTTATAAATTCCAGCAGGATAGCTGTAGGCACATGAAAATGCATTGTTGAATCTGTTGTTATGTTGGCTACCAATTCGAAAAGTACCAATTCGAAAAGGGGAGATCACAGAAAGTCAAATCTGGACTAAGCAAAAGAAAGAAATGTCAAGTATTTTTGTTCGTTCCAACTCTTTCATTACCGCAGTCAGTTGATGTATACTATGGAGAGCCTGACTCACGTATGATCATTCCCATCCGGGTACAAGTTTTCGAACGATGGTATGTAGTTTAACATTTGTAACACAATGGGTCAGACAGCATTCAATCTGCACCATTTTTATAACCTTCGAACAATTTGAGCTTTACGTTTTTGTTGTTTAAAATTTGAAATTTATGCAGCAGATGGTGCATGTTTGTAGCAATGTACGTATGCTTGTATGTGGTATTTCCATAGTGTGAACCTAGCCAAAAGGCAATGGTGTGCTATAAAGGGTTAAAGACACACACAGCCAATGAGTGGTAGGAGAGGTAGCTGGTTTGTGAACTGTTAACGCACTGTTATGTATATTTACATGAGAAATGGTGAAGACGCACAAGTACTTTTTTCCTGTGAACTTTTCCAGAGCCCTACCCCTACAGAACCATTCAGAGATTTAGACTTACTTATCCTGTTCAGCCTCTCCCTCAATCTGGCACCATAAGGTTCCAATCAGTCTTTCATTAGGGATCCACATCAGGCATCTACTTACGAGAATAGTCGCAAGATCAAAAGCACAAGCTCCGGTAGGGAGAAGGAGCATTCGGCCATATTAGGAATTTGAGTGAGTGAGTGTTAATAGCACCCACCTGTACACCTCACAAATGTGAAATTGGCCTGAATAATCATGAACTCTGCCTGTGTGTGGGGTAAACCAGAAAAGGGTGAAAGACCCCAAACATATGCTTGTAATTTTTTTTCATTCTAGAACTTTCACCTTCTGTTAGATATGGGGGTCTCTAGTTGGCAGAAGTAGGTACCTTTGTCCAAATAGGGACCTTTCTTCCTAGTCAGGATAAGGGAGTTACAGTCCTAAAATAATCCCTGCTCACCCCCTTGGTAGCTTGGCACAAGCAGTCAGGCTTATTCTAGAGGCAGTGTGTAAAGCATTTGTACATAACGACCAGTAATACAGTGTAAGCACTACAAAAGGACACCACACCAGTTTAGAAAAATATCCAATATTTTTAAATACTCAAGACAAGACCAAAAACGATAAAACTCTACAATACAGTACTTAGAAATCTTCAGTTATCAAAATAACCTTGAAAAACAATTCCTTGAAGTCATCATCATCATCTTTAATTATTCGGTCATATTAAAAAATAACCATAAAAGCACATATAAATACATCTATAAAAAGATATTATTACAAAATATTATCATTTAAGATCCCTAATTTCTCATGTAAAAATCGAGAAACAACCTAGATTCATTTCAGACCACAGCCCTCTAGTTTTAACATTAAATATTACACAGATAAGTGTTACAAAAACTCAGTGGACTTTTGAGCGCACACTGTTAAGGGACGGCGATTATCAGAAACGAATGGAATCATGGATAAAGTTCTTCTGGGAAGTTAATAGAGACTCTGCCCCTCCTGGTGTGGTTTGGGACTGTTTTAAAGCTGGGGTCAGAGGAGAAACACTGAGCTATGTACTGGCTAAACGGAAAAGTGAAAGAAGACACCTGGATGATATAAGGTTTAGATTGCTGGCAGCAGAAGAAAATCTTGCCAGAGCTATAATTCAGGGGCTTCCACTTGAGACTTATTTAGCTAGCATAACTGTCCTTAAATGGGATGCTACTGAAGGCATTAGTTCGAAAGCCGCTGAAAAGTATTTAGTGCATAAACAAGAATCATACGAGCTGAGTGAGAGAGTTGGACACATCCTTGCTGTCAGAACTAGGCAGCGCGTAGCCATGGCTGACATTAAGGAAATTCAAGATAGCCAGGGCAACTTAGTCACTGATCCCGACCGTGTTAGAGAAGTGTTTCAGAAATTCTATGCTAAACTCTATACTCGGGAGGAGGGGAGTACTTTAATAGAGATGGAGGTGGATCGGTACCTTAGGGACATTACAGCTCCCTTCTTGTCATCGCAGGACAGAGCGGGGCTGGATGCTCCCTTTCATCTAGATGAATTTAAGGGATCTTTGGGTGGTCTGCCTTCGGGAAAAGCCGCTGGGCCAGACCAAATCCCGGTTGAATTCTACAAACTGTTTCAGGATATCTTAGCGGTAGATATGTTAAATATCATGCTGCATACACAGCGGGGGGGGTCTCCTCCAGAGTCCTGGGGGATGGCAGATATCATAGTTATTCCTAAAAAAGGTAAACCCCCAACACTCCCTGGATCATATAGACCCATCACCCTTATGAATTCTGACATAAAAATGTACTCAAAAATGCTTGCGATGAGGCTTGGAGGTAACATAGAGCAGCTCGTAAGTTCTTCGCAGCACGGTTTTATACCAGGCAAGGGAACCACTCAGCATGTCAGGACGGTCATTACAATGTTTGATGCCGCAGGGTCCCTGGGTGACCCTATCGCAGCACTGTTTCTAGATGCTGAAAAGGCCTTCGATAGGGTCACATGGGGATTTCTTTGGGCAGTTCTGAGATGGTGTGGTATTGGAGAAGGCTTTATAACAGCTCTCCAAGCTTTATATGTAGGTCCAACAGCCAAAATTAGAGTAAACAGAGGACATTCAGATATAGTGGCAATATCTAGGGGAACGAGACAGGGCTGTCCCTCATCTCCCCTGCTCTTTGCACTATTCCTTGAGCCTTTTATACGAAGGTTGGAGAGAAACAAGGAAATTTCCCCGATGGTCTTGAATGGCCGCGTAATTAAAATCTTGGCGTACGCAGATGACGTCGCCATACTCACCCCGAATCCGGACCTAGCTATCGCTGAGGTTGAAAGGGAAGCTAGCATATTTGGGCAATTTTCGGGCTATAGGTTGAATAGGTCTAAGACCCAGATAGTTAAGAATAAACATATTTCCTGTACTGACACTAGGGTTGCCCTTTCCGCTATATATCTTGGTATAGTAATAGCTGCAAATTTGGACACTCTAGTTGAGATAAATATAACTCCTCTGGTTGATAAAGTAAAAACAGATTTAGAGAGAATTAATAACCTACATCTCTCGCTAGTAGGTTGTACCAATGTACTAAAAATGAGTATCCAACCAAAGTTTCTCTATCTATTCAGAGCAATTCCGTTAATTTTTGAAGCTAAATGGTTTAATATTTTGGAAAGCATCTTCAATAAATTTACATGGGCCCACGGGAAAACTCGTAGGGCTTATAGATTTATGACTCTACCGAGAGACAGAGGCGGATGGGGAGCCCCGGATTTCAGACTATATTACTTAGCATCTGCTCTTCAATATATGCAGGGTTTAATCGGAGGAGGGGGACAGCTTCAGAAAATTACTTCCTCATCTACAGATGTCTATGCAATCCTATTAGGACAGGAGACAGAAAACTGCTACTTATATTATACTGATCTGGGGCATTTTAGAGGGAAGCAGTTTAGGACTCTTAACGCGGCCATACATATTTGGAAGGCTTTTCAGAAGCGGATGGGACTTGGTCGATTTAATAGATATGTTAAACTATATAATAATAAGCTGTTTCCCTCGGAAATTTTTTCAGACTCAGTTATGGCCGCATGGAACCAAAAAGGAATTAAACAAATTGGGGATTTAAGAGACTCTGTGGGCGTGGCACAATTTGATGTGCTTGTAAACAAGTATGACTTATCTAGAAAAGATTTTTTTAAATACTTACAGGTCAGAAGTTTTCTCGGGGATAAGCTTGGCGGCACAGCAGGATATAAGTTCAACGACTTTATGGACACATTAATTACTGGCGGTCTACATACCATCAGGTCAGCGTATGCATTGCTAGCTAAAACTAAGGTGGATGATTTGGACAAACACAGTCACAAGTGGGCTGAGAAACTTGGAGGAGAAACTGAGGATTTTCAGGAGTCGCTGGAATTGGGTTGTAACATCTTATGTTCTGCTCCTTTACAATCCCAACATTATAAAACCTTATTTTCGCTATATCACACACCTGCCAGAATCGCCAAATAGGGGGGCAGAGCAGGGATAAACTGCCCTTATTGCAATGCATCAGAGGCGGATATAGTTCATATGCTTGCTACCTGCCCTCAACTACACACTCTTCTCGGGGATATAGAGGATTTTCTGGACAGGGCACTGGGGATACAGATATCCCTTTCCCCCTCTTGGATTCTGCTTGGAATAGGTCATAACGGAATTAGTAATGATGTTAAGGAGTTTGTTTTTATGACAATGGCGGTATTCAGATTAATCATAGCTAGGGCTTGGTTAGACAAAACTCCTCCGTCTATGCAAGTATGGTTAGCAAATCTTATTGCGATATTTAATCTGGAAAAACCTATATATGCAAAAAAGGGTAGAGCAGGGAGAGCTTTGGGTATAAGAATCTGGGAGCCGTTAGCGAGGTGGAGAGAGGGAATAGGGTAAGTCGGTATTATTTAAATCATTACTCGGTTTGATTTGTTTAGTTGGATTAGACTCTGTATAAAATGTATAAAAGGTTTATGTTGTACTAATGTTTAATTGCATGTATTAAATGTGCACTGTTAACTGAGAAAAAAAAAAAATAAATAAATAAAAAATAAATAAATAAGATTCCAATTTTTTCTTCGCAATCCTAGACTGAGATGAGAATACATAAAAGATAACAATAGATACAACATTTCATTTCGCAGGTCTGGTTACATTGAGATTGCTAGACAAACTCAATGGGCTGCATGTCATCCCCTTCCGTTTCCTCATGCAGGCCCATAAGAATGTTGCTACAGAAAAGCAAACCAAAGGTTCGGGCGGTGCTTTTAAAAAGAATAGTGCTACCCGACACTGCTTAAAGCCCATTTTCTTTAAGATTGGTTTCAGATAGACCTTCCTTTCACTCTCGTAGAGCCCGCAGAATAAAACCAAATGCAGTTCAGTTTGAGGTGATACATTATCACACAGGCACATGGAGTGATTTTACGTTTTTTCAGGATAACCAAGCCTTAGAGGAATCAAATTGGTGCGGAATCTTAACAATATGAATCTATGTTGCGCACTGTTTATGTTGGCTAGGTAGGAGAAATCTCCCTCCATTAGTGGTGGGTTGAGGTAATAAACCTGTGCTACATGTTTCTCTTTATAGTATTCCCTATGCTTATATTCAGCCATCAACATAAACATGGCAATAACTTTCTCCTTAGACACCCTCTCACAGACCAGAGGATCTTTAAAAAGTTTGTGAAGGCCTATCTCTTTTAAGACTCTCTCCACATAACTTAGCCACTTAGATCTTTTCCATGTATCCATCTCTATGCAGCTCTTGATTATCATTTGGGTCAAAGGGAATTTATCTCTCCTCCAAATAGAATGCCATAGGAGAAGTGGGGCTAGTTGTATATAATCTGATATGTAAGGGAGGGTCAGTTCTGTATGTAAGATCACATTCGTAAAGGAGAGAGGAAGACCCACTACAGATTTGAAGAATTTATTTTCAATAATTTGTAGTGGTGTAGGTGCGACCGTACCCCAGACCCCAGCTCCATAGGTCACGGCTGCTTTTACTCTAGCCTGATATATGTTTTTTATTGGCAATAGGGGTTTGGCGCCCAATTTCTTTGCAAAAGATGTTACAACAGTGATACCCCTCTCCATCACCAACCTCCTTCCTTCCATCAGTTTTGCCCATGACAGATCTTTGTCAAAAAGAATACCTAAATAGGGGAAAGAGTCTACGACCTCAATTTTTCCTGCATCTGCGCTAAAATGCGGGACTTTGTCTCTTTTAGTACCCCCAGCTATAATTATAAAAGACTTGGATTGATTTACTTATAGCTGTAATGAGTCCATAAAAGAGACATATGCTGTTATAAGCCTTTGTAGTCCTATCCCCGTTCTTGCAATTAAAACCGCATCATTTGCATAGGACAGTATCGGTAGTATTTGGTTTTCATAGAGGGGAATGTCCCTAGTAGCCACTGTGAGCGCCTTCTCCACTCCATTTGTATATAGGGAGAAGAGCAATGGGGCCAGTACGCAGCCCTGTCTTACTCCTTTGAAAATTTTAAAAAGACGTGTACAATCTCCCGATTTAGCATAATGCACGGAAGCCGTTGCATTTACATACGATTGCCTAATGAAATTTAAAATAGCGGGTTCAACCTCCATCATCTCCATTATGTCCCATAATTTATCATGGGCCAGGCAGTCGAAAGCCGCGCTCAGGTCCATGAACGCCATGTATAGTTTGCCATCGTTCATACTGGTGTATTTTTCAATGGTCAATGCTAAATTCAAGCATTGATCCACAGTGCCCCTCCCCAGCTGGAAGCCATACTGTGCCTGGATCAAGATCTTATTTGCTAAGGCCCAGCTCTCTAATCTAGAGAGGGGGAGACGGCCCATAAGCTTTGATGTTGTATCCAGCAGGGATATTGGTCTGTAATTTTTAGGGACAGCCCTATCCCCTTTTTTATAAATGGGTACAATTACCTCCGAAGACCATGAGGGGGGCGCTCCTATCAAAGCTATGCTATTTAGGACATTAGTTAAGAGTGGGATCCACAGGTCGGGGTTAGTTTGGAAGAAATCGATTGGAACTCCATCCGGACCTGGAGCTTTTCCTGCACTACATGAGTTCAGTGCCATCTTTACCTTATTTAGTGAGAAAGATATTGGTACAGTTCCTTGAAGTTGATAGCTCCCTCTGGGGATATCCAGGTGTCATGAATAAACAAATCCAAAACGTTCTGGCTGACTGTGGCATGGCAGGCTAGCTACGGTCTCGGGAAGACCCGCAAAACTGTACCTTTTAGAAATGCAGGGCATCGGCGACTTCTCATTGAACTTCCGAATGCACGGCACCAGCAGGCATTGGTTCCGGAGGTCGGTGCAGGAGGTCACACGCGTTGCAGATCGAACTCCTTGCGTTTGAAGTCAGGAGCGCTGGTGTTGGCAGGCAGCGGGTGCTGCGGTGCAAAGTGCAGCAGTGCGCTGTGCGATGCCCTAGGTCGTGGTGCAAGCAGCAGCTCAGTGGCGGCATCAGCTGGCATCGTCTGGGAGACCAGGGTTGCGGTGCGAAGCGATGTGGTGCTCGTCGCGGTGCTGGCAGGTCATGGTGCAGGCAGCGTCGTCGTCGTTGCTGAAGCGCTGTCATCTATTGACGAACTGGAGTCGATAGCGCCGGCATCGGTAAGCCAAGGCTAACGGACATTAGCCCTTGCCACCCAGCATGTTGTACCTTGGGGACAATAGAATGGTGCACATTGTTGTCAGATGTGTAGGCCTCCTCAATCTGGGTGCATGCAATGGACGCATTGATTAAGGCACAGTCAGACCCTTTGTGTAGCTGAAGGTGTCCCTACATGTAAGCTGGTCTGTTAGTCAATATTGATGTCAGTCATTGTTGTCGTTGTGTCATCCAGAACGTGATATGCTGTGCACATCTCATGATGTATTGCATTGACATGTGTCCACTATCATCTCAAACAGGAGGCCAAATTTGATTTGTCACTTGACGGTGCTGGAGGACATGGAGGATGTTGGGATCATACGGAAATGCCGTCTGTATAGAGCCACCCTGAAAACCCTTTATGATCTGTTGGAGCCCCACCTGCAGCATCGCCGGACATATCCAACAGCTTTCACCCCAACTTATAAGGTGATGGCGGACCTGCATTTTTTTGCCATTGGATCGTACCAAGAGGCAGTGGCCAGCGCTGGTGGGATGTCACAACTGATGTTCAGCATGGTGCTGCGTGATGTACTTTCCGCCATGATGATATACAAGGACAGATACATCCATTTCCCCAGGGGTGCTGAATTGCCAGCTGTGAAGGGAGACTTCTATCCCTTGGACACATCCCCAATGTTGTTGGTGCCATTGATTGCACCCTTTTCGGGCATGTGCCACCACAGGCAATTGAGCACATTTACAGGAATCACAAGCATTACCACTCCATAAATGTGCAGGTGGTGTGCCTGGCAGATATGATCATCTCCCACATGTGTGCCAAATTCCCAGGCTCGGCCCATGACTCCAACATCCTGCAGAACAGCATTGTGCCCCAGCTGATGGCTAATCTGCTTCCCGAGCGTGCATGGATTGTGGGTGAGTATGCCTAGTCGTATGGTGTGCTGGGTGTGTGACCTGCTGCCCTCAGCCTCAGCAACATTGCGATGTCTATTTGTGTTTGTCATACCTAGGTGACTCTGCATATCCCAACCGTCCCTATTTGCTGAGCCCACTGAGGAATCCCAGGACTCCAGCTGACGTCCGCTACAATGAGGCCCATGGGAGGACACGTCGTGTGGTGGAGCGTACTTTTGGTCAGCTCAAGTCACGTTTCCACTGCCTGGACAAGGCCGGAGGTGCACTGGCATACTCGCCCGGGAAGGTGTGTCAGATTGTAGTGGCATGCTGCATGCTCCACAACCTAGCCATTTGCAAGGAGATTCCCCTGCCCCTGGATGATGGTGAGGACCCAAGGCCCCAGTCTGCAAACCAACCCGTGTCCAGTGATGAGGACAGTGGAGAGGAGGAAGGTGTTGACCTGCATGAACAGCTCATCACACGCTACTTCCCTTGAAGGTGGGTGACAATGTGCAACATACCCAATTGTCTGCTGATATTGCTGTTGTCGTGAAGGGGCATGTGAGAATTGTAACAGCAGCCAGTTGTAGACTCAGCGGTGGTTGGCAATGTTTCTGGGACAGGTCATTTGGGAACATCTACAGGACGTGTATGTTGACACTTGTTGCCCATTGTGACATGTGCATGTTGGGTTATCCTGATGGTAGGGGTTGTGTGATGTCTGTGATGCCACACCCAGACCAGTGAAAGTAGTTCTGTTGTGTTTCCCTAGGTGCCTTCAACTTCTCCTTGCCTACATACAGCCTGGTACATTGTGATCATGTTGAAGACTATACATCCTACAATAAAGACGGAGCAGACACGACAACATGTGTGTAAGGATATTTTATTTGCAATGGTGAGATGCGAGGGGGGGTGTACATTTCCACTGGGGGGGGTGGAGCAGTGAGTTGACAGTTGTGGTAAATGAGCTAATCGAGTAGTCACCACATTGATGTGGTGACCCAGTCAAACAGACAGATGCCATTCACAAGGCAGTGTGGGGAAGGACAGTCCAAAAACTGCCAGGGTCTTCTTAGGATGGGCCCTTCATCGTTTGGCAGGGGGAGGGCCCTGTTGCAGGGCCAGTGGGGTCTTAGGACTCCCCCCTCTCTGTGGGCGCAGGGGAGGATGGTGAACTGTCATCCTGCGGCCCACCAGAGGGAGGTGGAGGTGTTGTTTGTGGCGCAGGTCTGTCCCTCAGTACCTTCACTTGCTGGCCCAAGAGGTCCACGAATTGTCCCATGCAGGTGTCGATGGACCTCATCAGCAGGATGAGCTTGTGAAACAGTTCGTCCTACTGGCCTGTTCGTCCCTGGGCCTGTTCGTATGCGCCAAGGACTCTGGTGATGTGTTCCAGGGATTGGGTCCTAGCTTCTTGGTGTCTGTGGGTGATCCTGCCCCTCCCACCTGCCCTTCTGCCATGGACCTGTTGATTCACCACTGTGGGCACCTGCATCCTCTCCCTGCCCTCCTCCGTCAGTGGTGTGTGCTGGTCATCTTCTGGGACAAGGAGGGTGTTGCAGGCAGCACTGGTGGTGGTGGTGGTGGCGGCGGTGGTCGCACAGGCCATGACAGCGGGGTCTGCAGTGAAGTTGTTGTTGCTGCAGATGTGGTGGGGGGACATTGGGGTCCTGGGACCTGTTGTCAAATCCAGATTTGCGATCCCCTCAGAAGCAGATGACAGGTCCAACAATTCCCCTAACCGAAGCCAGCAACAGTCTGAAGTGATAAAACTGCTACTAAACCCAGCTCGGGGGAAAGGGGAGTGGGAAGACAAACAAGAGGGGCTGCCTCAGGTAATGGTCTTCAGTCTCAATGTTGTACTGGCACCTGAAAATAAGCACAAATAATTATTGTTGCTCCCTAACTCAAGATTAATCATATTTTATTAAATCTCTTTCTCTAATTACCTTTAAACCCTGAGGGGGAAGCTCCTCTCTATGAATAGTGTGTGTATTCTTTGATTGATTGGAAGAACCACTGGTCAAACACATCCAAAGCTGTGAATGCAAATTCTATCTGAACTCCTTCCAAAAATTGGAACATTTAGAGTTCTACGTTGAATAGTTTTTTAAAGGTTTACATTCTGTAGCTCTGAATCCTTACAATTTTGTCTCTCACACTATTCAATTGTTCATAAAGTTTCTTGAAAATTCTTTGTTGAATATCGTGGCATCCACAAGGAATGCTTGAATGAAGCAGATGACAGAGTTCGCTGCTCTAACTGTCAAGTCTATTGTACTCACTGAAGATTTGGCCTTAGAACACCATACTCTGCTGATTGGCTATAGTGACTGCTCACTGCTGACTGGTTTCATTACGCTGCATGCAAATTTCTGAAAACTTCGTCTTTGCCGATATGTTGTCTCACATTGCTGTAAGTCTCTGACTCTCTAACCTCTTGCTGACGGACAGAGCGCAGTTGCGCGCATTCAATCATCAAAGGAAAACTTACTTGGATACTGGAGATAACTTCTCTTCACAGAAGTTTTCTCTCTCACCCACAACTCGAGCTCCACGACACAGCAAACAATCTCCGTATAGCTGTCCACCGTTTCTGAGAGAAAACGGCAATTCTGAGGAGAAGGGAAAAAACAACTCAATTTATCCAAGCGCTAATTTCTAATAGAAACGTCTTGAGAAGCTAGACCTTAGCTCTCCTGACTTAGGTCTCCTCACTAAAACTGCAGTTAAATCCTTTGACATGAATTCAGTCTGAGCAACGGAAAAAACACTGTCACTCCTGACTTAAAACAGTTGAAGTGCGCGGCACGTAGCTCGCGCAAGCGCATTATTCCTGTTTGGGAGTCTCGAGTCCTGACATCTAGACCGAGAACCCTAACAGGAAGTGGACTTCCACTTGATGCTCCAAATTCGCGGAACCTGCAACCTCCGTAAAATGGACTGCCAAGCTGCTTTCCAAACCGGACTCAACCATCGCCAATGTGGATATTTCTTCGTAACCAACCTTTTCAGGATCTTTTTTATATTGACACAAGCGCTTACAAGGGGGGTCTTAACAGTACCTCCCTCCAAGAAGCGTCATTTCCAAGTTGGTTTTGTCGGGTTGGCCTTGTGGAAGGCTCGAATAAGTCTTGAGGCATGAACATTTTTGTGAGGCTCCCAAGACCTTTCTTCTGGACCAAAATTCTTCCAATCGACCAAATAATACAATGTGCCTCTGCTAATCTTAGAGTCTAGAATCTTTTTAACTTCGTACTCCTCTATTGAATCCACTAATACTGGCCTTGGTGTTTCTAAAGTGCGTAAATCTGGTGGATTTTTTTTCAACAGTGACACATGGAACACAGGATGAACCTTTAAGTAAGGGGGTAAGAGTAATTTTACCGTTACTGGATTTATTGCACGATCCACTTTAAATGGACCAATAAACCTTGGTTGGAACTTTCTATTTTCTTTCAGTCTTAAGTTTCTAGTTGACAGCCACACCTTATCTCCTGTTTTAAACATTGGAGCTTCTCTCCTTTTCTTGTCTGCCTGAACTTTGTAAGTATTTTTGGCCTTAACAAAATTTTCATTAGCCTTAATTAAGGTGTCATGCATTTCTTTTATAAACTCCGCTACAGCTGGAACTGACTTTTCTTCTTTTTCAAAGATTAAACTTGGGTGTCTTCCATAGTTTAAATAAAAAGGGGTGTAACCTGTAGATGAATGTTTTGTGTTGTTGTTGGCAAACTCTGCTGCCCAAACCAATTCTGACCATTCTAACTTTTGTTCTCGCAAATAGAGTCTCAATTACTGCTCTAAATCTTGGTTTATCCTTTCCGTCTGTCCATCAGTTTCTGGATGGAAACTGGTGGAGTAATGGGAGTCAATTGCTAATCTTTTTGTAAATGCTCTCCAAAAGTGTGAAATAAATTGTGAACCACGATCTGACACTAGAACCTTGGGAATTCCATGTAATCTCACTATGTGTTGAGTAAATATCTGGGCTAGCTGTGGTGCTCGTGGAATATTCTTCAATGGAACAAAATGTGCCATCTTAGAGAACATGTCTACCATGACCAAAATGGTGTTGAACCCTTGACTTGTAGGAAGGTCTACAATTAAGTCCATAGAAACTGTGTGCCAAGGATACGGGGGAGTGGGCATAGGCATCAAAAGACCTTGGGGAGAGAAGTGATTTGATTTTCCCTCCAAGCATCTCTCGCAGGTGGAAACATACTGTCTTATCTGAGCTTTCATCCCTGGCCACCAAAAGTTCCGCTCTACTAATTCTGTGGTTTTATTAACTCCTTTATGACCGGCAAGCATCTCATCATGACAAGACCTTAAAGCCTTTTCTTGCAATGATCTTGTGGGTAGAAATAGTCTGTGATTCTGATATGGAAGACCTTCCTTAATTTTTCTTTCAGGTTGTTCTCTTGCCCACCTTCTCATCTCATCTTCAGGTATTGACTCCATTATCTCTTGTCTCAGATCTGAATTGGAGATGGTGGCGATTATTTTTTCAGTTGGGATTATATTCTGTTTTTCATCTTGGGTTTCTGAAACATTAGTGTTAATTCTGGACAACGAATCTGCCTTGACATTACTTGCTCCAGGTCTGTAAGTGAGCACGAAATCAAAATCCGCAAAGAACAGCGACCAACGTAATTGTCGTGCAGTCAAAGTGCGGGCTGACTTCAGGAATTGTAAATTTCGGTGATCCGTTTAAACTGTGACCTTGTGCCTTGCTCCTAGTAAATAATGTCTCCATTCCAAAAATGCACATTTGACTGCCAACAACTCCTTATCTGCAATGGAATAATTACATTCGGGAGGAGTTAACTTTCTAGAGTAGTAAGCCACTGGATGTAATTGGCCTGTATCAAAATGCCCTTGGGACAAGATTCCTCCAACTGCAAAATCTGAAGCATCTGCTTCTACAAAAAATGGTTCTTCAATTCTAGGATGTAGTAGGATCGGTGCTTGGGTAAAAGATCGTTTCAAAAATTGGAAGGCTTCCTCTGCTTCTTTAGACCAATCAAATTTGACTCCTTTCTTCAATAGCCGGGTGATGGGACTCGCTTTAAGTGAAAATTCTGGGATGACCTTCGATAAAAATTTGAGAATCCAATAAAACTCTGAATCTCCTTTACGTCTCTTGGGGGGGGCAATCCAGAACTGCCTTAACCTTAGAAGCATCCATGCTTTCACCTTCTGGAGTAAGGACAAAACCCAATAACTCCACCTTCTTCACATGAAAGGCACATTTCTCGAGCTTTACATAAAGATGATTTTCCAACAGCTTAGTTAAGATGGATTTCACATGCGAAACATGTTCTTCAACATTATTCGAGAAAATCAATATATCGTCAATATAGACCACTGCAATCCTATCCAAGAATTCTCTTAACACATCATTGACAAAGTGTTGAAACGCCGCCGGGGCATTACACAACCCATATGGCATCACTTGGTACTCATAAAGGCCATATCGAGTTCGAAAAGCCGTTTTCCACTCGTCTCCAGGGGCTATGCGAATTAAATGGTATGCTCCCCGCAAATCCAATTTGGTATAGATCTTGGCATTTTTGACTTGGTCTAGCAATACGGAAATCAAAGGTAAGGGGTAACGATTCTTTATGGCCACCCGATTGAGAGCCCTATAATCGATGCAGGTTCTGAGATCGCCATCCTTCTTACGAATAAAAAATAAAGGGGATGAAACTGGAGATTGAGACGGGCGAATGAACCCATTCGCAAGATACTGATCTAGATAAGTCTTAAGGTATTGATTCTTGTTTTCAGTTAATGCGTAGATTCTGCTGCATGGTAGAATGGCTCCCGGCTCAATTTCAGTCTTACAATCGTAAGGGCGGTGGGAAGGAAGTCTTTCTGCTTCTCTTTTGTCAAACACTGAAGCTAATTCTTTATATTCAGATGGAATCTTTTCAGTTTCTAGAGAACAAATGATGACAGGGCAGTTTGCTAATTTCTTAGCTGGCGATTCCTTGTGTTCATGAGTTTGTTCTTGGAAACAATTTTCTTTACAATAAGAAGAATTCATTTGCACAGTTCTTTGACTCCAATCGATACTGGGGTTGTGTTCTGAAAGCCAGGGTAAACCCAGTATTAACTGAAATTGGGGGGCATCTATGAGATTAAAGGAAATCAATTCAGAGTGCCCATTGAGACCGGATAAGCGTAACAATTCCGTTTCATGAGTGATTGGCCCAGATGAGAGATTGGTTCCGTCTACTGCTCGCACAGCTTCCAATACTTGTTTCTTCTCAAATCTAAAGCCAACTCTCTGTGCATATTTTATATCACAGAAGTTCCCTGTGGCACCTGAATCAATCATCACAGAGACTCCGTGTAACACCATATCTCGAACCTTAACAGTGAATGTGACTACAAGATGAGGTGCTGAAGACTGCAATGTGTTCGCAATTTGTTGGGAGTCTGGAGCTGACTTGATATTCGCTCCCACCTGTGCAACTCCGTCTACAGGTGGAGCCGACCTTGTACCAGCTGAGAAGTCTTCGGTTTTTTCGGACACTCTTTCACAAAGTGTCCAGCTTGCCCGCAATACAGACACAATTGACTGGATCTTCGCCTTTCTTTCTCTTCCTTCGTTAAAGGACCACAAATCGATCCAATCTGCATTGACGCATCATTGGCTTGGGATTCTGAGGAGCGATGAGTTTCAGTTCTTGCTCGGTCAATGCGAGGCAGAAACGGACGGTTTTCTCTACTTTTTTCATTGCGTCGCTCACTGATTCGATGATCTAATTGCAATACCAAATCGATTAGTTCAGAAACTTCAGAGGGTCTACTAGGAATTTGTGCTAGAACATCCTTTAACTCATCTTTTAGACCTCGATGAAATATTGCGGCTCTTTTGGATTCTGGCCAATTAGTTTCCACTATTAATTTATTGAAGTGAGCTATGTATCCCACTAAATCTCTGTTCCCTTGCTTCGACTCCAATAACTTGTTGTCAGTGGCTTGAGATGCTGACCTACGATCAAATATTCTTAAAAATTCTATCTTGAAATTCTCAAAATTAAACAACAATGGGTCATTCCTAGTTACCAATGACAATAACCATGCAGCCGCATCACCCGTAAATAAGACAGCATGAATGCCACCTTTGATTGATCCTCAGAAAAAATTACAGGTCTACACAAAAAATGTAGGGAACACTGTGTTAGAAATACTTGCGCCTTTTGAGGATCCCCACTAAATCTTTCTGGGGGGGCCAAAGGAATGATTGGAGAAACTGCATGTATGACTTGAGTGGCTACTTCTGGGGAGGATTGGTTACCTACAAAAACATGCGGACCCTTCAAACCAGACCCAGATGTAAGTTCCTCTAATTTCTGACTAGTTTGAATTGACTCTTGACTAGTTCTTCTAACTTCTGCTCTTAGGGCCTTATTCTCTTCTACAGAATCATTCAATTGTTTCTGCATTCCATCTAAAATAGTTGCTAGAGCTTTCAAGTCTAGCCCTTCCGTCATCTTGCTCGGGAAGAGATCTATTTTCTCAATTAAGAGGGTTTTGGCACTTCAATCTGTCAAATCCAGATTTGCGATCCCCTCAGAAGCCTATGACAGGTCCACCAATTACCCTAACCGAAGCCAGCAACAGTCCGAAGTGATAAAACTGCTACTAAACCCAGCTCGGGGGAAAGGGGAGTGGGAAGACAAACAAGAGAGGCTGCCTCAGGTAATGGTCTTCAGTCTCAATGTTGTAGTGGCACCTGAAAATAAGCACAAATAATTATTGTTGCTCCCTAACTCAAGATTAATCTTATTTTATTAAATCTCTTTCGCTAATTACCTTTAAACCCTGAGGGGGAAGCTCCTCTCTATGAATAGTGTGTGTATTCTTTGATTGATTGGAAGAACCACTGGTCAAACACATCCAAAGCTGTGAATGCAAATTCTATCTGAACTCCTTCAAAAAATTGGAACATTTAGAGTTCTACGTTGAATAGTTTTTTAAAGGTTTACATTCTGTAGCTCTGAATCCTTACAATTTTGTCTCTCACACTATTTAATTGTTCATAAAGTTTCTTGAAAATTCTTTGCTGAATATCGTGGCATCCACAAGGAATGCTTGAATGAAGCAGATGTCACAGTTCGCTGCTCTAACTGTCAAGTCTATTGTTTTCACTGAAGATTTGGCCTTAGAACACCATACTCTGCTGATTGGCTATAGTGACTGCTCACTGCTGACAGGTTTCATTACGCTGCATGCAAATTTCTGAAAAATTTGTTTTTGCCGATATGTTGTCTCAATAGTTGCACATTGCTGTAAGTCTCTGACTCTCTAACCTCTTGCTGACGGACAGAGCGCAGTTGTGCGCATTCAATCATCAAAGGAAAACTTACTTAGATACTGGAGATAACTTCTCTTCACAGAAGTTTTCTCTCTCACCCACAACTCGAGCTCCACGACACAGCAAACGATCTCCGTATAGCTGTCCACCGTTTCTGAGAGAAAACGGCAATTCTGAGGAGAAGGGAAAAAACAACTCAATTTATCCAAGTGCTAATTTCTAATAGAAACGTCTTGAGAAGCTAGACCTTAGCTCTCCTGACTAAAACTGCAGTTAAATCCTTTGACAAGAATTCAGTCTGAGCAACGGAAAAAACGCTGTCACTCCTGACTGAAAACAGTTGAAGAGCGTGGCACGTAGCTCGCGCAAGCGCATTATTCCTGTTTGGGAGTCTCGAGTCCCAACATCTAGACCGAGAACCCAAACGGGAAGTGGACTTCCTCTTGATGCTCCGAATTCGCGGAACCTGCAACCTCCGTAAAATGGACTGCCAAGCTGCTTTCCAATCCGGACTCAACCATCGCCAATGTGGATATTTCTTCGTAACCAACCTTTTCAGGATCTTTTTTATATTGACACAAGCGCTTACAAGGGGGGTCTTAACACCTGTTGCTCCCTGGCACACCAGATGGGCCGGCTTCGAGCTCATCGTCCATGGAATCCTGGGAGTCAACATCCGAGAGTCCATGTACCGGGGGGGAGACTGGCTCTGCAGGTTGCTGGTGTTGTCCTCTGCAGTGAGTTCTTGGTCACCTATGGGTCAGATGGGAAATGGTCATTGTAGTGCACTTGGCAAGCTTTGTGTTAGCTGTGTGTCATTCACTTTTTGTACACTGCACAATTGACAGATCATCACATTGTTTACTATGTGCACTACTGTGCTTCCTGACATGATGCAGTGGTACATGCATTACTTGTCCATGGTGTGAGGTGTCAAGGCATACCATGCGACCCGTGCACAATTAATGATTACAGGGACTTGTTGCCATCTAGGACGTGGCACAACATGTTTTTAATTGAGGACTCATTGTTGATTTGTGTGACCTGGCAGGCGTCACATCTGGCCATGGACTGGCCATTGTCACCTCCTGCATACCTTTGTCCTATCATGTGCATAGCTTGATTTGTACCACCACACATGCTTTCGTATTTTTCTAATGGTCCTTGTTGCACTTGCACCATGGCGATGCACATGTAAATAGGTGGTGTGCTTGATTGTGCCCTGATTTTTTTCTACTTGTGCATTGGTGTGTCACACTTTGGTAGCTGTGACAGTTTCCTTAGCTTACCTGTGGGCTCACTGTGCTTGGCAATGGGATAGGTGTGCCTCTTTGTGCACTGAGAGCGCTGGTGTTGTCATATGGCACCATTTAATTTGTGACAAATGGGTGGGTGCACGTACTGGCTACTTACCTGTAATGTGCCCACATTTGTGTTTGTTATGTCACACATGTGTGTGTGCGTGGTGGCGGCTTACATCCTGCTCAGTGGGGTCACAGGACAGAATCATATGTTTGGTATACTGCAATGGCTTGCAACTGCTTCGGGTGGGGTGGGGAGGACTCCATCTTGCTGAAGTGGGGGGCAGAGGGCATGGTGGGAGTGGTAGTGCAGGCCTCCCACCCACAAACACCCTCCCAGGGAAGATGGCTACCTACCTGTAAGTTTGTTTGGTGTACTGCAATGGCTTCAAAATGCTTCGGGTGGGGTGGGGGGAGGGCTCCATCCTGCTGAGGTGGGGGGCAGGGGGCATGGTGGGACTGGTAGTGCGGCCTCCCACCCCCAAACAGCCTCCATGGCAAGATGTCTACCTACCTGTTAGTTTGTTTGTAGTGGGACAATGGCTTCCAACTGCTTCAGGGTGGTGTGGAGTGCTAAATCCTGCTGAGGTGTGGGCCAGGTGGCATGGTGGGAGTAGTGGTACAGTCCTCCCACCCACAAACACCCTCCCAGGGAAGATGACTACCTACCTGTAAGTTTGTTTGGTGTACTGCAATGGCTTGCAACTGCTTCTGGGTGGGCGAGTGCTCCATCCTGCTCAGGTGTGGGACAGGGGGCATGGTGGGAGTAGTGGTACAGGCCTCCCACCCACAAACACCCTCCCAGGGAAGATGGCTACCTACCTGTAAGTTTGTTTGGCGTACTGCAATGGCTTGCAACTGCTTCTGGGTGGGGAAGTGCTCCATCCCGCTCAGGTGTGGGACAGGGGGCATGGTGGGAGTAGTGGTACAAGCCTCCCACCCATAAACACCCTCTCAGGGAAGATGGCTACCTACCTGTAAGTTTGTTTGGTGTACTGCAATGGCTTGCAACTGCTTCTGGGCGGGGTGGGGGAGGGCTCCATCCTGCTGAGGTGTGGGCCAGGGGGCATGGTGGGAGTGGTAGTGCAGGCCTCCCACCCCCAAACACCCTCCCAGGGAAGATGTCTGTCTACCTGTAAGTTTGATGAGGGTAATGTAATGGCTGAAACATGCTTCTGGGTTGGGTGGGTGGAGGGTTCCATCTTGCAGATGCTGTGGGACAAGGGGGCCTGATGGGAGTTTTAGTGCTGTCTGCCTGTACACATGCCCCCATGGTAATGTTGGTAGCTACGTTTGGGGTGAATGGGAGTGGGTGAATGTTGGATCTGTGAGACATGTTTTTGTGAGTGTGTGGTGCAGATGGATGGGATTTGTCCTAGGTGGTGTAGCTTTGTAGTTGTACGAGACAGTACATAGCAGAGTGGTGGTAGTCATTTGTTTGTACTTACCAGCCTCCACTTCCCCGGCTACTCATGTGAGACTCTCTGGATGCAGTATGGCAAGCACCTTCTCCTCCCGTGGTGTGAATGGTTTTTGTGGAATGGGAGGGCCACCGCCAGTCCTCTGAGCCAGCGCACGTTTCTTGCTCCTCCTCTTCTTGACAACCCTCTTCGGATCATGCCACCGCTTCATGATCTCCTTGTTTGATCTTGGGGTGGTCCCTACTACATTGACCTTTTGGACTATCCTTGACCACATTTGTGTCCTTGTGGCTAATGGTCAGCACTATTAGCCACAAGGACACAAGGACCAGGCTACCAAAGGACCAAAGGACCAGGCTACCAAAAAGCTGTGGTTCCACTCTGACTATCTCAACTACCATGACTGTCAACTCACTCTCTTTGAATTTGGGCATTTACAGTGTGGCCATGGTGTGAGGTGTGCAAAGTGGTTGTGGATGCAGGAGTGTGAGTGGTGGGTGTGGTTGTGATGTGTATGGTGTGTGTTGTGCAGGGGGTTAGTTGTGAAGGTGTGGAAGTGGTGGTGGTGTTGTGTGTGGTGTGGCTAGTGATGTTGTGTTCTTTGCCTCTCCTTTCAGCTTGGGTGTGTGTGTCCCTTCTCTCATGGAGTATTGCAAAGAATTGTGGTCAGGGAAGAGGCTGGTTTTATACTCAGGTATGTGGGTGTGTCCAATTTGGGTATTGCTGTCAAGTGTGCTGTCCTGGGATTTGTATATTTCTTTTTGCCATGTGGTTGTGTCAGTGGGGTGTGTTTTGTGTATTTGGGGGCCATGGCTAGTTTGCTGTGTGTACTTTTTGGCCTTGTTGTGGATTTTTTGCTTCGTCCGCCATATTTGTCACGGTGCGTCCGCAGCGTTGGCTATGCTGCAGCTCCTCCGCTGGCTCTCCCATTCATCCCATGGTGCGACCGCGGCGGTCGGAGACAGTGGTACGTACCGCGAGACCGTCAGGGATATCCTAATTTCCCATGCGGTGTCTCTGCTTTACTTGCGGCAGGTTGTTTTTTTCTGCTGCGAATCCGACCACCGCGGAACGATTTTAGCCATCTCCGCCAGCTACGGGCGGTTTTTCTTGGCCCCGTTCCGCCGCGGTTGGTGTTTTTGGGCGGTTTTTCCACGGTGCCGGCAGGCGGTTGTTTTCCGCTTCCATGCCAGCTTTTCCGGCCGCCATCCTAATGGACCCCAAAGTCTTTAAAGCAATAATTACTACACCTCCCCCCTACCCCCCATTGCTGAGCCCTCATTGGTCATTTGGGTTATTTCGCGTTTAGAGGTACATAGCTTTTTTTCCAACATAAGGCATTCACGCCAAATTTGCGCCTGTATTTTCCAACATCCTGGGGATTCTAAAGTTACACAGGATTGTGGATTCCCCTGAAGAGGATTAGGAAAATGGGCAAAATATTGATACATTTTGAGTATTTTGGAAAAGATAGGAAAAAAGTATTCAGAATAAACGTGCCTTATTTTTTCCTAAAATGGCATCAACATATGGCAAAATAAAGCAAAATTTGAGTTTTAGGGGAAAAATAGGAAAAAAGTACTCTCGATAAAACTGTTTGTTTTTTCCTAAATTTATTGCAGTCACCAGAAAACCTATCTGGAACAGCTAAAGGCACCGGTATAGGTGTCATGACAGTTAACGAGATGGGTGAACTACTACTGGTACTAGAAGTCCTGTCGTAATGAAAAGTTGCAGGTTGTACTATTGGCACATGTATTTTTGGTATGACCCCAGGATCCCTCCCCCCAGGGATTATCTCTGGCTTTATATGTATTGAGTTCATGATGTAATGCTTGATTCTCCTGTCCATACAGGCAAGGCAGAAGCTCTGTCCTTTCTGTCTTCATAAGCAAATGCAGCCTTATTTATTTTAATTTACTTAGCGCCGGATTTTTAAAAAGTTTAATATTGGTTTTACCTGTTTGCCTATTGACTGTCACTCTTTTGCACTAATTTGCGTTGTGTCTTCTGCTGTTCTTCTCTTGGTTGCCCCTCCCCGGTCCACCACGAGTGTCGTCCTGATTGCATGGAGGGAGGAACGGTAACTTCCGGTCTGAGGGAGGTTAGTGCTCTAGCACTCGCGCTCCCCCTCCATAAAACCGGATGCCCTACCAGACGCGCAATGGACGTGTACAGGCAAGGCAGAAGCTCTGTCCTTTCTGTCCTCATAAGCAAATTCAGCCTTATTTCTTTTAATTGACTTCGCGCCGGATTTTTAAACATTTTAACATTGGTTTTACCTGTTTGCCTATTGACTGTCACTCTTTTGCACTGATTTGCGTTGTGTCTTCACTGCTGTTCTTCTCTTGGTTGCCCCTCCCCGGTCCACCACGGGTGTCGTCCCGATTGTGTGGAGGGAGGAAAGGTAACTTCCGGTCTGAGGGAGGTTAGCGCTCTAGCACTCGTGCTCCCCCTCCATAAAACCTGATGCCCTACTCGATGCGCAGTGGGCGCGCCGGTGGCGCACCTAAGGCAAGCCCGTCTGCGCCCATCCACGACTGGCCGGGACCAGGGCCACAACCCCTGCCTTTTCTTTGATCGCAGCTATATCATATAGTCCCCAACTTCTCCATGCGCTCTGTACAGACATCATTGAAGCCTGCCGAGACTCCATGAATGCGCTGAATGGAAATGTGCAATGCCCCCACTGTGATTTTGCTTTCTCGTCCCCTACTAAAGTTCCAGAATGCTCTGATATCCTGCCCACTCTAAAGATGTTCTCCCTTAATTGTAGATCTTTTACTAAACACTCCACGGAACTTGCGATGTTATTGGAAGATTTAAAACCCGACGTCCTCTTTTTGATAGAGACGTGACTCCACAATGAGTCTGACCCCATTCTTGCGCAAACCCTTCCACCCGACTATTCTATAAGTCGGATTGACCGTAAGACCGGTAGAGGCGGGGGTATAGCCATTATTTTTAAAAATATTTTTAACTGTCATATCATTGCAGGCCCCTTACTAGACTGTGAAAGCTTGGCTTTCTCCTTAGAGGTCTCTGCGACCAGCACCTTCTCCGGCATCCCAGTTTACCACCCCCAAGGCAGCCCTAGACAATTCCTTGATGCACTCCCCACGACAGTTGCAGATTTAGCCCTGGGACCAGCCAACTTCACTGTGCTTGGTGACCTTAATGTACACTTTGACGATTCTTCTGACAATCTGGCTAAAGAACTGATTGAGAATTTTTCAGCACTCCAGCTCATGGAGAAAGTGTTGAAACCCACTCACAGCAAAGGTCACCTATTGGATCCAGTCTTTGGCAATTGTAGAAAAATTATGGCAAGACTCCCCATCCCTCTTCCCTGGACTGATCACTTTGCGATCCCTTTGACCTGGTAAATTCTCGGACCCGTTTGTCCCCCCAATATAATTCTGGTCCGAGAGCAGAATTGGTCAAGGCTTCCTGTCGATCAGTGGAATTGGGTTCTGGAAACTACTAGACCTACCCGTGACCTAAACCTTAATCTGGCCAATGCTATTGAGAAATTTAACTCTTGGATCCAAGGCTCCTTGGACATAATACTCCCTAAGAAATCCTCCCACATAACTAACAGGCAGAAACATGCACCATGGTTCACTCCTAAACTGAGGGAACTCAAACAACGCTGCAGAATGCTTGAAAGAAGATGGAGATTGAATTACTCAGATCTTAGCAAAATAGAATATAGGGAATCTATTAGATCCTACAAATCTGAAATTAAAGGTACCCAAGTGGCCTTTTACGAACGGAAAATTAAGTCAACTGCAAACCTTCCTAAAGAAATCTTTAAAATTGCTAAGACCCTTACTAAATTGCCTCAAAAACCTCCTATACTGGATGATGCTCTAACACACTGTAATAATCTGGCAAAGTTTTTTCAACAGAAAATTCAAAATATTTATTTGGGTTTTCCGCCTTCTCAGTCCACCAACTCCACGACTTCCCCTTCTGAGCCGATTGTAGGAACCCAAACCCTACTAGCACAATTTTCCCTTCTGGACACTTCCTCGTTGGACTTAATTATGGCTAACATGAAATCGGTCTCCTCCATAGACCCTGCTCCCCCCAGGCCCTTACCCTGGTCACAGATCCGATTCTTGACCTGGTGAACACCTCTATTTCCACAAGTGAAGTGCCATTGGCCTCGAAATGCGCGATGGTTAAAGCCCTTCTTAAAAAAAACTAATCTTGATCAGGCCAATCGGGCTAACTGCCGTCCCATCTCCCTCCTGCCCTGGGTGAGTAAGATTCTAGAGAGACACATAAATACTACTCTTGTAGCCTTTCTGGTATCTAATAATCTACTTCACTCCTCTCAGACTGGGTTTCGTCCCCAACTTGGTACTGAGATTGTCATCCATGCAGTGACAGAGGAAGCAAGAAGGATCCTAGATCAAGGGGGCACTGAGGCAATTATTCTTCTTGATCTCAGTGCTGCATTTGACATTGTTAACCATAATACTCTGATCCTTAGACTCAATAATTTGGGAGTATCCGGATCAGCAGTAGCATTGCTGCAGTCTTTTCTTAGTGAACGCTCCATTAAGGTCTTTGAGGGAAATGTTGTCTCCAACCAGCTGCCTCTCACCTGTGGGTTCCCCAGGGCTCTGCCCTGAGCCCCACACTGTTTAATGTATACATGAGACCCTTGGCAGAGATTGCCCGTCCATTTGGCATAAAAATGATCACCTATGCAGATGACACGCAGCTCGTGGTGGCGCTCAACCACCCCGAGGAGTCATCTAGCACCCTAGGCTGCTGCCTGGAGGAGGTTGCCAAATGGATGGAACTCTCATGCCTTAAACTCAACGGGGACAAGACGGAGCTTATGCTCCTGGGCATCTTCCTTTCCCTCAATCCGGTATCTCTTTGGCCAGACTGCCCAGGCCCAGCCCCGGCCCCTAAAGACCAGATTAAGAGCCTTGGTATCTGGCTTGATTGTTCCCTTACTTTTAATCATCAGACAGTGAAGATTTCAGCAAATTGCTTCGGCCTAGTAAGAATGCTTCAAAAGGTCCTTCCCCTTCTCCCTTTCCACGCTAGAAAGATCATGGTTCAACCTTTGATCCTCTCCCACTTGGATTATGGGAACGCCTTATACCTGGGAACCCCACAGTACACCATCAATAAGCTCCAAATTATTCAGAACTGCGCTGCCTGCAGACTCCTTCCTTGTTGGCAGTCCGCTAAACAAGCTCTAAGGAGCTTGCACTGGCTGCCAATCAGGGAAAGGATTCAATTTAAGGCTATGTGCTTGGCCCACAAAGCCTTTTGGAAGAACAGCCCGTCCGTTCTCCAATCTCTGATCACTCCTTTTCAACCGAGGAGAGACCTTTGGTCAACTGCCTCTTTTCTCGCCCTTCAACCCAGAATAAGGAGAGCCAGATGTGGTGGGCGCTCCTTCTCATATAATGGTGCCATCGGTTGGAATGCCCTTCCACTTCAATTGCGGAAAGAGCCTAATCTGCTCTCATTCCGAAAGCTCTTAAAAACTTGGCTGTTTTAGATTTGTATTCATCTCTTTCTGTTCTGTCTCCTGTATTCGTTTGCAGCACTGGGAGGCCTCTGGGTAGCCATCGCGCTTTATAAATTTTATTTCATTCATTCATTCAAGTCCTGTACTTCTGTCTGAATGGTGGATAACGAAATCGCTAAATCCTGCAATGTAGGTTTCACTCCCACCCTCCTGCAACCGAGGATAAAGGGGATGATTCCTCTTGATCCATCTTCACTCAGGCAGTATACATTTCGTGGGCTTGGTTTGTTGTTCCGGCTGCACTCACCTGAAAACCAGGGACGGCAGGAACAAAGAATGTCCCACAACTCACCCTGTGCCTTAATCCTTCATGCCCATATATAAAAGAGTCATGAGCGGAAAACGCACCGGGGGATAGCATATAAACAAGGGAACAAGGAAAGGTATGGGTCATCTCTTGATATCCCTCTCTGGACGATCATAGGAGCCAGGGAAATCCACAAGCGTCTTTAGGAAAAGAGAAAACAGAAAAAAGAGAAAAATTAATATCAAGGAAGTCACTTAATATCTCCCATAAGGACTATTAGTTAATCGCTATATTTTCAGCTCACCCCTTAATATTCACCGTTGGGCCCCAATTAGAAAATCCAAAGAAATTATTCTCAAGGTTTTTCATCCAAGAAGAGAGATACACAAAGTCTTTTCCAAAATGATGGGGGACAAGAAGCAAAAAGATATTAGGGTCCAAAAGCAGGAAAAAACCATGAAGGCAAAAAACCTGCACTGTATACAGCAAAAGAAAAAACAAGAGTTCAGTTGAATGTCCCTTTTGTTATCGACCATCCAACTGCAGAGCTCAGACCAATAAGCAAAAGAATATGAGGCAAAATGGATATCTCCTGACATCCGCTAACAGCGACGAGAATCCGTGTCCATATGGAAAGTAAATATCTCCATACAGGCACCAGTCACAAAACGGGAGTGAAAATGCTGTTCGGAAATTCCATCAAAGAAGAATCCAAGGGGGAGCTGGTAAACAATGTTGTGTCAGCAAGACGCTGATGGCAAGAGTCCTCCCGGGGCAGGAACCTTAAATGAAACCAAGCAACGAGAAGCCGGGAGGTAGCTTCAAAATATTCATTGCTACCGCCCAGGGAACACCACTGTGGCTGCGCCCTGGAGCTCCCCTCAGTGGGAACCAGAAGGAAGAAGGCACCTGTTGCCAGGAAGGCAGAGAGAAAGACCAAAACCCAATGGTAAGTGATACAAACAGGAAAATATAGCAGGATTACAATGCACCCTAAGAAGGGGCTACGCAGTGACGGGAACCTCTGCCCATAACAGTCACAAAAAAGCTAGGCATGGCTAAGTGGTTGTGAATTGTTTTTTAATTTAAATTTATGTATTTGTATTTATTTTAACAATTTGTAAAGTGTGCAAATACCCGTAGGTGTCTCAGCGCTATGTACTGGAAGGATACGCAGAAAGCTGGTGGAAGCCTATTGCTTGAAGAGACAAGTTTTTATTTGTTTTCTAAATGATAGCCGTGTGGGACTAGCCTTAATCTGCAAGTGGAGAGAGTTCCACAGTTTAGATGTGGCCACTATGAAGTTTCTGTCCCTGTCAGGGCTCACGGGAGGCTTCCTCCTCACAGCCCTGTTGTGGCTCTTACATCCGCCCCTTCCCCACAACATTCCAATTCTAAAACTTGTTGTGTCTGGAGTTGGCAAGTGTGCTGGCAATGTTGGACATCTAAGATGGCCTCCAGCACACTCGCTGTTTAGCGGTCTAGTCTTTGCCTCCCTGTCTTAGGAGCTCAGGTGAAGCGCGCACCAACGTTCTATGGCGCACTTCACCGAGAGCTTTACCGGGTTTAGACCTACCTTCAAGTCGTCGCGAGGTAGCTAGTTAGGAGTCGTCTTGGGAGGCGTTGGTTCTTCAGCGTCGGGTTTCCTGGAATAAAAAAGACATCAGGTTAGTGTTTCCTACGGCGCATGCCCCCTGAATCTCAGGAAGCAGTGCGCAAGTCTAGAGGCGCAGTGTTTTTAGTCAGAGTTGTGCGCAAGTCTAGAGGAGCAGTGTCTTTAGTGAGAGTTGTGAGCTAAATTCAATTAAGGAAAAGGTTGTACGGCAATAAGAGCAATGTAAATAGTTAATTATAAATGTGAATGCCGCCACAAGTATGTTAATCTGACTCATCTCTAATATTGAGAAAAAGCCCCCGCAGGATATTATTCCACAGAAGTGGTAAATAAATAGGAATATGTTGATGCGTGAGAGCTGTATCACGCAGTAGAGCGCTGGTATTTTCAGTTGAGGAGGACGAACTGAGTTTGTCTTTCACATGGTGCGTTTGAGTATTATTAAAGACACACTGCTTCATTTCTTGTAGCTGAGGAAAGCAGTTGGCATTAGTGTTCAAGTTCATTGTTAAGAACCTGATAGTTAACATTCCACTGCACATTACTTACCTGATTTAATAGAGAAGAAGAAGATATAAAGAGAAGGCTAGAATTGTACCAAGTAAGTCAGTGAGAGTTAACAAGTAGACCCCAAGTATAAGTCATAGAGAATATACACTTCCCTTGTCTTTTCCTCTTGAGAAGCAGTTGCCAGAATTCTGGCATCACCTGAGAATAAAAGAGAAGAAACCTAATCAATAAACACATTCAACTAACACATTCAACAGAAGAGATGCAAGCCCATAGAAGATTCCTGGTAAGATAAATATCATATATTTGAATGTACTGGAGTAACACAAAAGAAAGGTAAAAACAAAAGTATTATAGAAATGTGTTTACTTACAGCCTCATAAGAAGAAAGAAGAAGAAGAGGCAGAGAACCAAAGAAGAATACAGGCAGTCTCTTCTCTATCCCATTCCCCTTTCACCCCTTGGTACTTACCTGCAAAGGATAGCAGAAAACGGCAGGGGCCTAAGATCGGTGCAGAGCAACCGCATCGACAAGTACGCCACCGCCAAAGATCGGCATGGGGTGTCGGAGGCGGCGCCGGGAGTCCTGCCTAACCCACCTGTTGAAGAACAAAAAGAAATCACGCTCCATGATGTTATGGCCACCCTGCAGCTGATGCAGGCCTCCATAGGTACCATTTCTTGCGATGTGACGCTGCCGAGGGCCGACATTTCGAAAATGGGAACGAGGATGGCGGAAGTTGAGGCCACAACGGCGGTCCTCTCAGTTGATACGCAGACTCTTCAGCGGCAGGTACACCAGCTTGAATTAGCTAACAAACAGATGGCGGAAAAGCTCGACGACCAAGAAGAGCGCGCTAGATGGAATAACGTGCGCTTGGTGGGGGTGCCAGAGAGTGTTACAGGCCCGGTGCTGGATCTATTTGTAGAGGAGCTGATCCAGGACCAGCTGAAGCCCCGCAGACTCTCCAAATTCTTCTCGGTGGAGAGAGCTCATCGTGTGCCGGGCCGAGATAGAGACGCAATCTTACAAGCAGCCCGAGTGGGACCGCCGATTCGGGTTGACAACAGTGTGGTAACCCTCTACCCGGACTATACAGACGCCGTCACAAAGAAGCGGCGCACCTTCACAGAGGTCAAGCGTGAACTTCGCCGCAGGTAACTAAAGTACTCAATGCTCTACCCGGCGAAGTTACGAGTGTAAGCGGAGGGTAAAAGTTGGTTCTTTGTCACCCCGGAGGAGGCACAGGACTGTCTGGAGGGCTGGCGTCCAGCTAGAGGCAAGGGCGCACGGGAGACGAAAGGACAGCGGCAGCCCAGACAGCTGGCCCAGCATGAAGAGCGAGGAGAAGCGGTAGGACCGACTGCCGGGGAGAGGACTGGAAGCGACGTGGAGTGAGAATTTGAAGTGCAACCTCCAGACCCAGGGACATGGTCGAAGAATTATAAACTTGTAGAGTCTGGCAGCGGTTCTGCGTGGAGGCCAAGGAGTTGACTTACAGAGATGGTGCGAAGTGGTGGACTGTGAACTGTGCCTGCAGATCCCGGAGCAGGGGGCGCGGACCCCGACCAGTGGTGATGTATAATTTATAGGGCCTGATGGGTAAATGACACTGGACACAGACTGTACACCACAGACTCATAAAACTCTTTGTAAGGGGTGCTCGGTGAGCCGAGGGGGACTTTTGCCCCCTGCACGTAGGTCCATGGGTAGGGGATTTAAGCGCTCTGCCATGTTGGGGAGGCGGGTAGTTTCACATCCGCTAGGCAGGGAGGTAGGGAGGGGGGCAGGGGGGCAGGATCAGTTTATGTTGAGTGAGTTTTTAGGTTTAGTGGTGACACTTTTTTGCAAAGCTGCGACGAAGAAGGCGATGGACTGTAGAGTGACAGGCAAGCCGGAAATAGCAAAGGGCACAGTACTCGTACAACATCGAGATGGCAGGCACAAAACAAAATGACGGCTGCAGCACCCCAGGCGCGCAAGACAATCAAACGAGAGGGCCCCCATTTACTGTGATATCATGGAACGTAAATGGGTTGGGAGATAAAATCAAACGAGGGCTGGTGTTGCAATTCCATAGGCGGAAGAAGCCGGCGGTGGCACTCCTTCAGGAGTCTCATCTACAGGGCATGACAGTCAAAGCACTAGATCGCTGGGGTTTCAGAATGGCAGTGCACTCCGAATTCACCTCGGGGTCTCGTGGGGTAGGGATCCTCCTCAATAAACGCTTCCCTCTGACAGTAACTGCAACACATAGAGATGATCAGGGTAGGTTCACGGCCAATGGGATGGTAGAATATACAACATAGTGTCAGTATACATACCCCCGACGCTGCACCAGCCTGCATTCACAGGTCTTGGGGACTTCCTGCTGGCCTTCCCGGGTGGGAAATTGATACTTGGTGGTGATTTCAATGCCGTCATGGATACATCTATAGACCGGCACCCCCCCAGAGACCCCAGTAGCCCAACCCATAGATTACAGGAATTTGTTGAAGCGCTTGGGCTGCTTGATGCGTGGAGGGCTAGATACCCAAGCGAAAAGCAATACACCTTCCACTCGGGAGTACACCGTAGTCTCTCTAGATTAGACTACATTTTCACATTAGCGACAGGGATGCTGGGTATGGCAGACATTAGACACCTACCTAGAGGTATATCAGACCACTCCCTGATTCTCATCACATATGCTCCATTCGCCCCGCGGACCCGCAGACTGTTCCCCATCAGGCCAGGACACTTCCAGAACCGTACAATACGAAAGGGCCTCCTTAGGACAACAAAATGCTATTTTGAGGAAAACTCAGGCTCGGTCACCTCATCGATAACGTTGTGGGAGGCATATAAGACAGTTCTCCGCGGGCAGGCCATGTCATTGATAGTAGGCCAGCAGAGAGACCACCGGAAGCACTTTGATGGCCTAGAGGCAGAACTCTCAAGACACCACTGAGGACACGACACACAATCTACATTTGGCACAGCAGGAATATAGGGCATACACACGAGAAGAGGCAATAGATAGACTGACAAACACGCAACATGTAATCTATGAGCAGGGGGATAAGGCGGGACGACTCCTGGCCTGGTTGGGAAAGCGGGAAAGAGCGGGCAACTGGATAACCCAGATAGAAGCTGCGGATGGGGCGTTAGTGACGGCACCACGGCAAATCACGGCGGCGCTGGCGCAACATTACGAGGCAATCTATACACCGGTGGCCACAGCGACAAAGGAAGAGCACTTAGCGTTCCTGCGAGATATCCGTATGCCATCGCTTGACGGAGCCGCCATAACTGCCCTCGAGGCGGATATTACGCCAGAGGAACTTACGCAAGCCATTAGGGCACTGCATACAGGAAAGGCGCTAGGGCCCAATGGAATTCCAGTAGAATTTTTTTAATTAGCGAGCCCACAGCTGGCGTCCCACCTCCTCGCCATCTACACTGAAAGCTTAGATAAAGGAATATTGCCCAAAGATCAACGACTGGCCACTATAGTGGCTATACATAAGCCCGGAAAACAGGCGCACAAATGCGGATCTTATAGACCGATTCCCTCCTTAATGCGAAGGCAAAAATACTTGCGAAGACACTAGCATCAAGGCTACAGCCGCATCTCTCAGCTATAATCCATCCTGACCAATCTGGATTTATGCCCCACCGCAACACAGCGCTAAATATTAGAAGGCTACACGGAGTAATAGAGCGTAAATCAACTATAGATGAAGACGCAGCCATACTATCGTTAGATGCAAGGATGGCTTTTGACCTAGTGGAATGGCCCTTTTTTTTGCAGTCCTTAAGCATATGGGGTTTGGGTCAAAACTCTGCGCATGGATCCGTCTGTTATATACGCAGCCGGTGGCACAAGTTGTAGTCAATGGCCACTTATCGGACGAATTCCCATTAGGTAGAGGGACTAGACAGGGCTGCCCACTGTCACCACTCCTATTCGAGGTGGTCCTGGAGCCCCTGGCGGCTTGGATTAGGCAGGACCTCACAATACAGGGACTGCGATGGGCCAACGGGTGGGAAGATCGCATTTCGCTATATGCGGATGATATTTTATTGTACCTAATGTCCCCTGCATGGTCCATCAACTGTCTTCTAGATATCTGTGCCGCGTACGGACAGATGTCAGGGTATATCATCAACTGGGGAAAGTCACTGCTTTATATCCTACACGGCCCCCCGCCACGGCTCCCAAGAGGATGCCCTCTGCAAATAGTCACGGATGGATTCAAATATTTAGGAATATTTGTGACACATGATCATGCGCTATTCACGGAAAAAAACCTGACCCAGCCCCTGGCGCGATTTAAAAGAGACGTTAAGCATTAGCGAACACTACCCTTAACACTCCTAGGGCGGGCAGCCCTATTTAAAATGATGGCGCTCCCCCGGTTTTTATATGCACTACAGAATACGCCATTCCGTGTCCCAGATGCGTCCTTCACAGCAGTAAACGCGGAAGTGACGTCGCTGCTCTGGGATGGAAAAATGCCCCGAATAGCTCTACAGAAACTCACCAGCAGCTGGTATGATGGCGGAATAGCCCTTCCGGATCTAAAGATCTATTGCTGGGCTTCCCAATTAGTCTCAATCAACCAGTGGCTCCATGTCCCTCATGACGACCCTGCATACAGGTTAGATAGACATCTCCTAGAGCCATCAGGGATAATGGGTGCTCTATACAATAAGAGGAAGCAGCGCAGCAATACGGGGCCTACACGACACACACTGCAAATATGGCATGCGGCGCAACACACACTAGGATGGGACGGTGCTGTCACACTGGCGATGCCATTATGGGAGACAAAGCGGCTAGGAATGTTGGGAAGGACGAAGGGATTTCGTGGCTGGGATCAAATAGGCATTTCCAAAGTGGGGGACTTGTGACAGCGAGGTGAGGTGGTTACCTTTGCGCATCTTCAGGCCACTTATGACATGGCCCAGACAGAATTTTTCCGATACCTGCAGGTCAGACATGCGCTGCAGTTCCTAATACCACCAGGTACGAGGCCTGAAGATGCCTCTCCACAGGAGGATCGACTCCTGACGGGCCACCTCCGTAAAAGAGCAATCTCATTGACATACAAGAAAATAGTTAATAACCGGAAGGACCCTATGGTAGCGCTTAAGGTTAAGTGGAAACACGAACTTGGAGAGATTGATGAGGCGGACTGGCGGGAGGCACTAGCCTCCCCCAGAGAAGCTGCAATCCCATCAAGACTGAGACTAATCCAATTAAAAATCCTGCACCGTACATACTACACTAGGCAACTCCTACATAAAATACATCGGGCAGACACACCGCTCTGTCTCCGGCAGTGCGGGGAGGAGGGCACATTTTACCACACCATCTGGCTATGCCCTACAATAACACAGTACTGGACGGCGGTAATGCAAACGCTATCCCAGGTCACACAGATCGGAACACTCCCAAGCCCGAGATGTTTCCTGCTCAATATCTGGGAACCTACAGATTTAAATGTGGTGGCTCAAGACTGGGTAACTTTGGGCATGACGATAGCCAAACGTAACATTGCCCAGCGCTGGGGATCCAGAAACTGCCCCACACTTGATCAGTGGTGCAAAGACATGGATACGGCAATGGTGGCGGAAAGGTCAGTATATATCCACCGGAGGTGTCCCAAAAAGTGGGAAAAGGTTTGGGGTGGCTGGAACAATTATCGTGGGAATATCTGTGAGCCCCCCCCCGCCCGATGAATCGGACTCAGATGCCAGTGGCTCAGCATATTAGGAGGGACGCACATATAGGGGGCGTGGATGATGAGACCGTAAGGATGCCAAAGATGGAACGAAAAAGAGGGCACTATGAGATGTACTGAAATGCTAACGTTGATGCCGAAACACTTCAGTTCATATGTCACACGGAAACAATATTGATGTCATGCTTTGCAAGATGTTTAATAAAAAGAGTATACACAAAACAAAACATAAAAGGATGAGGAAACCACTGCGTTGGCATGACGTATGAGGATAGTCTATCATCAAAGATGACACCCAAGTTTCTAGCCTTCTTGATGGAGATAGGGGGTAATGCCAGCTCAGCTGGCCACCAGGTCGGAGACCATCTTGGGGCAAGGTTTCCAAAAACCATTACGTCTGTCTTGGCTGAGTTCAATTTAAGACAGTGATTTGACATCCAGGAACTAATGGCCAACATGCCATCATGAAAGCTTGCCGAGACTACATTTCCATCATTATGTATGGCAAGCAACAGTTGCGTATCATCCGCATATGATGTAAGACCCATCCCGAAAGATTTGATAACTCGTGCTAAGTCCGTCACATATATGTTGAACAGAGTCAGACTTAGCGACGATCCTTGCGGAACACCACTCGGGAGTGAAAAAACTGGTGAATTGAAGTCAACCAGATTAACTGACTGGGTGCGAATAGATAAAAAAGAGGACAGAAGGGCTTTAGCCTTGTGCCCGATGCCAATGGCTCAGACATGATTGATCAGCGTAGCGTGATCAACCGTGTCAAATGCTGCTGTTAGATCCAGTAGCACCAGTGCTGAGGCATTTCCTCTATCAAGCACAAACCAAATTTCATCCGATGCTTTAATGAGTGCGGGTTCAGTGCTATGGTCTTTCCTAAAGCCAAACTGCATGTCATCTAACAGCTTATTCTCTTCAATGAATTGCGCCAGTTGAACATTCATAATCTTTTCAATAAGTTTAGCTGGAAAAGGGAGAAATAATTTTTGGTCTCTCCTGGATCAATATTGTTTTTTTTTTTAATAGTGGCAGAAAAAGGGCCTTTTTCCATAGGGAAGTATAGGTGCCTGAACAGAACATAGAATTACAGATACTCACTAGGTTAGAACCGAATATGTATGGAATCAGATTCAGGACCAAAGTGGGGCATGGATCAGACGGGGAGCCTGATTTGACCGTGTTAGCCAGATCAGAGATCTGTTCCACTGAAACTGGCCTAAATTCCATAAAGTTGGAGCTGTCTCCTTCTTGCTATTACCAGCCAGTTGGTTTCCGCCCATCGCGGGGGCAGTGAAGTTAGAGTAGATTTGCCCCACCTTGTCTTGAAAATAGCTGGCTAACGAATCGCAGAGTGCTTGGGATGCCTACTTAGTTGAGTTGTTCGCTGGCCCTGCCATCTTAGAAACTACCTGAAACAACTGTTTAGAGGAGTCTTGTGCTGTTTATATTTTCCTGGTGTAGTAGTTACTTTTTTCTGTTATTACAAGAAGTTTGTACTTTGTCAATGCCACCTTGTAGCGAGATTTCTCCGTGTTGTCATATTCTTGGCGCCAGTGCCTTTCTTGTTTCCTACAGCATTGTTTATCCAGTGTCAGTGCCTCAGAGGACCAAGGGGTAGAAGGTGCCTTCCTGTTTTTAGAGGCTGTTTTATATGGGACTATTCTACTGAAAGTATTTTGGAGCCATTCTGTATACTTTGTAAAGGCCAGTTTTGGGTCTGGAACATCTTCAGGTTGAGTGTCCATTAGATGCTGTTTAAGACGGCCTGATCTATGCCACTCCAAGCCTTAAACCGTTTAGAGGGAATTGGGCTAGAGTGTACGGAGGTAGGATGCAGTATCCTAATATCAAATATTACTGCAAAATGATCAGACCATGTCAAGGGGAGGTTTTCATTTATTGAGATATGCTCATTATTCGTGAACAGACCATCCAGTGTGTGCTCTGCTGAGTGAGTGGGACTCATAACACTTCTAGCTCCGAGATAAGGGCTATAGAACTTTGACTTCGTAATTCTCTAGCTATTGTTTGTTTCATTTTGGATTCTCTGACTTATTTCTTGCTGCCATACTGCCTGTTTGCTGACAAAACAACTGGGGTAAAATGTTCATCCAAGTTTACCTTACCAAAGATGTGGAGGCTGTTTTCCATTACCCTGCATTGGCATCAGTCGGGGGTAAAAATATGTGGTATCTGGTGTAGCATGCCCACACGTCCCATATCTCTTTTCACTGCCCCATTTCAGGCCCCTCTTTTTCCACTCCATGCCCCTGTATGTTTTATCAGCGTTAACAATAACACCCATGGCACGCCCCTTTCACGCAAAGTGATGCGTGAAAAGGGGCCATATTTAAATGGCCATGAAAACCTTGGCTTTGCGTGGCCTTGTAAATATGAGGCAGCACACAGCGCCTCCAGTGCGTCAAAAAACGTGATGCACGGTTGGCACAAGGAGGCTTTTAAATAAGCCTCTTACTATATAAGTGAAAGGAAGGCTTTTTTCAGCAGAAAACATTTTGAAAAGTATTGTGATATTGAATTATCTTTTCATTAGAGAAATACAAATAGATTGCAAAAAGACTAAAAAAAAGCTAAATACATAAACATTGTCCAGTTTGCTAAAAGCAAACAGGTGACTCCCGTTTAGACCATAAGTTCTATAATATGAAGTTCAATGAACTTAGCCCAAGTTTTCGTCTTTATTTATCCTGTTGTCTTAGAGGCACTTGGAATTCTAGAGCCTACTAATTATCAAAGATTGGACAGTCCTTGAAAACGGATTGAGTAATTTGGCAACATAAATTCAGTTTAATGTAATGTGCACTGTTTTTGTTCCTCATCACAGTTCTTATGTTATCTTTGCTATTCCTCATTCCTGAAGTTGGCTCATGTGTCTTTGTAAATGCTTTAAGGCCCCCGGGCATGGCCAGGCTGTATAAAATTGCATAAACAAATAGATAAATAAACAAATGCTAAACAAGGAATTTTGTCAGAGCAAGATGGACCGGCACCAAACTTTTGACTGAGTCATCCACTTGGCTCTCTGTCCTGCGTATCTAGGACAATGACTATTTTCACAGCCTCACTTTAAAACGTGGTCAGCTTTGTAATAGAAATCAAACTATACTTTATGCTGCTGGACATTAACAATGGCGGCCACAGGAACATGATCAATATCTGCGAGAGAAGGACTAACCCATTCTGGAGCAATAAATTGCTAATATCCCTGAATTTGGTGTAGTCATACCTTAGGGCTGTGTAAAGTCTCCCTACCTCCCGATTTGGAGGTTGACTGTCCCTGAATTGGGTAAAAACTGCTGACACAGTAATACCGGATCCTTATCCAGGCAGATTTCCCTGATTACGGGGCAAAACTATTTACATTTTTACCTTCTCTGAGCTTGCGGAAAGTGTCAGTGGGATGGCCATTTGTGAGCAGGGTGTTGATTGGGTGGTCCGGCATTGAGTGCTGGCGCCTGCCTGACTGTCTCGAGAGACAGCATTCTCTGCTACTGGTGTACTACTGTAGGGGTCAGGTGGAGGCTGGGCTGTGATGGCGCTCACAGCCCTTCCCCAGCAGCAGGAAAGACAGGTCTAGTGACTACAGGCCTGGAAGTATCTAGTATGGAGTTTGTAGACAAGATAATACATTTAATTTTGTGTAGCATATTCAAGCAGAATTACTTAAGAATTCCATGAGATTATGCGGCATTAGGTGAGAAGAGTAATTCTGCGTTTATCGAGGATGCATTCTGCACTAAGAAAATAGCACTAAATGCAGCAGAATCCCATGATTAGTGAGGATGAGCGGCCGCTTGCACTCGTTAATGTGCTCTTGGGTGAGGATTTTTCCCTAACTTTCCCCATTTGATGCTATTTTCCTTTGTGCAAAATGCTCCCTTGCACCTGAAATGGATACAAGAATGCATTTTTGCACTAAGAAATAGCACTAAATGCAGCAGAACACCATCAGCGAGCATACGCTCGATAAATGTGCTCTTGCTGTAGGATTTTTCCCCCTAAAGTACGCAAGTAGGAGTGATCTCGGAATTGTCGGTAATTTCTTGTCAAAGTGTAACACAAATTTAACAAAAATACTCCGACTCTGGAAAAGCTCAAAGTCCGCCTAGGCATACTCAATAATTCCAAATGTGGAGGAACTTGGAATTGCGAGTTGTGAACTTTCACAAGGAGGTATCTCCCCCGGTGAAATATGACAACTCATTATGAGGGCTTGAATGGTCTATCGCAATCACTTTTCTGTCCAACTGTGAGATCACCTTCTAACTTTTCAAGAAGAGAAAATAAAATAAATATATGGGATAGTGACCCCTAATAAAATATGAAAGGGAGTGGAAGTATTCACAGAAATAGAATTCTGAGGAAGCAATTACTTTTTCTTTAAGGAAACATTGTTGAGGCAGGTAAATTTAAGTGGGATCTGTGAGATGGTTTAGGTTTGGCACCAATAAGCAGCTGACTGAGTCCGGATTTTGATGTTTATTTCCAGGTCCTACAATTCCCAGGCTCAAAAATAGTCCAGAGTAAAGCATGGTCCATGAATGGTTGAAGATGCCTTAGTCTCCATACAGCCAGCGATTCTATCACAAGACCTTTGATGTAGGGGCATTAGTATTTTGCCCATGGATACCCAGAAATGTAAACAAAAATTGAGACGGGCCCAATCATTCCAATAAGAGGAAGGAGGAGAAAAAGTTACATGTGCCCTCAATATGTGTGAGACCAGATACATTTGGGAACAACTGAATGTAGTTGCTTGAAAAATGAGTTGGATAAATATATTGGTAGAACATTAAAACGTTACTAAATATTTGGCATAAGTAATATTTTATCAATGCTAATGTGCCTGACCAATGATCCAGTGACGATACAGCTAATTTTAGCAATTTGACTTAGTTAGCAAATTAATTATCTTAGCTGAGTAACTTGATTTGTAGCAAATTAAATGTCAGGTGACGTAGACCCTCAGATAATTCAGTGTTTGCAACACAGCGTCCTCCGATTAGACACCTGCCCCCTAACTAGGAGGATGTGAGGCATGAGTGTTACCCAGTTTCTTTGGCAACTGCTTCAGTGCCTGGAATTGTAGCATAAGGTTCCATACCATCCTCTCACATGTTTTATACACTACAGGAAACCTCCAAAATCTTTGCTGCCTCTACAGTCATAGGCATCGCATCCTGTTTCCGAAACAATTTGAAACAAGCAACAGGGATGATGTTTCCAAAGCTACATAAACAAATGGTAATGCAATTGCTTACAGCAGAGAAGCCACATAACATCATGAGTAAAACTAGAATAGAAATCACAATATAATTAGCTCCTAAACTCCACCTCATGCAACCTCTGAGCAAAGGAAGGGATAATTTCTTACTTTATGTTACATTATTTATTTGTGCCCCCTTGAGCGGCAGAGATGTAAATATCTGCCAATTTCTCTTCGACCACAGCATCACAACTGGTTGTGTGTCAAGTGTTGACACACATTTTAATTGTTTCTTGCACTGTGGTATATGTGTGGGTAGGTTGGTTCTTGCCAGTGTGGGCTTGGCAAGATTAGTTTTAACAAAAAAGTCCCTTCATCAACACAGTACTTAGTAGAGTGGGAGATGTTTTCTTGACGTAATAGATTCAGAAAATGTATTAGAAGGGCACAAGAGTAACTGGTATCTTGCAAAGGGTGAGATAGACACTGCAAAGCCCACTGGCTCTCAACCCTAATATTTCACTGCCCACCGTCAGGGAAAGCATTTCTCAAAAGATCACAGAGAAACCTTTTGGTGTTTGCCACACATTCTAGCAGCCCATAAATTGGAGATTGTTGTGTCTCTGTGTATTTTTCAATCTTCCAACATGAGGCTTACCTCAGCCACTTATTGACCCACTAGCAAAGAGGTGTCAGCTGGCAAAAAGGCCACACCCTCTGCTTACCCACCCGTTTTTCATCCTCAGTGACCTGTCGACCGAATTTTGATGCATACTGGTTTGCGTATGCAGGAACCTTTGACGTTCTCATTAGAATTATGCCAAGCACTCCTCTTTCTCCTTCGGCACTGGGCCCCCACTGCCCCATGTTGTCTGTACTCGGGACTACTTCTGCATGTTACTCACCTTCTCTCAGTGTTCTGTGGCGACAGGGCAGGAAGGTGTCTCAAGGTTTCGAGGCATAACTGTGAGGAGAAAAGATGACAAGATGGTGAGGGAATGGCTCTTACTGTGTGGCCCGCACTTTGAACCCCCTCATATATCTGAGCTGGTTACCTTACTGCTTAGTCTCGAAATGCACATGCCCTATTTAGATAGTTTCCTTCGGATAACACCATACATGTGTATGACATCTTAGAAGGCCCTTTCTAAAGAGAACAGATATGGATCAGGCTTGAACAAATAAACAATACAATTAAACTCTAGGTTCGAGTCCAAACTTTACAGGTCATTAAAGCTCGCAATAAGTTTCAGCAGACTCAATGTTTGGCGAGTTCTCTCTCTAGGTTTGGGGCATCTCGCACCTTCATATTGATCAAATGATATTGCACACTGTACGTCCTAATGAACACTAGTGCAGCCACACTAGTTTGCTTTTCCATTGTTCATGCATGTACATTTTACTGTCCTTTTTTGCATTTCCTTGATGCCTTTTTCTTTAAAGATGTGAAAGGTATTTCGCACTTACTGGTTAGTGCACTATCCCCAAAAGTTAGCCAAAAAGTCTATCTAGTCTTTTAAAGTGGGGTACTCTGTCTTACCGGGATTTACAGGCAGGTGGCGCTTCGGAGTAGGTGTGGATGAAGGAGGGATGGGTAACAAGGTTGCAAGATGGCAGCAGTACAGGAACAGGTACATTCAGAAGAATTGCTTTGGGACTAATTGGGGAACATACTCCCTCTACCAAGGCTTTAAGCCAAGCCGTGAGGGACAGGAAGAAAGCGGTCTTTATAGGACTGCACCCAAGTAGGCTGCCAGTTTTGAAATCTCATGAGATTTCGGAAAGGGCGGGGGCAGAGATGATTCTAGGCCAGTTGAGAGGGGTACCAAGAGGGTGTGGAAAATACCAGACAAGCAGAACGTGGCATGACAAATAACGCACCCTGTGTACAATAATGTTGAACTGCAATGGGCCAAGGGACATATGAACGAAGCATTTTTGCCACCTCAAACGGTCCAATTTGCAAAATCGGGCTACTGACGATGGCAAAAATGCTTCCCCAAATGTACGAGCATTCAAACTGTGATTCTCCAGGATCACAGCTTGAGTGTAGAAATCGCTATTTTTAAGGGGCGTGTTTAGGGCGTCCTTTTAAAAATAGCAATTTCCAGTGTTATGTATCAAGGTTTTGCGACTGATGGGGGATGCTTTCCCCTGAATGTTGAACATTGCTTGCCCTTAAAAAATGAAAACAAAACTTTTCATTCTTTATTGTTGAAACGCATCCCCTTTAAGGATTGCTGACCACCAATCCTGTTATGACAGGCATTTCTAATGGTTCACAAACTACACCTACCTCATTAATATTCATAAGGTAGGTCAATTTGCGACCCAGTAGTATTTGCAAATATGATACAAAAAGTATCATACATAAGGATAGCGATTTCCAAATAGCGATTTGGATAAAATCGCTATTTGGAAATCGCTACTCCTCTCTATGTACATCTGGCCCCAACACCCATAACAGGCATCCCTTAGTTTACCTACTGTAAATAAACATTGTTCCTTACATTAACTTAACCACATCATTTCTGCAGACCATTTCTTAAATAAATATATTTTTTGACAGAATTGTATAAAATAAACTTTAATTGTATGTAAAAATCAGTGCTGACTTCCCTTGTTTAAGCAATATTGGTGCCATGCAATTTTTGAGAGGTAAAACGTGAACAACATATGTTTTAGCCTGCATGGTTTTGTAGAGATTCGATTGACTAGTGACTTTCCTGCACAGCCTATACAATGTTATTTTTAAGTAAAGCCTATTGGGAACAATGGCTCGTCCACATTAAAAGACACATATTGTCTTTAGTCACTCTCCCGTGAATGCTAATTATTTATCTAGGATGACTTTATGACACTTATTTATGCACTACTTAAATATATTTATAGACTTAACTGCATGCCTAGGTTTACAATGATAGGATGTTTGCATATATTTTTTTTTTTTATGTTCATCTGCTAGTCATAATAAAACAAGCCCCATATCTTACTGTACATGCGCTGACACTGTAAATCCAATACACCACGCTGAAATGGCCTTGCATTCGTAATGCAGTAAATCATGGCAACATTTTATCTACTAATGCTCAAGTTATACACAGGAATAATATTTTGTTCTCCAATGATGCAATTATACACTAAGCTGCACAGCAAATGTACACCGCTGTATTTTTTTTACTTTTTAATTTATTGTGTTTTTTTTAAATGCCATCTAAAAGTAGCCCTAGGATAATGGATGATGTAATTAATTATAACCCCATTCAAAATATAAATAAAATAAAGCAAGGCCCTCCTTCTAAGAGCCCATTATTTTTTGAGTCAACTGGTCACAGAGTCTATAGCTACAAGCAATGAGAGAATAGCATAATCTTAGTGTATCCCAACTAGGCCTGAGTCGAATTTCAATCGAACTGACGCTTGCTATTCAAAATCCCCCAAATTATGCTATTATGCCACATCACATAATTAAGCACCATTTGGTAGAAAAATTTAACACGAGTGCAGGTGGATAACGTCAATAGCCGGAACATGAGTGGTTGCTGTTTGCTGTACTTGTGATTTATTCAATTGTTTTAGTGCAAACGAGTATTTGATTCCAACATAGACACCAGGATGCATTTTACTCTCAAATATAGTGTCAAATGTTGTTTTTTGCATGTTGCATTATTTTCCAGAAATTGTGTGTAATTATGCAAATATTAATTAAGTGGATTTCTTACACCCTCAAGTCCAACCAGAATTTTGACCAGGTAAAGGCTTCTGAAAACTGCATTATTGTTCCTGGACCACTTAGAACAACAGACATATTCACATGGAGGAGATAGTTTGGGATGGTGTAGGGACTCATTTGTTGACAGCGGAGTCAGAAAGGTTCCATTTGCTGATTTTTTCACTTAACCCAAACTTTATCCAATTGTGAGCAAATAACTCAATTTTCAAAGTTCCTTAAAGCTTCTGTTGTGTGATGTACTTACGTGCTGAGTCAGTGGTTGTCAATAATATTTTATTAGGGTCTCTGGGATTCTGACAACGTGAAGTCCTCCGTCTCCCATTCGGCATAACCTTTTTCCTTCAGGGACATTTGAATGTGCTACAAGCCTTGTGGTGATTGCCAATTTTGGAATTTATTACGGTACTAAATGGTTAGTTGGCCCAAGACTGAAGTACATATGCAGCCCACCTAATCTATGATGCAATCTGAAGCTTGATTCTAGGCCAAAGAGGAAAACACCATCCAAAACAGCAAGCATTGATGATAGTGTTCTTGTGGTTCATCTGCCGAAGAGGAAGCACAAAAGTCAGTGTTGGAAAGTGGATTATTAGTAGGGGCAAATATATATCTGACGCTGGCAATAAGGCCACTGACACAGAATAGGGCTCAGGATTGGCCTTAAAAAATTATTCCCATGCTCAACCCTTGGTAGCTTGACTGCAAGCAGGCAATCTTAACTTCAAAGAGACATATGTAAAGCATTTAAAAACACAAATTCAGTGAATAATTAAGACACAATACACAATAAAATTCCAACTCCAATTTATAAACATAGGAAATATGTTTATGTTTAGAATGACACCAAAACGACAACAGTCCAATGTAGGGAACAGGAGATATGAATTTTCAAAGATTTAGCATTATCTAGAACATAGAAGACTATAGCGCCTTATCGGGACATCTGGTTGCGATAGACTGGGTCAAAGTCAAAGTTTCATGCCAACCGCGATGGAGCCCTGCGTGGCTACCCATCGCGGTAGGTCTAGGTCACAGTTTTTACCTGCGGACTTAGAAACTTTTCTGGAGCTTTTCTTCCCGAGGTCTCTCGAAGCTCTCAGTCAGTCCGGATTCAGTGGGGGTTGGCTAGATTGCCTTGCGACGAGCTTCCGGTCAAACTTATGGAAGTCTGACCTCTCGAGCGTTCCAGCAAGATGAACCAAGGATCCAGACCGACACACAGTTGAAGGCAGGCGGCTTGGCTTTCGCAGCTGCTCCCTGTCACCTTTTCTTCATTCGGATTTAGAAACATTTAGGGAGCTTTTTCTCGCAGGGTCCCTCGATGCTCTTCACCAGGCCAGATTCGGCGAGGGTTCGCCGGCCTTGGATTTCACCTACTCCCGGTCAAACTCTGTAAGTAGCACCTATGGAGCTTTTCAACGGGACAACTCGCAGTTGAAGGCAGGCGGCTTGGCTGGCCAGGTTGAGTCGGTCCCCTTATGAAGCTTTTTTCCAAAGTTGCTTCAAAGTTCTCCAAACTTCTGGAACTTCTTCCTGAAGTTCCCCAAAGGGTTCCAAAGTGTCTCAGACTCACTCCAAGGATCTGGAAGCTCCAAGCTGGTCCTTGAAAGTTGAGGACTTCAGTTCCCAAAATCCACTTGGACAAAACCCTTACAAATCCTCTGGTTGTGGTCCAGGTTGAGGATTCTTAGTGGTGATGCTCCAGATGAGCTCTGTTAACCTGCAGCTTGCAGGAAGTCCACTCTTTAGTCCTTTTACAGCAAGATAGTCCACAGAGCTGTAGTTCCAGATGGTGCAGAAGGTGCAATCTTCAAAGTGCAGGCCTTAGGAAATGCACATCAAACTTCTCAGTATGGCCCTTCTTGCATTCTAAGGTTTCAAGCAGCAGATCTGAGAGGCTCTGCCCCTCTCAGATACTTATTCCAAGTTCTCTGGGTCAAGAAGGAGGTCACTCCTGGCCAATGGGGTGTAGGGTACGGTCCCAAGGTATGACATCTTCCTGCTGAGTGTGGCACTATTTTGTCCCAGAGTGCACCAATTCTTTCCAATTCATAATGGCTGATTTTTCAGCAGTGAGAGAAGAGCTGGCTAAACACACTCCTAGGATGGCTAATCTTCGTAGTTTCTCCCCCTTGCATCTGCTCATTCCTTCCTTAAGCCTAGCATCTGGGTACGTTCAAAAGAGTAGAGTTGTAAATGACACTGGTGTCTTCCTCTTCTCTTGAAGTCCATAGTTTACGACTCCTCCCCCTGCTCTGACATTCCTGTGTAACAGAACACTGCCCTACCAGCGAAGCTGGTTAACCCCACGATGAATGGCTTGAAACAAGGATGCCTACTAGCACCCATATTATTTTCCATTTACATAAGTGATCTACAGGGGCGCTTTTCTCAAGTTCTGACCTCCTCACCAAAATTAGCACAGCACAATATCCATTGCTTAATGTACGCCAATGATATTGTAATATTTGATCGTACCCCAATTGGCTTGCTAAGAAATATAAATGAACTAAACCAATATGCAAAAGAAAATGTGTTGGTCCCTAATATATCTAAAACCAAAATCTTACCTTTTAGTGAAAGAAGGAAATCGTTACCTTTCACATGGTTATTGGGAGATAACCCAATTGAGATAGTGAAAGAATATGTCTACTTGGGCAGTATCTTTTCGCATAATTTACAAGACGCTTTCCTTCGCCAACATCTAGGGTGAAAGGCAGACTCCCATGTCTGGAACTACAAAGATGTTATTGCTTAACAGGCAATAGATATTTTAAATCATTGTTGTAGGGTTACAGCATAAAAATCCCGCCGATTCTATTTTACACCACGGAATATACACAAATTAAAACATGGCATTCGATAAAAGTAAAGGAAGGGATCATCCTTCGGCATCTGTTAAAAGTATCCCAATCAGTCCCCGTACAAGCCTTACTCCTTGAGCTCTCTCTAACAAGCACATTTGCTCAAGTCGTCTCCAATATCATAAGGTGGGCCTTTAATCTCTGTCATGCAGTTCCTGGCTCATTAAGATATATATTAAAATTGGAGCCTTTTAGAGATGAAGCGTCTCCGTACACATTCAATAGGAACCTTATAAAAGCCCTGGTGGTGTCACAATGCACTGTTGCACTTCTGCAGGTCTGGTCTCCAGCACATCTGAAGCTCTTTTTAAAACATATGTCGCCGAGAATAAGCTATGAAATGGAAAAAGAATATTGTATCCAATTAAAGCATTACAATTTTTTGGGGAGAAAACATAGTATATAAAACCCTCAAACTCTATCTAGAATTCCAGTTAGAGCACAGTGTAAGGCGCTGTATCCTTCTTCTGCAATTAGGTATTCTCCCGTTAAAAGCATATTCCACCAGATGGGACACCTCAAATATTTATTTAGGCAAATGTGACTTGTGCAACGGCGGATCACAAGATTACTATTACGTATTACTAATTTATCCTAATCCAATATTGGTAGAGGCTTGGCGTCGGTTCATAAAGCCAATTGGTTTAAGACACAACTCTATTTTAGCCCAAGATCTAATCACTGTGTGTAGGTCTCCCCCTATGAATTTGTTTGCTATAACGTGTTTACATTTTTAAAGTCTTTCTTAAAGCTATTTTTTTTTAAAGTGCACAAATCTAATAGTTTTACCTATTGTATGTTGTTCGTGCAGACCACAAACTATTTTAACCTGTTTTTTCTTATAAAGAGTTTTCTAAAATCGCTATTAAAAATATAATCTAACATCTTCTTTTTTATGTAATTGTATTTGTTGACCTCAGTTGAGGTCTGAATCAAATACAATTATTATTGATTGATTATTATTGGTTAACCCCAGGGGCTCATTATCACCTCTTCAAAGGAGCCTGATTAATCCACTTAACTCTGACCAATCAGGACAGACTACAGGAAGGCTGAATATGGGCTTACAAACAAGAAAGTCTTGTCTGTACATTTTAGGAGAAATTCAACAATATTGTATTGTTGGATTTATTAATACCATTCTGGGAAGTCTTTTAATGGTATTTTTAGCCTACTCCTATCAAGGGTTAGTAGTTAATAACTTCTAGGCCATGTTAACCTATGTGGCAGGGGATTTGCAATGGGAAAAATCACTTGGGCCATTTTTCCAGCACCAGGGCTTATAAAAACATATTTTATAAGTACTCTGCATATATCTACAGGACGCAAACCCCTGGAACACCTAGGGGAGACTTTAGGGGTTCTGAATATGTAAAGATATTGCAGATCCTCCCTCCACAGTGCTCCTAGCATCCAAGTCGATTTAGGGCAGCACTTTATCACAATGTGGACAGTGAAATGTGCAATTTCACTTAACTCAGGGCATATACAACTAATTTTTATAAGGGTCCTCCTTATAAATACCTGACACCCACCTCTGGGAAACCTAGGGAGGACCTGGGGGTACCTAATATTGCCAAACATTGTGGTTTATCCATTCTTATGTTCCTCAAACACCAAATTGGGGTTTTGGCACAATTTACTTTTTAAAAGCAGTCCTGCAACACATGACTACTTTTAAACTGACCTCAGGCTCAGCAGTGCACACATGCAAGTGCAGAAAGGGCTGCTGTCCTCTAAACTGCCATGCCCTATTATATACTATGGACTGAGAGGCAGTTTCAATCCCCCTGCCCTATTATTTACTAGGGCCTTATAGGGTAGGTCATGCCAATCAAAGGGGTACCCCAACCCATAGTGTACCCTAGTTTATGTAGGTGTTTTCACTGTATTTTAAATGTGTCTCTATCAGCATAGCACTGGCCCTGGGCCTGGTTAGGCAGAACCCAGGGTCAGTCAGAGTCAGTTACCACCAGTACCAGTCAGCAAAATGTTGGGGGGGGTGCCCAGGGTACATGATGACTTTCCAACAGTCAGACAGAATCAATATGTCTTCCTCTGGTAATTGGAGGGGTTCTGCTGTTTTGCTTCATGTTATATTGTTCTCCCTCACTTTTTCTACATGTCCTTGCCCATTATTCCCTGTTTCCGGGTATCTATTCCCTTCCTTGATTTTTGGTATGTATCCGCAGCCTTCAATCTGATTGATATTTCTTTCCACTGTCTCTTCACCATATGAACATCCTCCATGTGGCAAATGTTTTCCTCAGCGATAGGTCTCTAGCACTGCTAGAGGCCTAAGGCCTCAGATGTGACTCCTTCCAACCCAGATATCATGGCACCGGAGCATATAAGGCATAAAACAGCATGCTAGCATAAGCTCCTGTTTTTCCACTCCTCATTGATGTGAGTTCTGAGCTCTTCTTAGTGTTTCAAACAAATTCCTTAGCTTTCAACAAAGACCGGGTCAGATGTCTCCACAAAGATTATCTCAGATACTGCAAGAAGATGTCTTTGATGGGTGCACGCAACATCGCGGATGGATGTCTTGTCTTTGAACATAACTGCTCAGCTTGTGACTCCTGTTCGTTGATGCACCCAAAGACAATCATTTGCAGCCCCGTTCCTGGAAGATACAAAGCACAATCTGGCTCGAGTGCCTCAGGTTTGCAGGGCCAGAGCGGGCAGCCACTCGTTCAAGGCTTTGGCATCTGTCTTTGGAACTCCCTACCTCTTTTCACCCGCAGCATTTCTGAACGTTGGATTTTTAGAAGGACTGTGAAGACTTGGCTAGTCTCCAATCACTAAGTTGCCTCTTCTTCCATCTCTACTATACAGTCAGCGCTGGGACGCCCCATTGCTGGGGCAGCCATGCGCTTTATAAATATTTTAACATAACATAACATATGGGGATCATGGACCAGCGTGTCAATCATCTTCTCTAATGTTACACTTGAAAGAGCCTTCTGATAAAAAGCGAAAAAGCAACGTGTTTTCACAATCCTATGTCACCAGTATTCTCAACCATTGCAGGGGACATAATATACAATTTGCTCCAGAGGAGCTATGGGTGTTGTTGCCTGCTTTTGCACCCAGAGGCACTTTGGTATTACATAAGGGGTCAGAGACTCATGAGTGGCCGGCATGATCACAAGGAGGCATTCTTTCATTTGCATGGGAAATTGGCCCTATCCTATTGAGAAACACCCTTGTGCAAGCACCATATTACAGACTTGAGCAGAAGGGCAAAGAAGCTCTTGGTGGTTGTAGTGATTGTACACCCTGTCTGAGATGTTGCAGTCAGTGCCCTGAGAGCAATGGAGCACCCCTGTGGAGCAGATATGCAGGTCACAGAGATACCCCTCCAAACAACCTTCAGGCAGGTACCACTGCACCCAACTGTGGTGGGATCCTTCCTTCAGTCTCAGAACGAGGCTGGGTCTTCGCCCAATGCAAGCCACTGTTTCAAATGGCGGCTCCATCTTTGCCTGATATGACTCTCCCAGTTCCTACGCCTGCCCTGGGGAGAGTACATTTTGTTTCTGTAATCATGCTCACTGTCGACGTCAGCGCAAGGCCCATCCAGTGAGGCTGAGCAGAGGCTAAGATGACCAATGCGTCCGACCCTGTTCAAAGCTGTTTGCACATATATATGCGAATTACAGTTGAAAACACACTTCGATGTCTCACGCTGTTCAGCATCTTAACATTTAGCATGCCACACGCATTGCTTCTGTTCCCCTCTTTAATGCGATTCATTCAAATTAATTGCTTTAATTTGGGCTAATATTGCCATCTTTCAAAATTAGTTAAAATGTCTTTGTTATGTGGGATTTTTAACACTGAACAGTTATATTTTTCAATGATAAATCGGCACAATCTGCTTATTTGCTTCAAGAACGAATTTTATTATGCATAGTTTTCCAAATGACAAATAGTTGTGTGATTTGGTGCACATAAAATCCAAAACAGCCACAAGATGGCACATGAGTTATTAAAAAAAAACGCAAGAAGGATACACATTAAATAAAAATTGCAAATGCTCATAAACATTGGATACGCAAAACGTGTAAAACAAATATAAAGCTTCTTATACTATTGAAATGGATCTCATGAGAAACTGCAAAGTCAATATGTAATTATAGTACACGCATATGCCGTACCACATACCGTGATTTATTGCCCCTGCTGTGCAGTAGTTAAACAACAGAAGGTTTACGGGACAAACAGAATACTAATCTGCCATTCTTTCCTCCTGATTATTAAAACTGCAAAGACACTTTGAGTTTCCAAATGCCACCTGGCGAAATTACAAAAGGCACATCATTTCTTACATTCTGTTCTCCTGTAATAATCGTTTTCCAGACTTTAGATACATTTATAATCCATGCTGTTTTTCATGTTGAACAAATTAATTACAAATTGAGGGAATTTTCACCGTCTCAAATTAATATGCCACACACTGCGAGATCTTCCACTGCCATTTAACACAAACACACTGTATTACAACATAGCATAAGAATAGCAAAATGTATATATAATAAAGTTTAGATGGTTACATGCACAGTGTAAAAAAGACTAACATTAACATTACTATTAAGCCCAGACGAAATTTCCATTGCTCCAGGGTAATCTCACAAATTTCACATTTACGCTTTCTACACAAAAATCCCAAAATGAATGACCAGGATGCAAGCTACTGTTGTTCGTAGCAATTTGTGTTTTTTGCTCATTTTTATTGTGTTGCATTAAACGCATATATAGAGCTAAATGTCAGTTTTGCATTCTGAGGAATTTTTGCACAATTTTGCAGAATTACAAGTAATAATGCAAATGCAGATTTCGCACCCCCCTAATCTGTATTTATACATTTTTTGTATTTTCTTGAGAGGCAACCAAGCTGTGTTGAAGAAAGTTCAGAAAACGTTATTTCCCTGCTTCAGACCCAGTAAATTGGTAAATAGATGTGCAGTAAAACGGTCATGGGGAAAAAACATAGACTGTCAAAACGTTGAGTCAAAAATGTCCTCTACAGAAAAATATACAATGAAAAACAAAGTTGTGGCTACAAAAATGTAGAAAAATATTGTTCCTTATAGGGCAAAGGTATGAGTCCTGAGAGGAGAGTCGATAGGGCCTCCTCCGTCTAACGTAGCTAGAAGCATTTACGGTGAGTTTGGGAAGGGGTGGAGACTAATATGGGGTTTATAGGGTTCAGGTAAAGGTAGCATTAAAGGTGTGGGTTTATGTTTTTTAGGGTTCAGGGATGGGTAGCATAAACGGACAGTAAGGGTTTTTAATGGTCAGGGAGGAGTAGTGTTAAGAAGGGGTAAAGGTTTTTTAGGGCTCAATAAAATTTTTAGAGTTCATGTAAGAGGCGCCTTAAAAGATACTTCTGAGTTTTTAATGTTCGTGCATGGTTAGTGTGAAAGGTCAGTAAGAGGTTTTTAGGGTTTAGGGAAGTGTAGCAAGAAGGGCAAATTAGGGGTTTTAGGTTCAGGGAAGGGTAGTGTTAAGGGGAATTATGGCTTTTTAAGGTTCAGGGAAGGGTAGCATTAAGTAGTAGTTCAGAGTTTTAAGAGTTCAGGGATTGGCACTACGGGGTTATTAGAATTCAGCTAGATAAATTAAAGTCTGTAAAGGATTCAATAAAAAGAAAAATGACTTTCAAACGTCAACATTTTTTACATTGTCATAGGTAATAATGAAGGACGCAGTATTGTTACCTCAACAATTTTAACTCACCTTTAACATAGATGAATTCGAAATGCAGACTTTATTACATACCAACAATTAATATGTGTAGTAAGATTGTCCTTTTGTTTGTATCTCCATCGGTGAACCTGTGCATTTGTGGGGCACCATAAACGTCAGGATTGTGCCAGACTGATTCCATACACACCCTCAGGATATGTTGGCCTATTGACCTGCTATCTCACAGTGCATCATCCGAACTTGTAACCTTACAGGGTAACAAATGTGTGTGCAACCTTTAAACATGACCACCCTGTTCCCCCAATGAAATCATGGTAACAGATCTAGAACCTTTTTGTTTATGCATACCCACAGGAAATATGCAAGAAATTCACAACCTGCTGTTTCAATATTTATTGAAACAGGGAGATTGTTGAGTAAAATACGTGTGCTGCAATTGGTAATAGAACAAAGCATATCACCATAATGATGAATACAAGAATGGTGGATAGAATAATAAGCTCCATCTTCATGCTGAAACAATGGATATATGCTGGGATATATGTAACATAATGTAGAGTAGTGTGCTTCAACCTAACGCTCTCTAACATAATTTGGCCCAGGGTGGGTGATCTGCCAAGAATCCCTGCTGGGTGACCTGACTTCCCATTACCTGTGGGCAAGTGACATCAGGCTGCCCATCTGGGGGCAGATCGGGACATCCCTCATGGAGAGGATAGGAATCAGCTGAGCAGGAATTCTGACATACCGCAACATCGAAGCGTCAGCAGAGTGCTCCTCTGATTTTAACAAAGAAGTGAATTCATATATATATATATATCAAGCAGTGCCCATGTTGGCAAGGGTAGGTCTTTGTCAGGCCATAATTATTTAGGCTAGTTAGATAGCATTGTCGCATACTGGGCAAGACTAAACTGTGACAATTGTGCAGTGTACTTTATACATTGTACTGAATGTTTAAAGTGTCATGATAGTGTTCCTACACAGTTGAAATGTAAGCAAATGCAGCTTCTGGGAATCCTATCCTGCACTGATACTTACACAAATGTATGTCAAAAGTCACTGTGTTGCAAAAAGAAGGCAACCTAAGAAATTTGAGCATAAAGATAGCATCATTTCTAGTCCGGCCACATGACACCCACCCCTTGTACTGTAGGCTAAAAAAGCTATCACTACGGGACTGAAATAACATAAAAAACATATGGGGTATAAAATATAAAAAAACTAAAGCTATCACTGCTTCTTTAACACAGTAAGTATAATGAAAGCCTTATAAAAAAAATGTAAAGCAATTTAGTAATGGCATATAAAAGCAAATTTTATTAAAACAATTTTAATATAAAAACAAAAACCGAATTAAAAATTGCTCCACGGCTCAAAATGGCTAGGATGTTTAAATGTTCAGTGAAGTAGATGAAACATTGCTGTTCCTAGCTACCACAGATGATTTAACCACAGGCACCTATCAACAGTAGGGGCTCTTCAAGGGAGGGCTGTGGGGCGGAGGGGCAGGGCGGGGGAGTGGCAGGGTGAGGGTAGTAAACTCCGGCAGACGGCCGAATGGAGGTAGGTAAAGAAATAAATAAATAAAACAAATTACATTGTGCACACTGCAACACCAATGGCGTCGCAGCGTGCGCAATGTAATTCGTTTTATTTATTTATTTCTTTACTTACCTCCGTTCGGCCGTATGCTGGAGTTTACTACCTCCCACCCTGCCCCTCCCCTACTCCGCATCCCCGCAGCACTCCCTTGAGGAGCCGCTACTGCCTATCAAATCAGATCCATTGCGCATATATGCTCCCATCCAGCGCCCTTAGCAGCTGCTGAAGGAGTAGCAGCCAATGTAGAATCTACAGAATTTGAGTCATGGTCCAGTCTGTCAAGAGCAGAAGCCTCCTAGGGAGGCTCGTAAAATGCATTTAGGAGCAACAGTAAGCGCCATGGACAACAATACAGATGGGCTTTTAAGAGACCAATCAGCAGGGCACTGTCAGGTGACTGAACCGATTGCATTCTCAAGCATATATCCAAAGCTCACTCAAGAGCGCACAGAAGACATTGGAATACAGCTGCATGCAGTGTAGTCACTCAGGCTGGAAGGACAAGAGTCAATTTTCATTTAGTTCCTCGAGTAAGGGTGCGCCAGAATGCTGTCTCATGCTTTCACAACACAGGAGAACACGTGGAAGTGCCTGTTCCATTTAGCTTGGAAATGGGACATCCATTGTGGAGCAGAAAAAATAAAAGCACAGTCCCAACAATCAGGAGTAGGACCAGCAGAAGACCTCCAAAAATGGAGCACGGAGTGTATGAACGATGGAATATCTCTGAAGATTGTCTGGAAGGTACTAACCAAACCAGAAACAAAGCTTAAAAAAGTGAACTACACCTGCTGCATTAGACATGTTATAAATGAGGGGGAATCAGCACCCCAAAATGGTGTGAGAAGTTAGTTTGAATTAGTGACTGTATCTTAGAAGATGACATTGCAAATTGAAGATCAAACATCTCCCTTGCAACATCTTTCTGGAACAATGCGCCTTTCAGTCTGCTTAAGACGTCAAAGCGCACACTCGAAAGCTTAATTGAAGGCCACACCGTTGTCTCCCCATCTAGACTGGCAGGTGGAAACAATACTTGTATATAACAGGTCACGACCCCATAAACCGTCACCACTTAGGCAATTCCTGTTTTATACCACAGCAACTCTGATCGTTCCACATCAAATAACTCCCATTAAAGAGTAAACTGAAAGTCAGATGAATCACCGCAGCTGCTGAACCCTTCAGATAGCAGGACAAGTTAGCAATGGACATGTAACATGCCGCCTACATCAAAACTTCTCTACACACAAAGGAATGCTTTAAAGTACTCTTGCAGCTGGAGCTGCGAAGAAAAACCTCAGTTCCGCCATTCCTACTGTGGTATCTAAAAGGTAAAACTCATCACTCATGTAAATACACTTCCTCTAGCGCTTTACATCTGCTTTCTTGCTGCTGGTGTTAACAGTAATCAAAATGGAATATCGCCATTGGCAGAGAAATAAAGCAGTGGATTATCCAATCTGTGGAAGGTGTTTCAGCAACAGCAAATGGTATTTTCTCTAGCTTCTCTATGTATAACATTGTTTATGTGGCATCTGTCCTTGCCATAATTTTGAGCTGTTTTGTAAGGCTGTATGGTAAAAACAAATTTGTGGCATTAAGGTGTTGCCATGGTACGCAAGTTGTGCAAAGTGTATGCAGTATCTAACTCAGTAGCAAAATAGCTCCAAGCTGTGATTGTCCGTGTTGTAAAGTAGACATATCATCCTGAACGATGCCTATTGCCGATGAGACAATGTTACTCAGAGAGTATATTCTAGAACATAGGGTGGTCACACCATTATCAACTACCGCCTAAATCCTTTCCAAAATAAACCTATAAATTTTGCTCAGTCTCTAAGCAATTTCCTGGTGTGAAACCTTCCAAATGTCATTATATATCACATACAAGAATTGCTTTTGATGTGGTTTTTGAGGACCTAAAAGAAAGGTCTGAAATCTCATGTCATCAGAGAGAAGGAACAAGTGTTGTTTCACCTGAAACAATGTTGAAGTTTTAGCCAATCAAGGCACAACTTCACAACACTGTATGTGGTCTTCTGATCTTAAACCTTTTCGTGTCAGCCATGAAACGTGTTTGACATCCGTTAGTGTATAAGGGCCACACTTACCATCCCCCATGATTGGTACCTGATGAATTTTACGCGGCAATGCAAAACACTGAGTCCAGTGTTTCCTCACTATAATTTGTGAACTGCTGTCAGTCTGCGAAACATGCAAATGTAGGAATTCTTGGTGTGTTTAAATCCTTTATCTTAACGAGGCCAAGACATGGTATTTGTTGCTCAGCCTTATTCAGGAAAATCATTTGGTGTGGTTAAAGGCATGCTCTAAACAAAGCCTCATTCCCCTAACCTACCAATCTTTACTTCCCCAATTTGATTTCACATCTACCATATTCTTCCGAAAGGTAAACCCTTGTGTGGACAAATGTGAAAGAAACAATGCAGAATATATCAGCTTGGTGTCTGTCAACATATTTTTATGACCTGAAAAATATGCAAACTTCTGTGTAAACATGTTGGAGCTACCTAATGCTGGTACAGTGCAGTGTTTCCACAGTGCATAATTAAAGACAGCACATGGAGTACTTGCTCTATGCAAAAAATATTGACCATAATGTTGAAAACAGAACAATTCATCAAAACTAGCACCACCAATATACATATCACCAGAATGATAAACAGTTGAATGCTATAGATCGTCTAGAAGCTCATGCACTGTATTAATGTCCCAATCATCAGAGATAACTTGAACAAATATGGAATTTGTAAAACTGCAGTAGGTCCAACTATATAATAAGATACCCTATCCCAAACAATTCCATCCGGGAACTGGAACAGCAGTGATGTTCATGAGGGAAATCTCTCTTTGCACCTTGTGTGATGAAGAATGGAGCTTCAAAACCAAGTTCACAAGTTCGACAGCAGAGCGTTCTGGTAGATAGTATCAATTAATGATCAGAAAAAAGACTAATCCAAAGGAAGAGGAAAAGTAATGAGATTGTAATCCGAAGGTATAACCATGGAGTAACAAAGTACATATTCTTTAGTCAAAAGTAGAGCACACACAGCTTTCTTCGAAGGGGTGGAAGTGGAGGTGGAGGTGAATCCAATAAATCCAAAGAGAAGTCATTGTAGTTAATGAAATAGCTTAAGGCTGCTCGATTTATTTGTGGCAGCTCTGGAACTTCCGTAGAACTTGGAGTTTGCTTGGACTGTGGTACATTTATGTAGATACCGTCCGTTTTTGGTGGCAGAATCTATGTTTCTGTACAAGTTGTTTCTATAGTATTTATTGTTGTAGCAGGTAGAAGAGATACTTTGTTGCTAACTATCCCCAACCAGGGAGTAGAGACTTCATATGTGACAAAAGCTTTCAACAGGATTTCCTATATGGTAGTGAGAGGACATAGGTAATTACCCAAGAGCCTGAGCTGTCTACTGTGTAGAAACTGCCACATTACGTTGTTTGATGAGATCTATTGACAAAAATCTCTTTTCTTTTTGCAGCCAGCGAGAAGAGAGAAAACCACACTTCTGGTACCTTCTATTGCCAGGACAGATACAGGAGTTCTGTAAGATGGTAAAAAGATTTTTTGTCTACTATCTTCTCCCTGACCAGGTCCCCAATCTTGGAGATTGTTAGACCAGGCACCTTGGCGTGGGTCTCCCTTCCATTTTTGCTGTTGCCTCATGTGTTTTTGCTGGTGTTAGTTGCTCAGGGCACTGTGCCACTGCTGTCCAGTGCCACAGTGCAAGTGCTCCTTATTGTAAATTGATGTATGAATTTGTGATTCCATGATTGGTTGGTTTGGTTTACCTGTCAGACCCTAGTACAGTGGACCAGGAGTGCCCGGGCTTGTAAATCCAAGTTCTGCTGGTGGGCTTGCAGCACTGGTTGTGCCACCCACAGAAGCAGCCTGTAAAAGTTTGTCTAAATGTCTGCCATTGCAGAGCCTGCGTGCAGTCTGGTACTGTCATGCTAACTGGGCAAGTGCACCCACTTGCCAGTCCCTAAACCTTCCCTTGTCTTCATATCAGACACCCCTATGGTAGGCCCAAGGGCAGGGTGCATTGTATGGATAAGGTAGGACATGCCCTGGGGTGTGTGGCATGTTCTAATAGTGAATTACAGCCATTTGCGTTTTTCATTATTGCAAGGCTACCTGTTCTCCATAGGCCAGAATGGGCAGTTTGATTATTACATTTTATAATCCGAACTGACTCTGGGAACATGGTAGAAATTCGAATTTAGTATGCCTGAACTCAGAATGATAAAATACATCTTTTAGTGAAGTTGGTTTTAACATTCTGTGTTTGAAAATACCACTTTTAGAAAGTAGGTATTTTCTTGTCTAACCATTCAAACCTGCCTCTGCTAGGCTGTGTATTCCTTGTCTGGAGTTTGAGTGACAGGGCTGGGGAATTCCAGGAGACAGGGTGAGGTAGCCCAGTGGTGAATAGAGAGATCTGCATCTAGATGGGAGGAAGGAGTTGCACCTGGGACCTGAATAGGGCTATGCCTTCCCTCCACAACGCTGGTTCCACCTCCTGTGGTGCGTCTGATGTTTCTGCCTTGCACTCTGAAAGGAAAGAAGGAGTCAGGTAGACAAAGTGCTCCAGGACTGACCAGAACAGGTTTGGACTAGGCAAAGACAAAGGGGTATAAGTATTGGGACCCTGATCCCAACAATTTAGATCACTTTGGGAAACAAGAAGAAACCTTTGCTGAGGAGAGGAACCAAGAAGAAACTGAGGAGAGACTATCCCTGAAACGGGGGCATTGGCCTGCAGGGGTTGCCTACTGCCATAGAGAGGAGAAAGGAACTTTGTGTGTACTTTTGCTCAACTTCTGAAGGATCTCCAAGGGCTTGGAAAAGAGCTTGCCTCCTGCTGAAGTCTCAGGGACAACAGACTTCAACCACCAGCTCCCCAGAGTTATTTGGAAGTGCCTACTGCTGTTTTGGGCCTTCTGAGAGACTGCGTGTCGCAAGGAGCTGGAAGCGCGACTCGCGGAGAAGAAGCGTGTCGCCGTCTCAGCCGCTGCCGTCGCATCACTGAACAAGGGTGTCACCGCTGTAGCTGTCGCATTGCATCACATCACGAGAAGCGCCCGCAATACCGAAGAAGCGTGTCGCTATCACAGCCATCGTTGGTGACGCATTGCACCGCATCACGAGGAGAGTCTCGCATCAAGGAAGAAGCGTGTCACAGCCGCTGCTGTCGCATCTTGTATGACGCCGCTGTAGCTGTTGCATTGCACCGCATCAAGAAAAGCGCCTCGCATCCATGGAGAAGCGTGCCGCCATCGGAGCTACCGCCGTCGCATCTCTGAACAAGGGTGTCGCCGCTGTAACTGTTGCATCGAGCGGAAGCGTCTCGCATCGCTGGAGAAGAGTGTCACCGCCACACCTGCTGTCGTCGCATCACTGGACAAGGGTGCCGCTGCTGTAGCTGACGCAACATCGGAGAAGCGAGCCGCATCAGGAAGATCTTCGCGTCTTTATTTCTTTGCACCAAACTTTCATTGCATCAACATCGTTGCAACACTTTCGTTGCCCTGCGTGTCGCTTCTAAAGGTACATTGACCTAAAGTGTCGCATTTAAGAACTAAAGAGAACTACGCTAAAACTACCATTTAAAGTAACAGTATTTTGGATTTTTGTCGTTTATGGTCTTGTGGTAAATCTCTATAAATAATACTTATTTTTTATATAAAACTTGTGTGGTGTCCATCTGTAGTGTTGTCACTTGATTACTGTATGTGTTCACAAATGCTTTACACACTGCCTCTGAGATAAGCCTGTCTGCTCGTGCCAAGCTACCAAGGGGGTGAGCAGGGGTTATTTTAGGAGTGTACACCCTTACCCTGACTAGAGGCGAGGGTCTCTATTTGTCACAAGTGCATACCTGTGCCAACTAGAGACCACCAAGTCTAACAGGGATCCTACCAGGAATCACTGCCACTTCCTTTAGTCCATTAATGGTGGTGTGTTCCGAATGCTGTTCAGTTGCTGTAAAACATCCAACCGTTCATTTATTTCAAAAGTTGTTTCTGTACCCACATCTTAACCCCAAACAGGATTTCATAAAGAGTCCGACCACCCAGGGATTTTATAGGCAGATTGTTAGGTGCTCTTGGGACCCCAAGCAGGAGATGGACCCAACTGCAACCTGAGCCTAATACCCTTGCTGTTAAAGACTGCATTAAAACCTGGTTTCTCCTCTCCACTATTGAATTTCCCTTGGGATGGTATGGGTAAGAATACCGCACAGTCACACCCAATCTTCCCATGGTGTCTTTGTAAACCTTAGAGGTTAATGCCGGCCCCTGGTCAGAATGGGATGTGCCATCTGCATTTGTCTCAATAAAGACTTGCAAGCCTTTTATAACAGTATAGTGTCAGCTGATCACTTTGGCCAAACCCATAGGGATCGAGAGTAGGAATCCACTGCAATCAAGATGTATTTGTAAGCCCTATCTGATTGTAATAGGCCACAGTGGTCCAGATATATGCATGTGAGATGCTTGTTTGAAATCAATAGCTGTGTCTCTGTTTGGCGTGCTATGGTGGGACATTCATCTGCTGGCAGATGTCACATTTAAGGAGAAAGTCCCTAGCCTGTTTGTAAAGACTTGGCCACCAATAGCATTGCCTCAATAATTAAACTGTAGCCACCACCCCTATGTGTGCAGATGCTAAGTCCCCATGTGCTGCTAAGATCAAGCCTAACCTGCGATCTGAGTTTGGTATTACCCTATCCCCTATACCATGAATAGTGGCAAATTGTATGTTTTGCGCACTTAACTGGTAGAAGTACTTAATGGTAAAGATTTCTGGCAGGTGGGTGCCATCGCATAAAGTCTTGACAGCCACCATAATGTCTTGATCTATTCTCGTACTGGAATGAGTTATTGCAGTGGCAGCAGCAGTTTGCACTGTTGCCTTTGCAGCTTCGTCAGCAATTGAATTTCCTTCAAAGTGTATGCCCAATAATAATAATAATAATAATAATAAAGGAATTTGTAGAGTGACTGGTTACTCCATTCACAGTGTCCCCACCCTAGGATTTCAGAACCACAATTGCCTGAGCTAGAAAACAGACACCTGGTTGAAATGTTTCCAAACAGCCAGGTGTTCAGCTTCTTTAGAAAGACCAGTGCTGAGCAGTCATGTCTCAGGCCAACATGGAGGGTGTTCCACAGTTTGGTGGCTGGAAAACTGAACCATCAGCCTCCCATATGTGCTCTTTGCACCCTTGGAATCACAGTGAGAGCTGCTTCTGCAGATCTCAGACAGCTGCTAGTTCGATAGGGCTTGATCATGGGTTGAAGATAACAATGGCCTTTCAAATTCAAGATTTTTCGACAGAAGCATAGAGCTTTGAAGGATACTCTTTTTCTGATTGGGTGCCAGTGGAGTTTAATGAGGGCTGGGCCCAAAGAAGAGTATCTAGGGATGTTCAGCACCACTCATGCTGCAGAATTCTGTACCCTTTGAAGCATCGTTAAACTGTCCTGGCTGGCCCCAAGATATAGCATATTGCAGTAGTCCAGTCCAGAGATCGATAGGGCCAGTACTACCATCTTCCTGGAGGCTTCTGGGAGGAGACCCAGGATCTTGTGAAGCATTTTTAAAATGCCAAAGCATACCCTGGCAAGGCTGACAACCTGCCTGTCAAATGAAAGAGTACTATCAAACCAGACACTGAGAATCCTAACTTTCTGCTTGGGAGTTAGTATGGGCCCAAGAGCCTCTGGCCACCATGAAGTGGGCCCGATTGATGGCTGTTTCCCCAGAACCAAGATCTCGGTTTTCTCTGCATTCAACTTGAGACAGCTATGGTCCATCTTCTCTGCTAATCCAAGCAGACAGGATCTAAAGCTGGCCGCAGAAGTTCATCCATCCTGTGTCATGGTGATGATTAGCTGTGTATCATCGATGTATGATACAATTTTGATGCCATAATGCCCATTCACATCAACAAGGGGGCACACATACAGATTAAATAATGTTGGCATCAAAGCTGAGCCCTGCTGCACCCCCTGCTGCAGCAAGAAAACCTCAGATGAACACTGCTGTTGGGTCACCTGAAAGGTACTGTTCTGGAGAAAACATGGCAACCATCTCAGAGGTAGATCTTCGACACTGTATGACCGGAGCTTTTCCAGAAGAAGCCTTGAGATACAGTGTCAAGGCGGTGCTAAGGCCCAGCATTACCAGTGCATCTGTCTTAGCCTTATCAGCAATGAATCGAAGAGACTCCCAGGCAAGAAGCAGTGTGGATTTAGTGCTGTTCTAGGTCAGAACCTTGATTGGATCTCATGCAGGAGATCCTTATCCTCAACATACCTCATCAGCTGCTGATTACCATGTTTTCTGCTACTTTAGAGAGAAAGTGGAGCAGAAATATAGGCCTATAGTTTTCTGGTTTGGCTGGCTCCAGTGTTGGTGTCTTCAAAAGAGGTACCACAGTATTATAAAAAGCCTGCCTTTTCTGTCGCGCAGCGGACACACTGACTAAAGGTAACTCACGCTAATCGCTACCTCCGTGGAGCACCTGGCAAAGGGCTCCCGCGATTGCCACCTCACCTAACTGCCATTTATGCTCACCGCGCCGACACTTGCTCAAACATTGTCACTTTTTTACTGTTTTTAAACTGTACTTGAAAAATTGTCGCTCTCACCTTAAGTCTTTCACTTCCCCGGTCCACCACTGAACTATTCAGATTGTTGTGGAGGGAAGTTAGAAATTAAACGCGCACCGGAAGTGACTACTACTTCCACCTGCAACCAGCGCTCAGGTCAGCAGGTGGAAGTCATTGGGGGAACACGCCTGGTAGGTGTAGCAGTGAGCGACCAAACTTTATATTCAGGCTCCCTTGAGCCGGTGGAGTCGACGGACTCATGGTTACGCACCTGCGCGCTACGAGAGGTACTAGACCTGATAACGATTTTAGCAGCTTACACAGCAACCCCACACATTTTCCTACTCCCTGCTGACGAGAGGCAACTACCTCGAAACACGTGTCCAGGGATGGCACACGCCACGCATACTTGCATTCACACTCGAGCATAGGTGTATCCGCCGACGCTGACCTTCAGGGACCATTTTCATTGGGGGAACACGCCTGGTAGGTGTAGCAGTGTGCGACCAATCTGGTTTAGCTCAGGTCAGCAGGCCAGTTGTTCTGCCCCATCAGACTATAAAAAGCATGCCTTTTCTGACGCGCAGCGGGCGCGCTGCTGGCGCGCCAAAGGCGCGCCAAAGGTATGCCCGTCTGTGCCCGTCCGTGCCGGTATCGGGCCCAGGGCCACTTCCCCTGGCCCACTTAATAGAATTCCACCTAACAAGCTATTAACCTATTCATCGGAACAGCTAAAAACCATACTCCCCACCTGCAACACCCCGCAGAACTGCCTCATCTTCAATCTTGACAGCTCAGTCCCTCTTCCCATCACCTGCTGTCCCAACTGTTCCTTTTCACTAGACCCACCACACTCCCCCTCACTTTCTCTCACTCCCCCCCACCATCCCCTTATCACATACTAACATTCACTCCGCCCTTATCAACGCCCGATCCCTCCCAAAACATAAATACGAAATTCGGAACCTGCTTGAAAATCACAACCTGGACCTTCTCTTTATAACCGAAACCTGGGGTGACCCTTCGTGTGGACCCGACTTCTGCACAGCTACACCAGATGTTTTTTCCGTCTGCAGATTCGATAGACCTGGTAAAAAAGGTGGAGGCCTTGCACTCATCTATCGGGAATATTATTCTATTAGGACTGCTTCAATCCTCACCAACACTTGCAAAGCTTGTAGCTTCACGATCACAGTCTCCCATTTCCCCCCTTTCAAAGGCATCTTACTATACCGTCCCCCTGGATCACGATCAGAGTTTCTAGCCTCCATGGACTGTTTACTCGAATCAGTAGCAGGTGAAAACAACTTCTCCATTTTAGGAGATTTTAATTTTCACCTCGAAGCACACGACGACCTTGATACATCAGTACTTCTATCCGAATTCGAAGCGGTAGGCCTCACACAAATTGTCGCCTCCCCCACACACTCCACTGGACATACTTTAGATGGACTTTTTTCCAACCACCAACACCTTGTCCTAGGTAATATACTCCCTCTGACTTGGACAGACCATCATGCAGTCCTTTTTGATATTCAAACTAAAACTACCCCTCCCCCACTTTCCAACCCCACACCACCTAGACAGTTCAAAGCTTGGAGCAACATTGACCCCCTCAAGTTTCACTCATCCTTACTCGCCTCCCAGCCTGACCTCCCACCCGATGACCCCGACCTAGCCGCCATTCACTATACACACTGGATTAACGACGCAGTCAATTTAGCTGTCCCCACCAAACAAAGATCTACTAACAGGATCATGGTCTCTGCCCCCTGGTTCAGTGAATCCCTCAGGCGTGAGAAACAAAAATGCAGACATCAGGAATGTCGTTGGCGTCTAAATTACGATCCTGCCCCAAAAACCCTTTACAAACAGACACTCACCAATTATAAACACCTTCTGATCGCGGCAAAAGGCAACTTCTACCGTAACCAAATTGAATCTGCACAAGACTCAGTTAAGCAACTATTTCAGGTTGTCTCCAAGTTATCAGGACAAGGAGCATCCCCTCCCATTCCCGCCTCCCAGACCCTCTGCAACTCGTTGTCTTTATATTTCCAAGAGAAAGTCATCACCATATATGACAACTTTACTTCAAACAACTCACCAAATACCAATACGGTAGATACTAATCAACCAACAACCCCCTCCGTCCCCCGGGAATCTACCCCCATTAATACACCTCATCCTCCCTGCTTTGAGAAATTCAATCATATCTCCCCTGATCTCATCTCCCACCTCCTCTCGTCAACCAAATCTGGATCACCAGACGACCCTTGCCCCCCGACCACCCTCAAACTCATCCCCGACATTATAGGCTCCAATCTAGCCAACATATTCAACTCTATGTTCAAAACTGGTGTGTACCCCTCCATCTGGAAAAAGACAGTCATTAAACCTCTGATTAAAAAGACAAACCTCGACCCAGCCGACACATCTAGCTATAGACCTATTGCATGTCTGCCTCTACCAGCAAAAATCGCAGAGAAAGTTATGAACACTCAACTAGCACACTTCAGCGATGAAAATCACTTACTAGACGACACCCAATTTGGCTTCAGAAAAGGACACGGCATGGAAACTGCCCTCATCAAAGCATCCAATGAAATTAAAAAGATTTTGGATGCAGGAGGAGCTGCCGTTCTCGTCCTGCTCGATCTTTCCGCGGCATTCGACACGGTCGACCATGCCACCATGATAGACCGTGTCGCTGCATTAGGCATCTCTCACTTGGCTAGGACTCTCCTCCCATCATTCCTCACCGACCGATCACAATCGGTCACGCTTGGAAATGTCACCTCCCCCCCTTTCACCCTCCCTTGCGGTGTGGCACAAGGATCCTCGCTAAGCCCGACCTTGTTCAATATTTATGTGTCCGACTTGGCGAGGGTCATTAAATCCCACAACCTGAGCCTAACATCATACGCCGACGATACTCAACTTGTGCTAGCGGTCCATAATGACGGAGCTAAAGTGGCAGGCAACTTCCAGCAAATGAAGTAGTTTCCTCAGCCTTCTACACCATCAAAATCATAAAGAAACTACTCCCATATCTTCCAATCACAACCGCTAAGACCCTAATCAGCACACTAGTCATGTCCAAAGTAGACTACTGCAATAGCCTACTTATTAATGCCCAAGAAAGAGTTCTTAACAAACTCCAACTGGTGCAAAACGCAGCAGCAAGGCTCCTGACAGGCACTCCCAAATTTAAACCTATCTCTAACGTGGTCCGTCAACTCCACTGGCTCCCGGTCAGAAGCAGAACCAAGTTCTAGGCCCTTTGCCTCGCCTATAAAGGCTACCCATTCCATCGGACCCAACTTCCTCATACAATCAATTCGTCCATATACCCCCCCCGACTACTACGCTCCTCCACAGCCAATCTTCTCATCGTCCCCCGCACAAAAAAAGCATCTTGGGGTGACAGATCTTTTCTGTTTGCCACCACTAAACACTGGAACAAGCTCCCCCTCCACATAAAGCCCAGCCCATCCCTTCTTACCTTCAGGAGGCAACTAAAGACCTGGCTCTTCAACCAATAAACAAGAGTGCTCACCTCCCTGGTTACAGTCCTCAGCGCCGAGACACCCACGGATATTTGCACGCTTAATAAATTGCATAAATAAATATGTTTCTACTTAGAGGGGATCTTGCCTGCTGTAAATGACAGGTTGAGCAGCTTGCATAGCACCGGTAGAATGGCCTCTATCCCACGTTCCAGCATCATAGGCAAAGATGGACCCATTGGAGAAACCAATTTTACTTTGGATGGAAGAGCACTTAGCTCTATCAGGGACAAGATGTTATTTCTGAGAAGACCATCTACAAAGTTAGATGGTAGAGACCATGTAGCAGAGCCTGAGGCCTCTCTAGCTTCCATCAGGAAGGTAGCCCAAATCTTCATGATTTTGTCTGAAAAGACCTGGCCAGTCCAATTGTAGTTGTCTACTGAGGGAGTGGTAGACGAAAAAAACATGCTCCAGGTAGGATAAGGATTTCGCTATAAGAAAAACTCATGTGAAGAATTATGGGCATGCTCAATGTTCTGAGCGTAGTACTGACTTTGCAAGAGCCTAATCTGCTTATGGTATTCCTTCAGGGCCTTGTGGTAGTTAGCTTTCTCTACTGCACAATAATTCCCGCGTCAAGACATTTGCAAGACTTCTTCATAAGCAATAGTGCATCACTAAACAATTTCACACAAGGCGTGGAATGGTTGGCTGTGCAATTTGTCATAGGTGAAAGGCAATCAAAAGCCCCACTAATCCAAGATTCTAATTGCGAGTTGGCTGTATTAACGCAATCTCTAAGGATAGGACGATTAGCATTCAGGGCTGCAGTAAATTTACAGAAATAACCTTAGACCGTTTCCGCATTTTGTAGCACTGATCTCGTAGCCTACAAATTGGTGACCTAAAGTGTGAATCACGTGAGTCTGTGGCAAGCATTCTTTCAGCTTAGCCACCTATCCTCAAAATGTTTTATTCTTTATCTTGTACCATTTGGAATCTCTGAATCCATTCTGGCTCCAGAAGTGTAAGTATTCATTGTATGATTGAACACAATAATACAGATCACACACTATTACAGTGCATATTCTCCAGGGCCAGAATCAAAGTTTTGGTTTCTCCCAGCTGTGCAGTGACTGCGTGTAGGTTTTATCAGGAAGGAATTGTTCATTCTGCATGCACCCTTTTATGGCAGCTCAAGCTGCTGAATATCATTGCTTTGTCTCTACAGCAGGCTGGGCAGAGCCATCAGTATGTATGATATAATCATATTGATCTAGAGGCAACACTTCATTAGGTAGAGGATATTCATGTTCATACTGCAGTATTCTTGTCTTTGTAGTGTAGAGTCAGAGACACAGTCTACATCTGTTGTGATTAGAGAGTTGGATCATTGTATCTATCGTGGATGTAGGGCCTTTGCATTTGGAATGCTGGAATTTGTCCCAATCTCTATGGCCGCGCCTGGGGTGATGAAAATTATAAATTTCCCCTGAACAAATGCTCTCTCTCTCACCACATTAGTCTGTACTGTCATCAGTATTTTTTCTGATGTTTCAAACCGCATTTTGGCATTAGTGTATAAATGCTATTTATAAGCAATTGGTAAAGTCTCACTTTCATTGAATGTAATATAGGTGTAGTCAGAACACCCCGCAACTATTCCGATCGCCAGGTTTGTGGTGTTGACACATGCTTGTAAGTGCTTTGAAGCTAGCATGTCAGCTTGAACCGAATGTATAACCTTTGTGTATTCAGTTGTCCAATGTGTACTTGAGAAGTCTGGATGAATCAAGTTGTAGAATGCTTTAACCCGTTCTGTGTATTCTGCTTAGTACTTTATGCCAAAAGTTAGGAATCCCAATATGGACTGTATTTTCTTCAGTGTGTTTGGTGGTTCTAAAAGCACACTTTTCTCTAAAAAGTGAGTCTCAAGGTGAGAGAAAGTCATGTTTTTTGCCCTGTTCGCCCCAGTTTTTTGACTGATACTGGTGGTAACTGACTCCCACTGCACCCTGGGCTCCACTAAACAGGGCCAATGCCTTTATAAAAAAGGTATATGGTAATTAGGTATAATTACAATTGGCAATGACAGACCCTGTAAGTTCCTGGTATATAATAGGGCAAGTGGGATGCAAACAACCTATAAGTCCCTATTATTTAATAGGGCAAGGGAGTTTAGAGGCCCATCAGATTTCCTGCACTTGCATGTGAGAACCTAAAGTATTGAAGTTTGTCAAAGACTAACTTTCAGGTGCTATAGTTTGGCTGAAAAATCCATTAGAGGTATCTAGTGTAGTTTTGCATTTTTGACACACAATATTTTTTATTAGTTGCTGGGCAGTTTGATTTTTGCACTGCAAATGTGCTGGTAGCTGTGTTTTAATGTCTGTTATCTAAAACTGGGCAGCATAAAATAGTCTGGTTTTAATACTGGAAATAAGGGAAGATTCATAGGAGAGGTGCAACTTTCTATTACACCTTGGTATTCAAGGGGCCTGAGAATTTTTCTAACCTTCTTTTTGGCATCATTCTTGATGGGGTACTTCTTTGAAGCTGTGGGGTTGAACTCACTAGTGTTACATGATATGGGGAACCATCATCCCACCCCACATGGTTGTGGTATAACGCAGGAGCCAGCGCTAATGCCCACTACGTCGCATTTGAATGTTTAACTGATTCTGAGAAGAGGTTGGAAAAAGCATGTAAACTTACCATTTCTCCCTTTGGGCAGTTCATGAAAAATTCTGGTAGCCAATCCTTTTCAGCCAAGAGAAAGTTGTAGCCAAATGACATGTTCTCCAAAAACAGAACCTTTATTGGGCATTTTGTATCACCTTCGATCTGGAGCTCCATCTCGTATAAACGATGGGCAAAGCTCACTCTTGTATCCTGTATTTCCACATAGATATAGTCACTTAATGCTACTGCTGCCAGAATATCCATCAGGTTCTGGCAAACTATTGTGACTTCTGCTACGCTGCTCAGCATGGTAAGAGCACATTCCCCATTCAGAAGCAGTGTCCTCAATATCTGTGGCATGCTTCACTTTGATGCCTTCTACTTTCTTCTTTTTGAATTGAGGCTTTGACTGTTTGGGTTTGTCTTCCTTTTTTATGATTTAGTTAGATGAGCATTGTGAGTCCCTTTTCCATTTCACATACTCCTCTGATCTGCGCTCTGACCATCTACCTCTCTCCAAGCCTTTTTTAGATGTTTCCTGAAAGGAACAAGATAAATGTGTATCAGTATCTCGATACCTGTTAAATAGTTTTGTGGTTGCGCAGACTGTAGCACTTTTCAGTGGCTTCCTGTTGACGAGACCCACACCTTTGCTTAGTCTTTTCTATATTTTTCAATTTGCCCCACTTCTTCTTAGTTGGAAAGTCTGGTGCTTGTTTTGAATTATCCTTTTCAGAATGACTCTTAATTTATGGTTTACTAGGTCTGGTTCTCAAATTACCTCTACTCACTGTTGCATAAGTTGCTTCACTAATGTTTGGTAAATCATGCTGCTGCTGTCCCAGAAGAAAATCCCTTAACATTGTGGCGGATACTGCAGCAAAATTTCCCATCAGTTCGTCCCCAAGTCCAAGGCAGGTACAGCTCTGTACTCATTTTGGATCTGTTTAACACTTCTGCTGAAACAGCTAACAACGGTGTACCATGAGTTCTGGTATATACTGCAGCAAAAACTGTGCCGCAAATGGCACAGTACTCTACAGGCTTAACCACACCTATCGGCAAGCATATGGGAAAAATGCTGTGTTTTTCCTGAGGTCCCATATGGGGGAACACTGTTTAAAGCCGACTTGCTTTTTGTGCAATCCAGAACTGAATTTCCTCCTGAGGGATGGGAACTTTCCCCATTACTGCATTTATTGTTTGTGGGCTGCTGCCCTGTATAGCCAAGTGTGGTTGTGCAGCTGGAGCAGCCCTAAGAGAATTTAAGGTCATTGATCGCATAATGAACTGTGTCAGGCTTCTATATTAGGGGTTGGTGGTAAACTCTACATTGGTGTTGGAGTTCTTGGAGTTTTGTCACTCCGTTTTCCGAGCAGAATGCGGAGTTTGGCAAAAAAACTCCACTCTAACATGTGGTAAAGTTTACCAGTGCCACCACCCACCCCCATTAAAAATAAAATATGTGGTTTACCAAACTGTTTCTAAAATATTGCCATCACAGCACTAACAAAGCAAACGTTTTCAAATTAAGACATAGGTGGGCAATGAAATGCCAATTCCCCCTGCCTCATCGTGCATGGCGTGGGCGAGTGTGCATTTCTTATTCCTCAAGTGCATATTTTTGTACATTATATTCATCCACAATATCCACACTCAAACACACTACTTACGAATAAAGTGATTCACCTCCGGGGATGCCAAATGTGCAGATAAGGATTGAGGTAAAAGGCGATAAAGTTATGGATACACAATCACAAAATTGGGTTAAGGGAGTTGTGATTTGATAACACCACTGTGCAGCTCACAGTGACAGGTTGTCTAATGCAAGGCCAGGTGTTTGACAGGGACAGGGGAGGGCAATCGAAGGCACGCTCAGCAGTCCCAGTGGGAGATGTTGGGGGTTGGGGAGATCAGGGAGAAGCGCAAGTTATTAAAACTTGAAAGTGGTCTGATCGTTGGCTGACGCAGAAGCAGGAAGACAAGGAAAGGGGTCGAGAGTTAGGCAGGCGGGCTATATAGGGGCACTGAGTGGGACAACCTTTAGTGGTAAAAAGCTCTCTCACAGCCTCAGGGACTACTGAATTGTTGGTTCCCCGAATACCGGCTCTGCCATCACCCTCTCCAGCCCGGAAGAGGTGGTAGATGGTAGAGAAGCCGGGGAGGCACCGACAACCGCAACCACAACAAAACCCGATGCCTGGTATGCATGTGGACAGCAAGCTGCTGCCGTCGGGGTGCGCTCAGCAGGAATGGCAGTCTGATCCTGCCCGCTGCTGCTGCCCATCTTGCAGTTAGGCACCGGCCAGAGTCAAAAAGTGAGTGCTTTGGTTGAAAATTAGCCTTATTGGTAGTTTGCCCCTCGTCGTTACTGCAGGCTTCTTGTTTCCATTAAACCCTTTCCAGGTCCTGCCAGCTTGTTGAGAGCCGTCGAAGCTGTCTATGTTTTGTATTGTTGATTAACTGTTGTAGCGGAAGAAATCCAGTTTAAAAAAACAGAACTAATAAATTATTTTGCAGAAGCATTAACAGTGTTCTGCCTGTAATGGAATGCGATGTGTCGGGGAGTGGGGAGCTGCTGCTTCAAATTGAACCCTCCTAGGCTGTTATTCATATGTTGGAGTATACATTTATTAGTATTAGCCCACTGAAATCTAATTAATCCTTTTCTGCAGGGGAAACGGCTTACCCCAATGCCTACTCTGCCCACTCACGGAACTCTGCAGAATTTTGCAGAGTTTAGTCAACCCCACGGAATATCACAGAACAAGCTCTACCCAGGCCTATTCTATATATTCTTACTAAGCTGTTGTAAATTTTTCGCATCTGCACTGCTGCTAAATTAGCAATATTTGGATGTGGTATTAGCCAGCTATGATTGGCCATGTTGCCAGCTCATTGCTAAGGGAACCAAGTTGAACTTCTTCTATTGTGTGCGGTAGGGCACCATTGAACCAATTTTGGTGTTCTTGGTATGTTAGCAATACTTCTAGAGCTTCGTATGCTATGTAGTTTCGTGGAACGTTAGTTGCAGTGTAACTGTGGAACAATCTTGAGGCGATCATCTGCTGCTGGGAATTTAACCCATGAATTGAACACCTCTGTTTTAAATGCTTCATTAGCCGCAGCCACGAAGGCAACTTCCCCACCCGTCAGTGGGCGACCATTTTGTTGGAACATCTGAGTACCTGCATCTCTGCAGTTTTCAGCTATATTTACTGCTTCTGGTTTGACCATCATAGTGTGTAGAAATCATAGAGGATACCACGATGGGACAATACTTTGAAAGGTTCAAGCTTGAACAACCTATAGCCACTGCATGGGGAAACCCTACTTAACTGAGGAGGATTTTCCCTACTACCTCAGATGTCTCCGTTTGGTGAGTGAGAAGGGTCCTTTGGGTGTACAAAAGAAAACTATTCAGGCGATCCATTAAATGAGAGCCCAAACTGTACCGTTGGTGGCTCCATGTCGCACTGTTTGTACCTTTGATGGTAAAACTGTGCCTCTGTGGGACAACATAACCATTAGGATTGTGCCAGACTGGTTCCTTGCACACCATCAGGATATGTTGGCCTGTTGTCCTGCTAGCTCACAGTGCACCATCTGAATACCTAACCGTACATGGTAATAAATGTGTGTGCAACCTCAGAACATGACAACCCTGAACCCCATGGAAATCATGGTAACAGATCTAGAACCTTTTTGTTTAGACTTTAATCTATACCCAACGGAAGTATGCAAGAAACACACAACCTGCGATTTCAATATTTATTGAAGCGGTGAGATTCTTGAGTAAAATACATGTGCTGCACTTACTAATAGAACAAAACATATCACCATAATGAGTAATTCAAGAACTGTGGAGATAAATATTAGTTCCATCATCGTGGTGAAACAATGACTATATCCTGGCAGATATGCAATATAATGTAATGTAATGTAGCGTAGTGTGCTCCTATCTGACACTACCTAACCTAGATTGGCCTACGGTGGGTGATCTGCCAAGAATCTCTGCCGGGTGAGCAACTCCCTGTTACCTGCAGGCAAGTGTCATCAGACTGTCCGCCTGGCTGTACAGCTGGACATCCCTTCTGGAGAGGACACGAATCAGCTGAGCTGGAATTCCAATATACCATGACCTCGAAGCACAAGCAGCGTGTTCCTCTGATTTAACAAATAAGTGAATTCATATATAATAAACAGTGTCCATGTTGAGATCTTTGTCAGGCCGTAATTGTTTAGGTTAGTTAGAAAGTGTTGTTGGCTGGGGGCAATAATAAGCCATGACATTTGAGCAGTGAACTCTTCACATCCTACTGAATGTTCAAGGTGTCATGATAGTGTGCCTACGAAGTTGAAATGTAAGCAAATGCAGCTTCTGGGAATCCTATCCTGCACAGACATGTACACAAATGTATGTTAAAAATCACCCTGTTGCAGAAAGCAGGCAATTTAAGAAACGTGAGCATAAAGATGGCGCTATTTGTAGTCCGGCCACGTGACAAGGAGGACGTGGTGAGTAAAGGTTCGGTTGGTACTGATAGAATGAAAAACAGACATTTCAGTATGGGTTTGATCAAATTGTAATATAGATCTTTAATCTTACTTCTCTTGATTACTCTGTTTCAGTTCCTGCTTTAACAGTCGAAGGCATTTTTGAACCACTCCTCAAAATAAAACTGCAATATTGCAACTGTGCCCCAATAATGTTAAAGCAAATGCATGTAAATATTTTCATGGCTTATATCTAAGTGTTGTATTTGCTTTATCTACGACTGTTTTTTAGTTTGGTTGTTGGATTTTCTGTTGGTGCATTGGCAGATGAACAGACACCGTAAGTTGCAGTTAAAAGTACTGTAAATTTAAGGTTTTCTGACAGTGCTGTCAATGGTGGAGGAAATTCCACCACCAAATTTGGGCACTGGAAATGTTCCCCAAAGTGGTGGTACATTTGTAACAAGTGAAAAAGGTGGTGGGGAATTTTGGGCTGCACGATTTACCCCCAAGGGAATGTTGCTCAATCAGATCACTACAACTAACATGCCAGAGGTATTCATCACTATGTTAGCAGCATAATGCCTAACTTTACCTATGTGTCTATGCCCATTTTCATGTCAGTCATTCATGGAGCTATCTGGTGTCACATTAGGTTTATCAGCAGACCTTGCCAGGCATGATTGTGGAGCCAGAAGTATCTCCATTTGTCCGGGTGAAAGTCTTAGGGCCTGCTTTGCAGTTGTATCATCCTCCTTATATTTTGCCTCTGATGCTTAAGGCTCCCAGACTTTTTATTAATTGTCAACTCTTTGTGGCACTTCTGATCCTGATGAACCTCTCAAACTGCAAGGTTGGTGCTGAGACAGGAAAACCAATGGGAAAATCCTTCATTCATCTCTGCAGACTATAGTCTAGAGACATTAGCCCCCAATCCCAGCCTCAGCAGAATCTCCTACTGCTGGGTGCATTTCTAAATTTTGTGATGCCTTAGCTGTGCCAAAAGATGAATACTACAGACATGCATCTGAAAATTAACAACACGGGTATGGCACAGAGATGCTGTCTTCAAGTTTAATTTTTGTGTTTGAATTATTTGGAATCAATAATCTCCTAAATGTTGTAACAATGTCCATGAGCATCATGATGTGTGTGCACAGGACATAGTTTGCTATCAACATCCCTTGTTTTGTAAGAATGGTAAGTGCCTGATAGGGGATAGAGGCTGCTGCTGGAGGACAATAGACACTGCCCACCCTCAACTTCTTCTCCTGTCTTTATAAAACCATGCATTTTTCTTGCCATTAAACAAAAGCCTACAAAAATCAAGCAGCATTTATAGCCACATAAGGCTGTAAATAAGCATACAACCATCGGCACATCATTCCCATCAAGGCTATAACACTTCCAAATCCCCTCCCCCCCTTCATAAATGTCTAGGGATCATGAATGCAGAAGATAACTGATCCATGTATGGCCACCAGGGTTTCCCCCATCTGGGTCATGCTGACTTCCCCTGTATAGTGGCCAGTCTTTCCATATTCTACCATGCTTCTGCAGACTGCCCTGGGCCATATAGACGTCTTTCCAGGCGAAGGCACTTCTAAGCTGCTGCTATGTCTCACTAGGCTATAACCAGGCCCAACCACAGGAGTGCTCCTTGGTATCTATTCCCTTTCATGTAATCAGTATTGTGCAATAGAACCATGTTGGTGTCCAAAGGAAGATTCTTGATATTAGCAAAGTTGAAATGACCTTGTACAGGAGATGTGGGTTATTGAATGCTGCTCTTCCATTCAGGCATTGAAAGCCACTGGAAAACCACCTAGCAAGCCATCTATAGATATCTATGCAACCAAGGACAACACAGATGAACAGTGGCACAGCAGAGGTGTAATGCCTCTACAGTGAACATATTCCAACTTCAACCACACCCAACAATGTAGAGGAGCTCAAAACTATCACTATGAAAGCATCCCAAAACCTTCGCAACTAAGTTTACTCCAATAGCAGGAGCCATAAAAACAGACATCCTTTTCTTCATGGATATCCCAAAATCTTGACAATTTATATTCCAGGAATTGCCTACTTCCACCACAAGCTTTGAAGTACAAGAAGGTATCTGAACCAATGTGTACTCCATTGGAACTTTGACATTGTAGACTCACAACATAAATCTGGCTTCCATCTAAGACAGCTTCCAACAAATAACAAAAAAATGAAGGGAATACTACTTCCATCTCAGAACTGTCCTGACTTTGCCTCAGCGTAGCTGCATATCAACCAATACTGATCCCAACACACAACAACCCTGATCGTTGATCCTGGCACCTGGGCCCAACAACATAAGGTTAACTACTATGACGACCTTGTCCCTAAAGCTGCATTAAGACCAATCCTTGATGCCACATCCCCTAAGGAACAGTTCCTGACCTAAGAGAATCCAGAGAATCCTGGGTTGGCAGTGGCGTACTCACCTTCTGGACACAACCAAGCATTTTTTAATGAATGCCTCTAATTGCCCCTTCACTAATAAACATTTGCCAATAAAAAAGCAATTTCAATCTCTGGTTCCACAGGCCAGAATGTACCAATCAATGGCCTACCTTGAAAACATGGAGGCCTTTGGTTTTATCCACATAGTTGGTGGTGTGCACATGCTTGGCCCTATTTTCACTGACAGCCTGGAAACTGTCAATATTTTGATGCTGCCACAGCCATTGATGTACCACTTCTTCCTCTATGTTTACCTTTTAAACTTCAAACACACCCCACAAAGTGACAATCCACCATCCATCTGAATAAGATATTACGGAAACATCATCACAGAAAAATGGTATGAAACCTAAGCTATAGCACTGATTGGGGAATCCCTAATCAGATCCACTAAAGTAGGAAGGTGTCAGCATAGCGGAACTTCCGTAGATTATTGTATAGCATATTGCCACACAACAGAGATATTATGAAGAGGTCTATACGCCTATGAGACTAAAAGGAATCTAACTAAAGCTGAAGTGTGATCACCAATATAACCCCACAAATGAACATTTGGGAATCCCATATTGCATGTATTATTATTTTGCACCTTCAAACAGTAACATTTGGCAACTACTCTTGAAATTTCTTTTCTTTGGTCCTTGCATCAGTACTTCCTTGGATTCCTCCCAACTCCCAGTTCTGTAGAAACAGTAGTTCTCTCTTTGTGCATTAAGGCTTCTTTTCCTTGCCAAAAGTACTTCTCCCAAACCTCACTATCTCTCATACACAATGTGCCTTTCTCCATTCTTGAGATCATAAGACTGCACACGCAGAGGAGAGAAAAACACTGCAACATGAGCAAGCTTCTCGTTAAAGTTTAAACATTAAGAAACTCAAATGCTGAAGGCCTTTGGTCAAGTTAACATAGCAAGCATTTCCGCACACATTTAAATGCATGAATATTGATACATACACAGTTAAAATATAGGTGCAGAGTGCTATTCAAATGAATACATGATTATATAAGAGTTCACAACATTATTCCAAACACACAAATGCAGATATATATGGGAACTGCAATTCGATGTCACTGTAAGAAAAACATTAGTAGGCACACTTGTTTAAATGTCGAGATTATACCGTAAATGTACTTTCTGTAGCTGTTCAATGCACCACTTCACGGTAATGATATTAATTCACATGAATTCATGAGGTCATATGTAAATATATATGTGGCCTGTTCATACATGAAAGGGTGCAACCAAAATTATGCTACACAGAAATGGCTCACTTCCTTTTTGGATAACCACTCCTTCCAGGTTTTGGAGCAATCCTGCTACTCCACCCCTTTTCCTTTGACATGTAGTGTTTCCCAGGGCTACTCCATAAGCCCTACTCTCTTTAACCTTTATATGGTCCCCCTTGGTGAGATCTTTTGCTCATTTGGTCTGTCATTGGTCTTATACGCCGATGCCAATGAGCTGGTTGTCTCAATTTCCCCGGATCCCAATTTAAGTCCTCTCTTTCTTACCCCCTGTCTACAAGCAGTAGCCAGTTGGATGGCTGGCGTAAAACTGAAGCTCAATGAGGCCAAAATGGAAGCGATGCTTCTTGGTCATACCTTCGCTAGTAACCTTCCTAACTCCCTACCTGACGCCTTGAGTAAGTTGCCAGCCCCGCAAAAATCTAAGAAAGAGTCTTGGGATGTGGCTTAATGTTAGTTTTTCAATGGACCATCAAGTGGAAAAGCTTGCTGTTACTTGCTTTGGTGTTTTGAGATTGTTGAGGAAGGTTCTAAACCATCTTCTGTTTGCTGCAAAGAGTGTGGTTGTCTGTAGTAAATTACTTGTCTACTATTCTCCACTGTACAATCTCTGCTAGAATGTTCCATGACATCATAGAATGCCCAAGTGCCTCTCTGTGTTAGAGTGTCAGTTAGTCAACTCAGGCTGAGCTGTTGGGAGCCTGCTCCTGGTGGGGTTGTCTTTGTATTTAAATCAAGATAAGGGAGATAGAAGGAGATGTGGTCCATTCACCTTCCGGCAAGTAGTTTATAATCAAAAATAGAATGGATCACTTGTACCTGTTTTCCAGGGTTATATGTTTTTTCATCTATTCCTTAAAAACCCTCATTCACGTTTAGGTGGTTCGTAGGGCGGTATATCTTGATTCTCAGCCTAAAAAACGTGACAGCATCATCATTGGGTTTTGTTTATGCTTCCTCCACTCGGAGGGAACCACTGGATATTTACAGTAGTGATCAGAAATAAAAACTGTGATGAAGTGCTCGTGTTAAGTGAAAAAAATATTTTTAAAAAGGGTTAATCCCTCATGCTACCTGGACTGTGTTTTTATTATTGTCTGGTGCATGGGAAAAGAATAAAAAGGGGAAGGTTGTGCAGCACCTAAACGTGAATGAGGGTTTTTTAAGGAATAGATGAAAAACCATATAACCCTGGAAAACAGGTACAAGGGGTTGTCTTTGTACCATCTATCTTCTCCTACTATCCTGATCTCCTATACTGCAACCAAGCTACTAATAAAGAAGTATCCTACATGTACAGATGGACACTGTATCATCCTTTACAACATTGTCCATGGAAACACCTTATATCATTGATCCCCCAGCTATGTCATTAAAAAATTACAGACCATGCAGAATGCTGTCACCAGACTTTTGATGAACATCCCAAAACATCAGTCTGCTAAGACAGCAATAAGAGCCCTCCACTTGTTGCCGGCGAATCGCTGAATGCAGTTTAAGTAGCTTTGAATTTTGCACAGGGCAACCCACAATAAAGGTCCCTCTCTGCTCAGATCGCTAGCCTCTCCATGTGTGCCAGGGAGAATGCTCAGATTCTCTTCAATAGTTTGCTGAATGTTCCTAGAATTAACTGATCCTGTTGGGGAGGGCCTTACACCTTGTTTTTGGCACCCACACTTTGGAATGCCCTACCCCCAGATCTGTGCTCAATAGAGTGGGAACTTCCTTTCTGTGAAGCCCTGAAGACCTGGCTCTCTGGTGACTGAACACTCCTGCCTTGCTCTCATTATGGTGTCTGTAACAGCACTAGAAAGTCTTTGGGTAGCCATGGGCTATACAAAACACTAGACTAGACTAGACTCCATTCCCTCCTCTGATGGCGAATCAAGCCATTACAGATTACAACCAGTTAGTGTCAGAAAGAGCAGGTAAAACCTTTTTGCTTTATGTATCTTTTGCCTATTTTATTTATTTATTTTATTTATTTATGAGGTAAAAGTAACATAGATTTATATAAAATGTGATGTAAATAGATCAAGTTTAAGCAGAAATAGAGAAAAAGAGAGACGTTAGGCAATTAGGGAGGTTACAGTATGCAGACAATTAGAAAAAGGAATGAGTTAAGGGAGGAAATGAAATATTAGATAGCTGAAGCAATCATGCAACTGAATGTCATAAAGGGTCAAGTCATGAGGCAAGTGAGCTATTGGAACACGGTTCAGTTATTGTGCGTGTTAAAGTATTTGTTGAGGAGAAGCAGTTTCAGGTCCCTTTTGATACAGGAGTAGGAGGGGTTGCATCAGAGGTCTCTGGGGAGTGAGTTACAAATCCTAGGTGCATTTCCAGAAAAAGAGTGAGTCATGATAGGATCCCTGTTCAATTTGAGGGGGATGAGAGGAAGTGAGTTGGAGCTTCTCAGAGTTCTCATTGTTCCTGCTTTCGTAAGTTTGTTGTCTAGGTAGTGGGGGTATGTGTGTGCAGGGCCTCAGGGTGATGCAAGCAGTCTTGTAAATACATCTTCCTTCAAAGAGAAGCCATTTGAGGATTTTGAGGGCCAGTATGATGTGTTCAAACCGCTTAACACCTGATATGAGCCGGGCTGCCATGTTTAGGACTGATCTTGGGGGGGGGGGGGGTGGGGGGGTGAGTTTTCGGCATCCCTGTGAAGATGACATTCCCATGGTCCACTTTAGAGAGGACTAGCAATTGCACTAACATCTTGAAATCATAGGGAGAATAAATGGTTTCATTTTCGTGAGGGGTTTTAGTGTGTAAAACGCTCCTTTGGCAGATTTTTTGATGTGATCCTTCATTGACATGTTTTTGTCCAGGGCGAGCCCTAGGTACTTTACGGAGTTGGACAGAGTGGGAGAGCAATTTAGGGCATCTAGGTTCTTGAGGCAGTCTTGGATTGGGAGAGGGTTCCTTTTAGGAAAAAATAGAATTAGTTCAGTTTTGTTGGGGGCTCAACTTTAAGTGGTTAGAATTAAACCAAGTTTGTATCTGGATTAGTGTGGTGTTGAGATGCAAGACGTCACTGGGTGATTTTATTTTGTAGTAGAGTTGAGTGTCATCTGCAAATAGGTGACATTTGACCCCTGATTGCTTTAGGATGATTATAAGGGGTTTCATGAAGATATTGAAAAGTGAAGTGGAGATAATTGAGCCTTGGGATATACCAAGAGTACTAGATTGGTTTTGGAGAGACAGTAGTTTATTTTAATTTGTTGCGATCAGTGTTGAAGGTAAGATGTGGACCCTTTTAGGACAGTGCCATTGATAGCAGAGCGGAGTTTTAATGTCTTAAGTAATGCTAGGTGATTTATAGTATCAAAAGCTGCTGATAAGTCCAGTGGGATAATTAGGCATGCATCACCTTCATCTAAGGATCTGTGGATGTCATCTGAGATACTGAGCATGGCAGTGTCTGTTCTACAGCCTTGCCTAAATCCTGATTGGAAGGTGTCATGCAAGTTGAATTCACATATATGTTGGTTAAGTTGTAGGACGCATTTCTCCATAGTTTTGACTAGGAACAGAAGGTTGGAGATAGGTCTATGGTTGTTAAGATCATTGGAGTCTGCCCCTGGATTTTTGAGTATGGATGTGATTTGTCCTAGTTGGAGGGAGTCAGGAACACATCCAGAGGTGAGAGATGTATTGATGATTTTTGTGCAGAACGGGGCAATGATGTAGTTGAGAGTTTGTTCTATTGTGGAAGGGAGGGGTTCAGTAGAGTTGGAAGTAGGCTTTCAGTGAGCAATTATAATGAAGATTTCATTTTTAGTCATGGGTCTGAAGTCAGACCAATTGGCCTAGTTTTCCAGTTACTTGAGATCGTGGTTGGTATTAGTTTTATTTAGGGCCATTTGGACATCTGTAAGCTCTGGTGGTGGGGCTTCCATGGAGTGAAGTGTGCCAGTGTGGAAGGTTAGGAGGGATGGCAGATTTGAGACTTGGATGAAGGATTGCTCAATTTTTGAGACTTTATCAGTGAAGAAGCTGACAATGTCTTCACAGAGTTCTTTGGTGGTTGTTATCTCATGCGGAGATGTGTGGATGGTTTGTCGTTTAACAATGTTGAAAAGCTCCCTGGGTCTATTCTTAGTGTGGTCAAGTTGGTTGCGGGAGAAAGAGGCTTTTTCTCTTCCAGATGTTTCATGTCATCATAATATCAGCTCTGACTTTCCTCTAACTCTACATCCACCCTCTTTCTCTTCACTCCCCATTTGACTTTCATGCACTTATATCTGTTAAAGAAATATTACACAAAGGGCAATTATCACAAGAGGTTTCAAGATAGCACCCGAAATTCCACTTCCCAGGTTTCCGAACCATTTGCCTACAGCAGAAAATCCATTCCCAATAGCTTTGAAAGCACCTGTCACTTCTAACTCCTGCAAGTCAGAAATATTCTTGATAAACTTCCACAAGTCAGAAATGTAGGTGCAGCATTATTGGACCTTGAACATTTGACAGACTTCGTCTTCCTTTTTGAGTAGGATGTCTAACGCAAGATGGTTTTGCAAAACTTTGGACCTGATAGCCACCATTTCTGTACCTACAACCAATAAAGCTCCAGCTGTGCTAATAGCCAGCTTATCTACTATGGTGGATAACTTTCTAATTTTATATCATTTAAAATCACACCCATAGATGGAATCATGGCGCCAAAAATATATCCCACTACTTCTCCAGCAGTAGCACCTCATTTAAATCTAGAATTCAGCTCCCACACGGGATCATTGAGTTGGTCTTCATGATAAATATTTGGCAAAACTACACCTAGGTAACAAGTACCATACCAATCTCTGGGCAATATGAATTGGGGGTATCCTCCACAAATATAATAGACTCCAGGAATAGCAGCGTCATCAACAGAAATAAATTCCTATTTTTCCACAACTTCAAATATATGGTCACACTCACTCTTTCCCACAAAGTGGTTGTCAAATGAAGACCTCTCAACAAATATTCATTATTTCCTTTTATGTTTCCAGTCTAGAGTAAGTGCTGCTTGATTTCCTGGCACTAAATGTTCTATTTCCTCCTTAGTCCACTGATGTTCATTCTTAATATTTTTGTCTGCCTTTGACTTAGATTCCAAATTTCTTCTCAACCTCTGTTAGAAAACAAGAAAATTTGTGTCTGTGAGTATAAGCATTGTCTATGGCCATGATGTGCTTAAAAATCCTTTTATTGATTCTAGGGAACTTAGTATGGGGATCAATACGACAACTTAGATGCTCAAGTATGGAGAGCGCCGAAAAAACAAAGGGCCTGATTTCATGACGGTCGTACTTACATCTGACCACCATGCTGGTGGTAAACGGGACCGCCCGACAAGTTGTCGGCGGTCCCATACCCTAAATCACGAAGCAACTGCCTTCAAGGCTGGTGCTGCGGGCTGCAGCACATGCCGCAGTACAAAATATGCACCCCATGCATATCTCTGCACTATGTGACAGGCACCATGCAGCGCCTGCCACATGGTGCAGGGATATGTTGGGGGTCACCATAGGTGCTCCCCAGGGGCCATGTCACAAGGCCAGGGAGGAAGGGGGGCCTGCTACAAGCCCCTAATATGCCTTTCTGCTTGACCTTTCATGGCAAGTAAACCGTCATGAAACAGCCAGCGGAAAGGGACATTGGAATCCTACAGAGGTGCCTGGCAGGCACCACCACTATTGTAGGTATACAAGTCCCTCCAACAGACCGATGGGCTCCTTGAGCCTATCGGATCCGTGGCAGTCAGTCTCTTCGACTGCCAACCATCTGCCCGCCATCCTAATGTAGCGGGCGGTAATCAGTATTACAATGGCAGTGGGACCGCCGTCGACGGACTGTTGGTGGCGGTCCCACCGTCATCGTAATCAGGCCCTAAATTCTGATTGGAAAAATAACATTCAAAATGTTCTATCCCATACAGAAGACTCATCAAAATACTAGAGGGAACACCATAAGTCAAAGGGATTTGGTAGTAAGTGATACCTTCTGCAGCTGATGCTGGCAATTTCGTGCAGACGTAGCATCCATTGTGTCAATATACTCATACAGCAGTTTAAAATAAGCATTCACATAATAATCACTTCTAGATTTATCTGTGTGCAATTCTGACTCATCTAATGGATGCAAGCTATTACCTTTAGGGTGCAAAGATGTGGGATTACTTGCAGACTGTATAATCCTATAAGCAAGATGGTCATTACTACAACTACAACTATTAGTGTGCCTGCTACAGTTTATCAACATCTAGTACTATTAGGATTGGCCTCCATTATCTCCCTACAAGTAGACCGTCAAATGAAATGTACCAGCAGCAGTGTTCTCTCTGTCGCTTTCCACCCGTGCAAATGACAAAATCAAAGTTCAGAAAGTATAAAGTAACTTTATTATGTACAAATCTTCATAAGATTTCTTTAGTCCTACTTCATGTTCTTCTCAGTGACAACCTTACACTTTTTCAGCAGACTAGGGCCTCAGTACCCTTCTTACTCTTCCTTCAAAGTCTATTTATGTGTCTCTGGTAAGAAAAGGTTCAAGTTCATTGACAATCAGTTCCAAAATGAAATGTTTCGATTTCTCTACTAGCACAGGGAATTCACTTGCATCCACTAAAGGAAATTTGATTACATCCAGGATAAGATGTCTCAAAGCACTCAATCTTATTAACAAAAGAACTTTAAATGTAAGATCAAACTATAGGTCAATGTCCCAAAGTTTCAGTTGAAGCTTCATGCTTATCCCAGAATGCCCAGAACTCTCTATCTCTGTCATCTGCAGTAAAGAAAGTCCATTCAGGCGATAGGAAAGTTCGTTCTTTTGGATGGTCAACCCCCACCTTTTGCTCTGGAATCTGTGGTTTTAGAACTGAATGTGTACTAGGACCTGCTAAACAGGCTCTAGTGCCAATGCTCTTTACTTCAAAAGGTAATGTGAATTAGTAAACCCAATTGGCAAGAAACTTTAACCCCTCATGTAAGTTACGAGTATATGGTAACAGTGGTACCCAGGGCAAGGGTGTTAAATGGGTTACCAGGGCTGCAGCACTATTTGTGCCACTATGAGTAACCCGAGTAAATGTCTGCAGGGCTGCTACCTCAGCCTGCAAGAGCAGCTTCTGTGCTCGAGTGTAACTCTCCACGATGAAGAGTAGACTAGTTCTGCAACTGTGGAAGCTTCCTGCACCCATCAGGCTATGACTTGTCCAGGACCAGAGAACGGTTCCAAAAGGAAGGTGAACCCCTCTGAAAGTAAAAGACTTATTCAGGACTCCCTTGGGTTAGCGGTACTAGTCCCCTGTGTCATGCCCTGCGATCCGCCCCCAAGACGTTTTTAGCATTTAAGTCACGTAGGTTTCCTCAAACGCTGCTTAGCGTTCTTGCTCCGAGCCCCTTCCGTCCTTGTTGCCATTGCCTGACTTCCGTTTCTGAAGTTCCGGTTTCCGCTGACGTCTGTTTCGTAGTTGTCGGAGCTGTAAGCTGCGGTGTTCCCTGTTTGGTGTACCTTCGCCTCGGCTTTCCTCCGTTTGGGAAAGTCGCTATCTTTTGTATTGTATACCTTGTTCCAGTGCATGCATTTCCCCTGAGCCCGTTCTCCCCTGATTTGATTGACCCGGTGGTATGACCTGACCTGGTGCCCCGCCTGGTGACCAGTTGATTCCCCGTAGTGTGGTCTAATGCTGAGGCTCCCTTTTGTTGTGCCTTAATCTATTGCTCAGCTTGGCGGCCATACTCGCTCCTGGTTCTTAGCCGGGTACTGCGACCAATCCTTACACAGTAACGGGAGAAGCTCTATCATCTTCCCTACTAATACCCCGTCCTTTTACTATTGTTTAGGGTACTAGCGTGGACCACTGTGCAGTTTTCATGTGACGGCGCTTTATCATCAGAATCACGGTAACAGTGCTTTGCGCTGACTTATATATATTATTGTTGACATGTTATGTTGGATGTAATTAGTGTGGTTGGATTCTTTGGCAGAAGATTCCCCTAACCTATACAAGAACAAGCACGCTCCTAAATGAAACAATGGGAGGGTTACCATCCTGACCTACATCTAGTCCTCCTGGAGAACTGTGGGGGTGAGCCAAGTGTACTTGTAGTGTATGTTAAGTTAAAAAGAGGAGATATTTACCTAACCTTTGTTCTTTTATCGTAGGGGACTATAGGGAGGGATACAAATCCTACTAGCAGTGACCAATAGCTGTGCTGGGTATTCCACCCTCCTATCCTACTAGCTGTGACCCATAGCCGTGGTAGGTGCCATAAATGGGTGTTTTTCCTACACTGGAGCTGTATGATAAGGATAGAGTATAATACATTCTTTTGTTTTGCAGCTGGGTATTCGCGCCATTATTCCTGACGTGGTCCATCATCACAACCTGCTTTTCTCCCCGCCTGCCCTTGTTTTGTGTCCCTGTTTTCCCCTGATGTGTCATCCGCTACTCTAGAGTCTGATAGAGTCGGAAGGCCATAGGGGAAGATTGAGGACTATTCTCCAAGTTCCTGACGCTCCTGTGGAACGTGACTGGCAATCGTAACACCCTGCAGTTGGAAGGCACAAACCACACTTACACTTTCCGAAGAAGGACCGACCACTGGGCTCAGTCGTGTACCAACCCAAAGTGTTGACCCAGTTCCTCATGGGAAAATTTTAGCCTGAACTGCCAAGCCGGGTCCTCCCTGGACTGGAAACAAGCATCTTGGGACTGGAATTGGGGCATCACCCCTCATCAGCCAGGCTAGATTGAATCCAGTGACGCAGTGAGCATGGGACCCACATTTGGGCATACCCTTCCCATTAAGGGCGACAAATGCTAAAGGAATAATTGATGGACGGAATATTGAACAATGCACCATTTAACCCCAGTCACAAAGAGCTGGGCTTAATCCATTATTCTTTTGCTCACCACTCCACCCCAGTTTGGACCCAGCCATATGTTTGCGCTGCACTTTTCGCCCTAAGTGTAGTGGGTATGCTTAGACGTGGGTCCTGTGCTCATTGCTCACTGGATTCAACCTGGTAGCAATTCTTTTTCCTTCCATAGCCATAAAATCAGCATGATCTCACTGGTTCTTAATTGGTTCTTGTGGCCAAGAAAACATGCTTCAAAAAGCTTTGTGCCTCTCATTGCCTGTCCGCAGAACACTAGCTTAAATGTTTCCCTGTGTGTGGTTTTAGAGCCAGCTAAACCAACGTTTAGTAGAAAATAGGATTCAACTTCCTCAATAAAATGCATCATGAAGGCTTTGTCAGTACACCATCCATCATTACGTCTCCATGGGCCCCTCCCCTGCCGGTTTCTGTTACTAAAGGTGAGGCATTATCTGAGATGTCCCTGGGGAGAATTTCGACCTCAAAGGCTACGTGTGTACCAACTAAAGGCATGAGGAATTAGTCCAATCTGAGACATTGTGGTCCTGAAAATGAGGGCAGTCTTTGGTTGTGGGGTATAGCAAGCAGCAAATGTCAGCCAGCCAACAGGGTATTTCTGGTGAGTTTGTTTGGAGAACCTGTACAGGTCTCAGTCCATAATGCTATCAAAGCCCCCAGTGACCAGTAGGATGGAGGGGTAGGGGAGGCTTACAGAAGACAGAGCTTAGTGAGGACAGAAAAGAAGATGATATGAGGTGGTGTACACATTTGGACAGTTAAGGGTATAAAGAGTTCTCATTTTGTACCTTGCATGAGTATCTGCCCAGCTTTTGGATATGAAAAGGTGAATTCATGTGGAAGGAAATTACAATTTTCCCGGAATCCCTGGTGTAACCAAAGTGAATGGTATATATGATGCTTGGCACCACGCAAAAAGGGACTGTGAAAGCCAAATAAGTGGGTGCCTTGAAAAAGAATGATGCACAGCAAGTGTTGTTCGGCTGCTTTCACTGCCCCCTTTTGATCCTGTAGTCATTCAACTTACATTCCAGGATAGAACCTGCAGAGATGAGGAAATTACTAGTAAGTCACCCCTTGGCCATCTGGCATTTCAAAGAAGAAAGATTTGCCTTGGTACCTTGAATTTTGTAAAATACAGTAGCATGTATTACAAGCCCAGCAAACGACTTTGAAGTTCCTGCGACAACCATTTACCACTGTTCAAGGTGATAAAATAGCGCTGCTCTAGATCTTTAGCTACTTCAGACACCAGCCGGCCCACAATTGTCGCAAATACATTTTACTTTAACGCCCTTTTGCTCACTTTATTTGATATCGTCCATGCTCTCAGTAACAGATTTAAGCTGAATGGTGTCTTAAAAATTTGAAGAGCGACATCAGTGCCATTTTACTTCCTTAGACAGTGGTAAGTGCTTGCCTGTTTTGGGAACCTTAAAAGCATATGCTCCTTTTGGCTGGAAATGCAGCAGCATGTGTTGACACACCTAAAGTATAAAACAACTGAACATAGAACAAAATACACAAAGCAACAGAGCAACGCAATTGAAACATAACACAGCATAGCAAAACAGTCAAAAAAGAACAAAACACAACAACAGTACAAAACAACCTCACATTCTAATAATGCAGCACAAAAATACAGGCACAAAAAAAGAAAACGTCACCTCCACTTAAAATGGCACACAACAAATATGTTAAAATACGTACCACCTGCAGAAACCTGTTTTCATAGCATAGTGGTACAAGTAGTTTGCACCAAGCACTGCCTTAACTTAAAGAAAATGCAATAGCTCTGCTGAAAATGGTTGTGATCCGGCCTGGGATGCTGCCTTGCAGCCTCTTTCATCCAATACATGGAAATCCATCAGCTACATCGGCCGCGTTTTTTTTGCACAGTCGCATATCTTAGCAGCCATATGCCTAGTGTCTCAGACATGTTTCCTTTGTAAAGAGAGGTAGAGTAGAACACACTGAAGCGGCCCACGGAGTATTATTACAAAAAGCACAGGGGCTTATTTACAAGCCCCTTGCGCTACTTTTGCGTCACTTTTCCCATGTTAAAAATGACACAAAGGTGTAAGTGTAAATGTCAATCTGCCCCACAAAGAACAATGCACAACCTCTCAAGCTGCCCACTTCAACAAGCAGCAGCAAAGTGACTGTTTTCAAAAACAGGAAAGTGCTGCAGCACCAAAGCTATTCCAAGGCATATCTCAAATGATGAATTTGAGAGCGCCGGGCATAATATTTAGATGTTAGGAAGTCACAAATGAACACCAATCAAAACCCAGAATAACATTCCACCCCAGCCGTCAGCGTATGCAATAATTTAGGACACGTTATTGTACATGAATTATGTTGACTGTAGTAGAGAATATCGAAGTCAGAATATCGACCGGTCACAATATTTGACTAGAATATCGAGGCACAAAATATTGAAGAACTGCACAAAAGGAGGTATGGATGTACTATTCTTAACTCCTCATCTACGTACCTCTGTGAGTGTGTTTGTCCCTGAGACACAGATCAATTAAGGATAGTTAGCATTCTAAATTTACAGGGAAGTATGGATTGTTAGTTGATACTCGTGTATAAGATGGTAGATTAGCGTTCCTAGGTTAAAGTGTGTCCATACTATGAAATGGCGTGTGATGGGTTAAACTCCCAAATTTGCAGTGCAGTGGTGTAGACAGGTTCGCTAAGATGTAGCGCGTTGTAGCATATTAGGGAGCAACCACGTGGTCATTACCCTCAAATGCAAGTGGTCGGTTAATTTCCACAGAAAGCAGTGCAGTTTGATGGGTACGTATCCTTAGGGTGGTGGTCAATGTGGTGGGTTAGTATGCATGGGATACAGTTTAGTTTGCTGGGCATAAACTCCTGGAATAAACTGTGGTGGGTCATGTCAGAGTGCTGATACTGAATAGCATTGTGGTGGGTCAGCGTCCAAAGAAACTATTAAGTGTGGCAATTTAGAATCTATCATGCGCCATTCATTGAGATATTGGAGTCTTTCTAGAATGCCGCACAGTGGGGTTAGTACTCTACACAGTATGGTAGATTAATGCACCTAGGATTTATCGTCATGTGGTAAATTACTGTTTCAAGGATGCAGTACCAATTGGGGGTTAGTTTCTCTTTGGTCTAGTCTGCTGGATAAGTGTGCCTAGGGGCAGTATAGCATGCTGGCTTAGTGTCTCTAAAATGCTGTGCTCATGCTGGATCAGGGTCTGCATGGTGCAGTGCAGTTGACTGTTAAGGACCTCTAAGAGAAGTACACTGTTTTGCGTCACTGGTATGGTGCATTATGGTGGGTCCTTAGCCAGAAGGGTGGTGAGATTAACTAGTGTCTCTAGTGTACTGCACCATTAATTCATCAAATTGTTTTGGATTAAGGGACGCTTAGGGACGAATTACCACAAGGTCCAGCAAGGTTCTTCCCTGCATGCAGCAGGGCAGGGGTGGGGGGCAAGGCTGGACCCAGAGCCAGCTCACTGGGCCTCCAGGCAGGGAGGTAATCCAAGTGGCGGTCCTCTGGTCCAGCGGCAGCAGCAGCCCCCTTCAGGTAAGATCCTGGCAGAGAACAGTTTCTGTGGGGACACAACCCCATTTTTATACAGGCAAACCCTTTGTTCTGGGTTCAGGGTGAGGGGGAAAACCAGTCGCAGCTGGTTGGGGAGCACCCTTGATGTGCTCAGCCCCTCACTTTATTCACTGGCAGGGCTAGGGTCGTCAGTCGCACCACAGGGGGCGGGGCCAGCATTGTGTGTGGAAAACCCTGTCCTATTCAGGACCCAGGTGTACTCCTCCCACCCATCTAGCTGCTGATCTCCCCATTCACCACTGGGTGACTCATCCTGACTCTGGGGAATCCCTAGCCCGTCACATGACATGACCAGCCAATCACGCGACAGACACACTGCACACAGAAGTGCCCACTTCTAGAAGTGGCACTTCCACACTAGGTACATGCACGCCGCACACATCATCGCGCAGCATTCACTCCCACGAGTCCGCACATACCAAACTCGGGCCTGCACACCCCACGCATCAGGAACTACTAGGGACACATACATTCCCCATGCATTCCTATGGGAGGGCGGGCCTATCTCACCACATGCACTCAGAGCACGCACGCACTTTACCCTGGGACACAGGGAAAGTGCGCAGAGACCAAACAATTACCACACCAAGTCACCAGTAAAAAGCAAAAAAAGTCCAGGGGTGAACCTGCCAGAAGGGCCAAGTCCAACACAACCCCCTTCCAGCCAAAACGCAGGGCAGACCAATCACCACCGTGATGGACTTCCCTGCTTGGGGCGATAGAACACGGACGCGGGCCCGCAACTGCAGGGACACCCTCCGGTTCTACGCCACGGTGAACCCATGGAATTCTTTCTAACACCACTGTCTGGACCAACTGGGCTACCCCACTGGTACTCCCAAGCTGTCCGCGGCCAAGACCAGGCCCTAGGCCACCCAGGGGCCACTGGTCTTTGCCTAACCACAGAGTGGGGGGTAGTAACCCCTGGCACATAGCGGCCATTCTCCACTCTTCCTCTCTGAAAGACAGGACTAGACTGCCACTGGTTCTCCAGCCTAGGGTCTACACCCTCAGGCGGACCAGGAGTCTCAGGGAAGGCTCTCCTCCCCCTACCTCTTCTCCTAGGGTTCCTCCTCCTCTGGCGAGGGGTACACCTAGAACGCCATTCCAACCCAGGGTTTAACCCCTCAGGTTGTACCGGGGGCAGAGGTGGGCTCTCCCACCCTCTGCACCCCCTTCCAGAACCCTGCTCCCTACCAACTGGGGCGGTACCTCTGGAAGAAGAACTGGTCGGGACGCTGATTACAGACGTCCCACCCTTCAGGTCAGGCTGATCCTGAACCTGGCCTCCCAACCTCCGGCCTAGAACCTTTGGTGGAATAATTGCCTGGCACTCCAGGACTTCTGGGGATTTCCACTCCATCCCCCTGAGGCTATCAAAGGACACATATGCCGAGCGACTGTCTGTCTGGCGCTGATCTCCCGTCCCCTGTCTACCTGACAGTGCGCGGAGATCCCCCAGAACAGAAGTGGTGCCACCCTGGTCACTACACGGGATCCTAGCCCAACTGGGTAGTCCCTGACCCACAGGCTCTTCCACTGGGAAACTCATCCCCCAATCACTCCTCACACTGGACTCCTGTACCCTCCCTACCGGAGCGGTACTGCCAGACTCTAGAACCACAGGAGCCCTGGTTACAGGTGCTCCAGGTCCTCTACTCACCAGGAGATCTTCCTCAAATGGGCTAACAGGACAGCCTAGGTCCCCAACTTGGTGTTCCCTCATGGAACCATCCAAGTCCTGAGGCAGGGTTTCGTACGTCCGGGGACCCTCGGTCACCCTCTCACTCCTGCTCCACTGAGCCAGGCAGTGAGCCCCTACACCCTCCTCGCTATCCTGGGACCTAGCTGGGCTACACTGAGCCTCTTCCACCACGCTGGGCTGGAAGATACCTGACCCACTACTTTTGGAGTCACTCCCTAATGACTCTAGAGAACCTTTAGCCCTTTCCCAGCGCTCTGCCTCATCCGCAAGGTCAAATGGCTCAGACAATCCACACCCCAACAGGTGTTGGCGCAGCCCCGGCACACAACAACTGAGCAGGTGTTCTTTGAGAACCAGATCAAACAGTTTATCAAAATCAGTTTCTGCGGGAATTCTTATCCAATCAGCCAGTGCATCCTCACATTTATCCACAAACTCCTCCCAAGACTGGTGAGACAGTTTCCTACTGCCCCTGAATTTCAACCTTAACTCCTCCTCCTGGGAAACAGGTACCCGACTGGGGGAACTGGGACTGGGATTTCCTACACTGGAATCTATCTGGCTGCTACCACTGGACTCAACCTTCCCTGGGGAGTCCAGAAAATTAAAACTGCGCGCAGGGGATAGTCTACCCTCCAGAGCTACTTTGCCTCTGGTGGAGGCCCTCTCAGCCTCCTCTACCCTCTCCCGCGCCAAGACCCACTCAGTCTCTCGCTGTTGCTTCCTGGCCTCCAGCTGCGCCATAGCCTGAGCATGCTCTAACCTGAGCTTCTCTAACGCCAGCTGGTGCTCCCTTTCTTTCCTCCTATCTTCCCACTCCTCTGGGGACAGGGAAAGGGATGAGGCGCTGCCTCCTACGCTGGACCCAGCAAGGGACGCCCTACCTATGGGGTCCTCACTCTCTACTGGCGTCCAGGTATTGTCATCCTCTACCTCCTCTTCTGAATCTTCAGGGCTCCCCACAGACCCACCACCCTCCAGGTGTGAGGCCCGGGCCCTTTTCCATACTGTGCTCAAGATCCCATGGACCCTTTTGCCATAGGACCAGGTGGTCCTGAAGTTCATACAGAGTGTCGGACTCTCCCTCTGTACAGTACCTTTCTAACTCCTGCCTCTGGCACCAAGCTAGCTCATAGGGATCACAAGCATGCTCCATTCTGGCAGACGTTATGGTAAAAAGTATACAGGGAACCTAGGGGTCTGCGTTTAACAGGAGCACAAAATTCACAAAAAGATTCAGCAAGCTCTCTAACCCAGAGAACTCACACTCACTTGCCTAGTGCCACACACCATCCATCCACACACACAACCCTCCCCTCGGACTGGTAAGGCAGTTTCTACCACCCCTGATTCCTCAACCTGACCACCACGTGACACAGGTACCAACTCTGGGCGCGGGGCGGGGGACAAATGTACAGGACACTATTACGCTGCCACCACTGGATCCCACCCTCTGGTGAATCCAGAAACACAATGCACTAAGGGGGATGATCTACCCTCCCGAGCTAGGGACACCTAACTCACAGTGCACAAAACCACATTTCCAAAGAAATGACAATTAAAAACAAACTTAGAACAATAATCCCTATACCATGTGATTTATCTAAATGCAGAGTTTTGTAGTGCGGCCAGTTGCTGCTACGGTACAGCGCAAACGCAAGTCCAAATCCCACTGCTGCCACCAATGTTAGAAATGGGATTTCTGGTTGGCTAGGGCTTGCGCCAAAGCCAGACAGAAACCACCACTCTAGTCAGGGCTGGGGAGTTACACGCCAAAGATAACCCCTGCTCACCCCCTTGGTAGCTTGGCACGAGCAGACAGGCTTATCCCGGAGGCGATGTGTAAAGCGTTTGCGCGCGCACCCAGCAACAACACCCAAGGCCCACCACAAAGGAAACTCCACACAAGGTATTCTATAAAAATAGCCTTTGTATTATACACAACACATTAGATAAAAACACATACTCTACAATGTGCCAACAGGCACGGGCAGAATTTACAAGGGATTATATGTACAGGGGACAGGGCCACATGGACCACTGTCCGGAATTAGCACTTTTTAGAACATAGGAATGATACTGTAGACCATAGCACTTACAATCACTGTAGCACTAAAATAGAACATGTAGCACCCAACCAGTAACTACTGGTATCAGGTAAGTACCACCTACGCAACCCTAACCACCTTAGGCAAATATTGCGCAGGGAATCAGGACCTCACTAGCACCACCTGTACTAGGGAGAAAACAACCACCTAAGTATCACAATACCTGTAGGGCTCTAAGCACATAAACACATGATGCATAACATTCAGAGGTGTAAAGCACAGCACATGACGCATAAACACATTCAGAGGTGCAGAAAAGGTACAATGGCGCCCAAACTCACATTAGCCACTACTGTGGCAGTCCCTGGGCCAACTGGCCTAGTAGGGGCAAGGACGCCCTGCGTCCAGAAAAGTCAGGGCGCGCCGGCGCAGGCTGCGCTAGCCAGAACACCGAGGCCACAACCTAAACGTTGCAGTTGCCCACTAAGTGCTGGGCAACTGGAGAGATGCGGTGGCACCACTGTGCCTTGTTAAACAAATATGGCGGGGGGGTTGGAGCCTCTCCTGGGCTCTAATATGTCACACTTGTGGCCCCCTGAGCCTCGCAGGCTCTAAACAACTTTGAGGGGCAAGGTGGGAGTGGCCCGCTGCCACCTGGGGCCACTCAATCCCAAAAGAAATGCCCCCAACGTTGGAGCGCTCACAGGGCTCTGAATAACGAGAATGTCCCCCGCCGTTGGAGCTTCGATGGGCTCGTGCACAAATGTGGGGGGGTAACGGAGCGGCCCGCTGCCTTCCGGGGCCGCTCTGCGCACCAAAAGAACTGTCCCCGTATGTGGTGGAGCCTCGTGGGCTCCCAGGCAAAGGATGCTGGCCCCTAACGTTGGAGTCCCTACGGACTCTGAATCCAGCAATGCGCCAATGCCCCCGGGGTTGGAGCGCACCCCCCAGTCACCGGGCAGCCAGGAGCCCCCCCCACTCACCGGACTCTTCGCGGCGGGGAAGGCTCACGCTGGTGGGTCGATCTCCTGCTGGGCCGATCTGGAGCGGAGCACACAGCGCTCCGACTTCTCTGGACTGCGGGGCCGGGTCGGTAATGCGGAGCCTACGGGCCCCGAACACGAAGGCCACGCGTCCCAGTGCGGGGTGGGCTCCCGCCTGGGTGGGGGACACGGCGCTTCTCCTGAGGGCCCCGGGGGGGCAGGGTAGGCTCCTGCCTGCTCCGGGGCTTCGAATCAAACCGCCAGTCTTCGGTGGGAGGCGGGGTAGGCTCCCGCCCTCCTACTTCCTGATCCGGTTGTCCCGGCGGCCCGCCCCCAGCCCGCCTGACTTCCTGGATGTCCTGGGCTGCAGCGGTGATTTTTAATTCTTGGCAATGAGAGGGGTAGGCTCCCTCGTGATAATAAAACAATGTTCCGCGGGGTGGGCACCCGCTTACAGTTACGGCAATGTCCCTGGCAGGGTGGGCACCTGCCAGGAGACTCTAGAATCGGCAAATACGGGGCAAACGCCGGGTGGGCACCGGCTTTCAGAAATACAGCGCTCCGAGCGCTAGGACATATAAAAGCGCTTCCAGGCGCTTTGAGATGCAAATAAAGCGCTCCCGGCGCTTAGGGACGAATTACCACAAGGTCCAGCAAGGTTCTTCCCTGCATGCAGCAGGGCAGGGGTGGGGGGCAAGGCTGGACCCAGAGCCAGCTCACTATGCCTCCAGGCAGGGAGGTAATCCAAGTGGCGGTCCTCTGGCCCAGCGGCAGCAGCAGCCCCCTTCAGGTAAGATCCTGGCAGAGAACAGTTTCTGTGGGGACACAGCCCCATTTTTATACAGGCAAACCCTTTGTTCTGGGTTCAGGGTGAGGGGGAAAACCAGTCGCAGCTGGTTGGGGAGCACCCTTGATGTGCTCAGCCCCTCACTCTATTCACTGGCAGGGCTAGGGTCGTCAGTCGCACCACAGGGGGCGGGGCCAGCATTGTGTGTGGAAAACCCTGTCCTATTCAGGACCCAGGTGTACTCCTCCCACCCATCTAGCTGCTGATCTCCCCATTCACCACTGGGTGACTCATCCTGACTCTGGGGAATCCCTAGCCCGTCACATGACATGACCAGCCAATCACGCGACAGACACACTGCACACAGAAGTGCCCACTTCTAGAAGTGGCACTTCCACACTAGGTACATGCACGCCGCACACATCATCGCGCAGCATTCACTCCCACGAGTCCGCACATACCAAACTCGGGCCTGCACACCCCACGCATCAGGAACTACTAGGGACACATACATTCCCCATGCATTCCTATGGGAGGGCAGGCCTATCTCACCACATGCACTCAGAGCACGCACGCACTTTACCCTGGGACACAGGGAAAGTGCGCAGAGACCAAACAATTACCACACCAAGTCACCAGTAAAAAGCAAAAAAAGTCCAGGGGTGAACCTGCCAGAAGGGCCAAGTCCAACAGCGGGTGATTAAGGGGCATCCAAAATCTCCATTTGCGAATCTCATATAGCGATTTTTTGAGAATCGCTATTTGAGAATTGCAAACCGGGATGTATTTAAAAATGTGCACATATTTTGCGAATTCTTAATATTTCTTAATTGCGATTAGCAAATTGCAAAATCGCAATTAAGGAATACCTTCCCATTCATTCCTATGGGCCAGGAGGCCCATAGGAATCTACAGCTGTGCTGTTTTTTTTTCAAGCTGAGTTTCCATGTCGAGGATTATGCAGCGGCGCAAAACGGTTTCAGCTGTGCTGTTTCCACTTCGTTTCGAAGGCCTTCATGCTTCCGGTGAGGTTTGATACTGCAAATAGACCTTTTAATTTACTGCGCCACTGCAGTTCAAGGTGCGTTTATGTTTCCTATGGGTGCAGAGGAACGACTATTCGCCCTCTAACCCGTTTTATTTGGTACAAGTTGGGAGGAACAACGCTTCGCCCTAGTTCTGTCTTAGGTTTTATTCCTGTAGCAGTGACATTGTAACCTAGATAACTCACTTCGTTGACACTGAATTTACACTTGTCTGCCTTGAGTGTTAAACCAGCTTCTTGAAGTCTTTGTAAGACCTGACGAACACATTGATCATGCTCCAAATTGTTTGATGCAAAGATAATAATATTGTCTTGATAACATTTTACACTAGGTTGACCTTTTAAAATGATTGACATAGCTCTCTGAAAAACTGCAGCCGCAGAAATTAACCCAAATGGCATTCTCTTGAAACGAAAAATGCCAAATGGAGTCGTGAAAGCGGTGAGATCCTGCGAACTCTCATGCAACTCAATCTGATGGTAGGCTGACATCAGATCTAGAGTGCTGAAGACTTTAGCATCAGAAAAAGTAGTGATCATTTCCTCGATGTTGGGAAGCGGAAATCTATCAACCACCACCTCCTTATTTAACGCTCTTAAGTCCACACAAAGACGAATGTCTCCATTCCCCTTTTGTGCAACGACAATGGGAGCCAACCAGTTCGTAGCTTCCACTTCTTCAATAACTCCACACTCTACCAACCTCTTGAGTTCCATGTCAACTGCTGTCTGTAAATGTATCGGAATCCTCCTGACTTTTGCTACAACAAGAGTGGCATTGTCTCTCTGTCTGATTTTATGCTTGTAACCAATTAACTTACCAAGTTTATTTTTAAATAAACTATTAAATTCCTTCATAAATTTGTCTCCTTTGTTATCAACCTGATCAACCTGTACCTGAGGATTTTTACTTGGATGAAGACTAACACCCAACTCTTCTTGGTGTATCCAGCCCAAAAGATCATCACCTTCACAGGACACGTATATTTTCCCACACGTGCTCTTCCCACAAACACCAATTGTTGCTATGAAATATCCCATCATGTCAATCTTGCTCCCACCATACCCTCCAGGTCGTATATCCATTTCTTTGAGAGATATCCCATCAGGAAATAGATTCAACAATGTTTGTTTTGAGATAATGGAGATCCTAGAACATGAATCAAATTTCATTATAGTCTCTTTCCCATCTATACTGACTATTTCAGGAGGCAAACCATTTCTAGATTCATTAACTTGCAAAAGAATCTCCTGACAAGATTCCTTATCTCTTCCTTTGTAATATTTTCCATGTCTGTTCCTGCAACACTTGCTAAAATGACCTTTAATGCCACATAGGTTACAGGTTTGTGACACAGCTGGACAGGATCTATCATTGGCCTTGTGACCAGGATAACCACTTCTGAAACAAGTTACATTTAAATGTTGTTCTTTACTCCTGACACGTTTGACCTCAGAGGATTGTTTAACATCAGGAAGACTTTGAGATTTAAATCCAGAAGATTTAACTACACATACCTCAGCAGAAGTCTCCTTTTCAGTGGAACTAGAGACGTGTACCTCTTTCTCAACCTTAAGTTCACTAACACACCTCATCATGTGTTCTACTTGTTTAGCAACAATAAGTACCTCATCAAGAGGAGGCTCATCTTTCATAGTTCTTCACGTATCTTATTACTGTTGCAGCGAAGCAAAAACTGGTCCCTGATCCTTTCATCTACTGCACCTCCAAATTTGCACTTAGATGCTAATTTCCTTAATGAAGGTACAAAATCTTCAACAGATTTGTCTTGACCCTGAGACCTTAATTCAAAATAATACCTACTAAAATAGTACTCACACGTGGTAAGTAATGTCGATCTAGCTTTGCTATTGCAATTTCAAACTCATTTAAGTCCCTTGTCTCAGCATGCGGAAGACCAGGCAAATTCTCCAAAACATCCTGTCCCTCTGCCCCTAAACAATGTAATAAAAAAGCATGTTTATGTTCTGCACTTAAATTAGTGCCACAAACTCGTGCATAGTTGTAAAATACTTTCTTCCACATAGACCATTCTATAGTTGGTTCACCAGGAGAAGAAAGAAAGAAAGGAGCTGAAGTTACATTCTGCATTTCCACTTTCAAATCAAAATTTACTTCACAACATAAAAAAATAATATTTGTATATTGTTTAAGCACAAATACTCCAACTAACTAGATTCCAAACATGGTCATTAAACATAGCACAAATTTATATCATGTAAATACAAATTCAATTTTCCATTAATCTGATGTAGCCTAACTTTATATACTTTTCTAAATTAGTAATATTATAAACTGGAGGGCGAATTTGACGTTCCTCCGTGTTTATATAGTTATTTTGTCTCTCAAATGATTGCTGTTTAACTTTATTTCCTGGATGCACAGACAGGAAGGTCCTTTTGTCAAATAACTTCCATCCGATTACTATGTGCGCTTGTAAGGTTTGACAAAAGAAAGAGAATGACGGTACTTCTCTGTTTACAAGAATCGCGCACTAGTTGTTTAAGAACACTCCTCAAATAATATGACATACGCCCAGTAACGGTGATCTCCTTCCTTCCGTTAGTGCACAAGTCTTATCGTTCCAATCACCCGCCTTGTTGAGGTGTAATACCATCATCATAGATATCCCATCATCTGTCACCAAATTGTGATGTTGTTTCCATGAAGATAAAGACGTAGAACAGGTAAGAGGAGTTTATTGTAATGACACCTCATCCAACGGCAGTGGCAGAACAACTGCCAGGCCACAGAATCCTCTCACACAAAAGTTCTCTGAAGATTCCAACAATGACCTCATTAGCAAATGAGGTAATACGCCACAGTCATCTTATAGAATGAAGACCCACCTTGTTCACTCGTATTATGAGGATGCAGTGTGATATTGTAAGGTAGAGACCTAAGGAAAAATGCAGTCTAGAATTGAGTAGCCATGCTGCCTCCCATTGATTGTGGTGAATTGGTGTGAATAGGATGCACTGTAGTGTGCTAGGCTGATATCCCTAGGAGCAGTGTGATGTGGTGGGATTTTACAATGCAGAGCGCTATAATTAGCGGATGTCCTTAGGATGCCATTGGGTGCAGTGGAATTTAGGCCAGAAAATGTATGCTTTAGGTTTGGCTAACCTCTCTCCAGTGCAAGGCATTGTAACGTGGTGTCTCTATTCAATACAGTGAACTACACTGTGTTGGGTTGATGCCATAGGATGTAGTGTTGTGGGATTCCAGTCCTTAGGATGAAGTGCAGTGTGGCTAGGTAGTCCCTCTAGGGTTCAGTAAAATGGGTGTCAGTTCCCCAAGGATTGCATGTTAGTGCCCCTATGATGCAGTTCTATGCAACTGGCTAGTATTTAGAAGGTGTAAACCTAGTACTGTGTTTGACTATGATGCAGTCCCGTGTGATGGGTCTATGCGCATAGGATTCAGTACAGTAAGATGGAGTTCCCCATAATACAGTAGAGGGTGATGTGTTAGTGTCCTTATGATGCAGTGCAGAGTGATGGAACTGTTCTGATGTTTTCCCATTGAAGGAAATGCTCAAACTCAAGGAGAAGGCATTCGCTCTACCATTGGTATAGTATAGTGGAGAAAATTCCAGTGGTGGGGTCTCCTCTTTATTTTAGGAATCAGTAGATTTTACTGTAACCAATCAGCTCTCAATCAGGCCCTCAGTATCTCTAGTATGTAGTGCTGTGTGATAACCCTGTGTTCCTATAATGATGTGCACTATGTTGAAGTCATTATGATATAGTGCAATGTACTGATTTAGTCTCCTAAAGATAGTTCTGTGTGGTGCACAGTGTCCCAAGGAAGAAGAAATAGAGCACTACAGGACCTAGGACTGTACAGTTACAAATAGTTACCATAGTACCTTGTGCAACACCAAAGAATTGATGATACAGGACATTCTAGTGGTTCAACGTTCATCTATGTGAACAATGATGTTTACAAGACAAGAATTAAAATTTATGAAGACCATGACACAAATTTGTGATTTTGGCATTTGCATATACATAGAATCCCTTCTGTGTGCATCCATTATGTTATGCTGGCAGCAAAATCCAGATCTGAATTCAATAAAAACTTACAACAGCTGTTCAATTTATCAGAACACATTCATTTATATTCTTCTAATTTAATTGTGGCACTTCACGTTTGTGCAAATAGAAATGGCTGGATTTAAAAAGGCAGAATTTTCTGAGGGTTGTTCACGTTTCTATTTAGAGCACACCCTCATATTTTCACATAACTGGGATCAGATAAAAATAAAAACTGTTATGACCACTAGAGGGCAATGGTAATTCGATCTGGCCCCGTGATGATTTCACGAAAGTGACTTTGACCTTCAATTCCTAATGATTTGCAATGTTACTGCGATAGACTCTGAGAGAAGCCTTTTTTTGAGGCTTCAAATAGTGGGACAAAGATACCCAGGATTTCTATTGGCATTTAACAGTTGTCCTAACAGTCTAATTTCTATTTGGCATTTTGTGTCTCTTCAAATAGCTCAAGACACAAGTAACATGGAAAGTGTTTCTGAAGGTGCACAAGACAAATTCATGCCTCTGTGATCGCTTGAAATAGGGCATAAATGTAAGGAAAGTGAACTTTATGATGCTTTAAAGTGGCCTGTGCCAATTTTACTCTCCCCAATTGCCTGGGAAATTCTATTGCCTGGACATCCTGTGGTAAAAGGTGTCTGAGGGACTTTGCAACTCCCTGAGGTGACTCCCCTATTTCACTCTCTAGGGCCTCTATGAACCTTGGGCCAAGAAGCCCGCTCCTGCTAGAGCAAGTCACAACACTGCTAGCAAGAAGAGGAAATCCCTATTCTCTTCATTACACATAAGAATGCAAAAGGACAACCATATTCAAGACCTACAGCAAGCAATCCTTATGTGACACCCAAAAAGAGCTTTTTTACAATGAACATGTCTGTTGCATTTGTTAATAGACCAATAGTTCCTCTGTCGCTCTTTGACCCAATTGGCACTTATTTGGCTGACTGTAAATAGTGCATGCCATGTGCTGCTTTTCTGTTGCTCTTGCAAAATGTATTTGCTTTATCCCTGGATACATGGAAACAGTGCATGTCACGGACACCTCCTCTGTTACTATTGGGTGGATTCAGTGGACATTTATCTGGCTGCCTTCTTTAAATAGAGCATGCAATTTGCTGCTCCCTGGAGCTCTAGCTCCTGGTTGTTCTGTTAATATTGACATGGATGCCAATGTCTTTCACTATACACCTGCATATAAAAGCGAAATCGCATCGCTATTACCAAATTTGCCAATATGAACTCTCCATCAACCTAGACTCAGAAATGCGTGATCAGGCAGACTCTGCAGCCTAGATTGACAGGTCAAATGTGGGGTGGCACGTACCCTCAGACAAACATGTGAACAGAAAAGTCAAGTCCATCTCCCAGAAAGCACAGCCACACCACAATTGGTCAAGGGAGATTGGCCCCAATAAAGCACACATAGCTAGAGGGGTGTGCGCATTCCCAAAACATCATTAAGTCAGAAGCACCTAAAGTTAGGAATACATAGTCAATCAGGACGCAGCACACACAGTACATGCAGTGATCATGTGCCCCTCATGCTAGACATCTGGACATGTTACCCACTGGCCAACATTGTGTCCATGCAAGGTCGAGCCCCACCGCATTTGTTATCAGGGGCCTTATTTATGACTTCACAAACAAGACCCACATTCCTTTACCAAACAACTATCGCTTGAAGTATTTTAAAGATACCCAAAATCTATATAAAACCCCGCTCAGAACGATTGTACTTTGAGAAAGTCCTCAGACCCGCTTCTGTAACTGTGCTCCCTGCTAAGTGTTTAATGAAACCAACTGTTCCTATTTTACCAAAAACCTTTTGTCTTTCTTTTTTCAAGGTAAATTCATATTCGAGCAGCAGTTCACTATGCGAATGTATCCTTCTGCAGGTAAAGTGTGAATGCCATGTGAAGCTCCTATCACTCATTGCACATGGGCCTTTTGTCTGGTTGCATGTGAAAGGACCGGGCCTATTAGTTCAAAACCTTTTCTGGAGACACACTCCGAAGGTTCGTTTTAGCAGCATAAAAGTGTAAAGGGGAGAAAAGTCATTAATGCACAGTCAATTAGCCAATAACTCTCCTAAATACATAATAATCCACAGACAACTACATAAGGTTAGTTAATGTATTACAAAGCCAAGAATACCTGGACATTGAGACACCTCAACACAAGAGTTTAGAAATACAAAGAAATTAGCATGAAGCAAAATCTATCCATTCAATGTAAATGGTGCAGCAGGAACAAAACAAATAATTCAAGAAGTAGGATACAGAGAATCAGGAAGCATGAGTCCAAATTTCCCTGCATCGAGGGTTGATGAATGAAGAGCTTTGAATCTATCCCTACTCTATCACTCAGATGACATCCCTACGTGAACATTACAATTGAAAAGGAATGGTTTCAGTACATAGTCTTCCGAAGATGTCTCTCCACCCTCAAATGGTTCAAGTAGCATAAAGCCACTGTCCCAAGTGAAAGAGCTTGTTCTGAGATGTTCTCCCTCCCAAGGTAAGAAAGAAGTGGCCACTGTCCCTAACTCCATCAATCAGTTATTCACAGGTAGCTTAAGTATAATGAACAGCGTGTGCATGGTTCACAATCGGTACGGTTAGGAGCTTACTTTTCCACATTGTTCTCCATGTATGTATATCCTTTGCAACAATATGTCCTTGGTTCCAATGCCTTCTCCTAAGTGAATCACACTTCGTCTTTATCACCTCCATGTAACTGTAACTTCTTCGCTCCTTGCATAGCTTCTAAAACAAAGACACTACTTTTGGCTAATGAACGCATCTCCACCTGTAATGCAAGCGTCAGAAAGCACAGATTCCACAGTGCACACGAAATTCAAACCATTGCGGCTAAAGAGAGAGTTGGCAGGGGCTTGCATTTCAGTCCTATGACTGTAGCTACTGTAGAACGTATCACTTTAAGAATTAAAGATTAGCATAACTCTATTGCGTTTCAACGAACACATTTTACGAAATTATAGAAATATCATTCTTAACCACATTGAGTACATGAGTAGTGTCAACTTCACAACAGGAGCTTTTTGTTAACGCTTTTGATTAGTTACATTCACTTCCTACGTTAATTTTCTATACTACTGATCTGTAACCTAAAACATGTCATGTAGTTATGTTAATAAATTTGGCAATTCTAACACCTCACGTTTACACAATACAAGATTATATGTGCGTGCGCTTTACATGTGTTTATGATTCACCCCTACAAAGGGAATGAAACTTCCGCTCCATCACTTGTAACCAGTGCACACTATGTATTGCTCCTTTGATGCTCCTAAGTGAAACCTGAGGCATTCATCTTGAGGCCTGTAGATGCATTCTGCATTCTGTGTGCTGCTATTCTGTTACTCCAGGAAACTGTATTTTGCATTTATCCTGCCTAACCAGATAATTCCATTGGTGGACCTTAGCAAGTGAAGCCTAAAATATGCCTCCACTGCCAACTCTTGATGACAAAGGGATGAATCTAACTTACAAGCTGATCATTAAGCTGTAGCCTCAATTGCCCTTTTCCCCTTACTCCAGTCCTTTCATCTCTTTCTCCTTTCACTGTCTCTGCACTTAATCTAATATAGCCCTCCCACAGACATCACTACATGCCTTCTCAGCCGACTACTGTGACTGCATACAAAATCAAAATTCATCATGTTAGGCCACAGATCTTTTACCTCTGTGTCTGTGTCTCACTTGGCGAGATCTCATCATATCCCTGGATGTCTTAGCACTTTTCCAGGGTTCAGGATTATGTTACTCCTGTGGTGACTCCACATTATACTTCCTTGTGAGTAAGCATTAATCCCCAAGGGATTGGATTCTGTCACTTCTGGAAGGAATGCATAACACATTACATTAGTACCAGTATTGCCAGAATGTAAGTACATGCTTGCATGCCTGCAAGCATGGCCATTCGAATGATGACTATAGGGTTGCATGTAGATTTACCTACATGACTGCTTAAGTAACATAATCACATGACTTCTTAAGGAAATTAGTGATGACATATTCGGCATATTGCATGACAATTGGTGATAGATTTACAGACACCAAATGCGTGGTAAGTTTCTTGGAAAGCTACTTATAAATTGTGTGACAACTGAAGGATAAACAGCATGACAAATTGTAACTCAATTTGCCTGACGAATTTCTCTAGTGTTGTATGTTTCTCACGGAGAGTTGACCTACCTGTCCACAAAGGGCTTCGGCACCTCAGCAAAAACACATAAATTGCCAAACTTAAAAATAAAAAAATAAAAATGTGAGTTTTTAAGCAATAATTGCATTCTCTTTGCGGGGCTTATCTCGAAAATGCACAGCTGCAGAATTAACAAATCATGGGCTATACATCTGCCTGAATTGGGAGTAATCTTTTCTTGCTACCTCCTTTGTGTCTTCAATTCACCTCAGGCCTTGTCAATCCACTACCAGACACCCCTTCCCCTTTATCTCACACTGGCAGCTTCCTCCTTTCTTCCTTGATGACGGTTTGCCATATTACTCTTCCTTCTTCTTTCCCCATTCAATGTTTTTCCTTCTTTAGCTCTCAGCAAATGTCTTATCAGGAAAGATGAGTGTCGGTCCTAAAAAATGAATGACAGAAGCAACCACTGGCTCAAATTAAGCACTGACGCACTATGTACTACAAAAACAGTCACCAGCAGCATTGCTCCTGAGCACTCTGAATGTTACATCCCTTCCTAATTCCTTGAACCACACATAGGGTTTTCATTTTTATCAAGTAACTATTTTATGCTCGTTTGACCTACTTTTCCACAAATGTGTCTCACAAATGTACACTTATAACAAGCTTATCCCAAACATATGACTCACATTGACTGTCAAAAATGCACTTTAATATAAATTAGAACACCCAGTGCAACATGAAAGATATCATTCAAATTAGAACTGAAATCATAATTTAGAACACCTGTCCCATAACACTTGGACATCACACGTCATCATAGCATTGTGACACTGACTTATGGCAACCACCACCAGTGGCAGCAGTTTGGCTGCGCAAGTCTCAGATGCAGTATACAATTTCACACATGTATTCTTCCTTATTACAAACATGGGACACCAACTTTTTTGGTTGCAACTGCAAGCCTCTGCTACGCTGACCTATACATCAGTAATGAGCACATCACAAAATATATTACATCTTTATATGTTAATTTTAAATCAGGTATTCAAACACATTGTAGATATGTCATTTGCATAGACAAATTAGTCATGGCATATTATTAGAGATGTTATGTCTTAAATAGTGAACCCAAAGCCTCCAAAATGTTTCCTGTAAAAAAGTCTTCCCACAGAGAGACATATGTAATTCTGTACCCGACCCTCTCCCTCCCACATTACTATCACATCAGCAAATCTGTTATAAAGGCCTGCTTATGAGTTTGGCAGTCCGACAGCCGACAGCTGTGATGGCGTCTTTGGCGGTGGCTAGGAGGTTCGACTGCTGTATTACTAGGCATGCGTTTACATAGATGAAAGACTGCCATGGTCTGGCCACTGCTGCCAGCTAAATCCCGACCACGGTGGTGGCAGATAGGCCACTGCGCCTGTCAGACGTTGGACTGCCAGTGTAACTGTCGGCCCAATTACGAGGCACCTTACAAGTGGTGTGCATGTGGCGGTCTAACCACCACATCTGAGATGGTGGAAAGTGAGAAATATAAGGCCAAAACTCACCTGTACTTACCTCCACACATCCTGTGCTGCCATGGAGCCGACTGTACATGTTTAGGCCTTGATGCAAAATTCTGCTCTGCTTATGGTGTTTGCAGAGTTTTTCTCACTCCGGGAGTTCTGAAAAACTTTGCATAGCAGAATTGTTTCCTCGCATGCACTCGCCAACGTTAAGTTGGCGACCACGAGCGAGGAAAATCTTACTCCAGACCACCTTCCGGCAAGATTTCTCAACACGGGCGGGCACGGATGGCCACTACCTCTCGCGTTGTGAAAACTTCTGTTCGCATTGAGGAAGCTGATGGTCAAGTAGAACATCTACTCAAGTGGCAGAAAGAAGCAGCACCCTCTTGCGCTTTGTATGTTGCAGTTTGTGGTAATTTTCCAGTGTGGGACTAACACTAACACTAAAAATCTGCATGAACGGCACGACCCAGCGTACTCTGCCACTTGCAGAACTCCGCAGAGCGATGCAGAGTTTTTGGGTCACTTCTCAGCAAACTGCACCCAGGCCTATACATGTCCTGCCACTGCTGTACCCGCTAGATGACCCCAAAACGTACAAACTAGCGGACACAACAGACAGTTAGTTGTAATCTTACCTGTTTCCATAGACGTTTCACCAAATCTATGCCCCGCCTTGGACCTGGTAAGGGGGGTTGGGGGGCATGGGCCACAAATATTTTGTGGGATCCTGTTAAAAAGTTTTTTAACAGTTTAACCCAAATACTACTCTATGATGCCCTCTTTGGCCAGATCACCGACACCGCATAGGCACACTACACAAATTGACATGTGTTTACATCTTATAGTCAGTGATAGTGATGTGTGCATCAAAGTGTGTCACACAACAGCACCTCCTCACCAATATCACACCTATCAATCTCTGTGACACTGTTGGACTTGGCCCTTCTTGCAGGGTCATCCCTAAACCTATTTGACTTCCTCCTAGCCTTTTTTATAACATGGTGTTGATGGTTTTAGGACTCTGGGTGCTTTAGCACTGGCTAGCCGTGTAGAGTGGGATAACTCCTAAATAAAACAAAATAAGTATGGCATGTTTGGTATGTGTGGAATGGAAATGATAAATGCTGCGCAATGGTGTGCGCAGATTTATTTTCACTATTGTAGGAATACCACTTTTAGAAGTTGGCGTTTCTGTGTGCTGTGTGCCTGCCTGCATGTCTGTTTCTAGAAGTGACCGGAGCTGGTGAGGAGTGGGTGGCTCCAGCGAGGCAGGGTCAGGCTGAATGGGAGATCTGCAATTGGAGTAGTGGGAGGAGAAATTCCCTGTCCCTGAATAGGTCTGTGCCTGCCCTGTGCAATGCTAGCTCCACCCCCTACTAACACCCCTCCCAGTGCCAGTTGGGACTGGAACTTCCAGGACCCTTCCAGAAGCTTCTGCCCCCTTATAGACGCAGGGCAGAAAGGTGTATAAATACAGGGGGGTGACCCCATATGGGGGGTTGTGCTTGTGCTAACGTGGAGGGGACACTCTGCCAGGAGGAACCGCCGCGGGACGCTGCGCGCTGGCCCCTGTGACCAACCCTGCCCCTCTATCCTCTACTGGACCAAGGAGAGACTCTGAAGGAGTAAAGGTTGCTGTACTGGAAGGATTGCCTCTTTGCTGTGCCTGACTGTTCCCAGGAACTGCTGCTCTGCCTGGTTGTGCTGTCCCCCGGTCTGCTGACCTTTTCCCAGCCTTGCCTCAACCTTTTTGGGTCCTTGCGCCTGGTGAGCGCTACATTCTAATTACCCGAGGGAATCCCGGCATGTGGGATTCCCTCGGGGCTAACTGCGGAAGAGCGCGAGCCTTAGGGTAGATTTAGGGTTTACAATAGTGTAGTGATGTTTGGGCAGTGTAGGAAGTCATGCTGGGGGTAGATTTAGGGTTTAGGATAGTGCAGTGGTGTTTGTGTAGTGTAGGGGGTCGTATTTTAGGGTTTAGGGTAGTGCAGTGGTGTTTGGGTAGTGTAGGTAGTGTAGGGGGTTGTGCTGGGGGTAGTGTTTTAGGGTTTTAGGGTAGTGCAGTGGTGTTTGTGAAGTGTAGGGGGTCATGCTGGGGTAGTGTTTTAGGGTTTAAGGTAGTACAGTGGTGTTTCTGTAGTGTAGGAGGTCGTGCAGGCAGTAGTGGTTTAGTGTTTAGTTAGGTAGTGCAGTGGTGTTTGGGTAGTGTAGAGGGTCGTGCCGACAGACTGACTCACAAAGCTCCGAGCCAACTGACTGGCTTCTAAAAGCATAGCCACGACCTGGTGATGTCGGTAGAGGCGGCGTGAAACGGGTATCTCACACAGACACAGATGCCAGTGTTGCCTCGCAGAGGTAAAACCACACACCCGATGGCTTCTACACGGAGAGATGCGAGCTGACAGACTAAGTCACAAAATACCTGCCAACACTTCCTAGTTTTAACCGTTCACAGCCAATGAGCCGCAAGCTCGTGCTTGAAACCCCTCAGCCAATCAGATGTCAGAATTCTCAAATATCGATATCTGTAAAATTTGATATTTTTCAAAAACTACTGAACAGATGTACACCATTTCAACAATTTGACGTAATTCCGTTTAGCAGTTTGACCTGTAGCCTTCTCTTAAGTTTCCTATGGAAAATGCATTGAGAAAACACATTTTGGGACTCCCCTTTTTTCTCAGTCCCCCCTTGACCAATCACCACCAAACTTTCAAGATAGGAGCTGATTGAAATAGAGAAACGTTTTGGAAAATGTCATAAAGATTCGTCAAACGATGCAAAAGTTATAAGCACATGGAGGGCTCCAGAAGAGGGGCCACGCAACCCCCGTCCCAACATGAGTGAAACCCCGGGGCTGCGGGGACCCCAGCGGGCCCCCGCAGCCCCAGCTAGCCCCCGCTATTATTTTTTTAAGAAATGCCCCTGGGACCAAGCCCACCCAGGGGCCTCATTAAAATAATACGCGGGAACCCGCGACCCCAGCACGAATTGCGTCGATTTTATATTAAAAAAATGTTTTTTTGGCCCTGCAGTCCTTCTGGGACCCCCTGAGCAGGCCTAGGGGGTCAGGGTGTTTATACCCTACCCCCTTCTCTTGTTTTATATCTTGGTATCTCTGTTTTCTAGTGACTTGCTTCTACTGAGCCACAAGATGGCAGCCAACACTTCCTGGTTTGGAGTGTTGGCAGCCAATCACAGTGAAGCTCGTGCACGGGACTTAGGCTCTGCCCAGATATCGAAACTTTTTTTTATTTATTTCTCAGCAACCACTGAATGGATTTACACCATTTAAAAAAACAGGTCGATTTCTGAACCAAACTCTACCTTTCTGCCAAATTTGGGGTAATTCCGAACAGTAGTTTCGGCTGTAGCCTTGCACAAAGTTTCCTATGGGAAATTGATTTTTTAACTCTTATTTTTTTAAATTCTCAAAAGCTATGGAACAGATTTACGCCACTTAAAAAAAAGGTCGCTTTCTGAACCAAGCTCTACCTTTCTGCCAAATTTGAGTTAATTCCATTCAGCAGTTCGGGCTGCAGCTTGTCACAAAATTTCCAATGGAAATTAACATTGGGAAAACACATTTTGGGACCCCCATTTTTTCTCAGCGCCCGCTTCACAAATCACCCCCAAACTTTCAGGATCGGAGCTGACCTGGATAGACTTTTTTTGGGAGAATTTCACCAAGATTCGTCAAACGACACCAAAGTTATTAGCAAATCAAAAAATGCTTTTCCTATGGAGACTAGGTTGTAACTATAACTACCTACTGGCGACTGCCAGTAGGTAATATATATAGAGAGAGAGACCATGACTGGTTATAGCAGAAACCTCTGAACGGAATTGCACCTAATTCAGCAGGAAGCTAGATCTTGGTCTGCAGATTGTGCTTTTTGTGATTTGGTGTAAATACAGTCAGTTTTTTTGAGATATTAAATGTAAAATATTAATTGTATATATTGGCAGTTGGGCTTGTGTGAGTTTCGCAGGTGTCCTGGCGAGAGCGTAAAATCAGAAATGGAGCCCTGTGATTGGTCAAGAGGCTTATTTTGAGATTGTGCCTTCACCATGTCATGGGAGAAAGAGACTCCCACATGTCCAGCGAGCGCTCTGATTGGGTGGCTGTTAGAATATTAATAATGGGGGGTGTGGTTTCACACCGAGACAGGATGGCGGCTACTGGCTGAGCTCCGCATACGAGCGGAGCTCTTCGCAAGATTTCAGCCTGTTTTCCTCGCTTTGGGGACAAGACTCCTTCACCTGCATGTCTTGGAAAGGTCGGAGCGGCATTTGGAGCCGTTCCGATGCCAAGTGCGAGCCTGTGTGAACCTGCGGCGGTGAATCTCCCTCAAGAACGCGAGCGGCCACCATTTTGTGCCTGCCGCTCGCTATTTCATGACTCATTCTCTGGTAAACCGGCGCTTTTGTTTTTTTTTTGCATTTAATACACGGCAACGTTTTATTTATTTTATCCATAGCTTTTGCTATTTCCCAGCATGAACACTTGTTTATTCTGCCTTTCAAGGCACATTATATCATGACTTTGTTGCCTTTTTATTCTATCCATTTTTGCTTGGTGGTGCCTTGATTTGCCCTGATTTGCATGTCCATGTTTGCTGAGCAATTTTTCTCCTTTTCTTAAGAAGAAGATGATATGAGGATAAGCTTCTTAATTTTTGCTCTTCTCAGTTTTATATTGACTTTCCTCTACGTCTCTTTTTACCGCGGCAGTGTGTTTATTCAGCATATGGACAGGTTGAGACCTCCATTAAAGGTGCTTCATCGTCCTTCTTGATATTTCACGATGGCCAGTGAAATTCCAACCTCGGTGAGAGCTACATCCTCTGGTACTAAACCTAAGAGAGCTAAGAACAACCCCCCCCTCCTACCTCATCATCTCAAAATCCTGTTTGTGATACTATTCTGTTTTTTTTTTTTTGCTCCACAGTATCAAAACAAAAATTACAACAAAATTATTTCATACATTCATATGATCACAAAATGCCCCCCAAATACACATTCCAATCTTCCGTTTCCTTGCCCCTTTGACCGAATACAAAGTCAGTTCTAAACTAAATAAATTATACATTTTAGCACGCCAACGCTCAAACAAGGGGGGCTCAGACTGGAGCCAGTCAGAAGCGATACACAATCAAGCTACGGTCATTGCAATACAAACCAAATAACGATGTTTAAACATAGAGGTACCCTTTTCTAAATCTTGCCCAATACCAATAATAACATTATAGCAGGAGTAATTTTAATAGAGATCCCAGTAATCTTTGACAAGAATTTTTCAATATCCATCACATACCTAGACAATTTACAACAGCTAAAAAAATATGTAGACTGTCCGCATTATCCCCCCTGCAACGAAAGCATTTGCCAGCATAGCTACTCCCCCATTTAAGCATACGTGCCGAGGTGTAATGCAGATTAAAAACAGTTTTGAAACATTGTGCTTTCAAATTAGTGGAAAGAAGAGTTTCCCTGGATCTATCAACAGCTTTCCCTATAGAATTTGAATTTAAAAACATTTATTGAGCGCTCTTTTACCAAGCGGTTTCATAGATATATTATGTTCTCCCAATGCAGCGGACCATTGGGCATTATGTTTCTCCGGGTCATCCATCCTAGAGGATAATAACACCTTATAAAGCACCCCGATTTTCTCCTGCCGTCTAACAGCCTTAATAGGTAAATTTGGTGTCAATACCTGCTTTTTCCAACCAAGGAAATCATGAATTTGGAGGAATTAAAAAAATTGTGTTTTAGGTAAATTATATTGTCTCGCTAATTCTTTATACGTTAGAAACAACCCCCCATCCTCATAGAAATCTCCTATCTGCAAGATACCCTTATTCCTCCAGCTTCATGCCACCCTATCCCAAAAGATGGGAGGAAGGATCTTTAAGACATTCGTGGGTGTGTAATAAGTTAGCCCATCTAGCAAAAATAGTTTCCGTATTTTCCTCCACACCTTATAAGCAGGTTCCGTTCCTTTAAACCTTGTACTTTTAAAGTAGCTGCCGTCGATTTCTTTAAACAGACACTGTCTTGCCTCAGAACCCAACATCAGCTGAAATAAAGAAGGAGCCTCTGCTGTATTACTGACATCCTCCCCAGTCAATAAAACTCGCATCTTTAATAAAAAGCAAGCATAATAATAAAATGTAAAATCTGGTATCGCCCAACCGCCTCGCTCACTTGGTAATGTCATAAATCTTGTAGCACGCCTAGGTTTACCTGCGGCCCAAAGAAATTTACCACACAGAGATTGTAAATGTTGAAGTTGGACCCGCGACACTTCCAGGGCAATAGATCTAAATAAGTATAGCACCCTTGGTAAGATATTCATTTTTATAATTTTACCCCTGCCTACTAATGTAAGATGTAGTCGTCCCCATCTTTCTAACGAATCCCTAGGCTAGTGCTGTGTAGTATGGCCGTCCAATTAACATCAACCAGTTCTGATATCGATGTTCTAATTTTAATGCCTAAATATGTGACTTCTTTTACAGATCTAACATCATTTATCACAATATCATCTGTACATAGCATTTGTGTTTTAGTTACATTAAGTTTATAACCAGATACCTGACTGAATTCAGTTGCTAGACGCTCAATTTCTTTGAGTGCAGAGAATGGGTCGACCGTAGTGATAGCTATATCGTCCGCATAAGCGAAAACAGAGTGTGAGATGTCCTGTACCATAAAAGGTTTAATCAAAGGACTATTTTCCAGCATATCAACAAACGGATTTATATAGAGAGCAAACAACAATGGGGAACACGGGCATCCTTGCTGAGTTCCTCTAGTAATTCTCACTGACTCTGATACCATACCCATTGCGGTAATTTTAGCGACCGGTGTAGTGTACAATACCTGTAAAGCAGTCATAAACCCCTTACCAAAGCCCTCCCGGTACATCGATTTCCACAAATAATCCCACTCCACACGGTCAAATGCTTTTTCAGCATCCAATAAAATTAACCCTAATTCCCGTTTTTCAGCCTGAGCTATGTCAAAGAGCGCCCCCACTTTGTTCACATGGGTAACCTTCCCACGAACAGGTATAAACCCATGCTGATTTCCTAACACTAATGGGCTGATAATCTTTGCCAAACGATTGGCCAAAATGTATGAGTAAATTTTGCCATCACAGTGCAGCAAAGAAATTGAGTGGTACGATTCAGGCAAATCCGGTGCTTTCCCTTTTTTGCTAAAGACCAAAATAGTGGCCTCTTCCAATGATTTGGGAGCTTGCCCATCCTGTGCAGCCCTAAAAGTAGCCAACATTTCAACCTTAATCTGGCTAAAAAAATACCTTGTAAATCTCACCCGGGAGTTTGTCAGGTCCCGCGGCTTTCCCCATCGCGAGACTATTAACTGCCGTTTCTAGTTCCTCCATAGTAATTGGGCTATCCAAATGTTCCATCTCATCTTGGTCTAGTTGTGGTATATCCCCTCTCATAAAAATATTATTACCCATATCCGCCACTGCCTGATGTGTATACAGCTCTGTATAAAACTGATGCAAAATTGCGAAAATCCCTTGAAGATCATGACGCAATACACCTGATTTATCCTTTAACGCCAAAATACGATGAGAGGCTTCTTTCATACGCAGCCGTAATGCAAGGCAACGACCAACTGTTTCCCCATACTCATGACATTGCTTTTTATAAACCAGATATTTTCTCGCATTCTCCCTATTCCACACCCCATTAATTTTGGCGCGACATCTAGCAGCTACATTCTCAAGATCCATAATATTTCCTCGCTGTGCTATCCCCTGAGTCAATTTTTCCTCACCCACTTTTAAATCCAAATATAATTCCTGCATCTCTGATTTTTTATTCTCGATGATATAGACCAACACTCATTGCTTCGCCCCTGAAACAGGCCTTAAAGGCATCCCATATGATTGCTATATGGGCAGATTGTTTATTACATTGAAAAAACTCCTTGATCCAACTGGACATATAGTCTCTAAAGTCATCATCTAAGCACAGCTTCCGATCGAAAGAAAAAACTCTAGGTATAAAGTTAAGACCAATTGCACTACTTCTAAAACAATTGGAGTGTGGTCTGATGAAATCCGGGGGAATATTTGGGCCGAGGCCCCTGCTAAATATGCAGTAGATAAAAAGAAATAATCCAGCCGTACCAATTTTTTATGGGGAAAAGAATAAAACGTATACCCCCAGATACATAGGATATAAGTTACCCCATACATCGACCAAACCATGATCATTCAAAAAATTGTATAATGCTTTGAAGACTCGCGGTTTACGTCCCTTGTATCCTCGTGGGCCATCCTGCAACTCCTTATTAGCTAAGTTAATATTTATATCCCCACATACAATCAGCGGAGTTGGCCAAGATGCGCGTTAAATAGTACAAACTGTGCATTTACTGCTGCCAAACACACACTAAGCTATAGCTCATTGGCCTAGTTTATCCGCCAGGCAGCGATCGGTTGTCTGCACATTTGATTTAGATAAAATTGCAACACCACGGGTCATTGAAGTTTGCTGAGAAGCCACTAAAAGTGAGAACCCTAACTGTTTTAAAATATTAAGTTTGCTCCAGGGTATGTGCGTCTCCTTGACACATAACAGATCCGGTTGAATAATTCGAAGTTCAGCAGCAACCCTCTTCCTCTTATTGATATTATTGAGGCCTGAGACATTTAAAGTACAAATTTTAACCCCCCTGGAAGCCATAATAAAACCAGAAAATAACCGATGTCAAAAACCATATCAAATATGTTACATTAACATATACCAAACACCATCCTCGAGGCTGTATCATTTCTTTATTACCATTTTTCCTTTTTGTTACTGTGGATTTTCCCCCCATTTTACCCCACCTAAGTGCCCCCCCACAAACCCCCCAGCTAACCCCATCCCCCTGCCCCCCCATTAACGAGGCTTTAGGACCCATGGTCCTGTAGATGCCAAGCTTCCGTTCATCCCCTGCCTTTGATCGCAAACCCCTCCAGTCAAGGGAGAGGAGAGATCTCCCTCCCCCATGATTGGACGGTCAAATAGATACCCATTAATCTCAGCTAAATAGGGTAGAAGGAGTATAGCCACCTAAGAAAAAAAACACCATTATGCATCCATCCTATAACGAAAGAATCCCTAAATAGAATTCAGAAACTTCTTCGCAGACCCTTCATTGGTGAAAAATCGAGTACGCTCCTGAAAGATCACTTTTAATTTTGCCGGATTCATCAAATATGCTTGCGCCCCTTTGCCTTGAAACTGTGTAATAAGCTGCCGTAACTGCCAGCAGTTCTCTACTGTGTATCGGCAAAAATACGGTCTTACAAAAAATTCAAAATCTTTCCCAGCTCTTCTCTTATCAGGGCGTGCCAACTGAAAAACCTCCTCTCATGCCAAAAAGCTATTAAATGAAATTAAGAAAGCTCTAGGTTTATCATCTGTCTGACCTGCTCGAGTACGAATATTAAATGGAAACCTATGAGCTCGTTCAATCTCCCTGTCCCAGTCCCATCTAATAACCTCAGGGAAGGTGTTAGTGAACAAATCCACTATAAACTTGTGCGGATCCTGCCCTTCCTTTTCCTCTGGGATCTGCAGTACTCTTAGATTATTCCTTTGTGCACGATTTTCAATGTCAGCTATTTTCCACCGTGTGTCCTCCTTGATAGAACAGAGTGATTCAGTCACTGCCTTCTGTTGAACTAATTCGTCCTCTAAGTTAGAAATCCTCGTTTCTGTGTCATTAAATCTCTAAGTAAGGTCAGCATGAGATTTAACAAGCCGCCGCATTGAATTTTGTAGTTTATGGCACAGATTTTGAACCCTCTGGCTTTCCTCTCTAGTTTCCTCCCGGTGAGACATAATCGTTTGATATAATAATGACAAGGAAATATCTTCGCCAGGGTGAGTGTTTTGTGACTGATCAGCAGACTGTTGCCAGTGCTCAACCACCCCCCTGCCAGTATTCAGTTCAAGTCTCTTCCGCACAGTGTGTGGCCTATCATCTGCAAAATCACCAGAGTCCTCCAAGCAGATGCTACTGTGGTCCGCTGCCACCGGACACATTTATCTGCTCAGAGTAATGTACCGCCAGGTCCTCACAGGATGACATAGACTGTTCTGACAGAGAGAAAAAGTCCCCCGATTCCACATCTTGAAGCTGTGTTTGTTTAACTCCTCCAGTATTTACAGCCTGCTTATCAGCTAGATCACTGCCATCAGTGGCGCCTAAATCAGCATCTCCTATTGTCGTACTTGCGCCGCCGGGACCAATAACATTTTGTGCTGGAACCTCATCACAGCCATTTAACTGAGGTCTGTCGTTTCCTGCCAAAGTTTCCTCACCTTTTACCGGGTTTGATACTGAGGTCATTAATTCCATAGTCGGCTCCCCAGCATCTATGATATCCACAGTATCAGAACCCTCTGCCGACAAATGCACAATCTTTTTACCTTTCCTTTTGTCTTTTGCAGCTGAAAAAATTGCCGGGATAGTGTTTTTGCCTCCCATATCCATTTTAGCCTTCACACAATTCGAGTAGCATTTTGCATTTTTAAATGAATTACCTGACGCTTTATCATTCACCTCAGCGTTGCCATCAATGTTTTCAACTTCTTGAGCTAGCAGTCTCCCGCGCGTTCCTTTCGGGGGCATTACCATCAGAGAGTCGATTCTTCCACCTTACTCGCCAAGCTGTCCCCAGGTGGAATCAATCAGTGAGCTCCGCAGCCAGTGTGAAGCAAACACCCAGTGGCTCCGTCGGCTCCTATTCAGCCCTGCCGCAAGTACTAACAAAATCCAGCATTTACCGTCGGCAGAGATAACAGCTCATATATCAGCCCGCTCGGAACCGTGAGTTACCCAGAATGTCAATACTTGTACAAATCTTGAGAAGTTGACAGGCGGATGTTCTTTTATCGCACGGTTAACTCCGTCTCCCTGCAAACAGTCACATTTGCGATCTCAGGCAGGAGCGGTCAGCTCACATGTCCACTCGCGCGGACGCCATCTTGCCTTTCAGTTGTGTGATACTATTCTTGATGAGGTGAGGGGGCTGAAATCTTTTATGTCTTCTACTAACGAAAAACTCCAACAAATTGAAAATAGGTGGCATAGTATGGAAGCCAAAGTATTTGAAATGAAGTAGCGCGTTAGTGACTTACATGATGTATCAACTAACATTCCTATCCTGGAACAGGAAATTCAACGTCTTAAACTCCACACTGAGGATCTTGAAAACCGCAATAGACGTAATAATCTCTATCTTTATGACTTACCAGAAAATCTGGAAGGTCCTGACCTCCTTCTTTTTCTAAAGGGGTTCCTGTCGGAACTTTTAGATCTTCCACTTGAACCATCACTCAATATTCAGCATGCTCTTCGTCTTGGACGTTTTCAACCAAACTCTTCGAGACCTAAAGGAATTTTAATGCTATTTCTGGAGTTTACAGACCTCATGTGTGTCCTTACTGCGGCAAGAGTAAAGCGTCGCCTCATCTTGTCTGGTCACACGGTGTATCTTTCAAGATCTCTCTAATGCCACTAATGCAAGAAGAAAATAATTCCTGGCCTTTCGTTCTCAAATGAGACAATTACATATTCGTTATGGCATTTTGCACCCTTGTTTGTATAAAATTACTCATAAGGGCTCAATCAACTCGTTCATTTGAGGATCCTGCTAAATTGAAGTCTTTTCTCAAGAGTCTAGCATTGAATTCTGTTGATGGTGCTACCCATCGTCTCTAATTTTCTTGTCTCTTCATTATCTGATTCCTTATGTCTTTGTCTTTGTCTTAGATCTGGATCTCTTTTCTTGATCTACTTCTTTTTCTTCCTATTTCCTTTTCTTTCTCTGTTCTTCATTGCTTGTTCTCTTTTTGCATTTTGTATGATACATGTGCCTGGTTACATTATTTGGTGTTGTGTATATTGTCTTGTTGTTTTCCATTAAATGGTGTCTTTTTGTTTCCAGCTATACTCCTGCAGTGTATCATCTCCATTCTAGATTTGCATTTCTTTCCTTGTTCTACCTTTTTTCTTCTTATTTTCTTCCCTTTATCTATTCCTTTCTGTTGGTTCTTTCTTTTTTATTGCTGTTATTTGTCGTTATATAGTTTGTTTTTTGTACTCATCTAATAAGTGGTGTTTTTTTATTTCCAGTTGTTCCCCTGAAGTGTATCATCTCCATCCATGTATTACCCTGCCATCCCTCCAATATGTGTACATTTGTCACGTGGAATGTTCGTGGTCTTGGTAATCCCGTCAAAAGACAAAAGGTACTCTCTCATTTGTCTAAACTGAACTCTCATGTTTCGTTCATTCAAGAAATGCACTGTAGCGAAGCAGAACCGCTTAAATTAAAGAGACAATGGGTGGGTCAAGTTGTTTGCTCTCCTGCTTCTAATCGGAAGGGTGGTGTTGCTATTTTATTTGATAAATCGTTACATGTACAAGTTTTATCTACGCGATGTGATACGGGTGGACGATGGGTAATGGCTAAGGTTGTTATACAAAATAAAGAACTTGTTTTATTGAATGTTTATGGCCTGGTTAAGCCTGACCCAGACTTTTGGAATAATATTAAGAATTACTTTCCTCCATTGATGGCCCAAATATTATTATTGCTGGGGATTTTAACCAATGGTTGGACCCCTTCTCTGATAGACAATCCAAGTGTAAATCTTGATAAATCCCATAAATCATTTCAATCTGCCATTGCCTCTCGTTCATTATATGATGTTTGGAAAACCTGTAACCCTGATTCCCTTGAATTTACTTTTTTTCTAATGTTCACCATACCCGTTCTAGAATTGATTATATTTTGGTTAGTAGACCCTTACTCCCATCTATTCAATCTTCTGAGATTGGATCTATCTTTAATTCTGATCATGCTCCTGTCATTTCTGTTCTTGACCTTTCCCTAAGTTCTCCAATATTTGGTTGTTGGAAACTTAATAATTGTTTGTTATCAGACACTGTTTTTATAACTGAAGCAACTGCTTTAATTAACAAGTTTTTTACTATTAATAATCCTTTGGACACCTCTATTCCTAATAATTGGGATGCCTTTAAGGCCTCCTTCCGGTTCTTTACTATTTCATACTCAGCAAAAAAGAAGAAAATCACAAAGGCCAAGTATACAACCTTACTACAACTCAAACTGCTGGAGCACAATCACTTTACTTCTAGATCTCCCTCTGTTCTTCATGAATTAATTAAGGCCAAATCTGCTCTTACCAAACTTGCTACAGTTGATGCTTGTAATGTCCTTCTTAAAATTAAGTTTAAGTATCACGGGGGTCAAAATAAAGCTGGCAAAATGCTGGCCAATTATTTAAAAATTTAATCTGAACGTAAAAGTATTGGTCCTATTCTAAATGAATCTACTAATAACTTGACGTCCTCTGATGAAGATATTGCTACTGGATTTCCTAATTATTACCAATCATTATATTCTGATGACACAAATCCCTCTACTCAAAATGTACACACCCTTTTTTTTGGCTCTCCCCAAACCCCCTTCGCTACCAGATGAATTTGAATTACTAGAAAAAGAAGTTACTCTTCAAGAGATAATGGATGCCATTAAATCCTTAAAAAAATCGAAAGCGCCAGGTCGTGATGGTCTTTCTGTTGGATTTTTTTCTACTTTCTCCTCTATTTTTGCTCCCAACATTTGCCCCTTTTTATCTCATTTCTTGTTGATTCTCAAGCTTCAGGCTCCTATATGGAGGCCTTGATTATCCTTATTCCCAAACCTGATAAAGATCATTCCCTCTGTAAAAACTTTCGTCCCATCTCATTAAATAATTATGATTGTAAGATATTTGCTAAAATCCTTGCCTCTCGACTCGAAAATATTATTCCACTATTGGCTAAAACTGATCAATCTGGTTTTGTTAAGGGCAGATTAGCTGCGGACAATGCTCGTATGTTTGCTAATGTTATCTCCTTCAGGAGAAATTACAAGTCTCCACTTGCAGCTTTGTCCTTAGATGCCGAAAAGGCTTTTGACGCATTAACTGGTAATATATGTTTAATACACTTCAATGGTTTGGTTTTGGTCCAAATTTTATTTCTTATGTTAAATTGTTACATTCTTTTCACCGTGCTAGTATTTTTGTGAAGAACCGTTTTTCTAAATTCTTTCCTTTATATAGGGGTATACGCCAGGGTTGTCCCCTTTCACCCTTGTTATTTGTTTTATGTCTTGAACCCTTCCTTGAGCTCATTTGTGTTATTGCACTTATTTCTGGCTTTACACATAATTCTAAAGAAACTAATTATCAGCATACAATATTGATATTCTGCTTTATATGTCTAATCCTAATGCCTCCCTTCCTCCCTTTTTGGATGAGATTCAATTGTATTCCAGTATTTCTGGATATAAGTTGAACTTTTTTAAAACAGAAGTCTTACCCTTGAACTCTCTCTGCTATCAATATATTTTTAATAATACTAATTTGACCTGGTGTCCCATAAAAAATAAATATCTTGGTATTTGGTTTTCCTCTACCTTATCTACCACAATTAATTTTACATTTAATGCACTAATTACCAAAATACAATCACTCCTTCTTTCTTGGTCCCCTCTCTATTTGTCATGGTGGGGTAGATTTGATACTATTAAAATGATGATTGTGCCTCATGTCCTTTATACATTATCCATGTTACCCTTTCGGATCCCTGTCTCATATTTTCACAAATCAATTCTATTTGTACAAAGTTTTTATGGAATAACAAAAACCCCCGGTTTGCTCTAATGAAACTCAAACGTCCCAAAACAGAAGGTGGTGTGCGTTTTCCTGACTTTAAATCTTATCATTCTTCATTTTGAATTCATCAATTTTTTGCCTTAACTTATGATTTTGCTGATATCCCTATCCTTCGCTGGATTGTTTGTGAGTGTTCCCTAATAAAAGATTTTTCTTTTCGAATTATAGTTTATAGGTATAATTGTACTTTCGTATCAGATATGCCGATTTTAAAATTTTCCCAACAATTATTATATAATATTTTGTCCGATGGTTTAGATCCATATCAATGTTTTATGTCCTCCACTGTCTGGTATAATAAATTTATCAAATATAAATGTAAATCATTTTATTAGAAACATTGGAAGGAGCAGGAAATTAGTTTTCTTCATCAACTAATTCAACATTATTCCCTTTCCTGAGTTACAACTACAATATAATTTACCTGATTTATTTCTTAATTAGTACCTTTTACTATCAACAGCTTTGCAGTCCCATTTAACTTCTAACAATTTCCCCTCATCTTCTCCCTCATATATTCCACCCACACTGTTATATAGTGTTTCTCAGGAACATAGGCCTAAGGCTGTTTCTATTTATAAGATGTTATTATCGCCTGTTAATGAACTACCTAAATCCCATACAGAATTACTCTGGGAAGCAGACATATCCTTATAGCTTTCTATCTCTTCTTGGGATAAATTATGGTTCAAGTTATTTAAAACTTCTATTGCCGTCCGTATTACTCAATCCCTATACTTTATTTATAGTATAGCTGTCATTACTCCTGTTTGTATATCCAAGTTTTCACCCACTTCCTCTTCACTTTGTTGGTCCTGTTCTGAGTCCACTGGGACTTTAATTCATCAACTTTATGAATGTTCTAATGTATTGAAGTTTTGGCAATCTATTTGGTCTAAATGTATGAACATATATCATTGTAATATTCTATTATCAATGCAAAATGTTTTTCTAGGTTCCTCCTCACCTGCTTTGGATGTTTCTACTCATTATTAGCTTGGTGGAACTATATTTGTGATGAACACAGAATTGCTAATGTCTCTTCTCTTACTCTTTCTCAGAAAATTAAATCTGACCTACTTTGGCTACCCTTTACTTCTTATCTTTCTACATATGCACCTACATCTTAATTTCTAACTTCCTATTTCTTTATTATTTTTTTCTTATCTCTTTATCTCTTCTCTTTTTTCTTTCTTTCGTTCTTCCCCTTTTCTCTTTTCTTTTTACGTTTTATTTTAAATCACTTGCTCATGTTTTATCCCGTATATATTAATTGTTATATTTTATTCATAATGTATTCATTTGCTTGATAATGTCTTTCTTTTTCTGAAAACTTAATAAAAATTATTAAACAAAAAAAAGAATATTAATAACGAAATGGCTGCCATTACCGTTTACTGTGAAAAATTATAGGTGCTGTGTTAATGAAGTAAAAAAGCTATATAAGGAGGCAGCAAAAAGGCATGCTGTTCTAGATTTAGAGAGGAAGTGTCTAAGGGATAACTACTGTAAAGAAAATAAATGTATATTGTTTTAACTAATGTTTAAAATCTTGCCAGACTCTTGCGGGATCATGAATAGTACAAAGGAGTAGAGGCGTTCTCAATACTCTCTATTAGTATGGATGCATATTGTGCTCCTTGTTATTTAGAGGAAGTGTGTAACACATAAGTACTGTAATGGTTAGAAGGTAAATCTTTTTTTTAAAATGTTATGTTCTCCTGAGACTCTCACAAGATCGTGAAAAGTAGGAAGGAGTAGGTGATGTTCGAATGCACTATGCTATGCTCACTTGTTACTGTATGAAGGAGTCTTAATGGAGATTATGTTTATCAGACTCTACTATTTATGCTTGTTGGCTTGAGAACAGTTGTGGGAAGAGTTAAGGCTGATCCACCTCTCCTAGTATGCAAACCCATCATCTGAGAGAGAGAGATCTCAGCAGGGAGGCCAATCCCTTTACAGAACCTACTACACACTTGTCACCTGAGAGAGGTCTAAAAGGTGAGGCCAGTCCCTCCCCACGCCCTCTTACGCACACCTATATTTACAGGGAGAGGTCTCAGCTGAGAAGCCAGTCCCTCCCGGTCACTACCCCCTCCTGTGCCCTCTCTGTCACAAACCCTTCCTGCGCTCCCTGCATAATGGTCTAGCGCGGAGGGTTCATGTTGCTTTACCCCTGTGGCGCTTTATGGAGTGCTATGATATTTGACTGATGTTCCCTAAAACGTGTGATTCTATTACACTTGAGTACTTGGAAGCATCCTCCAAAGCCCGTAATTTCGTTGCTCTTGAATCCCTGCAAGTATTCTCCAGAACCCATAATTCCATTGTGCTTAAATTCCTGCACTCTGAACCAGTGAATCAATAGCCAATCTGCACCCTCTGTTACTAGGGCCCTGGGTAGTTTTCCATTCAATCCCTGCAAACTTCTCCCAGAATTCCCCAAGCCAATGGCTAGCCTTGCTCCCACTGTTACTGGGGCATTGGTGTTGTTTTGCATTATGTAAGTTTGAGGGAAAGCAATACATTTGTTTCCTGTTATTTAGTTCTGATCACCAAGTAGCACCTGCTCAGACTGTAAGGTCAAAGAGAGCAGACTAACACATGTTTTCTCCAAGGGATGAGAACCTTCCAGACGGCCATGTGCCCAACGTGCCATGTGTGATATAGCTACATCCCTTGAGCCATTGAGAGGGTACATAAACCCTGCCCACTCCCCACTCATGGCTTGACCTCGCTCCCTGTGGAACAAGCTTCCTCCTTCCCACTCACCTGAAAAATCCTGCCAGAAGCAAGAACTGCTCCATTCTCCTTCAAGTCCATCTGAACCTGTGGTTCCCATGGCTCTAGCTCCCTCCTACACTGCTACTGCGGACCCCCCACGACTCACTGAGTCAAAGCCTCGAGATCTTCTTCGAACTTCAGTCAAGTGGAAGGATTAAGCTAGGTACTTGATATCAGGTTTGTGCGCACTAATCGTCCTATAGTAGTATGCAGGACTGTGTATCCACGCCTTCAAAGACTACAGACTTTTCCTCCATGCCCACTCTGTGACTTACTCCAGCACTTCTTGTGTATTTATACTCTGGGCCCTTCCTACAACCTTGGTGCTAGAACTGTAACTGAGCAAGGATTAAAGACTAGGTTTGTGTTTCTCTGATGAATAGTAGTACCAAAAGAAAGCCTAAAGAGTCTTTGATATATGTATCTACCTTGTAATCCAACTTTATTCCAAGCGTATGCCTGGGAGTGCAAGTAACTTCAACCTTTGTTCCAAATGTATCCTTTAGAGTGCAAGTAACTCCAACCTTTCTGTTGAGTGTATACTTGGGAGTTCAAGTAACTCCAACCTTTGTTCCGAGTGTACCCTTGGGAGAGCAAGTAACTCCAACCTTTGTTCCGAGTGTATCCATGGGAGTGCAAGTAACTCCAACCTTTGTGCGTGCTGAGTCTATCCTGTGGAGTTCAGGTAACTGCAACCTTTGTTCTGAGTATATCCCTGGGAGTGACACACTCCAATTTATGATTTTGGTTATTCTTCTCTCATGCCATTCTGCTGATGAAACCTGTAAGTGTGTGTCACTGACGTTAATGCATGTTCATTGTATGTAGAGACCTGTTAGTGTACTGATGGTAACTGCCTCCTCTCCTTATTCCAGTGTATTGCGTCATCGCAAAACCAGAGGTTCTGGTCCAGTGCACATATACCTAGCAAATGTAGAATTTCTCTTAAGTAACAGATCCTGTTACGCAGTGCCGCACAGCCTCTGAGATGGTCCAATATCACAAGTCTCTCTTTTCTTATTTTGTCCCAATCCCTCTACCCACTGGGGGCTGTACATGATGTAAGGAGTTTGGTCCCTTGACCTTGTGTGACTCTGAGAGGGATAGGAGGTCCAACATCGGCTCTAGTGCCGTCTCTGCAGTTGGGACCATGTGAGTGCATAACAGAAGGCCAAGCTTTGAACGCTTCCACTGCTTAGACAACATGGATGATGAGATGCACATTCAGGACCTGGCCCATACCTGCCTGAGAAATCCCAGAGAGTTTTTGGATTGGCAAGGACTATAGGGGATGTAATAATAATAATAATAATCCACATTTGTAAAGCGCGAACAATCACCCGTAAAGGTCTCTAGGCGCTGGGGGCCATCGGGAAGATTAAGCAAGCTATTGCCCAGAGTCACATGGTGCTGGGCTGACCTGCCGCCGGCGCTGGGGATTGAACCGTGATCCCCAGATTCCGGAGTCAGTCGCCCTGGCCGTGGCGCCACACCTCTTCCCTAAAGTACCATGTTTAGTCCTTGCAATGGGAAAATCATTCGCTTAAGGATGAACTGGTCCGATGTCACCCTCACCATTGCTTTTTGAGGTGTGGACTAGGGTGGTTCCTAAGAGCACACGTCCTGTTCTACAACCCCCACACTTTAGGAATTTGGGAAATCTAACAAGCACCTCCACTACCGGAAACACTAATTCTGTCGATGTCACAGTTACCACTCCAGTCCCAGTGCCCTTGGCCCCGCCTGAATGATTTTTTGGTAATAGTCACAGTTTCTATTGAATTCTGGAGTCAGTGATATTTGCAATTTTTTTGTTAACAAGGAGGCTTTTGCTCAGATACTGCTAGTTGGGCTATTCCACTCATTGATAATAATGACTCTGTTTTACATGATTTTGGAAGGTTTAAAGAGACAATGCATTGTCTCTTTGTCATGCACACTTTTGTCCAGGCCAGTGATAATGAGTTGCTAAAACTCCATTAGGACAGTAAGGACCTCCTTATTGAGATTACTGCCTTCTGTGAGCTTGTTATGGAAATCCAGTGGCCAGAGGAAGATAGGACTTCCCTCTTTTTTAGAGGATTACAGGATGACTTGAAAGATTCCTTGGCACACGTTGTAGGTTTACCCCCAGATTTTTTGAGGTTCATTGACTTAATTGTCAGGTGTGGCCATAGTTTAATGGAACCCCAGAGGGGAACCCAAACTGCTAGTGCAGTCTGAGAGGAAAGAGACAGACTCTTAAATTTAGGACAATACAGAACCCATGCTGATTGGGGGTTTAAGTTATCCTTTGACCACTGAGGACAAAGAACATACTGAGAAATTAAACCTGTGCTTTATTGATGCTCATCTTTGGCATACATTGAAGAGGAAGCATCTATTGCCTTTTCTGTTTTTGTGATTGTTCTCTTCAGTTGCCTTTGTACATTTTTCCTCTGCTATTGTTTTTTTATGTTTACACTGTTAATCGTCTTTGTTGCATTGTTGGTTGTGTAACTGTATGTGCACCATTTGTCTATTGCCTTATTGGTTTATTGTTATTGTGTTCTACTTCTTTAGTAAATACGTTTTGTTTGCTACATGAAGTGTTTGTTTTCTCACGGATATCATTTTCTTGTATTGTGTTTTTTATAAATGTTTTTGTGTAATTCTTTGCTTGAACCTTTGTTATTATTGTATACTTTATTGTGATAAAGCAGCATATTTTGTGCAAGAATGCTCTGCCAAACCGAAGGTATTCAAAAGGCTAGTGCCTTGACCTCTGTGACAGTGCAGAAAAGGTTGGAATGCCCAGCTGACATAGGGGTCACTCAGTTGGGTGTGGTTCTTGAACCAATCCCTATTTACAAGGCTAATACCTCACATAAGGTTCTATGGCATTTAGCAATACCAGTTACCTTTGTCCTTGCATTCCAACAGAGACAGGTTTTACCCATGCTCAAAAATATAGGGGCCACAGCAAACTTCTTAGATCTAGCCTTGGCCTGTTCCTTACATATTTCACAGGTTAGAAAAAGTGAACCAGAGACTGTTAGAGCCATAGATGACTCTGAGCTCCCTTCTGGCATGATTGTATACCAAACCATTCTGCTATCATTCGTATGTGAGAATGGGCATTCCGATACCTTGACCCCTGATCTCATTGACACACCTACCACCACTCATCATTTGTGAAAAGATAGTTCAAATTACAGAGTTACAAAGTCCAGCTACCATTAAGATAGCAGGATGAATTCCCACTAACAAGCTTTATCTACTCTAATCCAGGAAAAAGGTGATTTAAAGTATTTAGGGCATTGTCCATAAGCTAGAAACATAAGAGTTAAAAATAGAATTCAAAATAGAGTTCAGGTCAATTGAAAATATCTCAGAGCATCTGCTACTGACTGTAGCATTTAGCCACAAATATAAATAGGTAAACGTTCTCAAAAATCAGTCAGCAAAGCAACAAGATGCCATCAGAAGCACCTTAAAGTTAGATTAAGTGCGTCTTGAATATTCAAGTACGTTCTCGGGGGTGTGAAGAAAGGAGAAATGGGGTGTTGGGTCTGGCTTGTGCAAACCATCATACCAAATAAAAGCGGGATCTGCACGTTTTACCTGTATTGCGTTATTTTGCACATTGTCATTGCCAGCTCCTCCCCGGTGTTAGTTTTCAGCCCCAGGCACCCCGGTCCGTCACGGCAAGTGCCGGTTGAACGGAGGGTGCACAGGAGGCGAGAGCGGTTACACTTCCGGGCTGGGGGCATTTCCGGCGCTGAGCAATCTAGTTGCTCAACGCCCCTTGTCTATTTCTACTCTATGGCCCACCGAGCGCGCAGCAGAGGCACGCAGCGGGCGCGCCGTCAGCGCGCCGAAGGCGCTCTAAAGGCAAGCCCGTCTGCACCCGTCCGCGCCTCTACTGAGCCCAGAGCCACCCTACCTGCTCAATCACTGCCTGCTCTATCACCGTCAATCCCTAGGAGTATAAGGTACACTTCTGGGGAATTGTTGCAACTTAGACCCGACCATCACTGTCAAACCTTAGATGCAATAGATGAAACCAAGCTATGCTCGAGATGTCTACTCCCCTTTGAGTATTCACATAGCAGTAGAGCAACACCACTCCTCAATCGCCCCATTAATCAAACTCAGCATACGTTCACTGCTGGGTTAAACAACGCACGTTCTTTAGTTAAACACAATTCAGAAACGGCCTTTTTGATAGAAGTTCAAAAACTAGACCTTATTTTCATCACTGAGACTTGGGCTGATGATGCCTCAGATAGAGATCTATCACTAGCAATCCCAGTAGGATATTCTATTACGAGGTCAGACAGAAAAGGGAAACGGGGTAGTGGCTTAGCCATTATCGCCAGGAACGAACTAAGGATCCTGGGCTCTGAACAGGGCAGTAATTCTGACTGTGAAACTCTCCTCTTCCACATTAATATTACTACAAACTATACATTTAAGGGCCTTTTGATTCATAGACCACCTAAGGCGAAAACTCCTCTGATACAACTTCTCAGGCCATTTCTGGAATCCAGTGTGAAAGGATCTGACTTCTCCATTTTGGGAGATTTTAATCTTCATCTGGAGAAAAGCGAGGATTCAGGTACAGCTACCCTGTGTGAGGCAATGTCCAACGTAGCTATGGCTCAGATTGTTAATCAAAGCACCCATATAGCAGGGCATACTCTCGACTGGATTTTCACTTCTAACCCAGACATTAAAATCTTAGATATCCTAGAGGTCCCGTGGTCGGACCATAAGGCTATTATATTTACCATTGAAATCAGAAAGACCCCCAACTTAGTCACTCGTCCCACCAGAAGTACATATCATGAATGGAGTAGGCTGGACTCCATTAAACTAAATAACCAGCTCACTCTTACCACTCCTAAGCTGACACCTGATAGCAACATTGCTACCGGTCAGATTTCAAGTTGGATAAAGGAAGCCATTAAGGTATTAGTTCCTTTAAAAGAAAATACTTCTAGGAGAAAAACACCGTCCCAGCCGTGGTTCTCAGACATACTTAAGTCACTTAAACAACACTGTAGAAAGGCAGAGAGGAGATGGAGGACCAATTATGACCCTCTTCTTAAAGCCGACTACAAAACCTCTCTATCCCTGTACAAAAAAACAATACTAGAAGAAAAAAGTAAATATTTTGTTAAAAAAATAGATGAGGCTAAGAAGTCAAACAAAGAATTATTCGCTACTATTAAAAAGCTAACTAATATTGACAGCGACAAACAGGTAACAATTAGCTCTGATTTTTGTGACACTCTGGGCCAATTTTTTGTAGACAAAGTGTCCACAGTGTACGAGTCTTTTAAATCGTCCGATAAGGTCTCCCTTAAACAGTTACATAAAGTCGCGACACCCACATCAGAACGGGCTCCTCGCTTTCAATTTGTCCCACCATCCACAGAACAAATTCTGCATACAATTAAAACGACTAAATCTGGGAGCCTAACAGATCCATGCCCCCTGAAGGTCATGCACCTTTTCTCGGAGTTAGCGAGTGAACAAATATTCATTCTTTTCCCTCATGTAGTTGAATCCTGCCACTTCCCTGATTCATGGAAAACCACTTCTGTATTACCTCTTCTAAAAAAACCAAATCTGGACCCACAGACTCCTGCAAATTATAGACCTATTGCAAGAATTCCTTTCGCGGCTAAGGTGCTTGAGAAACTTCTGAATAAACAACTCTCCTTATACCTCTCAGACTCGCTCGCCCTAGACCACTCGCAATTTGGCTTTCGAGAAGGACATGGGACAGAAGCAGCACTTATCTCAGCAGTCGAAGAAATAAGGATGATCCTAGACGCAGGAGGGAAGGCCGCCTTGGTTCTATTAGATCTCTCGGCGGCCTTCGATACGGTGAATCATTCTATACTGCGCTCGCGTCTAGAGGATGCTGGAGTGGACGCACCGGCCCGATCTCTGATTTCTTCATATCTATCTAACAGAACATTCACGGTAGAACTTGGGGACGCAAAATCTCGACCTTTCAGCTCGCCCTGCGGTGTGCCCCAGGGGTCCTCCCTTAGCCCCACTCTTTTTAATCTATATGTCAAGCCCCTCGCTGCTATCATCAGGAATTGTGGTTTTACACCTGTCTCATATGCGGATGACACCCAAATAGTGGTGTCAATTGAAAACAATGATATCAGCGGACCAGCACTAAAATTTCATAATTGCATGAGTCAAGTTGCCCAATGGATGCAGAACAATTGTCTAAAGTTAAATGGAGACAAAAGTGAAGTTATGCTGTTGGGAACCGGTTTCGACACCTGGTCTCCTGAATGGTGGCCGACTGGCCGTCCAACCTAGGCCACTCTCCACAACCGGTAAATAATGTGAAGAATTTAGGCTTTACTCTAGACAATAAATTAACGTTTGAAGCTCAGTCCAACAAATTGGCATCAACAATATGGTACATTTTGAAAATGATTAGGAAGCTCCTGCCTTACATTCCATTTGACTCTCGTAAAACAGTAGTGACAGCTCTGACCTTATCGAGGCTGGACTACGGAAATGCCCTGTATGCAGGGATGCAGGCTCAACATTTAGCCAAATTACAACGTCTGCAGAACGCAGCAGCAAGATTGATTCTGGATATTCCCAGGTACGAGCCAATAACACACAAGCTAAAATCATTACACTGGCTCCCAATAGACAAAAGAATAAAGTTCAAGTCTGTCTGCCTGGCTTTCAAGGCACTACATGGGGTTGGACCTCAGTTTCTTAAAACCCACCTAAAATTATATGTGCCTTCCCGGAATCTTCGCTCTAGCCAAGCAACACTAATCCAGACTCCAAGATTCAAACAGGTTAGGTGGGGAGGGAGAAGTTTTCTGCTGCACACAGCATGAACCTGGAATCTGCTCCCAACCTCAATCAAAAACATTCCTTTTATCCTAGCTTTCAGGAAAGAGGTAAAAACCTGGATGTTTTCATCCATCTAGATACAGCCATGACACTCTCCGGTAGCTTCTGTTTACGTTAGCGCCATGACGCCTACGGGCATGCGTGCGCTTTATAAATTTTTAATCAAATCAAAATCAAAAATCAAAAGGTCATCGCCTGTTCAGGATGCACACTATGTCACTTTCATGATTATTAACATTAAGGAATTTTCCCATGCACTTCATGAGAACGAGAAGATTCAGAAGTCGACAGTAGCTAAAAGAAACATATCAGCAAAATACTCTATGCGACTACTAACATGGTTCCTGGCCTACCCATTCCCATGGGAAAAGAATGCACAGAAAGAAACATTTTCATCATTACTAAACCCATTGTTCACTCTAATATCATGTGGTTAAAATTCTAACATATCCTCACACGAAGCCTTTTAGCTGATTGCTTCTAATGTATATACAATCATTAGTTTTAAATGCATAAAAGTCATAATACCTGAATAAATCACTAGTGATATTCATTTCTATCATTGCATTTAAAAAAAAGTCTAGATATGTTAGATTTCTGCAAAATTGTCATAAAATAGCTCTTGCACACATTTATTGTACCTTGAGCTACAAAATTCGTTTTCATAGTTTCATAATCTATAACATTTCCAATATCATTCTCTAAAATATTAAACATTACAATATTTAATGAATACTAACGACATAATTTTACTATCCCATGTTAATTCACCATAGCACTCCATTATGACACCAGGCCATATATCTGATGTTCCAAGTTTTATATGTAAATGAGTACATTTTGCATGGATACCTATCTATTATGATTTAAAGCACTCTTACGGTGCTCCTACTACTCTCATTCTTAATTTCATGTGCATTTATCAACTCGTGTGTGCAAAGTGTCATTCGCCAAATTGTTGTTTCTGTTTTTTTGATCATGTGTATAGTTTTACGATTCACACTCTATCATTGGCATCCATGTACGGTTGTCTGAGAGCAGATTGTCCGTCACCTTTTAAATCTCCATGGATATAGCATATTTATAGATGCAAGCTATGCATTTATTGTGAATGTATCTCCTTTTTAATAACTAAATCAACCTTGACAGTTTCGAAAACTCAAAGCTGTCTGATTAGGTTATGTCAATGTCCTTAAAATCAATATTAAGGAACTTCATCTTCAATCAGTCTGACAGCATGACAGAAGGAAAGTGAATTTCTCACCACCTCTATAAATCATTTTGATGTTAGCCGGGTTCTTTTTCAGTGTAATTCAAAACTATGCAATGTTTCAAGTGTCATCCAAAGGGGAAATATTAACAGAGAGGAAAACAAAATCCACCAGGAATATACATGGTCTGCACCTACATTTACATTACAGTTTATTTTAGGAGCATCACTTGAGGATTCAAGATATGGAAACTTAAAACGAGAGGCATGTACATGTGAGTCTTGTAATGAATCAAAGCCCTGATAAGATGCCTGAAGATTTGAGAACAGTGTCTGTGATATTAACATACTTTTGTGTTAATAGTGAAACTAAAACGTATGGCAAATGAAAAATATTTTTATGCACCCATTGTGGATTACATCGAAGTATTAAAAATTGTGTTTTTTGCAGCTGCAAACAAAAGCCTTTTCCCCAGGCCACTCGATACAAATGTTTACAGTATAACAGCGATGTCATTTAGAAGTCTAGGAAGGAAGGTTGGACACATTTAAAGCTACCCTATTACAATCAATTTTTATAATCTAAGTGGAACTAATTTACATGTTAACAATTACGCAGAGACTATGAAAGATATTCAGCCCTTTTGGCCCTATTGTGGACACCTCTACACTTCACGATGGAACATTGTGACATCTTTAAATTGATATTTACGGCAATCAACAGCTCAAGGAAACCAGCTGATTTCCCAAAGTGCTTGACATGCCATTTTACTTCTGTGTGTAGAAATTTCATAATCTTTTGATTAAAAAGCAATTTTAAATCTACGATTTATGAAGCAGATGCTGGGATTATGTGGTAAATGCAGCAAATTCAGATTTTTGCGGAATTCACCACAGCAATAATCATGTTCTGTGAGAGGACCGGCTATATGTAAGATTAAGATGAGCTCTGAGATCAGGTGGCAACATCACCTTACAAACTAGCTGAAGCTCTCAAGTCCACAAAAAGGTGCCATTTTATACAGCGACATTTTTCTCACTATGTTTGTTTATAAACCTGGATCAGTTTTTTTTTTTATCCACATTTTTGCATCCTTCAACTTTGGTGAATGTGGTTGTCAAACTCTACATTATGCCATTATAACAGACTCCAAGTATAATCGCAAACAGCAGGACCATTTATCATTGATGTAGCAGAAACCGCATTTTATTTGTAGGGGTGCATTATAATCACACGTGTAGAGCGCACCCATGTATAATCTTTTGTTGTAATAACATGAAGTGTTATAATTGGGGAATGTATTAACCTGAAATGTGACGTGCCTAGGCCCTTGTGAAAGTAATATGGAGAATTAACGTAGAAAGTGAATGTAGCTAGCAGAAAACATTAACGTGAAGAATTTGTGTTGTGAAACTGGCAATTACTCATGTATTAAATGTGTTTATTAATTGTGTCATTTTACATGTAGGAAAATGTATTCATTGAATGTGCCTTATTTTACTATGCAAATTCGTGAATTTAATATGTTGGGTTCTTAAGTAAGCTGAATTTTGTAAAAAAGGGGGTGGTGATGGACGGAGCATCAGAACCAATCAAACACTCACACCCAGTCAACAGATCTGGGTTTGATCCATCACCGTTCTTTAGCCCACTCTGCCACCCCAGTTCAGACATGGCCATATGCAAATCAGTCTGACCCTGTGCCTCATGGGAACAATCCAGCCCGAACTGCCAAGCCATGCCTTCCCTGGACCGGAAACAAGCTTCCTAGGACCAGTTTTTGGCATTTCAGCCGTCTTCAGCCAGGCTTGCTTGAATCCAGTGGCAAAGTGAGCAAGGGACTCACGTCTGAGCATACCCTGCCAACTTATGGCGAACAAAGCGGTACAAAAGGGGGTGGTGATGGACGGAGTATCAGAACCAATCAAACACTCACACCCAGTCAACAGATCTGGGTTTGATCCATCACCGTTCTTTAGCCCACTCTGCCACCCCAGTTCAGACATGGCCATATGCAAATCAGTCTGACCCTGTGCCTCATGGGAACAGTCCAGCCCGAACTGCCAAGCCATGCCTTCCCTGGACCGTAAACAAGCTTCCTAGGACCAGTCTCTGGCATTTCAGCCATCTTCAGCCAGGCTTGCTTGAATCCAGTGGCAAAGTGAGCAAGGGACTCATGTCTGAGCATACCCTGCCAACTTATGGCGAACAAAGCGGTACAAAAGGGGGTGGTGATGGACGGAGCATCAGAACCAATCAAACACTCACACCCAGTCAACAGATCTGGGTTTGATCCATCACCGTTCTTTAGCCCACTCTGCCACCCCAGTTCAGACATGGCCATATGCAAATCAGTCTGACCCTGTGCCTCATGAGGACAGTCCAGCCCGAACTGCCAAGCCATGCCTTCCCTGGACTGGAAACAAGCTTCCTAGGACCAGTTTCTGGCATTTCAGCCTTCTTCAACCAGGCTTGCTTGAATCCAGTGGCAAAGTGAGCAAGGGACTCACGTCTGAGCATACCCTGCCAACTTATGGCGAACAAAGCGGTACAAAAGGGGGTGGTGACGGACGGAGCATCAGAACCAATCAAACACTCACACCCAGTCAACAGATCTGGGTTTGATCCATCACCGTTCTTTAGCCCACTCTGCCACCCCAGTTCAGACATGGCCATATGCAAATCAGTCTGACCCTGTGCCTCTTGGGAACTGTCCAGCCCGAACTGCCAAGCCATGCCTTCCCTGGACCGGAAACAAGCTTCCTAGGACCAGTTTCTGGCATTTCAGCCGTCTTCAGCCAGGCTTCCTTGAATCCAGTGGCAAAGTGAGCAAGGGACTCACGTCTGAGCATACCCTGCCAACTTATGGCGAACAAAGCAGTACAAAACGATGGATTTAGGCCCAGATCTCTGTACTGGGGTGAATGTATGACATTGTTCTGCATTCTGTCCATCAATTGTTGTTGTTGCATTTGTCACCCCGAGTGGGAAGGGTATGCCCAGACGTGGGTCCCATGCTCTCCATGCCACTGGAATCAAGCTATCCTGGCTGAAGAGGGGTGAAACCCCGAAACCGGTCCTAGGATGCTTGTTTCCAGTCCAGGGAGGATCTGGCTTGGCAGTTTGGGCTGGACTGTACCCATGAGGCCCAGGGTCAAGACTGATTTGCATATGGCTGGGTTCAAACTGGAACGGCATGGTGAGCAAAAAAACGATGGATTTAGGCCCAGATCTCTGTACTGGGGTGAATGTCTGACATTGTTCTGCATTCTGTCCATCAATTGTTGTTGTTGCATTTGTCACCCCGAGTGGGAAGGGTATGCCCAGACGTGGGTCCCGTGCTCTCCATGCCACTGGAATCAAGCTATCCTGGCTGAAGAGGGGTGTAACCCCGAAACCGGTCCTAGGATGCTTGTTTCCAGTCCAGGGAGGATCTGGCTTGGCAGTTCGGGCTGGACTGTACCCTTGAGGCACAGGGTCAAGACTGATTTGCATATGGCTGGGTTCAAACTGGAACGGCATGGTGAGCAAAAAAACGATGGATTTAGGCCCAGATCTCTGTACTGGGGTGAATGTATGACATTGTTCTGCATTCTGTCCATCAATTGTTGTTGTTGCATTTGTCACCCCGAGTGGGAAGGGTATGCCCAGACGTGGGTCCCGTGCTCTCCATGCCACTGGAATCAAGCTATCCTGGCTGAAGAGGGTTGAAACCCCGAAAATGTCCTAGGATGCTTGTTTCCAGTCTAGGGAGGATCTGGCTTGGCAGTTCGGGCTGGACTGTACCCATGAGGCACAGGGTCAAGACTGATTTGCATATGGCTGGGTTCAAACTGGAACGGCATGGTGAGCAAAAAAACGATGGATTGAGGCCCAGATCTCTGTACTGGGGTGAATGTATGACATTGTTCTGCATTCTGTCCCTTAATTGTTGTTGCATTTGTCACCCCGAGTGGGAAGGCTATGCCCAGACGTGGGTCCCGTGCTCTCCATGCCACTGGAATCAAGCTATCCTGGCTGAAGAGGGGTGAAACCCCGAAACCGGTCCTAGGATGCTTGTTTCCAGTCCAGGGAGGATCTGGCTTGGCAGTTGGGGCTGGACTGTACCCATGAGGCACAGGGTCAAGACTGATTTGCATATGGCTGGGTTCAAACTGGAACGGCATGGTGAGCAAAAAAACGATGGATTTAGGCCCAGATCTCTGTACTGGGGTGAATGTATGACATTGTTCTGCATTCTATCCATCAATTGTTGTTGTTGCATTTATCACCCCGAGTGGGAAGGGTATGCCCAGACGTGGGTCCCGTGCTCTCCATGCCACTGGAATCAAGCTACCCTGGCTGAAGAGGGGTGAAACACCGAAACCGGTCCTAGGATGCTTGTTTCCAGTCCAGGGAGGATCTGGCATGGCAGTTCGGGCTGGACTGTACCCATGAGGCACAGGGTCAAGACTGATTTGCATATGGCTGGGTTCAAACTGGAACGGCATAGTGAGCAAAAAAACGATGGATTTAGGCCCAGATCTCTGTACTGGGGTGAATGTATGACATTGTTCTGCATTCTGTCCATCAATTGTTGTTGTTGAAGCTGAATTTGGTAAGCCTGAAATGCATTTCCTTGGTAACTCTCACATTAGAATTAATAGCTGAATTTCATGTGTGCTGTGAAATTAGTTTTTTCTCACTGAGAAGGGTCAAGCTACACAAAACCCAGGTATAGACTCTGAGGAAGATGGTAATATTGCGAGTGATTTAGAGTCTGACTCAGCAGAAGTGACTGGTGTGGAAATTAGTTGTGTGTAGTCAAGGAAGAAGGATGCCACACATGCAACGTGGCCTGTGAGACAGAAAAGAAGGAACCTTAGACTTGCATCTGAAAGAGATCTTGCACCAATAAGTGAATCTTCTGGGTGTGATCTGAGGGAGTCTGAGCAAACCACAGGAAGTGTAAGAAGGTCCAGGAGGGCAAGAGTGCTGTGTCGGAGATAAACCTCTTCCGAGTCGACTTATCTAGTTACCAATGCAGGAGAGAGAAAGGTCCGAGACTTCGATACTGATTGTTGAGATCCTGCTGAGAGTTTCTGAAATAGAGGCTAATGCAATTTTGTCATGGACTGTGCTTTGTTCAATAAGGTTGAGTGAATGGTTTACGGACTCCAAATGCTGGAAGACATCGAATTTTCGAGTTTTGGAGCCTCCTCAGTAGAGTAAAGCATTGAGAGCAGAACTGTTACAGTGAGTCGTTAAGGAGATTGGCTCTGAACTCATAATGGATATAAATTGAACATTTGAACTGTAAATAAAAGTTGCTTTAAGGAAGATAACCTAGACCCAAGTGGAAGGCGAATAAAAATTGGAACTTTTCATTAGAAGAAGAAAGAAGACTTAGGAAATCTTCAAACTATGTACATATTTTGCCAAAGACTGTTATAAGAACTTTCTAAGATCAAAAATTAAGTTGCTCAAAGACTTTGGTGCTGGTACATAAGAGGCGGAGGAAAGAGACTCTGTGTGTTGATTCTCTTACAGCTACAATCTGAGCCACTTTGAAAATGAAGTCTGGATATTCGAACCATAGACACAAATGAATTATAGTTACACTTATTATAGGAGTAATCTTAGAGAAAGCTGAAGTCATTACTGAGTCCATTTTAAGAGCACACAAAGTTGAGGAACAGGGAGTGGGAGTACCTGGGACACCCACACCTACCACTGCTGCCTCAAAAGAGAGCACACTAGGATCTGATAAAGGCTTAATTGAGCAAACTAGTTGCTTTCTGCATTTAATTATCTGCAGGTGATTATACATCGAATGCTAAGCTGTTGTACGAATATGTGAATACTATAGATGTGAGAGATTTTTATGTGTGCACGCAATTGCCTGCTTCAGTTGAGGAAGGGATTATATATCATCACCTACCCTTGATGCATGCATTAGCTGTAGTTTGCTCCTCAGCATGTTTTATGGAAAGGGTCATTACGAGTTCTATTTCTTGAACTATGATTTGGTACTCTCTGAAGTTCCAGTTTACAAACACCTGGACAAATATGATTATTGCAAGCAAGAAGAGAAAATGGGAAAGTATTTTGTACCCATGTTAACATTTGATACTGCTTATGCACATAGACACAACTTAACCTGCAGATTAACAGACATAGAAAAGAAATGTATAGGTCAAGTAGAGGATAGACATAGCGGTTTAACTGTTAGGCTTGATAATAGAGAAGGAAAATGTTAATGTACCAAGGAGGAATTAGCTCACAAGGCTAAGAGAAGCCATGGTCCTACAGCTCTAGATTGGGAACAACGAGGCAAGCTTTGTATTCGTCAAGTTCAGAGTCATTATGATACTGTTTTCGTGGGACAGAGTGTGTGTGACCACATTTTTCTAATTGATGGTTCCTTGAAGAAGTTTCTTTAAGAAGCTGTGCAAGTGGTGCCAGGAGTATATATTCTGTGTGGGAAGAATGCATATATACGGCTTCCGAACAATTGGTATCGTACTTGTTATGTAGCTGTTGTATTTCCAAAGATATATCACGTGGAAGATTTGGAAAGTCTGGAGGGAAAAACGAACCAAAGAGAGGAGCGTAGATTGAGTGCTAGTGAAATTGTGGGCGATATGTTTGGAGCGACGATACCTAGTTTGGGTGTGGTTCTGAATGACATCAAGATCAGAAAGCTGTCTACCATTGTAGATAAGTTGTCAGATAAAAGAGCTCAGTCATTGCTACTTATAGATGGAGAAATGGGTTGTATAAGAGCGATGGTGATGCAAAACTGTCTTGGTTTAGATGTGCTCTTGGCAAAAGAATGCAGAGTCTGCCAGATGCTGAAGGTCCACCAGTGTTGTACTTACATTCTTGATAAAAGTAAAGATCTGAGGGAATATATAAGTGACATCACTGAGTTACATCATGAGATACGTGATCTGGCTGCTGTGAGAGTTTGGGACAAGATTGGAAAGGGATTTGGCGCAGTTGGAAGTTGGTTTGCTGAGCTGGATGAAGGAGTTCTTGGATATATCTTAAAGCCAGTCATAATTGTTGTGGTCTGAGTTATCATATTGCTAGGTATGATAAGAGCATACAAATGGCACAAGGCGAGTAAAATGGAGGACTCCTTTAGAGAGAGAGAGATAGAGAAAGGTAGAAAGACTGCAGGACAGTCAGTATGAGAATCTGAAACGGTTGGAGGAGTTCAGACAGAGGAGATTAGCCACAACATTTGTTTAGATCAGTCTACTCTACAGGGATTTAAAGTGTTTTGTGATGACTCAATGTCATCGGAGGGGGGAACTGATGTGGCTGAAATCACATTTTATTTTCAGGGATCCATTATAATCACACGCATAGAGCACACCCATATATTATCCCGTGTTGTAATAACATGAAGTGTTATAATTGGGGAGCGTATTAACCTGAAACGTGATGTGCTTAAGCCAATGTGAAAGGAATATGGAGAATTAACGTAGAAAGTGAATGTAACAAGCAGATAACAATAACTTGAAGACATTGTGTTGTAAAACTGAGAATTATACATGTATTAAACATGTTCATTAATTTTGTCATTTTACATGTAGGTAAATGTATTTAATTGAATGTGCCTTATTTTCTATGAAAATTCGTAAAGTTCATATGTTGGCTTCTTATGTTAGCTGAAATTTGTAGGCCTGAAATACATTTCCCTGAAAACTCTTGCTTTAGAATTAATAGCTGAATTTCATCTGTGGAATTTGTTCTTTCCCAAGCTTTGGGTTGCTGGTGAAAGTAGCACTCTTTTTAGCTAGAATAATTTCTTTGTTTATTAGTCAGGCAAGGAGAGAAGATGTTACATTGTAAAGTTGATAAAGAAAGGCTGTTGTGTTTCACACAGGAGAAGGCCTAGGAACCAAGGTCAACTTGTTGCTACTCGAATATACCGTTATCCCATGTTTAACTACGTTTAAGATCATATTCAAAGCAGATGGCGTGACCCGCAGAGACTCTTGGGAAAGATACCTGAAATATTGGGATTCAGCAGTGGTCCGTGGAGGTAACAGCGGTGGGGCGGTGGGGCCATGTAAAGGTGGATTTTGAGGGACGATGCTGAGGGAATATTCATTTTTTATTTATTTTTCTATTGGCATCATCCCTCGAAATCCCCCCTTACTTGGCCCCACTGCTGTTACCTGCATGGGAAAGAGCCCCACTTCTTCTTCCACCTTCGGAGAGAGAGCATCTTAGAACACGATCTGTCTCTTTAGCTTCATGCTACATGACCCATTGGTTGTAGAGAGACTTATTAGGGAGACTCCACAGACTGAAACCTTTTAACTTTTGTTTCTGAAGATGCTGAAGTAGAGATGTCACTTAGGGGATAGATACATACTTTTTACTCACCAACCGTCGATGCAGTGGTATTTGGACTCATGCTTTCTGATCCTCTGTATCCTGTTTCTTGCCCTAGATGTCTTATTTATGCTATATTGCCTCAATTAGATATGCAGATTTGGTTGCATGCTGATTCCGATGTATATCTACACTCTCATCTTGAGGTGTCTTTATGTCCAGTTGTTTTTGGAATTGCAATAAACTAACTAACCATGCAGAATTGTTTGTGGTCATTAGGTGTCCAAGGGATTTCTCGATGATTTGATTGACAATATTAACAAATGTTCTCCCCTTTACGCTTTCATACAGCTAAAAAGAGCCATTGGATTGTGACTCTAGAATAAGTCCAGAACATTATGGGCCCAGCTCTTTCATCAACCCACCTTCCATCGTTGCTTAGAGTGGCAGCATATGCTCACTCTACTTCCTATATTGTCTTGTATTTTTGCTCTATTCACATCTTGTGCAGTGCAAATGTAGTGCTTTGTGCATTTGTGCATCATTTATACAAGTCATACGGTAATCATATTAATCTGTGTGCATTGTAATAATTGCCTAACAGTAGGCAAGAGCCACACATATATTCAAATGTAATCATTTTATTTACTCATAGTAACTGTGCTTGTTGGGAAGCAATTTTGACGTAAAGTTCGCCTAACTTTGTAACCCGACCAGTGTAAATGAATTTAATTTCTTTAAAATGCTTTGCCCTTGTTTTGTTTTTGTCTTCTCTGCAGGTGTCCTATTGTGTGCCTTGATAGCTAGAATAGACTTATTTTTTACTTATTAGACTGATTGGTAGCTGGAACCTACTGAGAAATTGCCTTTGGACATGGAGACGGTTGTGGTGGGAGAGGTCCTTATGTACCAGGCAGACCCATGTTACATTAAAGGTTGCCCAGATGGTTGCTCCTTTGTTTGGAGCTGGGAACCTGGGACGTTTATCTGCTACCAGAGAATGGTTGCCTTTGATTGGTCTGATTTTGGGAACTGAAATGGAGAGTTCTCTAGAAGATTCTTTAATGCTTTAATTATGTGCTCCTTAGAAAAGTCCTGTCTGACTTTGCTGAGAGAAGATCTCTTCTCAACACAACTGATTTCCCGTGCTATAGTTTTGAACTTTATGCTTGAACACTCATACTTTTTCCCCTTGAACCTTAAACTTGGTTCGTCTGGTGCTGACACCTTCCTCATTGAAATTCCCCTTATGACTTTTGAGGCTTTATTTAGAATAAGGAAGTTCCTTTATGGAGCCTGCTTGGTTAATATTTTGCTTGCTATATGTATTGTTATTTTGCATCAATTTCCTTATAATACACAGATTTAGACTGCAGTATCATTTAAATATGTATACTCCTACAACAATTTTGCTGATTGATTTAACTTGTGGGCTGAACTAAATTGCTAATAAGGTTTTGACAACATCCTCTTCGTCATTTCTGAAGAACCATGTTGGTTTCACTGTACTTAAAAAATAAAATAAAAAACTTTATTGCAGTTTTTATACATGCAGTCCATATCCAAATACATGAGGGTGTGATAATGGATGATCTATCACTTTGAGCATTACAGTACACGTAATGTGAACTGAGCAGTATCACTTTTCCATTAAGGAATACATGTCTTGCAAATGTAACCCTGTTCCCTCTTCCCTCCCCCAAACAATTGTCTGCTATTCTCCTAACATTAGTGTGATGTTGTGAGGTCGTGGTCAACACAAAACACTTAGGGCCTCATTACGATGTCGGTCGGAGAGGCTCCAAATGGCATTCAGTTCATCCGAATTGGTGTTGGAAGCCTTGTGTCCGAACGACTCTGTAACATTTCCAACTGCCCAATTACAATAGTCAGAAACTGTTCGGTGGTTCCGACTCGGTTCTGACTGGTATTTGCTGAAACTAAGTCGGTCAGAGTCAACTCGAACGGCTCTAGGGACCGCGTTTCTGACCAAGTGTTAGACCTGTCAGCCCTTTGGGTGGTCCCTCCTCATCATTATTTATTTTGTCCCACTTTTGCCTCAAACCCTGTTGTAATTTTTCCTTTTTGGGAACCACCAGACTTTTTAGTGTTGATGCAGGGTCAGGGAGCCATTTTCCCTACCCCTGGAACTTCTGTCTGAGGGCCTGAGACACAAAATGGTGGCCACCCATTGTCACCTGTGACATCACCAGAACACACTAGAGGTTTCTAGAACCTTCTGCAACATTCTAGAACCCTGGGATAGAGGGAGGCAGTTTAGAATGTTGGGAAGCCATCTCAGGTTGACAGTTGGCAGTTGGCAGTTGGCACTTGACTAGAGAGGAGAGAGGACAGAGATTCAGAAGGAGGAAGGAGTGAGGCAGCAGGGGTGGAAACCAGTGCTTGGAGTGGGGTCCAGAAACCCACCCTTGATGCTAGTCCCTACTGACCAAGCCCAGCCTAGAGCCCTGTGTGGGACCAAGACCAGAAAAACCATCTTAAGGACCTAAATATTGTGAACAGGCCTTACAAAGGAAGAACAGCAAGTTCCTGACCTGTACAGCAGTGACCTCCTGGAGTCCTGACGTCGAGTAGCCTGGAGACCTGGAGCCCGAGGTGGAGAAGCGGCGCTGACAGAAAGCAGACGTCGTACCCGGAGCCGCCAGAGGTCGAGAGAGGGCGCCGACAGAGGTCGTGGAGAGTCACCGGAGGTCGAGTAAGAAGTCACCTGAGGTCGAGGTGAGGCGTCGACGGGGGAGTGAAGTCCGCCCTCCGGAGTCGCCGGAAACCAAGGTGAAGCGCGCAGGAGGACGGGAGTGGAGTTCGCACTCTGGAGTCGCCTGAGGTCAAGGCGAAGCGCGCAGGAGGTCGGGAGTGGAGATCGCACTCCGGAGTCGCCGGAACCCGAGGTGGAGCCGACGGAGGTCGGGAGTGGAGGTCGCACTCCGGAGACACCCGGAAGCGGGGAGACCGTGACCCTGTGACGCCGGAATACGACATCGAGCCAAGGCCGCCCAGCGACATCGATCCGGAGCCGCCTCACGGCATCGACCCGGCGTCAGGTAAAGCAGATCGACGCGACATCGAACCGAGGCCGCCCAGCGACATCGAACCGGAACCGCCAGACGGCATCGACACGGCGTCAAGTGGAACAGATCGACGCGACATCGAACCGGAGCCGTCCAGCGACGTCGACCCGGCGCCGAGCGGAGCCGATCATCGTGAAAAGGGCAGTAAGTGGTAGAAAGGGCATCTGAGGCCCTGTGGAGCCCTAAAAGACCATTCTAGGGGCTAGAGGGGTGTTAGAACCAGCCTGGGAGTGCCAGGGGTGAACTGAGACTGGTGTAGTGACCTCTGTGAGGGGTTGTGTATTGTGGGGGAGCCAGATCCATAGGTTACCCTTAATCTACCTCAGTCCAGGCCCAGCCTTGACCAATCTAGGTGGGACACCCCCCATGTCATCCAAATGACCACAAGCTGTACTTGGGCATAGTGAAACCAGACTACCTCATAAATGTGATCTGATTTGCAATTGTTATTGATTGCTTATATTATTTATTGAAGGTGTTGTATTTATTGTCTGACAGTATTTATTTGCCCTCTGTATTTATTGCACCGATATTTATTCCTTGCCTATTTATGACCTGATCCTATTTATTGAAACCCCACTGTGGTACTATTTATTTAACCTGCTCATTCCAGGAAAAGTCTTATTGTATTGTATTGTATTGTATTTATTTTATGAAACCTGCAACTAAGAGAAAAAGATAAAGACAAACTAACTTTCTTTCATAATTTTTACGGTGTAGTGTCGTTTTTGGAACGGATGAACGCATGGTTATTGTGAGGGTGTGACGTACGCTTAACACGGTGCCTGTCTTCCTGACCGCTCGAGCCAAGCTACCGTTGTGCTTGGAAACCTGGTGACTGCCCGGTTTCCAACATAAAATTGGTGTTCAGCGGTGGGATTGAGCTGTGCTTGCGTCCACTCGACAATAACTGTGGGTAGTCCATAGGCCTACACTGGGAGTTTTCTCCAAGCGGACTTCCTAATTTTGAGTTTTGTTTTTTCCAAATTTACTTCTGGTGGTGGGAGGAGGTATTACAAAAGGTACCCCCCTGCATAGCTTCTGTAAGCAACTGTCTTCTAACCTGAGTGGGCAAAATGGAGTTTGTATTGGAGGATGTGGAAACCTACACTGTGGCCCAACTCAGAGAGTTTTGTGAGCGAGAGGGGGTGTTTTGTCCCCAAGGAGCAAAGAAGGGTGAACTCCAGACCAGCTTGAGGGCTTGGGGGGAGGCACGGCGAGAAAGTAAGGTTGAGAAGGAGGACAGGGATGGAGAGCCTGACAGCGAGGGGGCGGGTTTGTACCAACCTGAGGTGGGGAACCTAGTAGAGGGGACCAGAACACCTTCAAGGAAGGGCAGCAGTGTCTCTAGCCACGGCTTACTAGAAGCAGAATTCACTGACCGGAGGGAGAAAAGACAGCTCACATGGGATTTGGCGAAGCTGGAGAATGAAAAAGAGGAACGGAGGATGGCTCACGAGTTGAGGCTCAGGGAGATAGATCTCCAGATCCTACGGGTCGGGGAACACACTGTTCCTAGTGGTGGCAGCGAAGAAAAAGAAGTCACCAGGGAATCCAAACCCTATTTGCCAAAGGACATAGTAGCTAGTTATAGTGCGGGTGATGATATCGCCAAGTGGCTAGCGGCCTATGAGATCTCATTAAGGGTCCATGGGGTTCCAGAGAAGTATTGGGGAGGGGGATTGTATAAATACATGCCTCCAGCTGGTAGGGATACATTATTGGCCCTAGAGCAGGATGAGCAGACCCACTACCCCACCATGAAAGTGGCGCTCGTGAGAAAGTTTGGACTAACACCCGAGAAGTACAGACAGAAGTTCCGGGGTAGCCACAAACTGGGCACACAGAATTGGGTGGATTTCCTGGACTATGCAAAGAAGGCATTAGAGGGTTGGATACAAGGCAGTGAGGTGAGGAACTACGAGGGGTTGTTTGATTTAATGTTGAAGGAACACCTGCTCGAAAAATGTTTCCCTGAACTGCGTCAACACCTGGTGGATAGCAAGCTGACCAATCCCCGGAAGCTTGCTGAGGAGGCGGACATTTGGGCTAGTACCCGGGTGTCCACAAGGGGGACCGGAGGGGACTCTCAAAAGACCGGACAGGGCGCCCCCCAGAAGAAAGAGGGAGGGGAAAAGAAAACGGAGTTCTCTAAAGGCCCCCAAAATAGTTCCCAAGGGAAGGGAACAGGATTCACCCCTAGGGCTAACCCACCCAGAAACCCTAATCCTGGCCAGAGTCAGCAGCCAAGGGTTGTCCATTGCTACGAGATGTGAAGTGCCCGAAAAGACCACCCCCTCCCATCGGAGGAAAGACCCCCGGAGTAGCTAGTGTAGTGCTCGGGGAGGAGATGCCCTTAGGTAAGGGAAGGGAGTGGGCGGGTGTCACTTTAGTGTCCCTGGGAGAACGGGAGATGGTTCCTAAGATCCAGGTGCCCGCAAATACCACAAAGTATGGGCAATGGGTCACCATCAACGGCCAAAGAGGGGAGGCTCTGAGAGACACAGGAGCCAGTATGACTATGGTACGTAGCCAGCTGGTGTCTCCAGAGCAGGTGATTCCCCATGTACTCCACCCTGCCGCGATGGCTGACGGCAGAATGGGCCACTATACGGTGGCCGAGGTTCCATTTGAATGGGAAGGGGTTGCAGGGTTACTTCGAGTTGCCGTAAGCCCTGCCGTGCCAGTCGATTGTCTGCTGGGGAATGACATGGAGCATAATGCTTGGAAGGAGGTGGAATACCGGACTCATGCTGAGATGCTGGGTACACCTGACTGGGCCTGTGTCAGCACAAGGTCTGCGACTACCCGGAGGGGGAGTTCATTTAGGCGGGAGCCTGGAACCAAGGCACCGCCAGCTGCCAATCAAGGGAAGAACCGAGGACAGGAGGAGCCTGCCTCGGCATCCGCGCCCCGTGTGACGGATAGGCCACCGGAGGAGGTGGACCAGGAGTCCGCGGAGGGGGATGTTACCAAACTGGAGAACCTACCCATCCCGGCCGAGTGGCACGTGGAGGGAGGGCCGACCAGGGAGGAATTCTGCAAGGGCCAGAAGGAGTGTCCTACCCTTGAGGGACTGAGGCGACAGGCCGAAGCCCAGGCAGCAGGGAACGTTGAGGGGAACTATAATATTTACTGGGAGGATGGCCTCCTCTACAGTGAACCCAAGGCGCCCATGCACGGATCGTCACGGGCCTTGGTAGTCCCTCAACGTTACCGAGCCTTCCTTCTGGAATTGGCTCATGAGATCCCCTTGGCAGGACACCTGGGGCAAGACAAAACCTTTGCCCGTCTTGTCCCACACTTTTATTGGCCTCAGATGAAAGTGTCGTCCGACACCTACTGCCGGACGTGTGTGTCTTGTCAAGCCAGTGGGAAAACAGGGGTGAAGCTGAAAGCTCCCCTGGAACCACTTCCTGTCGTTAGCACCCCCTTTGAAAGGGTGGGCATCGACATTGTGGGTCCGTTAGATCCACCTACTACAGCTGGTCACAGGTTTATCCTGGTTTTGGTGGATCATGCCACACGGTACCCAGAGGCTATACCTCTGAGGACCATTACTGCACCTGTTGTGGCTAGGGCCCTGATGGGAATCTTTACCCGAGTGGGTTTTCCCAAGGAAGTTGTGTCCGACAGGGGGACCAACTTCATGTCAGCATACCTGCGGGCGATGTGGAAGGAGTGTGGAGTGACCTACCGGTTCACCACTCCTTACCACCCCCAGACCAATGGTCTGGTGCAGAGGTTCAATAAAACCTTGAAAGGCATGATCAGAAGTCTGCCTGAAAGCCTGCGGAGGAAATGGGACGTCCTCCTACCCTGTCTATTGTTCTCTTACAGGGAAGTGCCACAAAAGGGAGTGGGCTTCAGCCCCTTCAACCTTTTGTATGGGCACCCTGTGCGTGGACCTCTCAGCCTGGTGAGAGACGGATGGGAAAGAACTCCCAGAAAGCTTCCCCAGGACGTGGTGAGCTACATGCTGGCCTTCCGGAGCCAAATGGCTAAGTTGTGGAAGCAAGCTTCTGACAACTTGGAAGCCAGCCAAGCAGTAATGAAGGCGTGGTATGACCACAATGCTCACCCGGTGGAGTTGGAGCCTGGCCAGAAGGTGTGGGTGATCGAACCAGGAGAGCTTAGTGCCCTCCAGGATCGCTGGTCAGGACCCTTTGAGGTGTTGGAGAAGAAGGGTAAGGCTACCTACTTGGTGGACCTGAAGACCCCTCGTCAGCCCCTACGGGTGCTGCATGCCAACCGCCTCAAACCCCACCATGAGAGGCCCGAAGTCATATTGTTAATGGTGACTGACGGAGCAGAGGACGTGGAAAGCGAGCCTCTCCCCTACTTATTTGCGTCTCAAGAAAAGGATGGGTTGGTGGAGGGAGTGATTCTCTCCCCGTCCCTAACTCCTGAACAGCAGGAGGACTGCCGCCAGGTCTTGGGGCAGTACTCTTCGTTGTTCTCCCTTGTTCCGGGTAGGACTCACCTGTGCGTCCATGACGTGGACACAGGAGACAGCCCACCTGTGAAGTCAAAGATCTACCGGATGACACACAAGGTGAAGGCCAGCATTCACAGTGAAGTCACTAAGATGCTGGAGCTAGGAGTGATTGAACCTTCCAGCAGCCCCTGGTCCAGTCCGGTGGTACTAGTACCAAAAGCTGCACCACCGGGGGCCCAACCGGAACTGAGGTTCTGTGTGGACTACCGGGGACTGAACTCAGTGACCAAGACTGATGCTCATCCGATACCAAGAGCGGATGAACTGATTGACCGGCTGGGAGCTGCCCAATATCTGAGTACCTTTGACCTTACTTCCGGGTACTGGCAGATCTCTCTGACTGATGGAGCTAAGGAAAGGTCAGCCTTCTCCGCGCCCAAGGGCCTCTACCAGTTCTGCGTGATGCCCTTTGGGCTCAAGAACGCACCTGCCACGTTTCAGCGTCTGGTGAACCAGATCCTCGCCGGAATGGAGAGTTTCTCTGCTGCTTATCTGGACGACATTGCCGTCTTCAGTGACAGCTGGGAGGATCACTTGCGTCACCTGCAAGCTGTTCTCCAGGCCCTGAAACACGCTGGGTTAACGATCAAGGCCAGTAAATGCCAGATCGGGCAGGGGTCGGTAGTGTACCTTGGACACTTGGTGGGTAGGGGAGCGGTGCAACCACTCCAGGCGAAAATCGAGACAATCATGGCCTGGGAACCCCCAAGACTCAGACTGAGGTCCGAGCTTTTCTGGGCCTCACCGGATATTACCGCCGCTTCGTGAAGGGGTACGGTACCATTGTGGCCCCCCTCACGGAGCTTACGTCCAAGAAACAACCTCGACGGGTAGTCTGGACGGAGGCTTGCCAGCAGGCCTTTGTGAAACTTAAGCAAGCCATGTGCGAGGCCCCGGTCTTAAGGGCCCCAGATTTTTCCAAGGAGTTCATTGTCCAGACAGATGCATCGGAACATGGCATTGGGGCAGTGTTATCGCAACTCAATGAAGAAGGTCTGGATCAACCCGCGGTCTTCCTATCCCGGAGACTACTTCCTAGGGAACAGAAGTGGAGTGCAATAGAGCGTGAAGCCTTTGCAGTGGTATGGGCTCTGAAGAAGTTGCGGCCATACCTGTTTGGCTCGCACTTCCTAGTTCAGACCGACCACCGACCCCTTCGTTGGCTGATGCAGATGAAGGGGGAGAATCCCAAGCTGCTAAGGTGGTCTATCTCCCTACAGGGAATGGACTTTCAGGTGGAACATCGGCCTGGAGTGGACCACGCCAATGCAGACGGTCTCTCAAGGTATTTCCGCCTTAGTGATGAGAACTCCCAAGGGGTTGGGTAGCTCTCCCCACTTTCAGCTGGGGGGGACGCGTGTTAGACCTGTCAGCCCTTTGGGTGGTCCCTCCTCATCATTATTTATTTTGTCCCACTTTTGCCTCAAACCCTGTTGTAATTTTTCCTTTTTGGGAACCACCAGACTTTTTAGTGTTGATGCTGGGTCAGGGAGCCATTTTCCCTACCCCTGGAACTTCTGTCTGAGGGCCTGAGACACAAAATGGTGGCCACCCATTGTCACCTGTGACATCACCAGAACACACTAGAGGTTTCTAGAACCTTCTGCAACATTCTAGAACCCTGGGATAGAGGGAGGCAGTTTAGAATGTTGGGAAGCCATCTCAGGTTGACAGTTGGCAGTTGGCAGTTGGCACTTGACTAGAGAGGAGAGAGGACAGAGATTCAGAAGGAGGAAGGAGTGAGGCAGCAGGGGTGGAAACCAGTGCTTGGAGTGGGGTCCAGAAACCCACCCTTGATGCTAGTCCCTACTGACCAAGCCCAGCCTAGAGCCCTGTGTGGGACCAAGACCAGAAAAACCATCTTAAGGACCTAAATATTGTGAACAGGCCTTACAAAGGAAGAACAGCAAGTTCCTGACCTGTACAGCAGTGACCTCCTGGAGTCCTGACGTCGAGTAGCCTGGAGACCTGGAGCCCGAGGTGGAGAAGCGGCGCTGACAGAAAGCAGACGTCGTACCCGGAGCCGCCAGAGGTCGAGAGAGGGCGCCGACGGAGGTCGTGGAGAGTCACCGGAGGTCGAGTAAGAAGTCACCTGAGGTCGAGGTGAGGCGTCGACGGGGGAGTGAAGTCCGCCCTCCGGAGTCGCCGGAAACCAAGGTGAAGCGCGCAGGAGGACGGGAGTGGAGTTCGCACTCCGGAGTCGCCTGAGGTCGAGGCGAAGCGCGCAGGAGGTCGGGAGTGGAGATCGCACTCCGGAGTCGCCGGAACCCGAGGTGGAGCCGACGGAGGTCGGGAGTGGAGGTCGCACTCCGGAGACACCCGGAAGCGGGGAGACCGTGACCCTGTGACGCCGGAATACGACATCGAGCCAAGGCCGCCCAGCGACATCGATCCGGAGCCGCCTCACGGCATCGACCCGGCGTCAGGTAAAGCAGATCGACGCGACATCGAACCGAGGCCGCCCAGCGACATCGAACCGGAACCGCCAGACGGCATCGACACGGCGTCAAGTGGAACAGATCGACGCGACATCGAACCGGAGCCGTCCAGCGACGTCGACCCGGCGCCGAGCGGAGCCGATCATCGTGAAAAGGGCAGTAAGTGGTAGAAAGGGCATCTGATGCCCTGTGGAGCCCTAAAAGACCATTCTAGGGTCTAGAGGGGTGTTAGAACCAGCCTGGGAGTGCCAGGGGTGAACTGAGACTGGTGTAGTGACCTCTGTGAGGGGTTGTGTATTGTGGGGGAGCCAGATCCATAGGTTACCCTTAATCTATCTTAGTCCAGGCCCAGCCTTGACCAATCTAGGTGGGACACCCCCCATGTCATCCAAATGACCACAAGCTGTACTTGGGCATAGTGAAACCAGACTACCTCATAAATGTGATCTGATTTGCAATTGTTATTGATTGCTTATATTATTTATTGAAGGTGTTGTATTTATTGTCTGACAGTATTTATTTGCCCTCTGTATTTATTGCACCGATATTTATTCCTTGCCTATTTATGACCTGATCCTATTTATTGAAACCCCACTGTGGTACTATTTATTTAACCTGCTCATTCCAGGAAAAGTCTTATTGTATTGTATTGTATTGTATTTATTTTATGAAACCTGCAACTAAGAGAAAAAGATAAAGACAAACTAACTTTCTTTCATAATTTTTACGGTGTAGTGTCGTTTTTGGAACGGATGAACGCATGGTTATTGTGAGGGTGTGACGTACGCTTAACACGGTGCCTGTCTTCCTGACCGCTCGAGCCAAGCTACCGTTGTGCTTGGAAACCTGGTGACTGCTAACCCGGTTGCCCGGTTTCCAACACCAAGCAATTGCGATGTCGAATTAAGACAGCCTTTCCTAATTGGTCTGTCCGAAATAGATTTGCTGTCGGAATCCAACTTTGGGGGCCCGTAGCAGGCCCCCTTTCACCAGGAGGCTTGGGTCCTATCTTACCAACCATGCATGGGATGCCCGCCGCAGGGTGCAAGGTTTTCTGCACCCACCCCTTTCTTCAATGGGAGCCTGTGTAGTCGGTTGGAGCACAGGCTCCTATTGAAGTCAATGGGAGTCCAACCACACAGTGTTCGGAAACATTGTAATCAGTCGGTCGGACTCCCTGAATCAGATTTAGTCGAACACCATTCTGAGATCGAGTCGGTTGAAATGCTTTCTGACTGACATCGTGATGAGGCCCTTAAAGTCTATGAGCCATGTAGGTAGGGCCTGCTATTGCTCACAGCCGCAAGCTAAAGTAAGGCATCAATGCATGAAGTAACACCCACCCAGAATATGTGTAGAAACAAGAACAGAAGGAGGAGAAAGTGAGGTTTGGTAGGGTACTCTTTGGGGGACGACATCTCTTGTGCAGACTCATGTGGGCATTAGGATGTTGTGTGGCTCTAGTGTACACTGTCCCCTTTTCTGTCCTGCACTTTAAATGCTTTTAATAGAGAATCCCATTCCAGAGATATCAGCTTCTTCCGTAGTCCTCTACATTCTTCGTGAAGAATTGCAGAACTCTCCGCCAATCCCCAATGTGCAACCTCCTCCCGCCACCAAGCAACTAAGGGGACCCGTGTGGATTTCTAGTGTCTTGTCTGCAGCCGTTTTGATAGCAGTAAAGTTACATTTGCGAACCGAGAAGTCACCTTGGTAGTCTTAGGTCTGAAATATAAATCTAGGATACACTGTTCTAGTGTACGCAAATGGTCCTTCACTGTAAGGGATCATCCCTACTTGCGACCAGTAAGCGGCCAGTGACGGACAGGCCCACAACATGTGTACAAGATCTACATTGAGTGCGTGGCATCTGGGGCCATGGGGAACATAACAATAATTTTAGGGGGTGTGAGGCAGGCCCTATGGAATATAAAAAACTATATGCATTCAAAACACAAATTGGGTAAAACCTTTTTAGGGGACTGCAAAAGAAAGGACAATTCAGTGATCTCCCTGTTAGTTTCCACCTCCCACCTGTGTCTGAGGGCATCTAATAACAGGCCAAGATGAACAGGGAGTCCACAATACAGGCATCTGATCAGGTGTCTGCTGTGACCCATTGTATGTAGTGCCTGTAACAACTCATGCATCATGGCACGGTGCCATCTGGAGACCAATTCCGGTGAACAAAGCCAACAATGCTAGCATGTGTTAAGAACAGTGTGTCCGGCAATCCTTGAGTCTGCGTAAACTCGGTTGTGGCATTAATGAACCATCTGCGAAGAGTGAGCCAACGGACAGCACTTCCCCTTGCTTCCACGGATGTAACACTCCAGCTGTCAAGAGGCCAAAGGGAGTTGGGAAGCCGTACAAAGGTATATTAGCGGCATATGGCACCAATGAGATCATGTAGTTCATGACGAGTTTCCAATAACAGAAAGGTATGCGTAGTAAAAGGAGGTACCTAGCGGTTGGAGACAAGCCCAGAAAACGTAGTTTGTGCAATTTTCCACCACGGAACATGCAGGAGGTGTATCCAATTTCCTCCAGTTTGTGGTCTGACAGCTAATACACTAACCATTGTAGTTGTCCCACTACACAGTAGGACTTCAGGTCCGGGAAATCCATGCCACCCCCGTCTGGCGGTAACTGCAGCTTCTCCAGGATAAGTCTGCGATGACCGGTGCACCAAATCAGATCTATTAAAAAGGAGTTTAGCCTGCATAACACCCGAGGTGGCACTAGGGTCAGTAAATTCACAAAGTAGTATAACAGGCGGTTAAGCGTAACCATTTTGGCCAATGTTAACGAGACGGCCACATAGAGAGGCAGTGTGGTCCAAAAATCCACCTGTGATCTGGGAGGTGCGATTGTCTGGAGAAGTTTACCATCTAATATTTATTCTGACCACTGTACTCCCGCACACCAAGACAGCAAAACGATTGTATGGCTACCTGGATTTGCAGAGATTCGAACAGAACTGAGGGATCCCAATAGGTACCCCTATCCCCCACCCTCACTTATCCGAAGACCTTATTAGTCCCCGAATTAAGACATCAGCTGGGGCGCCCCACTCAGGTCATACCATAGGTCGTTCAAGTATAGGACCATATCGTCTGCATAGAGCAATATTGAATGCAGTATGCATTCTATAGAGATTCCCAACCCGCAGCCCTTTGACAGAAATACTGTGTTAAAGGCTTCACCGCTAAGACAAACAAAAGCATGGACATTGGACAACCTTGTTGTGTCCCATGTGATACCCGATATGGGACCGAAATATAGGATCCCATTTTATCTCTTGATGTAGGGGCTGAATATAGCAACCGCACCCAACAAACAGATGCTGGGGGTATCCCATAAGTGGTGAGTGCTTACAGCATGAAGTCACAACTGAGTTAATCAAATGCTTGCCTGATACTAAGGGAGAGGCATCCAGCAAATGGGCAACGTTCCTTCACTGTGTCCATAATGTGTAACAATCAGTGTATATATTTTTAGGAGGTGCTGCGACGAGGGACGAAGCCAGATTGGTCAGCATGCAATAAATGGGGGAGTAGAGGGAGCAGACGGTGCATCAGGACCTTTCTAAGGTTCTTATATTTAGTATTGAACAATGAGCGGACATGCAGTCAGGTGATTTGCCAGGCTTGAGAAGGGATGTGACTAGTGCCTAACTGGTCAAAGGGAGAAGCACCACCTCTTCTAGGGAAATATTATATAGTTTGACGAGGCGGGGAATGAGTCTCGTGGCATTTGTGGGATAAAATTCCACCAGTAGTCTGTAAGTGCCTGGTGTTTTATTCTGAGCTAGTCCCTTGATGGCTCCTCATATCTCTTTCATGGATGTGGGAGCCTCAAGGGCTTCTCGATCAGTCACCACTATCTGGGGGATCGTTAACCAAATTAGGTAGGAGCTTATTGCAGCCAGATCGGTGGAGGGTGGAGTGGTGTATAAATCAGTATAATATTCCCAAAATGCATTTTTGATTTTGAATTAGGTAGTAACTGGGCCGTGATGTGGTGTATGTATTAGGAGGATAGGGGTGAGCGACACTTCGGGTTTAGTCAAGCAGGCTAGAAGTGTGCCTGATTTGTCTGCTTCTGTATGCGTCTTCTGAGCGTAAAATCTGTGGTCTATAAGCTGGAGGTATTCTAGGAGTTCAGCATAATTTACTAGTGCTTGCTGGCGTTGAAACGCTGAGTCAGAGCTTTGTGCCTCTCCCGGCTCCTCGGTGCCCACATTATTCTCTACTCAAGTGAGTTCTCTCAAGGCCCTCCCTCGGGCACCAACCAATGCATTATTGGACGCAGCCCGCACCAACACCTTGAAAGCCTCCCATTCAATTAGTTCGAATGAGGCAGTTCTGGTACTGTCCGTAAAAGTTTTGGCAATGGTTGTTGACAGTGTGATGGAATACCACAACTTCAAACAGTAGCGGTTGGAGGCGCCATGTGGGGATCAGAGGTGGAGCCAGGCCCCTCACCACTGTAATCTCCAATGGGTTATGGTCTGATAGTGTCTTAACAAGGTATGTCAAGAAAAAATCTAAACGAATGTTTAGAAAAACAAGTGCACTACTCCGAGCCCAGGTTGGGCTATTGGTATTTGAACATAAATGGATAACGTATTATAACAAATGTTGTCTGGAAGAATAAAACAATTAATCAGAAATGACACCAATTGAGTAACATTTAAATCATCATGGTGGTTAGTTCTCCATGCTTAGAGCACAAATGAATGTCGAAGCTGAATCCATGTGTCCATGTAGTATTTACTCAATAGCCAGAAAAAGTAAACAGAACAATGTTCATTCTCAACGAGAATTCGCAGTTTCAGAAGACAAATCCCAATGCATTTCGGGCTTAAAACATAGCCCTTCGTCAGGGGAATCTCTAGAAACAAACAATATATACATATCAATTGAGAGTATGTCAAAAATTATACTACATTCAATTTAACTGTACAAGGAAAACGCAAGGGGATAACATTATAGTCATAACACCAGGAGTAAAGTGCCACCACCGCAGAAACCAGAAAAATATGGTATAAAAGCCTCGAAAAAATGTGTGTATTAAAGACAAAAAAATAATACTCAAAACAGTTCCCTATTAATAGCTACACAGACCCAATACCAGTAAAGAAACAGTGCAACACCAACACCGTAAGAAACCAAATAGATGAGTCAAAGTCGTAAAAACAAAACAAAACATACCTGCGAAAATATAATAGGTAAACCACAAACGGTGTGCCAAAAGCACAACGCAACATATACAATTAGCAATCCGGAAGTCCCACTATAAGAAATAAATGAAAATTATGCTAGAAACCTAATCGTAACGGCTCATTTCAACAACGGTCTAAGTATCCAAGATGCAAGGCTTACCCTGAAAACTCACACGAGTGAGTTTGATCGAATGGTTAACCAGCCAGAAGTATTAAAGCGCTGCCAGCGTGAGAACTCTACAAAATATCAAAACACAATTTTTAGCAAGCTGGTAAACCTCCAAGACCGCTAAAAGGTGAAAACAACATTAGCACCTACCAAATAAAACTACGTTCCACCTCGGATCACTAACAACGCTGGCTCTTCAAAAAAGCCGCCCGCGTCGGCGTGTTCTTAAATGAATATTGAAATGGAAACAGGACTAGGGCTAACAAAACTAGCGTCTCTCCCATGCCAAACGGCCGCCATATTTAAAGAGTGAATACAGTACTATCCAAATGTAAGAATGAGAGATTCACAACAGAAATGAAACAAATCAAAAATAAAAAAGAAGAGGAAGAAGAAAAAAAGGAAGAAGATAAAAAATAAAACAGAATAAAACAGAAACAGCTGGTGCATAACCAATAATGTTTTACATCAAGTAGGGGTACAAATGCAACAAACTATAAGCATTGTGCATAATTAATACATCAATACATTGCATGAAAATTGGTGGTGAGCTTTTATAAGAAACAGAACAATTCAAACTTATCGTTAAGTCCCTTTGGCAAGAGACTTTGCATGAACCAAATCCAATACGCTTCGCGCTGCAGCATAAACTTAGTCATATCTCTATCGGGACGTGGTATCACTTTCTCTAGAATACCAAATCGCAATTGTGAAATAGAATGCTTTTTTTCAAGCCAATGTGCTGCCAGGGGTGAGCTGGTGGTTTTAGTACGAATCCTACTCTTATGCTCAGTCAAACGAACCCGAATTGACCTTTCAGTTTTTCCAACATAAAACATCTCGCATGGACATTTAATGAAATAAATAACATGGTGACTGTTACAATTTGCATCAAAGTTAAGGATAATCTTTTTCCCTGTCCAGGGATGAGTTATGTGCTTGCCAGTCACGGCATTATTGCAATGTGAGCAGTTCATACAAGTAGTCATCCCTCTAAATGACGTAGTGGGTTTGACAGAAGTCTGATTCAGTAATTCCTTCAAGTTGTTTGACCTTTTGTAAGCAAATAGTGGTTGCTCAGAAAAAAGATTACCAAAATCAGCTTCATTTTGAAGTAAATCCCAGCGTTGTAGGATACTTTTTTTGATGTGATTAGAGTTTCTAGAAAAAGTAGATACAAATACTTCCCGGCTGGAAGAGGCCGGTTTGTCCTGTTTGCGAAGGAGCGATTCACGACTTTTAGTCATTGCTCGACTTTCAGCATCATTCACCAATTTCAAAGGATAACCTCTAGCTAGAAATTTGTCCTTAAATTCATGCATGGTCTGCACGCTTGACTCAGGGTCAGAGGAGATACGTCTGATCCTTAATAGTTGGGAGAAAGGCAAATGTCTTTTTAGGGACCAAGGATGAAAGCTCTGATAGTGCAAGGCGTTATTGCGATCAGTTTGTTTCTTGTATACTGCTGTCTCAATTTGAGTTCCTGTCCTTGTCAGAGTGACATCAAGATATGCGATACTTAGAGGGTCAACAGAATAAGTGAATTGGATACGAGGATTGATAGTGTTCAACTGCTGGATACATGATATTAATGCCTGTCTAGACCCCTGCCATACAACCAAAATATCATCTATGTATCGACGATACATCAAAAGATTAGATGCCCACAATGGGTTGGAAAGAATATACTCCGTTTCATATTTGAGCATGAAAATGTTGGCATAGCTAGGTGCCCCAGAAAAGCCCATCGATGTGCCATTAGCTTGAAGAAAAAAATTGCCCTTCCACTGAAAATAACTATGGAATAAACAAAAGTGTAGTAGTTCTAGTAAAAACACTTTATTGGCTCTGATGGAGTCCTGTTTAAGTAAGGCCCATTCGACAGCTTCTATCCCCTCTACGTGGGGAATCGAGGTGTACAAAGACACAACATCTATAGTACAGAAAAAGACTTCAGATGACAAAGGCAATCTCATATCTGCAACAATGTTCAACAAATGCGTGGTATCTTGTAAATAAGATGGACTAGACTGCACCACTGGTTGAAAAAAAGTATCTAAGTATCGTCCTAGTGGATCATGAATTGACCCACAACCGGAGACAATAGGTCTCAACGGGGGGTCAATTACATTTTTGTGAATCTTTGGCAGCATGTATATGGTGGGTCTACGAGGAAATCTCGTAAACAAAAACTCTCTGGTCTTAGTGTTAATCCAACCCATATCCTCAGCATTCTGTAAAATTGAATTCAATAGGGACAAAAAGGAACTTGTGGGGTCAGTAGTGAGTGGAATATAGGTGTCTTGGTCAAGTAACATTGTCTCAACTTTGGTTTCATATTGAGAACGATCCATCACAACAAGTGCCCCTCCTTTATCTGCTTTCGTAAAATAAAGAGTGATGTTAGATCTTAGAGAATTCAAGGCCATTTTTTCGCCTTTGGTCAAGTTAAAAGACACTGTTTTCGAACACGGAATGTGTTTGAGGTCCTGTTTGACTAGATTCTCAAATAGATCAATCGTTTTGTGTGAGAAAGGAGGTAGAAAGGAGCTTTTAGGTCTAAACTCTAGATTATCATCCTCTGTTGCAAGATTGGGAGTGGTTTCAATTGTGGAGAAAAAATAACGCAGGCGTAATTTTCTGGTGAATTTGAAAAGATCAACCTGAGAATCAAGAGTCCTCCCTGTGTATGATGGAACAAAGGAACAACCTTTACTGAGAACTGAAATTTGTTTAGTAGTTAAAGATTTATATGAAATATTAACTACTAATGTTTCTTCCTTCGTGAAGGTCCTGTTTTTGTCGAATCTGTGCCCTCTACGGGTTTTACGGATGGAGTTCCTGTTGGAGGTTGATTTGCCGCTGGGCTTATCTCCAAAAAAGCCACCTTCGAAGTACTTGGCCCAGTTTCAGTTGTTGCACTGTCTTGTGACTGAACATGAGTGGAAACAGGTGGACGGGACAGCTGGGTATCTGTAACCGAAGCTAAACTCTCCTCAGACGAGGTAGTTCCTTGCTTCTGCCAGTTACGTTTCTGGGCGTATACTTCCGCCCAGGTGTAGACCTCATCTAACTTATAATCAATAGTGTCCCTGCGGAATTTCCTAATTTTTCGCTCATGTATTTCTTTGGCATAATTGTCTAGTTTAAGATTTATGTCATCAAGTGTTTTGGACCAAACCTCAGGTGCCATTTGAGTTGTTAAAGTGGCCTGCAGATTTTTAATTTCAGATTCAAGCTCAACGATGACTTGTGATAGCTCTTCCACAATTAAAAGGATTAAATCCAACGAGCACTTATTGAGAATGGCGTACCATTTCTCCATGAATTTCTTGTTCATATTAAAAAGCATGGGCTTAATTGCTAAACGCAAACCCCGGGGGATCCTGCTCGCTTTATGATACTGAACAAGAGTCGTCGCGTGCAGACGCTGGTTGACTTCGCGACGCATTAAGTATTCCAATTGCCGAAGCTGTTGAAGGGTCGAACCTGTGGATGTATCGAATGCCCTTGCTTCCTTGATCAGCCCATAGATGTCACTAGCTTCAGCTGATGTGTATGCTTTCGTGTGGGCTCGATTATCTGTCAAGTGAACAATCTCTTCAAACGACATATTTACGATATGTCAACTAATCAGTGGTGCAAAGTAAGCTGCAAAGGCAGTAAAAAATTGTGAAACTGGAGACAAAAGCAGCTAGGCATGCACTCAATATTCAAATTCAAACTGTAATACAGCTAAGTACTCAAGAATAGTTAAACTTCAAACAATTATGGTGTGCACCTGAAAGATGGCACTGCCAGCCACCTACATACAACAATGTCAAGAAAAAATCTAAACGAATGTTTAGAAAAACAAGTGCACTACTCCGAGCCCAGGTTGGGCTATTGGTATTTGAACATAAATGGATAACGTATTATAACAAATGTTGTCTGGAAGAATAAAACAATTAATCAGAAATGACACCAATTGAGTAACATTTAAATCATCATGGTGGTTAGTTCTCCATGCTTAGAGCACAAATGAATGTCGAAGCTGAATCCATGTGTCCATGTAGTATTTACTCAATAGCCAGAAAAAGTAAACAGAACAATGTTCATTCTCAACGAGAATTCGCAGTTTCAGAAGACAAATCCCAATGCATTTCGGGCTTAAAACATAGCCCTTCGTCAGGGGAATCTCTAGAAACAAACAATATATACATATCAATTGAGAGTATGTCAAAAATTATACTACATTCAATTTAACTGTACAAGGAAAACGCAAGGGGATAACATTATAGTCATAACACCAGGAGTAAAGTGCCACCACCGCAGAAACCAGAAAAATATGGTATAAAAGCCTCGAAAAAATGTGTGTATTAAAGACAAAAAAATAATACTCAAAACAGTTCCCTATTAATAGCTACACAGACCCAATACCAGTAAAGAAACAGTGCAACACCAACACCGTAAGAAACCAAATAGATGAGTCAAAGTCGTAAAAACAAAACAAAACATACCTGCGAAAATATAATAGGTAAACCACAAACGGTGTGCCAAAAGCACAACGCAACATATACAATTAGCAATCCGGAAGTCCCACTATAAGAAATAAATGAAAATTATGCTAGAAACCTAATCGTAACGGCTCATTTCAACAACGGTCTAAGTATCCAAGATGCAAGGCTTACCCTGAAAACTCACACGAGTGAGTTTGATCGAATGGTTAACCAGCCAGAAGTATTAAAGCGCTGCCAGCGTGAGAACTCTACAAAATATCAAAACACAATTTTTAGCAAGCTGGTAAACCTCCAAGACCGCTAAAAGGTGAAAACAACATTAGCACCTACCAAATAAAACTACGTTCCACCTCGGATCACTAACAACGCTGGCTCTTCAAAAAAGCCGCCCGCGTCGGCGTGTTCTTAAATGAATATTGAAATGGAAACAGGACTAGGGCTAACAAAACTAGCGTCTCTCCCATGCCAAACGGCCGCCATATTTAAAGAGTGAATACAGTACTATCCAAATGTAAGAATGAGAGATTCACAACAGAAATGAAACAAATCAAAAATAAAAAAGAAGAGGAAGAAGAAAAAAAGGAAGAAGATAAAAAATAAAACAGAATAAAACAGAAACAGCTGGTGCATAACCAATAATGTTTTACATCAAGTAGGGGTACAAATGCAACAAACTATAAGCATTGTGCATAATTAATACATCAATACATTGCATGAAAATTGGTGGTGAGCTTTTATAAGAAACAGAACAATTCAAACTTATCGTTAAGTCCCTTTGGCAAGAGACTTTGCATGAACCAAATCCAATACGCTTCGCGCTGCAGCATAAACTTAGTCATATCTCTATCGGGACGTGGTATCACTTTCTCTAGAATACCAAATCGCAATTGTGAAATAGAATGCTTTTTTTCAAGCCAATGTGCTGCCAGGGGTGAGCTGGTGGTTTTAGTACGAATCCTACTCTTATGCTCAGTCAAACGAACCCGAATTGACCTTTCAGTTTTTCCAACATAAAACATCTCGCATGGACATTTAATGAAATAAATAACATGGTGACTGTTACAATTTGCATCAAAGTTAAGGATAATCTTTTTCCCTGTCCAGGGATGAGTTATGTGCTTGCCAGTCACGGCATTATTGCAATGTGAGCAGTTCATACAAGTAGTCATCCCTCTAAATGACGTAGTGGGTTTGACAGAAGTCTGATTCAGTAATTCCTTCAAGTTGTTTGACCTTTTGTAAGCAAATAGTGGTTGCTCAGAAAAAAGATTACCAAAATCAGCTTCATTTTGAAGTAAATCCCAGCGTTGTAGGATACTTTTTTTGATGTGATTAGAGTTTCTAGAAAAAGTAGATACAAATACTTCCCGGCTGGAAGAGGCCGGTTTGTCCTGTTTGCGAAGGAGCGATTCACGACTTTTAGTCATTGCTCGACTTTCAGCATCATTCACCAATTTCAAAGGATAACCTCTAGCTAGAAATTTGTCCTTAAATTCATGCATGGTCTGCACGCTTGACTCAGGGTCAGAGGAGATACGTCTGATCCTTAATAGTTGGGAGAAAGGCAAATGTCTTTTTAGGGACCAAGGATGAAAGCTCTGATAGTGCAAGGCGTTATTGCGATAAGTTTGTTTCTTGTATACTGCTGTCTCAATTTGAGTTCCTGTCCTTGTCAGAGTGACATCAAGATATGCGATACTTAGAGGGTCAACAGAATAAGTGAATTGGATACGAGGATTGATAGTGTTCAACTGCTGGATACATGATATTAATGCCTGTCTAGACCCCTGCCATACAACCAAAATATCATCTATGTATCGACGATACATCAAAAGATTAGATGCCCACAATGGGTTGGAAAGAATATACTCCGTTTCATATTTGAGCATGAAAATGTTGGCATAGCTAGATGCCCCAGAAAAGCCCATCGATGTGCCATTAGCTTGAAGAAAAAAATTGCCCTTCCACTGAAAATAACTATGGAATAAACAAAAGTGTAGTAGTTCTAGTAAAAACACTTTATTGGCTCTGATGGAGTCCTGTTTAAGTAAGGCCCATTCGACAGCTTCTATCCCCTCTACGTGGGGAATCGAGGTGTACAAAGACACAACATCTATAGTACAGAAAAAGACTTCAGATGACAAAGGCAATCTCATATCTGCAACAATGTTCAACAAATGCGTGGTATCTTGTAAATAAGATGGACTAGACTGCACCACTGGTTGAAAAAAAGTATCTAAGTATCGTCCTAGTGGATCATGAATTGACCCACAACCGGAGACAATAGGTCTCAACGGGGGGTCAATTACATTTTTGTGAATCTTTGGCAGCATGTATATGGTGGGTCTACGAGGAAATCTCGTAAACAAAAACTCTCTGGTCTTAGTGTTAATCCAACCCATATCCTCAGCATTCTGTAAAATTGAATTCAATAGGGACAAAAAGGAACTTGTGGGGTCAGTAGTGAGTGGAATATAGGTGTCTTGGTCAAGTAACATTGTCTCAACTTTGGTTTCATATTGAGAACGATCCATCACAACAAGTGCCCCTCCTTTATCTGCTTTCGTAAAATAAAGAGTGATGTTAGATCTTAGAGAATTCAAGGCCATTTTTTCGCCTTTGGTCAAGTTAAAAGACACTGTTTTCGAACACGGAATGTGTTTGAGGTCCTGTTTGACTAGATTCTCAAATAGATCAATCGTTTTGTGTGAGAAAGGAGGTAGAAAGGAGCTTTTAGGTCTAAACTCTAGATTATCATCCTCTGTTGCAAGATTGGGAGTGGTTTCAATTGTGGAGAAAAAATAACGCAGGCGTAATTTTCTGGTGAATTTGAAAAGATCAACCTGAGAATCAAGAGTCCTCCCTGTGTATGATGGAACAAAGGAACAACCTTTACTGAGAACTGAAATTTGTTTAGTAGTTAAAGATTTATATGAAATATTAACTACTAATGTTTCTTCCTTCGTGAAGGTCCTGTTTTTGTCGAATCTGTGCCCTCTACGGGTTTTACGGATGGAGTTCCTGTTGGAGGTTGATTTGCCGCTGGGCTTATCTCCAAAAAAGCCACCTTCGAAGTACTTGGCCCAGTTTCAGTTGTTGCACTGTCTTGTGACTGAACATGAGTGGAAACAGGTGGACGGGACAGCTGGGTATCTGTAACCGAAGCTAAACTCTCCTCAGACGAGGTAGTTCCTTGCTTCTGCCAGTTACGTTTCTGGGCGTATACTTCCGCCCAGGTGTAGACCTCATCTAACTTATAATCAATAGTGTCCCTGCGGAATTTCCTAATTTTTCGCTCATGTATTTCTTTGGCATAATTGTCTAGTTTAAGATTTATGTCATCAAGTGTTTTGGACCAAACCTCAGGTGCCATTTGAGTTGTTAAAGTGGCCTGCAGATTTTTAATTTCAGATTCAAGCTCAACGATGACTTGTGATAGCTCTTCCACAATTAAAAGGATTAAATCCAACGAGCACTTATTGAGAATGGCGTACCATTTCTCCATGAATTTCTTGTTCATATTAAAAAGCATGGGCTTAATTGCTAAACGCAAACCCCGGGGGATCCTGCTCGCTTTATGATACTGAACAAGAGTCGTCGCGTGCAGACGCTGGTTGACTTCGCGACGCATTAAGTATTCCAATTGCCGAAGCTGTTGAAGGGTCGAACCTGTGGATGTATCGAATGCCCTTGCTTCCTTGATCAGCCCATAGATGTCACTAGCTTCAGCTGATGTGTATGCTTTCGTGTGGGCTCGATTATCTGTCAAGTGAACAATCTCTTCAAACGACATATTTACGATATGTCAACTAATCAGTGGTGCAAAGTAAGCTGCAAAGGCAGTAAAAAATTGTGAAACTGGAGACAAAAGCAGCTAGGCATGCACTCAATATTCAAATTCAAACTGTAATACAGCTAAGTACTCAAGAATAGTTAAACTTCAAACAATTATGGTGTGCACCTGAAAGATGGCACTGCCAGCCACCTACATACAACAATGTCAAGAAAAAATCTAAACGAATGTTTAGAAAAACAAGTGCACTACTCCGAGCCCAGGTTGGGCTATTGGTATTTGAACATAAATGGATAACGTATTATAACAAATGTTGTCTGGAAGAATAAAACAATTAATCAGAAATGACACCAATTGAGTAACATTTAAATCATCATGGTGGTTAGTTCTCCATGCTTAGAGCACAAATGAATGTCGAAGCTGAATCCATGTGTCCATGTAGTATTTACTCAATAGCCAGAAAAAGTAAACAGAACAATGTTCATTCTCAACGAGAATTCGCAGTTTCAGAAGACAAATCCCAATGCATTTCGGGCTTAAAACATAGCCCTTCGTCAGGGGAATCTCTAGAAACAAACAATATATACATATCAATTGAGAGTATGTCAAAAATTATACTACATTCAATTTAACTGTACAAGGAAAACGCAAGGGGATAACATTATAGTCATAACACCAGGAGTAAAGTGCCACCACCGCAGAAACCAGAAAAATATGGTATAAAAGCCTCGAAAAAATGTGTGTATTAAAGACAAAAAAATAATACTCAAAACAGTTCCCTATTAATAGCTACACAGACCCAATACCAGTAAAGAAACAGTGCAACACCAACACCGTAAGAAACCAAATAGATGAGTCAAAGTCGTAAAAACAAAACAAAACATACCTGCGAAAATATAATAGGTAAACCACAAACGGTGTGCCAAAAGCACAACGCAACATATACAATTAGCAATCCGGAAGTCCCACTATAAGAAATAAATGAAAATTATGCTAGAAACCTAATCGTAACGGCTCATTTCAACAACGGTCTAAGTATCCAAGATGCAAGGCTTACCCTGAAAACTCACACGAGTGAGTTTGATCGAATGGTTAACCAGCCAGAAGTATTAAAGCGCTGCCAGCGTGAGAACTCTACAAAATATCAAAACACAATTTTTAGCAAGCTGGTAAACCTCCAAGACCACTAAAAGGTGAAAACAACATTAGCACCTACCAAATAAAACTACGTTCCACCTCGGATCACTAACAACGCTGGCTCTTCAAAAAAGCCGCCCGCGTCGGCGTGTTCTTAAATGAATATTGAAATGGAAACAGGACTAGGGCTAACAAAACTAGCGTCTCTCCCATGCCAAACGGCCGCCATATTTAAAGAGTGAATACAGTACTATCCAAATGTAAGAATGAGAGATTCACAACAGAAATGAAACAAATCAAAAATAAAAAAGAAGAGGAAGAAGAAAAAAAGGAAGAAGATAAAAAATAAAACAGAATAAAACAGAAACAGCTGGTGCATAACCAATAATGTTTTACATCAAGTAGGGGTACAAATGCAACAAACTATAAGCATTGTGCATAATTAATACATCAATACATTGCATGAAAATTGGTGGTGAGCTTTTATAAGAAACAGAACAATTCAAACTTATCGTTAAGTCCCTTTGGCAAGAGACTTTGCATGAACCAAATCCAATACGCTTCGCGCTGCAGCATAAACTTAGTCATATCTCTATCGGGACGTGGTATCACTTTCTCTAGAATACCAAATCGCAATTGTGAAATAGAATGCTTTTTTTCAAGCCAATGTGCTGCCAGGGGTGAGCTGGTGGTTTTAGTACGAATCCTACTCTTATGCTCAGTCAAACGAACCCGAATTGACCTTTCAGTTTTTCCAACATAAAACATCTCGCATGGACATTTAATGAAATAAATAACATGGTGACTGTTACAATTTGCATCAAAGTTAAGGATAATCTTTTTCCCTGTCCAGGGATGAGTTATGTGCTTGCCAGTCACGGCATTATTGCAATGTGAGCAGTTCATACAAGTAGTCATCCCTCTAAATGACGTAGTGGGTTTGACAGAAGTCTGATTCAGTAATTCCTTCAAGTTGTTTGACCTTTTGTAAGCAAATAGTGGTTGCTCAGAAAAAAGACAGCAGTATACAAGAAACAAACTGATCGCAATAACGCCTTGCACTATCAGAGCTTTCATCCTTGGTCCCTAAAAAGACATTTGCCTTTCTCCCAACTATTAAGGATCAGACGTATCTCCTCTGACCCTGAGTCAAGCGTGCAGACCATGCATGAATTTAAGGACAAATTTCTAGCTAGAGGTTATCCTTTGAAATTGGTGAATGATGCTGAAAGTCGAGCAATGACTAAAAGTCGTGAATCGCTCCTTCGCAAACAGGACAAACCGGCCTCTTCCAGCCGGGAAGTATTTGTATCTACTTTTTCTAGAAACTCTAATCACATCAAAAAAAGTATCCTACAACGCTGGGATTTACTTCAAAATGAAGCTGATTTTGGTAATCTTTTTTCTGAGCAACCACTATTTGCTTACAAAAGGTCAAACAACTTGAAGGAATTACTGAATCAGACTTCTGTCAAACCCACTACGTCATTTAGAGGGATGACTACTTGTATGAACTGCTCACATTGCAATAATGCCGTGACTGGCAAGCACATAACTCATCCCTGGACAGGGAAAAAGATTATCCTTAACTTTGATGCAAATTGTAACAGTCACCATGTTATTTATTTCATTAAATGTCCATGCGAGATGTTTTATGTTGGAAAAACTGAAAGGTCAATTCGGGTTCGTTTGACTGAGCATAAGAGTAGGATTCGTACTAAAACCACCAGCTCACCCCTGGCAGCACATTGGCTTGAAAAAAAGCATTCTATTTCACAATTGCGATTTGGTATTCTAGAGAAAGTGATACCACGTCCCGATAGAGATATGACTAAGTTTATGCTGCAGCGCGAAGCGTATTGGTTTTGGTTCATGCAAAGTCTCTTGCCAAAGGCACTTAACGATAAGTTTGAATTGTTCTGTTTCTTATAAAAGCTCACCACCAATTTTCATGCAATGTATTGATGTATTAATTATGCACAATGCTTATAGTTTGTTGCATTTGTACCCCTACTTGATGTAAAACATTATTGGTTATGCACCAGCTGTTTCTGTTTTATTCTGTTTTATTTTTTATCTTCTTCCTTTTTTTCTTCTTCCTCTTCTTTTTTATTTTTGATTTGTTTCATTTCTGTTGTGAATCTCTCATTCTTACATTTGGATAGTACTGTATTCACTCTTTAAATATGGCGGCCGTTTGGCATGGGAGAGACGCTAGTTTTGTTAGCCCTAGTCCTGTTTCCATTTCAATATTCATTTAAGAACACGCCGACGCGGGCGGCTTTTTTGAAGAGCCAGCGTTGTTAGTGATCCGAGGTGGAACGTAGTTTTATTTGGTAGGTGCTAATGTTGTTTTCACCTTTTAGCGGTCTTGGAGGTTTACCAGCTTGCTAAAAATTGTGTTTTGATATTTTGTAGAGTTCTCACGCTGGCAGCGCTTTAATACTTCTGGCTGGTTAACCATTCGATCAAACTCACTCGTGTGAGTTTTCAGGGTAAGCCTTGCATCTTGGATACTTAGACCGTTGTTGAAATGAGCCGTTACGATTAGGTTTCTAGCATAATTTTCATTTATTTCTTATAGTGGGACTTCCGGATTGCTAATTGTATATGTTGCGTTGTGCTTTTGGCACACCGTTTGTGGTTTACCTATTATATTTTCGCAGGTATGTTTTGTTTTGTTTTTACGACTTTGACTCATCTATTTGGTTTCTTACGGTGTTGGTGTTGCACTTTTTCTTTACTGGTATTGGGTCTGTGTAGCTATTAATAGGGAACTGTTTTGAGTATTATTTTTTTGTCTTTAATACACACATTTTTTCGAGGCTTTTATACCATATTTTTCTGGTTTCTGCGGTGGTGGCACTTTACTCCTGGTGTTATGACTATAATGTTATCCCCTTGCGTTTTCCTTGTACAGTTAAATTGAATGTAGTATAATTTTTGACATACTCTCAATTGATATGTATATATTGTTTGTTTCTAGAGATTCCCCTGACGAAGGGCTATGTTTTAAGCCCGAAATGCATTGGGATTTGTCTTCTGAAACTGCGAATTCTCGTTGAGAATGAACATTGTTCTGTTTACTTTTTCTGGCTATTGAGTAAATACTACATGGACACATGGATTCAGCTTCGACATTCATTTGTGCTCTAAGCATGGAGAACTAACCACCATGATGATTTAAATGTTACTCAATTGGTGTCATTTCTGATTAATTGTTTTATTCTTCCAGACAACATTTGTTATAATACGTTATCCATTTATGTTCAAATACCAATAGCCCAACCTGGGCTCGGAGTAGTGCACTTGTTTTTCTAAACATTCGTTTAGATTTTTTCTTGACATTGTTGTATGTAGGTGGCTGGCAGTGCCATCTTTCAGGTGCACACCATAATTGTTTGAAGTTTAACTATTCTTGAGTACTTAGCTGTATTACAGTTTGAATTTGAATATTGAGTGCATGCCTAGCTGCTTTTGTCTCCAGTTTCACAATTTTTTACTGCCTTTGCAGCTTACTTTGCACCACTGATTAGTTGACATATCGTAAATATGTCGTTTGAAGAGATTGTTCACTTGACAGATAATCGAGCCCACACGAAAGCATACACATCAGCTGAAGCTAGTGACATCTATGGGCTGATCAAGGAAGCAAGGGCATTTGATACATCCACAGGTTCGACCCTTCAACAGCTTCGGCAATTGGAATACTTAATGCGTCGCGAAGTCAACCAGCGTCTGCACGCGACGACTCTTGTTCAGTATCATAAAGCGAGCAGGATCCCCCGGGGTTTGCGTTTAGCAATTAAGCCCATGCTTTTTAATATGAACAAGAAATTCATGGAGAAATGGTACGCCATTCTCAATAAGTGCTCGTTGGATTTAATCCTTTTAATTGTGGAAGAGCTATCACAAGTCATCGTTGAGCTTGAATCTGAAATTAAAAATCTGCAGGCCACTTTAACAACTCAAATGGCACCTGAGGTTTGGTCCAAAACACTTGATGACATAAATCTTAAACTAGACAATTATGCCAAAGAAATACATGAGCGAAAAATTAGGAAATTCCGCAGGGACACTATTGATTATAAGTTAGATGAGGTCTACACCTGGGCGGAAGTATACGCCCAGAAACGTAACTGGCAGAAGCAAGGAACTACCTCGTCTGAGGAGAGTTTAGCTTCGGTTACAGATACCCAGCTGTCCCGTCCACCTGTTTCCACTCATGTTCAGTCACAAGACAGTGCAACAACTGAAACTGGGCCAAGTACTTCGAAGGTGGCTTTTTTGGAGATAAGCCCAGCGGCAAATCAACCTCCAACAGGAACTCCATCCGTAAAACCCGTAGAGGGCACAGATTCGACAAAAACAGGACCTTCACGAAGGAAGAAACATTAGTAGTTAATATTTCATATAAATCTTTAACTACTAAACAAATTTCAGTTCTCAGTAAAGGTTGTTCCTTTGTTCCATCATACACAGGGAGGACTCTTGATTCTCAGGTTGATCTTTTCAAATTCACCAGAAAATTACGCCTGCGTTATTTTTTCTCCACAATTGAAACCACTCCCAATCTTGCAACAGAGGATGATAATCTAGAGTTTAGACCTAAAAGCTCCTTTCTACCTCCTTTCTCACACAAAACGATTGATCTATTTGAGAATCTAGTCAAACAGGACCTCAAACACATTCCGTGTTCGAAAACAGTGTCTTTTAACTTGACCAAAGGCGAAAAAATGGCCTTGAATTCTCTAAGATCTAACATCACTCTTTATTTTACGAAAGCAGATAAAGGAGGGGCACTTGTTGTGATGGATCGTTCTCAATATGAAACCAAAGTTGAGACAATGTTACTTGACCAAGACACCTATATTCCACTCACTACTGACCCCACAAGTTCCTTTTTGTCCCTATTGAATTCAATTTTACAGAATGCTGAGGATATGGGTTGGATTAACACTAAGACCAGAGAGTTTTTGTTTACGAGATTTCCTCGTAGACCCACCATATACATGCTGCCAAAGATTCACAAAAATGTAATTGACCCCCCGTTGAGACCTATTGTCTCCGGTTGTGGGTCAATTCATGATCCACTAGGACGATACTTAGATACTTTTTTTCAACCAGTGGTGCAGTCTAGTCCATCTTATTTACAAGATACCACGCATTTGTTGAACATTGTTGCAGATATGAGATTGCCTTTGTCATCTGAAGTCTTTTTCTGTACTATAGATGTTGTGTCTTTGTACACCTCGATTCCCCACGTAGAGGGGATAGAAGCTGTCGAATGGGCCTTACTTAAACAGGACTCCATCAGAGCCAATAAAGTGTTTTTACTAGAACTACTACACTTTTGTTTATTCCATAGTTATTTTCAGTGGAAGGGCAATTTTTTTCTTCAAGCTGATGGCACATCGATGGGCTTTTCTGGGGCACCTAGCTATGCCAACATTTTCATGCTCAAATATGAAACGGAGTATATTCTTTCCAACCCATTGTGGGCATCTAATCTTTTGATGTATCGTCGATACATAGATGATATTTTGGTTGTATGGCAGGGGTCTAGACAGGCATTAATATCATGTATCCAGCAGTTGAACACTATCAATCCTCGTATCCAATTCACTTATTCTGTTGACCCTCTAAGTATCGCATATCTTGATGTCACTCTGACAAGGACAGGAACTCAAATTGAGACAGCAGTATACAAGAAACAAACTGATCGCAATAACGCCTTGCACTATCAGAGCTTTCATCCTTGGTCCCTAAAAAGACATTTGCCTTTCTCCCAACTATTAAGGATCAGACGTATCTCCTCTGACCCTGAGTCAAGCGTGCAGACCATGCATGAATTTAAGGACAAATTTCTAGCTAGAGGTTATCCTTTGAAATTGGTGAATGATGCTGAAAGTCGAGCAATGACTAAAAGTCGTGAATCGCTCCTTCGCAAACAGGACAAACCGGCCTCTTCCAGCCGGGAAGTATTTGTATCTACTTTTTCTAGAAACTCTAATCACATCAAAAAAAGTATCCTACAACGCTGGGATTTACTTCAAAATGAAGCTGATTTTGGTAATCTTTTTTCTGAGCAACCACTATTTGCTTACAAAAGGTCAAACAACTTGAAGGAATTACTGAATCAGACTTCTGTCAAACCCACTACGTCATTTAGAGGGATGACTACTTGTATGAACTGCTCACATTGCAATAATGCCGTGACTGGCAAGCACATAACTCATCCCTGGACAGGGAAAAAGATTATCCTTAACTTTGATGCAAATTGTAACAGTCACCATGTTATTTATTTCATTAAATGTCCATGCGAGATGTTTTATGTTGGAAAAACTGAAAGGTCAATTCGGGTTCGTTTGACTGAGCATAAGAGTAGGATTCGTACTAAAACCACCAGCTCACCCCTGGCAGCACATTGGCTTGAAAAAAAGCATTCTATTTCACAATTGCGATTTGGTATTCTAGAGAAAGTGATACCACGTCCCGATAGAGATATGACTAAGTTTATGCTGCAGCGCGAAGCGTATTGGATTTGGTTCATGCAAAGTCTCTTGCCAAAGGGACTTAACGATAAGTTTGAATTGTTCTGTTTCTTATAAAAGCTCACCACCAATTTTCATGCAATGTATTGATGTATTAATTATGCACAATGCTTATAGTTTGTTGCATTTGTACCCCTACTTGATGTAAAACATTATTGGTTATGCACCAGCTGTTTCTGTTTTATTCTGTTTTATTTTTTATCTTCTTCCTTTTTTTCTTCTTCCTCTTCTTTTTTATTTTTGATTTGTTTCATTTCTGTTGTGAATCTCTCATTCTTACATTTGGATAGTACTGTATTCACTCTTTAAATATGGCGGCCGTTTGGCATGGGAGAGACGCTAGTTTTGTTAGCCCTAGTCCTGTTTCCATTTCAATATTCATTTAAGAACACGCCGACGCGGGCGGCTTTTTTGAAGAGCCAGCGTTGTTAGTGATCCGAGGTGGAACGTAGTTTTATTTGGTAGGTGCTAATGTTGTTTTCACCTTTTAGCGGTCTTGGAGGTTTACCAGCTTGCTAAAAATTGTGTTTTGATATTTTGTAGAGTTCTCACGCTGGCAGCGCTTTAATACTTCTGGCTGGTTAACCATTCGATCAAACTCACTCGTGTGAGTTTTCAGGGTAAGCCTTGCATCTTGGATACTTAGACCGTTGTTGAAATGAGCCGTTACGATTAGGTTTCTAGCATAATTTTCATTTATTTCTTATAGTGGGACTTCAGGATTGCTAATTGTATATGTTGCGTTGTGCTTTTGGCACACCGTTTGTGGTTTACCTATTATATTTTCGCAGGTATGTTTTGTTTTTACGACTTTGACTCATCTATTTGGTTTCTTACGGTGTTGGTGTTGCACTGTTTCTTTACTGGTATTGGGTCTGTGTAGCTATTAATAGGGAACTGTTTTGAGTATTATTTTTTTGTCTTTAATACACACATTTTTTCGAGGCTTTTATACCATATTTTTCTGGTTTCTGCGGTGGTGGCACTTTACTCCTGGTGTTATGACTATAATGTTATCCCCTTGCGTTTTCCTTGTACAGTTAAATTGAATGTAGTATAATTTTTGACATACTCTCAATTGATATGTATATATTGTTTGTTTCTAGAGATTCCCCTGACGAAGGGCTATGTTTTAAGCCCGAAATGCATTGGGATTTGTCTTCTGAAACTGCGAATTCTCGTTGAGAATGAACATTGTTCTGTTTACTTTTTCTGGCTATTGAGTAAATACTACATGGACACATGGATTCAGCTTCGACATTCATTTGTGCTCTAAGCATGGAGAACTAACCACCATGATGATTTAAATGTTACTCAATTGGTGTCATTTCTGATTAATTGTTTTATTCTTCCAGACAACATTTGTTATAATACGTTATCCATTTATGTTCAAATACCAATAGCCCAACCTGGGCTCGGAGTAGTGCACTTGTTTTTCTAAACATTCGTTTAGATTTTTCCTTGACATTGTTGTATGTAGGTGGCCGGCAGTGCCATCTTTCAGGTGCACACCATAATTGTTTGAAGTTTAACTATTCTTGAGTACTTAGCTGTATTACAGTTTGAATTTGAATATTGAGTGCATGCCTAGCTGCTTTTGTCTCCAGTTTAACAAGGTATGTGCCATGGGTGTACTGAGGTTGTAGAGAGGATGCACAGAGCAACCTGTTGAGGCATGATAGTGTATGTGGGGGGAGTAAAATGAGTATTCCCTCATCCCTATAATGTGGCTGTGCCAGACATCAGCAGGATCCCAGGACGTCACACTTGGTAGGGGAGTGAGAGTGGTCCATGAGAATATCCATTACTGCATTAAAATCCCCTCCTGGCACCCAGGAAAGATGCACCCAGTCTGCTAGCATCATAGATAAGTGGGATAAAAATACATCCTGCTCATGATTTGGTGCATAAATGCAGCCTAGCACAATTGGTGCCCCATCTAGGCTACCACGCAGCAGCATGTAGCAGCCCTGTGTTCCAATTTTGGATTCCTAGACCAAGAAGGGGACTTCCGCCTTCACCCAATTTGCAGCTCTCCTGGCATAAGCAGAGTACGAGGTGCGAAAAATCTGACCCCTCTATTTTTTGCGTAATTTCTGGGCTTCCAACAGGGTGAGGTGCATCTCCTGGAGGTAAGTTATGTGCGCTCTATTCCTGTGTAGGTATGCTTATGTAAGGATTCCAATCCCAGACGTTCCAGGTGAATATGTTATAAGCACTTAGTGCAGTAGCCATGATATTGCATGGTCCAACAACCAGACTCAGTCCCTCGCTGTTGACAAATGGCGCCCCATAGGGTAATCATTGAGAACAGACTTAAACATAAGAACCAACTTCCCCAATACACAGTCCAGCGATTACAATTCTTTCAACCAAATAACCATGTAGAACAACACATGAGAAACAAAGAAAACCACAGGCCTACACTTATTGAATACATTTTCCAAGCTGTGGCGTATGGAATATTGGTTCCGCAACTTTTACTGCAAATCAGCCACGTGCCCGGACCGAGGCCTCAACTGATAGAGAAATTGTAATTTGGTATTCGATAATCATGGAAAATTATACTACTAGATCCCCAAATACGACATAGGAAAATGACAAGGTGAGACAATACATACGCTGCCCAATAAGCCATCCCATCACCAACACTACTAGCAAGGATCTAGGACCTCAGGGGCACTACTTGGGGGTTAGGGATCACTCCAGTAGAAGCTACTGTTCAAGGCCTCAGTAGCTGTTATGTCCCTGTAGCTCACAAAGGAGGCCAGCCAACAAGCCCCTGGAGTCATTCGGGTGGTCATAGGCTGAAGCAGCAGGTCGTGTATTTCTTCCTCGGGGCAGAAGGGCAGTCCTTCTTGCAGCAGAGGAGTAGTGCAGTCCTTCTTCCACAGGGTCAGAAGTGATCTGCAGAGTGGTTCTGAGGGTCCAATATGTATAACTGGTGCAAGCCTTTGTGTGTGGGTCGACACCAGTGTCGGCTGGTACGTTTTGGAGTGAGGGGGCGGACGGGACACACTCTCACGCACACGCACACAGACACAGAACACTTAAAGCAATGTATTCACACACACACACGCACACAAACACATTCATTCACAACACTCTTCACCAAACATTCATACATACACTCACGCAACATACACATCCATTCACAACATTATTCACCAAACATTCATACAATACACGCACACAAACACATTCATTCACAACACTCTTCACCAAACATTCACACATACACGCATGCACGCACCAAACAGTTTAAAACTAAAACAAACACTTACCTGCAGCCAGCTTTGCCTCGCAGGTTCCAGAAGGCTTGGGACTGCTACCTTCCCTCATTGGCTGACCTAAGAGTGGGATGAGGTGAGTGAGACTGCTGACCCCACCCAACTCTGAGATGAAGTGTCATTGATTGACACTGGGTGCTTCGTGGCTTAAAACTGAAGCACCCAATCAGTGACGCCACCCCACGTCACTGAGGAGAGGGCCTCAGGGACCTTTGCTAAGCTGAGAATGTAACCCCACAGGAGTTGTGACTTCCTCAGCCAAGCAAAGTTCAGCTCAGGCAGCCAGGAGCCTGCGCTAAATGTGCATGTCTAGCTCCTGGCTGCTTGAACTGAAAGTGAACAGTATCTGTCAGGCTGAGCTTTGGGCAGCCTGACAGACACTGTTTATGAGGGGCGAAAGGTGGACGGACATGGCCCCTCAGCCCCGATGGACCGGCCGCTCCTGGCCGACACCTTGTCCTATCCCCACATCTGGTTCTAGTAAGTCTTTCAATCACCTGTCAAGGCTCCAAACTGACTATGGTGACAAAAGGCTGGTGTCAGGTTACTTGTGTCTGAAGAAGGCAGAGTCTTTTGAAGTGTAAGTAGAGAAGAGAATAGAGCCGCCCCAGCCAACCTGGCAGTACAGATCAATCTGTTCACACCTAATCCCATTTGTGCTCCTGTCTAGGAGGAAAACACAACCCCAACAGGAGGGCCACTCACCGTCATATGACCCAGGACACTGGAAAAAGGCACAGATGGTTACGAGAAGAAAATGGCAACTTTCTTCAAGTGGCATTTTCAGAATTGGATCTTAAAATCTGACTTTATCATTAAAGAGGATTTTAAATTACATTTCATTTGAGTGTTAACAGCATATCTTTATCTGCTCTCAATCCACAGTTGGCACTTATTAAATGAAATAAGATAACCCAGGGGTAGCCAATTGTAGCGACACGCCTAAAAATAGTGAAAAACATCTTAAGCAGTTTTGTCACCACCAAGACATGTAAAAATGAATCCCACATGTCCAACGTTTTAAATACCATGCACCTGCCCATAGGGCATTTAGGGCCTAGCCTAGGGGTGTCTTATAAGTATTAAAACAGAAGGTTTAGGCCTGGTAAAAGGTTTATTTTGCCAGGCCGAAATGTCAGTTTATAACTGCACTTTAGGCTGCAACGGGCAGGCCTGAGACATGTTTTGAAGGGCTGCTATAGTGGGATGGACAATGAGTACTGCAGCCCTACCAGTAGCATTTAGGTTAGAGGCCCTGGGTACATGTAGTACCCTTTAATAGAAACTTACAAGTAAATGAAATGTGCCAATTAGGTGCAGTTAAAAAGATTTTTCTCTTTGGACTAATATAGAGAATTACACCATATGAAATCCACTTATTCCATTCAGCCAATTGCACGCTATCACACTCAATTATAACAGCTCCAGATGAAATGTTGGAAAGTAACCAGTAGGAAGATTTGCATTAGTTCAAAAGCATCAATTTAAGTTTATTGGCATATTAAAAGTCCCATTATAATAATGGGTCAAACAGAACAGTTATAAAAACCAGTTATCACAAGTCAATAGGCATAAACCAAAAGTAAAACATTGAAACAATAAAAAATATGAATCTTATCTCAAACAGGAATGACAGTTAAACATTTTGACATTTATACAATAGGAGGGACAATAACAGACACCAAAATTGTGTCTCAGCAGTGTAAATTCGTAGCTTCGGTAGACAGAAACAAACTGGTAACCATTCACCCTAGTTTCTTAAGGTTCTGTCCCAAAACAAATTAAACCCAAGAGCATATGCGTCGACGCGTTTCGGTGGTGTAAGATAATAAGAACCACCTTCCTCAGGACTGGCAATATTCGTCCTCCGTTAAATAGATTTAGTAATCATTCCTAAACATAAAACATAATATGAACATTAAAAACAGAAAAATAATACAAAGACAGTATATGTACACATTTTATCTTAACATTCCAATAGATTGAGGCATCACTATTTAAACAATGCAAAGCTGATATCAACATGACTCCCTGTATCATAACCTGGAGTTTCCAACATCCCATTGGGAACACTAATTAGAGAAAGGTAATCCCTCAATCGTCACACTGTCATACTGGCACAATTGAGCAGAGAGACTACTCATCATACGACATACCTCATTTATAAATATTTCTTATATAGAGAACCAATATAATATTATAAGGTTTCTCTATCACTAACCATAACTCCCATTATGTTAAGCAATCATAATAGTGTAGGTACCTCTAATCATGTCGCAATAAAAATCACTGGCAGATGGCTTCTGGGATAGAGGGCAGCCAACGTTGTAAAGATGATATATGTCTATCTATCTTCATTTAAGAAAGAGAGAGAAAGTGTCTCAATTACTTCATTGTTCAACAAACCTACTCCATTGTTACATCAACAGTGTATTCAAGAGGCTGGTCTCTCTGTGGTCTCTCACCTTAGAATGATCAGGTGGAGCCTCATTCCATATAGGAAATCGTATTGATCAATTGCTCTTCAAGAGTGACACGGTCTATATAGATAAATGATAAATCCAAAATATGTCACATTAAGGATGTGGATTATAAAGTAATAGATGCATTTAAACTTTGTCACAGCCACTTACCCTCAGTTTGAAAAACTTTCACACTAATTAGTTAGAGTGGCCGTACGTCATCTGAAAAGACGTCTTATTGGACAGGAGGGTGAGTTTCTGTTCCACCCAGAATAATGGATTAGGCTAAAAATAGGTGTAGGCTAATTTTACCATGTCTTATGGAGCGAACACAAGCGCTTTAGCACTGGTTAGCAGTGACAAGGTGGACAGAGTCCTAAGGCAAATGAAGACGAATTCAGCAAAACAGTAGGGGAAAGGCAAAACGTTTGAGGGTGACCCTGCAGAGAGGGCTAGGTACCCAGTTCCTTACCAACCTGAAAACTGTGATCTCTAAGACAGAGAGGTCAGATAGCAGGTGAGAGGTGCATAATGTCAAAAATGCTCTGGTCTGTGAGGTTGAATCAGAGAAGTGCTCCCGATTAGCTAACAGACATTACAGCTCTCTGTTCTATCCTAGTAGAATTCTCCTTCATATGCCACTTGCCCTTCATGCATCGTCCAGTTGAGGAGAGCCTGTCTACTGAACTGAGGTTGTGTGGAGGCAGACTGAACAGTTGCCCATGGCGGACAACAACATCTCCACTACTAATGACTGCTTCCTTCTTGGAAATGTTCCTCTTCTTCTGCAGGGATACTGAATACATCTCCTACTTGTGCAGTAAAAGTGAAAAAGCAATGCTTGGTGAGGAGTTAAATATTTTTACACTTTTTTATTGTAACTGCTTTCTGTCCATTACTTCATTACTTTATCAGAACATATTTGCAGTTATAGAGCACTTCATACCCCTGGTGTGTAGTATGTGTGTGATTGTTAGATCTAGCTATTTTCCTATTTTTCCCATTGGTGCATTGTATATGTCTGCACAGCAGGTTATTTTGACTCTGCCTTTTAGGTGTGGTGTTGCTCGTGGCTGCCGATTTGTTGTTGTTTTTTTTAGCAAATATTAACTTTTTTGAAGTGGGTACAGGATAATTACATTTAAGTTTAAGCTATGATTTCAAAGTGCTCCACTTCGTGGTCCCTTTTTAACAGCTGTTGCCAACCACCCCTCACATTCTCAAGGGAGTATTGATAATTGTTTGTTGCTGCTTGACAGTCGTATGTCAGCCTAGCCCCTGATTTGGCTGTTTTATATAAACACAATTAACCCTGTATATGATTCAGACTCGTTGAACCTCTCAGAGACTAACCCCAAAGTCGGACGGCTGTAAGCAGGCCTGGATTGTGTACCTTGCTGTACCATCTGTCACTGTTTTTGTTCATTTGCACAAGGGAAATGGCCTAGCTGTTAGAGCTGAACTATCCCTTTTTTTGATGGCACCAGGACAGATTTACATATGTTTAATCCTTGTCTGCAATGGTACATCCAGAAACTGAACCAATATATAAGGCTGGAATGTGGAAATAAAAGGCATGGATCATTTGCAGGACTGGTGAGAGATTGGAATCTGTAGTGGTTGGATTGTGGGACAAGCATAGTTGGCCATATTTCAATGGCAATCTAATTCTGATGAATGAATTTGGATCTCCTAGCCTTGATCATAATGTGTATCCTGATGGGGGCAATATTGAATGGAGGGCACTGGATAAACCTCCAATCGATCCTTAGTCCTGATACATAAAAGTTCTTTGAAATGTTTAAGTATAGTAGAAGTTTCGCTAAAACACTGTCTGAGCATGTTATACACATATTCTGTTTAAAATTGCTCTTCCTTAAAATAGTTTAAGGCATTAAAGTTCTTCTGTAAGTTCATAATAATTTGAATAGGTCCTAGTATTTAACTTAATATGGGTGACGGTCAAATTGCAGTCATATTGGAAATTAACCTTGAATATTTCTCGACCAACCATTAAAGTTATTGCTACCCTTTAGGACACTGTTTCCAACATAAGTGCCTACTACATATGTAAACTATTTTCCAGCTTGGCAATCTATCCTTTTTGAGTGCAATTGCCAAAAATAATGGTAACGGAGATTCTAGGAACTTCCTTGGTATTCCAACCATTAAAACTGATTAGGGGTAAAAGATCAAGAATGATTGCTTCATGCTGGCTGGTCAAGTGAGTGGTGGGTTGACTTATTTCTTCCATCTTATGACTCACAACTAAAGACTGCCTCTAGAACATTCAAAAGCCTAAAGTGTATTGAGTGCTACCATTTACTCACCGGACTGGGATACTATGTGCCATCTGTATCAACAATCTCTTCCAAAATCATCTTCACTACTTTTTTTGCTCCTCACATACTTCACTTTCTACTATGCACTCATGCTTTTTAAATCAGCAGTAATGAATGCACACAAAGTTTACAATTATTTTCACCACCTGTAACTTGGCTATCCTATGTGTATAACTGGAACTTTTCTCAAGAAGGAATTATCCCAACAATTTCAGACTTGATCTCACCACCTAGCCAACCTCTCATCAATCACAACAAAGTTCATCTTGGATGCATGGCAATTGCACATAGGACTTGTAGTTTATCCAGTGTCACTAATCAACACTCATCCAGGAAAAACCTCCTAAATGCCTCCATCTTTATATTGCTAGTTTATAGATCACTACATCCAGATGTTCTTTCACCAACTACTTCACATACATGGTTTTGCAAATGTGTTTGGATAATAATAGCCTAATTTCAGTTTCTTTTAACATTTTAGCCGACATGTTTAACCATTAGACACTAGCAATTATATCAACCCCCAGTAATATGCATGATCTAAGCAGTCTGTTTACACCCACTTGATTAGCCATCTACTGCGCCTAATGTTTAATAAAGACAGTGAGTCTCCAGTTAGATCTTGACTATGTTGATCAGCACAGAATTCTTATAAAAGACTGCCTGTTCCCACACAAATATCCAAAAGATTTCCAAATGAGTAGCTGTGCCAAGGGGCTAGATTCCCCTTGCCGAATCAGATACCACACATTTGGGATGTCATGTCAGCCTACTGGCATTGATACATTCTATTGTGACTTCCAAATAAGAGAAGGAGCGCCCCTTTCCCAACCCCTCCTATTTGTAATTTGAAATGGTTCACAAACACCGTTTACATATCATTAAAAAACGTTCCCAACTCCTAAAAGGGATTCAATACATTGCAAAAAGGGTATTTTGCTGTTAAAAATCCTGTGTTAATGAAATACACAAGGTTTGTGACCACAAACCACGTTTGTACCTGAGGTCCTGCATTTCAACTCTTCTAAACTAGTCACCATTTCCATCCACTTTGTTTCCTATTGATTCTTCCTTTGATCTATTCCAATTCTTTCAAAGGATCTCAACTTGATGTCATGTCAAAATATTAGATCACCGGCCCTCGATCTAACCTTTGAATTGTCAGAATATTCAGTCAATGTAGTCATCCTCAGCATGCAGCACGGAACACAGCAACATAACACAAATAGTCATAGAATATCTAAACATTTTAAGGCCCTTACTTCACTTTTCTTCTCTTTCAAATGTTATAAGGGGAGTCTCACCGCTGGCTCCATACCATCTAAGTTACATCTATAGAGGGCAGTGGGCAATAATTTCAGCCTGTGTTATTCTCCCTCACCTCATTCTACAGGAAAACCTAAATCATTAAGGAGATTAATTCAAGATGCTGAGCCACACTTGCAAAGCCCTCCACAACCAAGGTCCAGAATACATCAACCACTGCCTGAACTTCCACCAGCTCTCCATATACCTGTGCTCCACCTCCTTTCCCTCGCTCACACTCCCCACTTCCACTGAAGCAACAGTGGAAGATGCTCCTTCTCCAACCTCACTGTGAAGGCCTAGAACTATCTCCCCCTTCACCTCCAGACCTCATCCTCTCTTTTGGAATTGAGGAAAGGACTCAAAAACTGGCTGTTCAGTTGATCCCTCCCTGGCAGCAGGGTTTTCAGTGCCTGGATACCTTCACATGTGATTAGCCACGCTTTACAAGTCCTGTCTGATTGTTTGCTTGACTGATTGTGAGGTCAGAAATCCAGAAAGGTCAATAGATTTAAGAAAACAATCAAAATAAATCAACAGAAGAGATAGCAGCTTGCTCCATCTTAGAACAACTTATTACATCCCTCGTGAGCGTTCATCATTACCAAAGGCTTTACTCAAACTGATTTAGTACATGGACATGATCAGGGACATGATATTGACCACTGCAGACGGCAGCATCTGCTAGGTAGGGATAACAACCATTAAAAGTGACCCCCATTCCGCCTCTGACCAATAAATATCTGTTAGATACAGGAGTCTCAGGGGCTCCCTGCTACAATCTGCAGGCAGGATCATCGTTTTACCTTTTGCCACTGTGCATGAGGCACTGCAGATAGCATGAATTTGTTGAGACCAAATACACAGCTCCTTTCTGTGCAGAGTGTTAGTGGTATGGCCCCTTGTGGCTGAGGTGAGTTTTAGTACTTGTTTCAGAGCTGCTAAGGGTAAAACAAGTGCAGCAGTAGCAATTTGCTGCTCTCCATCTATCCAGCACCAGACTCATACGATAGAAATCTATAACCTCTGGTCCACCAGCTGCAGGTCAGTCTCTTTGCGCCGATGCAACACAGCCCAGCTACTTCTTTCAGGGAAAGACCAGAGTTAAAGATAAATACCTGTCAACTTCTTCACTAAAAAATGTGGTGAAATTATGTGTTCCAAAGGTTGATCCTGTTAAGGTGAATAGAGCATGAACTCTTTTTCGACATACGATATAGGTTTCAAAAGCAGATGACCACAGTAATGTCTATAGAGGGTTTTTATTTGTCAGGTGGGTGAGTCTGAGACGTATTAGGGCATGGGTAAAGTGGGCTCTCCCAAAGGCCCCACGATTTAGCTTTCAGGACAGCCCCAGACCGTCTAGAGTTTTAAAATAAGCAGCTTCATTGCTTATTTTCTTTTTGAGCAGGCTCAGGCTGTCCATCCAGCACACCCCACCTAAGGGAAAGTGAAGGCTAAAGAGAAATGCCTGATAGCTTTTGGTTAGATTCAGCAATCGTGTTAACCTTTTGAAGTGCATAAGCCCAAGACACCTGCACAGGTTTTCTCCTTAATGCAGCATGTGCCACTTACTCTGCAGTAAAGTATGGCATTGTGTGCTCCGACTTCTTTGGCAGCAGTTCCACAAAGACTGCATTGTCCTTGTTGAGCTGTTGCCAAATCAGAGCAATAATAGCCTGCTGCCACCTGACTCCAAATACCAGTCCCATGCAACACAGGCAGTACACTAAACAAAAGCTTCCAGCAGCATCATATGCCCGAATAGTGCTGACACCCTAGCTACACCATAGTTTAGAGATAGAAGACTTTGTCGGACCAATAGTCTTTCTGCTGTTCTTGTGCAGTGTAGCTGGAGGCACCTTGAGCCAAGGTAGGGCTCAACGGTAGGCCAATTTTCATGTACAGAGTGGTATTACATATGCCCTCCAGGATTGCACTGTCCACGTGGAGCTGCTGCTGGGTCAGTGCGATCGCGGATTAGTGCCACCTGATTGAGAATCCCTGTCCATCACAGAGCCTTGACGCAAATACAGTGGACAAAAAACACCCCTCCAAGCTGAAACTCCAGTCTACTGTACTACATGCAGCAGGTTTGTTCAAGCTGCTCATTTTTCTGCTTCTCTGGTGCCGGCCAGCCAGAGAGATACTGTTTGTTCCAGAGCTGGGCTGAGATACAGGGTGGCTAACAACCAGGGTTTTCAATGATTGACCATAGTTGCCAATGGCCGGCATGAGATGAACATGGATAATAAACTCAAAGATGTTCCGATCAGGGGAGCCCAAATCATGATTGGCCCAGTGGCCCCAAAATCCTTAAAATGTCCCGGGGGTAAGAAGAAGTGAAAAGGAGGTGACCCTTTCTAAATGCGGGTCAGTTGACAGGTATGGAGTGATCAGGCTGGATTTTCAGCCACAACTGAAAGCCTGCCCATAGCTGGAGTCTTCATGCTGCATGTGTCTCAATACAGAACTACACATGTATTTTAGGAGCCAAGTTAAGAAAGGCACCTATTTGCAGGGGCATAGCTTGAGGGAGTGTTTGGGGTATTACATCCCCCTGTATTTTCTGATAAATAGTTGGGTATTCGTGCTTTCAGTCGGCTATGAAGAGGTGTCTGTCAATTTTCACACGGACATTTTACACACACGCAGACAAAAACGTACACAGTCTTCAAAAATATTGGTCGTTTTACAAAGTATTATGAATTCTCTCACTTGGTACCCCTACCAATCCTCAGTCTACTCCCTTTTCCCCGCCCCTTAAGCCCCTCTCATGCACCCTGCTCACGGTATAATGAAATTTAACATTATATTGTTGGAAAATCTGAAGCTCTCATCGCCCCCAATCTAACTGACCAAGCTATGCCCGTCCCTATTTGTGCAGTTCTGACAGTACTGAGAGTGTTTTGTCAGACAAATAGGTAAACAGTACTAATGCAACTTTAAGGATGCACCAGATATGTTATGGGCAGAGACCAATCTATTTGCGGATGCATTTTGTACTAAAAGTAGTCAAAATCATGTGTGACACAAGCTATAGCCACTCTGTTCTGTTTGCATTGTGCACGTTCTCCCACAATAGGATTTCTATGTGAACCACATCTCACTTATGCAATATGCAGTAATCTAGTGCATAATGTATAACAAGCGTTACTTGAAAAGCCAGAAACTATGCAAAATAAAGCCCGGCATAAACTACATTTCACCAAGAACGTCTGCAGCCTTATTATAAAACTATCTCCAGGGATGAAGGCCTACAGACCCATGCAAGTGTCGGATTCTAGAGGCACAGCTATGCATTAGATTGCACAATCCATAGCCCAGTTATTTAACATTTATTAAATAGACTGACTGCCCTCATTACAAATTGAAACCGGTGTTGGTTCTGGGAATGCTACATTTGCACTGGCCAGTAGCGGCTGCTACCAGACGGGGATAGTGGGGTGAAGGGGGTGGGGGCTGGAAAAGACAAAAAAAGAAAGACTTTACCTGGAGAGGCCAGCTGCCACCTCTTCTCCGTCCCCGTCCTCTTCCTGTCTCCAGTCCCAGCTGGACACAGGCTTCCCTGAGCCAATCACAAAGCTGAAATGCAGCATTGTGATTGGTCTGAGTGCTGTGGTTCGATGTTTCGACTGGTACAGAGAGCCTGTGCATCTTCCTCACCAGGCTTTGTAATGTAGCCTTGTGGGGAACATGCAAAGTTGGCATGACTGTTTGGCCGGCCTAAGAGGGCCGGCCAAACAGTCATGCGCACTTAGGCAGTACAAAGTACTCCTCCTCCTGCTCTGACCAGCCTCGCCCCACCACTGACTGTCAGAGGAAAAATAAAATGATAATAGCATTACGTTATTATCATTTTATTTTTCCTTTTGAGCAGTGGGGCGACTGGCACTGGCTACACTATGCTACATAACCACGTCGTTCTGCTGTCACAGTTAAAACAAGTATGTAGAAAACAATGGGAGAGCAAGGGAAGGAAGGGGTGCGTCCGTATCCCCTGTGTAATGAATATTAAACAATGATGGACGAACCCAATCTATGTGTGGTACTATCACTGGTAGGCAGTGTTTGGGACCCACTGCGTTTGTTAAAAAACCCCTCACACACCGACCTGGTTGGTGTCATGGTTCATCATTGGGGTCCCAACCGGGAGGCCGAATGACCCCCGGTTGTGCTACGACACCTGATATTTTTAATTCACACCACATCACATTTCTGCATCACCCAGCTCCGCTGTAATCAGGCGTCGTAGCACAACCGGGGGGCATTTGGCCACCCGGATGGGATCCCAATGATGAACTAGGTTGGTGTGTGAGGGGTCTTTTAACAAACCCAGTGGGTCCCAAACACTGCCTACCAGTGATAGTACCACACATAGATTGGGTTCATCCATCATTGCTTAATAGTTAAAACAAGTACCCATTTCAGACTGAAAAATTACTCTGATACCACAGTTGGCTAGTGATGTACTGCTCCTGACTGACAGCTTGAAGCAGATTTACTTACATTTCAAGCAACACAGCAAGGAAACTTGCTGTGCTGCGTTGGGTGAAAGGGAGACAGCAGAAATTTGCCAGATCAACTATGACATAGCACATTTCTGTTCCTTCCTAGTGCTGCTGAACTATGTGCTGCCTAGCGCCAATGCAGCCACACTAACAGGCAGGATTGATTTTAGCAGGAACGGACACCTTTCTGCACAGAAACAATCCTCAAAGGTGTTTTCCTTTTTCTATGTGTGCTGCGATATACAGCACACATGGAAAGAGGAAATACCGAGGAGACATGAAGCTATTTCTCCTTTTTATGCATCACCAGAGCATTTTGACACATTCCCAAGTTCACAAGTCTTTGTGAATCTAGAATGCACCAAAATCCATGAGTGGATGTATAGGAACACAAATGCTCTACCCATGGAGCGTCTTCCCAATGTAAAGTAATGCAAGGCAGCAATATGCGCTGGCTTACATTGCCTTGTATTTACTAAACCATGCAGAGTGGCTTTGCTTGGCTTAGTAAATAACAAAAAAGATTTTGTGTAGGGGCTTCACAACAAAAGTGACATTACGATGATGCAAAATCTATGTAAAAAATGCTCCCTTGCGCGCAAGGATGGTGATGATGACCCAAGACTCTGCAGGATTAGGGATATAGGAAGCTGAAAGTGCTGTCATTAGGAGGTAAAAAGCTGTAAATCTCTATAGCTCGAAGTCCCTCCATGAAAAACATCGTTAACGACGTGTCTACTCTGCTTTAGCATTTGCATGGAACTCTCTAACCCCTGACATTGCAACCACATTCATAGTTCTCATATTTAGAAACACCTAAAACACACCTTTTCTGCCTCAAACTGCTTTTAATCCATTTTTTACATATTTGTAAGAAACACATTTACCTCTAGTTGTTAAACTAACATGTTTATTCTTACTAAACTCACTTTTACTCATTTCATCAATATCAGCAGGCAGAAAGGCTCAGAAAGCCTGATTGGAACCAGTGGCGTAGCTAGAGCTTCTGGCGCCCGGGGCTATCCCTCAGATTACTGCCCATGGCAGGTAGCGGGGTGGGGGGGGGGGAGGGGGGTACGTATTTGCTCTGGAATGTGTTCGGCAACCTACAGGATGTATACTTTACTCAATCAAACCTTACTCCCGGCTTTACCTGTGATGGTAATCGGCCAACTGCATTTCAACCACAGAATCTTTGGTTTATTTCTATTACTTTCCTTTAATATAGAACAAAAATGGATTCAGATATCACTGCTGCTGAAACTAGAGGCCCTTGGTCTTAGGTAGCTGGGATTGGAGACCTGTGAAAAGAGCTCTTGTGGGGTAATGTTCAGGGGCAGTTCTAAACACCTAAATGAGGAGGCTCACCGCTCACCAAAGATCGTTTCCTCCCCTTATTTATTTATTTTTTTTAAACAAAACTTTATTGACTTTTGCAAATCTAATCAAAAACAAGTTGCAAATAGGTTCACTTTAGGATACATACAGTGAGATGCACAGTGATATGAATATGGGCAAAACAAATACAATCACTTAAATCGCAGTCGAGATACCATCCCCACCCACCATCCGAGAATTTTACATTTAACTAGAAGCATTGTACTTATAATCCTCTCCTCCCATTTTTAGCTCTTACCTCAGGCTCTCGTCAGTCATCATGTGTAGACTCCACAGTGGCACTGGTGGCAGGGCTCCTACCGTAGGGGTTGTCCTGATGCAAATCGCCCAGCACTCCGTCCCAGGGCCGTCATTGGTAGCGCTTACGCGACTTCAAGATTGACGGCCCTGGGACTCACAAACACAGTACGTCGCGCACCGCACCACCACCACTATGCTAGGTGGTGCGTGCGCTGCAGCATTTTGCAAGCAGGTGTGCTTGCACTTCAATTACATAATTTACAGCACGTCACTAGTGTCGGGGGCCGCGCGGCACTGGTAGCCCGTTGCGGGCGGCTTTATAATTTATTTGGGGACACTGACACTACTGTCTCCAAATAAATTATAAAGACTGCCGCCACGGGCCAGTGAGAACACTCTGCTAATATAGCTCCTTTTAGTCTACTATGGGAAAATGCTTGGAGAAAGCGAAAATGATTGTCTTTAATATGTAAATAAGAAAAACTCCTACACATGTTGACGAACCATTCATTCTGGAAGTGTGTATTGGAGATTTAGTGCCCGCTTGCATGCGAACCTCCTAAGCCTTCTCTAAGAACGGGCTCGCATGGCATCAATACACTGTCCAGAAGCTCTCCTGTCACAGCGCTATGTGAACTCCGAGGCTCCAGAGTGATCGGGTAGCCAGGCATACTGCCGCTATGTTGTCTTAAACTTCATCACTACCAGAAGCGATGTTTTTTTTTCTTCCGAGGACGCTGCCTTGTCCCTGTACATTTTCACCCCACATTGTGTATTTTACATGCATAAGTATTTTTTTTATTTCTACATGCGTGAGATAAAGCTATCATTCATTACAGTTATGCGCATGACTACTACATATAATGTTCCCTGCTGAAAGTACATCCGCCTGAAGTCTGTGTAAAGTTCCCGGTATTTAAGCTTAACCTATGACAGGTGATGCACTAACTTGAGGATACAGCGGCCACGTGAGAGCCGAAGAGCGGAGGCTGCTCACAGCCACTTACTTACATGGTTGCAGTCGGGTCACGGACGGGGTTCTTATGAGTTCGAAAAAATATAATTACAGGATTGGATGTGCATCACTCCACCTCAGCTTATAGCAATATTTATTTAGCTAAGCATGAAACAAAGTCGTGAAATGTCCCTATCGTTGGTGAAGCAGGAGCAGTGCACCAGGGCCCTGCGCGGGACTCCACATCACAATTATTACTTAATTGTACTTCCCGATTGGGATAGAAGGGGTCCACTACTATCCTTTCTTTAATTTAGTTTTAGTTTTATATAGCGCGAACTCGACCCGTAGGTATGAGCGCGCTTTACATGAGCACCAGTTACATTACAAACGGACACATTCATGTTTAAGTTCAGAGGCAGCTTAAGTGATTTGCCCAGAATCACAAGATGTTAAGCGTCTCTGCCGAGGATCGCGACCCGCTTCCCCAGCTTCGAGGGCGGCCACTTTAGCCGTCCTCCTCACAGTGCCGTGCGGCGGACGCCGCACCCAAAATAGTGCTGCCTGGGGCGGACCGCCCCCACCGCCCCCCCCAGCTATGCCATTTGGAACCTTTGCCCATAAAGTCAAGCACAAATCGATAGATAAGATACATTACTTCATTGAGCCACAAGATTCGACCTTAAAATGCTCTAAGAATTGTTACCTCTAGCATTATTGTATGCTAGCAGTTTTAATGGTCCACACACCAGCCTTAGAGAAACTCGTTAACCCATGTAGCTGACTGGACAGTAAAGAAAAAAACCTTACGCCTTGCCTGACATATGTTTGTTTATTTATTGGACAGTATTTTCCAGTGGGAATCAATATCCAGACCAGTTACATGAGCGATAACCTATTTGTCAGAAACCAAGTATGCAAAAAAAAGAGAGCTAAATGTTTTTTTCATTAGCATCACTGAACTACATTTGCTGATGAAATCCTTGGTTAATATTAACAGTCATTGTTGTGGTGAGATCTGGGGATTATGCCTTTTAACATCTCTTTCGCGCAGACCAAGTATTTTCCTCATACTTAGAAATTTGGCAACTGTGATGTAATGACATGAAATTATTTAAATATACTGATAATTGTGAAATCAGCACATAATTGGTTCAGGGCAGGCTGAATGCCACAATGACTTCTACTGTGAAGCTAATGTTATCTGGCTGCGCTATACTGGGGGAAAGTTACAAGTTCAGACCGACCCCAGTGGAGCAGGAGGAGTACACTGTGGTGGCAGTCAAGGGTCCAGCACCTCAGGAGCACCTCTTGGGGATTAGGACTCATTCCAGCAGAGGCCAGCAGTAGGGCACAGGCAGGGTCAGGCAGATCCAATTGGCGCTGATCAGCTGGGCAGTTGCAGGGAGCCCCTGGAAGATTGTGTGTCCCTGTAGCTCAAACAGGAGGTCAGCCAACTGACCTTTGGAGTCAGTTCTGGAGAACCTTGGTCAAGGCAAGCAGGTCCAATCTACCTCCTTCAGACAGCAAGGCAGACCTTCTTAGGAATCTTCCACATGTCCTGGAATGTTATGATAAGTGTTTCTGAAAGTGCCAATTTTATACCTGGTGCCATCCTTTGTGTGGGGGAATTCCCTGACCTACCCCAAAACTGGTTCTGGTCCATTCTTGCCCTTCCCCTGGTTCCAAAATATGTGGGGAGACAAAGGCAAGGGCTGGCAGGCCTGGGGTCAGGTTCCGCTGTGTGTGCTGCAGACAGGCGCTTTGATGTACAATCAGGGCTGAGCACAACTCTGCCCCCAGCCATCCTGTCAGGAAGACCCTCTCCCCTCACACCTAGGCCTCTTTTGTCTCAATGTCCGAAAACAATACAAACCCACAACAGAAGAAGAGCAATTCACAGTCAGACATTGTCAGAGTTGTAATTTAAAATACAACTTTATCATTACATTGGATTTAAATTACAGTTCATTTGAGTGTAACTTTAGTACACCACCCTACTTTTTAAATATTATAAACACTGCTCCATGAGCCTTTAGGGCCTATCTTAGGGTTGCCTTACCAGTATTAAAAAGGAAGGGTTATTTTGTAAGGTTGAAATGACAGTTTAAAACTTCACTGAAGGCGCAAGTGGCAGGCCAAGATCAGATTATTTTAGTGGGTGGCACACTGTGTGCTGCAGCCCACTAGTAACATTTAATTTGTATGTCATAGGTAGATCTAGTACGATTTACTAGGGATGTATAAGTAAATTAAATCGGTCAATTAGGTGTGGGGAAATTTTACCAAGTTTACAGGACAGAGCACAAGCACATTGCCTCTGGTTAGTAGTCCTAATGCCAAAAACAAAAGAAATTCAGCAAAAGCAGAGAGTGAAGACAAAACATTTGGGGGAATACCACACCAAGGCTACCAGATCTCACACAATTCCTTTCAAAATACTAACATATTCTAAAGCAATACATATATATATATATATATATATATATATATATATATATATATATATTTTTTTTTTTTTTTGTTGTTATGAATAGAGTGGTACATATTCTTCACATCTGAGGAATAGGGGAACCCATGTTTTTTGTTCATTCTTATTTGTAATTGTAATCAATGTGCATGAAAGTACTTTTTAATGTTATAGCTAAATCCATATTCACTCTTACAGCATAAAAGGCACATTACATTTATCTGAGTGACTCACTTGGTATAAATAATTCAGCTGGTGGGAATTAAAAGTTTGAGCTCAGTGTTCAATGCTCAGTGTTAACGGGATTGTGTAAATTTTAGCTGAGGAAGCGAGTTCAAAACAATTTGTATTTAGGTAATGTCTAACAATTATACAAAATCTGTGCCTTGTTGAGCACATTCTTCTAGCATAACATGTATTAGTTCCCTGAGTTCTTTTCCTAGATTATATCAACACTGTCTGCTCACACTGGGCATTTCCAGGCTTTGCCCTAAAATAGAAGTAGGAATTGGATCAGGACGCACCACACCCCTAAACTACATACCATTTCAACTGTGATTTTAACATTTGCTAAGAATCGACAGCCTCAACTTTGTGTTTGGAGGTCATGAATAACTTGTGTAAAAATCTGCTGGGCACTGAAGGTGTGGGAAAGATTTTTACTTGTGACCTAGCTATGCCCTCACCAGGAGGCAAACCAAACACCAACTTACTGCTATATTTTCTTGCCCCTTAGTATGGTCTCCCCTGCTCAATACTTAGATCCATATTGATGGCCAAGTCACACAGTGCAGAGCAGCAAATCACCTTGCTGTATGGCACTGAATGACAGTGAAAGGGCAGGAATGCACTGTATAGCAGTCAATATGGTACATTACTGCCCTTTCCTTTGCACTGGCGCCCGTTTGGCAGCTTAGCGCCAACACAGGCACCCTTGACCCTTCCTGCACAAAAACATCCTGGGAAGCATATTCCTCTTTCTATGTGTTCTGCAGAATGAGAAAAGGAGGAACAAGTGAGGAGAAATAGAGATATTTCTCCTCGTTTCGTCTCCCCTGGGAAGGTGTAAGATTTTGGCACATTCCCAGGTTTACAGGTTCTTATAAATATGAGGAGGCGTCAAAATCCATGGGAGTTGGTTGGGAACACCCATGCAACACCCATTGGAAGCCTATCCAGGGCAGAGTAACGCATACGCAGTAATTTGTGCTACTCCAGATTTTTGGAGTCATTTAGAGCTACGCAAAGGGGCTTTACATGGCTTGAAAAATATGTTGTAAGGTTTGTGTCGCTCTTGCATTGCGTGGTGCAAGAGCGATGCAAACAGCTTCATAATTAGGCCCCTTAGTCCTAGGGAGGAGCTGGGGTTGAAAGTATAACTAATTCAAACATATACAGTTGTAAAAGAGGCAAAAGAGTAAATATCCTAAGGTTCAAATCTAGATTGTAGCAATAGTTAAACAAATTTAGTAACACCACAAACAATTCAGCAAAATAAAATAAAGTAAAATGAAGAAAAATGTGTTAAAGGAAAGCGCCAGAGATGGTTGGCGAAGTTGTGCTGTCAATTGGATAAGATCATTACCTTCTTCCAGCCAAGATAAATGTAACTGGAATCCTTTGCATGAGTGGAGATTCAGACGCTGGTGGGTACCTCTTCAGGTAGGCAGTGGCAGTGGCTTCCATCTCACTGGCAGAGCGACATAATTTAGAATTCTCGCCGCCTACTCGGAGTCTCCATGCCAAAAGTGCACCCACTGATGCGGCTAATAAATTATCGGCAGAAGTGAATTCCACCACTTAGCATTGTTGTCTGTTACTTTACTAATTGGGTGCTTGTTTCTAAATATAATGAAAATGCTATAAGATTATGTGACTAAGCTGGTAAATCTTTCCCAGGCTTCATCAGACATTTCTTATTGTTTAATTATTCATTTTGTACTCTTTACAAGACACACATGTACTTAAACAGCAAATAGCTGTCCTCTCAGTATTTCTTGCAAAGTTTCTAGATCAGCATGCAACATCCATCTTCATAGGGTTTATTCTGTATCCAGATGTGAAAGAAAACTCATTGAGAACAGAGAAGAAGGTGTTGAAATTTAAGTGTAAGGAAAGGCCTATTTTTGCATGTTCACCCCCACACTTGAGAACTGTTGCGTCTGGTTTATTGACTCTGAGAGTGCACAGAGGTCTACTAATCAGACCTCAGTGCCAGGGTTCTAACCCATCAAAATGTATATGTCGAATTGATTATCTCCAAATGGCAAGGGCTGACTTATGTATAAGTCCTTAGTATATGGTACCCAGGGTAACTAGGGCATGTAAGACAGAGTGTGCTCCCAGGGCTGCATCACTGTTTGTGCCACTGTGTGTCACAATGTAAAAATGGCTCCCAGCCTGCCACTGCAGCCTGGAAGGGTAGTGGTAACACTGCTTATTTGACTCTGTCATTTAAACTAATGGCAAAGTTCCCATTTCCCTTAGCAACATATGCAAGTCTTCCCTATGGAAGGCCCATAGAGCTCTAATGCAGGGATCTGTATATTATTAAGTAGGATATGTTTTTTACATATGTCTTAAAATCAACACTTCCAAATTGTCATTTTGCTGTAGAAAGGCTAGTAGCCCCATTGGCTAACACAGGGTTACCGACTGACCCCTCGGCCTGGCTAACATATGAATGGTACTACCTAGCTGGGTATTGTAAGGTATCAAATTAATCATGGCATTAAACCCAACATGATGCCCAGTTCAAAGTTAATGCAATATTAAAGAAATGCAACTTTTAGAAAGTTGCCACTCTGTGACCCAGTTGTCCAGTTGCCTCACATGGCACTGACAAACAGACAGCATTCTGCCTTTCTGGGCAGTAGTATGAATGACTCCCCGGCTTAGGAACACAAGCAGCCTGCTACAGGGCGAGGTGCTACCTCCCATTAGCAGGAATCCACTCACGGTGTTAGCCCAAATGGCGAGCTTCAAAGGCAAAGCTGCCTTTGGGGGGCAGATGGCATTAACACTCCTGATGTCTGTCCTTTGATCAGGTAGACAGGCTGGATACAGGGATAGAGAGGGAGACCCACTGTCCAAACTAGTTTGCATGTGGGCGTGTAGTCCTTAGGTATCCACACATCTAGGGTGGACTAAAGCTTCTGACATCCAAAGAAGGGTCCTGACATCTTATGGGGGGGAGGGGTAGAATAGTGCACTCCGGGATTGCTAGATGCACACATTGCCAGAAAGTCATCACCAAGAGGGAGGTGACCTGATAGCCCATTGACTAGTGACCACATAATTCCTCGGAGCACTTTCTGGGATTAATTGTGGCATCCCTGGCACCGTACACCTCAGATCACGTTGGAACTGGAACAAGGACCGGAGACTGCACCTGCTGCCCCGTGGGCTAGTAAAGAGAGGGCTGTGCCTGTGGATCCTACTTTTGGGAAAAGTAATGCCCCAGACCAAAGGAGTGCCTCAAGATAGCCATAGACTGACAACCTTGAACCCGCAGAGCTGAAGTGCCCCCACAGGCAAGTTGCCAGCCACTTCAGAAGATTTCCTTCTAACTGACATTGGGTACCCCAAGAGACTGATCCTCAATGACCAAAAGTTGCACCCGAGTCAGCCATACCTGGGAGTGTCATCTGAATCACCTCAGTCACCCAAGAGGGACCCCAGCCCCAGCAAAAGAATTTTCAGGAATCACTGTCCATGGAGACCCATAGCCCAGCTGCAGCTAGCCTTCTATGGTCTCAAAGAGGACTTTGAGGGACCCTGACCTCTGTGGCCAAAGTCACTCCACCTGGCCTGTAGACAGAGGAAAAACCGCAAAGGCATCCTTGTTGGCCGCAAAGCACTCAGAGCACCCTTAAGCATCTTCATCTCCTGTATCCTCAGCATCAGGACCACTCAATTGATGTCCATGGCAGTCATCCTGTAAAGTGTGGAACTGGACTTGAAAATACTCTGGTTCCAGGTAACTGTCCAAATCTAACCTATTGCCCTCCCCATACTTCTACCTGTCAGGTTTGGTAATCTAAGTTGGGCAGGAGTAGTCGAGCTAACTTTGACCAACTTTTCAACTTTAAAAGATCAAGCTGTACAGTTGCCAATGCTTGATTGTGGTAAGATTTCTTTAGAAAAACTTCTGGTGGATTTTGCTCATCTTAAACTCTAATAAAATATAATGTTTTTTATTAATTATGTTGTGTTTTTTTCATTTTTTGTGGTTTTTGTATTTCATTTTCTGGTACTGTTAAATGCTTTACACTAGTTCCTTTGTTCAAGCCTTGCTTCTCGAAGCCATAGCTACCGGGGTTGAGCTTGAGGTTGTTCAAATGAGCCTAACTGGACCAAAGACAGTTTTTGCATTCCCTCAGAAAGGCTGCACAGCCACATCATATAATACACCCAAATCCCAGCATTAAGCATAACGAGTTTAAGTTAAGCAGCTAGAGCACCAGCATCAAAATTCAACCTGAAGGCATTGACAATCCAAAGACTGCCCCTTCTGTCGAATGCCTGCCATTAATACCCCTGTCATTGCTAATGTAACTAGTCGATGAATCAAAAAATTATTAAAAAAAGAAAAAGAGACAATACACAGCCCTGGCAAGTTTCTCTCTGTTTTTTAAATATTCCTTTATACTTGTCATGCATATTAAATTGTAGGAAACATCAATATATAATCAAATAATTATGGTGGTGGCATATGAGGTAAATCCACTCAAATGCACACATATATCACCTGTTCCAATCAGGTGGTGAATTTTTGCCATGGTTTCTGTGTGGGATGGAGGAGGAGGGGGGAGGAAGATAGAGGCATGTTGGACTTGGCCCTTTCTGCAGGGTGATCCCTAACATTTTGCCTTCACCCTCCTGTTCCCTGACTCTGTTTTTGTTGGCTTGTAGGACTCTACACACTTTACCACTGCTAACCAGTGCTAAAGTGCTTGTGCTCTCTCCTTTAAACATGGTAAAACTGGCTTACACCCAATTGGCACACTTAATTTACTGGTAAGACTCTAGTAAAATGGAACTACATGTACTCAGGGCCTGTAAATTAAATGCTACTATTTGATTTGCAGCACTGATTGTGCCACCCACTGATGTAGCCTTTTAAACATGTCCCAAGCCTGCCATTGTAGCCTGGTAGCAGTTTATACTGCCATTTTGACCTGGCATATTAAACCTTTTGCCAGGTCCAAACCTTCCTTTTTAATATATATAAGACACCACTAGGGTAGGCCCTAAACAGCCTCATAGCGCAAAGTGCAGTGTATTTAAAAGGTTTGAAATGTACTTTTAACTTTTCCATGTCCTAGTAGTGAAAAATTCTTAAATTAATGTTTCACTATTGTGAGGCCTACCTCTCCTTTAGGATAACAATGCATTTCCTTATTACATTTATTAAGTGATAACGTTTGATTGGGAACAGGTGACATTTCATATTTGGTTTCTGAGAAATTGTAATTAAAAATCCTACTTAGTATTAAAGTTAGAATTTAAGTTACACATTTGAAAATGTCACTTTCAGAGAGTTATTAAACACCTCTAAATAAATATGTTGAAGGGTCAACATATCAACAAATAACATATGTGGACTGTGTTTTTAAGAAATTTGATGGTGAATGTCAACCCTCCTTTTATGGTTGTTGGCTTCAAAACATTATTTTGTCCCTATCAGCCACATTTATATATGTTGTACATAGCACAAATGCACTTTTTATTTACCATATATCACTCTCACTGCACTGTCACATTTTAGGAGCACCTTCTATAAGTAGTATATGTTATCATGTGAATTGATTGATATATTCATAAATGAGATGTGCATAAATAAATGTGCTAAACTCATATGGAAAGGTTTTTCTTCTTTCCCTAATATAACAATATTGCCATGGTAGTCAAGGGCTACACTACCCCTATAGTGACCACTTTATTGTTTAATAATTGTCCAACCCAGGTCCCTGGGGACTGGGCTGCCCCTATTTCTAGGAAAACATTTAAAGAGTTGGCATTTTCCTGACCTAACTATTTGGTGCCTGTAGCCTGTTTCTGGGCACCCTGAATGGGTGAAGTTGGCTGTTGGACTTTTTTTTATTCCTCCCAGGCTGTCACACAGTAGAGAGATAAGGTGTGCCTGGATGGGCCATTGTGACAGGATGGGGTGGTGGCAGAGCTGGTCTCTTGCAACAGAATCGGCTGTGTCCTGCCATTCACACAAACTACTGCACACTACCCCATTAAATATTCAGCCAGGCTGGAGCCAGGGCAGGGAGGCAGCAAACTCCAAGCAGTTCAAAGGAAAATCTCTAGAACATCTCTTAATTCAAACAAGGCACCAGGTATACAAATAGGCTCTTTAGACCCACTTTCATTTCACTTTCTCGACCTGCGAAGGACTCTCAGAAGACTGCCGGTTACGGCCTGTGGCCTGATGGGTTGTTTCCTTCAGAAGACTGCTTTGCTGAACCTGCTACCTAAATCCGGCCTTGAACTTTAGAGCCCTACCCTGCTGCTTGATCCCTTCTTCACTTCTTGAAGCCAGGACTATCAGAGTGACTCCAACGGCTAGTTGGCTGGCCTTCTGATTAGAGCCCCAGGGACAGAAAATGCTCAAACCATCTTGAACTCCCACACCTGGGCCCAAACCTGTAGTAGTGGTGCCCTGATAGTCAAATCCAAAACTTGGCTAAAATCTGCTCTGAGAACCGAGAGGAGACCAGAACTAACCTGCTTTTCTATCCACCCAATGTGCATCCCTAGTCAGCCTGCTCACAATACTGCTTGGATATTGCTTGGAGAAATCAGTTGCCTTTGATTCCCTAAAGTACGCCACGTGTACAGCACCTGTATTCAGGGCATCTGATTTCTCCAAGCAATTCATCGTGCAAGCGGACGCTTCAGAGTATGGCACAGTGGCAATCTTTGCACAGCTGATTGGAGAGAGCCTAGACCAACCAGTAGCCTTCATTAGTAAGAGGTCACTTCCAAAGTAACAGAGGTGAAGTGCCATTAAAAGAGAAGCTTTTGCTGTGGCTGGGGCACTAAAGAAGGTGAGATCATACCTGTGTGGGACTCATTTTCTAGTTCAGGTCCCTCAAATAGATCATGCAGATGAAGGATGAGAATCCCAAACTGTTAAAGTGGTCCATCTCCTTACAGGATATGGACTTTACGGTGGAACAAAGTCCAGGTCAGCCCACGTCAATGCTGATGGTCTCTACAGGTTTTGTCGCGCTTAGTGAAGAGAACTCCCACTTTTAGCTGATGGGGGGAACGTGCTAGACCTGACAGCCTTATGGTGGTCTTCCACTCAACTTTTTCCCTCCCTTCTCCAATTTTCTGACCTCAATTTTGCTGGCTTTAGACTTTGTGCACTTTACCACTGCTAACATCTGCTAAAGTGCTTGTTCTCTCTCCCCTAAAACATGGTAATAATGGCTCTTCCCTAATTGGCATATTTAAAGTCCTTAGTAAGTGCACTACATGTACCCAAGGCATGTAAAGGTAATGCTACTAGTGGGCCCCCAGCACTCATTGGGCCACCCACTCTAGAAGCTTTCTAACTATGGCCCAGGCCTGCCATTGCAGAGCTAGTGTGTGCAGTTTACACTGCCTTTTCGAACTGGCAACATAAATCTCTCGCCTGGCATATACCTTCCCTTTTTATACATATGTGTCCCCTAGGGTAGGCCCTGGACAACCCATGGACAGGGTGCAATGTATTTAAAAGGTAGGACATGTACTTTTAAGTTTTATATGTCCTGATAGTCAACAACTCTTAAATTTGGAATTACCTTATTACATTTGATATATTTGAAGTATAATTCCCAATTGAGAAGAAATGGATTTTTCAAGTTTGGTATCTCTGAATCACAATTTAAAATCCAAACATATGGTGATGTCGGATTTTAAATTGCAATTCTGAAAATGCCACTTTTGGAAAGTTGGCATTTTCTCACTTTAGCCATTTGGTGCCTGCTGCCCCTCTCTTTCACAAAGCAAACAAAAGGAGATGATAGACGGAGCACTGAAACTTTTCAGACACTCACCCCCAGTCACAGATGTCGGTTGAATCCATCATCGTTCTTGGGCTTAGACCCAGCCATATCAAAATCAGTCTTGACCCTGTCCTCATGGGAACAGTCTAGTCTGAACTGGCCAAGGGTATGACCAGACGAAGGTCCCTTGCTCTCTGTGCCATGGATTCAAGCTAGCCTGGCTGATGTGGGGTGAAACCCCATAACCAGTCCCAGGATGCTTGTTCTAGTCTAGGGAGGACCTGGCCTGGCAGGTTCGTGCTGGACAGTTCCCATGAGGAACAGGGTAAAGACTGATTTGCACATGGCTGGGTCCAAACTGGGGTGGCGTAGTGAGCAAAATATTGATGGATTAAACCCTGATCTGTGACTGGGGGTGAGTGGTTGAAAAATGTCAGCACTCCGTCCATCATCTTATTGTGTTTGCTATGTTCGTCCTTAGTGGCTAAAGGTATGCATGGACGTGGGTCCCTTGCTCGCTGTGCCACTGGATTCAAGCTAGCCTGGCTGAAGGAGGGGTGGATCCCCAACACCTGTCCCAGGATGCTTGATTCTGGTCGAGGGAGGACCTGGCCTTGCAGTTTGGGCTGGACTGTTCCCATGAGGAACAGGGTCAAGGATGATTTGCATAGGGCTGTGTCCAACATAGGGTGGCATAGTGAGCAAAGGAATGATGGATTCAACCTAGATCTGTTTTGAGGGTGAGTAGTTGAAATGTTTCAGCACTCCGTCCATCATGTTGTTGTGTTTACTATGTCTCTGATAAACATCTGGGCAGGATGACAGCTGGGATTTGTGAATTCCCCCTAGACAGCCACACACAATGAGAGCTTTGGAAGGCTTGAAGGGCATTCTAGGAGGATGGGAGGGAGGATCTGCATCCAGTCTCACTTGCACTGAATAGGATGTGTCCTCTCCCCACACATTGGGCTGCATACCCTCCTCTTTAAAGTATCCCCCACTGGCACAACTGGGTATAAGTACTGAACCTCCAACACCACCACCTCCACACACTTCTGGACCAGTATTTGAAGACAGGGCCAGCCTTAACACTGGTGGCGCCCTGTGCAACAATGTTTGTTGGCACCCCCCCCCATGACCACTTCTGCCACGGATTCCATCACGAGCACCCTTTAACAGTGCCCCTCAAGTCTCCATAACCACTGTCTCTCAGATTCATTTAGTTCTATAGCACACTCATAACAGTGTAAGGTGTCAGAGCACTTTACATCACACACACATTGCACAGAGCCAATCATATGTGTGTAAATCAGTGTATAGGAAATGTTACATCAGACAGGACAACAAGGTGTAGTGTAGGAGTGGCATGTCTTTGATACTGGTAGGCAATTTTGTTTAAGAGTCCATATTCTGGAAAAGCACAAATTCAGAATTTAAAACATAACATCATCATTAGGGGTTTCTTTAATAATAAGAATTGTTTTCTACCCAAGATTAGGATAAAGAATGACTGGGCAAAAAACATATACCTCTAACATATACCTTGCAGTTTGCATACAGCTCTTTGATGACAGTTAATAGCTCAATGTTCTATATTAGGATAATGACTTATAAACGACAAGTAACAAAAGTAACTCTCTTACAGAAGCAGTAACCCACTGACCTATTTACATTATATGCACTTTGTTATCTGCATGGTACACGTTCTTAGCAGCAGGCATTTTAACCCTCTGCGCTACCTTAGGATGTGTCAAAACGTCCACGAGACAAACCTACAATCTCTTTCCAGGAAGACGATAAATCACCAGAGGTATCCTGACCTTTTAATTGATACCAGAAAATTGCTGGAGGCCAGGAACGAGGCAGCAGGTGCTCTTAAAATGATAATAGACATGCAAAAATGAAGACCCCACCCGAAGTCAGGGCCCGGTGCGGTGGCACCAATCACACCACCCTAGAGCAGGTCCTAAGTGAAGATTCTGCCAGGAAGAAGGACTGCAATGCTGCTGAAGGACTGACGCCCACTGGACTGCTGCTTTGCTGGACTCCTGCCTTGCTGTACTGCCCTGCAGCCTGCTTTTCCCCTGCCTGAATCACTTGAATCCAGAGTGACCCTAAGGCCTGGCTGGCATCCTGATCTGAAGTCTCAGGGACAACAAAGACTTCCAGCCTACCTGCTTCTGCACCTGGACTCTGCCATCTGTTAGTCTGCCCTCCCAAGTGGTGGCATCCCAGTACTGGGCCCTTGGAAGTGGGCTTAAAGTGCTTGCTACAGCAAAACCCATATATCCTTTCTTCAACTGGCGCATTGGTGCTCTTGAGTGGATGAGAACAAACGCATTTTCCCTGTTGTGTGACCAGAACCTGCGCATTGCCTTTGCTGCGTGGATCAGCCCTGACACATCGCCATCAGAATCACTACTACTCAATGCTTTTTCCAGCTTGAAGTCTTCACATCTCCGTTGATGGCATCCTTGGCGCTGATGCTGAATCCCCTCATCGCAGCTCCTAGCTCATCAGAGCCGATAAACCACCACTGGTGCACGGATCTAGACTGGCGCATCACCATCACTGCGTTGGTCAACACTGATGCATTGCTTCGGCTGCACCGCACATCTTCGATGTCGACGCAGTCAGGATCAAGATAATTCTGTTCAGCCGATATCTCAAAGAGGTGCTTATTACCTCTAAACACTATTTTGCAGTTGATTCTTCATAAATTCATATCTCAAGTTCTACTCATTGGATTTTATTGTTTTGGTTTTATTGTTTCGAAAAAAATCTCTCTATATTTTTCTAACCTGGTGTGGAATCGTTTTTTTTAGTGTTTTCACTGTTTTTCTGTTTGAAGTGTTGCACAAATACTTCACATATTGCCTGCAATTTAAGCCTGACTGCTGTTTGCCAAGCTACCAGAGGGTGAACACATGTTAATTTAGGGTTTGCCTGGTTCTGAAAATGGCTCGAATTGTGGTTGCTGCCTGACTTGGGTTCATACCATAATGGTAGCCTCCACAGAGAAGAATTCCATTTTGAATTGCCCTGTATGCAGGTCTCATCTACATGAACTGGGTTTATGAGGAATTTAAAGTTTTAGACACATGGCTCTGAATGCGTCTTTCACATAGTAAGTTAATTTTGCTGGAAAGGCTTGGTACACTGTGTGCTAATGTTTGTTATGCAAGTTATTTGTTTTGAATTCGCCAAGTAGATCCTAAGAGAACTGTAATAAAGGGCTTAACGACTTCACCTCTGAAACTGATGGCACAAAACCATTGATAACCTGTGATGGAAGGTACAGTGATCCTCTCTACAAGTTTTGAGGGATTTTGCAAATTATTGAAAAAATACATAAAATTACATCAACATTCCTTTAAAATACTTATACCATAAATGCTTCATACTCTGCATTCTAATATAGTTTCTATCACGTGTGCTCACAGTATAGGTCAGCAGATTTCCAAACAGCATGTGTATCCTTCACAAAACCTAAACTGTTTCTGCATTTTCAGGCAGATCTATGCCACCAAGACACCAAGAGCTGATGGCTTTGCAGACCAGTTGCCAAGACGCTGGGGTGCTGGAGGCACTGACTTTAATGGCAAACCAGCGGCTGTCCTGAAAAACTGAAATTGACCACCAAGTTAGTTGTGTTTTTCAGTACTGTGCTCTTCCTTCTGAGGCAAGAGCGATTTAGGATTAAAAACATTAGCTCCAGGTCTACCATGTTTGGCAGTACAGTGGGCTGGTGCACACTTTTTGGTAAATGGACACTTGTTGCATGAACTTTAAAGGGAGGCGCTGCTTTTGACTGGAAATTTACGGAATTTGCTCACATATGGAAAGTAAACAACAGAACGTATCACAATAACATACACAAAAGAATATAACAGCACAATTAAAACCTAGCAGAGCGGATCACAGCAAAACAGATGCACTCCAACACAACAATATCACTTTGTAATACCGCAGTGTTAAACACAGCAATACAAAAACCTACAGAACACTTAACACCAAAACAATTTGCAACACCCCAAAATATGGAAAAGGTTCTTGTCATCATTACCACTTCTAGAAACCTGTTTTCAAATTACATTGGATAAAGCTGCTTGTATCACGCACCGCCTTAAATTACCACTAAGTACATGAAATGTATTTCAAAGTATTTAGTCTCATGTAACTGACAGACAATCATGGAAATCACCCATGCCTAAATTAAAGGGTTTGCACAGTCTCAATGGCCAAGGAAATTGTGAAACGTATTTTTTAAAAACGAAAGAATACTCGGTGCTGATCTTTACTGTGGACGGAGAGAGTTCCAGGTGGAAAGGGTGAAATCCGAAGGACTGTTGAAAGACTGCTCAATTGTAATTGACATTTTGTTTTCACCCATTTTAGCATACCGTATGAGGCAATGGACCAGCCCACTTTTGCCAATGGCTCACTTGTACTCCGGGTGTCTGTATTTTTATTTAATCACCTGAATACATTCACCTTAAAAGAAGTACAGTACAGTGCCAATGCTTAACTGAGTCATTTTTTTTGTTTTGATGTTTGATATTTTTTGTCATTCTTGTGCCTTTACACTGCCTCTTCAAATTACAGTAATTCAAAGTCAAAAGCACAATTTTTTAGCAAACAAACATATTTACCGGTGATATGCAGTAAAATTAAAGATAGTTTTTACACCTGTTCTAATTACAACTATAATGGCCCCCAAATGTGGGCTTTAGCATGCTTTAATATTTTCTGTTTTCCAAGGCCATGGCTATTGACTTGGTCACTTCTTGTTCAAAGAGGTTCCTTGAGGGAATATTAGGTTTTTAGGTACTGACCTACACAGATACGTCACATTAACATGTCCAAAGGCTTTGCTGAAGTCAGAAGAAAGACATTAATCATTAATTGAATATTCTATAATCTTGCCCTCCCCTTGTATTAAATTGTTTGCTGAAGGTTGATCACACAAAAAATTCAGCAACCTTCAGTTTAAATACCTATACTCAGATAGGGCCAACAAAAAGAAGATTAAATACAGGTGCCTTTCAATATAGACAACTAAACATTACATTCAGATGCAAGCCATATTTTTGGTAGAATCATTCAATTGTGATGTTGTTCAATTTTCTTTTCTTTAGCCAACTTTCATGTTATGTGGCTAGGCTACGTGGCGGCGTTCTGGAGAAAACAGATCACTCACCACAAGTAATTGTGTGATATATTTACTAAAATCCCTTTTTAATTTTAATGTGGGCCCTCAAGTTTTTTCATCTAACATGTCTTTGAGATGAAGTATAGGTATTTGAGTTGCATTAATATCGTGATGTTTTTGCAAAGCAAAAAGATGAAAAGGTCAAAGGCGAGCATATGATACATGTTTATGTGAAGTCTTCTTTGTTTGTTACTTGAAAAGATGTTCTCAAATGAAAATGCTTTAGGTCGTAAAAGTATATTGCATTTAAAGCTATACAATAGAAGAGTATGGAAGTAAATGTTTTCAACAGTCACATAATACCGATTTCACATTTCTGAAAAACACTTGAAGGCCATTTCTTTAGTTGCTCCCATTAAGCGTGGCACAAACCTGTGCAGCCAAGTAACAGAACAATAACTCATTTTGTGGTGATAGGTTAATGTATTCATTTGTGTGCCTTACATATTCATTCAGATATAATATATGAATTTTTTTTGGTCGGAGGAAATGTCTGTCTGAGTTAATGGGTTGCATGTGGCTCACGTATCACAGAAGACATGTTTCTGGAAAACAGTAAATTAAAATGTAATGTTCAAGGCTGGCTCAATTCAATTTCATCTCTTATTTTCATGGCTCAGAGCATAAAATGTTTCATTCAATTGCCTTCTACAGTAGATGTTGTGCCTGGAATTAGTTTTAGTTCATTAGCAAGGTCACAACCTGTCTATAAAATTTTACGAGTTACAAAAATTAATCTTCTACAAAAACTTCACTCTAAAATGCTCTTGAGCGTTCTACAATGACTTCATTTTGTCTAATTAGAGTAAGTCATTTTTTATTTTATTAAACAAAATGGTCAGGCACTTGAGTAGAGTTAGAAGGAATTTTGACAGGTATTATCACCTATGAATACAAGATTACTTGAAACTCGAAATGTTATTTCCTTTATACAGATAATATATCTGTCAAACAAAAACTTCGCCAGCGCTCAAATGACTAAATAATAATTCTGAAATTATACAATCTCTGTTCCTGACCAGAATTTAATGGGAAATGACCCTAACCAGTGCTCATACTCAAATCAGCAGAGGGCAGCCAAAGTTAATACAGATAATTCTTCAAAGTAAATAAACTTATTAAAGTGTAGTAGTAAGTTGAATCAACTTATTAAAGTGTAGCGTAAGTTTGAATACAACATTAATTCATTTTTTGATGCACCCGTTGATTGTATGTGTTTTACTTTGAAATATACATACTTCCTTTTTTGAACTATTTTGAGGTATCCTACTGAATGTCATTAGTTGTCACTTCAATAAAGACAGAGTCATTTTGAGTATTTATCAAGCCCACAAGGGTCTTTTGGGTTGCCCATTATCTTGTTATTACTTTTAGAAAATTTGGCATTTTCTTGTCCAAACCATTTGCTCCTTCTGCCAGTATCCTGCATCACATGACTGTGAAGGGCTCTGCAGTGGGGATTTGTGTATTGCTTTCATACAGTAACACAAAGGGAGCTAACGTGTGGACAGGATGGACCATTATGACCGGGGAGGGGCAGTCATACTTACACTTCGAAAGGCTTTGCCTCCTGCACACACAAAGGAATCTGACACTAGTCCCCCTGCATAAAGTCTGGTACCAGGTAAAAATACTGAACCTCTAGAGCCACTCTTCAGGACACTCCTGGAACTGTGGAAGTTACAGAACAAGGACTGCTTTGCTGCTAGAGGACTGCCCTGCTTCTTGAAGGGCTGCCTTGCTGTCTGAGGGTCTGATTATGAGTGGGTCAGTGTATACCCCACCTGTGAATAAACTCCTGTTTATGCACACATTGGAAATATGAGTTGGAAGGTATTCAACATATTGAATAATTATCAGATGCGCTAAATAAGTCAACCTTCATTCAATTTCGGCAGGTCAAACCTGCCGAAATTTAACAGGGAAAATGTGTATGATATTTACCACACTTGCGGATTTTGGTGCATTAGACACTAAAATCTGCATGTTATTCCTCAGAAACTTCTAATCGGTGCTACGTATTGCACCAGATAAATATTGTACCCCGTAATATTATTCTATCAGGTGCCATAAATAGGATTTATATTTGGAATCAGGCCCTGAGAAGGAAGATTGAACCTGCTTGACTTCATCCCAGACTAGCTAGAGTGACTTCAAGGGTCTGTTGGCTGACCTTCTCTATATGCTAAGCAGCTGCAACTGAACCTGCCTGAGCCCTGCAGGCCTCTACTAGAGTGAGTCTCTGATCCCTAAGGGGTCCCACCCTAGGTTCTGGACCCTTGGCTGTTCACAAAGTGTACTCAGCCTCAAAAAAAGGTGAAAACGATTCAGTTCCTTGTGACCACAAATGAGCCTATTTGTGCTAAAGCTCTTCCACCAGCATTGACCGCCGATGCAAAGCTGCAGTGAGACCTGTTATTCGTGTTGAAAGCAACAGTCAGCAACAACCAGCTAATCGAGACGTGCTCTTTGCGCTACAACGACCACCGTCCTTGCAGACTCCTCCATCATGAGCAGAACTCTTTTGGCCGAAATGTGAAGGTAACCTTTTAGCTGGACTCACCTGGCACCCTATTCTACTCCTGCATCATTGCGGCTGACGTGAACTTGTGACTTTGCCCCAGTCTAGCTCCTACCAGATGACTGCAAGTAGCACTTTCTGCTTCTTTGTACTATTTTCACACAAAAAATAATTACATTGAATATCTCCTGTCCTACTGATTGGATTTTTGTTCTTTTGGTATCATTATATTTATGAAAATGTACTCTATTATGCAAAATTTGTTTGAGATTTTTCTTCTGTTATGTTTGCACTTTATTGCAGTTTGTGTGCTACATAAATACTTTGCAAATTGTCACTAAGTTGAGCCTAACTGCTTGGTGCCATGCTACCAGAATGTTAAACATAAGTTAATCGAGTGACTTTTGTGGTTCACTCTGACAAGGATTGTGATTGTGACCTGAGGGCGCTTCCACTCCCCTCAACCAATACCCAATTTCTTACATTGGTATTGGTAAACCTGACATTCATGGAGATATATTCCCCCAGTGCTTTTCTCTTCACTCCACCTGTTTTGCTATATTAATTTTGTCATCACTAGGAGTCTGTACCCCTTACTACTGCAAACCAGTGGTAAAATGTTCTCTTTTTCAAACATGGTGAAATTGGCTTGTACCTAATTGGCACATTTAATTTACTTGTAAGTCCCTAGTAAAATATACTAATTGTGCCCGGGGCTGTACATTAAATGCTACTAGTGGGCTTGCAGCACTTATTGTGCCACCCACTAAAGAAGCCTTTTAAAACATATCTCAAGCCTGCCATTGAAGCATGTAGTGCAGTTTTAAAATGGCATTTCGACCTGGCAAAAAAAAACTTTTGCCAGGCATAAACTTTTCTTTTTGATACATAGAGCTGGCTGCCTTGTATTTAATAAGTAGTACATGTGCACTTAAGTCATACATGTTCTGGCAGTGAAAAACTCTTAAAGTCATTTTTCACTGTTGTATATCTCCCACTGTCTGGCACAGGGCTATCTTATTACACTTTATTAGTGATAACTTTAGATTGGGAGCAGGTATACATGTACTGTTTACACTGAAACTAATTTAATGGAAATCCTCGTTAATTGTGAAGTAAGATGTTAGGTCATAACTCTGAAAATACCACCTTTAGAAAGTTGCCATTTTCTTGGCCTGACCATTTGGGCCTTCTGCTAGTGTCCTGGGTCATATGACTGTGAATGGCTCTGCTGTTATGGTTTGTGTATTGCTTCTAGACAGTAACACAAAGGGGACTTAGGTGTGAATAGGATGGGCCAACCTGGCAGGATAACTGGGAAGGGCCGTACTCAGCCTTATTTACATTTCAAAAGCCTCTGAATCATGCACACAAAACTGAATCTCACACCAGGCCTGCCCTGCCATTTGTCACCCCAGATATCTTGGAGCCTTGACAGAGAAAAGGAAGACATTTTCAGAGCCTGGTGTAGAGCTCCTCCGACAAACAAAGGCTGGCAACAGGTATAAATATTGGACCTACAGAGCCACTCATCAGAACAATTCTGGACATGTGGACTTTTCAGAAGGATTTGCCCTGCTGCCAGAGAACTGCTCTGCTGCTTGAGGACTGCCTTGCTGTCTGAGAACGAAGGCTATCCTGACTGACTCTATGGGTCAGGTGGCTGACCCCTTTAGTCAGCTACAGGTACAGAACAAGCTCCAGAGGCCTCCCTGCAACCGCCCAGCTGACCCGGCTGCCTGATCCCTGCTGGCCTCAGCTGGAGTGAGTTCCTGATCCCCATGAGGTGACCCCAGGTCCTGGACAAATATTACAAGTAAAAAGATGAAAAACATACATGTGAATTAAATATTGTTTTATCCATCGAGGTACTTGAAAAGGGTATTCAACACTAAAGTTACACCACTGAGGATAACACATATACAAAGGGGCTGAGAGTTTACAAAGGGCTTGGGAGAATGCAAAACAGCAGCAAAAGTTTCAAACTAAGGTATAACATTTTTTAAGTGAGTAAAATTATAGATATAATAATGGCTCAAATGAATTCTTCCCCTAAAATGAGAAGTGCTCCCTTGTTGACTACTGAACAAACTGCCACGGCTCAAATTGTACTCTTAATTGCATACTGTCCTTTTTGATCTATACAACTGGCTATTGCTTATGCAAACTATTATCTCATGGATACCACTGTCAACTTTTCCACTGTGAACTTATATAATAAGCATTACTGTTCCTTGAATACTGACCTAAAACATACCTAAAACTTGAATAAGAATATTTTGTAAAAATATGTTGGCTGCTGTTGATCTTTTTAATGCAATGAATCAATCAATGGACATTTACTTAGACAGGGATCTATATACATGGAAATGTGAATGACAATTGCTTCAGGTGGATCACCACTTCCAGATGGTCTTACCGAAGAGTTTGATTGCTGAAATTACACTTAAGAAGACTTCAAGACCTGCTTTAGCAAGGGGTGGTGACATAAAAATGATAAGGCCTGACTCCATTTTAGATAGGCCAAGTCTCTATTTTCTCTATTTTTGCAGAATCCTCAACATGTCTGCCTTTGGTGTAGATGTCGTCTGTCCTTATACTTCGCAGAAACTATAATAGTGTCAAGTCATTTAGATATAGACAACAATAAAACGCCAGATGCATGTGTCTTGTTCTCTCGATTTGAAGGTCACACAAGAACAATAGCCCAAAAAACTGCAGTCTGAATTGTGGCATTTTTACCGTAATTGTTTAAAAGAATGCATTTTACACTAGCATCTTGATGCTCATTGGTTACACTAAACAATTGTAAAGTAATGATGGAAATTCCATCTTGGGTAAGATACAGTATAAAATGACTGCCACTTGACCACTTGTCAGGAGCAGTCATTAGCCTCAGATATCTATGTGCAAGATACTGCCAGAGATGCTGCTTATTGCACTTTCAACTGAAAGCTGATATTGAGCCCGAGTTCGGGAGGAGTGGATGCTGCATGTGTGTTTGCCTTTCACAGAGACGATGACCTCCTTGACTCCTGATAATTACAGAATTTTGCTGTTATCAGGTATGCAGTGGGCTCATTTTCCCTGAGAAAATCTAGCTGAAAGTTATTCTACTCCCTCTCCTTATAGCGTAGTGCACAGAAGTAGGTTTTAGAATGTTAGATTTTTAGATTACATTTTAACCATAGTAGAATGTTCATTTTATTCTTGTTCACAACATGCATTTGAGCTGTTTTAATCATATTCTGTGTGGTTATTTTAGATGTGCTGAGCAACAAGGTGCACCTGTTGAAACAAAGTGCCCTTTACTTAGTGTTGTTTGTGTGTGTGGTATTGAAGAGAGTGAAAAAGGTGTGTTTCTATTCACCACAAAGTCCCTGTATCCCTGTTTAGGGACTTTTAGTTACCCAAACGCATTGACTTCACTTCAACTATGCATTGGATGGGATTCAGTGGATTCCCAAAACCTGTCTTTCACATTCAAGCGTAGGTACATTGAACTAAGTTCACTCATGTAACTCGTAGGTGGGAAATCAAACCTTGTGGCGCTGAGCCAGGAACTCAGTATACGCAACATTTGTAACCAACGCGCAGGGCCTGGATGCTTTGGGAACTGTTGAGTTTTTTCTTTTTGATATGCACACACACATTAACCATCATTACATCATTACAGAAACATCCATTGTAATCATGGTTACCTCCTACAGGGAAGAAGGGAGCATGTTAGAAATGGGATCTCTGGTTGGATAAGGCTTGCGCCAAAGACAGGCAGAGACCACCACTCTAGTCAGGGCAAGGGAGTTACACGCCAAGATAACCCCTGCTCACCCCCTTGGTAGCTTGGCACGAGCAGTCAGGCTTCTCCCAGAGGCAATGTGTAAAGTGTTTGCGCAACACACACACACAGCAGCAACACACTAGGCACACCACAAAAGGAACTCCACACAAGGTTATATATAAAAATAGCCTTTGTATTGTCTTAAACACATTAGATCATAATCACACAATGTACACGGTGCCAACGGGCACCAGGCAGTATTTACAGGGGACTATTTACACATGACAGGGCCAATTGGGCCACTGTCAAAACCATCACAAAGCACCAGTTGTAAATGTAGCACAAATAGTAAATGTATAGCACAACCAGTAAATGTAGAGCACAACCAGTAACTACTGGTGAAATATGGAACTGCGAACTAGATCCTGTAACATAAAATATAGGATGCCTTAATCATGTCAGGCATGAATCACATTAGCACAGACCACATGAATCACCTTAGCATAAATACATTCCACATGAGGTATCACCATTAGGCCAGAATATTGCGCATAAATCTCCTAAGCTTAAACACAGGGTGCCCCAATCGGGGGCGCAACACACTGAAACTGGCCCTAGGCCAACTGGCCTCTCACAGGGGCTCAAATGCCCTATGTCCCGCAGAGTCAGAGCTGGCTGCACATGCAGCGAAGTAAGAGTGTGCAATGAACTTGCCTAAAAGTAGCAGCTGCCCACTAATTGCTGGGCAGCTGTGCAACTGAGCACGGGCACCAGCGTGCCCCCTGAGCCCCTCTCGGGGACTCTAAATGAAACTGCCCCCAAGGAAATATGGGGCTGGCACTGCGGTGCTTCCAGAACCCCCACTGGGGCTCCTAATAAACTATGGCCCCATGTTGCAGCTGCACACTGCCAGGCGGGGCAGCTGTAGAAGAAACGGGCACGGGTACTCGGGGGTCCCACTCTGAGGCTCCTTGAACCAAAATCACCCTCAACGGTGGAGCGGCTCGCTCTCCTGCGAGTCCGCTCAGCAGCTGTGCCCAAAAGAAATTAGCACTGGCATGAGGGGGCAGGCACCGGCAATGTGCCCCGACACACCCCCAACCCCTTCGCAACTGAGCCCCACTCACCGGGCTCCCTGGGAACTTCTTTGCTCCTGCGGCGGTACTCTTGAGCTTCTCCTCTGCTGGAGAGGCTCCAGCGGCAGCACGTCATCCTCTGCGGCGGGGGCAGGCACGGACAATGTGCCTCGGGCCCCCTCCGCCTCTACTGGCAAACTGCTGCAGCACTTGCGGGGCCCTCCTCAGTACATGGGAGCCCCGCTAACTCACCAACCGCCACTGCCCGCCGTACCGCTGACTCTTCTTCCTGCACGGGGTTCTCACTGCTCACAGGAGCCCCACGACCTCAGCACGTCCGGAGTCGGCCCCCCCACATCCAGGCGGAATCTCCTTTAATTCTGGGTCACCGCGGGCAGCACAGCGGTGATTTTCTTCAGTGCGGAGGCAATACAGGGTAGGCTCCCATTTTCAATAACTACTAAAGCAGGGTGGGCACCCGTATTAACTATGCATAAACATGCCGGGTGGGCACCCGCTGAATTGGCAAAACTAAATACACCGCAACGCAGGGTGGGCACCCGCCTTCAAGGTACCGATGCGGGGTGGGCACCCGCTCAGTTTTCAGCATAAATTAGCGGGGTGGGCTCCCGCTTTACCAGCGGAGCACGGGGGAATCCTACATGCAGCCTCATGCTGCCAATGCCGGATTCTCTCCTCTGCTGGCAATTTAAAACAAGTAGTGCCCACAAGGCGCTCCTCCCAGCAATAAAGAGCAAAGCGCTCTTCCAAATAAAGGCAAAGCGCTCCCAAGGCGCTAGAAAGTTTAAAGGCTAGGGGAGCAGAAGGCTGGGCCCAGGCAGGCCAGCACACTCGGCCCTCCACCAGGGAGGCAATCCCTCCTGGTGGTTCCTCCTGGAACCCAGTAGCAGCAGCAGGCCCCCCCAAGTCAGGAACAACACAACATTTTCATGGGGTCACAACCCCTTCTTTTATAAGACATTTTCCTTTGTGTCACAGCACAGGGCTGGGAACACCAGTCAGAACTGGTTTGGGGGGGATTTGGAGCACTTTGTTTTTCCCAGCTCCTCTCCCCTTTGTCAGGTGGGGGCTCAGTGATCAGACACACCACAGGGGGTGGAGCCAGCCTTGTGGAGGAAAGTCACAGCCCTATTCAGGTCCCAGTTTCAACTCCTCCCTTCCATCTGCATGCAGATCTCTCTATTCATCACTGGGCTGACTCACCCTGTCTCCTGGAGCCACCCACACCCCTCAGCTCCTGTCACTCACAAGCCAGACATGCAATTCACATCAGGCAGGCAGACACATAGCACACAAAAATGCCAACTTCGAAAAGTGGCATTTCTCCACCAGTTACCATAAATCTGCGCACACCATTGCGCAGCATTTATTCTCATGAGTTCATACATTCTAAACTCGCCCCTGCACTCCTCTCATACCAGGAATTACCATGGACCCACATATCCCCCATGCATTCCTATGGGAGGGCTGGCCAATCTCACCACACACACTCAGAGAGCACACGCACTTTACACTGGGCCACAGTGCTAAAGTGCCCAGAGGCCTAAAACCCCTACTACCATGTCAGAGCTTAAGGCAAAAAGTTCAGGGGTGAACCTGCCAAAAAGGGCCAAGTCCAACAGAGCACCTATTACTATTGCTGTAGGTTTGTCAAGCTTGACTCTTAAAAGGTTATTCCCCATTCTGTGGGTTGTCTAATTTCTTGAATCCATTTCTCTTCATGGCGTTCCTTATTGTGATTGTAGACAATTACAGGGAAGCAGATACTCAGCATCTCAAGCTTCGAGATGCCCCAGATGCAAGGTGGAGCATTTATCTTTATAATAGCTGCTCATGAGGCATATGCCTTTGAGTAATTTTACTCATGGGTGGAGATTGAGGCTATAGATACTGCCTGCGGGCAGTTTCAGGCCTATAAGGCTTTACGACCGCCTGCAAATTGTAGGGCTTACCAAGATTTTGCAAATTCAGGAACACCAGAACTGGTTTGCTGGTCAGTTGCCACACACACACACAGGAAGCTGGGTCTGGTGGCTCAGTGGACTAAAGCGTCCACTGCAGAGGCCTGTGTTCGATCTCATGGTCACAGGTTCAAATCTTGGTGGGTCCACTCAGCCTTTCATTCATCTGAGGTTGATAAAATGAGTACCATTGAGTTGGGTAACAATAAACATCTGTTGTTCAGTGCCAAGAAACCTCTGGGTGAATGTGCGCTTTACAAATACATGTGTTATGTCCATCAGGGAACCCTGAGCAATGAAGGGGCCACGTGGTCAGTCTAGTTTGGCTATATGTCCATTCCACATCCTGACACATTAGCTCTTGCTTTTGACAGGAGGCTTGTACAATTTCTGCTACATATCATGAACTGTAGACCTGCTTTCTCAGCGGGCCCAGCTTCTCTGGTACTGTTTCAACCTATTAGTCCAAAGACTATTAATACTATCATGGAAAAGGTCCTGTGAAGGTTTATGAGATTCCCTTCTGAGTTGCTCGCTAGACCAACCAGTTAGAATTGGCCATTTACAGCACCCCAAGAGAAGCATGGAATATTGAATATGGGTCTCTCTTTAGGTATGGCATCACCCAAAAAGAAATGTAACACCCAGGGAAGTAAACTTTGATGCATTTACATCAGCAAGCCTAGCACACCTTCATTGTCAGTTCTCCCTGAGGTAGTGAAACAAGTACAGAATAAGCACAGAGCTGCACTAGCTCTGAATTTAGGAATGAAATTAATGGGAAACTCTTCTACAGTTTCTTCCATCATCCTGAGCAACAATAAGGGAGAAGCTTCAGTTCTGGCCATACGCCAGATATTGGAAGAGGTTCCAGTTATGGATCATGAACAAGAACTACCAAAAATAATAGTGGAAGGTTACAACACTGTGGGTCATGATAAGTTAGGTGCCCGGCCATTAACCCAAAACCTAATTGTGATTCTGAGGGTTCCATTAAAGAGAAATCTGCAATGAAAGGCAGGGAGAAACAGTTTAAGGCCTATAAGGCTTTACCACCGCCTGCAAATTATAGGACCTACCAAGATTTTGAAATCCTTTTAACTTACCAGCAACACCAGAATTGGCTTGCTGTTCAGTTGCAACACAACCACAGAAATGTCCATCTGGGAACCCTGAGGAATGAAAGGGCCACATGGCTATTCATGGCTGCCTTTACGTCTGTTCCACATCCTGACACATTTACTCTTACTGATGATGTAGGGGTTTTATATTACACATTTGCTTTATACAGGAATCTTGTACAGTTTGTACTATGTACCATGAACTTTAGGCCTGCTTTCGCAGCTGGACTAGCAGCACTGGTAGAGGTACAACCCATTTGTCTACAGACTATTAACCCTATCATGGGAAAATAGCACATGAAGAGATCCCCTTCTGCGTTTGCTCGCAAGACCAACCAGTTAAAAGCGGTCTATCCATTTACACCACCCCGAGACAAGCATAGAATAATTACTATATGTCTCTCTCTAGGGATGGTGCCACCCAAAGAGGAATATAGCACAAAAGGAAGTAAATGTGCATGAATTTACACTAGCACACATGGCATTCCTTCATTGGCAGTTCTCCCTGAGGCACTGAAACAAGTACATAATGAGAAAGGAACTGCACCAGCTCTGGACGTAGAAATGAGATTAATGGGAAAGTCTTCTGCAGTTTCTTCCATTATACTGAGCAACAATAATTGAGAAGTTTCAGTTCTGGGCATATGCCAGAGACTTGAAGTGGTTCCAGTGTCGGATTGCGAACAAGAACTACTAAAATTAATTGTGGAAAGTTACAACACTCTGGGCCATAATACCTTAGGGTCCCGAGCTGTTAACCCACATTTAGAACCTAATAGTGACAGTAAGGGTTCCAGTAAAGAGAAATCTGCAACAGAAGGCAGGAAGAAACAGAGGAGTACAGAGCAAAGACTGACTTGATCTCCCGATTCGCGGAAATTAGGTAGGTGTAGGTATAATTTTATGGACCATGAGAACATTTTTAAAAACACATTGTTTCCAGGACCCTGACGGTAAATGAGCAGAGACAGGGAGTCAATTAAAGTTACTAAGAAAATAGGAGTAAAGCAGAAAAGGTGAACCAGGACAGGAGGCTGAATAAGGCTGTAGCCAGAGTGACAAAGGAATGGAAAAGATTAGACTCTAAGAATCTTGTTAAGAAGAAGAAAGTGACAGGACTTTCTAAGAAAAATGCCGATCCAACTATGGATTCTCCTGCAAAATAAGGCTTGGGAGACAGCACTTTTAGACAGCACATTAGAAGTCGCATAAGTACATCAGACGCTTCAGAGGTTTCTGATGGCAAGCCCAACTGATGAGCTCATATGGGTTGAGACTCCAGATAAACATTTAAATACCCCTGATGGTGTATATGATTTAGGAATACAAATTGAATAAGATATATCACACTCTATTAGAGCTGTTATCTGGGGTGCATTTATCTGACTATGACAACATATTATTTGAGGAAGACTGGCCTCCTTTGTCTGGTTCAATGACGAACAGCAATGTCTCCATTAACTACATGAAAAAGCTTTGCGTGGCCAGTTATGTACAGTAGACCAAAGCAGGCACCAAGAAGGATTCAGAGTAGAACCTCTGAACCTCTCTCTACATTGAATGAAGTACCCATTAATGAGAACAGTAACATCACTAGTGCTTGTTTCTCAGGGGGAATATTTGAGAATACTGCTTCTCCATTGCTACAAGGAGCAATAAACTTCACTGATAAATCTAATGCTGCCATCGCTACAGTTGCAAATGTTTCACGCAGCTCTATGATTTATTATGAAGTGCACCTGAGCCCACATTCATGAAAATTGTGCCTTTTTGAGGAACAACTATCTATGAGAATAACTCTGAACTTTGAACAGAGGACATTTCATCATGCTCCAAAGTCACACTAGGACTTACACTGTTTTGTGCTTATCATTGGTTTTGTGACAGATGCTTAATTCCACCTTGTTCTTATATCTGGACCACTGGAAGAAGTGTTTTTTTCTACTAAATGGCTATCATCAATGATCACCGTATTACTGCTACTGAATGGCCATTATGTTCCATAAAGAACAACTGCATAGCCTGTAGTTTGTGAACTTCAGCCACACCTGTCATCCCACAGAGCTCATACAAATATCTCCGCTGCAAACAACATAGCTTGTCCTGTGCCCAAAGGCATAGCTTTGGAAAATGGTTCCTTATCAGATAATGGGACCTACTGACACATTGCCATTACCTTATGTTTTGAAAGTTGCAACAAACAATATTGTTGTTCCTGGTTCTGCTTCAGATGACTGGGATATAAAGATTGTATCACAAATGATGTCTGATTTACAGGCATATGCCACTTTGAATAATGAAGACCCTTATTTGAATATGGCTACTTACATAGAAATGTATTGTGATCACTATGCATAATATTACATACATTGAGAAATATATAACTACAAACGATGGGAGCATTGCAAAGTGTGACCTCCCAATAGTCACCCAAATTTCTTCAAGAACTTTACTGACTTCCAGAGTGACAACAGGTCACACCTCTCAGCATTCTATTTTTCACACAATCCAACAATACTTGCTGTGGGGTGTGACCCATCATCACTCTGGAAGTCAGGACAGTTCTTGAAGAAATGTGGGTGACTATTAGGAGATCACACTTTACAATGCTCCCATTGTGTGTTGTTATATATTTCTCTAGCAAGCTAATTCAGTCAAATGAATTCAGTCACACCGTGGCTTTATAAGGATATGAGTTTTAGAAAGAAAATGTTGATGAAAAAAGCCTTTGTGGAACAAACTTTTGGCAGATTCAAAGAAAAGAAGCCTAATTTCAAGCATGGATTCTACCTAAAAATAATATTTGTCAACAAAACAACCAGCAGACTACCTGTCTGGGATTTAGTACTATAAAAGACTTTAAAGAAACCCTCTATACTGAAGGTAAATGTTGCCATGTTTAATAATTGGCAATCCCAAATGAACATTTCTAATTAAGATATAAATGAAATGATCCAGGATGAACACTTAATTCTACCCAGATCCCTCATGAAGGTTATGCCTTATAGCCCTATGATTCCAAAACCTGCATGCGTCTTTTTCTTTCCAACATCCCAGGCCCTAGAGCTAATTGACCCGATCCACAATAGAGAACACAAACACCTGCAGTAGTTACCCCATACACCGTGGGAAAACTGTGCTAGCGTTAGTTAGCACAATTCAGTCTTCCTGCTGTGAAATAACACTTATCCTCAATGAAAGAAAACATGGATTTCTCTGATTTCCTTCTGGGTCCAAATCTCCCTAGAAATAAATGATTTATGGTGACAATAATATGTGAAATTTATAATGAATGGAACAAATACTCAGACTAAGAAGCTACAGAAATAATTAGACAAATAGATCAGGAAAAATTTTAAACATTTTTTAAGTTATTGACAATGATATGCATACGCTCTCTAAAAGAGTGTACTCATTAAATCAAATCCTGTTCTCAGTCTTAGACCTCCTCAAAGGACACTTAGGTCTGTTACAACACGTCCAGGCTCAGTTAAGAGCTATATGCAACTATATTGGGCTGTACAAACACTTGGATCAGATTTCATGCCCTAGCAACTTCTAAACAAAACAGCAATTTTTGAGCCTTATAATTTGATTCTAACACAGAAAATAATGGTGAAAAAGGAGTTCACACATACTTTGCTGATTATCGAACAAGCGGAAGAAGCAATATTCTCAGTTAGTGACCATCCACCTATTACCTTCTTAATACACAGCATTATTTGCCTACCAATTACAACTTTTCATTTTAATGACTGCCAGAAGTACGAACCATGAGGCTTGCACGAAACAATCCACCTCTGCTCCTTTCAATGAAATTTCCTATTTCTTACATGTGCTTGAATGAAGATTACCCTGTTTTTATTAGTAAAACCAGCTGTAGAAACTCATTAGGACACACGCTTGTGTGTGATACCATTTTCTTGCATGGATTGTGTAGCACTTTGAAGCCATAGTAAAGTTGTGTTTTATTAGTCACTCTTACTACATCCATCTACACACACCATGAATTACTGTACAATGCCTCCTATTTGGAGTTAACTAATGTTATTTGTTGCGGCTTGAAAAAAGGCCAATTCTATTTGAGTAAGGTTTCTAAAATAATACAATGTTGTGGAAGGACCTTGTAATTGTATGAACATGTTGGACCTCCTGCTGAGAATAACTAAAAGGGGCAGGGAACACAAGCTCAAAACTACACAGCAAAATCCCCGTCCGACCTTAATTTATCTAAAGACATCAATCTTTAATTTAACCGTAATGGGATGAAAGCTCAGCATACTTTTGATTCACATTCATAATATTTATTTGTCTTAATAATTTGCTATTTATTTATTATAAAATAATCATTTTCTTTTGATCATATCTATTTTTTACTTCTTTGTTTGTGCACAAGGTTTTTCATACAAAAATTGACTTATTTAGAAAACATTTAAAACACACACATTCACTTGCTTGCTAACACATGCATTCGTCAGTCTCATATATTCATCGTAACAATGGCTTTATAGATTGCAAAACATGATTAGGTTAGCAATTCTTTTTGGGACTCCATTACAATAACCTTGCTGCATCAAAAACTAGTTACATTTTGCTGTTTGGATTTACTTCTGATTATATGAACATATTCTACATCACAAATAATTTAGGATCAACTTGTTTGTTTTTTTCTGTTCATTCACACATTTTTGGTCATGTTGTGATTTCCTAATGTGGCTAAGAACAACCTTTCTCAACGCGAGTTTTGGCACAAATGCCTTTCTCAGTAGTGCCACATTTTATGACCCCGTCAGCCTTCCAAGCTATTACTACCTGTATAGAGAGAGCATGGTCTCCAATGACGAGTTTTTGGTGATGCACCTACATGCCAGTGAGAGGTACTGAGACATGAGAAGATTGTGGCAGCCTTCTCAAGCAACCCCTGATTAAATTTGCTTTTATCTCTACTGATGATGGATGATATCCAGAAACACATGTCTGGAGATTTAAAGCGCTAACCTGCATCAACTCTGGTGAAATACTCCAGTAAATATTCAAGTAAGCATTCACCATGAACTGCATTTACCATAATGCTAAGGGGTGAACTGTGCTGGGAGGTGAAGTGGTGTGCTCCCGACCCCTTCATTTTAAAATGACTCCCTTGAGTCACTGAGCTGACAAGCTTTTGGTGATGCAGCTGCGTGCCAGTGAGAGGTACTGAGACCAGAGAGGATTGCGGCAGCCTTCTCAAGCAACCCCTGATTAAATTTGTTTTTATCTCTACTGATGACGAATAATATCCAGAAACACATACCTAGAGATTTACAGCACAAACCTGCACCAACTTTTGTGAAATACTCCAGTAAATATTCAACTAAGCATTTACCATGAACTGCATTTACCATAATGCTAAGGGGTGAACTGTGCTTGGAGGTGAAGAGGTGTTCTCCCAACCCCCTTAATTTTGAAAAGACTCCCTTGAGTCACTGAGCTGATGAGCTTTTGGTGATGCACCTGCACACCAGTGAGAGGTATTGAGACCTGAGAGGATTGCGGGAGCCTTCTCAAGCAACCCCTGATTAGATTTGTTTTTATCTCTACTGATGACGGATGATATCCAGAAACACGTGTCTAGAGATTTACAGCACTAACCTGCACCAACTTTGGTGAAATACTCCAGTAAATATTCAAGTAAGCATTTACCATAAACTGCATTTACCATAATGCTAAGGGGTAAACTGTGCTGGGAGGTGTAGCGGTGTGCTCCCAACCCCCTTCATGGTTTCCAATGAGCCCTATGGAAGCTCTGAACAGTAATGGAAGATCCCTTGAGAGTCTCTTAGGACTGAATTCCTGGGAATGCACATGTGTGCCCTAAAGGTCTGAGTCATTTTCCATGGAGGAAGTAGTTCAAAGAGGGTCATTTGCCTTGTACCCACTTCCTCAACGTGTAATAAAAATGTCTCTTGATATGAAAGCAAGCGTTTTTATGAAATTAGGAAATTAGTTTTAGTGTTACTACAAAAGAAGTCCCTTTGACTTCTGTGGCAGAAACATACAACCTGCAGACAGACAGAACTGCTTCAGAGATTTAAAGGCTGTTACTGACGCAATACCCAACTTTCTTTGCTAGTGTCATGCATACTATTGTTAATTTGAAAACAACAACCAGTATTGCGCATTTTTTTAAGAACATTGGATCTGGCCTGATGACTGTATTTAAAGCATTTGGACTGATACCATCATTTCTTATTCTTTGTTTTCCAGTCTCTTTGGAGGATTTCTGACCATTGTACTGCTCATCTGCTGTGCTACTGTCATCTTTCTACTGGGTGGATGAGGAAATCAATAATATCGAATACACCTATCCAGCTGAACAAAGATGCCCAGTGATTCTAGCATGATATTTGGACATGGTTGGCTTTCTGAACTCAGCGAGAGTTGGATGCTAACCTTTAGCAAAATGGACAATACACAAGTGAAACCTGTGTTCTGGTATATAAACTGTCCAGATGAAATCATCTAAGATTTACATACTGAGTAACCTCCTATGGCTTTCCTAGACATGGAAATTTTGCTGCAACCATTGCAATCGCACCAGAGACAATGCCGAGCAATGTGTATGTTTCAATAAAAAATGCAAACTATAATGAATCGACTACACAAGTGATACTCTTTGTTGAGTTGCTTTACGACTGGCTTGACTATCTGTTAATGTTTGAGCCTCTAAATGCTGTACAATCACACTCATTGATTGCTTTAGAGTTGCATTCAATTGCTGGTCCATCTAATAAGCGAGCTAACAACAACAAGCACACATTAACTGGTTTTCATAATGACCACACATATGCTGCATCTGCACCTGATGATGTCGACATGTCCTCAGACAAGAATTGAAAGCAACTCATAAACTCACGATTTGACCACAGAGACTGTCATAAAGCAGAAGATTTTCAAACAAACAATTTTTCCTTTTTCCTTTCTAAAGCGCATAGTTCCTAATTGGCCTATTCAGTACCATGTTTGATCTATTTCCTCACCAATATGCATACCTCTTTGCTAGCCTGCTGTCTCTTTATGCTTTTTCATATCACCTAACATTTAATGTTTTATTGTTCAAAACATGCAAGGCTCAAAGAAACAAATTCATGCATAGCTTGTTTAAAATATTTCCAGCTATGTTATTTAATTATGCTTTTATGTATGAAGTAATGTTTTACATAGTCATCACCATCATTATCACATACTTTAAATGATTTTTTTTTTAAATCACAAAAGTGAACATAAAAAAGAGACAGGAACAAAATCATCACAGTCGTATATGAGTACACTTATCATACCTAAAACATATAAGTATGGATGTGTTCTATAAGAAGAGTATCATAATTAAACTCATGGAAAAAGACAGCACAAGCCAAAACCTTAATAACCACCACGTAGTGTTCGGAGCTCTACACCCCCATAAGAAACCATGACACATTAAAACAAATTTTATATGTTGCTGAAAATTGCAAATATAAAAAGGCAGGCCTAGCCTTACAAAAATCCAAGCCTAAAAAACGCGGTTTTAAAAAATGATTTCAAAGAGTTTTATTAAAAGGACATTTAAGAACAATGTGCAAAGGATCGCTTTTAGAAAACTGGTCAAAAAAACGTATGGCCAATTTAGAAAACTTGTACCAAGTTTCCTTGGGATAAAAAAGCTGGTGAAACATACCCAACCTGAAATATGTTATCAAACAACACTAATGAATTTGCATTTCGAGGAGGAGGTATGACTATCCCCAGTACAGTTTTTACCATAACAAATTTCCGGTATGAGGGTTTGTCCAAGGCTGATGCTTCCCGCACAGCTGCCACCCTGAGAAGGAAGGTCTGCTTCAACCAAGCAATGTCTTGTTCAATTATACTCGTCATATTGAAAAATAATTTGGGTCTCCCAAAAGCTCTAAAGTTCTCCTTAATAAAAGCCAGCCAGGGCATAATGTCAAGCTTCAAGCAATCCGAAAAGACTAGGCTGTTAAGACTTAATTCTACCTTTAGCCAAACAGTACACCACAGCAAAAGTGGTCACCACCGAATCAGGTCAGCAATGTAGCTCATGAAAAGCTCTTCATGGAGTATCTCACTAGACGTACTTTGCCCAACCCCTAAGAGGCCCTTAAAGAATTTATTCTCTAACATCACAAGTGTGCCTAGATTTGCATAACCCCAGAGCTCCTAACTAAAGGTGGAAAGTGGCTTTATAAATCCCCAATATACTTTTCAATGGCTTCTGACCCCAGCGGGAAGCAAAATCATTTACTCCTGCGCACACCCTCGTAAGACATCCAGTATTCTTTTTTATTAAGGGTTACCAGCTAAGATCTGACTTTATCTAGGTTCCTAAATAACTAAAATTATCAACGCTACTTAAGATTTGACCCTGCACAGAGAAAGTAGCACTTTTCATGTTTTTGTGGCCCCAAAACCGTTTCAAAATGAGCCTATATATATATATATATATATATATATATATATATATATATATATATATATAGATATATTTATTTTTTTACCTACTGGTGGTCTCCAGTAGGTAGTTATAGTTAGGACGTTGTTTCAGTTGAGCAGGTGTTTTTTATTTTGCCAATAACTTTGGCGACGTTTGCCGAATCCTTGCGAAATTTTCAAAATTAGTACACAGTTCACTTCAGCTGTTGTCTTGAAAGTTTCGGGGTGATCGTCAAGCGGGGACCCGAGATAAAAAGGGTCCCAAAACACGTTTTTCCCATGCAAATTCTCATAGTGATTTTAGACACAACTAGAGCCTGAACTGCTGAACAGAATCACACTAAATTTGGCACAAAGATGGCTGTTGGTTCAGAAAACAACCTTTTTGCAAATCAGTGTAAATCAGTTCAGTGTTTTTTGAGAAATTAAAAGAAATCTAAGTTTAGATATATAGGGATGTGAATCCGATAATCCCGTGCTCAAATCTGATTGGCTGCCAGCACTTCAACCAGGAAGTGTTGGCAGACAAATTGGGACTCTGCTTCACTTGAGTCCCACAAAACAAATTCAGAGAAATGAAAAGAAGGTGGGTTAGGAATACCCTGACCCCTAACTATGGTGAAGGGACCTCTCTGTGATCTTGACAGCACTTTACATTTTTTTTGCATAAGAACGCAATGGATCGCAAATCTACAGAAAAAGTTTGAGAAAAAAACAAGCGCAGGCTCCGGTGCTTGTTTTGATTAGAGACCCCTGGTGAGCCAGGTCTGGGGGGTATTTTTTTTTAAAAAGGAGCCATTGCAAGGTATCCTCCTCCTAAGGCTCATTGAGCCCCGGTGACCACCACCTTCCCGGGCTTGATTGATAAAAAAGGAGGGGGATGCACGAGCCCACTCCATGGGCTCCATAAGCCCCAGGGACAACACCTCCTGGGCTAAAATAACATTGATGGGGAGGCTGCATGGACCCACCACGCCTTGGGGACCACCACCTCCCTGGGGCTAACCTAAAAAGGAGCAGGGGCCGTGCTGAACTCCTCACTCTGGGGACCATCAACTCCCTGGGGATTTTTTTTTTTTTAAAGGAGAGGTGCCATGTGACCCTCGTTCTCAGCCCCAGGGACCATCACCTCCCTGGGATAGCCTATGCAACAGAAGGAGGGGGCATGCGGCCCCCCTCCTGGAGCCATACATGGCCATGGTGAACACTACCCCCCGGGCTGGCTCCTACTATGTCTTTTGGCGCCCACACCCAGGGTATTGCTGTTTGCTTTAGCTTGGCGGGAGCTGTGACAGTTTTAGTAGGCGGGAGCTGTCAAGGTGCTCCCACCTGCTGGAAGCAGTGGTTTCATCTCTTTCTCTGTGGGCAGGGAAAGAGATGAAATGATTGCTCTTGCATGGAGTGAGCTGCCTTTCCAGCAGCTCCCTCTGTACAGCAGCAAGGCCGGCTCCTGCAGGAGGCAGGGAGTTGGCTGGGACCGCAGGGTCCTTGAGGCTACCCCTGTGGTCCCCGGGAAAAGAGAAGAAAGAGGCAAAATGAAGGTCATAAATGACCAGAAAGAGGCAGAATATAGGGCAGAAAGAGGCAGAATAAAGATTGGCACCGAGCAGATAGAGGCAAGATTAAGGTCAGAAACAAGCAGAAAGAGGCAAAATAAAGGTCAGAAACAAGTAGAAAGAGGCAGAATAAAGGTCAGAAAGGAGTAGAAAGAGGGAGAATAATGGTCAGAAATGAGCAGAAAGAGGCAAAACAAAGGTTAGGAGCGAGCAGAAAGAGGCAAAATAATGGACCGAATGAACAGAAAGAGGCAAAATAGAGGTGAGAAACGAGCAGTGAGAGGCAAAATAGAGGCCAGAAATGAGCAGCAAGAGGCAGAATAAAGGTCAGGAGTAAGCAGAAAGAGGCAGAATAATGGGCAGAATGAACAGACAGAGGCAGCATAGACAGCAGGAGCAAGCAGAGAAGAGGCAGAAAAACAAGAAGAAAACAAGCAGAGGAGGCACACAACCGAATGCTGCAGAGTAGCAGACTACAGGCAAAGGGGACAGGAGGACTTTCCCAAGGGGAGCTAGCATGAGAACCTACTCCCATGTGCCCTCCTACCTTTTTTGCTTTGCCCCTACTTATAGTCACACTCATACACTCATGCACCCACTTACAGACCCATTGGAATACTCAGGTACCATCACACACAGACACACTCAGAGGCTCATGCACTCACTGACAGACACATTCAGACCTCATGCACACAAGCACAAATCCATTCAAGCACTCATTCATCCACTCACAGGCCTACTGAGGTGGGACACTCACACCACACCCACAAAATCACTCACAGATGCACACACACTCACAGACCCACTCACACACTCACAGACCCACTCACAGATCCACCCAGACACTCATGCACCCACTCACAGACTCACACCTGCTCTCACAGATGCACTCAGACACTCATCCACCCACTCACAGACCCACTCAGACAATCATGTTCCCATTCACAGACCAACTCAGAGACTCATGCACCCTCTCAGAGATCCATTAGAGACTCACACACCCACTCTCAGACCCACTCACATACTTACAGGCCCACTCAGGCTCACGCACCCACTCTCAGACCCACTCAGACACTTACAGGCCCACTCGGAGACCCACTCTGAAACTCACACACACCCACTCAGAGGCTCAGACACCCACTCACCTACCTATACACTCACTCACACACCTCTCTAAAAGGTTACAGGTTACAGTTAGGAAATGAAATTTTAAAAACATTTAAGTTCACTAAAAAAACAAAGGTTACAGGGACATTACAGTTTGGAAATACAATTTAAAAAAACATGAAAATTCACTGGAAAAACCAAAGGTTACAGGGGCATTATAGTTAGGAAATAGAATTTAAAAACCTGAGAAAATCCCTGAAAAAACCAAAGGTTATCGGGACGTTATAGTTAAGCTCGGATTTCACTCTTACAAAACCAATAAAATGACGTTTTTTTAGTCATCTGAGTTAAGACCTCACATCACTCATGACATGGTCAGTGACATCACTCATGACATAATTGATGACATCTCAAATGACATCACTGATGACTTCATCCACATACCTACTCACACCCCATACAACCATTCAAACACCCACTGACACACCTACTCTCAGATATAAGAGGGGTCCTTGGTTCCCAACAACCCTCAGTATTCAAGGGGAGTTAATAACCCACTGCAGGGCATTCCCAGAGAAGAAGAATGATGTCACCGTCCATCATACCACATCTCCAGGGCATAGAAGACAGTAAAAGAAAAGACTTGCATAGGCAGAGCAGGGACCAATGCCAGTGGTGTAGAACTTTAAAATAATTGAATTTGAAGCGGGTCTCCCTAAGGTATCAGTCGTGGTCCACATGCATGCCACCCCAGTCAGCCTCAGAATACTTACGTTGCAATCGGGACGTCCACCACTCTCAAAGTGAGTGAGCCAGCAGAATGGAGTAAAGGCAGTCCACCATAATCCAGTATAACCCTGAGACAGCTCCCCTGTAGGTGCACCATTTCCTTAGGTAGTCCATCAGGGGCTAGGAGGCCAGCTCCACAGGGGGGCGGGACCTGGGGAAGGCAGCGCTGCAGGCATTGGTAATCCCAGAAATGCCTTCTAGGAGGCCATGCTGTTCCCTGGCTGCAGCAAACAATTTGTAGTCTCCATCCTCAACTACTTCAAAGAGATGGAGTAACCACCTCAATGTAAACTCTGGCCATAGGGGATCAGCACCCCTGATCTAAAGAGAAGCATTGCACCACAAAGGGGCCTGTGCATAGAAGGTGGGATGAACCTTCAACAGTCAGTGAGGTGTGCGCCAAGCTTTGAGTATCATCGCCGGTAACTGATGAGACACCAGAGATTTGGAGATGACCCCCTTTTGTAGCAGGTATGGTCCCCGGTGATGGCCCAGCAAGGAGAATTCTAGTCCCACACAGCTGGTTGTATCCATGGTGGTCTGAATGATGTATCTGAGTGATGCCAACTTGGGCGCCAATTGGTAACACCAACTGTTTGGGAGGCTCAGGCCACCCTGTTCAGTGGCCCCAACTGCGGCTTTCGGCTCCCCACAGAAAGGTCTTTAAAGTTTTCTCCAGAGCATCCATCAGGTGAGCTGGAATGCAGAGTGGGAACACATGGTTCAATCAAGGTACCACATTCATTTTTAGGACTTGTGTGGCTCCCCAAAGGGAGAGGCCAAGTGGGACCAGCAAGCCATGTCAGCTTGGATGCTCACGTGAAGAGAGTCTATGTTCCATTCAACCATGTGAACTGATTTGACCTCAGTACCGAGGTAATAAATGGAAGGGGGGGCAACTTGAAAGGAAGGTAAACTGGCGGCAACAGCTCCTCGGCTGCAGTGGCCCACAATAGTGATAGCGATGACTCTTGTAGCACAGGCAAATGCGGGCTCTTAGCAGCAACAGTTCCTCAGCTGCTGCGGCCCACAATAGCGATAGCGATGATTCTTGTAGCACAGACAAATGCGGGCTCTCAGCGGCAACAGGTCCTCGACTGCAGCGGCCCACAATAGCGATAGTGCTGATTCTCATAGCGCGGATAAATGCGGGCTCTCAGCAGCAACAGCTCTTTAGCTGCGGTGGCCCACAATAGCGATAGCGATGATTCTCAGCCCGCGTTCCCCGCCGTGGACCCAGAGGCTCCGGAATTCTCAACAAAAACCTCACCTACGAGTAGAATCCCCCTCAATAGGAATTCAGAAGGCTGATGGGTGAAGTCTAATGTCACTGAGACTTCGGCAGGAGGCAAGCTCAAATCAGGCCCTTGGATAGTTGCTTCAGCAAGCTAGATAGAAGTTTCAAAGTCCTTCCCTCTAGCTACACAGACAAAGGTTCGTCTTGACATCCAGAAGTAACACACTGTGTAGGGGTTTTAGCACAGATATTTATACCCCAAAAGTCTTTGTTCTCAAAGTCACAAGTCACTGAACCCAGCCAGAACCAATTCGGTGTGGTCCTGTAGCACTTTGTTTACAGAGCTGCATCCTGCCTTTCAGGTGGAGGGGGTCTGCCATCAGACGCACAGTGGGAGGTGGAGACATCATTCACCTTGCCAGGCACAGCCCTGCTCAGATCAAAGGGTCACCCCTCTCGATACTCCAATTGCATATTTCTCTGTTCAATCCAGGTCGGGCGCAGCCTGCCCGGTCCCTCCAAAACCAGACAACCAATACACATAACAGCAGAGCACACTGGAAGACTTAGGCAAGAAAATACCCGCTCTCCAAAAGTGGCACTCCAAAACACATAATATAAAAATAATCCCCACCAAAAGACGCACTCTAACATTCTGAGCTCAGGCATACCAAATTCGACTCTCCAAACATGTTCCCTGGGTCAGCTAGGGTTATAGGGATTACCAATTCATACAGTCATTCTACAATAGGGAGCTTTCGCACTGTGGCACTGAATGGCAGTGGCACAGCGCCCAGAGCATCTAACACCAGCACACACAGAGGAGACAAAAGTGAAAGATGGAAGGGAGACTCACGCCAATGGTGCCAGGTCTAACACAATCTATAAAGGTTTAGTTTCAGCAGAGTGACAATTAGGAAATATTTCTACATATAGTTGTTGCATATAGGATTTACAGAGTTTATGAGCATTGTGGATCCTCCATGAAAGCCAACACTTAGGGGCCTATTACGATGGCGGGCAGACCGCAACCAAGCACGGGACCGACCGCCGATGTCTCGGCGGTCCTGCCATGCAAATTAGGATGCACCCGCCACACTGGCGGGCGCATCCTGGGACTTTTACATTGCGGATGGATCTGCTGGCTGCAGCCCCGCTCGCAATGTAATAGGATTGGGCACAGCATTGCCATACACAACATGGCAGGAACCACGTGGTGCCTGCCACGTAGTGCATTGCAATGAGGGGGGGTACCATAGGTACCCCCATGTGCACCCCCATCCCCCCAACACCCTGGGGGCCCGCAACGTGCCCCCAACATCAAAGACCGCATGTCCTTCCATGGCAGCATCGCCGCCATGGAAAGGACATATACCGCATGCATAATAATATGAATGGCGGTGTCTTGCGATCCACCCGCCATCCTAATAGGCCCCTTAGTTTGATTGACTCTTAAGAAATAACTGATTATATTTAAAAAAGACAGATAAGCAGATATTCAACGAAAGTCTACAGAAAGGCGATATACATAGAGGACAACTGGCATTTATGACTGACTGGCAGAATTCAATATGGAGGTTCAGTTGCATGAAAAGACTCAGGTATGCTATCTAAAAGAATACACAAAGAGAGGGAAAATACAGCAAAGGCTAGAAATATGGCCTTATTTATGGCCTGATTCCGATCTTGTTCAGAAGGCCCTCCGAGAGCTAGCTGTAGCGTTACCTTCCGACTGACTCGCTCCGGGAGCCGGTCCATCCAAACGAAGAAGTACGATGCGCAAATGTCCCCAATTCCCAAACGACACATACACTCAGATTCCAGCACCATTTCCTGTATGAACAGGCTCCGTAAAAGCTGAATGGAATTGTCCAGAGGCATTCCAAAGCAGTTTCCGGCCGGCAAAGTACGATGCGTACTTCCTACATGCCAAACAGATCGCCACCTCCAGCACGTCAGAGCACCCGGAAGAGCCGTATTTCAGCTCCGATTCGCGCCACTACACGCTCACTGCATATGAGACAAAGCACACATGTATCCGATCATGCATGTCATCCCTATACTGTACTCCTATGGCTGATTCAACAACCATAACCAACACGTTCCTCACAGACGGTAAGTCAGACACCTACCATACACAAAAACGTCACAACGCCGTGAAAGGGAACGGAATACATAGGTTGTGACAAAACACAGTCAACATTGGGGTGCTGGGAATTCTTGCAGCAATGTAGAGCCAAGGGGGGTGGTGGATTACTAAAACTCCTAGCATTGTCCACCTCATGGGGGGTTGGATGTTCAACAATACCAGAATTTCCCAACCCATAGGGGGGTGGATGGCTAACACTACCATCATTGTCCACCCCATAGGGGGGTGGATGTGAAACACTACAAGCATTCCCTACCCATATCGGGGTGGATGGCTAACATACCACCACTGTCCACCCCATAGGGGGGTGGATAGCTAACACTAACACCATTGTCCACCCCATACGGGGGGATGTTCAACACTACCAGCATTCCCTACCCATAGCGGGGTGGATGGCTAACACTACCACCATTTTCCACCCCTTAGGGGGGGGTCAATGTTGAACACTACAAGTATTCCATACCCATAGCGGGGTGGATGGCTAACACTATCACCATTGTCCACCCCCTAGGGGGGTGGATGTCTATCACTCCCCCAATGTTGTCATGCCAAATTTGTGTTTTGTGGGCAAACTGCATCCAAAATTGACACATAAAGTGATATGCTTGACAAACACCTCATCTCTGTAGTGACAAAAAGGTGAATGTGCGGTTCAAGCCCCCAGCATTTCCAAGCATATAAGGGTTTTGGGGTATTACCCCACCATCCCTGTAGTGACAAAAAGGTGAATGTAGGTGTCACACCCCCAGCATGGTCAAGCAATAATGAATTTGGGGAGCAAAAGTTGCAAGCAATGTAGTGATAATGTAGTTGTTGTTTGCCCAACAACAGAACATTTGAGGCAAACATTCTTGTATGTGTTACATACCCTCAGCCTTGTGCAGACAATCAGTGCTTTAGGAGGTTAACACTGCCAGCAATGTTTAATTGGACAATGTGACATGTGACCATCCAAAATGCATAAACACACATTTCTGTCACGAGCAGACACAAATTCAAAGGTTTCAATCTGAAGGTACAGTTTTGATGAAATCCAGTCCCACACTTTGGCAGCAACTTTAAATGCTAAACCTAAGGAATGTGCTGAGTGAAGATGTAGGAATCCCAGGGCCAGTAGATGAAGAAACAAAACAAAACATCTACTCAATGCCCCTCAAAGACAGGTGAAATACATGGGTGACGATGCACAAAGACAACCAACCAGCCACACACTGCAGAACAAACACAACATGTGTGTGTGTGGAAGGCCCTCTAGCCTGGGCAAACACACACGATGGGCTACTGAATGCCACTGAGACATATGTGTGTTGAGGACAATCAGGAAGTATTCCATATAGAGTTTGGATAGTGAATGTGGGCAATCAGGCATTGTTTGATGAGCGGGTGCACCAGAGTCACATACAGAACATGCTTGGTGGAACACTAATAAATACATCAAGAGACTGACTCAAGTCAAGTCAAGTCAATTTAGTTTTTATTTTGATTGCCATAATCATTAAAGACACAATACAAAAAGTGACTGAGGGAATTCATATTGTATAAAAGTACATCATATTAAAAATAGTAAAAAATTGATTAAAAGGTGTAGGTAAAATGCATAGGCAATAATACACAACATACTAATATTTACACAACTATTGGCATATACTAATTTCCGCCTCTTTGATGCAAAAAACAAGATATACACCTAGTTTGGGTATCAATGACAACCACCCATGCTGGGAGTGAACTTACGATACCAATCCACTGAGGTTAGAGTCGTAAGTTGGGACTGACAAGAATTAGTGTACCCTCATCGTAGTGGATCGGATGCCCCACATCCAACTAAAAAATTTAGCAACAACAATTACTATAGGCTCGTGTGTGTTGGTCTTCAAGATCCGTAGCTCCTCAATGCCGGACCTTGTGCCCAGATTCAAGCATAATAGTTTCAACCATTTATTTCTTGGTAACTTGTAAACTGGAGATACAAATAAAATATGTGCTAACATTTCGATATGAGCTGGGCATGTATTACATTTATCATCCGTCAAGGAATGCCATCTACTTCCTGTCACTTGATTTGGTAATAGAATCCCAATAAAATTCAAACTCAGTATCTTGTTTAAACTCCAAGAATGCCCCGGACAAAGTATGCCCCAAAGTAGATGAAAACTGATTTGTCTTAACTATGTTCCTATACGCTGCCTTGAAATCCTTTTTCAAAGGGAATGTGCCACTTGCTGGATCTTCCCACAAGTTGCTCAACCCCATATTGGTCAATGAACTTTTTATCTTACATAACCAGGCAATCTTACATGAACGGTCTGCCCCCCAAACATCAGATAATGCCTCGGCATATGCAGACAGCTCAGGGGTTGACCAAATCCTTCTCCAGAATGCTAACAGTCTATAGCGTGCTGTATCCTCTATAGTATGGCAGCCCAAATCTAAGTAAAGGGGCTTAAGCGGTGTTGACTGCGGGAGGCCTGTTATAGTAGTCAAGGGTGATAAATCATCGAAGCCTCAAAGTTCAGCACCATAGAGTATAGAGGTACTGATCTTGGAATTATAGATCTTTAGGGCGGGGTTTATTGGCTTAGTCTGTGAAAGCCTTAGTTCTTTTATGAGTACACCATCTAACTGGGCATGTTTTAGAGCCAGTATATCAATCTGTGGCTTCCACGGTAATTTCCTACCCAGAGTTATCCCCAAATCTGTAAAAAAAATCAGTCTGTTCTAAAAGTATGTTATTCATGAAGTCTCTCCCTTTAATGGCTTTGTGTTTGTGGAGGACCATAAACTTGGTCTTCTCCACGTTGACCACAAGCTCATGATCACAGCAGAACTCCTCAAATCTAGACAGGGCAGACTGCAATCCATTTTGTGTCTTTGAAATTATCAAGGTATCATCTGCGAACATGAGCAGGGGTATCTTCATGCCGGCTAATGTGAGGGCATCTGTTGGGTGGGTAGAGAAGTGTTGAACACCCCTAATAATAAATAGAGAAAATAGGGTAGGTGCCAAAACGCACCCTTGACGTACACCCTTAGAAACAGGGAACTGACTCTCTTCTGCAATACCATCAAGACCACAGCACTGTGGTAACAGTATCCTGTCTGCTGAGCCTCTGTGATGCTAAAAGAGGATGGGGGCCATACTTTTGAGCACACACACTGTTGCGCTCTCTGTCATGTGCCTTGCAAGAACCACAATCATCTCACATACCCAAACACTACTCCTAGGGCATGGCCGGTAATGTGAGGCCACATTGTAGGTAGGGGCCTTGCCAGGAGCCAAGGCATATTTGGCCAGTCTAAACACCACCCACATTGATCAGCAGCACTGTCCCTCCTCTAAACATCCCTTGACAGGTGACATTTCACAGGCACCAATGACAGTGTGGATCACTGGCTGTATGATGAGGAATCCATTCTTGACCACACATCATTGTGATCACAATACAAACAAGGGACCATGTACTGTTGTGTATGACCAATGTGGCAATCTCTGTATAAGGAAGGTACACCCAGCACACCACATACTGGGACACACACATTTGATGATTGAACAAGAGGTGCCTGACACACATATGTATGGGACACAAATTCACAGCATTTGACCAACACAACACATACTCAAACCCCGTGGGGCAACGGGGGTACACACACACTCACAGAAGGATGACATTGTGATGACATTGTGATGAGTTGGTGTACAATGAAGCACAGAGGAGACAGCCCATGACACCACACTAGTGCACAGACACACAAAATAGAATCATGAGCCTCCAACTATAACAAACATGTTAGTGTAGTGTCACAGCTGTCAGCGCTACATGTGGAGACCCCATTCCAACTTGCTGTGTAGAAAAGCATGGACCAACACCATTGTATGAGACAGTCACCATGTGTGTTCTTTGTGCATTGCACACAACTCAAGATCAGACCATTTACACTGTCAACTTGTTTGCATGTCTATCACACCAACTATGCATCTGCCTACAAAGCTGCATTATTTGCAGCTCATCACTAATGTCAAATTGCCAATGCTGAGTGTGTACTGCAGAAGACTTGGAAGACACATGGCTCACCAGATAGAGGATAGAACAACTGCATTAGTAGGCTACAATGCACAGGCAAATGTGTAAGCTAATATTCCTGCACTGTTGACAATGCCAGGGGTAGTGGTGGGATCTGTGTCTCAAAAACACAATACACATAGCCAGACATAAAACATGGGAAATGTGTACATCTGTTTAGGATGGAGCAGATAGTATCATGGAAAATGCATTGGACACGTTTGGCACTTTAACACTGTCTCAAAATCCTGAAATCCGTCAAGGAGACCCACAAAAGAGACATGTTGAGAGCAGACTACAGGGCAGGGTAGAATGTGCTGATTGTGAACAGTCATTGACACATACAAGTGCCACACTTGTAAAACAAGTTAACAGATTATAAACATGTTGATGATGCTAAAACAATTTGAACTTGGTGAAATTATAATGTGTCAAATGTGAGTTTGCTCACAGTGCATGATCTTGTCTCAACACGACCAGGGATGTCATCATAACGACTCCACTCTACTGGTGCACCCACACCGTTGCCAAGAGATTCACAGCAGTCATCTGCATAGTCTTCACACATGAGTATCATCACAAACACATCACAGAGCAAGCCTATGCATCATTTGCAAGACAGGCTTTTAAATCATTACACATATGTGAACATGGCACTTGTCAGTCTGCCAGTAAACTATGGTTCCCAGACACATGATGGCATGTGAAACATTGGTTAAATGTATGTCAAATACCACAAAAACCATGTCAACTACAACACTATTTGGCAGCTGGTCTGATCTGTAATGCTCATGAGAGTCATGTGTCATTACATACATGTCACATCTCCTGCAAAGGTGTCTGGAACTGACACAGCAAATGGTATGCACACTTGTGAAAAATGTAACTGTTAAACATACTTCCATCCCCAGTAATCATGATGAGCTCCTATGTCTTGAACGTCAATGCTCTAATGGTCTGCATGCAGTACAACTGCCAAGTCCTCTCAAAAATTCATATAGCACACTATGCCACTGGCCTGTCTGGCTGATCACTCTGTACGGACTCTTGGCACAGGACCAGTACATCTCATGTTTAAAGTCAGCACCGTGTCACAATCCTGTATTTACTGCTTCTGGTAACATCTGTATGTGTCAAGTATACATGTCCACTACATGTTTGACACAATTTTAACCCTTTTACAAGATCATGTTGTTCTACTTAGCCATCGGAGTCTGTGAATTCAAAAGTCTGGCTACATGAACATTTTACAGCTTGCAAGAAGACAGCAATACAGCATACACATAGATGTCCAGGCCACCAATATGCACAGTCAAGGGATGATACTCACATGTCTTGTCATGTGTATCTGAGCCAAAAGCCATACATTAGATGTATGTCCGTGTTTTCTCTTTTAACCACCTGTGTCTTTCAAATATTGGCACATGTACTCCCTGTCACCAAGTCTGACCCATGGATTTTCACATTACAATGGTGAAAGTGTTGCCTGACACAAAAATCTGATGTCAGTGTCTCAGAGGGCCTGAGTTGGCATACCTGTCCTTGGTCTATGTGATAGATGTGATTACAAGGACCACTATGTATGGGACAATACATTTTGACCACTTATCAATATGAATTGTCTGAGGCATCCAAATTAGTCTCACCTGATGCACGGATGTATGGCATTGTGTATGCATACCTGTGGGCAGCAATAGCAACATTTTGAACATATATGTATGTACCACACTGAGTACAGGTCATACATTAGTAAATGTGCAGACACATGCCGGACAATTACATCACTCGTGATGGTCAACTCCATGCACATGTTGTATATAGTGCTGAGCACATGAACATTGGACTAGAGCCAATACACAGGACCTAAGTGACACACATGTCACAGACGGAAAAGGACACTCCTGGCCATAAGTTGTTCATGGGGCAAGAGTTAGCAGACAGATGACCTGTGAGAAGTGTATTAGGCTTATAGAGTGCAACATTCATGTTAAACATAGTTCTCCAACATGGCCCATACTGACCCCCTCCTTGCTGCTTTCTGGCCTTCAACTGCCCATCCAGGTCAGGGAAGACCACTGTCAATATTCAGAGCATGTGGGGGGTCAGGGCACGTCGTCCATCCCTTTTGCGCGGAGGTGACAGCTTCAGCTGGACCCTTGCAATTCTCTGTGTCCAGCCACGGAGGTCCTGGCACCTCTTCTGGCAGTGGCAGATGCGGCATCTGAATACCCCCACCGATCTTACTGCCCGGATGATGGTCTGACAAATTTCAGCCTTCTGATGGGCGTCGACCTGTGAGGATGACATGGTGACTCACTATTACTCCATATGCTACATGTTTATGCATCACACACATGGACATATATATCATGGTCAGAATGGCAGATAATGTGTAAGGGGTAGCCAAGTATCATCATGGGCAGTTGTCCTGTGTGCAAATCACCCTCAAAAACATGGGAACCATGCAGAAAAGTCAAACCCACTACACACACTTCTACATCACTGTACCTGTCCAGAACCTAAATCTATACACTGTAAGACTTACATTAACTATGTTTGCATGCTTGCCCTTAGGGATCCCAATGCTAGTGTTGCATGTTTTTGCACATTGCCAAATGAAAAAGGTAGTGTAATCAACACTCACCTGCCCCACTGGTTTGCCATTAAGTTTGCTGTACTGTGGAAGGGGGCTGTCCAGCAGGGCCTGGATCTCCTACTCTATGAAAGCAGGTGCCCTCTCCACAGTATGTTTCATTGTAGCTCCCAGAGGATGCAGAGACAGCAGCAGAGAGATGTTGAAATGCAGTCAAGTTGCATGTAGTGCAGGCAAGTGATGTTTCATGGGAACAGACAGACTTATATCTGTGCAGCAGAGGCGGACTCTGTTCCATGCGTCCAAAGCGATAGGACCGAGGCGTTAGCATTAGCCAAATTTGTCCAATCCATGACATTGCACGCATTAGTCAAGCCTACCGTGATGTTCAAAATATACGCATCCTAACACTATTAAGATTGATACATTGGTGGTGTGAGCTAACTGAATAAGATTACACGTGATTCGTACATAAAGCGAAATGCGCATCTGTCACCATGATGACCAACAGCCAATGTGTGCATCCGGCTCGGTTCGGATGCGGATAACGCGTCCTTTGAATACCCGCCTGCGTCTGTCACCATGACGAACAACAGCCAATGTGTGTGTACGGCTCGATTCGGATGTGGATAACGCCTCCTTTGAAGACCCACTCGCATCTGTCACCATGACGACTGACAGCCGATGTGTGCGTCCAGCTCTGTTCAGATGTGGATAACGCATCCTTTGAATCCAGACCCTCGTCTGTCACCATGACGACCAACAGCCAATGTGTGCTTCCAGCTCAGTTTGAATGCGGATAACACCTCCATTCGATACTCACCTGCGTCATTCACCATTACAATAAATGGGCAAAGGATACAAACCACATGTTTCGGGTGAGTCTCAGGCCGCCTACACTGATCAGTCAGCAGGGCAGAGAGTATAGCAAATCAGGAATGTTATGCTGCATTACATGTGTGTGTACAGTGATTAACATCTCAGATTGGACATACTACTTGATAACTCACACTCCCATGATGATCCAAGCTTGATGGACACACAAAACATTGTTGGTGGGTACATCACAACTGTGAGTGATCACTTCACAGATCACCCTCCTATGCTTGGACACAGTCCCAGGGGATTATTGTGATCATCCCAGGTTATGTCCAGACATAATCACTGCTTTCTTGGACTGTGTGTTAGAAAGTGAATAGTGTTAAGTTATTGTGAGTAAATCCACGGTATCGGAGTCTTGTACAACACAGACACTTCATTGTTGATTTTTTCAATGAAATGTATCTGACACATCAGCTTGTATTTGCCATGTGAGTTGCTGCTGTGTCTTTGTGTCCAGGTATACATGGATGCTCGTCAAATATAACTGTGCCACACATTCTAATATTTTTGGGTATGTGATAGTACATGTATGTCAGACATGACATCATGACAATGTCCACACTGTGACAGTGGTGTGCATGGTGAGAAGCTGTCTGTATCTAGTGTCCCATCTAGGTGGCATTACATGATCCAGGTCTATGTACCTTTCAACCATGTGATAGTTGTGACAAACCTCTGTCTCTGATACTTCATTAGGTGTGTGTTGAGTATGTGATGTTTGATCACATGAACAGTGACTGACAACAGTGAGTAGTCACAGTACAGAACTGTAATTGGTGCCCAACCATGTTAATGTGACATGTCTGGGAAGGGTCACATAGCTGTGCTCTGTGTCTAGGCTCAACCTTACACATCTGACTTCATTGTGTCTTTATTTAATGTTGCATGTGTGTAATTGCATGGTCCTCACTACATTGGAAAGTGTCCTAAAATATGTTTTTACCTGTAACATAGGTACAGCAGGGCACCAGCTGTCTACAGACACTTCCCGGACCTTCAGACCATGGAAGAACGGGATAGCATCAGACAGTACTGCTTCACCAGACCACTCATTGTGGAGTTGAAAGACCAATTGGCCCCACATTTGCAACCTGGACGCCCATATCCCTTTGCTCTGACCCCTAAGGTGAAGGTGATGGCGGCCCTACATTTCTTTCCCACAGGATCCTTCCAGTATACTGTGGCTACTGCTGGTGGGCTGTCACAGACAATGTTTAGCTGTTTGCTCCGTGATGTTTTGGAGGCAATGTTACATTTTCTGAACCAGTACATCAAGTTCCCAACAACAGGACAGTTTGCCGACATCAAGAGTGACTTTTATACTTTGGGCAGAATGCCACATTTCATTGGCTCCATTGATGGTACACAAGTGGCTATGATCCCACCACAAGCCAATGAACAAACATACAGGAATCGTAAGCATTACCACTCCATAAATGGTGGTATGTCTGCCTGACATGATGATCTCACATGTCTGTGCGTGTTTCCCGGAATCAGCACACAACACCTACATTAGGAGAAACAGTAGGATCCCACATATGATGTCTCAGCTGCAAAATGAGCGTACCTGGCTTGTTGGTGGGTAATTGTGTCTGTTTATCTTGTGTGTTGCTTGTACGTCAGGTTGTACCCTGTTTTCAGACACATGAAGTATTTTCTGTGTTAAATTTAGGAGACTCTGGATACCCCAAAATGCCGTGGTTGCTGACACCACTCAGGAATCCTGTAACCCCTGCTGAGTTTAATTTTAATGAGGCACATGGGCAGACCAGGCGAGTGTTTGAGTGGACATTTGGGCTACTGAAAACAAGATTTCGCTGCCTGGACCATACAGGAGGTGCCCTGCAATAGGCACCATCGAAGGTGTGTAAGATCACCATCATGTGTTGCATGCTTCACAACCTGGCAGTGATGAATGAGCTACCTCTCATCCAAGATGACGGGGACCAGCAGCCTCCAGTAGGTGAGGATCCAGGCATGGGGCATGTTGCCAGTGATGAGGAGGAGGAGGATGTTCGGAGACAGCTCATCAACAACCTTTTCTCGTGATTGTAAGTATGCAATGATGAGTTGACAAAGCACTTTCTTTGCATGAAATGTGTCTGTTGTACAATATATTTGTATACATGTGGGTGCATGCTGCTTAACATGAGCCTTGGAGTTCTTTGGTGTCTATTGAGTTAGTATGGCCACGAGTACAGTGTTGACATGACTCCTTGCTAGTTGTTCACATTTTAAAATCTTTAATTATGAAATGTCTTTTGGAGATGTATGCAAATAATTTGGTATTCCAAGACTGTGCTATGTCTCTACTTCACAGGGTCCTTGGCTGGTGTATGGAGACATGTGACCTCCCAGACACACAGTGCACTTACAGATTGCAACTTTTTTTGGGATCAGGAATCTGTGCCATACACTCGCTTCTGAAATTTTTCAAAAGTCATGGTTAATTTGTGCTTATTGTCACAATGTAATTTGATTGAATTTGTTGTGGATGCAACATGTTGTGCCTGTGTAATAATCCTGTGCTCCACATTGAGGTGTACCTCATATGTATCCACACATTTAACATTCATTTACATACTGTATATGTGCCCTGATGTTCAGTTTACCTGACAATGATTGGTGTTTGTGCATATAAATGTTGTTTCATTTGACATTACTGTAGGCAATGAGGATCTATGCCATGTACTATGTGTGCTGTGATGACCTTGTTGTGTGTACCTCTCATATGTGTCAGGTTACATTTACTCACATGGCAGTTGTAATTTAATGTACTTGTTTTTCAGCCAATCTCATTGTCATTCCATTCCTTGTTTTTTTTACCATAATTTCTTTCTTACAACAGTGTTCAATTCACGACAGAAGCAAGTATTGTGTGAATATTAATTTATTACAGTGCATGTGTGAAGTTTTACAAGAAAGGTATAGGGCTGTATAAAAGTCTGAAGACCAATATTCACAGAGGAGTTGTTAGTGCCAGTAGACAAAATTTTCAGAGCCAAGTCCACAGTCATTTGAGTAATTGGTCCAACTTAGACCCAACATCCCATTTGGGAGAGTGCAGTGACAGTCAACAAAGTGAACGCTTCTCACACAATGGAAGATATCAGGATGCATAGCCATCTGTCTCTCATTTGCCCCTCTTCGGACGACCCCTCTTCTGTTTATCTGGGGGACCCTCAGGTGCAGGCTGCCCCAGTGCAGGGGGACTCTCCGCCAGAGTCCTCATCCCTCCCTTTGGCAGTTGCAGATGTAGAAGCAACATATGTAGTGGGCACACAGGGAGGTGTGGTCATGTTGTTGGCTATCTGCCTGAGGCAGTTGAGTATGTCCCTGTGCACAGTAGTCAGATTATCTATTTTTGCACTATGTGACTCCATGTTGGACATATGTGAGTCCATTCTGGACATGTGTCAGTCCATTTTGGCATAATGGGCAGCCTACTGCTGTTACATGTCCTTGAGGATCACAACTACCTGGCCAAAGTCTCCGGTGCATTCTTGCAATGCATTGAGAATGCATGCCATCTGTGGGTCAGCTTGTTCAGCAGCACCAGCTGCCTGACGGGACATCTCCCCACACCCCCTTCCACCACCCCTGCCCACACAAGCAGGATCTGTTGCTGCAGGCACAGACAACACTAAGCCACCTTCATTGTTGACCCTGGTGTTGTTGTCCGCCAACTCCTGAGTGCCTTGTGATGCTGTCCTCTCTGTATTTTTTTGCCTTGGTGTGTGTGTGTAGGTAGTGGTCATCTGGGGTAGACGGAAGGTGCAGGAGTGGTCAGAGGGAGTGCTGGTGTTACAGCTGCTTGTGCTTCATGCTGACCCACACCGAAGGGGCCAGGTAGTTCATTGTCAGGATCAACCAGAGTCTGAGACTGGGATTCCTGTTCTGTTCCTGCAGTGTCCCCAGCAGGCCCTGTGGGTAGATGACAGACACAATGTTTGTGGTGTTTTTGCACAGGTCATCGTATCATACACATTACATTTGCTATTGTACATTATGATGAGTGTATGTACATTAGATAGTCCTCTATCGTCACTGACCCAGGCCTATTTTTCAAGAGAACATTATGATTTTAACAAGAAGTGTTTTGCTGAGCATGTCCAGCTCTGTGCATATATGGCCATATTTTGTTTATTTGACCGTATATAGACATTGACTGTCAAGTGAGACCCTGTGCATGACATAGGTGTGTTGGTATTTTCCACATCTGTGCTTTTACAATGATATACGTACTCTACCTCTTACAATATGTTTCCAGATTTGTGCATGTGTGCTGGCATTTGTGCATGTCATTTGCAGTCAGATTGGCACGGCTACCTACACACTCACAGTCCGGAATGTATGTGAGCGTTTTGTTTAAGGTATTTTGATGAATGTGTTCCTAGTTCTCATCTCATTGCACACATGTGAATGGCTGTCAGTAGCATACAGTGTTACTGCTTTTCTTTGTGCCTGATCACATCATGTATATTGCCCTTGTTCTCCATGGACAGATAAGATAACCAAGGCTGCTTTCTTGCTTTCTCAGGCTCAGAGCTGTGAGGTACAGAGGTTTGTTTGCTTGTGGTATGCTGCTGGAACTTGTACCCCTCCTCCCACCCAGACCAGCTTACTCCTCATGGACAAAGTATCAATAACAATGAGGGGAGTGTAGTGGCAAGGATGCTGATAATGCTGCATGATGTAGAAGGTGAATGCAACTCCCAACAATGTCTTGTGCACATGACACCATGCAACAGTGTCAGTCATCTTGCTGTGGCCCTTCCATTCATTGTCAGGCATCCATTGTCACTGATGAGCAGAGTGCTTTGTGTGTGGGTAGTGATGTGTGCTATGACTACAACTCACACCATGTCCTGTCCTCCACACACCTTCCCAGCCAGCCCAGGGGGCACACCTGGGACTATGCATTCCCAGACAGTGAGTGGAAATGTACTGTGAAGATGGCTGCAAGTGGGGACTGGTGTGAGAAGTCCAAGGCCTGGATATGACTTGTGGCCAATTCATACATAAGGCCCCTGTGTCAGCCATCTTGCCAGTACATTTCCTTTTACTCTCAGGGACTCCCTAGTCACAAGAGTGTTATTTGTTCTGACTGGGAAGGTGTGTGTAGGTCAGGGCATGATGGTATTTTCAGTCACTGCTAATAATGCTCCTCCCACATAGCCCAGCCACACCACCTGGTACTATGCTTTCCTCACAGTAAATGGAAATGTACTGAAAAGATGTCTGACAGTGGTGCCTGGTGTGTGTTTGAGCACAATCCCAACAGGGCCTTGTGCTCCCCACACCAGAGCCCAGTGTCCACCATCTTGCCAGTACATTTTCATTTACTGTCAGGGACATAGTCCCAGGTGTGATGTTTGGTGTTGGTGGGAGGGGTGTGTGGGACAGAGCCTGCTGGTAGATGTAGTCAGGGCTACCACTGCTCCTCCCACCCATAGCAAGTTGACCACCATGAACCATGATTCCATGACATTGAGTAAAACTTTGCATTCAAGATGTCTGACAGTGGTGCCTGGTTTTCGAGCACAACTCCCAACAGGGCCTTGTGCTCCCCACACCAAAGCACAGTGTCAGCCATCTTGTCAGTACTTTTCGATTGACTGTGAGGTAAGCACAGATCCTGGTGGTCTTGTTGGGATATGTGGGAGGAGGAGTGTTAGCTGTGAATATGACTCCCATCATGCCTTTAGCCACACCCACCTTCCCAGCAATCGCAACCTTCCTTCCTGTGACTCAGCTTCCCTCTGAGTGAGTGAGTGAAACAGTGCTGGCAAGATGGCTGACAGTGGTGGCTGCTGTTTTGAGCACCAAGCCTTGCTGTTTTTTTTGGTAAGTTGGTACATGTCATGACATAGTTACATGTTACTCTGAGATTGCATGTATTGTGTTTGTCAAACTGGCATACACATCACATGCTCATTTGCTTCATATTTTTCGCACTTTCTAAGGACTTACTTGAATAAGGCTAGAATCGTACCAGCATCCACGGGAGCGAAGCGTAAATCCCAACTCTCCCCAAGGGTATGACCACTTCCAAGAAGAGAAAATCTCCTGAACAATGAACAATACCCCCTGGCAGAGCAGGGACAATCAAGGGACCACCGGAAGCCCACCAGCAGAGCAAAAGGAGATAGGGAGGGAGGTGTCAGAAGGCAGGTTCCAGTACTGCAGTAAGGGAAGATAACAAACAGGAAGGGAGATGAGCATTAGAATATATTCCCTGCAGTCTAAAGGTAGAAAATACAACAAACAACTGTGTGGAAGATCGACAAGAGAAGGCAGGTTGTGTACCCCCTCATACTCACACTTGCACCATGAAGAAATGAGTTGGTCCAATATCTATCCGTAGTAATCAAACCCAAGGTGGGGAAGAGGCAAGTCTTTGATCCCCAAAGAAAAGGCAACAAAAGTATAAAGGCAACCCTCGACAGGGAAGGCTCAGAGCAGTTGTAACGGAGTAGCGCTTGTTCAATAAAGTTTTTGTTGAAAGTCTCTATTCCATTTTCACTGTGATAACTGAAATAAACATTCCAAACGGTGCACGTCACTCTTTCTCTCCTGGTTGTCTCGAAAGGGCAAAAAATAAAATGAAGTGGAGTAAAGTCCGTTGCATCACGGAGGATAAACAATTCAGCGGGGAGCCATGTTACCCTATGCTCCCACGGGAGGCTGAAGGCGTGGTACCAAGAAAAAAGGGTTTGGCGCGAGCAGCGCGTAGGAGGCAGCAGGGTTTGTGAGTGTGGTTTGTCTCGGTTTCCTGTGTGCCAGGAAAGGGGAATGCGGGAGTGATGTGCGTGTCAGAGCCAGGTCCACGAGAGAGGGATGTGGGGCGTGTCTCTGGCCAAGAGCACCGGGAGCGCACTCACGCATGTAGAGTTCTCGGGTCCATGGGGGTGATAGAAAACGTATGGGAAGGGAACGTTTCCAGGAAAAGGACACCACACGTTTCCTGGTATCGAAGATCTTCAGCATGTCGCGCCAGGATAAATGCAGAACCTTCGAAGTAGAATTCAAAAGGGCAGAATACCAATGAAGGGTCCAAATCCAAATCGGGAAACTCAGTTCCGGCAGAACGGCGTGGTCCACTAAAGGTCAGTAAGCCAAGCAACGGACACAGGGCGGGGCTTCCTTTAAAATGAACTCATCCACCAATGAGCTTTACCCAGTGTGATATGGGACGGTACACAACGCGGCTCTCAGGAATGATGCATTATGGGAGAGGTAGTGTATGGACAGGAACTAAGGATAAGGCACAGGTAGACCGACGTGTAACAATATTGTTCTGGCTTTGCTAACAGTGATTTGCATCACTGTCCCCTTGACAGTGATGTCTGTGGGTGTGTATTTGCTGACAATATTGGCTATTTGGTATGTATTCCCCAGGCTCTAGTACTCCTGATATTCCATGGACGCTCTCCAGTGGAAGGATGGCACGCACCTTTTCCTCCCAGAAAGTGAAGTGCACAAGCGTTGCAGGAGGGCCACTGCCAGTCCGCCGGCTCAAGACATGGTCTTTGCTCATCAGCTTCTTGACCCTCCTTCGCACATCATAGTACTTGTTCCTGAAATCATCCATTGTGTGCAGGCAAGGTGCTTGAACATTCACTTTGTTGACAATCCTCTCCCACATCTTGTTTCTCTGTGACAGGGGAGGTCTGTTGGACTAAGTTCCCAGATAATTATGGCTCAACTCTGAATTTCATCTACCATGACTTCCAACTCCTTCTCTGTGAACTTTGGATTCTTCTTTGGGGGCATGATGATGGGTGGTGTGGAGATGGATGTGTGGGGGAGGGGGAGTGAGTATGAGTAGATGTGTGTGTGTTTGTGAGTGCAGTAGTTAACAGGTGTTAGTAGTGTACAGGATGTGTGGTGGATGAGTTGTGAAAGTATGTATCAGTGCAATGTCATAATGGTATGTGCTGGCAATTCTGTTGAAGTAGCAAAGGATCATGGTAAGGATTTTGGCCCTTTATATGGGTGGAGTTGTGGCTTATTTTAAATCTTTTTTTTCATTGACAATGCTTGTTGGGACTTATTCTGTCAGTTTATATTGTATTTTATTGAGCATGACAGAAAGGTTCAGTTGACCGCACCGGAGGCTTGTTCATGTATTGGCAGGGTGGTCTGAGTCTGCCCCATTCACGCTATGCTATGTTGCAGTGTTCGCATTCGAGTCAGTCTCATCTGGCTCTTTTCCGTTGGATTTACTTGCACAGATTTATTTCCGTACAGGTCAGTCCTCCGTATTGTGCTCCATGCAAGTTGTTTGTATTTGACAGGCATTGCATCGTACTACGTCGGTCGGACTGCGCACGTACGTGGCGGTCAGAAGGCATTCCCGATCCGTGTCGTTGGGAAGGCTTTTCAAGCGAGATCAGAATCGGTCCGTTAGTGTTTTGTGACTGATAACCTATCCACCGTATTACAAGCGCATTATATCATATGGCACTTGTAGTATGGCAAATTGTACAATCCCCCAGTTTGTGGTGGATCATCCTGTTTGCCAAACTCAAAATAGGTGCCTATGTTGCTTAGAAGGATCGATTAAAATTGACTCTGAAGAACCTGGACGATTTTGAACCTCCCATTAAACTCACTGAATTATTTCAGCTTAATAAACCTTCCAAAAAAAACAAAGCTTTAATGTGTGTCAAGTTGAATATCCCTTTGGCAATATCTTTTGAAAGGAACTAACAAAACCCATAGAGAATTATTCAAAACATTCCAATAAACTAGCAGGCTGCAGAGTCTTTTGCTGACTTATGAACACTGAACCCTCAGATCAGGGGATGACTCACTAAGCCGCTCATTTTACAGGAAAATTGCACAGTAATAAATGAAGACACCAAAACATATTGAAATATAGTGGCGGACCTTCGGCAAACCAATTTTTAAATAAAACTATATTTTGATGTAAGTAGAAAGGACATTGTTTGATATCTTTTTGACAACACACCAAGGATGCACAGAACCTCACAGAAACGTGCAATACAAAGTTTACTCTACAAATTCTACAGCAACTTGATAACATGGAGAATCATTCACCTTTCATTTAGGGGAAGCCCACCAGTGTAAAGATGCATCTCGTCTTTATTTGTTTGTTTGTAATGCATTACAAGGGCTTTGTTAAAACAAATGCAACTGAAAATAAACCACTTCACATGAGAAACTAAACTTATGCGCCTACACAAACCTGTCTTGTGTCAATTCCTTAGCAAACAGAGAAACACAAATGCCCAATCTAGAGAGATAACCACTGTCAAGCCAACTCATAAACTTATTGGAATGGCACAACAATCTATCTGATAGAATCGGACTAGTCATAATCAGGCCTAAAATCTTGTTCATATGGACCCCTCGGGGGTTCATACACCGTACCGCTGACCGCCATTGGCTGAAGGGAGGCTGGTTAGCGCTCTAGTCTTCGCTCCTGCAGGCTATTTAGCCGGAAGCTGGAGCGAACGCAACTGGTCGTCACTTGAGGCTTGAGCCGGGTTGACATTAGCCAGCGCAAAACAAGGTAGTTTTATCCTTCATTTTAATCTTCATTTTAACGTTTTAAGTATTTAAGTATTTTAAACAATTTCAATTGTGTGGATACTTATTACTTTTACCTCGTGTGTGCCCTGTCCCTCGGGGGTTCATACACTGTACCGCTGACCGCCATTGGCTGAAGGGAGGCGGGTTAGCGCTCTAGTCTTTGCTCCTGCAGGCTATTTAGCCGGAAGCTGGAGCGAACGCGCAGCGGAAGTGCGCAGCGGGCGCGCCGCCGGCGCGTCTAAGGCGAGCCAAAGGCAAGCCCGTCTGCGCCCGTCCGCGCACGATCCGCGACCAGCGCCAGCCCGATTGTCGGCCTTACTAGCAATGCAGAGACACGGCGGACATACTCAAGTCCTCAGTTGCACGAATTAAACAGTAAGTCACACAACTCTGGTTGTATTGGTTTATTCCCAAACACACTCCCAGGAATAGACCAGATAACATGCCCTAACTGTAGTGGAAGGATACTACTACACCACTACCACGCGTCAATGAAGACACAGATCAGTCATAAAACAGTTAGGGGAGAGCATGAAAACAAAACGTTTAAATGCCTCCTGTTAAATACCAGATCACTAGTTAAACACAGTCTGGAATGCGCGCAGCTCCTGGAAAATGAAGAAATTAAGATAGCTTTTTTTACGGAGACCTGGATGAACGAGACTTCAGGTCCAGATCTGGTCAAAGCCACACCGCCTGGGTATAGCTGTCATTCTCTCAACAGGGCGAACAAGAAAGGAGGGGGGCTCGCAGTAATTTTTCATGAGTCTTTGAAGGCCATGTTTAAGGGTTCACTAACACCAGAATGTGAAACACTGGATTTCTGTTTCTATCTCTCCCAACGTTATACGTTCAAAGGGACTTTGGTCTATCGGCCTCCTGGCCCCAAATCTCAGTTTTTCACTCATGCTACCAGTTGGGTCGAAAATGCACTTGGATCAAGATCCTACACGATCTTAGGGGATTTCAATTTATCATTTAGAAAAAGAAGGAGACCCAGAAACTAGTACCTTAATTGATCTAATGAATTCAATTGATCTGAAACAGATGGTCCCGGGGCCCACACACAAAGCAGGGCACACCCTAGATGGAATTTTTTCCAACAATGAACAACTTAACTTCATTGATACCTATCCTGTTATCTGGTCAGACCATAACGCAGTAATTCTCTGTCACCCCTCCCTCTCCCGACCCAATTCATGGTAAGACTACATATCGGCTATACCGCCCCTGGGGGAAGGTAAGCGGACAGGATTTAAACAACGTTTTAGGTGCCACCTTTCCTACCCTTCCCACTAATCTAGACGACGCCGCCAGATGTTACTCTATTTGGGTGGAAGCTGCCAGCAACAAACTGGCCCCACAAAAAAATGTAAGAATACTAGGAAACGACCAACGTCCCCATGGTATTCGCCGGAACTTAGAGAAAAGAAACTCAGTAGCAAACTGCTTGAAAGAAATTGGAGAAGGAATTACGATGAAGTAGAAAAATCATTTTACAAACAGTGTATTAAGGAATATAAAAATCTGGTGTTCAAAACGAAACAAGAATTTTTTGCCCTCAAAATCAATGAGACCAAAAACTCGTCTAAAGAATTATTTAAAACAGTCATGATGCTGGCTCATCCGGTTCCCCCTCCTCTAAATTTCTCTCAAGAGCTTTGCGACAGGATAGCCAATCACCTGTTTGACAAGGTCAATGTGATATTTTCAACCTTTTCACAACTACCTCAAAATTCCCAAGTAAGCGCGCCTAATCAGTATAATTCGAATCCCCCACCTAACCAGTTACTCCAGTTTGCCCCCATCTCAGCTCCAGAATTAGGGAAGGTGTTGACCAAAATCAGATCAGGATCTCCGCTGGACCCATGTCCTGCATCTGTGCTTAAACTCGCCCCCGAACCAGTGACAAAATTTCTAGCATCCATAATCAATGCTATGTTCACAAAAGGTCACTTTCCGTCAGTTTGGAAAACAGCATCCATCCTCCCGCTCCTAAAAAAACCTCAACTGGATAATAATGACCCTAATAACTTTAGGCCCATATCCAGGCTTCCATTTCCGGCCAAAATCGTTGAAAAAATTATGAATACCCAACTCAGCAATTTTTTGGAGGAAGGTCAGTTGCTGGATCCTACACAATATGGCTTTCGAGCGGGTCACAGCACGGAAACGGCACTCCTTAAATCAACGGAAGAGATCAGAGCCACCCTCGATCAAGGAGGAAAAGCGGCACTGATCATGTTGGATCTATCAGCGGCCTTTGATACGGTCCATCACAGGCTGCTGATGGACCGACTAGAGGAGATCGGTGTCCGAGGTATGGCTTGAAATCTGATTAACTCCTTCCTGGAAGATAGAGTGCAAACGGTGACTCTGGGAGACTTCTCCGCCAAACCTTTTTCCTTCCCATGTGGAGTCCTGCAGGGCTCGTCCATCAGTCCGACTCTCTTTAATGTATACGTAAAACAGCTGGCCCCTCTGGAAGAATCCTTTGGTTTCTCTCTCACCTCCTATGCCGATGATACCCAGATTGTGGTGTCCCTGCTCCCGGGAGGTCAGCAGAACATTACATCTGGGTTTAATGACTGTATGACAGAAATTGGCAAGTGGATGGGTCAAAACTGCCTCAAGTTGAATTCTAGCAAAACCGAGGTGGTCCTCTTTGGGAACGACCTACATTTTTGGACCCCAGAATGGTGGCCAGATTCACTGGGGCCACTTCCGACACCCAGCAGGAAAGTTAAAAATCTTGGGATAATGATAGATAATCAGTTATCCCACAAAGATCAAGTCAATGTGGTGGTTTCGGCCACCTCATTTACTTTAAAATCCTGCAAAAAAATTCTGCCCCTTCTTCCCAAAGAAAGTTTAAGAACAGTGGTATCAGCCCTTGCGCTCTCAAAACTGGACTATTGTAATAGCCTTTATCTAAATATTCGGGAAGGGCTTTTGAATAAACTTCAATTGCTTCAAAATGCAGCTGCACGACTTATCACAGGAATCCCTAAGTATGCTGCCATCTCACCCGAAATTAAAAAATTACACTGGCTTCCAGTAAAAAAGCGCATTTTGTTTAAAGCCATGTGCATAGTGCATAGGTCACTTCAGGGTAAGGGGCCTTCATACCTCACTAAGCACATCCACTGGTATATACCCAAGAGAGCATTACGCTCCGCTGGGGCCAAATTGGCCACAATTGCACCAGCGAAAAAAACAAACTGGGGTGGTCGGAGTTTCCTGATCGGTGCTACTAGGGCTTGGAACACGCTACCACCATACCTCAGAGGCATTTTGGATCACCTTAGCTTCAGGAGGGCACTAAAAACCTGGCTATTTGCGTATTAACAGGCAATTAGGTCAACTCACTCAACTGAAGGAGGACTTCTATTACAGCGCCAGGACACCTACGGGTAACAGTTGCGCTCTATAAATTTTATAACATAACATAACATAACGTTAATGAATAAAAGGTGTGCCTAAAAGTAAACAGCGCATATCTGTCATTGGTGCAGCATGTGCAGAGGCACAAGGGCCCAGAGCCCTGAGGCGGGTTTGAACCCAGATAATTATTGTATTTCCTACCCCAAAAGCAGCCAACGCTGTCACTCTCCTTGTTTGCATCAGGGGCCATCGCATCATTGCTACACCACTGGGGTGAAATGCTAGAGTTAATCTCAACCATAGGTAATTACTTTAGGGCACAACTCAGTCAATCATTGTTTCCCCACTATGCCTCAAACAGGAACCAGCCATATGCAAATCAACCTTGGTCCTGCTCTAATAGGAACAGTTCAGCTAGGACTGCCAAGCCAGGAACAGTTCAGCTAGAACTCATCCCTGCAACTTTAGTGAAATGACACAGCTTGGGGAGGGGTACAATCACTGTCACATAAAATCATATTTTAAAAAGTGAAAAAGATCATTAAATGCTCAGACTCCTATGGATTTCAAAACATGCATACAATTGAGAGTAAAATGCAGTATTTTGTTGTTTAGTTTTTAATCAAATGCACAATTGAATATAAATAAGATATAATAACTTCTGAGTTTCAAAACGCAAAACAGATCAATTGTAGACAAAATAGACTATATTTTCGAAGTGTTTAAGAAATGACTTAATTTCACAAAAGTATGCTTGCTCCTGTCTTTGAATTTACAATCAGTTACTGTTCTAACATAAGGTAAAAAAAGAACCATGCTCACTATAAGAAATTGCTTAATCTTTTCTTCATAATTTTCTTTAAAACAGGGTTCTCCAAAGTCAGCCTTGGACAGCCAGATCCATGCCAGAATTTTAGCATATCCCCATTCAGATAAATATAGCTATCTTAAAAATCTGGCATGGAGCTGGCCCTCGAGGACAAACTTTGAGGAACCCTTGCTTTAAATGATCGATATATTGGCTTTGTCAATGTTTGTCTACACTGACATTTGACCATGTGTGTCAATACACATGCATATCCAGCAATCCTGGAATGCATTTCTCATTAAACGGCAAGAAAACACATGCACTCCCCTAGAGGGTTCAAACTAATATTTTTTTTAAGTTGTTGCCTGAATGCAAGCGACATCAAAGGCAAATGAAAGCAGCATCATTGGAAGAGTACAAATCAGCCAATCAGATCTATGTGAGACTGAAATGCTCCTGTGTGGGAAAATGCAAGAATAGAGCGAAAAACCATTAAATCAAGACAGGGAATTGAGGCACACAACAAAGGGCCAGATGTAGGTGGTATAATTGCGATCGGTAACGCTGAAAATCGCAGAATTCTTGCGTAGCGATCGCTATTAACCCATGTGAGATGTAGAGGCAGAAACACCGAATCGCTAAATAAGGAATCGCTAAAAACGACGGAAAACAACTAGCGATTCCTTATTTAGGGAAAATGGCACACCGACTCACTATTTAACGATTAGCAATAAAAGGAATCGCTAAAAAATATTGCAAAGCAATGTACATAATCTCGCTATTACCGAATCCTTAAAAAATCGCTAATTAAGAGTTGCAAATTACCACAAACGCAAAGCAGGTGGTAACCAGGTGCACAGCATATAAACAGCCCCAGAATGCATCAGCCTGAACACAATGGCGGCCCTCTACATCATAGCAAGGCGGTTAAGGATACGAGCTGAAGCACAAAGGATCTGGAGACGACAGGAATGCGTATACAGGTTGCGCATCACCTTATTCCAACTCACAGAGGCTGAAATCCATGAGAGGTACAGGCTTCACCCAGACACCATCCTTGGCCTGATACGGGACCTGCACCCAATCATGGAGCACCAGACACCAAGGGCACACGCAATACCTCCACATGTACAGGTACTCTGTTGCCTGCACCTATTGGCATCCGGCAGTTACCAGGGGGTAATAACTGTGGCAGGTGGAGTCTCACAGAGTTGCCTGTCACATTTCTTCAATATATTCCTGGATGCCATGTTGCAAAGGTTGCCACACTACATCCAATTCCCCAGCACACAGGCAGAACTGCATAAGACCAAGATGGACTTTTATCAGAAGGCTCAGTTCCCACACATCATAGGGTGCATTGACGGAACACATATACCAATCTGCCCCCCGCGACTGAGTACGGATGTATGACGTTACAACGCATGCTGTTACAACGCATGCTGTTACAACGAAAGTTTTACAACGCGAGTGCATTGACAACGCAGGACATTACAACGTAAGTCTTTACATCGACTTGCACTAGATGGCGTGCTAACATTAAAAAAGTGTAATTTACTTTTCCAACTCCAGTCCACGTAACAGTAGGGAAGGTGTTGGGATAGTAAACTACACTATTTTTAATGTTAGCACGCCATCTAGTGCAAGTCGATGTAAAGACTTGCGTTGTAATGTCCTGCGTTGTCAATGCACTCGCGTTGTAACAGTTTCGTTGTAATGGTAGTGCGTTGTAAAAGTTGCGTTGTAAAGGTTGTTCCCCATCACCGACATAGTTGCAAAATTCCCAGGGAGCACGCATGATTCCTGCATATTCAGGAACAGTGGGATCTATACCCGTCTTGCTGCGGGTGAATTTGGAGAAGGCTACCTGCTTGGTAAATCCATGTAACACACCCTGAAGTATACATTTGATGCAACGATTGCAGACTGTGAATAATTTTCCTTTCTTTAACACTTAGGTGATAGCGCATATGCGGTGCGTGCTTTTATCCTGACTCCGTACCTCAACCCATCTACCCCAAGTGAAAGGAGATATAATGTTGCACATAAATCTACGCGCAATGTGGTGGAGCGTACTTTTGGACTCTTCAAAAGCAGCTTCCGCTGCCTCCACAAAAATGGAGGTGCACGGCAGTACCGGCCCCTGATCTGCTGCAAAATGATAGCTGCATGTGCCATGCTGCACAACCTTGTCACAAAGAGGGGGACACCTCTGGAAATCAGTGAATCAGAGGATGAGGATGAGGAATGTCCCCAGCCACAGCACAGTGCTGCAGGCGTCGCAGCTGCACCAGATGGGAGACAGAGACAAGCAGAGATCACACACAACTATTTCTGAGTAAGTAATGAGACAAAGCTAGTAACTGCAATTGTGTGCCGGTTTTTAATTGACCATCAGTCAGGCAATTGTACAGCACACCGCAACACTATGATGGCATCACAGTGCCTGGTCAAGCCAAACATGGCATAGTCACTCCACCATGCAACATCCCTAGTCCCATCAATGTGTCCAATGGGTTACATCACCCACCACACAATGGAATGAGATGGCAGTGTTTATCTCCTGTGCCCATGCGCAGCACTGCTGCGTTTAGCAGGCACACTGTCCTCGCCAGTGCTGTGTCCTGCGGCTGAACCGTGCCTACCACTGCGCCTCCTGTTCTCCTGTAATGGGGGGTGATGCTGCTGCAGCTTGTTGCCTCCTCACTCTCAGCCCCATCCCCGACCCTGTGGCAGCAATTTGGTTGGTCTGAACCACCTCCAAAGCACTGGTGACTGCTACCAACCCCTGAGTGATTTCACGGCCGCACTTGGCCATCTCCAATTGCATGGCCACTGAGCGCCTGCTAAGGACATGGGTGGCATTGCACAGCCTGTTAACTGCCTTAGTGTGCCCTTCCAGTCTCTGTCCCTGCGCCTTGCACCACGGTCACTATCAATCTTGCTGCATAACAGCCTCACAGCATCAGACATCTCCTTCATGCCCTCTGCCACGGTGTTGTTGAGGCAGTATATGGCCTCCTTCATGTCATTGATGTGTCTATTGTTTGCCACCATCTGGTGTTGCATTGCCCTCATTGTTTTTCCTTGCAGGCGCTGCACTTTAAGCATCTGCCCCTCCAGACCAGAGAAGACACTGGACTCCTCTGCCTCAGGACTGTGTGCCCTTTGTCGGCATCTATGTGCACCTGTGTTGCCAACCTCCATGGATAACTGTGTTACAGATGCCTGTCTATCATCCTGCGGGGTCTGTTGTGCTCCCTGGCTCTCATCCTCTGTGCCCTATATCACCTGGAGGCTACCCACTGTATACCTCCTGGCACATGGTGGTGGTGATGGTGGTGTTGGTGATGGTGGTGGTGGTGGTGGTGGCGGTGGTGGTGGTGATGGTGGTGTGGCATCAGCAGGTGATAGGACATCCTCCTTCAGTGTGTTTTGCTCCCTGGAAGCCACTCCTGTCTCCCCTTCTGCAGCCTTGCGCGAGGTTTCACCTGTGGTTACAGAATGTACTATTACTCACTTGTCTGGCAGAATTTGCCTTCAAATAAATTTCATGACTGCCAATCTAGCTGTTTGTCTCCCGCTTGCTAATGTGTTGATTTGTGTGACATGCATATGCTTTTTGTGGACTGACTGATGTGCTATTAGTTTATAGGGACTACATCTCCCATGATGCATTGCTGATTTTAGTCAAAACATGGTCTGGAGTGGGATTCTTGCAGGGGGATTGGGGTTAGGGAGAGAGCACAGCATGCTGTGCATGCATCTTACCTTGTCTGTTGGACCCTGTGGCTGAACTGTCCACGTCTCCGATGCCACTGACGCTCTCCAGCTGGAGGGTGGACTCCACCATTTGTTCTAATGCAGTTGGTGTAGGCGCTGTTGAGGTCCCCCCCACCTGTCTTCCTGGCTTGTGTTATCCGTCCGGCCACCCTCTCCTTGTCATGTTTCTGGAGATCATACCATCGCTTCTTGAGGTCCTCTGTGGCCCAATGGGTGACACCAATTGCATTGATTTTCTGCTGGATCTCCAGCCAAATCCTCCTTTTCTGTGCCTCAGGGACGTGCAGTGATTTCTTGCCAAAGAGCTGGTCGTGATCCTTCACCACCTCCTCTATAAGGACCTCCAACTCCCTCTCACTGAACTTGTGTTTGTGCTTTCTGTCTCCAGCATCCTTCCCCTTCTCCTGTGAGTCCATGGTTCTGTTGTTGTGTATCAGCTAGGTGCTAGCTGTGCAGCTCCTGTGCTTTTGCTCTTGCTCCCTGCCTCTCCAACAGCTTCAGGATCAGTGCAGCTGCATGGCTGTGGCTACTTCCTGGTTGTGAGGTCATCAGGAAGCACAGGATTGGCTGAAGCACAAATTTGTGATTTTTTGAAATACCGGATTCGCAAATTACCGAATCTGTATTATGGAATCGGTAATACCGATTCGGTAATGAGAATTCAGTATTTTTATTCGTGTTTTTTTCCGATTCGCTAACTTTTAGAGTTTTTTTTATCTACATCGGAAATACCGAGTTCTTAATAGCGATTCGGTAAAAATCGCTATTGAGAACTTGGTATTTCGGTTTTACCTACATCGGGCCCATAGTGTTTAAAGATGAATGAGGGGCTACCCCAAAGCTCACTCTATGCATATTGGAAGCAGTGGGTCCAGCCAACCTACAGCTAACAGTGGCTTATCAAGGGGGGTCAATCCGCCCCAGGTGGCATGAGTTTCCTGCAGCTGTTGCGTGGATCACCACTGATAACAAAAGGTCTAGCTACGCCACTGACAGCTGAAGCTAAAGCTGAGATCTAAAAATAACTAGACTCCTATCTTCTCAATTTTCAAAGAATAAACCAACATAGAATCCCTAGTACCAAAATCTCACAATATTTGTCACCAGAAAGCTTTAGAATGGACTTCGATGAATTTTTAAACATCAATTAACACATGTTTCAATACAAAAAACATATCTCTGGGAATTTAGTCATGAGGCAGGGTCACCGACTGATTTTGTATCCTGAAGAAGAAGTCCATCCAGAGGGCATTTTGTAGGTCTAAAAACATTCCACCTTATGCCATCCTTCCATTGTCATATAAACATCAGGTAGCATGTAAAAACATCCTATTCTTAACTAGCAGGCCATTGGCATTTTGTTGGATCAGAGATGGGTTACCTTTGACTCATCATCATTATCCATGCCTCTGCATGTAATTCATGGTTAGAATACAGTACTTTGCCTAGGAGAAGCTTCTGTCTACCTCGGAGTGGAGCTAAATTTGTGACTTAGGACTCGCACAAGGTTAAATAGTAATGGAAAACCTGACAAAATGGTGGGATGTCCCTAAAGTTTACGTATTACCTCTCTTGCCTTACTGAGAGGTCAGAGGATGACAGTTTTCTCCACATCGGGAAACCATCTTGGAAGGGCACCTGTTGGTGTACATGATATCAAAAGACTTTCCAATTTGGGGCAGCCACTTCAGCATCATGTCTACCCACTTTGTTCTGTTGGGAGCCCTCAAGTATACTTTGGGACTTTATCTTAAAAAATAAAAAAGATTGAAAGCTTGGTGGACAGCTGTCAAAACTAACGGCGGCCGTCCACTAAACTTTTAGTATCTTGAAGGGAACCATAGTGACAGCGGGTTCTTTTAACATACTAAGATGTCCACTGGGATGGTGGCCATTTCTAAATAGAGCAGACCACCACCCACCAGGGTGGTGGACATTCATTCCTCTGCCACTATGATGGACAGTACTTGGTCCACCATTGACTAAACCTGGCCCTAAGTTACTTAATCAATGTGGTGACGAGTTGGCTTCATCGGTGCTCTGTATTTATTGCAGCATGCTGCTTCATCATTTTAAATGCTGTTTGCATATTCAAGGTAGCTGCTTCCACTATGCATGACCTCTGATTTTACTGCAATCTTGTGTTCATTAAGTGCTACAGTGCACACACAGTTCTCAAGGAAACTGGGAGATGTGACTTGATGCCTGGGGCCATATCACATAACGTGAGCACAGGAAGGGGCAACAATTTTGGGCTGACTGGTATCTTAGGTGGTTAGGAGATGGAGCACCGCTATATTCCCACCTTAGAAAGTGGTAAATGGTAGCTTGTCACATGAACTTTCAAGGAATATTCTGTTTTTGGATAGAAATGTCACAGAATTTGTAGACATATCTAAAGTGAATAATGAAACATATTGCAATAACAAAAACAAAGCAATATAACACCACAATTAAAACATAAAATGACACCTTGCAAGAAAAAACTCATAACAGAAGTCAAGGCAAAAAACTACAGCAGAACAAAACACAATCTTGTTACATTAATGCAACACCAAAAGACAGCAGCATAAACAAAAAACCATACCAGCACGCCAGCATGCCAGGCAGCAAATGCGCATAAGCAATCTTGTCACACATTATTACCTCCAGAATCCTGTTTTCATAATACAGTGATAAAAGGTGTTTAGAGGCAACATTAGCTCAATAGCACCAGTCAAAAAAGTTTTGCAGTCCGGCCTCAGGGTGCTGTGACCAGTGACCCATGGGAGTCTTATCAGGGAGATATTTTTGGCTGTTTTTGTTCATAGAGAGAAGGTAACTTCTCCTTAAGATCATTAACTGTTGAAGCAAGTGTGGCTTGTAAAGCAGAAACTGTGAATTTTTTTTAAGATATTCACAGATGGGTGGGTTGACTGCAATTGAAATCTGGATTGGGGTTTAATCGGATTGCTAGACCTCAATTCATCAAGTCCGATGTGACAGTGTGTCATTGCCCTGCAGTAACTTCATGTAAGTGTTTCAATAACCAAAAGTGAGCAAATGCAAGGTGATCTCTTTGTGTATCATGCTGTAATAATATACAAAAATACCCCAATGAAGAACAAACTTTAGAATAGTGTGCAAAACAGCACCAGCCTTAAAAGACTGCGTGGAACAACAATGAAAACTGATTGGTGAAGAACAATCACACAAACCACGTTGCAGCCTCACAATATTATACGAGAGATCATGTAAATTCCAGCATAGGCCACTCCTCTTCTAATAACAATTGCCTGGTCATAAAATTTATATAATTCTAAGAATTGATATTATACTGCACAGGAAGGCAGGATTTGCCCGCTGTCAAAGGCTATCTAGCTTAACCGCCAGCTGTGGTCTTTCCTTTCATGTATAAAAACCTGTGGGAAGGCTGACCTTCCTCAACTACTCAGGATTGGGATGAGGAAGAGAGATAATAGGTAGCAGTAATAATGGTAATTTTTCTGGGACACTCTTAATCAAGGCCCTAGTCATTGGTGGGGTTAGGATTCTTGCCCACTCGTCGTTGTCATGCACTGCCCGCTGCTCATTCCTGTTGGTGATTGTCAATGCTTTTAGAACTAGTGTCAGTGGTTGATGATGCCTGTATGTATTGATAACAGGCACTTGGGACCTCTTTCGATATTCTCCTGTGCTTTCATTCCTACTTCAGTAGTGTGTCATGTGGCTCTCAGCGAGTTGAACAGTGGTTGGGTCAGGAGAAGACAGTTGCTAGCATTGTCTGACAATATCTTTGCTTATGTTTCTCATGTTAACCAGAATTTTAATATTTTATGGGTGTGCTTCTTTGTTTCATTGGTACATTTGAATTTAATCATATATTGAAAATACGGAGTGGAGGCCCTGTATAATTAATAGTATAAGTGCCATGCATGAGTGCATTGTGACATGTGCAGGTGCGTGAGTGAGGGTGAACTAGGGGTGTGTGTATTTTAAATGAAACTGCAAAGTTGAAGATCATCACTGGAGAAGCATAATTGTAGCCCCACCCTAACAAATCACAGAACAAGTATACACTTATGTGCATTTATCATTCATTATGATCAGAGTGCCCTGGCGTCAATAATGAAAGTGGAGTATTCAACTGTACTTCCGAAATGCATCATTGTAGAGTGTTACAGGTTTGTAAAGGTGTGCATGTTAATGTTTAGGTTAACAAGGGAATTAACTTCTCATATATAGTTACACGTTTGTTTCAAGTTGTGCCACATTTACTTATAAAAATTGCATTACATATGTAACCATGCTTTCTTACTTACTTAAGTTACTTTTATATGATTGCACTGAATTGTGACTGTGCACAAATATCTAAATGTTGGGTGCACATTTCATTTTGCTAAGGTTAGCCAGACCAAAGGCCTTAAGCCTTTTGGCTACAATGTTTAACCTTCAAAGTGAAAGTTTTGCTTGCTTTGAATGTTCTCTCCTCTGCAGGTGCAGTCTCAAGTTTTGTTAGTTATTGAAAGGCATAATGTGTGTTGTAGAGGTAGCAAGGTACAGTAGGAAGCTTTTGGATAGTAGAAGATGTATTAACAAAGTAGGAGAGGGACTCCAAAGGCTGAAAAGGACGCTCAAGGTCGCCCTGATGTTCCAACTGAAAGGTGGGAGATAGGAAGGATGTAAATTCCTACCGTGAGAAGATGGAATTTTACTGGAGACAGTGACATAGATTTTGTGTGTTAATTGGTGTTTACATTGTTAGTTAGGCAGATACCGTTTTGACTCTGAGTGGAACAGACCTCTTGCTATGTATCTCATTGTGTGGCTTTATGCTACTCTTTTCCTTGATTTGGAGAACTTTTACTGACGTCTCAAATATGCTGACACTGTTCTTGCTCCCCTGATTTCATTAGGGTTACCCCGATCCCCAGATTAGGATAGGATTAATTAGATGACTTTCGATATTCTCACATATAGACAGAAGGATCAAAACCCACAATTCAATCATCAGATTCTCTTTCTCATCTTCTGTGTTGCTGCTACTGAATTCCTGTATGCCTCTTATTATTGAGATTGCACTTTCTTTGAAAATTCAGATTTCCATTAGTGATTTTGTATTTCTACAGTACGTTTCTGTGCCTCATTTATATCAGTCAGGCTTTGAATTTGTAATAAAACCTTTTAATCTTACTCATCAGTTTGGACCTTCATTGTGAAGTCGAAAGATTACTTTGTAAACCAAAAGTTTAATCGATGTTAATTCCCTTGCACCTCTCAGGCAACTACAAAGGTATATCAGCCAGAGAGTGATGGTAGGAACTACCCAGTGCCCTCTCTGATGGTAGCAGAGCAAGGATGGTTAGTTCCTGAAATAGAGGGGTTAGAAAATCCTATTCTAGATTAACTCAGTCCCAACCCCAGTCCCTAGAGCTCATGTCTTGACTTGGAGGATTGGCGGAGTTCCAATAGTTTTGGGAGAGAGTTGTGACAGCAGGGGAGTGAGCATTAATAGGATCATACGTTGCAGTGGCTTGCATTTAGATTGCTGTGTTGTTGTGGAGATTGTGTGGTGTTTTTGCGGAGATGTTTTAAGTTGTTGTGTGAATATTTAATGCAGAGACATTGAAGTTGTTATCGAGTCCAACGTGGCCTAGGATCCCAGGATAATATTAAACAGTGTAGAAGACACTATATTGTAATTTTCTGCTGAGTTTTGCTTTTCTTGTTGTGAGATTTCATCAACAGCACATTTGAGACAGGGATATTTATTCAGCGTGAGAGAGAGATGAGTGTTAAGGTGGACATTTGCACAGGGGAAGCTGTACTAATTAGAGTGATTCCCCTCAGGTTGACGTTTAATTCGAGTGTATATCTGAGTAGGTAGTTTCTTGTATGATTGAATATTGTAAAAATTTAGAGGAGTGGACATTATTTGTTGAAGTTGCTTTGTGTTTTGTGGTGCATGTTTAGTGCTGAGAAGAGTGAGTTTGTCAACATTGTAAAAGAGGGTGAGCCACTGTGAAGAGTGAGATTGACGTCATAATGTGCCGCACTGGGATTGGTCGGTTGGTGTAAACCAGCACTGTTATTAGTTGTTCACGTCATCAAGTACCACGCTGGTATTGGTCAGTGATTTGAGATGACAATTGTTGGTAAAGGATTATTTCCCAGTTTGACACATATTCAGATTGTGATTGCTGACATATTTGTTGAAAATATGAAATGTTTTTAAAAAAATAATAATTTGGTGAGAGGAGATGTGACAATACCTGTCAGAGGGTGAGAAGAGCAAACACAAGGAGATGATGGACGAAGTGCTGAAACTTTTCAAACACTCACCCCTAGTCACAGATCTGGGTTGAATCCATCATCATTCTTTAGCTCACTTTGCCACCCCAGTTCAGACACAGCTATATGCAAATCAGTCTTGACCCTGTGCCTCATGGGAACAGTCCAGCCCGAACTGCCAAGCCATGTCTTCCCTGGACCGGAAACAAGCATCCTGAGACCGGTTTCGGGCTAACAGCCCACTTCAGCCAGGCTAGCTTGAATCCATCAGCAAAGTGAGCAAGGGACCCACGTCTGGGCATACCCTGCCAACCTAGGGCGAACAAAGCAAACACAAGGAGATGATGGACGAAGTACTGAAACTTTTCAAACACTCATCCCCAGTCACAGATCTGGGTTGAGTCCATCATCATTCTTTAGCTCACTTTGAGAGAGTGAAAAGAAGCACCACTGAAGACACTGCAGGTCATTACATGGTGATAAATAAAGGACTTCATACCTGCATTTGGCTTAAACAATGGCACAAGATCACTGAGAAAGAAGGTGCACTTGTGTTTCCACGCTATGCACATTCAATTTGAGAATCATTGAAAATTTGAGGAGGATTCTATATTAGATGAAACGACAGCCTAGACCTACACAGTTTGAAGCGCTCAATGCTTGGGAGTGCATGGCTAATTCCAGAGAGAAAGAAAAATGTCAGAGAAAGAGCTAGAAAGCTAGTGCACACTTACACTGATGCAAGGTGGGATGCTGAACAGAGGAGGTTTAAAACCTATTTGATAGAAGGAGCAAAATTGTACCCAGCATTAACAAGCAAGAAGTGGAGGAAGGGAATCAATCAATCAACCAGGTCTTGAGGGTCTTCCTGAAGATGTTCACGGTGGGGGCACATCTGATGTCGATTGGGAGCTCGTTCCAGGTTTTGGCCGTGATGTAGGAGAAGGTTCTCCCACCTGTTCTTGCTCTGCTGATGCACGGTAGTTCAGCGAGGGCGAGGTTGGTGGATGAGGGGTTCCTCTAGGTTACGTGGAAGGAGATTCTATCGTCGGAAAACCACCCTGACAGCCATGGAAGCGGAAATCAACCACCCGCCGGTACCGGGGAAAAACCGGCAGCTAAATTAGGAACAACTGCCAAAAAACACCGACCGCGGCAGAACGAGGCAAAGAAAAAATGCCCGTAGCGGGCGGAGATGGCCAAAACCCATCTACAGCGGTCGGTTTCGTGGCGAAAAACAATCACACCGCCGCCAGGACAGCGGAGACACTGCACGTAAAATTTGGATATCCCCGATGGTCCTGGGGTACATTCCGCTGTTTCTGACCGCTGCGGTCGCAAACAGTGATGATTGGGAGAGCCGGCGGAAGAGCAGCAGCATAGCCACAGCTGCGGACACACCCTGTGACAAATATGGCGGTTGACAGAAAAACTCACAACAAGGCCACAAAGTGCACACAGCAAACTAGCCATGCCACCCAAAAACACAGAACACACCCCAATGACACAACCACATGGCAAATACAAAAAAACAAATCCCAGGACAACCCACACAACACACCTAAGAGCTATACCCCATTTGGACACACCCACATAGCTGAGTATAAAACCAGCCCCTTCCCTGACTACAATCCTTTGCAATACTCCACAACTGAAGGGCCCAACACCAGAGCACAAAGGAGAGGCAAATCAACACACCATCACTACTCCCACAAATAGCAGCACCACCACCTCCACTTCTGCAACTCTAACCAACTGCACATCACACACCATACACATCACCACCACCCCCACCACTCACACCCCTGCACCCATAACCCCCTTGCACATCACACACCATGGCAACATGCCCAAATTCACAGAGAGTGAGTTGAAGGTCATGGTAGATGAGATAGTCAGAGTGGAACCACAACTGTTTGGTATCCTTGTCCAACAGACACCATTAGCCACAGGAGCACAAATGTGGGCAGGATAGTTGATAAGGTCAATGCAGTAGGGACCACCCCGCGATCAAAAAAGGAAATCATGAAATGGTGGCATGACCTGAAGAGGGTTGTAAAGAGAAGAGGAGCAAGAACCGTGAGCTGGCTCAGAAGACTGGCGGTGGCCCTCCCATCCCACCGAAATTATTCAATGCATGGGAGGAGAAGGTGCTTGCCATACTGCATCCAGAGAGTCTCACAGAAGTAGCCGGGGGAGTGGAGGCTGATAAGTACAAACAAATGACTACCACCACACTGCTATGTACTGTCTTGCACAACTACAAAGCTACACCTCCTAGGCCCAAGTACATTCATCTGCACCGCACACTCCCCAACACATGTCTTACAGATCCAGCATTCACTCCCTCACATCCACCCCAAACGTAGCTAGCAACATTACCATGGGGGCATGTGTACAGTCAGCCAGCACTACAACTCCCACCAGGCCCCCTTGTCCCACAGCTCAGCAAGATGGAGCACTCCCCCCACCCCACCAGGAAGCATGTGGCAGCCATAGCATTGCTCTCTTCAAACTGACAGGTAGGTAGCCATCTTCAAAGGGAGGGTGTTCGGGGGTGGGAGGCCTGCACTACTACTCCCACCATGCCCCCTTGTCCCCCAGCTCATCAAGATGGAGCACGTCCTCCCACCCAGATGCATGTGGCAACCATATTATCACTACAAACAAACTAACAGGTAGGTAGCCAGTTACCAAGGTCATATTGTTTGTGGGTGGGAGTCCTGCACTACTACTCCCACCATGTACCCTTGTTCCCCTGCCCATCAAGATGGAGAACTCCCCTCCCCGAAGCAGTCAGAAGCCATTGTATCTCCCCAAACATACCAACCGGTAGGCAGCCATCTTCCAGGGAGGGGTGTCTATGGGTGGGAAGACTGCACTACAACTCCCACAAGGTAGCCCTGTCCCACCCCTGAGCAGGATGGAGCACTACCCCCACCCAGAAGCATGTGGCAGCCAATGCATTGTTCACCTTCATCTAACAGGTAGGTAGCCATCTTGCCATGGAGGGTGTTTGGGGGTGGGAGGCCTGCACTACAACTCCCACCAGGCCCCCTTGAACCACAGCTCAGCAGGATGGAACACTCCCCCCACCTAGAAGCATGTGGCAGCCATAGCATTGCTCTCTTCAAACTGACAGGTAGGTAGCCATCTTCACAGGGAGGGTGTTTGGGGGTGGGAGGCCTGCACTACTACTGACCCCATGCCCCCTTGTCCCCCAGCTCATCAAGATCGAGCGCTTCCTCCCACCCAGATGCATGTGGCAGCCATACTATCACTACAAAGAAACTAACAGGTAGGTATCCAGTTACCAAGGTTGTACTGTTTGTGGATGGGAGTCCTACACTACTACTCCCACCATGCATCCTTGTCCCCATCCCATCAAGATGGAGAACTCTCCTCCCCAGAAGCAGTCGTAAGCCATTGTATCTCCCCAAACAAACCAACAGGTAGGCACCCATCTTCCCAGGGAGGGGAGTCTGTGGGTGGGAAGACTGCACTACAACTCCCACCAGGTAGCCCTGTCCCACCCCAGAGCAGGATGGAGCACCACCCTCACCCAGAAGCATGTGGCAGCCATTGCATTGTTCACCTTCATCTAAAAGGTAGGTAGCCATCTTGCCATGGAGGGTGTTTGGGGGTGGGAGGCCTGCACTACAACTCCCACCAGGCCCCCTTGTATCATAGCTCAGCAGGATGGAACACTCCCCCAACCCAGAAGAATGTGGCAGCCATAGCATTGCTCTCTTCAAACTGACAGGTAGGTAGCCATCTTCAAAGGGAGGGTGTTTGGGGGTGGGAGGCCTGCACTACTACTCCCACCATGCCCCCTTGTCCCCAGCTCATCAAGATGGAGCCCTTCCTCCCACTCAGATGCATGTGGCAGCCATACTATCACTACAAACAAACTAACAGGTAGGTAGCCAGTTACCAAGGTCGTACTGTTTGTAGGTGGGAGTCCTGCACTACTACTCCCACCATGCACCCTTGTCCCCCAGCCCATCAAGATGGAGAACTCCCCTCCTCCGAAGCAGTCAGAAACCATTGTATCTCCCCAAACAAACCAAAAGGTAGGCAGCCATCTTCCCATGGAGGGGTGTCTATGGGTGGGAAGACTGCACTACAACTCCCACAAGGTAGCCCTGTCCCACCCCTGAGCAGGATGGAGCACCACCCCCACCCAGAAGCATGTGGCAGCCATTGCATTGTTCACCTTCATCTAACAGGTAGGTAGCCATCTTGCCATGGAAGGTGTTTGGGGGTGGGAGGCCTGCACTACAACTCCCACCAGGCCCCCTTGTACCACAGCTCAGCAGAATGGAACACTCCCCCCACCCAGGAGCATGTAGTAGCCATAGCATTGCTCTCTTCAAACTAACAGATAGGTAGCCATCTTCGCAGGGAGGGTGTTTTTGGGGTGGGAGGCCTGCACTACTACTACCACCATGCCCACTTGTCCTCCAGCTCATCGAGATGGAGCACTTCCTCCCACCTAGATGCATGTGGCAGCCATACTATCACTACAAACAAACTAACATAACATATTATGCATTCTTGTCCCACCCCTGAGCAGGATGTAAGCCTCCACCACACACACACACACAACACAAAAAAGCCAAATATGAAAACATAACAGATAAGTAGCCAGTACGTGCACCCAGCCAGTCTTCTCAATAAACTTGGTGCCATATGACAGCACCAGCCCTCTCATTGCACAAACATACACACAGATCGTATTGCCACTCACAGTGTGCAGACAGCTAAGCTAATGAAACTGTCACAACAACCAAAGTGTGACACACCAATGCACATGTAGAAGAAAGTCTGTGCGTAATCATGCACAGCACTGAATGACATGTGAAAGTGCAATGGGTCCAGAGCAATGAGGACCATATGAAAGCAAAGAAAGCATGGTTGGTGGTACAAATCAAGATATGCACATGACAAGACAAAGGTATGCATGAGCTGACAATGGGCAGTTCATGCCCAGATGTAACGTCTGCCAGGGCAGAGTAATCAACAAAGAGTCCTCACAGGAAATCTTTTTGCACTAGTCCCTAGATGGCAACATGTTCCTGTAATCACAAATTATGCACGTGGCACATGGTGTGTATTGACACCTCACACCATGTCAGGATGCACAGTAGTGCACATAGAAAACAATGTGATGATTAGTCAACTGTGTGGTGTACAAACAGTGAATGATACACAGCCAACACAAAGCTTACGGGGTACACTACAATGTCCATTTCCCATCTGACCCACAGGTGACCAAGAATTGACAGCAGAGGACAACACCAGCAACCTGCAGAGCTAGTCTCCCTCTCCCCCCCCCCCCTTCCCCCCGGAACACGGATTCTCGGATGTTGACTCCCGGGATTCATTGGACGAGGAGCTCGAAGCCGGCCAATCTGGTGTACCAGGGAGCAACAGGTCCCAGGACCCCATCGTCCCCACCACCACATCTGCTGCAATACCAACATCTCTGCAGACCCCTGCTGTTAAGGCCTGTGCGTCCTCCACCTCCACTATCACCACCACCAACATCACCACCACCAGTGATGCCTGCAACACTCCCCCTGTCCCAGAGGATGACCACCCCACTCCAACAACTGAGGAGGGCAGGGAGAGGATGCGGGTGCCTACAGTGGTGAGGCAACAGGTCCGTGGCAGTAGAGCAGGTGGGAGGGGCAGGGTCACTCACAGACAACCAGAGCCTGGGACCCAATCCCTGGACCACATAAACAATTAATTGGGGCCTATGAACAGGCTCAGGGACAAACGGGCCGGTCTGAAGAAGTGTTCCGCGAACTCCTCCTGCTGATGAGGTCCATCGACACCCGCATGGGTCAAATTGTGGACCTCTTGGGCCAGCAAGTGGCGGTACTTAGGGACAGGCCTACGCCACAGACAACACCTCCATCTCCCCCTGCTGGTCTGCAGGATGACAGTTCACCATCCTCCCCTGCGGCCTCAGAGAGGGGTGAGTCCTCAGACCCCACTGGCCCTACAGCAGAGGCCCCTGCTGCCAAGCGACGAAGGGGCCGTCTAAAAAAAATCCCTGGGAGTAACCCATGGCAAAGCACCTGCCAAACGTCAGACACGGAGCTAGCCCTAATGGAAACCCTCTTCACCACTGCATTGACTTTTTGGACTGTCCTTCCCCACACTACCTTGTGAATGGCATTTGTGTGTTGGACTGGGCCACCACATCAATGTGGTGACTACTCGATTATCTAATTTCCCATAACTGTCAACTCATTGCGTCACCAATCACATCAATGTAAATGTTCACCCACCCTCACATGTCACCATTGTAAATAAATACTCCTTACACACATGTCGTTGTTTCTGCTCCGTCTTTATTCCTGGATGTGCAGTCTTCACCATGATTACAATGTACCGGGAGTATGGAATGTATGTAGGCAAGGAAAGGTTGAAGGCACCTAGGAAAACACAACAGAACAACATTCACTAGTCTGGGTGTGGCATCACAGACATCACACAACACTTACCATCAAGATAATCCAACATGCACACATCACAATGGGCAACAAGTGCCAACATAGACATCCTGTAGATGTTTCAAAATAACCTGTCCCAGAAACATTGTCAGTGACCACTAAGTCAACAACCGGCTGCAGTCACAAATCTCACATACACCTTCACAACAACATCACCAGACAATGGGTCCGTTGTACATTGTCACTCACCTTCAAGTGAAGTAGCAGCTGATGAGCTGTTGACGCAGGTAAATCCTCCTCTCCACTCTCCTCATCACTGGGCACAGGTTGGTATGCAGGCGGGGGCCTTGGCTGCTCATCCTCATCCTGGATCAGGGGGATCTCCTTGCGAATAGCTAGGTTGTGGAGCATGCAGCATGCCACTACAATCTGACACACCTTCCTGGGCGAGTACATCAGTGCACGTCCGGTCTTGTCCAGGCAGCGGAAACGTGACTTCAGCAGACCAAAAGTACGCTCCACCACACGACGTGTCCTCCCATGGGCATCATTGTAGCGGACTTCAGCTGGTGTCCTGGGATTACGCAGTGGGCTCAGCAACCAAGGACGGTTGGGATATGCATAGTCACCTAGGTGTGACAAACACAGATAAACATTGCAATGTTGCTGTGGCAGAGGGCAGCAGGTCACACACACAGCACGCTATTTGACTAGGCATACTCACCCACAATCCATTCACGCTCGGGAAGCAGATTAGCCATCAGCTGTGGTACAATGCTGTTACGCAGGATGTATGAGTCATGGGCCGAGCCTGGAAATTTGTCACACATGTGCGAGATGATCATATCTGCCTGGCACACCACTTGCATGTTTATGGAGTGGTAATGTTTACGATTCCTGTAGATGTGCTCACATGCCTTTGGTGGTACAAGCCCAACATGGGTGCAATCAATGGCACCAACAACATGGGGATGTGTCCAAGGGGATAAAAATCTCCCTTCACAGCTGCCAATTCAGGCCCCCTGGGGAAATTTATATATCTGTCCTTGTAGATCATCATAGTGCACAGAACGTCATGCAGCACAATGCTGAACATAGGTTGCGACATCCCACCTGCGCTGGACACCATGTGCTGGAATGATGCAGTGGCCAAAAAATGCAGGGCCGCCTTCACCTTAGAAGTTGGGGTGAAAGCTGTTGGATATGTTCTGCAAGGCTGCAGGTGAACCTCCAACATAGCACAAAGGGTCTGTAGGGTGGCTCTATCCAGGTGAAATTTCCGGATGATCGCCTCATCCTCCATGTCTGCCAGCACTGTGAAGGGACGATGCAGATTCGGTCTTCTCCTTGTTGAGATGAAAGTGGGCACATGTCAATGCAATACATCATGAGATGGGCACAGCATCTCACGTTTTGGCTGACACAACGCCAACAATGACTGTCATCAAAATTGAGTTACAGACCAGCTTGCATGTGGTACACCTTCAGCTACACTAATCGTACACTTGTCAACTTACACACAGCAAGTACCTCCAAAACAACCTCATTCTATGAGAATGCACATAGGGATATGGCCACATTTGCCATGAGCACGCCTTTGAGTATATCATCCAGCATATGTGTAAAAATGCAACACCACTGTCTCATACCAAGCTGCTGTACCTGACACACCTTCAGGCTTCAGTTGAACCTGGCACACATCAACAACACAATGACCAGAGGCTGAGCGTAAATGACGAGTGTGTGCATGATCAAACATAAGAGGACAGGCAAATCTGAACATTCTTCATTGAGACAAACATCGCTGTGATTTTCACTGCACTTCAACACAATGACATGTGTACACATTGGAGAGTCCATAACAACACTGTCCTGTGCACAGGCCCATCAATATCACAAGTGACATGTGAGGGAGTACATGCCAATATACAAAATCACATACACAAACATGGCATGTGTAGTCAGCAGTGGGGTAAATGGAACATTGGCATTGTGTGCACAATGATGTGCCATTAACCATATGGCCACTGTGCACTGTTGATGACTGCCAGATGGCCATTGGCACAGCATGATGTGTTCATTGGTGCTGTCAAAGTTATCCGCCACCCAAATCCTGACCACCCATATCAATGCATTGCACCCAAATCCCATTAGCCACCGCCTGGCACCAGCGGTGTGTCACCGGCATGGACCATGACACAATCGTGGTAGTGATAGGTACATATGCATAGCAAAATGGTGGTTGGCATGCTCCGCCACCCAAAACCCGGCCACCCATATCAATGTATGGCACCCAAATCCTGGTAGCCACCGCCTGGCACCAGTGGTGGGTCACCACCATGGACCATGACACAATCGCGGTAGTGATAGGTACATATGTATCGCAAAATGGCAGTTGGCATGCTCCGCCACCCAAATCCCGGCCACCCATATCAATGTAAGGCACCCAAATCCCGGTAGCCACCGCCTGGCACCAGCGGTGTGTCACCGCCATGGACCATGCTCTTACAGCCAATGGGAAGCGCAATCGCGGTAGCATGATGCAATTTTGAAAATCGTGGTAGGCGTGTTTCACCACCGCGGGGCCAGTCATTGAATGCAATTGAAAGATGCACCACCACAGTAGCGGACGCATGGCCCCTGCAGTGTGTCACCTGCCATGGACCATGCCCTTACAGGCAATGGGAAGCGCAATCGTGGTAGCATGATGCAATTTTGAAAATCGCGGTAGGCGTGCTCCGCCACCGGAGGGCCAGTCATTGAATGCAATTGAAAGATGCACCACTGCGGTAGCACACGCCTGGCCCCTGCGGTGTGTCACCGCCTTGGACCATGCCCTTACAGCCAATGGGAAGCGCAATCACTGTAGCATGATGCAATTATGAAAATCGCAGTAGGCGTGATCCGCCACCGCAGAGCCAGTCATTGGATGAATTTGAAAAAGGCAGACCTGGAACACCAATTGCAGCACCTTAGCACCACTGAAACGACCCGAAGGGGATATATATGTGTGGGAGAGAACCTCACATTTCCACTGCTCCCAGAGCCTGCTGCCTGAGACCCCTCACCTGCTGCTGCCTCCAGGGACTGCTGCCTGAGACCCCTCATCTGCTGCTGCCTCCAGGGACTGCTGCCTGAGACCCCTCATCTGCTGCTGCCTCCAGGGACTGCTGCCCGAGACCTCTCCTCTGCTGCTGCCACCACTGCTGTCTCATGTGCACAGTGATGGCAAGGACTGAGAAGATCCGTGCCAGTCCCTTCAGCAGCGAGGAGCTGGTGGTCTTGGTGGACGAGGTGCTCACACAGTACCCAAGGCTATATGGTGCCCCTAATGTCATGGTAAGTCTTCAACAGTGGGGGTGAGAGTGCAGGGGGGCACACATGTAGTTGGTCCAATGCAGTATGTGCCTGAGAGTGTGGGGTTGAGTCATGCACTGCCTAACATTCTTTCTCCAGGGAGAAGGGGGTTGTCCCCTATTCCACACATTTCCCTGCCTGCACATCAAGATTTGAGGGACATGTGTTGTCTTGTCCGCCATACAGTGACGTAGCAAGTTGGTAATGCAGGAGTCAGGACAGTGATTGCTTGTGTGAATGGCTATGTGGGTCTCTGTTGTCCATCTCAGTGTGAGCCCACCTGGCCTGCACAGTCACCACCCAAAATGACAAGGACACATCACTGAACTTACAGAGTTTTACATGTGTCTCATCTCATTGCACTCCAGCATTGAACCATTTCAGCCCTGTAGATTGCAAACGACAGGCCTCGTGAGAAGGGTGTGGGTTTGTGAGATCATGTCCCTCAATGTGACATCCATGACACAGTGAGCTATTCACAGGACAAGGACATTGAGGGCTGCACAGTGTTGGACACAGTGAGTCTACCCTCAAACACATGTTGATATGTGATGTATGTCTTGCTCAACCTAGAAATGGAAAGTAGATGTGGGCAGACTACGCATGACTGTCTGTTCTGGCATCCTGCATGTGTATGAGATGTGCAGGTACTGCATCCCCCTCACACCTGCATGCATTTACATGTGCTTTTCCCATGCAGATGTACCATGTGAGATGCATTTTTGTCTCAGAAAAACAGATCTGTGGATTTGGGATGAGTTATTATCACGCTATTGTCCTGAGGGATTTTGTTACATAACACTGTGTCACTGATGTTTTCCCTCTCTTGTCTCCCATGCCTGCAGCTCAAGATACACCAGCGTAAAGCTGTGTGGAGGGCCATTGCGACCAAGGTGCGGGCTCTGGGTGTCTCAAACCGACGGCACACCCACTGTCACAAGAGGTGGGACGACATCTGCCGGCTGGCAAAGAACGTGGCAGAGATGACACTTGGGCGCCGCATCGCCTACCTGAAGCTGTGGATTTTGGGCGGACTACACCTCCCAGGGGGCCTACTGCTATCGCCCGCACCTGGTGTCACTTGGCTCTCCTGCCGGCGCCGTTAAAGCGCCTCGCCGCTCCCGCTGCCGCGGGAGCCGCATCGCCTACCTGAAGCTGTGGATTTTGGGCGGACTACACCTCCCAGGGGGCCTACTGCTATCGTCCGCACCTGGTGTCACTTGGCTCTCCTGCCGGCGCCGTTAAAGCGCCTCGCCGCTCCCGCTGCCGCGGGAGCCGCATCGCCTACCTGAAGCTGTGGATTTTGGGCGGACTACACCTCCCAGGGGGCCTACTGCTATCGCCCGCACCTGGTGTCACTTGGCTCTCCTGCCGGCGCCGTTAAAGCGCCTCGCCGCTCCCGCTGCCGCGGGAGCCGCATCGCCTACCTGAAGCTGTGGATTTTGGGCGGACTACACCTCCCAGGGGGCCTACTGCTATCGCCCGCACCTGGTGTCACTTGGCTCTCCTGCCGGCGCCGTTAAAGCGCCTCGCCGCTCCCGCTGCCGCGGGAGCCGCATCGCCTACCTGAAGCTGTGGATTTTGGGCGGACTACACCTCCCAGGGGGCCTACTGCTATCGCCCGCACCTGGTGTCACTTGGCTCTCCTGCCGGCGCCGTTAAAGCGCCTCGCCGCTTACGCGCAGCGGACGCGCGCAGACGTCGCCGGACGAAGCCCGGACAAAGGGCGGACAGTCCGGGACAGGAGCGGGTAGGAGCGGGTTACTATCTTTTATAAATCGCTGGTCAACATATGTACGCAGTTAATTAGTGTACCAGCTTTGTGTTTATTGTTATTGAATGTGCACCAGTCGGTATTCATAATGCCCAAAGCTAAACCAGCAGCTGCGTCGTCCACTATGGATAATTATTTAGTAAAAATGGTGGACAAAATTAACCAGGAAAGGAGAAAGTCCCTAGGTCGACCGGGGCCACTTAGTTTAAGTCATTGTCCTCCTACCGAGTCAGTTTCCCAGCCATCTTCCCCCCTAAATGGTAGTGTCCATACGAATTTATCAAATAGCCCTAATTTGGGAGATCTTAATGACTCTATAAGTGAGAATACAGATACTACCACGCCCACAGTTGAATTAACATCAGCCGTGGATCTGTCTCTAGACCCAACCCCAAATGCGCAGGCCCCTAGGACACAAAGATCATTACGTTCTTGTAGAACTAACAGTAAAACCAATCAGCCTAAACGAGGGGGGAATCACCCCGTGAAAAGAACTGACCCCTCAACGTCTAATATCCAGCATGACCTAACTAAGCCACAGGAAGGGTCCACGATCAGTTTGGATAAGGGGCAACTAGACTTTTTGCTGAACGCTCTAGAGGCTAAGCTCGACCTCCTTGTTAAACCCCTACTGACTAAACTTGCTACAATCACTAATGAAGTAGCTAGACTGGGCGGTTTAGTGGATACCCTTATAAGCTCAGTAAATACCATTAAGGCTGTATCTGTAGTTGACAAAGAGAAAGCATCTGCTGTGGTGTCTTCCCATCACCAAATATCTGACACAATGATGATCAATCGCAATAATGCTAGTTCTGAGAACGCTCGGGTAGCTACCCCTGCTGTACCGGTTATACCTAACTCCCCTTTGCAGCTGCCGGCTCAGACTAAATCCACTCTTAATCAACTATCGAGGAAAAATATGGACCCCAATTTAAGTAATAACAGTTCTAGCAGACCCCAGCCAGATTTACCACCGTCCTGTGCACCATTTGTAGCAGTTTTAACAAATGTCCCCCCTATTAATACCTCTGGTAGCAACCACGGGTTTGTTGAATCACATTCATCTTTAAAGAACAGAACCGTGGATTGGCTCCATAGGCACTGTGGTTTCCCAGTTGCACTTTCGGGGGATATTCTAAGCACTAGAAGAACGAATTGGGTGGGGAAATCACCCAAGACTTGTGGAGGGGATTGTGTCGTTATTAACTTTCGGAACCCCCAACTTACATCTACAGTGCTGATTAAAGCTGCTTCTCTTCCGGCCCAGGATGGAGGAATATCCTTGCGCCCTTTGGGGTTTTTTTACAGGGATTTTAGAATTCAACCTGATGTTGAGTGTCGTCAAGGGAGGTCTAGTGGCCTGAACATGTGTGATGGCCCCAGTATCTCTTTGTTTAATAGATTCCAGCCCCTGAGTGGCCTTGACTGTAATGACTGACTGGGGTTACCTTTGGTGGTTTCAGAACCTGCTATTGTTTCCGTGGGAAGTGGAAATTGTAGCCCGATCGAGGGGGCCCATGAACCAGCTGACACCATCTGTATAATAGACCCTAATGTCAAACTAAACGATGCCCTAGTGGACAGCAGAATTGTAAGGCCTGACAATGGTGTTACGGACAGGACTGACCAAACTACGCCTACCGCATTTGACGATAGAGGCCGGTGCACTATTGCATGTTGGAATGTTGCTGGTCTCTCGCAAAAGGATACTTGTTTAGGATGGTCTGATTTTATTAATAATTTTAGTATTATTTGTTTTCAGGAAACCTGGAGCTTGGTACCCATTAATTATTCTGGATTTGTTTCCTACAACTTGCCGGCTGTGGCATCCACTTCAGGCAGAGCAAAGGGTGGGCTTCTGACTCTGATTTCTGTAGAGGTGCCACTTATTGTAAAGAAACACGTAACCATTGGGGTCCACTCCCAGGTTTTATGGCTTTCTGAGGAGCTGGGTAGAAATATCCTTTTAATCAATTTTTATAATAATGTGTTTGACAACACTAGACAGGAGGTGGCTTCTGCTTTAGAATCCGCTCTGGCGGACATAGTAACGGGTAACAATGTTATGTTTGATTTTATCTGGTTAGGGGATTTTAACTCTGCTGTCTGTCCACCTCTGGTCCAAAGGGCATGTGGTTTTGTTAATGGTTGTGGGGAAGATGTTTGTCATTTCCCCCACAATTTATACGGAGAATCACTTAACAAAATCCTGATGACATATGATATGGAACCATTGGAGAATTTGACAGGGGACTCTGGTGAAACTATCCCCACTTTTACGGGCCGGAACGCAAACACTGTGATTGACTTTATTTGCATCTCATCCAGCCTTAACCAGTGGTGTACAGCCCCTCTGATAGTGGAAAATTTTATCAGTGATCATAATTGTTTAACTATGGAAGCTGTACTCTGGAAGGCGAATAAGGGTCCTAAACCTAACATCATTGCTAATATTGAACCCCATCGTCCTAATGGCATTAGAATCAGGTGGAAAGGGGGGAAAGCAGATATTTTGTCGAACTCCATTATTAATAGCTGTTTGAATGATATTACTGCTATTTTAGAGAACAAGGAAGTACCGGATGTAATCATCCCCACGTTTATTAATATTAACACTGTCATAGATGCCAAATTTACAGTGTATCTTAAGGGAAAATCATGCAGGTCTAGAGGATGGTTCGATCATGCTAGTACCAATGCACTTAAGGGTCTCAAGGAGGCACTTGCTGCTAAGCCTAGGGACATTAATTTGATAAGGGTACTCAGAGCCAGCTATCGGTCTGCAATCAATAAAAGGAAGGCCGAATTAAGATCAGAGGCATGGGATAATTTAGAACAAGCTGCTGAAACTTCAGACTCTTCCCTATTCTGGGCTACTGTTAACAGTCCATTCCTTAAAAACGAGGAAATGCCAGAGCTGACTGCCAACGTCAGCGTGGAAAGCTGGGTCTCCCATTTTTCAATGATTTTTGAGTCTAACATAAACCCGGATGTAGAGCGAATCGACTGGTCTGCCATTCCCTTAGACATCTCCATCACTGAGGTTGTGACCAGTATCTCTGCCAGCAAGGGAGGAAAGGCCCAGGGGCCAGACGGGGTACCCATCGATGTCTACAAAAAAGAGCCAGAGATCTGGGGCCCGTTATTAACGACTGTGTTTAACGCAGCAGTCTCCCTCGGTGTCCCACCCACATGGGAGGAATCTATCATAGTTCCAATATACAAGAAGGGGGATAGAAGTGATGCTAAGAACTACCGCCCAATCTCCCTTCTAGATTCCTCCGTGAAAATCATGAGTAGGGTGCTCTTGGTTAGACTTGAAGAATGGGCTGATTCTAATAATATCCTGGCCAATTCTCAATATGGTTTTAGGAAGGGACGGGGAACAGTAGAACAGTGTCTTAATCTTGAACTTTTAATAGGGAAATACACGAGGGCAAAGAAAGGATCTCTTTATCTCTGCTTTGCAGATCTGAGCAGCGCCTTCGATATGGTGAACCATAAGATCTTATGGGAGAAACTCCTGGAAATGGGTGCACCTGAGGGCATTGTTCACTTCCTGGCCCGGCTTTATGCCAACCTTAGATCGAGCGTACGTTACGGCTCGGCTGGGGAATGTACCCCTAAGTTCCCCATTAGACGAGGTATCAGGCAGGGTTGTGTTTTGGCTCCCCTGCTTTTTACACTCTTTATTAACGAGGTTGATTCGGTCTTAAAGACAGTTGCGGCCGATACCCCTAAAACCCCCGATTTTGATATTCCTGTACTACTTTATGCAGACGATGCCGTTATTTTATCTAGGACCCCCATCGGTCTGCAACGTTTAATGGACAGATTTTCTCTGTTCATTAAGGACAGAAAGTTAAAGATTAACAAATCTAAAACCTTTGTCATGGAGTGTGGCAAAAGTTGTAAAAAGCCACATTCCTTTTTTATTGAAGGGCAAAAGGTTTTAACAGTGGATACTTTCAACTACCTAGGTATTACCTTTTCTAAATCTGGTAGTTGGACTAACGAGATTAATTATGTAAGGGGTAGAATGGCGAAAAGTGCCCATGGGGTATTTCAGTTCGCTTCTAAATTAGGGGATAAACGGCTCATGGACATGTTAAAAATTTATCAAATGAGGTGTCTTTCTATTAGTCTCTATGGTGCCGGTATCTGGGGGCATGTATCGAGTAGCAGTCTCCAGGTGGAAGAAAACACCTTTCTCAAAAGACTTTTAAGTCTACCTACTTCGGCCTCCACTGATCTGGTGCACAGGGAGTTTGGGATCCAACATCTCTCAGACCATGTTGCCCTTAGACCGCTTATGCTTTGGCGTGCAATATGGATAAAGGAAGAGACATCTCTAAATAGAGCCATTATTGAGGATTGTCTCACCGCCGATAAGCATCTATTGATCCCATGGGTAAAATTTGTTTCTGAAAGTTTTTCTAAAATTTTTGATCTCAATATATCAGAGGATCATTATGCAGCCTCTAGTTTTACCAAAAATGAGCTGAAAACTACTTTTATGAATCACAGAAATGAGAAGCGTGGGAGGACTAGTGACAACTTAATAACCTGTCGTTTTTATGGAAGTTTTAGTGAAACGATAGGGTCTCAACCTTATCTGAGTTTTGTTTCTAGACCCTCCCATCGATTTGTATTGACAAGGCTCCGTTTTGGTATTGTTCATCATCTGGTCGCATTTCCAAGCATTAAGAAACACCCAACAGGCCCTTGCCCATGTGACCATATTACCGCACAAAGTACTGTACACTTCTTATTGTTCTGTTCTTTTTATGGAAACCTCCGATCAGCTTTTTTAAAACCTGTTTTTAAGAAACATGGAGTCAGGACTGTAAAAGACACTATGAACCTGCTATTTAATATGCCACCTGATGTATGTTTTTATACTGCCACTTTTCTTTTGCGGGCTATCAAAGCAAGGCCTAACCTGTCATTTTAAATTGTTTTTAACGTATCTATTTATTGTATTGTTAAAATGATGAAGTTTTTTATGTATGTTTTGTGCTTTTATGGACTTTGTTTTTAAGCTCCGAATAAAGCCTTATGAACTGAACTGAACTGACACTTGGGCTGCTCCCTCCTACTGGCAGGTTGGCACGGCGCAGCATGACACCACTGATGGGCCGCATGTTGACGTGACTAGGCCTGGGCAGTAAATTCCGTTCCGCTCGCGGAATTTGGGTAATTTTGCGTTCCGCGGAGAATGCGGAATTGCCAAAAATTCTGCCATTAGCGGCTTCGTAGAAATTGTTGCTTGTTCGTGCTTTCAAAATGCGTGTTCGCAAGATATTTCCCCCCGAGCACGCAAACAGCGTTCGCGAACAGGAGAAAAGCATCGCAAACAGGCGGAACAAGAAATTCCGCCCACCCCCAGCCGTGACACAGCCTGAGCTGGATGCACGTTTGAAGGAGCATCAGCAGCAAGCTAGGAGTGAGTATTCTGGGAAGGGTGACTTTGGCTGTGAGTGGCTGCATGTATACACAACCTGTGCCAGCGCTGGCCTATGTGATGTTGGTAGTGTGATGCAGTGGCTTGTAATTTGCCTTTGTGCGGGGTGCAGCTGTCATGCAATTGCCATACCTGTACTTCCTAATGTAATTTGAGTACTGGGCATTTCCTTTGCATTCTGAGTCATGGGCTTCAGGTATCGTCTGCATTGGGGTAGTCTGGGAAATGAAATGGGAAGTGAACGGCAGTGTGCCTGTTCTGAGTGTGCTTTCATCAATGCGTGCATTGCCTGACCTCAGATTTGTGAGTCTTAGACATCTGACACCAATGTGCAACAGTAGTTGTGGCCCAAAGTACAACATGGTGGATGGCATGGGCTCATGTCCATTGTGAAATATCATGTTGTAGTCTGTATCTGTTCTGTACCCTCCTGCTCAATCCAGATCTGACAGTGGCAACATGTTGTAGGCTTCATCTTTGCCCCCATCATGGCCCTAGATGTGCTCTGAGCTATTTGTGTGTCTGGTTGAACGGAGCCTCCAGCAGGCTGTTGTTCTGTGTGGTCATCACATGGCTCACTTATGCCTGGTTTTCTTGTTTACACGTAAAAAAAGTGGGTTAGCACAATGTTATTGCACAGGGTGGTGTGCAACATGTAGATTTAGTCATCTTCAGCGATGCTTTGCTTGCTTATGTTTGCTATGTTGCTGCCACTGAACTAACCCTACTTCTCTCTCTCATGAAGCATCTCCCGTGGTCACGGAGGGACAGGGGATGGACACCAGTGGTGGAGAATCAAGCACGTCATCAAAAAAGAAAGGAACACTTGTACCTGTTATCCAGGGTTTAGTGGTTTCTCAACTGTTCCTTAAAAAACCCTCCTTCACGTTTTTTAGATGGTTCGTCTGGCGGTATATCTTGATTCTCCGCCTAAACAACGTGACAGCATCATCATTGGGTTTAGTATTATGCTTCCTCCACCCGGAGGGAACCGCTGGATATTCGCAGTAGTGATCAGAAATAAAAATATTGGAAAAGGTGCTCGTGTGCTGTGAAAGCAGTGTAATTAAAAAGGATATTCCCTCATGCTACCTCGACTGTCGTTTTTATTGTTGTCTGGTGCAGTGCATGGGGAAAGAATAAAAAGGAGAAAGTTGTGCAGAACGGACATTGAGTGTGTACACTGTGCAATCAGTCTAAGGGGTGGGTCGACATGTTTCAGCTCCTCGTTAGGCCCGTAGGGTCAAGTGAGCTTTCTTCAGGACCTAGGGTGTTCGTGTTTGAGAGGGGTATTGAGGACAATGACTCCAGCGGGAACTCCTCTAATAATTCAGATTGGAGCGGCGATGACAACATGCAACAACGAAAATTTAGAGGGCCTAACAGACACCAACAACGATGAAGACCTAATATATGGCGCAACCCAAATTATGGAGAACAACCAACCCCTCTCTTCCACCCCTTCAATCCCAATTACCCAGGGTGGATTAACCCCTACCAAACAGCACCGCCACAACTAGGCCCCTACATGGGACCATATGTACAACAACCGACTTTTTTAGGGAGAGGCCGTGCCAACCAACGAGGGAGAAGAAGGAATGTCACCTGGACAGACCAGGAAAGACAGATATTAACAAGAAGCATGTCCAATGCAACAAAGGAAAAACCAAGTACCAGCACGACTCGCTAATTTTCAATCTGTCGAGAATTACTCTTTCGAAAGATCAGGAAGATGTCCTGAATAAAGGACTAGGTTTTGTACCGACCCCAAAACTGGACATTTTCAAAATACATTGTGAAGTTGCACAATTTTCAATAACTACACATGTGTCACCCAGGAGTTGGTTTCCTGTTGTTTGGCTTGTTCAGCCCTGTGATTGTGATTGTGTGCACATGTGTGAGTTGTATGTTGTGCACTGTGCAGTGTGTTTGTGTGTCCTTGCGGTTCTGGCTGACTCCTACTTTGTTTTTAGCAATTGTGAGTATGCAGAGTGTGTGCAGACCTACTGATCCACACTGACATTGTGGGAGTTTTTTCTCATGCATTGCTGTCACATGGTGCTTTATTGACTTCAGTATGGCATGTTGTGTGTGGTATCATACCATCCCCTATCTGTGTCCCAGACTTGTGCATCTGTGGGTGTTGTGTTGGGTGTATATGTGTATGCTGAGGTACCGCTTCACTTTCTGAGTGTGGTGTTGTCAGTGTGCTGTTTTTATTGTTGTTGTGGGTGTTCATGGTGTGTCACTCATATCTGTGTGGGACTGGTATGTTTTGTGTGCACACACTGCTTGTTGTGCATGCAGTGTTGTGGGTGTATGTTGCCTTGTCCTTGCCTGGTGTGCATCTCCTGATATCCTGCTGCGTTTGCTATGTGATGTTTTGGCCTGTGCATCTGTTGTGTGTTTGATGTGGCTATGTTGTTCTGTGATGGTGCACTTCTTGTCTGTGTTGTGGTATGTTGTCTGTGCATTGTTCCTGACTGATGAGGTTGTGCACTCCTGTTCTGTCTATGCTCCCATTGCCTTTCCACGGTTTTGCTGCACAGGTCTTGTCTGGTCTTGTTGTGGTTCTGTGTGTGTTTCTGTTGAGTTATGTGTTTGGCGGTTGTTTTTGTGCAGACATTGGTTCTGGCATCCTTGTGTGTGTGCGATGTTTGTGGATACCCCCAGGGAGTATGATTGTTTGTCTGTGTATTGACTGGACATTATTGACACCCTTCTGTGTGTCTGACACTGGTGCTGTGTGCTGCAGGTGTGAGGGGGGATGTCTGGAGATTCCTACTTGTGTTTGACAGTCATGGAGTGTGTAAATGGGCCCTGTGGGTTGTGCTGCTGGCATACTCATGTGAATTAGTTGTATACATACGTGTAGCTGTTCACAGTTTGACTTCAGGGCCTTCCTTTCATCCCTGTGCCTATACATGGGTTGCCTTGCTGTCTCCCTGAGTTGTTGCACTGAGGTGACTGTGGTTTGACTTCACTCACTGTGCCAGCCATGTGTGCTTTGATGGTCTGAGGGTGTTGTTCTCTGTTCCTTGTCTTGCATGTGATGTACAAATGCTTGGGGGTTATCTTCTTGGCCTTCCATTTGTGTGCACCTCACTTTGGCTTTCCTATATATTGTGCTCCATTGCTGCTGGCATTTGGTGTCTGTATGTGGCTGTGTGTCAGTGTGGGGTATGTCTCTGTGACTTGTAAGGCTATGTGTCCAGTGGAGTGGTTGCTCATTATCTGTGTCTGTTCATTTTGTGCTTGGAGTCAGTTGTCTTGCCATGTGTTTGGTGTTGCGGTGGTGTGTGGGTTGCCCTGGGCCTGTGCTTCTGTGCTGTGTGTTCCTCTGCAGGCACTCCTGCTGTGACTGTCTCCCTAGTTGTTTGTTGTGTGGTGCAGGGTGTGGATTCACCTAGCTTGTTGTTGTGCTGTTGTTTTACATGGGGGTGCACAGGAGGTGCACATGGCATGTCCCTTCATGTTGGGGGGGACTAGTGTGTGGAGGGTGGAGGTGTGGCCCTGTGGTCTTTGTGCACTGCCCATGCCTGGCGCTGGCCCTGCCTTATGCTTTGTGTGCATGTTTTCTCGTGTCTTCACTGCTGCGGTGACGTGACTGGGACATTACTTCATGATCGCGGTAGATGGGTGACCTGGATACGGAGGGGTGATTTGGTGCCATGTAGGACATGTGTGGGTACACTTGTGGATGTGTTCCTGTCCCCACCAGGGTGTCTGGTGTGGACAGGGACCCTGTATCAGCCCATGAGTTGTGTGTTGTGGTTGTGTGCGGGATTGTGTTATTGCTTACCTGAGGCGGCGTCCGTGATGGTCCATGATTTGCTGGTGATGTATCAGGTACAGCACCGGGAAGACGTGTAGAGCTGGATCCATGGCGGTCGGGACTGGATGGAAGGGACCGGGACTCTGGTATCGCGCTCCGCTGTCGAGCTTCCGCCGTCTCTGGTTGGGCAGTTTCTCTGTTGCGGTGTGACTGGATATTTGGGGCATCCTGATTTGTACAGCGGACCGGACGTCATTCCGCATGGCGGTGAGTCTCCATTGGCTCCCACCGCCGCGGTGGCGGGCGCACTTTGATGGCGGTTCGGGTCACACCGCGGTGGATGGGAAATGGGCTATGTTTGGCCATGCTAATATGGCGGCCGTGAGGACCGCTGCTGGCGAGCGGAAAAAAAGCATTTTCCGCCACCACCAGCACTGCAGTGGTTCCACCGCCCGCCATACTAATAGGCCCCTTAGTATGCAGATTTAATTGCACCATCTCTTGCACTCCGAAGGGTATAGGGTTCCAAACTCATGATGTGATAAGGATGCTGCCTTCAGATTGACCAATTAGAATCTATTAATTAAACTATTTCCAATGATGATGAATTATTCAGATCTCAGAGATATGGTGAGGTTAGATGTCTGGGATTATCAGGAAAGGACATTGGATTCCTTAAAGGAGTTGAGCCAGTCCTTATAAGTTAAGCCAAATGTTGTGTATCTGAGAACCCAGCAATATAACTTGACCCCTGTGATAGAGAAAATGATTCAACAAGGTATTTTGAAGGAGATTATGGGGAGTCCATGTAACTCACTCATAATGGGCTTGCAGAAGCTGAGCGGTAAGTACTGTATAGTGCATGACCTTCGAAAGATAAACAATATCATGGTCCCTTGTTGTCCCATGGTACTGAATCCATCTGTGATTTTATTTCGGATTCCATGTGAGGCTGAGTGGTTCCCTGTCATCCACCTTTCTCAGGCATTCTTCTCCATACTGTTGCATGAGGACAGACAGTTTCTCCTTGCATTTTGGTTTGGCAGCCATGTTTTGTCATGGTGCGAAGTCCCACAAGGGTACACGGAGAGCATGTGTATGTTTAATCAGATCCTTAAAAAGAATCTGGAGTCCCTGATCATGCCTTGCAATTTAGTGTTGGTCCAGTATATTGACGACTGGCTGGTTGCATCAGACACCCAAAAAGCTTGCAAGACTGACACTATTGCTTTGTTAAATCACTTGGCTGAGAATGGACATAAAGTGTCTCCAAAAAAGTTTCAGTATTGTTTGAGAGAAGTCCTGGAACTGGGACACCACATTGAGAAAGGCGCAATGGAGGTGTCACAGAAAAGTACCTGGGTGATCATGCAAATAAATCTGCAAACAAAACAGAAGGAAATCAGGATTTTTCTGGGAATGGTGGGCTACTATCGCAAGTGGATAACCAATTTTTACCTAGTGGCTAAGCCTTTACAGAGGCTGGCCCACAAAGATGTGTCTGATCCATTACCCTGGGATAACAATTGTTTGGGTGCCTTCCTAAAGTTGAGAGAAAGCCTCTGCTGTGCACAGCACAAAGAATGCCTGATTAAAACAAAACGTTTTCACTTTTCTGTAGTGAGAGGGAGGGCTGCACTCTCTGAGTGCTTACAAAGACTCATGGAGGTGCCGTAGACCAGTTGCCTTCTTCTCAGCTACAATAGACCCAGCGGTTGAGGCCTTGCACTAATGTCTCAAATCTGTGTCAGCGACGGGTATCAGCATTGAGGTGTGACAATACTGCTATGGGTCACCCCCTAGCCATCTATGTCCCTTATTCCATTTAAATTTTGTTGACCAGGACACATACACAGCACCTTACAAACTGTTGCCTCACGAAGTATGAGTCGGTCCTACTTGGGGCTGAAAACATAAGGTTGAAGTGTTGCGCTGTTGTAGATCCTGCTGTCCCTTCAAGAGAATGATGCTGATGATGGTGAAGAGGAACATGACTGTCTTGATGTCACTGAGCTATGCACCAAACCAAGACTAGACATACAGGATGAGCCACTACCTGAATCTGATTAGTCACTGTTTGTGGATGGCTCATGTTTACGAGACCATGAAGAAAATTTGAGAGTTGCTTTGCGGTTTGCACTGATTCAGGAGTAGTGGAAGCTGCTTGGCTTCAAGAAGTATTCTCCGAACAAGTGGCTGAATTGATTGCTCTTACTAGAGCATGCTGTGGTTCAGACCAGGCAAAGATGACAATTATCACTGATAGTCAATATGGCTTTGGTGTCGATAGTTATGGTCCCAGTGGGAATTTGTGACCTCTTATGTGTCCCCCATCAATAATGGTGAACAAGTGAGAACAATTCTGCAAGCTTTGCAAATGCCTGCGCAAGTTGTGACTGTGAAGCACACTGCAAGGCAAATGATTATGTGACAGTTGGCAACAGATATGCCAATGAAGTCACAAAGTATTGTGCCTATAATGCTTGTACATTTAATGGGGACTATACTAATGAAGGAGCAGATGAAAATGACTACAACCTTCTGTTAACTAATGCTGATACTTGAGAGGGGGTTACTAGACTGCAAGACATTTCAGAGGCAGAACAGCATAGTTGGATTTGAGAAGAATGTGTTAAGATAGGTGATGACATTTGGGTTTCAGCATAGGACATGGAAGACTTGTGCTACCAAACAGCTTGTTGCAATCCATGGTTAGGCATTATCATGGCCTGACTCATGTGGGGAGGGATGCTATGTTCCGGCAGTTTTGCCAGACATGGTTTAACCCCAAAGTCAGATTGATGGCTAAAGCGTTGCATCACAGGTATATTGTGTGCCAGCAGATCAATGTAGATATGCACACTGCAGTGACATAGGAAGATCAGGAGGCCCATTTAACAGAATGTAGTTGGATTTTATCAAAATGCCTGTGTGCAATGGGTTGAGATGTATTCTGGTGAATGTGTGCATCTTTTATGTTGGGCTGAAGCATACCTGACTAGAAGAAAGAATAGTCTCACAATAGCTAACAATTGTTGTTGAGGGAACTCATACCCAGGTTCAAATTTCTGTCTTCTCTAGAGTCAAACCGAGGAAGTCATTTCAATAATGAGTTCCTGAGAATGTTGTGTACAGCATTGCAAGTGGAACAAAGACAAAGTCACAGCGCTGGGACGCACTAGCTAGTGCAGCCATGCGCTTTATAAAATTGATTTGATTTGATTTGATTTGAGACTACATTGTAGTTAGGGACCCGAGGCTTCTAGCATAGTGGGGCAGGTCAATGGCACTTTGAAATCCAGACTGGCTAAAGTATGTTCTTCTATGTCCTTGAAGTTTCCCAGTGCTTTGCCTCTTGTGCTGATGAGTCTTTGCAGCATTCCTGATCGGAAGACAGGATTGACTCCCTATGAGATCATCATGGGCAGGGCTATGAGACTGCCAGCTGTGCCTGTAATGCACTTGTGAATATTACAGATTACATGATTCTTGATTACTTCAAAGGACTGACTGAATGGTGCATTCTGAGTCTCACGAGGTTGACGCCACCACAGCCCAGCTTAGTCCCAGCAACTGGGTCTTGGTGAAGAAACATGTATGGAAGAGTTTTTTGGTGCCCCGTTGGCTTGGTCCTTGCCAGGTGATTCTCACCACCTCACTTGTTGCATAGTGTGAAGGGCTCCCCAACTAGATGCATGTTGCCCATACTCACAGAATTCAGTGTCTCCTTGATGATATAACAGCACCTCTCCCAGAAGCGCCAGTGGTGGACCAGCCAGAGTTTGAAACAGCACTTAATTGACCTGAGGGGGGTCTGGATGAATCAACAGTTGGAGCTGAAGCAGGGGAACCTTATCCTGTGGTGGAGAATGGCCCAGAGCCAGACCCTGACGAAGGGCCTAGTGCTGTAGAACCGCGAGCGGCAGCTAGAAAATGTTGGCTGAGAAAGAGAGAGACTGAATTTGTCAGCAGAGCATGAACTCTAAACCATTCCAGGGAACTCTGAGGATTCGGATTTGAGTGACGAGGGACGTGAGGGGACTGTACTCAGAAGATCAAAGCGAGCTAGAGTACCCTGTCAAAGGTATTCTTCCCATGATTGGACTTACTTTGTTGCAAATGACACAGAGAGAGAATTCGGGTAATTTGGGGATAAAAGAGAGGATTCAACTGAAACTGTGGGAACTTGAACTTCAAATTGATCATACTTTTGAACTTTGTTAACAAGATTATGTGGCTTGAGACACCATATCCTGTTGCTGAATTTTCTTTCCCAGATGTGAGGAATTCCTTGTGCTAGTAGATGAACTGAAATATTTCATTTTGGAACTGGTTTTCAAAGAACTTGAACCATTTCTTATCTAAGGCACTTAAATAGACTTTGTAGAAAAAGTAAGAAGAGTACCGAGGCCCGAGTCTGCTGAAAGCGTGTAAAGTTGTCATTTAGAAGAACATGGACTAGGGCTGAGGAAGTCTCATCAACATTTATAAATAATCAAGTTACTGTATACCTTGTGACCTTTCGTTTTCCTGTTTGCACAGGTAGAGATTGACGGAAAAGCCTCTGTTGCTGCTGTTTTCCATCCACTTGTCTGACTCTTAGAGAAGTAATGGAAACTAAACTTTATTCTAGAAGATGTATGTACATAATAGGAGGGACATTACTAGTTGCTGTAGTAGTACTAATTGTTTTACTTGTAGGACTATATTCACCTACATCTAGTAGATGGGAGGATAAAAGTAAAAGCAAACACAAATCATTACATGTTGCTGATGGAAATCGATATTCACTTGATGACCAAGAGTTACATGTGGATTTATCTAGAGGGGATCATACTTTGAACGCTTATACTAGATTGGTTTATAAATATGATGTTACTATGGATGCAAGGGACTGCTATGTCTGTATGCAGTTACCCGCATCGGTGGTGGAAGGTAGAACGTATCACCATATACCTTTAACGTATGCGTATGATGTCAATTGTAGTCTTCTGTTTAGTCTTTTCTATGGGAAGGGTCATTTCCAGTATTATTATTCAAACTATGACTTGGTTCTTTCAGAAGTTCCTATGTTCAAACATCTAAATAAAGATAAATACTCTCAAATAGGTGACACAGCCAAAAGATATTTCATCCCTGTTAACACATGAGACACTGCTTATGCCAATAGATATAACTTAACATGCTTATTGTCAGAAGTTGAGAAGAAATATTTGAACCCAATGAACAATAGATACAGAGCAGTGATAGCAAATACCACTAATTTTACAAAGATACCTAAATGGTCACAGGAAGAAATGGAACATCAATATCAGGGAAGACAGACGAGTTGACCTTAGGTTGGCAACATAAAGGGAAATTGTGTGTGTGGAATGACAAGAACGAAATAGACACCATATTTGTGGGAAAGAGTTAATGTGTCCATACATTTAAAGCTAGAGCTAGGTGGGAATTATATTTAGATGGAGAGAATCCTGTGATTCCTTGAGTTTTTTTCATATGTGGGAAGTATGCTTACTTTAAGTTACCCAAGAAATGGTATGGTACATGTTATCTAGGTGTAGTTTTCCCAAAATTTATCATGTGGAGAATTTCGAGAAACTACACCTAGATAACATGTACCATACCATTTCTGGGGTAAGATGGAAACTTAGAAATTAAAATAATGGGTTCTATCTTGAAGCCTCTTGCGTGTATTGCCCTTTCTGCAATATCTATAGCTGTGTTCTTTAAAGTATACTGGAGAGTAAAGCCAAGTAAGGGAGTGAAAAGAAAGAGAGTGGATGTAAAATTAGAGGAGAGTCAGAGTAAATATAATGATGACATGAAATATTTGGAGGAATCTAGAAGAAAATTGATGAAAAACACTCAGATTTAGTTGGGTTCATCTGATAAGAGATCGTTGTCATAATTTGATGGCTTGATTTGCCATTAGAGGGGAAAATGGAGAAGCATAATTTTAGCTCAACCCTTACACATCATATGATTCATTATGCTCAGAGTGCCCTAACGTCAATAATGAACGTGGAGTATTCAACTGTACTTCTGAAATGCTTCATTGTAGAGGGTTAGTGATTTATAAATGTGTGCATATTAATGTTTAGGTTAACAAGAAAATGTAGTTCTCATATATAGTTACACTTATGTTTCAAGTTGTGCCACGCTTGTGTTAAAACTTAGAACCCACACTGAGGTTCTGAACGACAATATACCATTGGGTCAATTTGTTGTCTAACCCCTAGTCAGGAAGAGGCTAAATCGAACTTACAACCTTTAAGTGGATCACAACCTATATATAAAGTTAAGTTGAATAACAAAAGGTTAAGTGTGGTGGGGTTGCAAACCAGGAGAGAATAAAATATATATATACACATGCACATGAGGGAAATACATACATATAAAAACGTGCTCAGGAACACGCTGTCTGACCACTTGTTGATTACAATACCACAGGATTTGAAATGAAATTAAATACCAGCATTTGTAAAGGGCACAGCTAACTCCAGAGAGGTGTTTCGGCGCTGGGGGCCGTCGGGAAGATTAAACGAGCTATTGCCCAGAGTCACATGGTGCTGGGCTAACCTGCCGCTGGCGATCGAACCGTGAACCCTGTGGGCCAGACTCAGGCACCCTGGCCGCTGCGCCACACCTCTTCCTCATTTTATTTCATGTGACGCACCCTAGTTCACATGTATTTACACCTTCTAATATTATGGTTACTAATATGTCCAATAATATATGTTCGATGATTTACTGATGACCATCTCATGAACATGTTATTTATAATGTACATGCTGATAAAATGGTGGCATCTCTCATGATTTTATACATGTATTACATATCCTTTCTCACATGACTTTTAATCAATAGTTTTGATTCAATAATAATTTTTTAGGCAGCCCCCTCTTTTCTGAAAAGAACAATACCCCCTCTCACTGCTCAGCTGAGCACTTGTAAAAATGAGCCCCATACAGGCTCCTTACCATTGCGCGAGTGAAATCAGGAAAAGAGTTCCTCACGCTGCTGTCATTTTAGAAGGTAGGCGGTGTAGTATCCCCGCCAGGGACCAGTGTGGTGCAGCGAGGATCCACCACCAAGGGAGATACAGACTATTTAGCCTAATCACGGGGATGAGACTGGTAATATCTGGACCTCTGTGCGTTTCCGACCTTAGGTGAATGGCAGAGGGGAAGCTTTGATATAGTGAGTACGGCGCAACTGAACTTGACATAAGGAATGTTGCTTGAGTAGAGATTAAGCCAATTGATTGCATTCTGACATGATGGACACAATTTATTTACCCCGCAGAGTGTGACTATAAGTTCACCTTGACCACCGGCAGGTTCACAAGCAAAACATTTTTCTAAATGATGTATGTGTCTCACGTTTATTTTTATGTTTGATGTGCTATGTGATGTCAGTCAGAAGGTACACTGATTTTACTAAAAGTTCTCACCACTATTTTGCAGCATGAATTAGTTCACTAGTTATGAAAAGATAAGGTGTTGATCAGAATGAGTTTCAACAGCACATAATTGGAGTCATTTTTATATATGTGCTGGTTGAAATATGTTTCTCTGTCAAATCTTTGGCATACTAACACTCTCATGGTTCAATATTGTAGATAACAAAACAGTGAATACCAAGTTGGTATAATCACCTTCTTATATGTAGCATGCAAAGTTTTTGAGAGCAATTAATGCCAACAGCACTACAGGCGGGGTATCAAGGAGGTTGATCCTAGGTCCTGATGAAAAGACAAGGGGATGGCTTGAAACATGTCGACCCATAGGAAGGCAGGTACATTTATCTACCCTTCTCTCGACCCATTTTTTTATCATACCAACTAGAGGTCGGAATAAATAATAAATTACCTACTAGCCAGGTATTTTTAAGGTTTTCATTCCACACAATATACACAACCCTCACTGCTATTGTCATCATTCTACATTGCATTAATATATCTGTTAGTGGTCCTGCATAACTCATAGGTAGCAGCACGCCTCGTTCCGCAGCGGACAGGATGGACCCAATGATGAAGCATGCTACTAGGGATGAATAAGAAAACAAGAGTGTTTTCTTCATCTTGTGGAGGGTTATTTTGCAGCAAACTGAATGGCTGCCTGAGTTTTAGGTACTTAAAGTCCAGGCAACAGTAAGGACAGAAAGGACTTGCAAAAATATATTAATAATATTTCTGACTTGCAGGAAGATTTGAAGGGTTTGGCAGCCACTACATGGGAAGCCTTTGGCAATGGATTCAGTGTGGTAGGCAAATAGTTTGGAAACTTGGGAAGTGGAGAAGTGGGTTATATTTATAATTATGTTCTTTAAAGTGCACAGGAGAGTAGAGGCAAGGGAGTGAAAAGAAAGAGAGCGGATGTGGAATTAGAGGACATTCAGAGTAAATATTATGATGACATGAAATGAATGGAGTATTCTAGACAAAAAATTATGAAAAGCACTCGGATTTAGTCAGGTTCATTTGATAAGAGGTCCTTCTCATCATGTGATGGCTTGATTAGACATCAGAGGGTGATTGGAGCAGCATAGTTTTAGCTCCACCCTTACTAGTCACAGAAACGTAATATACTTATGTGCATTTATCATTCTTTATGCTCAGAGTGTCCTAACGTCAATAATTAAAGAGAAGTATTCAACTGCACTTCTGGAATGATTCATTGTAGAGTGTTAGAGATTCTTAAACGGATTAATATTAATGTTCAGGTTAACAAGGAAATGTAGTTCTCATATATAGTTACATTTATGTTTCAAGTTGTGCCACATTTTTTTGAAATTGCATTACATATATAACTATGCTTTCTTACTTAAGTTACCTTTATAAAATGGCATTGATTTGTCACTGTGTGTGCACATATTTCTAAATGTCAAGTGCACATTTTGTTTTATTAAAGTTAGCCTGACCAAAGACATTAAGCCTTTGGACTTCAATGTTTAATCTTCAAAGTGAAAGTTTTGCTTGCTTTGCATGTTGGCTCCTCTGCAGGGGCAGTCTCAAAGTTTAGTTAGTTATTGAAAGGCATATTGGGCCAGATGTACAACTGTTCCAATTTGCGATTCGCTAATTGCGTTGTTTTGTGACTCTCAATTTGCGACTCGCAATATGGAATTTACAACAGTGTTTCAGAAACTGTTTGCGATTCCCAATGGAGTTGCAAATTGTCTGCATCATTAATATTTATGAGACAGGTTGCATTTTGCGACCCATTGGGAATGGCTAGCACTCCTATGGATGGTGGCCTGCTAGGTCGCAAAACAATTGTGGATTGAAGTATGACTCGCTATTTGGAAGGGACGCCCTTGGCATGCACCTTCTTGATAGACAGTCGCAAACCCTAATAAGTTACCGACTCACAAAATAGGGTTTGTACAAATGGCAGACCTATTTTGCGCTTGCAAACGGGCCGATTTTTGTGTAAACAAAGCGAGGTACGGTAGGAAACTTTTGGCTTGAAGGAGATGGTTTACGAAGTAGGAGATAGACTCCAATGGCTTAAAAGTACACTCAAGGTCGCCATGAAGGTGCAAGAAATGAAGGATGTAGCCAATTTCTACCATGACAAGATGGAATTTTACTGGAGACAATGATTTAGATTTTGTATGTTAATTGATGTTCAAATTGTTAGTTAGGTAGATACACTTTGGACTCTGGGAGGTACAGACATCTTGCTATTTATCTCATTGCGTTGCTCGATGCTACTTTTCTCCTCGTTTTGGAGATCTTTTACTAAAGTCTCCACTATGCTGACAACTTTATTGCTACCCTGATTTGCTTAGGGTTCCACCAATCTCCAGCTTAGGATAGGATTAATTAGATAACTTTAGATATCCTCATGTATAGATAGGAGGATCGAAAAGTACAATCCAATCATCAGATTCTCTTTCTCATCTTCTTTATTGCTGCTACTGAATTCCTTGTATGCTTCTTAATATTGAGGTTGAACTTTATTCAATGATTCACTTTCCATTTGTGATTCTGTATTTCTACAATATGCTTCTGCAACTCATATGTCAGTCTGGCTTTGAATTTGTAATAAAACATTTAAATCTTGGTCATTGGTTTGGACCTTCATTGTGTAGTCGAAAGATTATACTGTAAACCAAAATTTGAATTGATTTTAACTCCCTTTTACCACTCAGGCAACTACAAATGTCGGTCGCCGAAGAGGGATGGTAAGAACGGCCCAGTGCCCTCTCAACAACTTTCTCTAAGAAGGGTAGTTATCTGACATCGATTGAGAAAAATTTACCCTCTCGCTACCCAATTCCCAAGACGGACAGGACTTCAGGCTGCAGGAAATTATTTTCCTCGCAGTCTCTTAAAGCATCCCTTACCCTCAATGGCAGTGAAGGAACACAATAGCCACAGCTTGCACAGGGAGTCGTTGTACAGTAGCATGCTGACCTGTTGAAGGGTGGCGTTTTTGGCAAAAGGTAGATTTTTTGGGCAATGTAGCATGAATGTGTGTGTCCACCTGTATTTTTCTCATATAGTTACTGGGGTGTTGATGAGCATATTCACTCATCATATGGATTTTGATAGCCAATCAATTTCTAAATATGCTTTGACTGATCAGGGTATTGCTTCTTATGTTATTACACGTCCTGTTTTACCAGACCCAATAAATTATATATTTGGAACTTGCATGCTCGGCAAACTAATCCCAAAGTAATATAGATGTGTCTATGCTAGTATCCAAGAAAATTGGCATAATTCTAATCAGTAATACTTAGTTTAACCTAAATACTAAAAGCAGGTAATGGCCAATTAACATTGAGGTCTCCGTTGAGCAAATTTTCTTGAGCAATAAACATATGCATTAGTCTTGAGATGCACAAACAGTAACAACATTCCCTTTATGGTGTCATATGTGAAAAAACCGTGAGAGCTAGCTGAGAAGTACAAGTGAAAGTAGTATATATGTTCTATATAAGTGCAAAATACGAAGTCAGAATATTCATGCCATATAAAATATACACGTATATCTTGAGAGAATATAGTGAGTTATTATTGTCAGCAAACAAAGTAGCTGAATTGTTCAAGGAGAAGAAAGCAACGCCAAGCCATATTTAATAAAAAAAAGTCTGCAGCTGGCCCAAAAAAGCTGCTAATTGTCACACACAAATGTAGCACCTAAGCATAGGATTGGTATTGGAAGCATACCCTTCCAGTGCTAAGTCTTATGCTGAGACAAATTCTAAAATATTTCACACATTGGATGTGTGCTGTACAGTCCAGCACTCATGGAAAGAGTTGAATATTTGGAGAAATGAAAATAGGTCTTGTTAGGAGACAATACTTTTTGATGCAAAGCCAAGCCATCCCATCTATGGGTGCCTGCGCTGGTCCAACTCAGTTACACCCATATAACACCCTCTTGATTCAAAGTAGAGCAAAGGAGCCCAATTAAATAACATTGAAATTAATATATTAAAAAGAATAAAAATATATGCAAATAAACAACCAAAATTAAAAAATGTAAAATGTTCGCAATATTTTATTGTGAATGAAACAAAATGGTTAAATATGTGAGCATTTGGTGTATATTTGTGTCAATGTTTTTGGTGTTACTTTGAGGTTCAAATTATAGAAATTGCCAGGCATCGTCTGCTTCCAATAATGATTTAGTGGGGGTCGGCAGAAGTTAAAAGATTAAGAACGGCTGCTCTATTGGATCAAAAGGTAATAAAAACATGCCTCACAAGGTCCCACACTGTGCCAGACTTTTTGCAAACGAGTTCACAAATATCTCTTCATTCAGTAGCAACAGGCATCTACATCTATAGCAGGCGGGTAAACAAAATTTGAAAAAAAGAAAACTGAAAAGAAAATCACTTGCCGGATCCTGACGATGTCCTCCTCACTCCGACTTCATCTGCTGGGACTACAGGGCAGACCCCAGCAAACTCCCTCGACCAATCCAGGTCTACTCTTGTGCAGTTAACCAGCACATGAGCAGTGCCCTGATTGGTGGGAGCGGCCTCTCTCCTGCTCCTGAGGGCACTGGATGACTGCACTTGCTCTCAAACTAGCTGTCTTAAGAGAGCTAGGTTGAGAGGTTTAAAATGCGCATGTGTGCCAGGCCGTCTCAAGACGGGTGGCCAAATGTGCACTTTAAACAAATGCACAGGCAGCACTCTGCCCGCCACTCCTCCCTGCTCACTCAGCAGGCCCCGCCCCTCCCTGGCCGTTGGTTCAGGACGGGACGATAAAAAATAAAATACCAATCAATTGCCATTTTAGTTTTTTTATCTCTGGGGCTTTGGGGGGCATGTAAGTGGGGCGATGCTCCTGCACTCAGATGAAGGAGCCACCCCTGCCTTCATTTTTAGTTTGTTGCTTCCAGGGGTCAAACTGGTCCTAATGACAGTATTTGCATATATTAACATGGGGTACAAACTCTACCACGGAACATGCAGGCACAATGCTGCATAATTTGCCCTTTTCTTGCTACATAATATAGTCAAACGCATTGCATAATGCCAATGATCCCACATAGAGGGCTTTGAAACCACACACATAAGCAAACAGAAAATAGGAAGATATCTCAAAATATCATTTTTAGCACCTATAAGGTGCTGAGGAAGGCGGCATAACATAATTCTAGTGTAAATTACAAAAATGTAAAAAGAAAGCACTAACTGTGAGTGTCTTCCAGGCTTTAAGTTAGCAGGTTGACAAAATACTGCATTCTTGAACGTTTGACAGCACAGCTCACAGACCCACAATGACATCTAGGGTTCAGCAGGACTGGAAAACCAGGAGTGCCGTCTGGAAATACAAGTCATTCTAACTCCTAATTTTTTCCGCCTGGATGCCAGTGATGAGAAACATCATAATTCCTAGACTGCAGGACAAACATTTGCAGTGTTTAGGGGAGTACGGGGCTTGCAAGGCCTTGAAGGCTTGGTGACGCGTTGCTGATTGGCAAGTTGAAACAGTAACAAGTTTCAACTGTTCCGTGTCTCCAGCCAGCAGCTGCCTAGAGCAATTTTTGACGGCAACGTAAAAATTAAATTAATCAATACCTAGTAAATGTTTTCTGCTTCCAAAGTGTCAAACTCCTCTGTAACTGTTGCTGCCTTTGAGACCTCTGAGGCCAGGGGTTGCAAGAGCAGTTCAAGGGGCAGCAAGGGGAAAGTCAGGGGACGCAGTCGTAGCCCTTGGCAACCCTTAAATGACGTCCATGATGAAAGTGTACTTTTCCAACAAAAAAGAACGTTCAAACTGGTAAGTAAACTTCCTTCCAAGACTGTGAACTGCTTTGCATCACTTTATATGACTTTGTGGTGGCACAAAGTCTTAGAGCTCGATTTGGAATTTAGCGAACAAGGTCCTCTGTCATAAATGTGACTGGGTACCTTGTCCACCAAACCAATGAATGGTCAGGCCGCCCTATTTATGCCAGCCAAATTTCTCTTGATGGTGTACTAGTTGACTCTGTCAATGTAAATCTTCCTCTGACAAAGTGATGGAGTAGAAACCATCAGAGAAAGGGCATTATACCGCCCTATAATTAGGGTGGATGGTGTGATGTCCTTTTTGCATGTCCCTCACCAAAATACCTGAGTGACAGAAAAAACAAATAATGACCTCCAAGGAAAAAACTCCATAGGTGTGGCGGTGATTAGTTCTGTGTTTTTCATAAGAATATTTATTTTGGTTGAAACATCCATAAAACACATCAGCTAAAAACAGGAAACATATCAATACATATAAAATGTGGTTGAAACTCAATAAAACAATTTTGGCTGCAATTCATAGCTCGGTTCTCCAATACAATTTAAAATCAACCATTCATCATTTTTACAGTTTGATTTTGATTGGACACCATGATTCTCTTGCTCTTATCCAAAATTTTGCAGTAGATTATAATGCAATTCATTATTCTCCTTCCTGAAAATGTTCAACTGAGCAAAGTGTTCTCCTTACTGCCCACACAGAATTAAAAAATGTTGCTACACTAAAACCAATTATTCCCTCAGCTTGGGTTCTTGAAATTCTTAAATCTTCTTTCTATACACTGTCTGGTCCCTAATTGACGGCATACACATAGAACTCATTTCCTGTGAGGGGTCACATAGACACTGCAAAAAACCCAGATGTTTAGTCATTTCAACTTCTGTTTTACAGGCTGATTATCTAGCAGAGGAACAATATTTCCTGCACCATCTAATACAAAAACTGTTTGGGGGCAGTATTCTATACCTGAACTTGACAATTGATTGTCTAGCCATATGGCATGATATGTTGTGAAAGAAGGGCTCCAAAATGGCTATTATCTCTAACTCCCACGTATATTGTTTGCATTTTCCTTTGATAACAGACTGAGGGCCTGATTTAGATTTTGGCGGAAAGGTTACTCCGTCGCAACAGTGACGGATATCCTGTCTCCCCAATATATAAATCCCATAAGATAATAGGGGATTTATATTTTGGCAGATGGGATGTCTGTCACCGTTGTGACAGGGTAACCCGTCTGACGAAATCTAAATCTGGCCCTCTATCACCCATCGAGCATCAATGTGTGTTTTGCCAGAGAGCTGCTAGACCTAACTTAACGTATTCTAGCTAAGGTATTCTTTGATAACGGATAGGCTGCAGTATCTTTTCAATAGCCAACCGATATGGGTTTAGCTCCTCAGTATACCACAGCCTACATCAGTATAATAAAGGTCTCACCTTAAAGGCATATGTAATAGGGCACATGCCTAAGTCCACTAATAATGAAATATGGGGGGTACTCTGTGGGAGATTTATAAGTGATTGTTAAAGCCTATTTTCCGCCACTGCTAGCCTGGTAACTTTAACATCTCCCCATAACTCTGAGCCATACAAAACCATTCCCGTTGTCTTATCATTGTGCTCTTAAAATCTGTTAGAATGGCTGAGAATTCATATCACAGTCTTAATGCACTTCCATTGGCCTATTGCTCCCAAGACAATTTACTTGTTAGTTTCAACCCAGGCTAATCGAAAACTGCAATGTGCTCAATCGTATCACTATGTGAACGAATGTGAGCCTTCCTTGTTTTGTAAGGGTTGAAGGAGATGAATTTAGTTTTAGATGTATTGAACTCCAGCCCACAATTCCCGCAAAACTTCAAAAATGTGTCAACCAATGCCTGTAGCACGGAAGGCCTCCTATTTTTGTTGCGTCGTTGGTGGGAAAAACAAGGTAATCTATGACATCATTCATATATAGAGAGAAGAGAGTAGGTGCAAGCCCACATCCCTGTCAGACTCCCTTGCCAATCTGAATTTGATTTGTCACTTCACCCCCATTGCCCCATGTTACCCAGGCATAATTGGTCTCATGAATTCGTATTAAAATCAACAATACATTCTCAGGAAGACACATACTGCCCAGGACCCCCAAAAGCTTATTACAGGGGACCAAATCAAAAGCAAACAAAAGGTCTACAAATAGCAGGTTTAAGTGGCACTTATCAGCAATACAGTTTTTCAGTGTATATTACATAATCTGAAGCTTTGGTCAATGGTACTAACTTTAGAACGAAACCCAGCTTTGAGATCAGCTAATATCCTATTATCTTTTTTTTTTGTTTTGTTTTTTGTTGTTGTTTTTTTTAATTGAGCAAGGCATTAGGCACATCAAAAAACATAATCTACTTCAGATCAATAAAAACAAACATTTTAGTAAATCAGATACTAAAGCTTCTAATTAGCAATATGCAAACTAAGTAGCCTAAAGTGCAGCAACCCACATGGTTGCAAATGGTTCTAAAGTGCAATATCCATTAAAGTGCAAGTGCATTTTTATCACAAATACCAATTATCATTCCAACATCAATATCGACCCTTTTTTTTTTTTTTTTTTTAAACAATATAACTGAAACAGCTGTTACCCTCCTTAATCCAAAATAACCGTAAGTCAATCATCTAATAAAGTGCAATAGTGAAAAAAAAGCAAACGCATCCAAAATACAATGCCAAATGGCTACAATATCCAAAATATAAAACCAGTTTTAAAGTCCCTCTTTTAACTTTTCTAAATCCATAAAAAACTTCCAATTTGTTTCAAATTTTCTAATGGCCTCGATCGGTCTAGCATAAGCTTCTTCAAATTTTCGAGACCTCTTCATTTTGTTGAACCATTTCAAATGAGAGGGGGCTTCACTAGATTTCCAATTCTGTAAAATTAAGGAACGGGCTACCGTACAAGAAATGAATAAAAAAGCTTTCCCGGTCCCTGTTAACCTCACTTTGTCCCCAGAACATCCAAATAGAGCTGCCTCGGCCTCTACCAGAACAGTCTTCCTGATTATTGACCTAATGTCTGCAAAAATTGCCTCCCAAAAGGGCCTCAACCGTGGACATGAAAAAAAGATATGGTGCCATCCGCCTTCCCCATCAGCCTGGCAACGGAAGCACTTATTCTCCACTCCTGGAAATCTTTTTTTTAAAGCAGCCGGAGTTAAGAGAGAAAGCCACCGAGATAGGAAGGACATCCTTTTAAAATTAGCAGCACGCAATGATTTATTTCCTAAAAGACACAGAGCCTCCCAATCATTCAATGAAAAAGTACATCCTGTCTCACGATCTATTTTAGCCAAGTGGCTCTCTAGGACAGACGCTTGACCCTGTTTATGGAGCAACCGCTACCAGTTCCCGACACCACTCACTCTGGCCCCATAAAGGGCTACCACTAGTTGGTTTGGAGCATCAAAAATGCCACTCGTGTTTTTTAGAAAGTGAGCAATTTGCAGATATTCAAAGAAGGAGGGTTTCAAATGGCTCTCCGCCCTACCCATTACCTCTGACCAGGAAATCACCCTGTTTTGAATTATGAAATGTCTTAGTTCAGATAGTCCACAGCTTTCCCACTTATTAATGTGTCTTAATCGAAACTGGAGGCCAAAACTAGAGGCTTCTCTCAACTTTAAATACTGGAGACCAGAAGAGCCCGTCTTTTTAAAAAATGACTGAAGTCTAAAAGCAAGATCCTTCAATATCTTGTACCTAGTTTTTTTAGGAAATTTGGAAGTTTTTAAAAACACTTGAGTTTGTGAATCCGATTCTTGAATCATACTATCTAAAAAGAAGCTATCTTTAGTACATTTAGATCCCATCAGTCCAGACACCAAGGTGCCGATTACGATCCTGTAAAAACCGGGTACGAACCGTCGGACGGAGCATATTCTCCGTCCGACGCGTACCCGGTCGTAACAATATATAAACATGGAAGTACGATTCGCACGGAAATACTATTTCCGTACGAATCGTACAAAACCCCGACCGATGAAAATAAACATACAAATGTGATCCTGGAAAGCGCCGACGTGACGTCGGGACGCACGCAGCCTGCCATTCACGAACCAGGAAGTACGATTCGCACCGACGTCATCCCGCACGGAGAATATTTTCCGGCAGCCAGAAACTGGCGGGAAATCAGGACGACGCGAACAAGGAGTATCTGCACGCGACGGACAGACATGGACCCGAACCTACGTGTCATCCCCGCCCTCATAGCAGTCGACCTCCTCTACAGGTTATGACGCAGATGCCGCAGAAGGTCAGAACAACAACGGGAGGGGTGAAAGGGGGGGGGCAGGGGCAGGCCACAAAACCCCCACCAAAGTCACACAGCACACATGCCCTGGACATACCTGACCCCCAGGCCCTGGCCACTACGAGGGGGTGGGGGCGTGTCCAGCAAAGCCAGCGTCCGCCACAACGGAAGTGGTTGACGACGCGAACCGGCAACACAACAATACAGGTACGTCCCGTACCCACTCCTTAAGAGCGTGGGTACGAGTCGTACCACGCCCACACCTACGTCACCCCAACAATGGCGGGACAGCTGTACCCACGTGGCAAAGGCCTGGGTACGGCCCGCACAAGCATTCCACAGTGTGGGTACGGATATGTACGGACCGTACCCCCACCCCCGTATGCATGGAGTGTACCCCCCACCCCAACAGTGTAAGTACGACCCGTACCCTCACCCGCGTATGTATGGAGCGTACCCCCACCCCTACCATGTATATACGATCCGTACCCTCACCTGCGTATGCATGGAGCGTACCCCCACCCCAACCGTGTATGTATGACCTGTACCCTCACCCGCGTATGTATGGAGCGTACCCCCACCCCTACCGTGTATGTACGACCCGTACCCTCACCCGCATATGCATGGAGCGTACCCCCACCCCAACCGTGTATGTACAACCCGTACCCTCACCCGCGTACGTATGGCGCGTACCCCCACCCCAACAGTGTATGTACGACCCGTACCCTCACCCGCATACGTATGGAGCGTACCCCCACCCCAACAGTGTATGTACGACCCGTACCCTCACCCGCTTACGTATGGAGCATACCCCCACCCCAACCGTGTATGTACGACCCGTACCCCCACCCCAACCGTGTATGTACGACCCGTATCCCCACCCCAACCGTATATGTACGACCCGTACCCTCACCCGCGTACGTATAGAGCATACCCCCACCCCAACAGTGTATGTACAACCCGTACCCTCACCCGCGTATGCATGGAGCGTACCCCCACCCCAACTGTGTATGTACGACCCGTACCCTTACCCGCGTACGTATGGAGCGTACCCCCATGCCAACAGTGTACGTACGGACCGTACCCCCACCCCGTATGCATGGAGCGTACCCCCACCCCAACCGTGTATGTACGCCCCGTACCCTCATCCGCGTATGCATGGAGCGTACCTCCACCCCAACCGTGTATGTATGACCTGTACCCTCACCCGCATATGCATGGAGCGTACCTCCACCCCAACCGTGTATGTACGACCCGTACCCTCACCCGCTTATGCATGGAGCAAACCCACACCCGTTTATGTCCTAAGCGTACATATCCTGAAATAGGAGGGTTGGGTGCAGAGTCCTCCCAGCAGTGCCCAGTCATAAGAGGGGTGTGTGCAGAGTCCTCCCAGCAGTGCCCAGACACAGGAGGGGTGTGTGCAGAGTCCTCCCAGCAGTGCCCAGACACAGGAGGGGTGGGTGCAGAGTCCTCCCAGCAGTGCCCAGACACAGGAGGGGTGAGTGCCTAACACTCCCAGCAGTGCCCAGACACAGGAGGGGTGGGTGCAGAGTCCTCCCAGCAGTGCCCAGACACAGGAGGGGTGGGTGCCTAACACTCCCAGCAGTGCCCAGACACAGGAGGGGTGGGTGCAGAGTCCTCCCAGCAGTGCCCAGACACAGGAGGGGTGGGTGCCTAACACTCCCAGCAGTGCCCAGACACAGGAGGGGTGTGTGCAGAGTCCTCCCAGCAGTGCCCAGACACAGGAGGGGTGTGTTCAGAGGCCTCCCAGCAGTGCCCAGACACAGGAGGGGTGTGTGCAGAGGCCTCCCAGCAGTGCCCAGACACAGGAGGGGTGTGTGCAGAGTCCTCCCAGCAGTGCCCAGACACAGGAGGGGTGGGGGCAGAGTCCTCCCAGCAGTACCCAGACACAGGAGGGGTGGGTGCCTAACACTCACAGCAGTGCCCCTGCAAAGAAAAGGGTGGAGTACCCACAGATCCAATGCCCACAAATGTCAGTCAGGTGCACAAAGATCCTGCAGTACATGTACCACATGTGTGCGAGGCTGGGAGTATACACATGCATAGCGCCGAAAAGAAAACATGTCCACATGAAGTCATGACAACAGTCTACATACACAAGTACAGTGACCACCAAGGGCGCCACAAATGATGCAGGTGGAGACATCGCTCAGCATGCATGGCCCAAGTCTAACGAGTCCGTCACACACCCAGCCAATGTAGACACAGCTCAGCACCACATATTGGAAAGACCCTGCAGGGAAGATGTCAGGTTACACAGAGGAAGGAACACACCTTGGGACAATGTCACCATGCAGTAACTGCTTACATGAACAAAGTTATGGAGCCAACAGCTTGTGATGGCACACAGATAGCAGGATCCACCCTATGACCAGCACAAGACTACAATTCCCACACACCCAACACATAATCACCACCCAAAATAATGGGGCCGGTCCACCAACAGCAATACCAGACAGACAGTAGTGTACTAAGGAAAAATAAATTGCTTTATTCAGCATCCAAAAATCTGTTTGTCCCTTGAAAGTTCAAAATGTACAATGCCCATAGGGCAATCCAAAGTTCAAATCCAGGTGGGGGACACAGTGGGACGCATGTCCCCTAGCTTGCCTGCACAGTCAGACTCCTTTGTCTTCCAGAGGGGGGAGGGCATCATGTGGGGGGGAAGGACCAGGCACCGCAGGGACATGAGGGCGAAGGGTAGGCATCGTGGGTGCAGGGATGGAGGACTCCACCACAGGGGGTGGGGCAGGGCCAAAGGCGGAGGCCAGGATGGTGCTGCACACCTTAGCAAGGTCCTCCAGCGACTCCCCTGCACCCGAAGGAACCACAGGCCCCAAGGAGGGGGGGGGGGGTCAGAGGGATGGGTCGCAGCGCCACTGGGGGAGGGTGTGGACAGGGGGGGGACTCAACCACCCTGACCGGGGACTCCCTTGACCGCTTGCGGGGTGGTGTCACTGTGGGGCTCAGGGACAGAGCGACCATGAAGGAGTCTTTGCCGGATATGTGGCCAGCAGAGCTGAGGGGAGGGGATTTGGAGGGAGTGGATTTGGTGGAATGCGGACTCCCACTCTGGCTGCATGTGTTACGTTTGCCCCCCGACCCAGTGGGTGTGCCTACTTCACCCTGTATGTGCGTGCCAGGAGGTGTGCGTTTGACCTTCCCTGCTGGTGTGGTGCCTGTGTCTGTTGTGGTGGGTGCATGCTGACGTCTGGGTGTACGTGGGACAGGCATGGGAGTGGGAAGTGTGGATGGGTCAGGGGTAGGGGGTTGGACAAAGCGCTGCAGGAGACCCACTGCTGCAGTCAGTGTCGAGTCAATGGACCTCAGCAAGTTGCGTTGGTGAGCCTGCGATGAGAAAATGCCCTCCAAGTATGCCTCCATGTTGTTCAGCACTTGGCTGTGGCCATGGAGGACATTAAGCATCGCAGCCTGACCAACCTGCAACTGCCGCTGGATGTCCACAGACTCGGCATTGGCGGCAGCAGTGGAGACAGGGGCAGGGGGTGAGGTGCCTGTCAGGAAGGAGACATGCGGTGACTGGGCACGCTGGGAAGGGACACGAGCAAGTGGGAGGCGGCTGATGGCAATGGAGGGGGCGGGGAGAGATGTTGTGCCGCTGTCAGCTGCTGGTGCAGCCTCCGCCCACTCGGAGAGAGCATCCTCGGACCCGTCAGCTTCATATTCTGTGGTGGCAGTGGACATGTCCTCGGCCTCACTCTCCTCCGCCTCAGTTCCACTCGATGTGCCAGGCACGATGTCACCACTGGCACTGGTGCTCGGTCCCTCCGCTCCGTCTGTGCTGATGTCTCCCTCCGTGTCCCCCGACGATGCTGTGGGCAAGGTGAAGAGACAGCAATTAATCATACACCTGTATACATATGTCACATGAGTCCAATCTACATAGGTTACAGTGCATAGCCTGAAAAGAAAGATGAGTAACATCTACAAAACAAGGTACATATGTAGGGCATGCAACACACAGTCGGTTGACCCACCATGCCACTGAAAAACTATGGAGAGCATGACACAATAGCAAATGACATGAAATGGATTTTGACAGAGGAGACAGGCCCTGGGAACAATCCAGCACTGCATCTGCACCACACAGCGTCGCCGAAAATAGGGATGAGCAGGGACCAAATCCATGAACTTGAGGCACATGCTGCATAGGTAATACTGAAAACATGCCCACCATGACTGGCTCACTGCACCTTGAGTGTATGTCCAGACAAACATCACACACTGGCCAGACCTAGCAAGGAGACATCAGGTTTTGACATGTAGGCTTTGCCCGCACCAACCACCCCCTACATGAGACAATTAGTTGAGACACAGGAAGCACTTACATCTCTTAGTCTGGGTGAAATACACATGGGCTGCATAAATGCAAGATTGGACACCAAATACCCAAGCTGCGCCTGTCCAAATAATCATGTACAAATGGTCATCATCAGATGATTGTAACAAGACACACAGGCACTGGCCACCGTGAGTATGAACAAGGAAAATCAGGTCAGGCTGTACAGTGGACACTTGTACTACATTTTACGTCAATATGCATGGTGCCAGGGGACAATGGCACAGAGCACAACCTATGCTGTGGACACTGAGAGTGTCCACATTTTGTGATGACACACATGACACCTAGGAAAATATGCCCCAGGGGACAGTAGTGGCCACACAACTCCATGGTCCTGAATGGGAATGACTGCAACACACGCCACCATCCCTGCACCATGCGTATCGCACACTCATGCACATCATGTCACAGGCCACAACATAGGACATGCGTGCTGTAAGGCATGACACTTGAGAGACTAACTCCCATGTCTGGACTCAGCATCAGTGCTAACTGACATGGAACCCACAAGTACTGAACTGGACAGGGCACAGGCAAGGTCCCAAAACCTGTTACACACCACCCCCACACATGATGCTACAGGGATTGTTCACGTGGATAAAGTGCCAGCCTAGATAACCTGTGAAGGAGTGACTACACACAGACCAGGGAACACATTGCAAGGAGGGGAAGGGAGGCAGGAGAGCACCGCTATACTGTGGGTAACAGGATCTGCACAGCACCTTTAAACCCTGGCAGTGTATCCATGCAACTGTGCACTTACAAATGCTGGTGACACACAACAAACACACATGTATCTACCCCCTTTCTGCTGCTGCTTCTCCTGTAAGCGCCTGTCCAAGTCTGGAAAGACCACCGCCAGCACACGCTTGTGGATGTGGGTCAGACGGCGGCGCCCGCGGTTCTTATGGGTCTCAGGTGAGTCCCCCAGCAGGACCCGTGCGATCCTCCGTGTCCAGCACCGGATATCCTGCCAGCGTTTTCTCACCTGGGCCAGGCGCCGCTTGCGACCCTCCGTCCTCCTCACGGCACTGACGGCGTTCATCCAGATCTGCTTCTTGGCAGAGGCGCCTACCTGTGAGGATGAACAAGTGACACTACATCAATACACCTGGCACATGTCACAGAGACTGTTGGACCCGGCCTCGTAGTATGGCCCTACGTGCCCCCGCACCACCTAAACCTGGTACCTGCAGCCCCAAGCACACGGCCCAGCCGACCCTCCCCACCAGGACACACGCACCCGACCCGGACATCCCCGTCCATGGCCTCTCTCCTTTCGGCCACCCCGGGCCCGCGTGCCCACTTCATGCACCAAGATGGCCGCCCGGCCCCAGCGCGACCCGGGCCTAGAGGCGCCACTCCGGCTGGAGGACATCACACTCGCCAGGGGATGAGAGAGGTAGGAGCAGTTTCTATCGCACCTCTGAACTCCCCTGGGACGATGGGTTTCGATCGGCCCTCCGGCCTCCCTGAGGGCTGGCTCCATGCCTGCTGGGTGTCTGGGACTCCTCCCGACCCGGCCCTGAAAGGATCAAAAGACAATGACAGGAAATCCCGACAAGCGACCCCCAGGTGACAAGACCCCTGCCTGCACAGACTCCGGACATCAAAGAGGGGTCGACCTATAACAAGGGGTGCTCTGGGTCTGTCCGGCAGATTCGACGCTGGAACAACGAGAGCCTGCCGACGTGGTCGCGGCTCCTGGAACTTGGACCCTCCTGAGCCCTGCTGAGTGACTCGCGGCTCCCTGAAGATCGTAAGACCTCCGAACTTGTACCTGAGCCTGCTGAGTGACTCGCGGCTCCTTGAAGATCGTAAGACCTCCAAACTTGTACCTGAGCCTGCTGAGTGACTCGCGGCTCCTTGAAGATCGTAAGACCTCCGAACCTGTACCTGAGCCCGCTGAGTGACTCGCGGCTCCCTGAAGATCGTAAGACCTCCGAACTTGTACCTGAGCCCGCTGAGTGACTCGCGGCTCCGACAGACTCTCACGGTCCCGCCGGACCCCGACTACAACAACGTATCCCCCAGCTCAAGGATTGTGAGCTGTGCGCCGGATACGTCCCTGCCTTGAACCTTTGCCAGAGACTGTCCCGCTACCCCCTATCCCTTCCGAGACTCATTGAGCCCGTGCTCTCCTTGTACATATTTGCAGTGATAACCTAATTGATACAGATTGATTTCTAAGAATACACGGTGTGGTCACTCTGTGTCGTGTGGTGCCAGAAGTACGATCCTAGATACGAGATTCCTCCCCCTGGGGAGTCTCCCGCCAGTGCCCGGCTACGATACTTCGAGGGTGGGTCTCAGGGTAGTCAGGACCCTTTCCGGGCTCCTCTGAGGTCGCCGTCTAACATTGGTGGCAAGCGACGGGATTCGGGCCCATCACCTAGAGATCGTACCGTGAACGACGGACGCACTACCGACAAAGATGGCAGAAGGAAGCGCCATGAGCCCCGCAGAAACCAACGCCAACAGGGTGTTCCAGGTGGAGCATCTAGAAGAATACACACACAAAGAGCTAAAGCAATTTTGCAAAGAACTTAAAATCGCTACCACCGGTCTCAACACTAAAGAAGATTTGCAGAAAGCACTGAAAACTTGGGTGGATACCGGGGCCTCCCGCCCGGAAGGCACGGGGGAGCGCCCCGACGAAGCCGAACCCCCCCAAAGCGAAAGCAGCAGCAATCAGGTGCGAGGCATCGTACCAGACGGGGGCCTATCCCCGGAAGAACTCGCAGACAGAGAGAGAAGTCGCAATCATGAACTCGAGTTAGCCAAACTCAAAATCGAAGGCGAATTGAAGTTAGCGGAAAAAAAGCTAGCAGTAGAGCAAATGCGTGTACAAGGCGAACTGGAAGAAAAGAAGCTCCAACGGGAGCACGAAGGAAGGAAGCTCCAACTGGAGCACGAACGCAGCTTGAAGGAACTCGAGCTCAAGGCCAGAAACGAGGAAGGGAGGCCCCCGGGAAACCGAGAGACGGCCTCCCCAGCAGAACAGAAGGTCCACATCCCCAAGGACGTGGTCAAAGAATATTATAAAAACGATGACATTCAACAATGGTTCAGGGCCTACGAGGTCGCCATGACCTCCCATCGGGTCCCGCAGAAGGACTGGGGGGCGGGGTTGTGGGGGCGGTTTCTGAGCGAAGGAAGGGACACCCTGCTCGACCTACCCCTCTCCCTGCAGACCTCCTACGGCCACATGAAAGAGGCTCTACTCACAAGATACGGCCTCACCCCAGAAATGTACCGTCAGCGATTCCGGGACTGCAGGAAGATCCCGGGCACCACCTGGGTGGAGTATGTAAACTTTTTCAGTCGGGCCTTCGATGGGTGGATCAAGGGCAGCAAAGTCACCACCCTTGCCGAACTCACCGACCTCATGTTGTGGGAACACCTGGCTGCGAACTGCTTCATAGAACTACGTCAGCATCTGCTTGACAGCAAGCTCACAGATCCCAGGAAGCTGGCTGTGGAGGCCGACCGCTGGACCAACACCCGGGTCTCCCGGGGCATGGTAGGAGAGTACCCCCGAGCCAGTCAGGGACCACCCCGCCAGAGAGGGGGAGGGAACCAGGGAGGGCCGAGAGAGTCCCAGCCTAGACCCCCGAAAACACAACCTCCACCTTTCCCGGCGCCCCCCCCACCAGTGATAGGGCCCCCTGGGAGACGGGGACACCGGGTGACCGTCACGTGTTTCCGTTGCCAGAAACCCGGGCACTACGCCAATGACCCAGAGTGCCCCATGGCCACCCAAGTCTCCCCTACCACCCCTGCGAGACAGATAGCCAACGTAGCCCTGGGGGAGGAGGTTGAGGAAACCGAGGAGTGGGAACCCGCAGCGATGGCCCTAGTATCCCTGGGAGATAGGGAGATGATCCCTGGTAGACTCCTACCCTCCAACACCAAGAAATACGGGCAGCTCGTCAAGATCAATGGCCACCAAGTAGAGGCCCTGCGGGACACCGGGGCCAGTATCACCGGTGTCCTCAGGCACCTAGTCCCCGAGGAGCAGATCCTCCCCAACGTCTTTTGCCCCGTAATTTCCGCAGACAATAGAGAAAGTATGTGTCAGGTAGCCCTGGTGCCGTTTGAGTGGGGAGGGGTGATAGGTAAACTCAAGGTTGCCGTAAGAACCTCCCAGCCGGTCGACTGCCTCTTAGGGAACGACCTGGAGAGTTCTCCCTGGAAGCACGTTGAGCGCAAGGCCCACCTAGGAATGATGGGACTCCCCGAGTGGGTGTGCGCCACCACCCGATCTATGTCAGCCCGACTCACTCCCCGGAGAGAAGTCGAAAGCACCCCGATCGAAGAGACCAGAACAGTCCCCGCCGAGGGTCCTCCCGTCCCCCCATCAGAAGGGTCCGTCGCCAGCGACGAACCCGCACCATCCGACCCCGCCCCGGTCCCCGAATTGGGAGATCTACCCGAATTGGCCCAATGGCGCCACGAGGGCGGGCCCACCCGGGAAGAATTTTGCCGGGAGCAAGCCACTTGTCCTTCCCTGGTCGGGCTGCAGCGCCAGGCCAAGGGCCAAGCCGCAGGTGACCAGACCGGGACGCACCGAATCTATTGGGAAAATAACATCTTGTACAGTGAGCAGAAGTCGGTGGAGCTGGGATCCGGACGGGTACTGGTGGTACCCCTCCGCTTCCGAGACTTCCTCCTGGGCTTAGCCCACGACGTCCCCCTCGCCGGCCACCTGGGTCAGGACAAGACCTACAGCCGTCTCGTGACCCACTTTTACTGGCCTAGAATGAGAGCAGCGGTAGAAGCCCACTGCAAGTCCTGCCCCACGTGCCAGGCTAGTGGGAAGAGTGGGGGGAAGCGCAAGGCTCCCCTCCAACCCTTCCCGGTCGTCAGTACCCCTTTCGAACGAGTCGGAATCGACATCGTGGGACCACTGGACCCCCCCACCTCCCAAGGTCACCATTTCATCCTGGTCCTAGTGGATCACGCCACCCGCTATCCCGAGGCTATTCCCCTACGCACCATCACGGCCCCCGTGGTGGGCCGGGCCCTGATGGGGATCTTTTCCAGGGTGGGTTTTCCCCGAGAGGTCGTGAGCGATCGCGGCACTAATTTTATCTCGAAATATATGACGTCCCTGTGGCAACAATGTGGGGTGTCCTATAAGTTCACCACCCCATACCATCCCCAAGGGAACGGCCTAGTAGAAAGGTTTAATAGGACTTTGAAAGGGATGATCGCTGGCCTAGAAGAGCCCCTCCGGCGTAAGTGGGACGTCCTGCTCCCCTGCCTCTTGTTCGCTTACCGGGAGGTCCCCCAGAAGTCCTTAGGGTTCAGCTGTTTGAATTACTCTATGGACACCCCGTCCGAGGTCCCCTCAGTTTGGTTAAGGAAGGGTGGGAGGCAGCACCCCAGACCACCCCCCGAGATGTGTTCCAGTACGTCCTGGCCCTCCGGAACCAGACCAGGAAGTTCCGAGAACTGGCCGAGGCCAACCTGGAGGCCAGCCAAGAAGAGATGAAGCGCTGGTACGACCAGAATGCCACTCTGGTCGAGTTCCAGCCGGGCCAGCAGGTGTGGGTCATGGCCCCCGTGAAGCCTGGCGCCCTCCAGGACAGGTGGACTGGGCCCTACAAAGTGGTTGAGCGGAAGAGTCAAGTCACATACTTGGTGGACGTCCAGTTGCCTCGGGATCCCCTCCGGGTCCTTCACGTGAACCGCCTCAAGCCTCACTTCGTGCGGACAGAACTGAGCCTCCTGCTGGCCACCGATGACGGGGCCGAAGATGAGTCTGATCCCCTCCCGGACCTCCTGTGTGTCAAGGAGCAGGATGGCTCCGTGGAAGGAGTGAACCTCTCCCCAGCCCTCACTGCCCAGCAACAAGCGGACTGCCGCCAGCTCCTAAGACAATTTTCCGACCTCTTCTCCTTGACCCCCCGGGTCACCGACTGGTGTGTTCATGACGTGGACACCGGGGACAGCCCGCCGGTGAGACACCGAGCCTACCGAGTTCCTGATCGGGTCCGGTCCTGCATTCAATCTGAAGTCTCGAAGATGTTGACCCTGGGGGTGATCGAGCCATCTGACAGTCCCTGGGCCAGCCCCGTGGTCCTGGTCCCGAAGGCAGCGGCCCCCGGTGTCGCCCCCGAGCTCCGATTCTGCGTGGACTACCGGGGACTCAATGACGTTACCCGAGCCGATGCCCACCCCATTCCACGAGCCGACGAACTCATTGACCGACTAGGGGCAGCCCGGTTCCTCAGCACATTCGACCTCACCTGCGGATACTGGCAGATTGCGCTCACCGAGGGGGCCAAGGAGCGGTCCGCCTTCTCCACCCCCGATGGGCACTACCGCTTCCGCGTAATGCCCTTCGGAATGAAAAATGCCCCGGCCACTTTCCAGCGACTGGTGAATAGAGTCCTGGCCGGGCTAGAGCAGTTCAGCGCGGCATATCTGGACGACATCGCTGTTTTCAGTTCAGAATGGAGTGAGCACCTCCAGCACCTCCGGAGGGTGCTAACCGCCCTGCGCCAGGCAGGCCTCACAGTAAAAGCCAGCAAGTGCCAGATCGGGCAAGGATCCGTAGTCTACCTGGGGCACCACGTCGGGAGCGGCCAGGTCGCCCCTCTACAGCCAAAGATCGACGCCATCCTGGCCTGGGAACCACCCATCACCCAAACGGAGGTCCGAGCCTTTCTGGGCCTCACTGGCTACTACCGAAGATTCATTCGGGGGTATGGCAGCCTTGCCGGCCCCCTCACAGAACTCACGTCTAAAAAACAGCCAAAGAAAGTGCAGTGGACGGCTGCCTGCCAGGAAGCTTTCGATGCCCTAAAGAAAGCCATGTGTACTGCCCCCGTCCTCCAGGCTCCCGACTACTCCAAGGAGTTTATAGTCCAGACCGATGCCTCCGAGCATGGCATTGGGGCCGTCCTGTCCCAAGTGAATGACCAAGGCCTAGACCAGCCCGTCGCCTTCCTCAGTCGGCGGCTGTTGCCCCGAGAACAGAGATGGAGCACCATAGAGCGCGAAGCCTTTGCCGTGGTCTGGGCACTCAAAAAGCTACGACCCTACCTGTTCGGCACCCATTTCAGAGTCCAAACTGACCATCGGCCCTTGCGATGGCTCATGCAGATGCGAGGAGAAAACCCCAAGCTACTGCGGTGGTCAATCTCCCTCCAGGGGATGGATTTCACCGTAGATCATCGCCCTGGTACGGACCACGCCAACGCTGACGGCCTCTCCCGGTTCTTCCGCCTCAGCGAAGAGAACCCCCCAAGATGATGGGCAGTTCTCTCCGGCTTTCAGCTGGGGGGGACGCGTGTTGGACCCGGCCTCGTAGTATGGCCCTACGTGCCCCCGCACCACCTAAACCTGGTACCTGCAGCCCCAAGCACACGGCCCAGCCGACCCTCCCAACCAGGACACACGCACCCGACCCGGACATCCCCGTCCATGGCCTCTCTCCTTTCGGCCACCCCGGGCCCGCGTGCCCACTTCATGCACCAAGATGGCCGCCCGGCCCCAGCGCGACCCGGGCCTAGAGGCGCCACTCCGGCTGGAGGACATCACACTCGCCAGGGGATGAGAGAGGGAGGAGCAGTTTCTATCGCACCTCTGAACTCCCCTGGGACGATGGGTTTCGATCGGCCCTCCGGCCTCCCTGAGGGCTGGCTCCATGCCTGCTGGGTGTCTGGGACTCCTCCCGACCCGGCCCTGAAAGGATCAAAAGACAATGACAGGAAATCCCGACAAGCGACCCCCAGGTGACAAGACCCCTGCCTGCACAGACTCCGGACATCAAAGAGGGGTCGACCTATAACAAGGGGTGCTCTGGGTCTGTCCGGCAGATTCGACGCTGGAACAACGAGAGCCTGCCGACGTGGTCGCGGCTCCTGGAACTTGGACCCTCCTGAGCCCTGCTGAGTGACTCGCGGCTCCCTGAAGATCGTAAGACCTCCGAACTTGTACCTGAGCCTGCTGAGTGACTCGCGGCTCCTTGAAGATCGTAAGACCTCCGAACTTGTACCTGAGCCTGCTGAGTGACTCGCGGCTCCTTGAAGATCGTAAGACCTCCGAACCTGTACCTGAGCCCGCTGAGTGACTCGCGGCTCCCTGAAGATCGTAAGACCTCCGAACTTGTACCTGAGCCCGCTGAGTGACTCGCGGCTCCGACAGACTCTCACGGTCCCGCCGGACCCCGACTACAACAACGTATCCCCCAGCTCGAGGATTGTGAGCTGTGCGCCGGATACGTCCCTGCCTTGAACCTTTGCCAGAGACTGTCCCGCTACCCCCTATCCCTTCCGAGACTCATTGAGCCCGTGCTCTCCTTGTACATATTTGCAGTGATAACCTAATTGATAAAGATTGATTTCTAAGAATACACGGTGTGGTCACTCTGTGTCGTGTGGTGCCAGAAGTACGATCCTAGATACGAGATTCCTCCCCCTGGGGAGTCTCCCGCCAGTGCCCGGCTACGATACTTCGAGGGTGGGTCTCAGGGTAGTCAGGACCCTTTCCGGGCTCCTCTGAGGTCGCCGTCTAACAGAGACACATATTAGAACAAATTTGCTGTTTACAACAAGGCATAGTATGCATCCAACGCATTGCACCTTTGTCATAGGGACATGATCCTCTGGGGAAGGGCAAAAGCAGTACGTGCCATTGAAAGTACACAGGTGGAATGAGGGCAACGACACAATCAATGATCCAGGCTCACACTGTGCATCACAAGCTACACCAGGATTATGTGCAGCACCTCTAAGCAGTCACATGCCACAGGCCACTGACGCTACCTCAGCAGAGTACACAGACACACACAGGCACAGGACATTCACCTGCCATTGCCAAATGCAGCGACAAACCTCACTCTACACATGTGCCACTAGACGGGGGGGCTCACAGGTGTGGGGCTGGCTTTGCACGTCAGACACACAGCACTACTCCCTGCTCACATCAGATGGGCAGGGTATATCCATCCCTCATGCAGCCCGGGTGCTACACTCCACATATGCACCCACCCACATGACAGGGGACTTACACACACACCCATGTCCAGGGTACGAACACATCATGTGGACACTCTCAGCACAGGTACACAGAACTAACACACATCTGTGGGTACAGTCACCTGTCACACTGGGCTGACCACATAATCAAATGAGGACTGTAGAGGCTACATTCCCAGGAGGACAAGACAGGCAGAATGTGGCATGCACCATGCAGTGATTGTCACAGTAAACACAATGCAAGTGAGGACGGCAGACATGCACCACAGCATGCTCTGGCTGGGAGACATCAGGCATTCCCCCCCCTTGGACCCCCCCTACAGTACATAGCATGTGTGTCACACCTGGACACAATGCCAGAAGTCACAGTCACAGTCTGTGCTATTAGACTCTGCACTCACCTGATACCCTGGCCGCCCATACAGCAGGGGGTACTGTGGGAGGATCACATCCAGCAATGCCAGGTTCTCCTCCAAGGTGAAAGGCTGTGCCCTCTCCACAGACCTTGACATGGTTCCAGGGAATCGGGAGCAGCAGCTGGGTCGTAGAATCCAAAGATGTGCAGGCAAGTGCTCCCTCATGGGACCTGGCTGCCTTATATCTGCCTTGCTGGCCTGTTTCATGCACAGGAGTACAGAGTGATTGGTCACTCACATTTGCATCCTATGTTTCCTCCAATCCCTTCCAACCTAGCACAGTCAGTGGGTTTTTATTGTTTTTTTTCTTGAGCATGATGTCAACTCCAGAACCACATTGCAACAAAGTAGATTCATTCAAACTGACTTCTGTTGTGCACCTTCCGGAAACATTTCAAACTTTAAACTTGGTCTCCATGACAACCAGCATGCATGTAGGCCTTTATACTTGTCCCTCATGTGTCCCCTATGTAATTTGGAGTTTCACACACAGGTACGGTGCGTACCGGGGCCCTAGGGCACCCCAAATGCATAGCAACGGCCCGTACAGGCGTGTGTACGGTCCGTATCACTATGGGTGTGCTCGCGTATGCGTACCCATAGTGATAGTGAGCGTACAGGCGTGTGTATGGTCCGTATCACTATGGGTACGCATACGCGAGCACACCCATAGTGATAGTGAGCGTACAGGCGTGTGTACGGTCTGTATCACTATGGGTGTCCATAGTGATACGGACCGTACACACGCCTGTACGCTCACTATCACTATGGGTGTGCTCGCGTATGTATACCCATAGTGATACGGACCGTACACACGCCTGTACGCTCACTATCACTATGGGTACGCATACGCGAGCACACCCATAGTGATACGGACCGTACACACGCCTGTACGCTCACTATCACTATGGGTACGCATACGCGAGCACACCCATAGTGATACGGACCGTACACACGCCTGTACGCTCACTATCACTATGGGTGTTCTCGCGTATGCGTACCTATAGTGATACGGACCGTACACGCGTGCGTACGCTCACTATCACTATGGGTACGCATATGGCAGCACTCCCATAGTGATAGGGAACGTACACAGGCCCTCTGAGCGAATGTACGGTGCCTTTCACACATCACAGTGGTGACAGGCAGCACGCAGGAAGGAATAGAGCTGACATACTTGTCCATGGATGGACATCAAGGCATTGTCTGGGCAGTACTACATGTGTGGGGCACAGGTGTGAAAGGCTGTGATGTGGCACATTACTCCTGAGTCGAGAAGGCAACAGATGTATGATGAGATGTGTACAGATGTTATGTGTGACGGTGCAATGTGTGCCAGCCATGCCCTTAACTCCTTTGACATGTCTGCATCCTCTCAATGAATGTGTGGTGAGTCATTACATGTACACCTTATTGGCAAGGTGTGTGGGCTGTCCTAGTGTAATGTCATGTGACCTGTGGCTCTAGTGTTCCGCTACCTGTCTCTGAAATCGACATCCTACTTCTGCTGATGTGTTGATGTATGTCACTCCTGTGTTGCATCTGGCTGTTCACTTACACTGGGACACGGCTAATCTCATGCCATGGCATGTGGAGGTTCACAATCTCCGTGTGTAGCTGGGTCTTGGTAGGAGTGTCACCTGGCAGCCATACATGTCCAGGGCATGTGGCACATACCTGACTCCGTATGTAGCATATGTGTATTGACAGATTAACATGTGCTCAGTACAAATAAATTGTTGTTGTAGTGCACTCACTCTTCCTTGTCACTTCCAAATTACTGCAGAGCGCCGCCTCTTCCCCGACCAATTCCGGACTTGGCTGACATGCGGGAGAATGACTGTATATGGTGCTACCGCTTCCCCAACCGTTGATTGAGGAGTTGACGGCAAGGCTGGCACCACACCTGCAACCGCTACACAGGTATCCTACGGCACTGACACCCAAGCTGAAGGTAATGGCAGCCCTACATTTTCTTGCCACGGGTACCTTTCAATATACCATAGCTCATGTTGGTGGCATGTCCCAGAGCATGTTCAGCCGTGTGCTGCATGATTTCTTAGAGGCCGTGTTGCTTCACCTGGATGAGTTCATCCATTTCCCAACTCCTGAACTGTTGACTGGGGTCAAGCGTGGATTCTATGCCCTGGGAGGGATGCCCCATGTGATTGGGTCCATAGATGGGACACATGTGGCTTTGGTACCACCACAGGCACAGGAGGTAGCGTACAGGAATCGCAAGCACTACCACTCCATCAATGCCCTTGTGGTGTGTCTGTCCAACATGGTGATTTCACATGTCTGTGCTCATTTTCCAGGATCAGCACACGATGCCTACATCATGAGGCGTAGCAGGGTGCCTGAAATGATGACGCAGCTGCGCAACGAACGAGCATGTGTTGTTGGTGGGTACACTCTGTCTGTCCTGTATTTTGCATAGACTTCCAGCACGACCGCTTCTCCTGTCCTACTTATGTCCATGTGGTTACCATGTAGGGGACGCTGGCTATCCCAACATGCCATGGCTGATCACACCTCTCCGCAACCCCAGCACGCCGGCCCAGCTCCGCTACAACACCGCCCATGGCCGGACAAGGCGAGTGATAGAGAGGACATTTGGCCTCCTGAAGAGCCGATTCAGATGCCTCCACAAGACCGGCGGCGCCCTCCCATATGCCCCGGCGAAGGTCTGCAAAATCTTCATGGTCTGCTGCATGCTGCACAACATGGCAGTTGAGAAAGCTGTGCCACTCATCCTGGATCAAGATGATCAGGACCATCCACCCGTGGAGGACGAAGGGCTTGGCAATGGGGCTAGTGATGTGGAGGATGTGGTTCCGCAAGAGGACATCCGGAGTCGGCTCATACGCGACTTCTTTGCTTAGTGGTGAGTACCAGTGTCTGTGTGTGCACGCATTGGTCCCCGTGTGGCATGTGTTGCGATGTGTGTGTCCATCTGCATGTATGCCACGTGAGTCAGAGGTGTGTGTGGATGTGTCACTCAAGTGATGGTGCCAGTGATGCGTGTATTTCCCCAGTCATAATTGTGACCTAGCATGTTGTCATCCTTACATGTGTCGAGTACATGCACATGCAAGTGGCTGTGCTTTTTGTGGCTGACTTCTTGTGTGTCTCTCATCCCCAGGTACTTGCGCATGCCGTCTGCTGGTTGCATTGTTGTGGCACTGCTATTCCTCATGGACACGTCATCATGTGCTGACTCAGCGTTACACGCACGGACAAGTTTGGAAGTCTCCTTAGGGTAAGGGATGCATCAGGGGTGTATTGGGTGTGGCAGTTGTTTACGATGTGTGCACACTGCCCCTGTCGATGTTTGGTTCCTCTGCAGACATGTCGCATCACCATGGGACACATGACATGTAGCTGGGTACACCTGAATAGATGGTCAGACTTGTTGACAGTCATCTGTGATGGGATAGTGGATTGTGATGATGGCATCAATGTGTGTAACACTGCCCTCGGACACATACGGTTTGCATTGGCTTGACATGGTGTGGGACTTCCACATCAGAGGATCAATGGTGTATGGCAGCCTCTCCGTGAGCAGCAGGGGGTGTTTAGCTGTTAGCCGACACTTGTGTGCCACTTCCATGGCTATCACGCATTTGTGCTGCAGAAGGGGGGTTCCAGTGTTGGACCCACATGTTACTCCACATGACCTGTTTATGTGTACTCCGAGTTGCCTCTGCATTCCGGAATACATGAATAATAAAGGTGTCCCTATGCCTTCGAGGTGCCTATTCTCAGTCAATGCTGGTGTGTTGCCACGGTGCATCTGGCATGTCTTGCATGGTTTTCCGTGATTGTGGCTATGTGTCTATGTGTCGAGTAGCAAGATGCAAGCTGTTTGTGTGGGATTAGACTGTGTATTGTGCATGATGTCCATGACTGTGTGGGTATTGTGACATGTGCCATCCCCATGCATCCAACGTTGGCCAGGCCACCATTCTCTGCATCCACCTGACTCAAGCTTGCAGGACATGGTTCTGCCACCTGTCCACACATACCTGGGTGCCCCCCAGGACACTCCACATGATCCCTGACCTCTGTGCATGGCTGTCACTGTACTCAATATGTCTGTCGGCACGGTTGTGCGGCCACCCCCTCAGCTGGTTGGGCCCATCACGGGTGTGTATGGTGCTCCATGTCTGTCTTGCCTAATACATTGTGACCCATGTGTGTCCTGTGCCAGACTCAGGCCCCAGGGTGTGGATGGTTGAAGTCAAATGAGAACTCAGGCATGGTTAGACTTTACAAGACACATGTAAGGTAATAATGCAAAATGTAGGCATAATCTCTTTATCGTGTAACTTTTTTTTTGGTTGGGGTACGTGGGGGGGGTATGACATGAGGGGCTTTCCGGGTGTGTGGAATCCAAAGTTCACTAGGGGAGTTGGTGTCCTTGCCATTGGAAATCCTCAGAGTCCATGCCACAGTCTTTGTCAACATTGGTCAGACAGTGACCAGCAAGTCCATGTGGCAGAGAATGTCTTTTGCTGCTGTGCTGCTGTTGGTCCAGTGGGCCAGGTGCCAGGCCAGGTGTCCTGGGAGATGGTGCTGTTGCGCTGACCCTCACGGTCTTTTCCGTGGACGACCCGCCCTCCTGCAGGGACCCTCAGAAGCAGGCCGTGACGATGTTTGGGATGCTCCGTCAGATGTCTCCTCCTCCTCCTGATCCCTCCCTGTGGGTGGTGATGTTCTACGCCTGGTGGCACAGGGAGGGTTGCCCATGTTCTCGGCTATCCGACGGAGTGAACGGTTAATTCCCGTGAGCACCGTCACGAGCTCAGCCTGTCTGTCCTCCATCCGCCCTTGGTGTCGCAGTAGACAGGCATGTTGCTCCGCATGTTGCTGGGCCTGCTGGGTCTTGATCTCATTGAGGATGGACACAACCTGGGCCATGCCCGTGGTGTCCTGCCGGTATGTCTCCAGGATGTTTCTGACATGTGAATATACCGGTTCCGCAGCCAACTGGTCAGGCTCGCGCCTCCGCCGTCCTCCACTCCCACCACCCCTGCCCACTTGCACCTGGCCTGCCCTTGTGGGCACGTCGGGTCTCCGGGACCCCTGAGGGGTGGCATTGGCATTGTCGCCTGCCTCCTCCTGGGTGCCCGGTACACCGTGTCCCTCCTGGCCAGCCTGGCTGCATTGTGGTGGTGGGGCAGGGATACTGGGTGTCTCCTGGGATGTGGCAGGAGTGGGGGTGGTGGTTGGCCCAGTTGTACCTGACGCAGGTGCTGCAGGTGGTTAGACACCAGAGGGGCCAGGTTGGTCGGGGTCGGGTTCGTCCACAGAGTGGTGAGAGTCGTCGCTGCCGGTGGGTCCGTCATCCCGCCGAGCCGGGTCCTGTGAGTCTTCCCCCCCAGTGTTGGGGGGTGATCCACGACGTTGACCTGTGTGTGAGAGAGACAATGTTAATTTTGTTCCATGCAACATCCATGTTTCATTCGTTTCTAAGTTGGCACATTTCCTCTGGGAATTTGGATATGTCTTGCATTCCACTCACAGTGCACTTGTGCATGGGTATGTCCCTTGGCCACAGCTTTTGCGACTTTACCTATGAGTGGCACAGTCTTACTTGCTGCGTCAATTGTGACTGCAGTCAGCAGTAGAGTGGGCAGGTGTGGCGAGCCATGCATTGGCGCCTTCCGTGTTGCACTGTACGTGGGCACATGGAGTTGTTCCACACACTTATATAATGCAGGTAGCTGGCTTTGTGCTCGTGCACAGGTTGAGACATGGCCCAGTGTTTTGGAGAAGAGAGGGGGATTCAGGCACTGGCCACCCTTGTCTACATGCACGCAGTCCACCTGCTGACGAGCAGACATTCCCACACCCCCCAAGGCTGAATTGGTCTCCCTGTGTGTCCCTTTCTCACTCCCTCTCTGTCCCCCTCTCCCTCCCTCTGTGTGTCACCCTCTGTCACCTCAGCCCAGCTTCCTAGGCACACACTTTTTGCAGTTCTTTGAATGGCCCTTGGCTTGTTGATGTGAGTTTGTTTCTGATCTCCAGGCACCCATTGGGTGTAGTGTCTGTGTCTGTGCTGCTGCTGTGGTGGTGTGTGCTGCCACTCTTTCACAGTGTTGGCTGTTCATTAGCTGCTGTCATGTGCAAAAACGTGCCGTCACCCCCATGTCTTAATGCAAGGTGTCCGCCATTTGCTGGCAAGTCTTTACTGTGTGGGGACACACTGTTTGTCTGCGTGTGACCTAGGTCATATGGGCAGAGGGCATTGTTGTCTGCTTCTGAGTTGCACTATGTGATTTTTGGGGCCCACACTCCCGCCATCCGGCTTACCGTGTCTTGTGTTGGTGTTTTCTGTGGCCTGTGACTTTGCATTGTCCAGCTGGGTGCATGGGGCATGGTGGCGCCAGTGGCATGTGCGTGTTCATGGAGTGTGGTTGAGTCATGCGATAGCTTGGGGTGGTTGCGTGCCTGATTGTGAGTTTGGTTGTGGATGACGTTCCCCCCATGTGAGGTGAGTCGTTTGTGTACTCACCCGGGTCTCGGAGTCCTTCTAATCCGTCCACTGACACCACCGGCAGTCTGGCCATCACCCTCTCCTCCCAGGGATGGTATTGTACGGGTCTGCGGGGCGGCCCTCCTCCAGTGACGTTGGCCTGGTTGTGGTCGTCGGTCATTTTGGCTCGGACCCTCCTCCGCAGATCGTACCACCTGGCTTGGCATTCATGCCTGGTCCTTCTGGTGGACGCAACAGCATTCACAGTATCGACAATCCTCTGCCACATGGCTGTTTTTTCGGACATGCAGGTCTGTCTGACCAATGTTCCAAAGAGGTGTGGCTCGACTCTGAGGATTTCGTCGACAAGGACCTCCAACTCTTGGCTAGTGAACTTTGGATTCTTGTTAGTGGGCATGGTGAGGGGTGTGGGTGTGGATGGTTGTGGGGGGTGTGGATGGTTGTGGGTGTGTGGGTGTGGTTGTGCAGGTGTGTGTGTGAATGTGATGAGGGGGTGTTTGTGAAGGTGGGTGTGTGAAGGTGTGCAAGTGTAAGGTGTAGTAAAGGTTCAAGTATGGTGCTGTAGGTTGTCTGTGGGGTCTGGCAGGAGTGAGTCTGTTGCAAAGGCTCATGGTTTGTATCTGTGGGCCCTTTTTATTGGTCCATTGGTGGGTGTGGCTGTGTTTGAACTTTGGGTGGGTGTGTTATAAGGAGTGGTTGTGTTTTGGGCCTCTGTTTGGGATTTTGGCAGTTGCAGGTCAGTGAATGTGTTGTTTTTGTGCGTGTTGGACATGTTTTGTGGCTTTGTGCCATTCGAATGGTGTATTCTTGTGTTGTTTTGCTTTGTCCTGGTTGTGTATGTGCGTTTTTAGCGTGTGTACGGTGTATACTTCGGGAATTTTGTTGTACAGTGCTGTCCTTGTGTCTGGCTTGGTACGACTCGTACATGCGCGATGTTGGGTGAAGGTGCTGGTGTTGGGGCCTGGGGTGCGCTCCGTACTTAGAATGTTGGGGTGGGGGTACGCTCCATACGTACGCGGGTGAGGGTACGGGTCGTACATACACGGTTGGGGTGGGGGTACGCTCCATACATACACGGGTGAGGGTACGGGTCGTACATACACGGTTGGGGTGGGGGTACGGGTCGTACATACATGGTTGGGGTGGGGGTACGGGTCGTACATACACAGTTGGGGTGGGGGTACGCTCCATGCATACGCGGGTGAGGGTACGGGTCGTACATACACGGTTGGGGTGGGGGTACGCTCCATACATACGCGGGTGAGGGTACGGGTCGTACATACACGGTTGGGGTGGGGGTACGCTCCATGCATACGCGGGTGAGGGTACCGGTCGTACATACACGGTTGGGGTGGGGGTACGCTCCATACATACGCGGGTGAGGGTACGGGTCATAGATACACGGTTGGGGTGGGGGTACGGGTCATACATACACAGTTGGGGTGGGGGTATGGGTCGTACATACACGGTTGGGGTGGGGGTACGGGTCGTACATACACGGGTGGGGGTACGCTCCATACCTACGCGGGTGAGGGTACGGGTCGTACATACACAGTTGGGGTGGGGGTACGGTCCGTACATACACGGGTGAGGGTACGGGTCGTACATACACTGTTGGGGTGGGGGTATGCTCCATACGTACGCGGGTGAGGGTATGGGTCGTACATACACTGTTGGGGTGGGGGTATGCTCCATACGTATGCAGGTAAGGGTACGGGTCGTCCATACATGGTTGGGGTGGGGGTACGGTCCGTACATATGCGGGAGAGGGTACGGGTCGTACATACACTGTTGGGGTGGGGGTACGCTCCATGCATACGCGGGTGAGGGTACGGGTCGTACATACATGGTTGGGGTAGGGGGTACGCTCCATGCATACGCGGGTGAGGGTACGGGTCGTACATACACTGTTGGGGTGGGGGTATGCTCCATACATTCACGGGCGGGGGTACGTCTCGTACATACACGGGTGTACATACACGGGTGGGGATTCGACTCGTACATAGGAGGCTGGGGGGAGTGTTGGGCACGTATGCGGGCACATGTCTCCATGGTTGCTATGGGAGTTCGGTGCGGACGGTGTTTTTTCCATACGGTTGTAACATCGGACGCACGGGATGGATCGTACTTGCGCGGTCGGACTTCAATTTTCACATTTGTACGGTAAATCGTCCGGGGACGTGTCGGACACATTTTCCGACCCGAGGACGTGTGGGGAATTATTCCCAATGCGATTTGTATGGACTTTTTCCCATGCGAATCGTACTTGGCAGTTTGTACGGCACTTGTACGATTCGTACGGTAAAAAGACCCGATACGAGTCGTACGGGGAAATTTTTTACCGGATCGTAATCGGCACCCAAGTCTAGAAAAGCTGCTTCATAGTAAGTTCTCAAATGAGGCAAAGCTAACCCCCCTTGTGCAATGGGTAATGGGACCACTGTCAACTTTACTCTTGGTACTTTCTTTTCCCAGACAAATTCTCTAAATAAGGTTTCTAATTCACTAAAAAAAGACATATTTATTTTGATTGGGACATTAGAAAAGAAAAATATTAATAACGGAAGTCTAGACATTTTAATTAAAGAAACTCTACCCACTATCGATAAGGGGAGTATCAACCATTGTTCCAAAAGTTTCTTAATTTTCTCCCTCATTCTTAAATAATTCAGTCTATATAGCTGTTGGTACTGGTTAGACACATATATCCCAAGATATCTGATGGGATCAAGGTTAGTTGCTTGCCTTCTTAAACAAGTTGGAAAAGAATTTACATTTGTATTAAGAGCGAGGACTTCGGTTTTATCTGCATTTATTTTATAGCCGCCAATTAACTCAAAGTTCTTAAATTCGCCTAAAACAATTTCAAGGTTGTCTTTATCCGAAGACAAATATAAAATTATGTCGTCAGCGAAAAGTTTCAGCTTAGGCATGCCACAAATAGGTGTTTGAATGGCAGGATTGTTTGTATTTTAATTGCAAGAGGCTCTATAAAAAAGGTAAAAAGCAAGGGCGACAGCGGACAACCCTGCCTGGTCCCGCGTTTTATTTTTATAGTCCCTGCTTGTTTCGAGTTTACAATTACCTGGGCCGTGGCCCCCTGATAAATATTGCGGTGCATATTAACAACCTGGGCTGGGAAGCCAAACCGTCCAAGGGCAAAAAACAAAGTACTCCAATTCACTAAGTCGAAAGCCTTCTCCGCGTCGACCAAAACAATACTTTCCGGGATAAAATTTGTATTAAAATAGTCCAAGGCATGTACCAAAACTGTGTGTTTGCCGTCATAGATCTACCCCCAATAAAACCAGTCTGATCACTATGAATTGTCTCTTGAGCGGCAAACAAAAAGCGCCCAGCCCACACTTTCATTAGAATCTTATAATCTGAATTTAAAAGACTGATGGGCCTGTAGGAATTAACATCAGCTGGATTTTTATCTTTTTTAACGAAGGATACAATTATTGATTGTTTAAAACATGTGGGAACCATGCCTCCCTTTTTTTATATAATTAAATAATATCCTATTATCGTTGGCCCACTCTACAATTTTGCTCAGTATTTGGTGGCAAAATCATTTTTGAAGATTAGACTAATGGGCCTGTAATTATATTTTGATACGATCTCAGCATCAAACCAAGACTTTGGCAGGTCAGCTCCCTTCAAAATAGAATTAGTAAGCCCATTAAGACATGGGCCCCAGATTTGAGGCTCTGAAACATAAAGGTCTCCTGGGATTATATCAGGCCCTGTTGCCTTTCCACACATGATTCCCCACCTTGTTATGCCCATCAGGAGGGGCTGAATAAAAAGTTTCAAGGTGGTCAAACCAAACCTGAGGTTGAATATGGAAGTCGACCTTACATCTAGAATGGTGACTTCCATCGGCTACTATATGCCAAAATGATTTATTGGTCCTTGCGTTGGCTGCTTTAGCCAGATTGCACCAAACCTCATTTTCCCAATCAGCCCTAGCTCTAAATGGAGTTCACTCATAGTTCATCCTAGCCATTTGTATTCCCTCACGCTCCTTGTACTTTATAGTGGTTATGAGGGCTGCCTTTGCTTATTGGCACATTTTATTGAACCAGGACCGTTTCTTTTCCAGTTTGGATACAGATTTGCATTCACTAGAAAAAAATATTTTAAAGAAACAAAAGTGTCCTCATGGGCCTTCAAGATTCCTATAGTGCCCTAACATATGTCTTCCCCTGCCGCCATTTGCTTCAAGTTATCCGCCACTTTATTCTATATTTTGGATAGTAAGAGCAGTTGAGCTTGTATATAAAATCATATTAAGGCCTGCTTATTATTAGACAATCTCAGTTCTTCAGAATACTCAAGGGATGGATCAACTCAAATGGGTGACAAGTACCCATTCATTGTCAAGAGGAGTGCATTATGGTCACTCTTGGCCCTTTCAAGGATAGCCATATCTTTCATAGGTGCCCAAAGTTGGATTTCTAACAAAATATGATCTATCTGACTTGACTGGGTTAATGTTTTAAAGGATAGCTTTAAATCTAACGGAGACCAGCAGTTGCACGCTCTTAACCCAAAGTTTACAATCGTACCCAATATTTGGACAGCAAGGGCTGTCCATCTTTTTACCTGTAGGAGGTCCCATTGTGAAATTTCCCAATCGGAGTCTTATTCCTCTGTGATATCAGATTCTGAGGGATCGAAGGGTTCAAAAGTGGCATTAAAATCACCTGCAACAATAATTGGATCCTAATCATGCGTGCTTTTTACATTTAACTCTAGCAGGGATATTGTTTATGAGCTCATGTTCCGACCTTCATTCCTGTTTTAAATGTTGTAGATGTATAACTGCAGTTGGGCAAATTTATTCCTAAGCCCGAAATAGCATGAGAGTTTATAGGCAGTCTCTTAATTGTACAATCGAATGACGTTTTTACCCAGATCACTAAACCACCAGAAGGACACCCTCTACCCTGGGAAACAGTTTCGATAAAAAGAATTGTGATACCCGACCTATGTACAGGACCCATACCCCAAGTTTCTTGAAATAGACATAAATTGAAAGGGTCAATAAAAGTCCATCAACTTGCGTTGTACCCTTTAGATTTCAAGCCACCCGTATTCATGAAAGTACCTCCCCACCAGCATGGTGTTTATTTCTAAGCTCCGGGGGACTGCAATGATCTTTTTGCATAGACAGTCAGTCCACCCTCTCTAATGCAGTTGTTGGTTCTTCTGCTAATTTCGAGCAGGTACCACTATCAGTCATTGGTTTACTTTCTTCTAATAATCGGAGCTTGTAATTTAAGCTAGTTTGCAATGGTACTGGAGATGTGGACGGAATCTCCAAGGCTATCAGGCCATCAACCAAGTCTTGCGATGCAAGTATTAACTCAATAAAATCGTATGCCCCCCAGATACTGGAATGGCGCACAGTTCTCAAAATGTCCGAGTAGATCACCGATTTCCATTTCTGCGTATTCCATTTCCAATAAATTGCTTTGTTTTTCAAGGACATGCATTCTTCCCTTAAAACCCAGGGACGTTTAGCCACATTGTGCATGTAAATCAATCAATCAATCAAAGATTTGTTACTCACAACTACTCACCCAGAGGTTCTCAAGACACTGTGGAGCGGGGGTGCAGCTCTTTTGCACTTAGGGAGTACTATCGAGAGGCCAAGTAGGTCCTGAGGTCTTCCAGGGCCCACCAGGGTTCGTGCAGTTGCAGGACGCTCATGGTGATACAGCAAAGAGCCAGGTCTTGAGGTACTTCAGGAACTTGGAGAGAGTTGGTGTCTGGCGGAGGTGGAGAGGGAGGGTGTTCCATGCCTTGGCCGCGAGGAGGGACCCCTTTTGGAACATTCTGTTATTCTCTGGTATTAGTAACTGATCCATCCCACCTGAATGAGAAAATTCACAAGATTGTCTTTTAATGTATTTTTACATGGAGGCTTGCTGCCTAGCTACTGCAGGAATAGGAAAACCTTTTTGCCATCCCTCGTTTCCAGTCATGCCGGCCTCTCAATGCATCCAAAGGGAACTGTTTTCAACTCATCCATTCTATTTGTAATACTAAATTCTTCCCTCTTATTTAATGTGGCCTGGCTTGGTTCCCCTGTGCCATAAGAGTGTCTCAGCATGTCTCTCTTTCCAGGGTGTTGGGCAACTGTTATCGTCATTTACGCCAGTTCCCGCAAATCTTTTAGTTTGAGTTGAGGCATCTGAGTAGGCTGAAATTTAGGAATAAGTACCATTAGTAACACTCTTAATTCTAAAATCTCTGCTTTAAGCATTTCAACGATTTGGAGAACATCATGGATTATAGGGGCTCGGGGTGCATTGGAAGAAAAGTTAGCACCCACATCCATTTAACCATTTGAATTACCTCTCAGTAAGGAATCATGATCAGCAGTTCTTAAGACCATTGCTTTTTTGGGCCGGGTCTCGCCGGTGCTGAGCACCAGCAGGCTTTTAAAAGGGGCCTTGAAACGGGTCTCTATCAGGCTCTGTTTTGTGCCCTGGCACAGGCAGTCCGTTTTTTATCGGACTGCAGTGACAGCAGGCACATTGATGTGCTGTGATCACACTGCTTGCAAGTGGAGGAGTTACGGCATAATGTCATGTCAGGTGAGCGTTGTTGGGGAAGGGAATTCCTTTAAAGAGAGTCAATTTCTCTCTGGATTTCCCTTCTCTTTCTGAAACTCAGGAGCAACAACATTGTTGTGGTGTCACCAGGGCTTTAAGTGGAAGCTTTAATAATATATACAACAAGCCATAGTTGCTGCTTATTTATCTTATGCAACTAACAACCATTGAAAAAGCCAATAGTCCTGACTTGTTGTATGTATAAAGTTACTTTTTGTATCATATATCTGGATGAAATGACAGAAACATTAAAATACCAGTCGAGCGGCACACTATGCTAAGCACAGATTTTTAGCTTCTGTGTTTTAAGCCACAACCTTAATTATATTGTCCACGCCCCTTTGATATGAGACCCCCCCAAGTTGTTTCATCCCACTTAAAGCCCTGCTCAAGACCGAGAAGCTGTTTTCACAGGTACAGTTGTTTCATACAGAGCAGGGTGGCTATGGGATCCTGCACTGCTGCTGATTGGGGGATCTTAGAAATAATGGACCTGGCTGTATTAGGAAAATGATTGGCCAGGAAGCTTGATGCCTCACGTGGTTTCCTTTTAGCAAATCGTTTGCCTATAGGCTTATTTCTGGAAGAAGGAGCCGTGCTCCCACCAGCATTTAGAATTGTCTCCACTCCCTCAATTAGATCATTAATCTCTCATAATATACAATTCTTTGTCTATGGCATTGTCACATTTTTTGGCTGCACTGGTCCTGAGGAGAATCCGATGCCTTCCTTCCGCCCATAGTACAAGTGGTGCAGAATTTATACAAGGAGGATACTTAATGCCAAACCAATTATTCAATTTTTGTTATGCTTCCTATTTGAAAAGCACAATCTATTTCAATGGCATAGGCCACCCTTTACAGATGGTATGGCGGGAGAAGAAGATATTAAAGTGCTCCCTCATTGTTTGCGCCCAGTCACACAGGTCAGAGGGATGGCCAGGCCCACCCTCTTCCGGCTGGTAAAGGGTGGAGATGACCCGTCCATGACCCGGACTTTGCCTGGCACGGTCTGTGCACATCCCCTGCAGCGGGGTAAGCTCTCTAGAGTCTGGTGCTCTTGGGGGCTGCCTCCTCGTCCCCCTTTCTTACTGTGGTGGCAGCAGGGATTTGTAGACCTCTTCCAGCAGTTTTTGTGTCCCACGCAGCTGGGGACCCTCTCGCACTTTATACCGCTTGGTGCACATGAGGCCTGCCTCCTTCACTCTCTCTTTACTGTGGTGGCTGCTTGAATTTGTAGTCACCTTTCAGCTGTTTTTGCATCCTGCACAGTTGGGGAACATCTTGCGCTTTATAGCGCATGGTGTACGTGGGGCCTACATTCCCCACCCCCTCCTTACGGTGTTGGCTGCTGGGATTTATTGTCCCCTTGCAAAAGTTTTTACATCCCGCGCAGCGAGGGAACCTCTAGTGCTTTAAACCGCAGGGTGCACGCGAGCCTGCCTCCTCCACCCCCTCCTTACTGTGGTGGCCGCTTGGATTTGTAGTCGCCGTCCTGCAGTTTTTGCATCCTGCACAGCAGGAGAACCTCTTGCCTTCATAGTGCCTGGTGCATGTGTGGTCTGCCTCCTCCACCCCATATGTGTTTTTCAATAACACGTTTTTGGTAAGTTTGTTGAACGGCCATCACGACTGTGTAGAGGCCATCCATCAAGTATTTTCTACCTTGACAGGAACCGCCATGATGGTGGTTTCTTTCAAGGTAACATAGATCACTGCTGGACCGGGGGTGTTCTCTCTATTGGCAACTGTAGCCGTTCTTTGATCATCTCAGCATCAGTTTGGAGGTATAAATGCACATTTGGCGCCATACAAAAGAGGCAACAGTCTTTATAAAGGCACTGAAGTGGCTTATCATCAGGTAGAGTGCATTCTAATGAGACTATTACTTTCCAAATCGCTGATGACTGAAGACAGATTAAAAACCCCCGAGATCTATAAACAGTACACACGCCCCATGTCTTTAAATTACTAAATTTATACTTAGAAAGTCTTTGAAAGCGCCCAAAGTTTTAAACGCACAATACATGTTAGAGGGCAGTGTAGCACAAATTACCTTCCATAATGACTCGGTGAAGAAAAAGGTGGCTCTGTTCAGAGCTGTCGAGCGAAGTGAAACATTCTGTCCCTAGAGCGAAATTTAATTAGTACCTGTAATCTTGTGGTGTTACAAGATTAATTGACAGTCAGCATATACTGAAGATGTCATGGAACAAGAAGTCAGGTGATTTAAAGTCACCACTGCACAGTTCTCTGCCTGTGCAACCAGAGTGCAATATCAGAAAGACACAAAAATATCAAGAAATGTTGGGATAGAATTTTTAGGAGGAAGCTAATCCCAATGTATAAAAAGTGAATTCTCTGTCAAGACGACACATGATGCTGCTGAAGGCTGATCCTAGATCGACAATGCATCATCTACAGTTTTTACATCATTGCTCAAATTTTTTTTTTTAAGGGAACCAATAATGCATAATTATCAAAGTTATCAAAGCTCCAGTGGATGGCTGTTCTGTGGGTGGCAGGGGAGGCGCATGCGCCGCACTGTTCAGCCTGATGCGCAGCTCCCTTCCAAAATGCAGAGCCATAGCATCCTGCTTACCTCATGCTCCGCCCCCTTTCTTACACAATGTAGAGGAGCACAGGGCAACAGTGTGGGGAGGCAGATGCGCCCTGCTGCTGATAAATCTTAGCAGGTGGTGTACTGTGGGGGTGTGGACTTGTAGAGGCAGCCCATGTGCTTGGAGTATGAAGACATGAGGCAGCTACAGAGATTTCTACCTCTTTGGCCACCAAAGCTGTCCACGTGATCTGATATGCCTCTCCACGAGGAAACCCACAGAGGCAAATCAAAAAGTTATTCAGGGACTGGGTGTGAGCGTTGGACCACCAGGGGTGAAGAGGGTAGGGTTCGGACACACGTCGAATGCATTAGGTGAGTCAACGTAGCTGGCGGCCTTACACACTGGGCAACCCAGCTGAGTGCCTACAAAGCAGTGAGAGCTGTGGGTAGGAGTTGGAGGCAGTCGGCTGTGAGTGGTGGCAGGATTCAGCAAGCAAGTCGTATATGCAATGCAAGACTTGGTCAATAGCGAAGAGGGAGACTGAGATCAAGAAAATCAGTAACATTTCCCTAATAATTTGCAGTACAGTGGTGAGTATAAAAGGGGCAAAAAGGTATAATAACTTGAGTTTTAGATTAGAAATCTGCCATTCGCTTCCTCAGTCAGGAGTGTTAGTATGCATAGGGCAAGAGCAAAGCATCTAACACTAGACTACCAGCTTGGGTAGTAACGCAGATGAAGGTCTGGGGGCTGTTGTGTTGCCTGGACTGGGGGCACGGCAGGGGTAGGTTGTGATGATTGTGTACGAATGTCTCAAGAAATCAATACCTAGGCGCGTGGAGGCAAACCGTGGAATATGCCATTTGCTGAAGGGGACTTTCTATTGGTATGGGGATGGTAATGGTGGGGGACTGGGAAGCACAATAGGATATCTTGTGGGCAGCCACTCTGGCCAGGGAATGATTGGCAGATTGATTGGGATTATTTTGTTTCACTCTGCAGGTACTGAGTTTGAGGTAGAGAAGGGCAAGTGAGTCATGAAAGGAAATGAGAGTGGATAGAAATCCCTCAGTAGTGAGGACGGAACAATGATTAGTGAATATTGTGTCAATGATAGAAAGGTGGAAAAACAGGAGTAGGAAAATGAATGTGAGACTGGCTCAGATTGTGGATGCTAGGGAGGGAGCAAGAGGGGAAGGAGAAGGAGGGAGAGAGAGATGATGCTACGAGGAGGAACATACCTTGAATGGCAGAAAGGGCCGAGTTGTGGAGGGACTTAAGCAGGTAAAAGAGTGAGAGAAGGGAGCTGGGAAGCAGATGAAGTGTTGAGCAAACCTAACCAGAGGAATGGGGACACTGGAGGTGGATGGGAAGAGCTAGGGCACAAAGAGTTAAGGCAGGGGGCAAGGTTGATGAGACAGAGTGAGTCCCAGTCCGCGCCAGCACACAGGAGAGGAAGTCTCGAGCCCAGTAAGGTGGCACCACCTGTGGAGTGGTGGAGTTTAGGAAGAGGTGCAGGTTTGATTAAGGAAGAATAGCATTTTAAGACTTTTCTCAAATGAAAAAGGGAAGAACGAGGATTTAGGAAAATGAAGGTGTGTCCTCTAGTTGCAGGGGCAAAGACTACACGGACAGAAGTTACGGTATAACTAGAGAAGCAAGGAGGCAGAGCAGGAGTAGAGAGAAGTAAGAAAAGGATAATGCAGCAGGAGAGGGTGACACACAAAAAAAGAAAAGGGTAGGCCAGACCATCAACTCTGAGAAAGCAGGAAATGAAAAGGCACAGAGTGCAACAGGTGGGCATGGGGAACAGCCATTACAACGCGGTTTTTACCACGCACAGCTTTTACATCGCATGCGTTACAACTCATGCGATATTACAACGCCATGCCGTTACACGCAAGTCTTTACATCGACTTGCGCTAGATGGCGTGCTAACATTACAAATAGTGTAGTTTACTATCCCAACACCTTCCCTACTGTTAAGTGGACTGGAGTTGGAATAGTAAATTACACTTTTATAATGTTAGCACGCCATCTAGCGCAAGTCGATGTAAAGACTTGCGTTGTAATGGCATAGCGTTGTAACATCGCATGCGTTGTAACGCATGCGATGTAACTGCACGCGTTGTAATAACACGCGTTGTAATGTCATACATCCGGTGGGCATGATACAAGTAGGTTGTGATGGAGCAGTAAACAGCAACACGAGATGAAGGAGGCAGAGAAGGAGGAAAGGCTGCAAGGAGACAGTAAAGTGTTTCACAGGGCAGGAGGAGCAGGGAATGAGGTGCGTTGGCATGTTAACATGCTGAAAAGACATAGATGGCTAATATTCTCATGAGCTAAGGAGGAAGATGGGAAACGTGTGACGTGTGACAAACCTTAAGAGCAACGTGGTGGGGCAAAAACACATGAAAATGTCTGCTTTGCTGCCCACTAGTGGATACGAGTGCAGCCTAATTTGGGGACAGCTGGTTCGACTCATTGACATCGTCTCTGACTAAGAATGACCCATAGGACTTTCCTAAACTGAAGCTTGGAATTTGCTTTAGCAAAAGGGGCAGAAGGCAGATGGGTGGTCTGCTTGACATAAGCCAGTTTCAGCCTTTGTCAATAGCCCTTTTCAAGGTGGGCCATGGTACAAAGACAATGTAGATTCCTACAAAGAAAAGGGTTTGCTGGAAACCTAACTCTATCCAATACCTCTTGGTGCAGACTTGCACTTTTAGAAACTATTGCGCATGTGAAGGGGACACACCCATTTAGCAGATGTTTTAATAAACGGATGGACAATGATAGAATAACTGGCGATGACAGACAAAGGGTTAAAAAACACAAAAGGAATAAATACGCGTGTGGCCAGTAAATAAGACTGTGAACCAGGAGTAGATGGCACCATAGTGAGTCATAGGGTGTTAGCAGTTTACTCCCCACCCCAGTGTGTTTTTACAGACAGTCTTGCGTGGTTTTGAAGACAGAGAAGTAGCAGAGCTGTTGTTAGACCCGCACTCCCGATATCATGGAAGCCTGGGAGAGACCTGGGTATTCAGGAGAAAGACCGAGAAGGGGAGAGGGCTGGTAGGGTGGCGAGACAGTTCTAGGCAGCACCTTTAAAGGAGTTCAATGTTTCCCCACTGGGATGAAAAGGAGAAGCAGAAGAGTTCAAGATAAAAACCAACCTCCCTCCCTCTCAACCAGAAAGGAATTCAGTCAATGAGAGGATTGCAAAGAGGCACACACGCTTCGAGGAAGCACTGACAACTGTGAAGCTAAACTTCAAAAGGAGCTTTTTGGCAAAAGACAGAAAGAAAATCCCCCCTCGTATTGCTCCCACTCCACCCAAATAATTAGCACCTTCTAGGGTTTGCCACAAAGGGCTAGTTTTACTTTCATAAATGCTTGCCTTTTGGCTATGCAGCATCCTGTGGTGTGCATTCAGCTCTATTTTGTGGGAGGGAGGAGCACCAAATGTCATGTGGTGATTTAGAAAGAGTTCCTGGAGGACTTTAATGGAGTATCTATGTGGCGAGCTTGGGGGCATATTATCAAGCCAGGCGATACAATTAGCGCCGCTTTAGCGGCAGAAAACTGCCGCTAAAATGGCGATATTGAGCTTGATAATATGCTCTATGGAATTCCATTGGATGCCCATGTTAGATGTGAAGGACATCTAACATGGGCTTCAATTGGAATTCCATAGAGCATATTATCAAGCCCATTATCGCCGTTTTAGCGGCAGTTTTCTGCCACTAAAGCAGCGATATTTTATCTCCGGTCTTGATAATATGCACCTTGATTTTTTAATAGAATTGGCTAGGAGCATAGGTTCCAGGTAAATGCTATGGAATAGACAATGCCCCTTTAAATGGAAAGACTGGTGGAGGGGAGGCCTATTAATTAAGAACTTCACTTCCTGTATCTTCTTCTCTTTGTGGTGTTGGTGGAATGCGAAGGGCAACAGCAGGGTAACAATATCATTTTGTGGACAGCAGTCTGTCAGGATTGTGTGTTCTGAGAAAGCATATTGGCACTTGCCAAGAAATTCTGAGGCTGCAGAGGGCTTTGAAGATGAACATTCTTTTCGGGGATAAGTCCTCCAGGGCTGTGACATGAGATTGCTCCTGCATTGTCTCTAATTAAGTTGGACCCACGCAGGAGGCTGATATAGGAGGCCAAGGAAAACAATCTGCAATTTCTGCAAGAACATTGGCGTTTTGCCCACCAGATTGAATGGTCTGGAACTGTAATTTATTTCACCTTAGATGTTCTTTAAGTAAGAGATGGCAATGGATAGCCAGAGATACTGGCATAGAGTGGAAGGCTGTTAGATTCATTGGTCATCACTGGAGAGAGTGGCCGCCTTTTGGATTGGCAAAGCAAGGCCATGATGCAGTGACCATTGTACCCAAAGTGAGGGGAAGCAGCACAGTGGATTGAAAATTGAAAAGTGTGAGGGTGGTTTGAAGGGGATGCCACAAAACACCCTACTCCTGGACATGGGAAGAATCAGAAAAAGGACTGCTGTGGTGTCTGAAGACCCTGAAGGAAGACTACCCTGATTCGCTTGAACCCGAACCCCAGAAGTGTCTCCAAGGGTCAATTGGCTAACCTACTGTTTGAGCTACAGGACAATAAAAGCTTCCAAAGTCCTTTCTTGCAACTTGCCAGATAACCAGTTCCAGATTTACCCTAGGCTTGCATTGGGTTTGTGTCACCCAGGGCGGCACAAGCGCTTAAGTCAGATTTACTCTGTCACGTATAGCCACCTTGCCTTGTGTCACTCTGCGCTGGGAAGGTGTTCCATGGGTTTAGCGTGGATGTTCCCATCCATCCATCCATTTATCCATGGTTTTTAGTGCATTCTCAGATTTACTAACAGTAGTAAACATGGTAAAGCACAAACTGCCATGCCTTCCCAGGTGAGGTGTAAGAAGGGGAAATATGTTTACCATGGCCCTGCATTGGTGCATGGACTGTGAAATATGCAAGTAAATATGATGCTTTCCAGGGGGCGCTAGAGAGCCCAGCCACAAGATTCCTGCATTGGTGCATGGACTGTGAAATATGCAAGTAAATATGGTGCTTTCCAGGGGGCGCTAGAGAGCCCAGCCACAAGATGGCTGCCACACTGTGAGGCTCTGCCGGCTAGAGTAAACAATACGGTTTTTATCTGATATAACGGGGGCATCAGGGCTTCCCAGACTGGGATTGTGCACCTTGGACCCTTTTTTGCTTCCCTGATCTAGGGGGAGTACACAGAAACTCACCTGCTGGCATTGGAGGCCTCCACCCAAGGCTGCGTTACTGCAGAGGACTTTGTGGCATTGCCGGGAGTGCTGCTAGACCGTACTGCCTGCGGCTTGGCTTGCTCTGCCTCGATCCTCCATGGAACTTGAGAGGGCAAGACCACGAGAGCCCCTTCATAGAGTGAAATTCGGAGGGTGAGTGGGCATGAAGCAAAGCGCAGGCCAGCGGCTCTGGCCACGGCTTTGGGAGACCTGCTCAGGCTGAGAGGAAGGCTAGGAGTTGCTCCCGAGCGTAACTGAGGAGAGGTCCGATCTCTGGGGGAACCTCCCAGTTGATGGGGCTGTGAAGTAAACCGGGACCAGCGCGGAGTGGAGAATGCCATATTTCACTTCTATGTGGCATGCATTGGCTGTCTTGTACTCCGGTGACTGCCTGAGCGTTGTAAGGTGCTGCTGAGAGACTCTTTAGTGCCGCCCCGTCCTGGTCTTCTTAGCACTGTTGGCAATGTGCCCCCCCCCACGAGGTGCCGGGCAGTGGCTCTTGAATTTTGCAACTGGCTGACATTGAGACTCTAGGATGTGCGTTGGATCAATCAATCAGTAGGTCATTGTAGAGTGTGGCCTGTCACCCCTGGGGGTCTTCAGGTGCTGGGTTTCTATGGGGCTCTGTCGAAGAGTAAACTCTTAACCCTTTTCCTGAAGTTTTCAAGCAATGGGGACGTGCTGACGGGCCTAGATAAAAGACCTAGCAGATGACTGGAAATACTGCAGTGTGCATAGGCCTGTTCTTGCCCCCCCGAGGCCCCAACGAGATGTGGAGCCTGGTGACTGGGGACTCAGCTACTCTTATGGGCCCATTGGCTGCAGAGTGGATCACTACATGCACTGATGGCCTACCTGGATAGTATTCACACTTTCCAGGGTCGGTGGCAATCTTCTAATGTCATTGGGAGTGTACCAGTACCTGACTGTTTGCACTGCTAAAGCTTGAAGTTCCGAGTTGAATGAACAATTGGGAAAGCTGATGCAAAACAAACTAAACTCTCATTTGAAAGCAGTAGACAGACCAGCACGAAGGACATCCTGGCCGAAGACCCCTTGCCTGGCAGGAGTAGCGAGGTTGGCCTTCCCCCAGAGATGGATATTTGCTCCATGATCCTAGACTTGAAACAGAGCCTAAATGCCAAAGATGCTAAAATGGACCTCTTTGTGGACAGGTGTGACTACCTAAAAGAAAACGTAGACAAGCATGACCTCGTACCTCGGATGTTGAAGATGGGCACTCAGCAGACTGAAAGGTCTTGTGCATGGAAAAGGTGCTAGAAGTTATCCACAATAAGAATCAGGATTTGGAGGCCTGCTTGAGACGAAACAACCTTAGAATCCTTGGTGTATATGTGTCAATAGCAATAGGCAGAATGGAGGACTGTGCAGAAGAGATGCATTGATTGCTCCCAGCACAGGTATTCTTCCCTCTGTTTCAGTGGAGCAAGCCCACAGGTCCCTTGGGCAGTGGCCCACACTGGGATCCCCAGCCACGGTAATAATTGCTCACCTACTGAACTACAGAGACCACAATGTGGCATTGCACTTGGTGAGGGAGCAATGTCCACTTCAGTACCAAGGGGATGAGGCGTCCATCTTCCCGGACTTCACATTGGTGGTGCAGACCATCAGGAGAGATTTTTCCCCAGTCTTTAGCGCACAGACACCAAGTATTCCCTGCTATACCCCGCTGAGCTGTGGATAGTACACCTAGGGAAGACTAACTACTTCACTGACCCCAAGACTGCAGCAAAGTTGCTATGTCTAATCTGGTGAAGACAGGGTGTTTGTTACGGCTGCCTGCACGGGGGGGCTCAGGACCCCTCAGCGACACAGATCAGCCTTAAGACTCCTCTGTTTATGGCTGCTCTTCAGACATGGGGGTGACTGTTTGGCTCCCGATATGGTATTTCCCCCTAATGTCAGATGTACTATTGACCACAGTCTGATCTTGATAGAATGCATGCCCTGGCCAGTTGATTCTGATAAGAGAGAGCCACCCAGGGCACTTGATGATTCAGTCAACTATGCCCAAACTGTGATGGCGGAGCTGCCAGCTGAAATAAACATCTGATAGTCCTTATGTAGATGCTCAGTGAGCCTGGACTCCCATGACACGGGCCGTTGCAGCCACCTTGCTATGTTCTAGCTGGGCGTGAGCCAGACCTCTAGATCATCCTCGCAGGATGAGTCCCTGGAGATATCTCTTACTTTGTTTTTAGGTGTTGCAAGGAGAGTGGGTTGGTGGAATTTGCCCAGGTTGAGGGGCCAAAGTGGGAGTTGTGTGGAATGTATGTTTGATGCTGTTGTTTATAGCTTGGGCTGCCTAATGTTGGCCCTTCCCTTTCCCTTAAAACCATTTAGCATGCAGATGCATGCATATAGGACTGGCGTTTGGTCATTAGGCAGCATAGACCCCACACCAATTCCTCATCATCCATGCAGTCAGTTAAGGTCCATATATCTGCCTCCTGCAGGAGCTACATCTTACTGAGAGCACCAAGGTGCGGCTACGGGCATGAGGGGTGACTGAAAGACATGCAGCGTATTACTCAAACTATGCCTGTAGAGTGGCTATACTTATTCCCAAGGACCTGCCTTGGTGCACGTGTCATGTGGTACTGGACCCACAAGGACGCTATGTTTTGCTTTCTGGAATATTGCAAGGCCACCCAATCAATCTTATTGCAGTGTATGAGCCCAATGTTGATTACCCCTAGTTTTTGTAGAGGTATGGTGAATGGGGAGCTCCCTAAGCTCTGAACTGATTCTGTGGGGAGCAGATTTTAATGTTGTTTTAGACACGGTGGCAGATAGATCAAGTGATTCCAGACACCCACAGGCAGCGGCTCAGCTGCTACTGCTTATGGATGACTTAAATGAAGGTATGTGCATATCGGAAGTGCACACCACGTGGTAGGCATCAACAATTGGTTGGCATCGTGTAATGGACCAAGCGGGTTTCCCACGTGCCTCATCTGCTGTCTGATCACGCTTCAGTTCTGCTTAAACTAGACCTCCCATATAATTTATCACACGCATTCACCTGGAGGCTGCCACCCTAAGCCCTGAATGACCAAATTGTTCCGGGAGGAAATTAGGGGAGCAATAGCGGAATATTTTGAGCGACATGATAAATCTAAGATGGCGCACTCCTCCCTCTGGGAGGCTTTTAAGGTTTTGATAAGGGGCACATGCATTGAGAAGTAGGCTGGGATGCTGCAAGCATTGTGCGGCAAACTAGCATGATTTGAGAAAGCAGTCAGAGAGCTAGGACTCCGGTGTTTCATAGACTGTAGTGCTGCAGTGCTGGCATCCATCAAGGGCAAACTGGTGGAATACAAGGAGGCTACACAGAAGGAAATGCATTACTTTAGCATGGATGCCTGTGCATGGTGATATGGGGAGGGGGACAGAGGAAGTCAAGACCTCGGCCCACATGCTTCACAAACCCTGGACGAGTGACTACATAGAATTGCTAGATGAACATTCGCATGAGCACATCGGGTCTGAGGCTGTCCAGGGAGTGATGATTGACTTCTACTTTTTACTATATCAAACAAAGACTAGTAATCTACCCCCAGACCTCACCACATATTGGTCACACGAGACATCTCAATGAACTATTTTCAGTAATTTATGCAATCCGGGTTAATAATGCAATGCCTGGTGTGGATGGCCTCACGGTTGCATTTTATAAAGAATATGCCCAATTACTGGCCCCACACCTCCTTGCCATGAAAAAGGAGTCATTGTCTGCCAACTCCCCAACCCATCCTTAAGAGAGATGCTGTTTGTGATGATCCTCAAACCTGGTAATAATCCATAGTTATGTGAATCATACCTATCCCTATCCTGGATCAATCTGGACTGTAAAATCCTGGCTAAACTGATCGCTTCTTGACTACTCCCAGTACTGCTGACTATAGTACACCCATACCAGTCAGGTTTTCTTCCCAGGCAGACCAACATTGCACAATCTGCGCACCTTCTTGATTGTTCTCCACACCATCAAGCTGACCCTGAGCACAGCAGCGGTGTTGCTGGATGCCAAAGGGACATTTGATTCGCTCGAGTGTCCATACTTCCGCGCCCTGCTATTGCGACTTTGAATGAGTTCTCGATTTACACGATTGATTGGGCTCTTGTATGGTTAACCAGTGGCTAGGCTGCAGGTCAATAGGAGGATCACACCCCACCTTTCGGTGACAAAGGGAAACTGGCAGGGCTACCGTCTGTCCCCAATATTGTTTGCTATGGCTATAGAGCTTCTTGCTGCAACAGCAACATGCAAACTGAGGCCTAGCATTCACACCTCGTAGGATTGTAGTGCCAATGTATGCTGATGATGTCACCCTGTATGTCAGAAATCCACAGATCAACTTTAACCCATTAATTATGGAATTTACGAGATTTGATGGTCTGTCAGGGGTCACCATCAACTGGGCGAAGTCTGTCCTGTTTCTGTTGACAAACACGATGACAAATTTTTCTCCCGATTACTCACTGAAATGGGTGGACAGACCAGTAAAATACCTTGGGATATGGCTCAGTAGAACTATTGATTATCTCTGGAGGGCCAATTACGGGCACTTGTTGACGTGGCTAGATGAGCATGTGGCTAGCTGGCAGAGGCTCCCACTGTCTCTAACAGGAAAGCTAGCCATTGTGAAAATGATGATGCTTCCAAAATTCGTATATCTGTTTATCAACCTTTCCACTTAGCTTGCTGCATTACTTCCGACGGTAGCTCTGCTCACGCTTGGTGTCCCTTGCGTGGGCCGGTGGCCAGCCCCGGATTGCTTGGGAAATACTGACGCTTCCTTTCGAGCAGGCAGACGGGGGGCACAGTATATGGCATTTATTGGTATAGGGCTCAGTCGCAGTTCACACACCATTGACTCTTTACTACACACTTTCAGGCCCACATGGCTCCTGAGCATGATCCAGTTGTGCTGTGTCCCCTATAGATGGCATACGTCCAGGCTCCCAGGCACCCAAGGACACAGATAGGCACAGTGGAGGCGTGGAGGGAGCTCCGGTGGATGGCCTGCCTGGAACATCTATTTGCCCCATCGGTACCCCTTATAGGCCACCCTTCATTTCCCATTACCCTAGATGCTGGCAGTTGTACTAGATTATGAAACCTGTGGCAGACATCCATTCAATTTACACAGATGGTAACTTTATATCACAACAGCAGGTGCTGCAGGGCCCTGACTTCACTCTCCTAGATACTATCACATATTATTAATTACAAGCTGCTCTCCGGGTGATCCACAGCTCATTTCCAGAGGCCCCACCCATCCATCAAGTCCTCAAAGAAACTCTCTCCTCCTCCACCCCTTGTAGACTGATCACATGGCTATATGCTGGAGTGCAAGAAACTGCGCCTGGCTGCATCCCTATCGGCCACAGCGCATGGGACGCAGACCTAACACCTCCGCTCACTGATGATCAATGGCAGTATTGCTGTGCCCAATTGTGCACGCTCTCCTCTAATTATAAACTGCACCTTGTACTTTCTAATACCTGCATAGGCTATACCACAAGCCGAAGAGGATGATAGGATACACAGATTGGGTGTGATTGATGATGCACGCTGTATGCGCTGTGCGATGCCTTGCATTGACTTCCTGCATCTTGCATGGGACTGCCCAGGCATGCAGTGATATTGGTGCGCGGTCTTTGATGCGCTCAAGGTGATTACTGAACATGAACCGGAGTGCTCCCTGCGCGTCGAGCTCCCCTATTATGTTAAGGACGTACCGCCAGAGGGTCGCAAACCGATGGCATTGCTGCTATTGCTTGCTAACCACCGGGTGGTGATGCGATGGGGCCGACGCAAGATGCCACACATGGCTGATTTGCTCAAGGATGCGGCATACTGCCAGGAGCAACTAAAGCCTACTGGGAGTTTACTGCCGGTGGACACCTGCTTAAAATATATTTGGCCTCTGCAGTTGTGTAGGCCCCAAAGGGAATTCCATCTGCCCCCAGAGGAACAGGTTGATCACTGAACTGTCAGAGGGCAGTACACAGTGCATTCTTCTCTTGTTTTAATTCAATAAAAAAAATTATTAAAAAATGGTGCATTCCTGCCCTCTCCATGGATGCAGCGCAGCAAGTTGTCTTGCTATGTTGAGTAGCACCAAATCTTAGTAAATCTGGCCCCCAGTAAAAGGTGAAACTTTTCACTGGGATGAGCCTGGTCTCTGTATCCGACCCGTGCTCTATCGTGGTCAGCCTTCACTTTTGATTTTGTCCCAGTCAAACACAACCATATTACCATGGATAGTGCTTGACCCTTTTTGGTGCTATTTTGAACTTAAATATTTAAAATTCATAACTCTGGTTTTACGTATTGGAATTTTCTCATTTGTATGTCATTATTCGTATTAAAATGTACTCTATTTTTCTACATTGATTCAGGATTTTCACTTTATTGCTGTCTGAGTACCACATAAATATTTTACACATTGCCTCTAAGATAAGCCTGACTACTTTTATGGGAAGCTGCCAGAGGGTTAAGCACAGGTTTATTTAGTGACTGCTCACCCTCACAAGGAAACTATTATTTGAGGTTGGTTATTACCTTTCCTCAACTACTAGTCCAATGTCTTAAAGTATTTATGTAACATTCATACTACTTTCAGACACCAAGGCAGAAAAATTCATTTATAACACATCATAGAATTTCAAACAATTGCTTTCAGACATCAAAAGCACACATAACCAGGAAAGCACAAGCACTGAGAACATGAATTGGAAATGTGCTAAATATTAGGAAAATGCCTGTTATTGGAGATTACAACTTAAAATGATATTGTAATTAACAATGAAGAACACAACTACCCCCAAAATGTAACAGAGGTAAAAGTAAGGCATGAACTTCAAGATTTAAAAGAGACAAGCACTAGTTCGCAAGAGCCCACTAGTAAAGTTGTAAAAGATTTATACTCAAAAGTATTTGAGCATCTACTGCAGTTCGTACTTTATAATGGCTAATATCAAGTACTTAAAAATCTACAAGTCAAACCCATGCTGTCCCTAGAAAATACAAAGACATGACTCCTCCTATTACACAACAATCACAATGACAGAAGAATAATCATATTTGAAACTCAATACAACCTCCAAAAACTAAGCCAATGTAAAATGTAGAGGTTGGACGGAACCTTTAAAATGTCACCTCCACCATTTGAACAGATATACATCATACACAGTGAATAACATAACACTAATATAATGTTCCACATCAAAGTAAAACATAACAACTACTCTCCAGACTAAATTATGATAGACCTTGAATAAGCAATAATATAAACAATACTTAAATTATACCCACACACAGTCATACAAGGCTGCAATTACCACTTCAACCAAAGCATTTGGAAACATCTGGTGAATTCTGCACTATGGCCCAGATTAACAAAAGCTTCACACAATGCAGTGTGGCACCCAAACTTGCTTTTCTGTGTAAGAGAACAGGAAAGGGCCATATCCACAAAGATATTTATTTCAACATCTATCCTATTAGCTCAATTGATCCTGGCCCACACTTGGTTAATGTTTCAGGGTCCCCATCCTATGCTTTGGTGGCATGAATTCATCAATATGGGCCTCCTCAAGTGCTTGATTATTGACAACGATTAATGACACACTAGGCTCAGCAAGATATGGTATCCATTGAGGGGACTGTGGGTGAACTATCAGTCTGGTCATGACCAATTTCCACAATAGCTGTCTTTTTTCTTTTTTTATAGTTTTTTTGTTTGTGCCTCTAATTGTTGTCCCATCTGTTACAACACTCATGTTTTGTGTCAATACTAATTTTACACTTCAAGATATGATTCTGGATGGTGGTAATATTGTATAAGAAACAAGAGACCTCAATAAAAAAGATATGGCACTATCCAGCACTCTCCCTAGTGCAAAAGTGTATGCACAAGTCTATCAAAGGTTATTTACAGTACAAAATATTATGCCTAGACAAACCTTACATTGTTTCCCACTTCGGATGTGTGCTGTACAGTGCAGCAGCCATGCAAAGTGGGTATAGATAGGAGGAATAAAAGCATTTCTTATTTGTAATGCTTGCTTTCAAGAGGCGTAATTCTTTGGTGCAAAACCATGTCAACTATTGTTAGTAGATAAGGAATTGAATAACAAACCATGGGTGGTTGCATAGGAACGCCCATATACCACCCATGCAATGCCCCCTTGAGGCAAAGTATATTTTGTGATGCATACTCAACAGCAAATGTTTGTTAATCTAGGCCCATGTGTAGAATACACATCAAACAGCCAGTCTGATTTTGAAATTACAAGTTAATAGCCCTAGTATATGTACCTGGAACAGACGTAATTAGCCACTTCAACATGTTATAAAAAAACTAAATTTTACCAAAGAAATAAACAAAAACATTTCTCTTTTTTGAAGTCTGCTTGCAAGTGGCAGTATTTTTTGGCACAAAACCCTGTCTACTATTGTTAGTAGATAGGGTTTTGCTTTAAAATCCATGGGTGGTTGCATGAGAACGTACCCTTGACGCAGAGTAAAGCAAAACAGCACTTGTGATGCAAAATGAATGCCAAATGTTTGTTAATGTGGGCCGAGGTGTAGAGTATAGAACAAACAGCCATATTTTTAACTTAAAATGTAATTGTACTTGCATATGTACTTATAACAGATGTAACTAGCCACTATAGCATGCTATTACAATCCCCATTTTGGCAAAAAAAATAAATATATATTTCTCCTTTTTTAAGCCTGCTTTAAAGTGGCGTTATTCTTTAGCTCAAAACCCTGTCTACAATTGTTAGTAGATAAATTGTTGCATCAAACATTATGGGTGGTTGAATGGGAACACCCATGCACCATGCATGGAACACCCCCTTCGCCCACTTGATGCAGAGTAAAGCAAAGTAGTTTTTGAGATGCAAACCCAGCGCAAACCATTTGTTAATCTAGGCCCTGGTGAAGAATATACAACAAACAGCCAGTTTGATTTTGCAATTAAATGTTAATAGCCTTAGCATATGTAACTGTGACAGTTGCGGTTTGCCACTACAACATGTTATTAGAACCCCATTTTACCTAATAAATGAAAAAAAATTGAAGGGCCCTATTACCTCTTTGGCAGTCTGACTGCCGTAGGACTGCAACTACCCCCTCAGGCAGCCCACGGTGCTGGTGGTCTGAAGACCACCGTATTATGAGTTGACCACGGGGCAAAGGTGTGGAGGTGGGGACCTATCAGCAGTGTGGTTTTCACAAATATATAGATTCCTGTGTGTCCATGTCAACTGCATATGTGTTGGATGCACACATATGAGTGATACATGTGGAAAAATACTTTATCGGGGTTCAGCCCATACGTGGGCAGTCAAAATGGTTCGAAAAGGATTCAGCTGAAGATCGCTGCAAACAGGATCGTAATCCTCAGGTTGAAGATCCTGCTGTGAAGGGGGGCGCAGCAGAAAGGGATCCACATCCAAATCTGCCTGGAAGAAAAAGAAATAGGTTAGTACGCAACCCAAATCATTTGTCACCGCTACCTTTTAGCAGGCAGTCGGACTGCCGCAGTTTGCTTGTGGATCAGGCAACTTGTAATATGCACAGTGGTGCAGCTCCCCTGTGCCAACCTATGGTGGCTGCTTTTCCCCAACCACGAACCCGGTGGTCTGCTGGTGCCGGCGGTCCAGCAGCACTCTTTACAAAGCTGATCTACCAAAATTGTAATATGGCAGTCAGACATCCGAGCTCACCATGCACAGACCACCACCACTGATACGGCGGTCCACGGAACTGGCAAACTAACAATAAGGTCCTAAATCTACTAACGGACTACTTTGAAAGCACTTAGTTTGGCAGGCTGTAACACTCTGGACATCGACACCAACACAAATTCTGAAATATCTACGAAAGCACCACAGCTCAGCAAGCTAAAACTAACATGCCTTCCCAACCACACTAGGAATAACCCCACCAGTATTATACAAATTCATATAGGATCTCTAAAAAGAACAAAGCTACCAACAACTTAGTATAGAAAAGTCAGTAAACCAAGTCATACCTAAAATACCTAAACAAACCATGAACATGTATGAAATGCTGTAAATCAAAGTCAGACTCTTTGTAAATTACAAAAGAGTAGACTACCTAGAAATATTATAATACTATTATAAACCACCTACCAATACACTCACAACTAAAATACAACAAAAAACAAAACCAACATAACATACAAATTCTAAATAACTCACAAAATAAAACTAGCAATTAAAAACAATCAATTTTAATATTTAATATAAACCACATGTACAATATTTTAAAAATCAGTATAGGAAATCAACAAAGCAGCTCACGAATTAAAACACAGACATATAGAATAAAAGTTTTCAATTGAAGTAAAAGCAGAATACATATAGCTATTAAAATATAACATTCCACACGCAAAAAGCAAGACAAATATTGCACTTACAGTTGTGTAGCTGTTGCTCTTGATCCAGCTTCACTTCCAGGAGTTCCAATCCACAAAAACTATGTAAAAAATGAAATCTCCAAATTAAATTCAGTGAGTCAATCCACATAACAAAAAAAACTAAAATGTAAAGCAAAAACCTCTCCTAGAAACACAAATAATCAAAAGAAATTACAAAAAATGTTTTGCTTTATATCAAACCAGATCAATTCCGTTTTTAAAAAAACACAGTAAAATTAGTTGCAAATATTGCACTTTGACTTTCAAACCTGTAAAAAACATACCATATCCCCTGTAACAATACATAGATCCTAAATATAATACAAACAACATTTTAACTCTACAAAAATTGAACTGTATTGTACTATGTTTTACTGTGATAACACAGTACTTTCTTTTTCCTAAGACAAGCAGTGAACTGGACAATGAATTTATAGTGTATGTTGTTCCAATGTTAAGTTCTGAGCACTTGTCCCACACATAACCTCCTTGGAAACTGCTTGCCCTCACAAGCTTGAGAGTCTAGAATAATAGAGAATGAACAAAATGTATGAATTGTATGTCTTGAAAAGTTCAAAATAGCCTGAACCAGGAACCCAAATGCATCAGAGGTTGTATTAAATTAACATTCTACTGGAAAACTGATATTGATTCAACATATATTACAATTATTCATAGTAGGCACAACAGACTTAACTTGCAGTGTCAATGTTTATTTGGTTACTAGCCAAGAATCTAAAATATATATAATTGCCTAAGATGGATGTAGTCCTTCTTAGTGAAAATCACTTGGACTCCAATGTAATCCTTTGATCTATCTACATAACCAAAAAACAAACCACCAACTCAAAATCATACAAGAGAACTCATGGACCATGCTATACTAGATGGATAATTGAGACACACAATAGGAACCCTGGTTACACCTAAATTATATTGTATGGCTTCCAAACACAAAGGTTAGTGCGTCCTGACTGAAAGTAGCCAGGATTGGATGTATATTACGTTACTTTGAATTTACTAAACCATGCAGCTCCATACAAGGTGGCTTTACGTGGCTTAATAAATCCCACTAGAGGACTTGGGCCACACAAGGGCAACGCAAGCCCTTTGTAAATCTAGCATTTGTTTTAAGTTTTACCAGAGAGCAGAGGAAAGAAGGCATCCAAATGAGGGAGAAGAAAGTACCAGGAAGAGAAAAAAATCTTTCATTGATAGTGAATTTCAAATATTAGGTCAAGCGTGTGTACAACAGCATGATAAACTGTTTAAAGAAACTCTGTTTCAGTCCCTGGTTCAACAAAGAAGGGATTTGGACACAAATCAAGGGCTGAGATAACATTGTCAGTGTTACCAGCAGAAACAGCAATACATTTGTACACTCTGGTGCAATGTTAGGTCTCATACAAAAGAAAGACTGGATTTATGGAGACGTGAAGCTTCATCAACTGGAGGTGGAAGAAGTGGAGAGCCTACCCCAACAACCATGGATCAATTAACTGAGATTCCATTTCAGGCAAAATCAGTCTCTGGCATGGCTGCAAATGATACCTCCTTGACGGTGTATACTGTGTCAGATATGCTTTTTTAATATATTAATAAAATAGATTTAATATTTTTAAGTTCGCTTAGAAATTTCGACTTACAGACAAACTGCAATATTTGTATTTTTTAAATCTGAAACCTTAATGTTTATCAAGTGTATTTACAATAATAACAATCTATTTTTTTATTTTTTATTCAATGTTTAAACCATTACATCCTATTATTAATTTCTGAGAAAATATGTCAATAGGCTGTTCTTAGTTCTACCAATGGTATATTGAATATATATAATGCTGTTTGGTTTTTGTGCACATGATAAAATATTTATTGTTTATGTAATGATTAAAGGTCTGTAATAAATTAATGTGTACATATGGTATATTTTTATAAATTATAAAAACTAATTTCATTACTCAATACAAATCGAGTAGCAAATGAAATTAGATTTTTAGCATTTCTACAAATTTTGTTTAAAAATACGCATATATCAAGTTCAAGTTCGAAAACTTTATTCGGATACCATCATATCCATAAAAGCACAACAAACATAACAGTTTTAAGATACACAAATAGGGAATCACACTAAAATCCATTGGTAATATACATAAATACATATAATGAGAATATGTCGGGTTTGTGCAAAAACTCATGTATAAATATTATAGGATCTCAGGGATTAGACATCATCTGGCGTGCTAGCACGGCAATTCTCGAAAAAGTGCCTGTGCGGAAAACCAGCTCTCCGTCAGCCAGGGTAAGTAACCTCAAATAAGCGTTTTCCAGACTAATGGGCGTGAATTTTTTAAAGAACGAAGTTAAAAACCACTTGGTATACTTTAAAAAATATTTACAGAAAATCAAAAAATATAAAATAGTTTGGCCACCTTGGCCATCGCACTGGCAAGGTAAGTAGTCAAGATTTGCGTGATAGTGACTGAGCGAAAAGTACTGTTTCCATAATCCCTGAGGCGTCAGGATTGTCATGTTCGATAATGGCTAGAAACTGTTCGCTCCTTGGTAAGGTTCTGGGGCTTATAGTGGCACTGTGAGCTAGCTGGTCTACAGACTGACATATCCTTTGGGGGAGTCTGAAATCAGTCTGGACACCAATCCCTTAGTTTATGTTGTCTAAATGCACAGATCCTATATAGATTTGTAGGAACTACACAACATGGCACCGCCAACGTTGGTTTGGTTCTTATTTAATGGTCAGAACTGAGTGGTTCAGTCGTGCTTTCTCAGAGACCGCTACTCACATAAACCCAGAGACTCTGGAGTGGGGAGGGAAAATCCACCACAGCTGAGTAGGTAAACCCTATGTATTGGCTGTAGGTTTATTCAAGCTTAGAGGATTATAATTCCTACATTGTGCAAAACCTTGTCTTTTTTCTATAAACCTCCAAACCCTCCACCCAGAATGTCTCAAAGCGCAGATGCTGGTGCTAGTGGTACTAGTGGTACTAGTTGGGCGGAAGCTGAGCAAGGAGGTGCTATAAACATTTCATAAAATTGCAGAAATGCGCTTCCTATAAAATTGGAAAATGTTGGTCTCTCAGTTTTAGGTGGGACTGTTACCTTTGTGATTGAGGCACACGAGGCATACAAACAGAGGTGTTGTATTCTTGGATTAAATTCCCACCTGCAGATGCACACACAAATACATTTCATTTTTACACTCCGGATGAAATACTAGATGAATTCTCTCCATAGACATAGAAGTCGCGTTAACTTATCAAGAGCATATAAATTGGTTTAAGGGCACCCTCCCCTATACCACAGTGAGACCTGGTCCTCTCAGCAGAGACGGAGCGACTTGGCCGGTTCTAGTTGCTTACGCACCAAATCCAGAAATGTATGCTTTGCCAGAGCAGACTTACGTCCACTTCACAAAGAAATAATAAAACTTTACAGTAATCTTACACATTTCGTGATGCGAACTCACACTTCAACCTACAAGGGTTACTCAGACAGGTCAACTACAAGGGACCACAACTAATATCACCCCACAAACACTGAACATGATTATGGGACGAATCCCCACTAAACGTGAACAAATACCATTTTACAGTAAAAGCAGAGTTCCCACACACAGGCCCGCAAGAAAAACACAGAATACTGACAATTTGCTTGCCAATGGAGATAGCTCAACCGATAGAATATTGTACCATTTGGAGTACGGTCTTCGCTGCTATCTATACCAGGATTTATGGAACCCCCTCAATAGAAGTCATACCAGAAGTATTGAAACAAATACAGAATGAGTACGGGGCAGAACCTGCCCTGGACTTAGGGATGAAATTGATAGAAAATGTTTCCCAGGTATCCACAATTATGTTAGCAAACATAAAAGGGAAGGCAGCAGCGGTAGCTATACACCAACTCCTGTGGGAATGCACTCCTGCACAAAATTATCAAAGAGACCAATGCTTCACTGGGTAGAAATAATTTGGGAGCTAGACCTGAGAAACTGCAATTAATGGGTAATCCTGAAAAGGACAACTCAAAGCAAGCACCCGATTCTTCTAAAAAGAAATGGGATAATAAACCGTCCAAAAACAAGCAGAATACATCACAATCACGGAGTGAGTCTCCTCAACAGGAGACCTTTGACAGGAAATATAATCTTAGAAACCATGACAATATTAAAAAACCTGACAGGTATGAGGAGACTGATTCACATTCCTCTTGTTCCTTTCAGGCTTCATCAAAAAACTTGTAGAGGGTAGGACAGTCAGAACACAGATCAGAAGAGCGAGCCAAGCCAAGAGACACACATCGCACTTGGAAGAAGAAGTTAAACAAAATTCAAAACCTCAATTTGAAAAAAAGAAAGTAGCTGGCCTTAAAATAAGAAATGCCCAGGCTACTGAGGACTCAACTTCTGAACGGGGAATGGGCTCTGACGATGCTAGACAGCTCAGCAGAAGTAACAATAGCTCTCCAGAACCTGATGGAATTTCTGGTGACAGCAGCGTTGAATGAACATATCACAGTAGAAACACCTGATACAAGGGTAAGTGTCCCACATCAGTTACATGAAATACCACTCCAAATGGAGGAGGACATACCAAGGAAAGTGAAAGGTCTCTTTTAGGAGAACCTGACATATGAATACGATATCTTTTTGGCTGAAAAAGATTGGCCACCTGAGTTCGTTATGGACTGCCCAAAAGGTGAAGCCACAATATTGCCAGCCTTCTCTGACTTCGTTCCAGAATCACTAAAACACACATACGCTCAGGAGTGGGTACTAGCACTATCTCCTGCCTTATACCGCAATAATGTAGGGTGGGATGCTTAGTCACCTTCCCTTAAAATCCCAGTAAAAACAACTCCAACTTCACAGAGGCAGTATCCAATAAAACATGACATGGAAAAGCAAGTCAGGGAGAGCTTAGATCAACCTGAATACTAGAGTGTAATTGAGAATTACACCTCCTCAATGAATAAGCCTTTATTTCCCGTAATGAAACCTGACACTTCACAACGTCTAGTTTTAGACTACAGGCATTTGAACACATGCACGAAAACACTTGCAGTACAAAATGCACACAGTGCTGCATTAATTAATAACATTGTGCAGAAAAAATACAAAACAAGACTAAGGGGCAGATGTATGACCTTTCGCAAGTCGTGAATTGCATCGAATTGCGACTCGCAAAAGTAAATGTACAACAGTGTCTCAGACACTTTTTGCAATTACCAATGGGGTCGCAAATTGCATGCCTCATCAATATTCATGAGGCAAGCACAATTTGTGACCCCATTGAGAATGGCTAGCACTCCCAGGGATGGTGGCCTGCTGGGGTCATCAGACCACCATGTCTGTGACTGCTTTTTAAATAAAGCAGTTCTTTTTTTTTAAATGCATCCTATTTTCCTTAAAGGAAAACAGGATGCATTTAAAAAAGAAAAATGAAACTTTCAAGTTTCATATTTTGTGGGCAGCAGTGGTCCCTAGGACCACTGCCTGCTCTTAAAAAATATTTTCACACACACTCACAAAGTGGAGCGGGTCCCCTGGGGACCCCTTCCCATTTGAGAGTTGTTTACCACTTACTTGAAGTAGGTGGTAAACTGTGAGTGTTTTGCAACCGCAAATGTGGTTGCAAAACAATTGTACATGCCATTGAGACTTGCTATTAGGAAGGGACGCACCTTCCAAATAGCGAGAGTCACAAACGCTATTTTGTGAGTCAGTGACTTGCAAAATAGCATTTGTACATGCCTGGACCCATTTTTGTGCTCGCAAACAGGCCAATCTCCCATTTGCAACTGCAAAAAAGGGTTGTACATCCCGCCCTAGATATCACAAATTGATTTTTTTGCCAAAATATAGTGCCTGAAAGCATTTATTTGGCAGCATTTTCGGCCCTCGGCTCTCAAAGCCAATTCTGTAGACTGCCCCAAAAGTAGGCCTGGGCGTAGTTTGCGAGGTAGCGCTATGCTACGCTACGCGAAGTGCACTGCGCACTACGCAATCTACGCGTAGCTACGCGAGCTGCATAGTGCGGTAGGGAAAATGCTGTTCGCACTGATTGCACAGTGCCGGATGCTTGTCCGCACTGTGCAATCATTGCACACGGCATCTTGCACAGTGCAAGCGGTCGTTTTCTGCCGGTCGAGTAGATTTGTACTCAAGCAGCAGTTTTCTCAACGGGGACTGGTAGTTTCTCACCTCGAGCGGTCGCGAGCATACGCGACCACTCGCAAGGAGAAACCTGACCTTCCCGCATTGAGAATCTTACCCGGAGGATTATTTTCCACGCTCGCAATCGGTAACTTGATGTTGCTGATCGCAAACGAGGATAAAGTCTCGCCGGGATGTTATTTTGCTCGCTCGCGGTCGGCAACTTGACGTTGAGGACCGCGAGCAAGCAAAAAATGCCCGCTACACAACGCCTTTTTGCACTGTGCTACGTGCAATTTGTGTAGCGCGTAGTTGCCCAAACTACGTGAGCGTAGAGTAGTCCCCAGGGTTACCCAAAAGTATAGAATAGCCCCTGGTTCTTATCAGCAAGATTATCAGAGTTACCTTAAAATTTTGATGAGGAGGCATTGTCCTATGTAGATGATATTTATCTGACGGATTATGAATTATTGGATCATTTGACCAAGGTGAACAATATCATTCTGGGATTTGCCTGTGAGGGCTACAAATGTAACTTTAAAAAATAAAAAATTGCCCACCTCAATGTCCTATTTTTGGGATATGAGCTCTTAAGTGAAGGGAAAAACCTAGCAGATATATTTTTTTTTAAAGTACGCTGCTCCAACCTCCAAAGATTCTGATAAATTTACAATCAAATTTAGGATTCCTAAATTTTGGCAGAACATACATTTTGGATTACGCAGAAAAAATTTAACATTTCTACGACCTAATTTGACCTGATTTCTCTGTTCGACACTAGATACAGGAACAAACAGAGATTCTCCGTTTCTCTACAAGCTGACATGATAGCTTACACACACTTACACACACATGTAAACATTACGAATTTAGTTATCCATCGCGGGTCAATCTGGGTACATTTACTTCACCTTCAATGAAGGCAAAACTGTACCCATTGCATACAAATCCCATTTGTATACAAATGCTGATATGCATTTTGCATCAAGAGAAAAACTACTAGTGAGAGAAAGAGCACTAGCTCAGGGGAAACGGAGAATTATTGTGACTCCAGTACCAACCTTAGAGGTGTTACAAAAGCAAGCGTTCCATACGCAAAAGCACTGCATCCACAATGGATACAATGGGCTAATTCTCTCACTGCAACATATGTAGACTACAAATTTGACTCTACATTAAAAACACAAGCATTCTTGCAGTACGAAGAAGAATATCCTTTACCGAATGAAATAGTGCCTCTAGATCAGAATGAATACATAATTTACACTGACGGATCTGCCCAGCTGGCCGTAGGAAGTAAACAGCAATACAGTGCCGCATGTGCGATTGTAAAGGGACGTATGTGGGACGGTAAGTTCCTTCCTAGCAATACGCAGATGTAGTCTCTAGGACATTGCATGGCACAGCTGGCAGAACTAAAAGCACTGATACTGGCACTAAAAAATATGGATTGGGAATTCCCCGCACTGATAGTGTGAGATTCATTTTACTGTGTCCAGTCTTCCAATGAATAACTTCACTATTGGGGCCAGAATGGGTTTAGAGACTCCAAAGGTTGCACAATAAAGCACCAGTTGCTTTAGGAACAAGTGGCAGAGCTGAAAAAAGGCTCACCTAATTCATATGTTGAGTCATCAGCATGTTGGCGTGCACATTGAAGGGAATTCATTGGCTGATGAAGCTGCCAAGGCGGCAGTGAGAACTGCTGCCATTGCTGCAATCACTCGTTCTAGCACGAGAATAGACAGACAGATAATAGTAGCTGTCAACGCTAAGCATAATAACATCTCAGCCTTACCAAAAGGCTTTCCACTCAAGTACTCCTGCAAAATATTGTGTATGCTCAAATTCCAGGAGTGAAGGATAGGGAATACCAAACATAGATTGCAGATTAGGTTTAATTCTAGCTACAAACAAGGGTCTGGGTTCAGCACACTCAGGTATTGCTGTAACAGTTTCATTATTGAAACATTGTTATTGGTGGCCAGGTCTTACCAAACAGACCAAAGGCTTTGTTCTTAAGTGTGACATCTTTCAGCAGAGGAAGGGTTACACTGTAGCAGGCCTGCCACAAACACCACTCCTGATATCATACAGACCTCTCGTATGTATCTATTGGGACCACTGCAGTCCCTTACAATCTGACGGGGCTTACAGGTATATCTTGGTGGCAGTGGATTCATGCTCTAGATTCCTGTTGGTTTGTCCCCTGCGCTCGGCTGACGCTTGAACAGGTATAAAGAATTTACGAGTCTATATAGGGAAATACACAATTGGCACATTACATTCGGACCATAGCCCTGCGTTTAGTTCTCAGTCTTACAAAGAAGCTATGAGAAGTTTGGGTGTGGTCTTGCGGACCTCCTCTCTGTATCATCCTGTGGGAAATTAGATTGTGGAGAGGTAAAACTGTGACTTAAAGCAATCATTAACAGCAAGGGTATTAGTCTCGGTTGGTAGTTGGGTCAATCACCTATACGGGATCCAGAGGGCACTTAATAACATGCCAAGAAGTTCCCTAAGAGGCCGTACTCCTGTTTGGGATGAAAATGTGGTTACCCGACCTTGATTGTGGCAGCACAGTGGCGGATGAAAAAGCATTTGACTTCAATAATCATTTGGCTGTTTTACAGGAACTCAGTAAATGCTGGGCATTGCAAAGCAATGTCCAAGTAAAACACACCGCCACTGGGGAAGTGAAAGCTGTTCTGGCAAGACCTGCCTGGGTCCTGAAGATCAGGGACCTAGTCAGAGAAAAGATAGTGGATAAAAAAGAATGTGGGCCATCTTAAGGAGTGTCTGTACCTGTCCTGGCTGTTGAAGGAACAAGAACAGCACTTCTTCCGCCCCTTGCCAGCAAAAAAGAAAAGAGATTCATCTACATCGATCTGATCAAACCACACTATGTGGCCGATACTGAATAGCAGGTCGTGTGGGCTCTTGGATAGTCGCTGATCTTCTCTTGCTACCATACAGGAAGTTCACACAGAAAGACTTGTAACATTTGAAGAAACAAAGTAATGGAGTTACCAACAATGAAATTGAACTCGTGCCTGAACAGCATTAAAATACGAATTAAACACAGATCTCAATTCAGCCAAATACCGATATCTATGTGAATATGTTATGAAACTACTCATCTGTTAGTTCTGCATACCCTTCTGAGCTACCAAAGATAGATCGAACTACGTCTGGCTACTTCATCGATTTTGACACCTTTTCTTTGGATCCAAGTGAACCTGAGTCACCACCAGCTTCTATTACCCACAAAGAAAAAATATATGATCTCAACCTTTGGCTGAAAAAGACTTACTTTGTTACTCCCTTTTATAAAACAAGTATCATCTTTATATAAGAAGACATACAATATGACCACACAAGACAAAACCAACATATAATAATGGGTAGTAATCCTTCCGGTGGATTGGTAGGTTCTAATCCCAACCACTGCTTCTAACCAACAGTTAAGCTTACTTCTAACCGTTTTCAAAAGGTTAGGCAAGTCGTATTGCTAGAATCACACACGTTGCAAAAGAAAAGAAATACCGCAATGCGTAACAATATACTCCTGTACTGCACAATAGAGAAACAATGCCATACGTAGCACCACAGTCATGTACTTTGCATTCAAAGGAATAATGCAATGCATATCACTACCAGCATGACCTGTGCAAGGAAGAAACAAAGCATTGCGTCATGCTACAATCATGTACTGTGCAATGAAGAAATAATGCAATGCGCCACGTTATAATCACGTACTGTGCGATGAAGAATTAATGCAATGCGCCACGTTACAATCATGTACTCTGCAAGGGAAAAAGAATGCAGTTGGTAGCGCACCCAGCACGTAGTTCATCAGGCACAAATAAGGTCAGGTGTCATACGACAGTTTGATAGTTCGTTAGCAACAATAATGCAAAGTGTAACACAGCAGTCTAGGTGCTCCGTTAACAGTTGCCCCCAACAGGGATCAATGATGACACAAAAGTACTGCTTCTCACTCTGGCCCCAGTACTGCCCTTCCTTGGGCCAACACAGGCCTCGATCTGAGCTGAAGCAACAGGCTCACGCAGCTCACAGAAGTGAGAGGCAGAGAGAGTGTCCCTCAGACCCCCCGCCCCACCCCAGGTGGTGATCCACATTACCTGGGGGGGCGCAACCCTACTCTCCTCTCCTCCTTCAGCGACTTGGGCCTTGATCCAGAACTCCATCACTAGGCACGGTGAGTTGGGGCCGGTGGCTCAGCTCCTGCCGTTCAGGGCTGCTCCTGTTTAACTCCGAGGGCCCGATGACTTGGCCCTCCTTCTGGCAGTCTCAGTGGACACTGAGACCCGCACTCAGCACTGTGGAGACTTACTTCGATTTCGGTGCACACACTACCAAGGCACTCCTCACCAGCGCCTCTGTTTGCACCTCAAAATGCATTCTGCGCATCCGAGACTCCCCTCTTCTTTGGTGCACACGATGACCAGGTGCTCTTCACCAATGCCTCGGCTTGCACCTCGACGCGCACCCTAGGTGTCCGAGTCTCACCTCTTCTCCCGGTGTACACAATGACCAGGCGCTCTTCATCAACGCCCTGGCTGCACCACGACAAGCTCCCTGCATGTCCAAGACTCCTCTCTTCTCCCGATGCACACAACGACCAGGCACTCTTCACCAACGCCCTGGCTGCACCACAACACACACCGTGCGCGTCCGAGACCCACTTCTTCGCTCGGTGCACACAACGACCAGGCGCTCCTCACCAACGCCTTGGCTTGCACCAAAACACGCACCCTGCGCGTCCGAGTCTCCGTTTACTCCTGTGTGCCCACGATCACAAGGCACTACTTCAGTGGGCCTCAAGCTGCAAAAGCACGCGCACACTGCATTGCTTGGGACTTCTCCGGAAACTTTTATGTTCCTGTGTTTCCAAACAGGGAGCCAGCTCACCTCAGGTCCTTGGGGTTCAGGACACAGCACAAAGCACAGTCCTGTTCGAGAAGGGGGGAGACCACCCACTGCAATTTCCCTTCAGTCTCTTCCTTAGTAAAAGCTAAAAACTGCAAGCCAGCCCCAGATCACAAAGCAAGGGTCAGTCCTATACAGCAGTCTCTTCAGCAACTTCTTCCTTGGCAGAGGTTCTTCTTGATCACGAAAGAGGTCAAAGCCTTTAAGGCTTTCTACTGCTGGGCGCTGCGTTGTGGCATTTAGGCGCGCTATTATATTTTTAATATCACCCGTTTTTGCTCTTCAGTTTATTTTCTTTAAAAACGTTTCCCTTGCTTTTAAAATTCCTGGTCACTCACTTGCACCTTAATTGTGCCCCCCACCGCGGCTTCTGCGGGCCCTTCCCATCGCATCTCTCGCTCTCGGGGAATATCGACGACATCTTGGGGGTAGGTAGGGGACGTCGATAGGCCGCCAGCACAAGTAGCGCTCTAGCAGTCAGGTTGACTGGCTAGAGGCATCTACTATCAGAGTACTTAAAGGACTTTGGAAGGTGGGTCAGCCTGTTAAGGCTTTCTACTGCTGGGCGCTGCGTTGTGGCATTTAGGCGCGCTATTATATTTTTAATATCACCCGTTTTTGCTCTTCAGTTTATTTTATTTAAAAACGTTTCCCTTGCTTTTAAAATTCCTGGCCACTCACTTGCACCTTAATTGTGCCCCCACCGCGGCTTCTGCGGGCCCTTCCCAGCGCGTCTCTCGCTCTCGGGGAATATCGACGCCATCTTGGGGGTAGGTAGGGGACGCCGATAGGCCGCCAGCGCAAGTAGCGCTCTAGCAGTCAGGTTGACTTGCTAGAGCCCTATATAGGCCGGACATGCAGGCGCGCAGCGTGTGCGCGCGGCGTGTGTGCCGTAGTGACGCCGGAGTCACGCCAGAGTCCAGCCCGTCCGCGCCCGTCCGCGCTAAGGACGGGCTGGATGGCTGGGAGACTGGACATGTCGATGGTGAGTACACAGAGTTTAGGTATACTTGGCAAGACTTAATCACTTTGAAGCCGCCTAAGTTGCCCTGCCATTATAGGAATGATCCGGATTCGCTGCAGACTTCTTCAGGCTGCCACTGCTTCCGGTCTTCTACTTGGGTGTCGACTCCTGTTGATGTTGCTACACCGCTTGGCCTGAGCAATAAACCAAAAACTAGTTTCAGGAGTGATAGGGGGTTTCTTATAAATGCGAGATCTCTGGTCAAGAACAATCTCGCCTTTAAAGATTTTGTAACGGCTAGAAAACCCGCCTGGGTTTTCATTACGGAAACCTGGGCCAAGGATTCCTCTGGACCTGGTCTGGTTGAGGCGGTACCAGAAGGCTATATGCTGGTGAGGATGGACAGAGTGGGGCGTAGGGGGGGAGGGCTGGGTATCCTTTATAGAGACTGCTTTTCCTGTCATGTCACCCCACTGTCTGAACCGCAAGACTCCTTTCAGGCCCTTCAGTTTTCCATTAATGGATCATATGTTGTACCATTTACAGGTCTTCTCATTTATAGACCACCGGGGACCAGAACAGATTTTGGCCATCATATGCTTAACATCTTAGAGGCACACTTTGGCCGTGAGCATTTTACTGTTCTGGGGGACCTGAATTTCCATTCGGAAAATATGGAATCAACTGATACACTATCTTTATTGGATATCTTTTCTGGCTGCGGGCTGAAACAGCTAGTCAAGGGTCCCTCTCATCAGGCGGGCCATACGTTAGATGGGGTCTTCTCCAATGACAGTCGACTGACCACTGAGGCTCCCATTCCTCTATCTTGGTCGGACCACTCAGCGATCCCCATAGAATTAATGATCGCCAATGCTAGCAGTAAGGGGAACGAGCCAAGTAAAATGGAATTGAGACGCAACCTCAAAAACATAACTAATACTGTGCTCGCCCCCATTCTATCCAACCTGGCGATCTCCCCTGAGGAGAACGTTGGATCTGCAGTAATGAAGATGGACAGTGTCATTCGGACAGCGATTGACGAACTGGCTCCAGCCTCATTGCGCTATTCCGCGAGAAAAAGTCCTTCGGCCCCGTGGTTTCGGAACCATTAAGACTTCTTAGGCAGGGTGTACGGCGACAGGAACGTCTTTGGAGGACTAGTTGGGATTGGCGGGAGAGGGATAAACATAAAACTCTTTTAATGAGCTATAAGAAGGAGGTGATAAGAACCAAACAAGAGTATTTACTTCTCTTACCTCCTCTCTCTCTTCGCCGAAAGAGTTATTTAAGATCGTAGATACACTCACATCATTGAAGGTGCCGGATCCTGTTGTTAGTTCACAGCAGCTCTGCAATGATGTTGCCCAATTTTTTCAATCTAAAATTGTGGATATATATTCGGCTTTAGAGATTCAGAGGTCAGCACTATCTACCTCTATTTGTTTATCCGTCTCATCGCCAATACTTTCCGAGGGGGTTTCTTCAGGGCGTTTGTCCAGCTTTCCGCCCCTCTCGCTCCAGGAACTTGAAGTCCTCCTGAATAAGACTAGGTTGGGGTCCCCTTTGGACCCCTGTCCTCTGAAACTCCTTAAACAATGTAAGGAGACTCTTTTACCTCCGTTACTAGACATCATGAATAAGGCAATGGAGGATGGGACTTTCCCTTTACAATGAAAAAGAGCGGTGGTTAAACCGCTGTTAAAAAAACCCACATTAGATCCGGGGGTTCTTAAAAACTTCCGCCCCATTTCGCTGCTCCCAGCCCCGGCAAAGATGCTGGAAACCCATCTCAACCAGCATCTGGCAGTCTTTCTGGAAACCTCTGGCCTTTTGGATCATTCGCAGCATGGTTTTCGGAGAGAGCATAGTACGGAGTCGGCCCTTACCATCGTGCTTGACAACATACGCACTAGGGTAGACAAGGGCCAGACCACTCTCCTTATTCTGTTAGATCTTACCGCTGCGTTTGATACCCTGTCTCCCTCAGTATTAACATCTAGGCTGAGGGAGATAGGGGTGGAGGTGCCAGCACTTAGTTTGCTGGCCTCCTTTCTCGGTCAGAGGGAACAGAGAGTTAAGCTGGGGGAGTTTCTATCTCCATCCCTCCCTGTGCATTGTGGTGTCCCCCAGGGTTCGGCATTAAGTCCGACCCTTTTTAACATCTATGTGACCCCTCTTGCCGGGCTTATTAGATCTTTTGGGATGGAGGTAGTCTCCTATGCCGACGATACGCAGATACTGATGTCTCTCGCTCAACCTGTCACCTATGCTGCCTCCAATTTTAGACACTGTATGGAGGCAGTTGCTCAATGGATGGTTTGCAATTCATTGAAGCTTAATGGCGAAAAGACAGAAATTCTGATGTTCGGAGGAAAGGAAGATATCTGGTCGGCGGAATGGTGGCCCTCCTCGCTGGGCGTGTGTCCCTCTCCCACTACCCTGGCCAGGAACTTAGGAGTCATGATTGACCCTACGTTGGGGATGGACCAGCAAGTAAAGAGGACTATCTCCACCTGCTGGGGCTTACTGAACATCCTGCAGAAGATTAAACACTACTTGTCCCTTCAAGCCAGAAAGCAAATTGTAGTCGCATTAATAGGCTCAAGACTTGATTATTGTAATGCCCTATATTTAGGCATCAATAAGGGTCTGTTGATGCGATTCCAAATGGTGCAGAATGCCGCCGCCAAGTTCGTACTGGATTTACCTAAGCGGGCTTCTGCTTCGGCGGCAAGAAAGACACTGCACTGGCTTCCAATAGAGGCTAGAATTTCATTTTAAGTCCCTTTGTTTGATCTATGGGGCTCTGGCTACTACCAGATCTGGAGGCTTAAGGGACCTCTTGGTCCCATATACCCCCTCCAGACATCTACGGTCCGCTAATAAATTCTTGTTATCAGTCCCCCGTGCTCGTAGAGCTAAGTGGGGTGGTAGAGCATTTTCAACCCTGGCTCCTAAATTATGGAATACTCTGCCGGCTGAGATAAAATCCCTTCCCTCAAAGCAATTTTTTAGGTGGGCCCTTAAGACATGGCTATTTGCCAAAGCCTATCCCTAGCTCTGGATCTGCCTTTTTATGATTTTCTTTGTTAGGCGCCTTGATGCCTTCGGGCTGAGTTGTGCGTTTATAAATTTCCTTTCATTCATTCATTCATTCAAACTTGACCTGTCCATCTTGCCATTCAAAACTACACCACATTCTAGGGGTTTCAGTTCTCTTGGTTATACCCCTTCATGTCTTTGAAGTTCTTTGTGCTCAGGGGTCCCTGACCCCTGCCTAAATCAGTTCTGGGTGTCTCCCTCCCAGTGGCACCTTTTTCCCTTTGATACTGGGGGTTCGGATTCTTAATCACTCAGCTGGAGATGGGTCAATTGGTTTATAGCATCAGCCCGCGCATTTTCACCTCCCGGGCTTCTCCTACCCCTACTCTCCAGATGCTGGGCAGCCTGGTGCCATCTCAACCCCTCCCTGGGTCAAGACCTCTCCCAGCTCCTCTCACCTCACAGATCCAGTCAGTCAATCCACATTCAGTAGAGACACACAGAAATGCTTAAAGCACAAAACTCAGCCACTTTCTAAAAGAGTGGTGTCTGAACACAAAGTGACAAAACCACTTTCACAGAAAGTTGTATTATGACACTATGAGTTCATACATACTAAACTTCACCTCTCCATATTAAACTTACAGGAAACTAGGCTAACAAACACAACACCCAGCCTCCCCATTCTGTCCTATGGGCAGGATGGCCTTTCAGCAGTGAAAAATGAAATGGAGTGTTTTTGACTGTCAGGACTTAACACACACCTTAGTGTATGTCCTGTCTTTTACCTACACTGCACCCTGCCCAGGGGTTACCCGGGATCTACCACAGGGGTGCCCAATGTGTATGTAAAAGTGAAAGTAAGGCCTGGCAAGTGGTTGCACTTGCCAGGACAGCATGCTAACTTAGCAAACTGTGCGCAGGCCCTACACTGCAGGCCTGAGTTCCCTTTCCCCGCGCTCCTTTGCATTACTAGCCCTGGCACACACAGTGCACATCCCTAGGGACTTTACTAGTAAGGCAAATATACTAATCATGGACAACCAATTACCGTTACACTTTAACGAGGGAACTCTTGTACTTTGAGACTGATCAGCAGTGGCAAAGTACCCAAAGCATCTAAATTGGCTACTCTATGTCAGGAAAACGGTCTAGGGGGAAAGAAAAAGGTTTAGGGAACTTTAGCCAAAAAGGCCAAGTCCTATAGTCTACTTTTCCTCGTCCTTTGAATAGGTGTAGTGCCTGTCTCTTTCCTGAATGGACACTATCTCCCAGAACGCTCCGCAGTACAACATGTAAACTTGGTCCTGAAACCACATACATCATCTCATCGTGACCAAAGAGACCTGTCCTTTGTGAACATTACAGCAGTTCCTGTTCCTAAAGGAATAGTTTGGGATAGGATTTCATATGATGTATATGGTCCCACTGAACATTTGAAAATACCACATTTATTCAAAATTTCTTTGAATGATATCATCACCTCCAGTACTTTCTCTGATAATTGGGACTTTGAATAAGGATGCGTGCTAGCACCCAGCCTCTTTAATATATTCACCGCTGACCTAGACAAAAAGCTTCCAGAAGTTCAAAGCGATACACCAAAGCTAGCTCACCGCCAAGTTAGAAGTCTGCAGTACGCAGATGGCATTGTTCTATATACCCAGACCCCAGTAGGGCTACAACGCCTGATCACGAAGCTATTGGAATATACAGAGGAGCACGGTCTGCTACTAAACTACAACAAAACCAAGGTCATCTGTTTTTCAGCAAATACAGTGCCAAATAGGAAAAAACACAAGTGGTACGGAAAGTGTCCATCAAATTCCCACTTACTAAAAGTAATCGAGGCCAAGTTCCTTCCATCTCTCACTTACGGCCCTGAATTACTTAAGGGTCAAGACGCACAGCAGCTGAATCTCCTGCAATCAAGCCTCTTTATATCAGTCTTTCGGATTCCACAATTTACATCTCAAGCACAAGTGTGCTTGAAATTTGGGTTATCTAACCAAGTCCAAGTAAGGCAAGCGGCGATAATAAAACTGTGCTTGAAACTAAGAGATGCCCAAGAAGAGTCTTTGCTCAGGCATTTCTGGATGGAACTGAAGAACCAGCCAAAAGGCAAGAAAGACTGGCAACAGCACTGAATCACGCGCTAACAACGCTAAATCCGCATGAAGTCTAGGAAAAAAACTACAGCTTCTCTGCTTTCAAAAAAATAGCTAACAAGACAGCAAAACAAAAAGCCTGGTTGATGGAGAAAGCTGAACTATCAAAGAAAAAACACGGTTGGATGGTTCTATCCTCAAATGAAATTGGTACCCCACAGCCGTATCTTGTCCAACACATAACTCCATCTGTTCAGCACTTACTACTTTTAACTCAGCTGGGAGCCTTTTGCTATAAAGATCTGGTACCAGCATGGAAACAAACATGGCCGACCGCCCAGTGCAGACTTTGCGCACAGGTGGAGGAGACACTCGTACACTTTTCATGCATTTGCCAAGCTGTGAGCAATTTGAAATGGCATTTTTTACTCCATGCTTTCCGTTCACTTCAAGTCAGATCATGCTGACCAGCAGTAATGGCATTATTAAACAGCCAGTCTTTGCAGTTTTAATGCAGGGCAGCTAAATTCTTGCAACAAGTTAGCACACTATTACAAAAAACAATCACATAATGCTAATTTTAGAATGTATTATCATATGGGCAGCATATGACCTGTAAAGTTTGCACAATTCTTTATTCTAGTGGTCGCCATAAAGGGCTCAAAGTAGAAGTATAGATTTTATTTAGTATTAACAAACTAACAGTGCATTTTTCTCAATGTAAAAATTACGTTAGTGTTAAGCCGCCTTGAGACAGTTCCATGTTTACCGCGATACGCACATTTGCAATTTTGCACTTGAACTCAAAATGAAATTGTGGAGGTCTAGTATCTGCAATCAATTAGTATATAACTTATACTTCTCCTGGATTTTAGATATTTTATTTCCTTCTCTTTTTCTGATATTGAAAATATAAATACGAATGTCTTGTCTAATTAATGATTTTAAGGTAAAAGCGTAATGGTTTTCATTAACTGTACACAATAAACTATTATGATTCACTTATCATCAATGTGAACATTGCCCAACACCACCGAAAGGTAGGTCACAAACGTTTGCACAGAAGTTTGCTTATTTTTCTGAGTTTAACACTTCAAACCTGACATGTTATTATTATAAGGTTGAGCCTACACCTGCAAGGAAAAATATGCTCACCAACACGAAACAAATCTACTCTGCTACCTTTATTTCCAAGCTGTCTTTATAAGGGTTTCAAACTTTGGAGGGACTAAAGATTGGCAAGTTCAGGGATCTGAGGCATTATTTAGAGCATGTCTTATACCACAGCAGATTATCATCCTGAACAACACAGTGCAACAGACTTCCTGTCTTGGACTAGTCAAGATTAAGGACATGAACAGACCTCAGAGTGTCTCACTCACACACTTTGAGGGGTGGAGTAACTATACATAACATAGTGATGATACGCTAGATGACATTATACATGATGGTTCGTACAATTCTTCAGCCCCCAATTGGATGGGATCGTTGGTTTGGCCTATTGACACAAATAGATGTCAGTCAAGATTCAGGGGTACCACCGAAGGGTTTCGTATCCATAGGTCTGACCAACGCTATGTACAGCAAGAACACTTGGGTGGAGACAATTTGCAGTGTTGTGAAGTTATGCGTAGAGTGGATTAAAACCTCAACACTGTCCCAGGCGAAACAACACTTGTCCTTACAATCATATGACACGGATTTTAAGAGTTTTTGTGTTAGGTCCCAAGATACCAAGGCAGAAATGCTTCTTATATGCTATTTACAATGAAGCATTGAAACTCTCTCAACAGAAAGCTGCAGAGAGATTGTGTGAGACTGACAGGGTTAATCTAGAAAAGGCTTTGGTAGTGGTCAACAATGGCATGACTACACTGACTTCCAGGATTTATTCACAGGGCAAAATTGTGTCTTCTGCAATAGATATAATAGAACAGAATGTGTCTATTCTTTAACATGGACAATCACAATTGAGATATATTCTATTATTGAGCTGGACACTAAAATCATTGCGCTCTGATCACGTGCCCTGGTGGTATGTCAACAGTAAGTTTCTGTTTTCTGCATATAATCTAACAGAAAGACAGACAACAATGGCATGAAGAGAGCCAAATATACAATGCTGCACATTGAAAAATTAGACTCATTACCTTTTACCATGGCTTAGTCACCCTCCATCGAATGGGTAATCCATGGCCATATTACACTGCCAGTCACAACATTCCGATTTCAATATTGTCTACAGTATCACCAAGTAGGCAGGTATGAAGCGTTGGGTAAGAAATACTTACATCAATCTTGGGAATAACCTTACAGATTTAGATGCAGAAATAGGGACACTGAAGTCTTTCTCAGCTGTTCAGACTGTGAGAATTCATTAAGTGGGTCTCTAATTTGTAAGGATATTATGCTTCACAGAGCTTGTAGTGCTTTGGCTGCAAACCTATCATGTCACTTGAAAGAATCCCCAGCTGCCGTGATTCATCCGGGGTTAAAACTGCTCGCGAATGGGAGTTATTTGATGTTGAATGATCAAGGTTTTTTATTTTATTTTGTCCTCATATGCTACAAAAAGATAGGAGTCATGCTCTAGGTATGTTTTGGGAGGAAACGTATGGACACGGACCCCTAGTTATGGACTCTTTTAGTCAGCCTTCTTCAAACCAGTAGTGGGACAGTCCACCACTATCCTCAGCAACTGATGAAAAATTGTCTTAATACTTGGACTTTCCATTGTACATGTCCCTAGATTACACCCCCCCCCCTATTATACTTTACTTCAGATATCATTTAAGAGAAAAGGTGCCCACATTCTTTTCCTCTCTCCCAAGCCAGATTGGCAATCAAGTCTAGAAATGTGACTAGTGGAGGATTTCCATCCCTCACAGGTGAGTTGTAATTCCAAAATCCATTTTAGATAGATTTCTCCCCATGCAATAACTACTCAAATAAAAATCAACTGAGCTCTGAGCTTCCTCAAGCGAACCCCCACTCCATCCAGGGTCCCAAAAACAATTAAAGGAGGTTTACCTTGATGCTTATGCCGAATATTCTAGTCAATACTTCCCTCACTTCCTGTCAGAAGGACTGGCTAGCCAGACACTGGCAGAAAAGGTGAACATCATCATCATACTCCAGAGCGCACTTCAGACAGTACCTCCTCTTACAGCCACACATCTTTGCTATCTTCTTTGGCGACCAGTACGCCCTAGCTAGTGGCTCTAAATATATATTAACTAACAGCGGGATAGAGGGCAGCCCTGCCTTGTACCTCTACTTATGTGAAAGAGGGGAGTTAATGAGCCGTTCACCAATATCCTTGCTGTAGTTGCATAATACATTTTTAATTGACCTAAGAAATGTTCTCGCTTATCCATTTTGCTCCATTACTTCATGTAAGTAAGGCCAACTAACTCTGTCAAGGCCAACTAACTCTGTCAAAGGCCTTAGCGTCATCAACCATTATTATAGTAAGGGAATCCCTGAGACCACAGCCACATCGATTGCACAGACCAGAACCTGAGTTACTTATGAGAGCTGTCTTTCCTTCATTAAGCCTTTTTGGTTTTCATGTATTATATCACCCAAGATCTTGTCCAACCTTTTAGCAAGAATTGAGTCAATATTTTATAGTCTGAATTAAGCAAGGATATTGGACTTTATGCCTCACATTTTTTTGGATCTTTATCAGATTTAAGTATTAATGTTATAATCACCTCATGCCAAGAAGAGGGGAGGGGAAGTTGTTCCATATTAATCACATTCGTTAACTTTAGCAGGAATGGTGTAAGTTCCTCGCTTAACACCTTATACACCTTGTTGGGCAGACCATGTGAGTCTGGTGCTTTTCCATTTCTTATGTTTCTATGATCTTATCTATATCCACACTGGTAATTTCCTAATTTAGGGATGCATTTTGATCTATACCCAGGCTGGGGAGATTATCCTGCTGTAACCACTCCCTGATCTCCGTATGTCCAGCTGTTGTATCATCCTTGTATACCTCTTGGAAAAAGACTAAGAAGGCCTCCCCAATAATCAGGTCCTCTTGACATTGTTCTTTGGTCACACTATTTACTACTTCCTTAATTTCATTTCTAATATTGTCTTGTCTCATCTTCTAGGCTAACAAATTCCAACATCCTTTTCCGTATTCATAATGTGCCAACTTGCTAGTCCCCCACCTTCTCCTCCCGTTCCCCTCAAATGATTCCAATAAAGATTCCTTTGCCTCCCTTGGATTACTTTGAAGTTCTACCATTATAGTGGCCCTTAGACACTCTGCTAATTTATCATGAATTCCCTTAATTCTTGATTCAAGTTTTAGATGTTTGGTCCTACCCTCTTTTCTTTTGTATGCTGCAAAACTGATAAAACTTCCACAAATGTAAGCTTTCTATGCATCCTATACAATATGCCTCAGGCCTATGGCTCATTTAACTTAAAAAATTCAACTGTATTGACCTTCAAAGCATTTACTACAACAATATTCCCAAGGAGGGTTCTATCTAAAGCCCATCTAGCCTGGGAAGGAGAATTCTCTAACGAAATCCCTAATTTTTCCGCTGCATGGTCTGATAGGTGCATTGGTTGGTGCAATATTCTACTAATGTTCTTTTTTAATTTACCATCCATTGAGAAAAAAACAATTCTAGAGGAGTGAGAATATTTTTTATTCTCAAAAATGTATTCTCTTTTTCTGCCCTCCTTTAACCTTCAGGTATCTTCTATCCCAAGGTTCCTGATTAGTTGATGTAAACTCTCTCTAATTTTTTGTGAGTGCACTGTGGGCCTAGTAGTGGATTTATCCAGTGCCAGGTTCAATAACGTGTTAAAGTCTCCTCCCAATATTATAAGGTATCCCATTTCGAAGAGGTGATGATATAAATCCCAGAGTAGGTATGGGTCATCGATGTTAGGACCATAATACCCTACAAAGGCGTAACCTATGTTATATATCTTAACATTACAGATTAGCCATCTGTCCCATGCGTCTGCAATGGTGTATTTCAACCTGACTCATGTGGAACATTTAAAGATAACTGCCACTCCTTGTACATTGCACGTTTGGTTAGTACATGCAAGATGTGTAATCCATTTATTCCTCTTAAGAATTTCGCCCCATTCATCCCGACATAAATGTGTCACCTGCAGTATTCTAACATAATTATTGGATAATTTAAGTAATTCTAGGATCTTCATTCTCCTACCGCTAACCAATGCTCCCTCTAATTTTTTTCCTCTGTGTGCGGCAGTGTAGGGTCTCTGTGCGCTGCAGCCATGGCTATGTGCGCCAGGAACCAGACCGCGCTTGTGCGCAGTGCCAAATATCACTCCAAACTTTTGGTTAAAAACTGAAAAGACGGTGCATTTCCACACATACAACCCATGTTAGGGGGCTTAAGGCATATTTGCAATTTGGATACACACGCCATGACAATAATGGAGTAATGGAGAAATTGGTAAGAGAGGGACAGAAAGAGAAAGGCAGTCAGAGGCTCTGCAAAGTCAATAGTAGGTATGAACAGGGCTTTAAGTTGGCCGGGTCTCACCAGTGCTGAGCATAAGCAGTTTTTTAAAGGGGGCCTCAAACCGGGTCTCTAGCGGGCTCTGTTTTATGCCCTGGCACAGGTGGTCCATTTTTTTTCAGACTGCAGTGAGAGTACGCACATCGATGTGCGCTGCGCACACTGCTCACTTCTCACTAGTAGAGAAGTTAGGGCATGACGTCATGCCAGGTGAGCCTTGGAAGGGGAAGGGAAATCCTTTAAAGAGAGTAATTTTCTCTCTGTATTTCCCTTCTCTTTTTGAAACTCAGACACATCAACATTGTTGTGGTGTCACCAGGGTTTTAAGTTCAAGCTTTTCCAATATTATATACAAGCCATAGTTGCTGCTTATTATCTCATGCAACTAACAACCATTGACAAAGCTAATAGTCCTGACTTGTAGGTATAATGTTACTACTTGTATCATATACCTGGATGCAATGACAGAAACAGCAAAGTCGGGCGGGGCACTATGATAAAAGTACAGATTTTTAGCTTATTTGTCTTAAAGCTAAGCCCTTGATTACACTGGCCACCCCCTTTGCGAGACCCCCCCACCACAGTTTCTTCATCCCACTTAAAGCCCTGTGTATGATGTTACTTGTTGTATCATATATCTGGATGCAATGACAGAAACAGAAAAATACAAGTCGGGTGGCACACTCTGCCAAGAACAGAAAAGTGTAAATCCCCCCTCAGCTGCGCTCTATTAAGAAGAGAAATTTAGCAAGTCTACAAACACAACATGTGTTTTACACGCCGTGTTTGTAGAGTTGCTGCATTTCATTTCTTAATAGAGCGCAGCTGAGGGGTGATTGTGGGACTTTGTTAAAGATTTCAGGTTAATCACAGCGCCCGTCTGGAGCTGCAATTAACCTGAAAACTTTAACAAAGTCAGACAATCACCCCGTAGCCCAGCTCTGTTAAGAAGAGAAATTCAGCAAGCCTACATAAACGGCATTAACTTTAGACGCCGTGTTTGTAAACTTGCTGAATTTCTTTTGTTACATAAGCACGGCTGTGGGCTGATTGTGTGCTTTTGTTAAAGTAATCATGTTAATCGCAGCTCCTGATGGCCCTGCAATTAACATGAATACTTAAACAAAAGCACACAGTAGACACCGCAGCCGGGCTCTACATATAAAAGACGATACCAAGTGCCCAAGACTTTCCTGCCGCTCCCTCTGCCAGGAAGCACCAGTTTTTCACGCCGCTCGCTTGTTAAAAGGAGCGGCGCGAATGCTCTCGCTGGATGTGCTGTGTGTGTGCGCGCTCCACACACAGCACTGCGTACTACAGGTAATAGAGGTGCGCGCGAGCGCACACGCGCACCTTATTGGGAACTGTTAGAAACGGGGTAGCGTGGTGCGGAGCGGGTAGGCCAAACTCAGAGGCATTGTGTAAAGCATCTGTGCAGCCACTCACAGGCGACACACCGGGCACACTACAAAAGAGACTCCACACCAGATTAGGTGAAAAAACAGCATATGTATTATGCAGAACACGTCATAAGACAATCACAGTTGTAACAGTAGTGTGCTTACTGGCACCAGGTAGACATTTACAGGGGGACTATTTACAGGCAGGGCCAATCGGGCCGCTGCCAGAACCATCACCAGCACAATTAGAATAAATGGAAGCATCAGTAATAAACGTAAAGCAGCCAGTACCTCCTGGCAGGATCATGCACTTAGCCACAGTGCAAATAGCCTTAGGCCTGCACATAGAGCTACATCACATTAGCATGCAAACACTAGGATAAAGCATGAGCAACACATTAGGGCTAATCACATTACCGTTGGCATTACTTTATACCATCAGCAATACATGTCTACCGTCCAGTAGTTATTGACAAGGCCGTGCACTGAGCAACCTTACGATAAGCATAAATCACTTTAGGCATTTATCAGGGTAGGCCTAAACCTGGAGTATAAACCTCATTAGCCTGAAAACATTAACGATTTGGGAAAAAGGGGGTGGTGATGGACAGAGTTTCTGAATGATGCAGAATACTCTTACCAAGTCAAGAGATCATGGTTTTAATCCATCACCGTTTTTTAGCTCACTGCACCATCCCAGCTCAGAACCTGGCTACATGCAAATTAGTCTGTACCTGTCCCAGTGCATGATGGGAACAGGGCAAACCAAACTACCAAGCCAATTCTTATACTGGGAAGGAAACAAGCTTCCAGGGACCGGTTTCTGGCATCACAGCCTTCGTCGGCCCGGCTTGCCTGAATCCTGATGGTGCAATGAGCAAGGGACTCACGTCTGAGCATACCCTCCCACACTGAGTGTGGATAAAATCGATTTGGGAAAAAGGGGGTGGTGATGGACAGAGTTTCTGAATGATGCAGAATACTCTTACCAAGTCAAGAGATCATGGTTTTAATCCATCACCGTTTTTTAGCTCACTGCACCATCCCAGCTCAGAACCTGGCTACATGCAAATTAGTCTGTACCTGTCCCAGTGCATGATGGGAACAGGGCAAACCAAACTACCAAGCCAATTCTTATACTGGGAAGGAAACAAGCTTCCGGGGACCGGTTTCTGGCATCACAGCCTTCGTCGGCCCGGCTTGCCTGAATCCTGATGGTGCAATGAGCAAGGGACTCACGTCTGAGCATACCCTCCCACACTGAGTGTGGATAAAATCGATTTGGGAAAAAGGGGGTGGTGATGGACAGAGTTTCTGAATGATGCAGAATACTCTTACCAAGTCAAGAGATCATGGTTTTAATCCATCACCGTTTTTTAGCTCACTGCACCATCCCAGCTCAGAACCTGGCTACATGCAAATTAGTCTGTACCTGTCCCAGTGCATGATGGGAACAGGGCAAACCAAACTACCAAGCCAATTCTTATACTGGGAAGGAAACAAGCTTCCGGGGACCGGTTTCTGGCATCACAGCCTTCGTCGGCCCGGCTTGCCTGAATCCTGATGGTGCAATGAGCAAGGGACTCACGTCTGAGCATACCCTCCCACACTGAGTGTGGATAAAATCGATTTGGGAAAAAGGGGGTGGTGATGGACGGAGTTTCTGAATGATGCAGAATACTCTTACCAAGTCAAGAGATCATGGTTTTAATCCATCACCGTTTTTTAGCTCACTGCACCATCCCAGCTCAGAACCTGGCTACATGCAAATTAGTCTGTACCTGTCCCAGTGCATGATGGGAACAGGGCAAACCAAACTACCAAGCCAATTCTTATACTGGGAAGGAAACAAGCTTCCGGGGACCGGTTTCTGGCATCACAGCCTTCGTCGGCCCGGCTTGCCTGAATCCTGATGGTGCAATGAGCAAGGGACTCACGTCTGAGCATACCGTCCCACACTGAGTGTGGATAAAATCGATTTGGGAAAAAGGGGGTGGTGATGGACAGAGTTTCTGAATGATGCAGAATACTCTTACCAAGTCAAGAGATCATGGTTTTAATCCATCACCGTTTTTTAGCTCACTGCACCATCCCAGCTCAGAACCTGGCTACATGCAGATTAGTCTGTACCTGTCCCAGTGCATGATGGGAACAGGGCAAACCAAACTACCAAGCCAATTCTTATACTGGGAAGGAAACAAGCTTCCGGGGACCGGTTTCTGGCATCACAGCCTTCGTCGGCCCGGCTTGCCTGAATCCTGATGGTGCAATGAGCAAGGGACTCACGTCTGAGCATACCCTCCCACACTGAGTGTGGATAAAATCGATTTGGGAAAAAGGGGGTGGTGATGGACAGAGTTTCTGAATGATGCAGAATACTCTTACCAAGTCAAGAGATCATGGTTTTAATCCATCACCGTTTTTTAGCTCACTGCACCATCCCAGCTCAGAACCTGGCTACATGCAGATTAGTCTGTACCTGTCCCAGTGCATGATGGGAACAGGGCAAACCAAACTACCAAGCCAATTCTTATACTGGGAAGGAAACAAGCTTCCGGGGACCGGTTTCTGGCATCACAGCCTTCGTCGGCCCGGCTTGCCTGAATCCTGATGGTGCAATGAGCAAGGGACTCACGTCTGAGCATACCCTCCCACACTGAGTGTGGATAAAATCGATTTGGGAAAAAGGGGGTGGTGATGGACAGAGTTTCTGAATGATGCAGAATACTCTTACCAAGTCAAGAGATCATGGTTTTAATCCATCACCGTTTTTTAGCTCACTGCACCATCCCAGCTCAGAACCTGGCTACATGCAAATTAGTCTGTACCTGTCCCAGTGCATGATGGGAACAGGGCAAACCAAACTACCAAGCCAATTCTTATACTGGGAAGGAAACAAGCTTCCGGGGACCGGTTTCTGGCATCACAGCCTTCGTCGGCCCGGCTTGCCTGAATCCTGATGGTGCAATGAGCAAGGGACTCACGTCTGAGCATACCCTCCCACACTGAGTGTGGATAAAATCGATTTGGGAAAAAGGGGGTGGTGATGGACAGAGTTTCTGAATGATGCAGAATACTCTTACCAAGTCAAGAGATCATGGTTTTAATCCATCACCGTTTTTTAGCTCACTGCACCATCCCAGCTCAGAACCTGGCTACATGCAAATTAGTCTGTACCTGTCCCAGTGCATGATGGGAACAGGGCAAACCAAACTACCAAGCCAATTCTTATACTGGGAAGGAAACAAGCTTCCGGGGACCGGTTTCTGGCATCACAGCCTTCGTCGGCCCGGCTTGCCTGAATCCTGATGGTGCAATGAGCAAGGGACTCACGTCTGAGCATACCCTCCCACACTGAGTGTGGATAAAATCGATTTGGGAAAAAGGGGGTGGTGATGGACAGAGTTTCTGAATGATGCAGAATACTCTTACCAAGTCAAGAGATCATGGTTTTAATCCATCACCGTTTTTTAGCTCACTGCACCATCCCAGCTCAGAACCTGGCTACATGCAAATTAGTCTGTACCTGTCCCAGTGCATGATGGGAACAGGGCAAACCAAACTACCAAGCCAATTCTTATACTGGGCAGGAAACAAGCTTCCGGGGACCGGTTTCTGGCATCACAGCCTTCGTCGGCCCGGCTTGCCTGAATCCTGATGGTGCAATGAGCAAGGGACTCACGTCTGAGCATACCCTCCCACACTGAGTGTGGATAAAATCGATTTGGGAAAAAGGGGGTGGTGATGGACAGAGTTTCTGAATGATGCAGAATACTCTTACCAAGTCAAGAGATCATGGTTTTAATCCATCACCGTTTTTTAGCTCACTGCACCATCCCAGCTCAGAACCTGGCTACATGCAAATTAGTCTGTACCTGTCCCAGTGCATGATGGGAACAGGGCAAACCAAACTACCAAGCCAATTCTTATACTGGGAAGGAAACAAGCTTCCGGGGACCGGTTTCTGGCATCACAGCCTTCGTCGGCACGGCTTGCCTGAATCCTGATGGTGCAATGAGCAAGGGACTCACGTCTGAGCATACCCTCCCACACTGAGTGTGGATAAAATCGATTTGGGAAAAAGGGGGTGGTGATGGACAGAGTTTCTGAATGATGCAGAATACTCTTACCAAGTCAAGAGATCATGGTTTTAATCCATCACCGTTTTTTAGCTCACTGCACCATCCCAGCTCAGAACCTGGCTACATGCAAATTAGTCTGTACCTGTCCCAGTGCATGATGGGAACAGGGCAAACCAAACTACCAAGCCAATTCTTATACTGGGAAGGAAACAAGCTTCCGGGGACCGGTTTCTGGCATCACAGCCTTCGTCGGCCCGGCTTGCCTGAATCCTGATGGTGCAATGAGCAAGGGACTCACGTCTGAGCATACCCTCCCACACTGAGTGTGGATAAAATCGATTTGGGAAAAAGGGGGTGGTGATGGACAGAGTTTCTGAATGATGCAGAATACTCTTACCAAGTCAAGAGATCATGGTTTTAATCCATCACCGTTTTTTAGCTCACTGCACCATCCCAGCTCAGAACCTGGCTACATGCAAATTAGTCTGTACCTGTCCCAGTGCATGATGGGAACAGGGCAAACCAAACTACCAAGCCAATTCTTATACTGGGAAGGAAACAAGCTTCCGGGGACCGGTTTCTGGCATCACAGCCTTCGTCGGCCCGGCTTGCCTGAATCCTGATGGTGCAATGAGCAAGGGACTCACGTCTGAGCATACCCTCCCACACTGAGTGTGGATAAAATCGATTTGGGAAAAAGGGGGTGGTGATGGACAGAGTTTCTGAATGATGCAGAATACTCTTACCAAGTCAAGAGATCATGGTTTTAATCCATCACCGTTTTTTAGCTCACTGCACCATCCCAGCTCAGAACCTGGCTACATGCAAATTAGTCTGTACCTGTCCCAGTGCATGATGGGAACAGGGCAAACCAAACTACCAAGCCAATTCTTATACTGGGAAGGAAACAAGCTTCCGGGGACCGGTTTCTGGCATCACAGCCTTCGTCGGCCCGGCTTGCCTGAATCCTGATGGTGCAATGAGCAAGGGACTCACGTCTGAGCATACCCTCCCACACTGAGTGTGGATAAAATCGATTTGGGAAAAAGGGGGTGGTGATGGACAGAGTTTCTGAATGATGCAGAATACTCTTACCAAGTCAAGAGATCATGGTTTTAATCCATCACCGTTTTTTAGCTCACTGCACCATCCCAGCTCAGAACCTGGCTACATGCAAATTAGTCTGTACCTGTCCCAGTGCATGATGGGAACAGGGCAAACCAAACTACCAAGCCAATTCTTATACTGGGAAGGAAACAAGCTTCCGGGGACCGGTTTCTGGCATCACAGCCTTCGTCGGCCCGGCTTGCCTGAATCCTGATGGTGCAATGAGCAAGGGACTCACGTCTGCATGTAGCCAGGTTCTGAGCTGGGATGGTGCAGTGAGCTAAAAAACGGTGATGGATTAAAACCATGATCTCTTGACTTGGTAAGAGTATTCTGCATCATTCAGAAACTCTGTCCATCACCACCCCCTTTTTCCCAAATCGATTTTATCCACACTCAGTGTGGGAGGGTATGCTCAGACGTGAGTCCCTTGCTCATTGCACCATCAGGATTCAGGCAAGCCGGGCCGACGAAGGCTGTGATGCCAGAAACCGGTCCCCGGAAGCTTGTTTCCTTCCCAGTATAAGAATTGGCTTGGTAGTTTGGTTTGCCCTGTTCCCATCATGCACTGCGACAGGTACAGACTAATTTGCATGTAGCCAGGTTCTGAGCTGGGATGGTGCAGTGAGCTAAAAAACGGTGATGGATTAAAACCATGATCTCTTGACTTGGTAAGAGTATTCTGCATCATTCAGAAACTCTGTCCATCACCACCCCCTTTTTCCCAAATCGATTTTATCCACACTCAGTGTGGGAGGGTATGCTCTGACGTGAGTCCCTTGCTCATTGCACCATCAGGATTCAGGCAAGCCGGGCCGACGAAGGCTGTGATGCCAGAAACCGGTCCCCGGAAGCTTGTTTCCTTCCCAGTATAAGAATTGGCTTGGTAGTTTGGTTTGCCCTGTTCTCATCATGCACTGCGACAGGTACAGACTAATTTGCATGTAGCCAGGTTCTGAGCTGGGATGGATTAAAACCATGATCTCTTGACTTGGTAAGAGTATTCTGCATCATTCAGAAACTCTGTCCATCACCACCCCCTTTTTCCCAAATCGATTTTATCCACACTCAGTGTTGGAGGGTATGCTCAGACGTGAGTCCCTTGCTCATTGCACCATCAGGATTCAGGCAAGCCGGGCCGACGAAGGCTGTGATGCCAGAAACCGGTCCCCGGAAGCTTGTTTCCTTCCCAGTATAAGAATTGGCTTGGTAGTTTGGTTTGCCCTGTTCCCATCATGCACTGCGACAGGTACAGACTAATTTGCATGTAGCCAGGTTCTGAGCTGGGATGGTGCAGTGAGCTAAAAAACGGTGATGGATTAAAACCATGATTTCTTGACTTGGTAAGAGTATTCTGCATCATTCAGAAACTCTGTCCATCACCACCCCCTTTTTCCCAAATCGATTTTATCCACACTCAGTGTGGGAGGGTATGCTCAGACGTGAGTCCCTTGCTCATTGCACCATCAGGATTCAGGCAAGCCGGGCCGACGAAGGCTGTGATGCCAGAAACCGGTCCCCGGAAGCTTGTTTCCTTCCCAGTATAAGAATTGGCTTGGTAGTTTGGTTTGCCCTGTTCCCATCATGCACTGCGACAGGTACAGACTAATTTGCATGTAGCCAGGTTCTGAGCTGGGATGGTGCAGTGAGCTAAAAAACGGTGATGGATTAAAACCATGATCTCTTGACTTGGTAAGAGTATTCTGCATCATTCAGAAACTCTGTCCATCACCACCCCCTTTTTCCCAAATCGATTTTATCCACACTCAGTGTGGGAGGGTATGCTCAGACGTGAGTCCCTTGCTCATTGCACCATCAGGATTCAGGCAAGCCGGGCCGACGAAGGCTGTGATGCCAGAAACCGGTCCCCGGAAGCTTGTTTCCTTCCCAGTATAAGAATTGGCTTGGTAGTTTGGTTTGCCCTGTTCCCATCATGCACTGCGACAGGTACAGACTAATTTGCATGTAGCCAGGTTCTGAGCTGGGATGGTGCAGTGAGCTAAAAAACGGTGATGGATTAAAACCATGATCTCTTGACTTGGTAAGAGTATTCTGCATCATTCAGAAACTCTGTCCATCACCACCCCCTTTTTCCCAAACTGAAAACATTAACAGCATGAAGGCATTAGGCCTAAACATAAAGCCAGCCATGTAGGCATTAGAGAAAAAGCATTATCATGAATCAATGCATTAGTCATAGACATAAGCGTCTTCACATTAGAAGGAGGCATGAATCCTATGACATGAGGCATACTTGCATGGGGCATCTCCATAGGCGTAAAAACACATTATGCAGAACACCAACAATATAAGCCTTGGGGGAAAAAGGACATCAGGCATCAACCTTAGGTTTTGAAACACATTACGCATAGCATTAGCCTGCAGCCACCTTATGCAGTAAAACAGATGAGGCATAAATGCAATATCATTAGTGTAAAGACACGTTGGGCATGCATCATGGCATTAGGCATCATCAAATACAATAGGCACCAATCCAGGGGTATAAACACCTTAGGCATGAATCTTTGCAGGTACATTAGGCATCATTAGGGCATTTCTCGTTAGCATAAGAGCATGAACATCATGGCAGGATTACACTGAGCGTAGAAATGCATTAGGCCTCGAGTCAGAAGGGCGAACCTCATACATGCACACACGTTGCAAAGATTGTCACCACTCCCTGGAAGTAGCTGTCTCTCAGGTGGGCAGTATAGATAAAGTGCTCTCCTCATGCAGGAGTAAAGTTGCAGCGCTAAATCCAGGAATGCAGGTCTAAGAGTCATGGGGGCTGAAAAACAGTTGTAGCACTTCACGAGGCACTGGACAGCAACCAGAGCATAGTCAATACGAATATAGCACTCTGGCAGCACGGCGCTGCAGGACCCAGGGACCTTCTTCTCCTGGGCAGGGGCTGGAGGCAGCGCTCACGAGGCGCTAGATGGCTCACAGTCCCAGGGTCCCACCCGAGGGAGTGGCGCCCACGCTCCTCACCTCCTTGGAGAGCAGGCAACCAGAAGATAGTGCTCATGAGGCGCTAGGCATCAGGAAAGCTCTTAGGGGCTTGGATAGCGCTGCAGCCCTCACAAGGCGCTAGGCAGCAGGAAGAGCCCAGTCACTCCAAATATAGCGCCCACGAGGTGCTAGCGGAACATGCAGGGGGACTCCCTCACCAGACGTCAGCTGCAGGATCCACACTCCTCCTCTCTTTCGGGATGGAGATAAAGCGCTATGACAGCACCGCGCTGCAGGCGTCAGTTCCTCCTCTGGCAATCAGGAAAGTAGTGCCTCCCAGGCACTAGGGAGCTGGCGAGGATCCAGAGTCCCACACAAGAAAGTAGTGCCCACACTCCTCACCTCCTGGGAATACAGGCAGTCAAAGTATAGCGCTCACGAGGCGCTAGGGCAGCAGAGCAGGCAGGCCAGGCTGGGCAAGATCAGCAGACAGTGGGCACTCATCAGTACAGGACAGCAGCTCCTAGAAGCAGTCATCTCCCATAAAGTGGCTCTCCTCCTGACATAGCAGTCTTCACTCCAGCAAAGGCTCTCACCGGCCCTGTTGACAGCAGAGGGGTACAGATGGGCTCAGGGGCCAGCACACAGGCCCTTGCGGCGGCACCTCTTGGCAGAGTGACCCCTCTCAATCAAGTCCACGTTCAGTCTGAGCACATGGAGGCACAGCTCCTCTACATTTCCACCCCTCCTCCCACCTACCAGAAAGGGCTAGAATCTTCTAGAAGGGTCCTGGCAGTTCCCAACTGTTACTGTGGGGGAGGTGTAGAGCGCCCTGGGTGCCAGGCTTCCCTCCAAAAGCTAGGGGTGCTGGGAAACAAATGACTAGACTGGCAACCCACCTCAGGCAGGCGGCACAAGCAGACCGAAACGGCGTCCATTTTAAAAGTAACATTGCTTTACAATAGTACGAATAAATCTGCGCACGCCATTGCGCAGTAGATATTATTTTCTTCTCACACCACACATGGCATATACATTTCCTACCATGGGGGAGATGTCCCCTAAAGGGGAGGAGGTGGGTTCCTAATATACCTATGTAAGGCAGGAAGCACACACATTTGGCACTGCTTACCAGCGCTAAAGTGTCCAACGTCCTACAACCACTCATTCCACAACAGCAAAAAGGCTAGGGGGAAGGCGAAAAAGTTTGGGATGACCCTGCAAGCAGGGCGAGGTCCAACAGGAACAGTGCCACTAACCCATAACCCATTCACATTCCATGTCAATACTCTTAAATCATGGGTCTCTTTAATATCTGTCATCACTAATGTATATGTAGGTTCACCATCTCCTACTGATATTCAGCTTCTTTGTACACATGAGGACTGCAATTTTTTTTCCCCCTCCATGCTCCCAAACCCATGCTCAACTACATTACCTAAGAGTGTATACTCCCCTGCCCCCCTTCCTTCCCACCCCTTGGAACCCTCTCATCATCCAATCTGGGTTGTTCATTATACCCTTTGCGCTCTTTTCTCGGGTTTTATTTTATAAACCTTCCTGAGCCTTTATCTGTGAGATAAAATTTTCCACCTCAGAAACCTCTTTCATACTATACATTTCATTGCTCCACATTACTTTCAATATTGCTGGAAATTTTAGCTGGGCATTTGCTCCCAAGGTTTTCAGCTCTTGAATGTATCTCCCCAGTTCCCATTGCCGGGTTTGAGTAACTTTCGCAATATCAGACCTTATAGTGAAGAACCAGTCATTATTCTTGAACTGTTTTGCTATGAGGGCTGCTGTCAGAATCACCTCTTTGATCGCATAGGAGTGAAAATGTATTAAGATCTTCTTTGGCTTTGCTGTTTCAGGGTTTCTGTTAAAGGGGTCTCGATGTACCCTCTGAATATCTAGTTCCAAATCAAACCCTAATGCTTCCAGGATACATTCCCTTCTCAGGTCAATAACAAAACATTTTATGCTCCCCCTTTCTGTGCTTGCAGGAACTTTTAGGAGTGATAGATTGTTTTGTCTCAAATTATTTTCCAGAGCTTCCAATTTATCTCCAATCTCTTTTTCTCCCATTTTTAATGTTTGGATATCCTTATGATTACACTTATAGTGGTATTGTGAGCTAACTGGTCTACAGACTGACATATTCTTTGGGGGTGTCTGGAATCAGTCTGGACACCAATCCCTTAGTTTATGTTGTCTAAACGTGCAGATCATATATAGATTTGTAGGAACTACACAACATTACTAGATCAACTTCACTCAGCAACTGCCTTTACTAAATTAGATCTCAGACTAAAGTATCTCCTAGTGCAGATCTGAGAAGGAATCATTGGAAAACTATCTTTACAAAGTGGTGGTGGGCCTAAATTCAAGTAATTTTGTGTGGTGTAATTATGAAAAATTACAGAAATATGGTGCAAATTTAAGTGCAATTACGCAAAATAAATCTTGCACTCACAAAAATTACCTGTACGGCCCATTAAATTCAACTCGAAAATAAAACTTTGATTGATTTCCAGTTGCTTCTGTTAAAAATACTGCAGCTTGCGTTCAGATTTGAATTTTGACCTCAAATGTTACCCCAACTCTCTGCTGAGGTTAAAAATCTACCTGAGAGGTGTGTTGACTGCCCATGTTAAAGGAACTACTGCTCATGTTCAAAACACTGCTGTTCATTTTCCAAATTTGTACTTTCATGATAAAAAATCACTCAAACTGTCAGCTTGAGTAAAATAATCTACCTGAAATGCCCCTTGAGTTCATTACCTGAACTGTATATCTGACATGAAAGCCACTTCCCAAAGTTATGTGGCATGTGTAATGATGTAATCTCTGTAATTTCATATAAATTTTGTTATACGGAAATATTAAAATTATAGCAATTACTCCAGCTTAATAAAAATTTCACCCAGACCTATTCACAACCAAATTTGGTTTCTTTGAATACCATATAATTTTATGTAAGTTTTTTCACAAAGAAGTGTGCCTATAATTACGTTGTTAGTAAAAGGAATGAAGTGCAACTGGAAATCAGAAACAGACAAGCATCATTTCACCTCAATGCGAGTCAACTGTTCTTTGTGGAAGCAAGTTCTCCCTATAGATTAAAAAAGCTAACAACCATGCTACCACTCCTCGTTAAGCATAGTATAGTTATTACCTGCCTTAATGGCCTTGTCCACTATTTAGAACTGTGAACAGACATAGGTGCCGATTACGATCCGGTAAAAATATTCCCCGTACGACTCGTATCCGGTCTTTTTACCGTACGAATCGTACAAGTGCCGTACAAACTGGCAATCATGATTCGGATGGGAAAAAGTCCATACGAATCGCATTGGGAATTGTCCCCCACACGTCCTCGGGTCGGAAAATGTGTCCGACACCTCCTCGGACGATTTACCGTACGAATGTGAAAAGTGAAGTCCGACCGAGGAATTACGATCCAACCCGTGCGTCCGACCGTACAACCGTATGGTAAAAACACCGTCCGCACCAAACTCCTATAGCAACCATGGAGACGTCCAAACAGGTGCCCGGTACGCGCCGTACCCCCCCCCCAGCCCCCGCATGTACACGCCGTACCCCCCCCAGCCCCCACATGTACGCGCCGTACCCCCCCAGCCCCCGTACGTTCGAGTCGACCCCCCCCAGCCCCCGCATGTACGCGCCGAACCCCCGTGTATGTACACCCGAGTACGTGTCGAACCCCCCCGTGTATGTACACCCGAGTACGTGTCGAACTGTACGTGTTGAACCCCCCCGTGTATGTACACCCGAGTACGTGTCGAACCCCCCCCTGTATGTACACCCGAGTACGAGTCGAACTGTACGTGTCGAACCCCCCGTGTATGTACACCCGAGTACGAGTCGTACTGTACGTGTCGAACCCCCCGTGTATGTACACCCGAGTACGTGTCGAACCCCCCGTGTATGTACACCCGAGTACGAGTCGAACTGTACGTGTCGAACCCCCGTGTATGTACACCCGAGTACGAGTCGAACTGTACCTGTCGAACCCCCCCGTGTATGTACACCCGAGTACGTGTCAAACCCTCCGTGTATGTACACCCGAGTACGAGTCGAACTGTACGTGTCGAACCCCCCGTGTATGTACACCCGAGTACGAGTCGAACTGTACGTGTCGAACCCCCCCCGTGTATGTACACCTGAGTAAGTGTCGAACCCCCCGTGTATGTACACCCGAGTACGAGTCGAACTGTACGTGTCCAACCCCCCATGTATGTACACCCGAGTACGAGTCGAACTGTACGTGTCGAACCCCCCGTGTATGTACACCCGAGTACGTGTCGAACCCCCCGTGTATGTACACCCGAGTACGTGTCGAACCCCCCGTCTATGTACACCCAGTACGTTCGAGTCGAACCCCCACCCATGTATGTGTCGTACCACCGTCTATGTACACCCCAGTACGTTCGAGTCGAAACCCCACCCCTGTATGTGTCGTACCACCGTCTATGTACACCCCAGTACGTTCGAGTCCAACCCCCACCCCAGTACGTGTCGTACCAACGTCCATGTACACCCCAGTACGTTCGAGTCGAACCCCCACCCCTGTATGTGTCCGACCCCCATGTATGTACACCCCAGTACGTTCGAGTCGAACCCCCACCCCTGTACGTGTCGTACCACCGTCTATGTACACCCCAGTACGTTCGAGTCGAACCCCCACCCCTGTACGACACGGACAGAGGGAGGAGGCTGACACACAGAGGGAGGGAGAGGGGGACAGAGAGGGAGGGAGAGGGGGACAGAGAGGGAGGGAGACACAGGGACACGGACAGAGGGAGGAGGCTGACACACAGAGGGAGGGAGAGGGGGACAGAGAGGGAGGGAGAGGGGGACAGAGAGGGAGGGAGAGGGGGACAGAGAGGGAGGGAGAGGGGGACAGTGAGGGAGGGAGACACAGGGAGAGCAAATCAGCCGTGTGGTGTGTGGGAATGTCTGCTCGTCAGCAGGTAGACTGCGTGCATGTAGCCAAGGGTGGCCAGTGCCAGAACCCCCCCTCTTCACCATGGCAAAACACAGGCCCATGTCACAACCTGTTCACGAGCACAACGACAGCTACCTGCATTATATAAGTGTGTGGATCCACTCCATGTGCACATGTACAGTGCCACACGGAAGGCGCCAATGCATGGCTCGCCACACCTGCCCACTCCACTGCTGACTGCAGTCACACTTGACGCAGCACGTAAGACTGTGCCACACATATTTAAAGGGGCCAAAGTGGTGTCCAAGGGACACACCCATGCACAAGTGCACTGTGAGTGGAATGCAAGACAGATCCTAATTCGAAGAGGAAAAGTGCCAACTTTGACACTGATGAAACATGGATGTTGCATGGACCAAAATTAACATTGTCTCTCACACACAGGTCAACGTCGTGGTTCACCCCCCAACACTGGGGGGGAAGACTCACAGGACCCGGATCTGCGGGAGCCCGATCCCACCGGCAGCGACCACTCTCACCACTCTGTGGACAACCCCGACCGACCTGGCCCCTCTGGTGTCCAACCACCTGCAGCACCTGCGTCAGGTACAACTGTGCCAACCACCACCCCCACTCCTGCCACATCCCAGGAGACATCCAGGTTCCCTGCCCCAACACCACAATGCAGCCAGGCTGGCCAGGAGGGACACGGTGTCCCGGGCACCCAGGAGGAGGCAGGCGACAACGCCAATGCCACCCCTCAGGGGTCCCGGAGACCCGATGTACCCACAAGGGCAGGCCAGGTGCAAGTGGGCAGGGGTGGTGGGAGTGGAGGACGGCGGAGGCGCGAGCCTGACCAGTTGGCTGGGGAACCGGTATTTGCCCATGTCCGTAACATCATGGACACATACCGGCAGGACACCACGGGCATGGCCCAGGTTGTGTCCGTCCTCGAGGGGATCAAGACCCAGCAGGCCCAGCAACATGCGGAGCTACATGCCTGTCTACTGCAACACCAACGGAGGATGGAGGACAGACAGGCTGAGCAAGTGACGGTGTTCCAGGGGATTCACGATACACTCCGTCGGATGGCCGACAACATGGCCGACCCTCCCTGTGCCAGAAGGCGGAGAACATCACCACCCACAGGGAGGGATCAGGAGGAGGAGGAGGAAACATCCGATGGAGCATCCCAGACGTCGTCACGGCCTGCTGCTGAGGGTCCCCGCAGGAGGGCGGGTCGTCCACGTAAAAGACCGTGAGGGTCGGCGCAACATCACCATCTCCCAGGACACCTGGCCTGGCACCTGGCCCACTGGAGCAACAGCAGCACAGCATCAAGAGACATTCCCTGCCACATGGCCCTGCTGGTCACTGTCTGACCAATGTTCACAAAGACTGTGGCATGGACTCTGAGGATTTCAAATGGCAAGGACACCAACTCCCCTACTGAACTTTGGATTCCAAACTCCCGGAAAGCCCCTCACTTTATCCCCCCCCCCCAAATAAAAATTCACACCATGAAGAGAAGATGCCTGCTGGTTGCATTATTACCTTACATGTGTGTTGTAAAGTCTAAACATGCCTGAGCTCTCTTTTGACTCCAAACATCCACACCCTGGGGCCTGAGTCTGGCACAGGACACACGGGTCACAGTGTATTAGTCAAGACAGACATGGAGCACCATACACACCCGTGATGGGCCCAACCAGCTGAGGGGGTGGCCGCACAACCGTGCTGACAGACACATTGAGTACAGCAACAGTCATGCGCAGAGGTCAGGGATCCAGTCCAGGGTCCGGGGGGGCACCCAGGTATGTGTAGACAGGTGGCAGAACCATGTCCTGCAAGCTTGAGTCCGGTGGATGCAGAGAATGGGGGCCTGGCCAACGTTGGATGCATGGGGATGGCACATGTCACAATACCCACACACTCATGGACATCATGCACAATACACAGTCTCAGCCCACACACACAGCTTTCATCTTGCTACTCAACACATCGACACATAGCCACCATCAGGGAGAACCATGCCAGACATGCTGGATGCACCGTGGCAACACACCAGCATTGACGGAGAAGAGGCACCTTGGAGGCATAGGGACACCTTTATTAGTCATGTATTCGGGATTGCAGAGGCAACTTGAAGTACACATGAACACATCTTGTGGAGTAACATGTGGGTCCAACACTGGCACCCCCCTTCTGCAGCACAAATGCGTGTTAGCCATGGAACTGGCACACAATTGTCGGCTAACAGCTAAACACCCACAGCTGCTCATGGAGAGACTGCCATACACCATTGATCAGCTGATGTGGAAGTCCCACACCATGTCAACCCAATGCTAACCGCATGTGTCCGAGGGCAGTGTTACACATTGATGCCATCATCACAATCCACTAAACCATTACAGATGACTGTCAACAAGTCTGACCATCTATTCAGGTGTACCCAGCTGCATGTCATGTGCACCATGGTGATGCGACATGTCTGCAGAGGAACCAAACATCGACAGGGGCAGTGTGCATACATCGTGAACAACTGCCACACCCAATACACCCCTGATGCATCCCTTACCCTATGGAGACTTCCAAACGTGTCCGTGCCTGTAACGCAGAGTCAGCCCACGATGACGTGTCCATGAGGAATAGCAGTGCCACAACAATGCAAGCAGCAGACGGCATGCGCAAGTACCTGGGGAAGAGAGACACACAAGAAGTCAGCCACAAAAAGCACAGCCACTTGCATGTGCATTTACTCGACACATGTATGGATGACAACATGCTAGGTCACAATTATGACTGGGGAAATACAACCATCACTGCCACCATCACTCCAGTGACACACCCACACACACCTCTGACTCACGTGCCATACATGCAGGTGGAGACACACATCACAACACATGCCACACGGGGACCAATGCATGCACACTCAGACACTGGTACTCACCACTAAGCAAAGAAGTCGCGTATGAGCCGTGTCCGGATGTCCTCTTGCGTCTCCACATCCTCCACATCACTAGCCCCATTGCCAAGCCCTTCGTCCTCCACGGGTGGATGGTCCTTGTCATGTTGATCCAGGATGAGTGGCACAGCTCTCTCAACTGCCATGTTGTGCAGCATGCAGCAGACTATGAAGATTTTGCAGACCTTCGCAGGGGCATATGGGAGCGCGCCGCCGGTCTTGTGGAGGCACCGAAATCGGCTGTTCAGCAGGCCAAACGTCCTCTCTATCACTCGCCTTGTCCGGCCATGGGCGGTGTTGTAGCGGAGCTGTGCCGGCGTGATGGGGTTGCGGAGAGGTGTGAGCAGCCATGGCATGCTGGGATAGCCAGCGTCCCCTACATGGGAAGCACATGGACATCGTTAGAAGTGGTGCAGCGGTCGTGCTGGTAGGCTATGCAAAATACAGGACAGACAGACTGTACCCACCAACAACACATGCTCTTTCGTTGCGCAGCTGCATCATCATTTCAGGCATCCTGCTACGCCTCATGATGTAGGCATCGTGTGCTGATCCTGGAAAACGAGCACAGACATGTGAAATCACCATGTCGGACTGACACACCACAAGGGCATTGATGGAGTGGTAGTGCTTCCGATTGCGGTACGCCACCTCCCGTGCGTGTGGTGGTACCAAAGCTACATGTGTCCCATCTATGGACCCAATGACATGGGGCATCCCTCCCAGGGCATAGAATCCACGCTTGACCGCAGTCAACTGTTCAGGGGTTGGGAACTTGATGAAGTCATCCAGGTGAATCAACATGGCCTCTAAGAAATCATGCAGCACATGGCAGAACATGCTCTGGGACATGCCACCAACATGAGCTATGGTATATTGAAAGGTACCCGTGGCAAGAAAATGTAGGGCAGCCATTACCTTCAGCTGGGGTGTCAGTGCCGTAGGATACCTGTGCTGCGGTTGCAGGTGTGGTGCCAGTCTCGCCGTCAACTCCAGAATCAACGGTTGGGGGAAGCGGTAGAGCCGGATGCTGTCATTCTCCCGCATGTCAGCCAAGTCCGGAATTGGTCGGGCAAGAGGCGGCGCTCTGCAGTAATTTGGAAGTGACAAGGAAGAGTGAGTGCACTACGACAACAATTCATATGTACTGCGCACATGTTAATCTGTCAATACACATATGCTACATAGGGAGTCAGGTATGTGCTACATGCCCAGGACACGTATGGATGCAAGGTGACACCCCTACCAAGACCCAGCTACACACGGAGATTGAGAACCTCCCCATGCCATGCCATGGGAATAGCTGTGTCCCAGTGCAAGTGAACAGCCAGACGCAAGACAGGAGTGACATACGCCCACACATCAGCAGAAGTAGGATGCCGATTGCAGAGACTGGTAGCGGAACACTAGAGCCACAGGTCACATGACATCACACTAGGACAGCCCACACACCTTGCCATGAAGGTGCACATGTCATGACTCACCACACATTCATTGTGAGGATGCAGACATGTCCTTGTCACGCTACTCCGTGTCCCATGCATACATGTGCACCTCACATCCGATACCACATGTGGCATGGTGTGCGGAACAGTGTGCAATGTCAATCTACACACAGACACATGTTGGTTGCTGCAACGGCTGCAGCTTTTGAGGGTGCTCCAACATCAACCTGATGGGAAGCCCCCACACATACATGACATAGTCACATTGTGCACCGTGGCACGTCAGGTGTGGTAACCCCTGTACCGGGCATCAGGGGACACTTCCGTGTGTTGGTGTCCTTGCCATGCCAGTGACGCTCACCCCAAGTGTGCAGTACGACATGCACACATGTCAAAGGAGTCAAGGGCATGCCTGGCACACATTGCACCATCACACAGTACATCTGTAGACATCTCATCATACATCTGGTGCCTTCTCGACTCAGGAGTAATGTTCCACATCACAGGCTATCACACCTGTGCCCCACACATGTAGTAATGCACAGACGATGCCTCGATGTCAATTAATGGACAAGTATGTCCATTCATGGACAAGTATGTCCATCCATGGACAAGTATGTCCATCCATGGCCAAGTATGTCCGCCCTATCCCTACCTGTGTGCCGCCTGTCACCACTGTGATGTGTGAAAACCACTGTACTGCTGCGAAGAGGGCCTGTGTACGTTACCATTTCACTATGGGAGTGCTGCCGTATGTGTACCCATCGTGATGGCGAGCGTACAGGCATGTGTACGGCCCGTACCACTACGAGTACGCATACGCAAGAACACCCATAGTGGTAGGGCCGTACACATGCCTGTACGCTCCCTATCACTATGGGTGGCCTCGCGTATGCGTACTCGTAGTGGTACGGGCCGTACACACGCCTGTACGCTCCCTATCACTATGGGTGGCCTCGTGTGTGCGTACTCGTAGTGGTACGGGCCGTACACACGCCTGTACGCTCCCTATCACTATGGGTGTCCTCGCGTATGCGTACTCGTAGTGGTACGGGCCGTACACACGCCTGTACGCTCACTATCACTATGGGTGTCCTCGCGTATGCGTACTCGTAGTGGTACGGGCCGTACACACGCCTGTACGCTCACTATCACTATGGGTGTCCTCGCGTATGCGTACTCGTAGTGGTACGGGCCGTACACACGCCTGTACGCTCCCTATCACTATGGGTGTCCTCGCATATGCGTACTCGTAGTGGTACGGGCCATACACACGCCTGTACGCTCCCTATCACTATGGGTGTCCTCGCGTATGCGTACTCGTAGTGGTACGGGCCGTACACACGCCTGTACACTCACTATCACAACGTGTACGCATACGCGAGGACACCCATAGTGATAGGGAGCGTACAGGCGTGTGTACGGCCCGTACCACTACGAGTACGCATACGCGAGGACACCCATAGTGATAGGGAGCGTACAGGCGTGTGTACGGCCCGTACCACTACGAGTACGCATACGCGAGGACACCCATAGTGATAGGGAGCGTACAGGCGTGTGTACGGCCCGTACCACTACGAGTACGCATACGCGAGGACACCCATAGTGATAGGGAGCATACAGGCGTGAATACGGCCCGTACCACTACGAGTACGCATACGCGAGGACACCCATAGTGATAGGGAGCGTACAGGCGTGTGTACGGCCCGTACCACTACGAGTACGCATACGCGAGGACACCCATAGTGATAGTGAACGTAGGCACGCGTGTACGGGCCGTTGCAATGCATTTGGGGTGCCCTAGGGCCCCGGAACGCACCGTACCTGTGTGTGAAGCTCCAAATTACATAGGGGACACATGAGGGACAAGTATTAAGGCCTACATGCATGCTGGTTGTCATGGAGACCAAGTTCAAAATTTGAATTTGTTCTGGAGGGTGCACAGCAGAAGTCAGTTGGAATTAATCAACTTTGTTGCAATGTGTTTGTGGGGCTGACATCATGCAGGAGAATGAAACCGATAGAGTACACACAGACTGCTAGGTTTGAAGGGATTGGTGGAAACATAGGATGCAAATGTGAGTGACCTATCACTCTGTACTCCTGTGCATGAGACAGGGCAGAAAGGCAGATATAAGGCAGCCAGGTCCCATGAGGGAGAACTTGCCTGCACATCTTTGAATTCGTCGACCCAGCTGCTGCTACTGATTCCCTGGAACCATGTCAAGGGCTGTGGAGAGGACACAGCCATTCACCCTGGAGGAGAACCTGGCATTGCTGGATGTGATCCTCCCACAGTACCCCCTTCTGTATGGGCGACCAGGGTATCAGGTGAGTGCATAGGCCACTGGCACAGACTGTCCCTTTGTTGTGACTGTGACTTCTGGCATTGTGTCCTGGTGTGACACACATGCTATGTACTGTAGGGGGGGTCCCAGGGGGGGATGCCTGATGTCTCCCAGCCAGAGCATGCTGTGGTGCATGTCTGCTCTCCTCACTTGCATTGTGTTTACTGTGACATTCACTGCATGTGGCATTACACATTGTCCCTGTCTAATCCTCCAGGGTATGGAGCTACTACAGTCCTCCTGTGATTCTGTGGTTACCCCAGTGTGACAGGTGACTGTACCTACAGATGTGTGTTTGTCCACTGTACCTATGCTGAGAGTGTCCACATGATGTGTTCGTCCCCTGGACATCTGTGTGTGTAAGTCCAATGTCATTTGTGTGGGTGCATATGTGTAGTGGACCACCCCAGATGCATGAGGCCTGGATATGCCCTGCACATCTCATGTGAGCAGGGAGCAGTGCTGTGTGTCTGACGTGCAGAGCCAGCCCCACACCTGTGAGCCCCCCCGATCTAGTGGCACATGTGCAGTGAGGTTTGTATCTGCATTTGGCAATGGCAGGTGAATGTCCTGTGCCTGTGTGTGTCTGTGTACTCTGCTGAGGTGGCGTCAGTGGCCTGTGGCATGTGACTGCTTTGAGGTGCTGGCCAGACACAGGAGGTGTGTGTGCAGAGTCCTCCCAGCAGTGCCCTGAGACAGGAGGGGTGGGTGCAGAGTCCTCCCAGCAGTGCCCTGAGACAGGAGGGGTGGGTGTAGAGTCCTCCCAGCAGTGCCCTGAGACAGGAGGGGTGTGTGCAGAGTCCTCCCAGCAGTGCCCTGAGACAGGAGGGACTCTGCACCCACCCCTCCTGTCTCAGGGCACTGCTGGGAGGACTCAGCACCCACTCATCCTGTCTCAGGGCACTGCTGGGAGGACTCCACACCCACCCCTCCTGTCTCAGGGCACTGCTGGGAGGACTCTGCACCCACCCCTCCTGTCTCAGGGCACTGCTGGGAAGACTCTGCACCCACCCCTCCTGTCTCAGGGCACTGCTGGGAGTGTTAGGCACACACCCCTCCTGTCTCAGGGCACTGCTGGGAGTGTTAGGCACCCACCCCTCCTGTCTCAGGGCACTGCTGGGAGGACTCTGCACCCACCCCTCCTGTCTCAGGGCACTGCTGGGAGGACTCTGCACCCACCCTTCCTGTCTCAGGGCACTGCTGGGAGGACTCTGCACCCACCCCTCCTGTCTCAGGGCACTGCTGGGAGTGTTAGGCACACACCCCTCCTGTCTCAGGGCACTGCTGGGAGGACTCTGCACCCACCCCTCCTGTCTCAGGGCACTGCTGGGAGGACTCTGCACCCACCCCTCCTGTCTCAGGGCACTGCTGGGAGTGTTAGGCACACACCCCTCCTGTCTCAGGGCACTGCTGGGAGGACTCTGCACCCACCCCTCCTGTCTCAGGGCACTGCTGGGAGTGTTAGGCACCCACCCCTCCTGTCTCAGGGCACTGCTGGGAGGACTCTGCACCCACCCCTCCTGTCTCAGGGCACTGCTGGGAGGACTCTGCACCCACCCCTCCTGTCTCAGGGCACTGCTGGGAGGACTCAGCACCCACCCCTCCTGTCTCAGGGCACTGCTGGGAGGACTCTGCACCCACCCCTCCTGTCTCAGGGCACTGCTGGGAGGACTCAGCACCCACCCCTCCTGTCTCAGGGCACTGCTGGGAGGACTCTGCACCCACCCCTCCTGTCTCAGGGCACTGCTGGGAGTGTTAGGCACACACCCCTCCTGTCTCAGGGCACTGCTGGGAGGACTCTGCACCCACCCCTCCTGTCTCAGGGCACTGCTGGGAGGACTCTGCACCCACCCCTCCTGTCTCAGGGCACTGCTGGGAGGACTCTGCACCCACCCCTCCTGTCTCAGGGCACTGCTGGGAGGACTCTGCACCCACCCCTCCTGTCTCAGGGCACTGCTGGGAGGACTCTGCACCCACCCCTCCTGTCTCAGGGCACTGCTGGGAGTGTTAGGCACACACCCCTCCTGTCTCAGGGCACTGCTGGGAGGACTCTGCACCCACCCCTCCTGTCTCAGGGCACTGCTGGGAGGACTCAGCACCCACCCCTCCTGTCTCAGGGCACTGCTGGGAGGACTCTGCACCCACCCCTCCTGTCTCAGGGCACTGCTGGGAGGACTCAGCACCCACCCCTCCTGTCTCAGGGCACTGCTGGGAGGACTCTGCACACACACCTCCTATTTCTGGATATGTACGCTTGGAACATACACGGTGGGGGTACGCTCCATGCATTCGAGTTGAGGGTACGAGTCGTACTTACACTGGTGGGGTGGGGGTACGCTCCATGCATTCGAGGTGAGGGTACGAGTCGTACTTACACTGGTGGGGTGGGGGTACGCTCCATGCATTCGAGGTGAGGGTACGAGTCGTACTTACACTGGTGGGGTGGGGGTACGCTCCATGCATACGGGGTGAGGGTACGAGTCGTACTTACACTGGTGGGGTGGGGGTACGCTCCATGCATACGCGGGTGAGGGTACGAGTCGTACTTACACTGGTGGGGTGGGGGTAGGCTCCATGCCTACGGGGGTGGGGGTACGTGTCATACTTACACTGGTGGGGGTGGGGGTACGCTCCGTACGTCCGCGGGTGAGGGTACGAGTCGTACTTACACTGTTGGGGTGGGGGTACGCTCCATGCATACGGGGTGAGGGTACGAGTCATACTTACACTGGTGGGGTGGGGGTAGGCTCCATGCCTACGGGGGTGGGGGTACGTGTCGTACTTACACTGGTGGGGGTGGGGGTACGGTCCGTACGTCCGCGGGTGAGGGTACGAGTCGTACTTACACTGTTGGGGTGGGGGTACGCTCCATGCATACGGGGTGAGGGTACGAGTCGTACTTACACTGGTGGGGTGGGGGTAGGCTCCATGCCTGGGGGTGGGGGTACGTGTCGTACTTACACTGGTGGGGGTGGGGGTACGGTCCGTACGTCCGCGGGTGAGGGTACGAGTCATACTTACACTGGTGGGGTGGGGGTACGCTCCATACGTACGCGGGTGGGGTTAGGGTCCGTACATATCCGTCCCCACGCTATGTGATGCTTGTGCGGGCCGTACCCAGGCCTTTGGCACGTGGGTACGATCCGTCCCGCCATTGTTGGGGTGACGTGGGTGTGGGCGTGGTACGTCTCGTACCCACGCTCTTCAGGCGTGGGTACGGGACGTACCGGTCTGGTTGTGTTGCCGGTTCGCGTGGTGACGGACTTCCGTTGTGGCGGTCGCTGGCTTAGCTGGACACGCCCCCACCCCCTCGTAGTGACCAGGGCATGGGAGTCAGGTATGTCCTGGGCATGTGTGCTGTGTGACTTTGGTGGGGGTTTTGTGGCCTGCTCTGGTCCTGCCACCCCCACCCCACCCCACTTTACCCCCTCCCTTAGTTATTCTGACCTTCTATGGCGTCTGCGTCCGAACCTGTAGAGGAGGTCGACTGCTATGAGGGCCGGGATGACACGTAGGTTCGGGTCCATGTCTGTCCGTCGCGTACGGGTCCTCCTTGTTCGCGTCGTCCTGTCTGTCCGTCGCGTACTGGTCCTCCTTGATCGCGTCGTCCTGTCTGTCCGTCGCGTACTGGTACTCCTTGTTCGCGTCGTCCTGTCGCGTACTGGTCCTCCTTGTTCGCGTCGTCCTGTCTGTCCGTCGCGTACTGGTGGTCCTTGTTCGCGTCGTCCTGATTTCCCGGCAGTTTTTGGCAGCCGGAAAATATTCACCGTGCGGGATGATGTCGGTGCGAATCGTAATTCCTGGTTCGTGAATGGCAGGCTGCGAGCGTCCCGACGTCACGTCGGCGCTTTCCCGGATCGCATTTGTAGGTTTATTTTGTTCGGTCGGGCTTTTTTACGATTCGTACGGAAATGGTGTTCCCGTGCGAATCGTAATTCCTTGTTTGTACATTTTGACGACCGGGTACGCGTCGGACGGAGACTATGCTCCGTCCGACGGTTCGTACCCGGTTTTTACCGGATCGTGATCGGCACCATAATATTGAGTAGGAAATATTGAATAGCACTAATACCAAGTCCAAAATCTCGGACTACAAAAATATCGACACTCAGAATATCGTTGTCAAAATATCGAGTTGAAGGTAAGTAATATCGTTTTTCAAAATATCGAAGTAATTAATATCATTAGTCAAAATATCGTTGTCAAAATTATCGTTGTTTGATTTAATGTTATGTATTTTAGTGCGTATTGAACATGTAGGTGTTCTATTTTTTTGTGTAAGTATTACATTTCTTTTTTAATATATTTTTTACATTTTTAGAAGTCATTAAATGTTTTTTAAAGTAAATTTAGCATTTTAGTTCCATAGCAGGTTGTGAGTTTATAGGGGAATAGGGTGGGAAGTAATTTAACTATAATAAATGTAATATTAATTTTTTGAATTATTAAAAAAAAAAAAATTACATTTTGCGTTTTTGTTCCGTAGCGGGTAGTGGGTTTATAGGGAAATAGGGTGGGAAGTAATTGTATTATAATTAATTAATGATTATTTTTTATTAACGATTATTCATATATTTAATAATGTATATTGTTAATTGTGGTCATTCATGTATTATTAATTAGTTATTCATTGGTTGTTAATTATTAATAATTATTTTGTAAATATCTTAATTGTGGGTTTTTTTAGGAGTGGGTTGTGGGTTTATAGGGAATAGGGCGGGAAGTAATTTAAATATAATTAATTAATTAATATTTGTATTAATTAATATTCTTGAATTTAATATTTTATATTATTAATTGTGATAAATAATTTATTGTTAACTATTTATTCATTGGTTATTAATAATTATTAATTAAGGTATTTGTGTCATCTTTTTAGGATTGGGTTGTGAGTTTATAGGCTGAGTAGGCTGGGAAGTAATTTAATTTTAATCTTAAAAATATTATAATTTCTTTTACGTTGTTTTATAGTGTTAACTGTGTGAATTAATTTATAATCGATTGTTTTTAAATTGCTTGTTAATTTTAATTAATTAATTATGTTAATAGTGTTATGTTTTACAACATTGGTGGTGTCATTTATAGGGGAATATGGTGGGTGGTAAAAAAACTAATAATTAATTGTTTGTTAATTAATTTTAATTATTTTGCTTAAGTGGGAATAGCAAATTATTCACCTATGCAATCCAACACTTTCCCTACTGTTGTACTCGCTGGAGTGGAAATAGTAAATTATTCCTCTCCGCTATCAAACATTTTCCCCACAGTTGCACTTGCTGGAGTTGGAATTGTAATTTTAGCCCCACCGCTATCCAACACTTTCCCTACTGTTGCACTCACTGGAGTGGGAATAGTAAATTATTCCCATTCGCTATCCAAAACTTTCCCTACTGTTGCACTCGCTGGAGTGGGAATATTAATTGTTACCCCTCCACTATCCAACACTTTTTCTACTGTTGCACTCCCTGGAGTGGGAATAGTAAATTATTCCCCTCCGCTTTCCAACACTTTTCCTACGGAGGCACTTGCTGGAGTGGGAATAGTAATTTTATCCACTCCGCTATCCAACACTTTCCCTACTGTTGCACTCTCTGGAGTGGGAATAGTAATATTTACCACTCCGCTATCCAACACATTCTCTACTGTTGCACTCTCTGAGTGCAATTCGTAAATTGTATCCTTCCTGCTATCCAACACTTACCCTACTGTTGCACTCCTGGAGTGGGAATAGTAATTGTTACCCCTCCGATTACCAACACTTTCCCTACTGTTGCACTCTCTGGAGTGGGAATAGTAATTTTACCAATATACTATCCAACACTTTCCCTACTGTTGCTATCTGTGGAGTGGGAATAGTAATATTTACCCCTACGCTATTCAACAATTTCCTTAATGTTGTACTCCCTGAAGTGGGAATAGTAAATTATTCCCCTACGCTATCCCACACTTTCCCTACTGTTGTACTTGCTGGAGTGGGAATAGTAAATTATTCCCCTCTGCTATCTAACACTTTCCTTTGCTGTTGCTCTCCCTGGAGTGGGAATAGTACATTATTCCCCTCCGCAATCCAACACTTTTCTTACTGTTGCACTCCCTGGAGTGGGAATAGTAATTTTATCCCCACCACTATTCAACATTTTTCCTACTGTTGCTGTTAATGTACTGTCAAATGTAATTGAAAAAGATCAAAAATATTTTAATTTTTTTAAATTATTATATATACTTTTTATTTTTATTTTACTGGTATATATATATATATATATATATATATATATATATATATGGGAAAGGATTTTCCTGTGTTAAACCCCCAAGAGTGTCCACCAAATTGCCGAGGGTCAAGAAAGGCAGCACACCAAAGCAGCAAATCCAGGTCAGTTTTGTAGTATGCTCAATTCATTTTTATTTTCTTCTTCCTTTTTCTTAGTTACAAAAGCAGAGTGCAGAGTGCATCAGGTGACAACAATATATATGTATTTATCATTTTTTTTTTTTTTGGTGAGATTTTTATTGAGAAAGAAGAATTAACATTAGATTACATTTTTTTCTTTTTTTTTTTTGTCCAAAACCTTTATTTTGCAAATCAGTGACACAGCTATTCAGCCGACAACCCGGAGGTACGGCAGCTTTAGAAACACAACAGATATGAGTGCCCACATTTCACTGACAGGATATGCAAAGGTTCCATTTTAAATAAACACAAATCCAAACCAAAACACAAGCAAGGCGGTAATCACCATAAGCACCAAAAGGGTTCCCATCAGGGGGAGCGAGCCCCGTTTCGTCCAACAGACACAGATTTATAGTAAGGGAAAGGAGGGGAATTCAGGGACTCAAGAGGACAAACACATTCAGCAAAGAGATCTAAGCCGGAAAAAGGGGGCTAAGGGGAGAGCTGCTCCTCGGGCGGGTCCGGGTCTGGGGGCAGGCATATGCCCCCTCTGTACTGGTTCCATCGCCCCCATACAGAGTGCCATTTCCGAGGGCGCCCTCGAGCACAATACACTGTCTTCTCCCTAAACATGCTCCAATCCATGTTCTCCCTCCACGCTGTCAATGTAGGTGGCCTATCAGAGCCCCACAGAAGTGCGATGTCGCGCTTGGCTACCATATTCCCTAGGGTCACCCATTGGGTCTGTGCCGCGTCGTGGTCAGTAGGACCCCAAACATTCAGGAGACAGCACCGCGCCTCAGGCTGCATGACGATGCCCGTCACCTCCCCCATCACCTCGTGTACTCGCCTCCAAAACTCCATGATCACACCACATTCCCAAATAATATGTAGAAAGGTGCCCACCATACCACAGCCTCTCTTACATAAGCCCTCCTCAGAGAAACCCATATGAACCAGCCTAGGCCCCGTCACGTATACCCTATGGAGTATTTTAAGCTGCACCAGCCGCAGGCGCGCTGGGATCGCGACCTCTTTGGGAGAAGAAACTGCATACTGCCAATCCTCGTCGTCCAGTTCAAGGCCATCCCTGATCCATTGGTCGCGCAACCCTAGAAGAAGATCTGCCCGAACATTAATAAGCTTCTTATAAATGAGCGAGATCGTACTCTCTGGCATATGGCCGTCCAGGATCCGGTCCTCCAACGGAGAGGACTCAGGCACCTTCTCACCTTCTACCAGGACTGACCGCAAGGCGTGGTACACTTGGGCGTAGCGGAAGAACTCCGAGTTCCCTAGCTCATATTCCTTCTGCAGCTCCTCGAATGACTTTATCCTACCCTTAACCAAAAGGTCTCCAACCCTGGATATACCGATCAGGTCGCACTTCGCAAACCCTTTTGTATGCCAAAGCTTTCCAAGAATATCGGAGTCAAACAGAGGGGTGGCAAGGGTAAGCTTACCCTTCCAGCCCAGTGAATCCGTCGCCACCTTCCATATACGCACGGCCACCCTGGTGGGCCCCGTAAGGGTTAAGTCGGACGACTTTGAGTACAAAGCTCTGTGGTAATTGCCCCCACGCAGCAACCAGCGGTCCATGGCGAAGCCAGGGCTCAGCGCCGGACCATACACACCATGGTTAATCGCGCTCAACTGGGTGGCCCAGTAATAACGTCGAATGTCTGGAAGCGCGATACCACCGTCGTACCACGGAAGCGTCAACTTAGCAATCGCTATGCGCGGACGCCCTTCCCACAATAGCGCGCGCTGGGGGCTTTCGACCTCACGGAAATAACTGGCCGGGACCAAGTCAAGGGTATTCTGCAGGGCATAGAGGAAACGGGGAAGGGACATCATTTTAAACAGGGCGGCACGGCCAAGGGGGGAAAGCGGCAACCGTCGCCAGCCCGCCACATCCCGTCGCAGACGTGCCAAGGGAGGGAGCAAGTTCTTCTCATATCGTAAAATGGGGTCGGTGGAGATATAGATCCCCAAATATAAAAAGCCCTGCCGGGCTATCTGGATCGAGCAGTTGCGCGGGACAGGCGGGACATCCCCACACAGGACATACAAGTAGGACTTCCCCCAATTGATGACAAGACCAGAATTCCTACCAAAAGAAGTCAAGACGTCACAAACCACTATCAGAGATTTCTTAGGCGAGGCGAGGTATAGCAGAATATCGTCGGCGTAGAGTGAAATACGGTCCTCGTGGTCAGGCACGGGGCATATCCGGGTGCCATCGTATTAACGCCGCCAACGGCTCAAGGGCAAGTGCGAACAACAACGGCAACAGGGGACAGCCCTGCCGGGTGCCTCTCCCGAGCTCGAACGGTGTCGACGCCCGCCCGTTCACCACGACGCTAGCAAGAGGCCCCTCATAGAGCAACCTCACCCAGCCTACAAATCCAGGCCCAAAGCCGAACTTAGCTAGCACAGCCCATAGGTATGCCCACTCCACCGTATCGAAGGCCATCGTGGCATCGAGGGACGCCACGATAGCCGGCTCTTGTATCGTGCCCGCCCTAGCAATCACTCCATGAAGGCGTCTAAGATTCAGTGCAGTGTTACGGTGCGGGATAAAGCCCGACTGATCCGGGTGGATCAAGTCGCCAAGCACCCGGACCAAGCGGTTAGCAAGGATCTTAGCAAGGATTTTCGGCTCGGCGTTGAGAAGTGATATCGGCCGATAGGAGCCACACTTGTCCCGGGGCTTACCGTCTTTGTGTATTACCACAATCGTCGCCAGCCGTTGATCGAGCGGAAGAAACCCATTCACCCACGCCTCCACGTACATGGCGCGCAGGTGAGGAGCCAACTTATCAGGATGGAGCTTGTACAGCTCAATCGGCAGACCATTTGGGCCCGAAGCCTTACCGGAGCGCAACGCTCGGATAGCACACGCCACTTCATCTACCGTTATATCCCCATCGAGGTCATCCCTATCAATGGCAGGAAGGCAGGGCAGAGTGATGTCTCGCAGAAGGTCACACGAGTCCTCAGTGGGCCTGTCCGAGACCGAGGTGTATACCGTACGAAAATAGTCCGAGAAACACTGAACTATACCGTCGGGATCAGTGACAACCTCTCCCCCAGCCGTCGACAACTCCGGCACCACACGATGAACACGCTCTTTTTTATCCAACCAGGCCAGCAATTTCCCGGCCTTATCACCAACATCGTACAAGCGACCCTGCTGCTCTCTATTGAGGGTCTTGGCAGCGTTAGTCACCAGGTCCCTATATTCCAATTGCTTCAAGCTCAAATTATGCAGTGTGGCCGGTGCAACATCCTCTCCCAAGGCCACTTCTAAAGCAGCAATCTCGCCCTCTACTTGTGTCACCTCAGCGTCTCTCCGCCGCTTGGCGGCCACTACCAAGGACAGGGCCTCCCCTCTCAATACCGTCTTAAAAGCTTCCCATAGGGACACCGCTGATTCAACCGAACCCTGATTTTCTTGAAAATAGTGGTCAACTGTCTTCAGCAACGCACTGCGCATCTTGGGGTCACGAAAATACCAGGGGTTAATGGGAGCCACCCTGCCCCCCCCCACCCGGCCACTATCAAGACGGGCCCACACCGGTGAGTGATCAGATATGCCCCGTGCCATGTGCCTAGCCTCAGACACCAAAGAGGCGTGGGCAGCCAGAGTGAGCAAGTAATCAATCCGAGAGAGACTCCCGTGGGCCCCGGAATGGAAGGTATATTGTCTCTGAGTGGGGTGTCGTAGCCTCCAACAATCTACCAGACCAAAAGTATCTATAAAGTCGGGAAGCCACTTCTGAGCACCCCCGATGTCTCTGGGCGGGTGCCTATCGAGCGTTCCAGAGCCAACCGCATTGAAGTCACCTCCCACCACTAGCAGCCCTTCGGGGAGTTCCAACAAGGCCCTGCCCAGATCAGCAAACGTGGAGGCCTGCAGGGCTGGAGGGACATAAACAGAAACCAATACCAACGTTCTACCCTCCCACCTCCCTGCCACAGCCACAAAGCGCCCCCTGTCGTCAGCAATGGTGGAGTCAACCTCAAATGGTAGGGCAGCTCTGACGAGTATGCCCGCACCCCTGGAGCCCGTGGAGAACCCCGAGTGAGCAATGAATTTGTAACCCTTTCTGTTAAGTGCATAACACATATTCCCTATAAGGTGGGTCTCCTGCAGGAGGACCACATCTGGCGAGGTCCGTTTCAAGAATTGCAGGACGATCCCCCGTTTAATACGATCCCCTAAGCCATTAACATTCCAGCTAATTATGTTTAAGCCCCTATCCCCCATCCCTGAACACAAAGAGACCCCCACCCCCCCCAGAGAACCACGATCGGACAATACTGACAACCATTGCTACTCCTTGCAAGAAAAGAAAACAACCCCCAACAACAACCCCCACATCCCGAATCCCCCCCCCTCCCTGCACCCCTGCGTCAGCTTACTAAGCCCCCCCAACTTGCAGTGTGCCTGTCGCCCCATCAAAAACAAATCTACGAAAAGGACCCCAAGGGAGGAAAGGGCTCCTATCTTCCCCCCGCCGCCCTCCCATTACTGCAGTAAGGTGCGAGTCACTGTCCGGAGCCGAGTCAGCCGACACCGGAGATATCACTTCTGGCCATCTCGATCTCCTTCCGCTCCATCCACACTGTCCCGGCCAGGCTGTCGCCGCGGGAGCGCATCCAACCAGTCCCCTGCCATGTCCGGTGATTCGAAGAAGAAAGTCCGATCGTCATAAACCACACGTAGCCTGGCGGGAAAAAGCATGGCATACTTCAGGTCCATCTCCTGAAGCCGCCGCTTTACCCCCAAAAAACTTTGCCTCTGTTTCTGCACCATCTGGGTGATGTCAGGATAGAAGCTCACGGAGGCATTCTGAAAAGGCACCGGGCCTGTCACCCTCGATGCTTGCAGGATAGCGTCTCGATCTCGGAAATTAAAGATCCGGGCTACAATCGGCCGCGGGGGGGCTCCCACCTTAGGCCGTCCACCAGGCACTCGGTGAGCCCGCTCCACCGCAAAAAACCTGCCGAGGCCCTTAGGCGCAAGATGATTCACCACCAAGTCCTCGACAAGTAAATCCACGGAGTGCTCCTCTGAGGTTTCCGGGACCCCAATAAGGCGAACATTGCTGCGCCGGGCCCGACCTTCGAAGTCTTCAAGCCGGCGGGCGGAGAGGTCATTCGCGGTTCGTAACTTACGAACCTCAGCCTGGAGTTCCGAGACATCGTCCGCAAGGCCAGTAGTCTTGAGGTCCAGGGACTTGACCCTCTCATTGGTTTTGCCCAGGTCCGCGCAAATCAAGTTGACATCCACCAAGATTGTGTCCACCTTGTGCGCCAGGGCCTCAAACTGTCGCCCGATCGATGTTTGCATCCCATCTATCGCCCCCTTGATATCCTGCAATGATAACTCCGAGGCTGGGGGCGAATCGGCCTTCTGTGCCTCCAGCGACTGTCCCGATCCACCAGGTGACCCTTTCTGCTGGGCATAACGATCCATATTATTGGATTGGATATAGCCTCCCCGCCTGGTAGTCTTGGACTTCGACCTGTCTGCCTCCGATTTGGTCGACATCCCGAGCCGCAGGACTGGCAGTCGCAAATAGATGTCCCTCACTCAGGTAGAGGAAGCAGGGTAAACTTCGGACTTTAGCAGCCAGTCAGGATCGAGTGGAGGTCTTCCAGACAACAGCGGATCCGCATGGAGCGCTCCCAACCCAGCGCAAACAAAGAGGCGAGAAAGCGAAAGTGAAAGTGCAGCGGCATCAGTCCGTCAGTTCACACCTCCCGAGGCCGCTGTTGTTCAATTAGTGGCCGGGCATCCTGCCAACGCAAGCCCCTGGCATCCTTCGGAGGTAGGCCGCAATCTTCCGCCATGCACAACTTCGGTCCCCGGTGGGCGATCTCGGCCCGGACAACGTCAATCGCCACAGCTGTGTCTCATCTGCAGGATTCCGTGCATGAAAACCAGGATTTCGGACAGGATGATTGCCGGAGGGCGCGAGGGTAGCGGGAGCTCAAGGCTCACGCGGCCATCTTGGTCAAGCGCTAGGCTCCTCCCCCGTATTTATCATTTTTAATATGTTTGTAACTTTTATAATTTATTATAATAATTATTTATTAATATTATTAAGTACATTTTTATATTATATTTTATATATGTATGTATGTTTATTTTTTTTATATATTTATTATTTTAAACATTTTCTAATAATTCTAACTCTCTTTTTTTAATTATATGTATTATTTACTTCATTGTACATTATAAACCTTTTTTAAAAAAACGATATTTCTAACAACAATATTTTTTTACGATGTTTTTGTACATAGCTTTATGAAGATAGGACTTCGATATTCTGGACAACGATATTTTTGTTCTGATATTTTTGTACCTCGACATTTTTGTTGTCGATATTCTGTCAGTAATCCGATTAGAACCTGGCTAAAGAGTGTAGCATAATGTGAGGATCCATCTGATACATTTTCACCCATGTTACTAATCAAAAGTAAACCAAAAGTTATGTTGGACCCACTAAGAACATACTTGGCTAATAGCTACAACCCGGCACCCTTGACCTCAAGAGCTGTGTATAAGAATGACTGTAGAAGAATATAGATACATTATTGGATATGATACTGATTACTCTTATTTAAATATCATGGATGATACTCACATAGATAGCTTAGTCCTTAAGACTATTGTTATCTTTAAATCACTATAATGTGGTGGATTCATGTATTGTTTTTTACCTGACCTGTCAAATTGCAGTCACAACTGATTAAGGATTCCTTTTATTGTATGCCAAATATTTGATGTTCCACCTACATTTAAAATTGTATTGAAATGTCACAATACTTTTGATGTAATAAAATACAATAAGTACATTTAAAAACAAATTCTATGTGAAAGAGGATGCTTCCAATCTAGCTGTTGATGCTATTCATTCGTAAAGACATGAGCAGATAAGGCAACTTCATCCTGTGGCATTGTTTTCAAAGAAGAATTCATTAGATAAAAAGAATCATGCAATATATGACAAGGAATTGTTGGCATTCCATGCAGCTTTTCAGTGATGGCAGGGTTATTTGATGGTAGCTCACCATTCAGTGATTGTAATCACAGGTTATAAAAATGTACAATTTCTAAAGGCCATTTGAGCTTTGACCCTAAGACAGCATTAGTGGGGAATTTTGGTTGGATATATTTTTGTAGACATGTACCAGTCTGATGCATGAGAAAGCTGCTGCTTTATCAGTTGCCTAACACGGATAACATTCTAAGGGCCAGATGTACGACCAATGGATTTAGTGCCTCGCAATTTGCAACAAATTGCGAGTCGCAAATTGCGAGGCACTAAATCCAATGTACACCAGTGTCTCAGACACTGTTTCTGATTCCCAATAGGGTCGCAAATTGACAGGCTCATGAATATTAATGAGCCACTCGCAAATTGCGAGCCCATTGGGAATGGCTGGCCCTCCCAGGGATGGTGGCCTGTTGGGCTCAGCAGACCAACGTGTCTGGGACTGCTTTTCAATTAAGCAGGTTTTTATTTTTAATGCAACCCGTTTTCCTCAAAGGAAAATGGGATGCATATAAAAAAAAAATGAAACTTTTTCGTTTCATTTTTTAAGGGCAGGTAGTGGTCCCTGTGACCACTGCCCCTGCCCTTAAAGTATATTTTTAGAGCTAGTCACATAGGGTAAGGGGTCCTCTGGAGACCCCTTCCCATTTGCGACTCCATTACCACCGACTTGAAGACGGTGGTCATTTGCGAGGGTTTTGTGACCGCAATTGCGGTCGCAAAACATTCATACGTGGCAAGGGACCCGCTATTAGGAAGGGAACGCCCCTTCCTAATAGCTAGCCGCAAAACACTATTTTGCGAGTGACAATTTTTTGTGAGTCACAAAATAGTATTTGTACATTGACCATGTAGGTTTTTGCATGCGCAAACGGGTCGCAAACCAGTTTGCGCATGCAAAAACTGGTCGTTCATCTGGCTCTAAGTCCCTCTAGTTTTGTTAATGTAACTAAATTGAATCAAGCAACTTAGATTACAGACTTACATCAGGAAGTAACTTGAATTAACATGCAAAACTAGCTTCAACAGCACCAGCCTTCTTCCTAATATGAAGGTTTCCTTTAGCATGAAGCCTGAATTGTTTGCAAGGTGTTCCATTGCAAAAATAATCTTTAGTTTGATGTCTTGATTCCCCATTTGCAGATATAAGGAATTGTGTTATTAGTTGTGCTGGATGTGAGCAGCTCTGCACAAGTAATAGGTCCACAATAGTCTCCTCATTGGGAACTAAGCACCCCAATTGAACCACTGGATTCTCTTAGGGAAGCAAAGCAGAGCAGTCCAAGCCCTACTCAGGGGAGGTGTTGTTGGCTAGTAATCACCATTCACTGACTTGCAATAATAACACTTAATAAATTATAGTCCAGTCACTGCTTTCTCTTTAAAAAAGGAAAAGTACTTTATTTTGGAGTTTAATATAGCAAAAACTCAGCCCAAAGGTATCAGAGCGACATTCTGAAATCACATTTAACCCCTATCAGGTCACGACCACCGAAATCACAATACCCCCACCTACAGCAGACAAAACATCACAATACAATCAGTACCACTATAAGTGAACCTGGTCTATTGGCTTTGTCATAGGGTAATCACAAAAACATATAAGGCAAACCTATTGGCTTTACCAGGGGGTCACCATATGAAAAAGCCCCATAACCACATGCTAAAAATCTCCATTCTGTCATTAAAATCAATAAAAATGCTTGAAAGGAATCATTATTGTTAATAAAGCATTGCAATGCTAATCCAAGATCACCTTCAGCAATTTATTACAAATAAAGCATTTAAACCTAACATAACATGTGTTTGAGTCTTTCTTAAATACCTTTAAACCACATTAAATGCAGTCGGAGAATAACCCACTAGAGGTCACTGCACGCCCAGGCTGTAGAACAAAAGTTCTTGCCTTGGAAGTGCTTGAAAATAAATTTAAGTTCCCCATGGGTCATGCATTTCAGAAACATAGGGTTAATATTTGTTTTTTAATTAGAGGTAGGGACTGCTGCACTCCCTGCAGCCCCAAGTGTACTTTTATATCAGTTGGAGGATACCCTACAATCTTAGGACCACCACAAGCAGATAAAAATGTATTGTAGACTAAGCCCCTCAAGGCACTATAAGGCACTCCATCGAGGAGCAGTGAATATTTGATTAGAGGCTCTCACACTGTGTTCGGGAAAGCAGTGGCTTAGGAAAATGGCTTTGTGCTGCATTTCTTTCTTTCCCTTTTTTTGTTTTTGAGGGTGCCTGTTCCTACCTGGTCACCTCAATGCTCTACTTGTTTGGGGCATTGCGAGGAGTCCACTCCCGCACTGCCTAGCCAGCTCCAACTCTGTTGTCTTGCTGGCACTGGAGCCAGGACTTGCATTCTCTCTGCCTGCTCTGTGTAGGCAGGGTGTTGGAATTCTGGTGGCTGCTCGGCTCCCCCAGACAAGGGCATTGGGTAGCAGGGATGAGTCCACCACCATTGTAACGCAACGCAACAGCACTCGTACTTTCTATTTTCTTCATCGGGGGCCTGGAGGTGGGATCTCTGGCCCCATTCTGGAAAATGCAGGCCTCCCATTTTCCTCCGTATTCAGGGCCCTGGTTGAGGCCCTTGGCCCCATCTCTTCAAATGCTGGCCCACAGGAGGGGGTACCCAGGCTTGGCGTGCTCTGGGAAGGGGACCCAATGAACACACCCTACCTGGATTATAAATTATTAATGAAGCCTGTGCTGGGCCCTGGCCCACCCCATGGGTATTTTAAAGACTTGTCGCGTGGCTGCTTATGCTCCGTCACTCATGCTGGGTGTCAAAGGTCAAATCCTTTCTCCTTGGGCGGATTGGGCCAATTTGCTTTATTCTGGGATTGTTTTTCTCCTGGAGATGAGCCCAAGTCACTTTGAGCCCAATCAGCAGCCTTTTGGCCTCTAAGGAGGCCTGGGCAGAATTGTGATTATTCTGGAGTAATCAGAGTTATTTCAGTAAATCTGCATTCATCTTTAATACAGAGTTACAGATAATACATGATTACTCCTCCTCACTCAATTGAGAGCCATTTAAGGGTAACAAATCCTTCCACAAGAGCACATTTTGCAAGCACAAGTGGCCACTCGTTATACGTGTTCTGCTGCATTTTGCGCTAATAAAACAGCACAAAATTCTAGTAGTAAGTTTAGGAAAACCCCTACCACAGGAACACATTTATCGAGCTCGCTATTCGTGTTCTGTTTCATTTAGCGCTATTTCTCAGAGCAAAATGGATCCAAAAGAATAACAAAAATCTGGCGCTAGTTAGTGGATGTTAATAAAGTAAAAAAAAGCAAAATTACACCTGGAGCAAAATAATACTTATTATAAAAATGTTGATGTTGTTCGAGATGCAACCGGTATGGAGGATGAAACATTAACATCAAGTGGGCTGATTGGAAACATGTTTGAGAGATTGTATGGGAGTGTTAGTGGGTATGTGAGTGGTTCTGTAGATGATATCATCAGTGATGCCATTTGAAATGTCATCAGTGATGTAATCAGTGATGTCATTGACCATGTCATAAGTGATGTAATACGTAAGGTTATCAGCAATGCATTGCGGGGGCACAAATTATAGTTAGCTGAGGTAACGATTAGGCCCGGGCATAAAACTCAGCTCTGCCCTCTGAGTTTTCAAAATTCAGACACTCCATGCTCCGCCGAGGAACACTGAGTTCTAGAGTTCCGCCTTTCAGGCATGAAGCAGAGTTTGTTTTCCATCTGCGCCCTCAAGTTTTGTTTTGGCACTCTACCGCAAGCGCCAAGATACTCTAGGGCTGCTTGCGAGCGCATGCAAGACTTCTTCCATTGCTAGCGAACTCCCGCGAGACATCGCGCTCACTCGCACGATTTCTGGCTGCAACAGCACCAATCTTGTGCCGATCGCAAATGGAGTGCCCATGCAGCTTTTGTGCTTGAGATGCAGCAAGAAGGCTTTTGGAGTGGATTTTGTACTCAAATTGGCAGTTGGAGTTGGTTTTCTTGTGTGAGAAGTCTTTTTTTCTTATTTTTTTCAAACAATTTCACAAGTAAGTTGAAAGATTTGTGTATAAGGGTGTTGTTTGCTTGATTGGGAGCATGCACCTGGATTTATTTGTACTTTTATTCAATTTTTTAAATTTATTGTGGTGGGTGGCATGCAGTTTTAGTTTTTTTTTGCATATAATTTATCTTCTTTTGTAAAGGAAAAATGTTGCACAGTTCTGTACATTTTCTTCTCCATGTTTATTAAATAAGATTGCAATATTGATTTAATTCACTATGTGGCCTTTTCTGCCAATGGGCCTTCCAGCCAGTAGTCCCAGTACTAGTCATGTGTACATGAAACAACTATTTCTGTTGTGTGTGTTGAATTTAAACATTATTGAGGCCATGGATGGCGTTAGATTAAATTGCAAAATGTGTTTCGGGGGATATTTCATATTTTTTGCAAACAGTGTATGAGTGGGGTAATTATAGTTGATCCCTTTGGAGAATGTGTGTGTTTCTCAGCACAGTTAATTTTGATTTTTGGCATTGCTGAATTAATGCTCTTTTTTCTGTGTCACCAATCCATGCCTCCTTTGTCTGCCCAGTGTGTAAGTGTGTTTGCCATAGGCCACCATTTCTCTTTGTTCCCCATGCTATGTGGCAAGGGGCCATTCTGTATAGGCAGTGGTCATGGTGGTGAGGAAAACCAGGGCACATCAGCTGCAAGTACAAATCGATTCACGGTGGAAGGTGATGATAAGGATGAAGAGGGTGAGATCTCCATGCAAAGCAGCCCTGTCCTCAGCAGTGCGCCAGCAGATTCGCACACCTCTACAACTTCACAATGGCAAAAGATTCGGAGTGAAATGGAGACACCACGGCATATAGGTACAACCCCACCACAACGTACATTGAGTCTACCACCACCATCTACTTCTCGAAAGACCCCTGTGTCAGTGGCCCCAGAAAAAAAAGAAAATCCAGGCTACTATTATGGGTATTTTTAGGCAGGAGGTCCAGCACCACCATTTATGCCAGGTTCCCAATGTGCAAACGTGCAGTTGGGTGATTCTGCTTGTAGGGCTCCTCCTGCCTAAAAATGCCCTTTTGTGAAAGGAGTGGGATTCTTAGAATTTGTTGCAGCCACCTGCCCGAAATGGAAGGTACCAAGTCAGATCTATTTTGCCAGAGTTGCTGTTCCAGGATAGCATCACAATGTGCTGCAGTTGGTTGGACGAGCTTTGCAGCAAAGTGTTGTTCACACAATCCACCTATGATTTGATTATTTCTTTCTAAAGGTTTTTCAAATTACTATAAACAGACACTTTGAGTTGAAAAGTAAATTACCTCTCATGAATGAGTACAGCATTGTTCACTATGGAGTGCAAGTTCTGTGTTGTGCTAAAATAATGAAGCCATGCTCATTGCTAGCCAGCGCATCAGGTAGTTTGCTACTGTCTACAGCTGAGGCAGCTGTAGTTGACAATTATCTATTTTTAATTGCAATGGCCCTGCTCTTCTCCAAAAACTTTTCTCTTTCTACCCTGACTCCAAAGAGGCAGCTGAATAATAAATGAGATACTACGTAACACACCTCACATATGAAATAGAGATATTAATATAATCCTGTCTTCCGAAAGTAGACATTGGGGAAAATGAATTTGACTGGCTGCACTACAGAGAAAGGAACAGGGTATATAGATTGTATTTGGCACATTCGTCACTTTTTGTCCCATATGCCAAACTTGACATCAAATCATGCACTTACTTCCACTTTACTCTGTGGCATTGTCCACCATCACATATTTCCAACAAATTCACTCACTGGACAGTAAGCAAGGAAAGGAAACTTAATTAACTCCATTGCAGGGGGTAGGGTAGAGTGCTTAGACAGGTAGGGTAGAGTTTTTTTTATATAGAATAGAGGGGCATCTACACTGAACATTGATTCCTTATCTTCGGCTTATTCAGTCACTACGCAAGTCGAAAGGGAAAAATTAAATCTGAACAGGTGTGAAATAATTCTGTTATGGTAAACCATGGAATATATTCTGAATCACTTCACTTCACATGGTTATTAAATTAAATGTGGCACTTGCCAAGAATGGATTTTCCAATTTGGTAGGCTGGGACAGAAGAACGTAGGAAAAAATAAAGGAGTGAAGTACTAAGAGGTGACTGAATGTATTCGGTTTGCAATGCATTAAAAACATTGTAAATGTTGCATTAACTGAAGCAGACCAGATGCGCATTGCAGAGCCAACACTGCAGTCACAAATTGACCGATACTACACTTCAGTCTAAAGTGGCAAAAAAATGCTATAGGCAGGAAGAGGGTTATAATGAGTAATATGTAGGATACATCTGGCTCACTTAACAAATACAGTGAGTCAAGGTAGTAGAACAAAGAATAAAAAATACCCCCTACTTTGAACCATAACTTTGATAACCCTACATAAATAAAGTAAGCAAAGTAGGTGAGCAGCATGCTCCTCATGAGAAGAGCTGCCTTGCTTAATCACCCAAACAATCTAAATATTCATTCTTCCTTTCATTCTTCTAATTCACCCATAGCCACAATGATAAAACTTTACTTTCTCTCATCCAGTCTTTTGCCAACATTTCCAATTCATTATCCATCCATTCAATTATTCACCCTTTCTTCTCACCATCCTTTCATCCATCCATCCCTTTTTAGTTTTTAGCCAGGGATGGAATAATAGTCAATTATATACATATGGTGTTGATTGGCAAATGCAATGGAAGAGGGACTTCATACTTTTTTTCCAGCCATGCTGCACTGTCATGGGAAACTGATGGTACACTGTATAAATAAACAAGACAGCAGCAGACTACATTGGGTGGGTGGTCCATGATGACCATGGCCACTCTCTTGTGACTCAACTGTGTTAGAAAATGGGAAGGAAAAGAAAGCCTTCTCAACAAAATACATAGTGAATTTTATTTATAATACTAACTTGGGCCTGCAATCCTCACAATAGACAGCACCAACATTCCAATACCCCAAGATTCTACCCTAAATCCACAACAATCATAAAACCCAACATTAGGGAAATAATAATAATAAATATTAGGACTTACTGGGGTCAGCAGAGCCCTTGGCAGCGGCGCTGGTGGTTCGAGCCTGCTAACCAGCTACTCCCGGACCTGTCTCCTGAAAGTCCCTCTTCTTGCCCTTGGGTGCTATTGTAAGAAATGAAGATAAAAAAAAAAGAATAGTGATTCAATTTCAAGTCTTTATTTCATCATAAAAGACAACATATACAGTTAAACAATTATGAAAGAAAGAAAGGAAGAATACAAATAAGCAATAGTGGACCAAGATCACATCATAAACTGCAGGGATTACATACACAGCAGCAGTATTACAAATACATTTTGGATTAACATAGCCAGTGATCAATAAAATAACAATATAATAAATATTTCATATTGAAATACATCAGTAATAAAATAACCATATTGTCAAATGAGGCATAATTTGTGTGCGCATATAATCCAAAACCAGTGGAGAAATTTTGCAACAGCAATAGTCACAGATTGTGAGGTGTTGGTTTTAAGGCACCGCAGAGCCTCAACACCCGTCTTAAGACCTAATAGTAAACAGATTGGTTTTATCCAAACCCGCCTGGGAATTCTATACTCCGGGCAGATAAATAGGACGTGTGCAATACTTTCCCTTTGGGCAATACAAAAAGGGCAATCCGGTTTAAGGCCTAATCGCCATTTGGCTACAAAGCAATTGATAGGAAGAGTTCCCACCCTAAATTGATGATATCGCTTCCTATCTTCTACAACTGTAATGCAGTCCCAATAGTTTTCAAAAAGGGGGCTATCCTTTTGATCCAAAAAATCCGAAGTTAGAGATGGGCCAACGCTTGAGCCAAATCTGGTTTCCGTAACTACTCGCCAATAAAGTTCTTTTAAAAATTTTCTGGGGGGAAAAATGTGTAATGTAGGTTCATCCCATAAACTTGCTAGGCCCATAGCTCGATAAAGTAACCTGACCTCACTCATCCAAGCAATCTTGTGCGCCTTATCAACCCCCCTAACGTCCAAAAATGCCCGGCCATACTCAGAGAGTTCGGGAGTCACCCAGAGCCGCCTCCTTATAGTGATTCAATAATAATCTCCACAAATTTTCTATGACAAGCAAACGCAGTCACATTGTACGTCTCTAAAACAGATAGCCTATAGTACTAGTTTCGACTCGAGTCTTTCAACTATCGCTGAGTTGCCCATACTAAACCTGAAATCTCTGTTCCAAATTTCCTTAACAAAAACTACATTTGGAACTAATGCATTGCAGTGAATGATCTAGGCCTGGGCGTAGTTCGCTGAGTTTTGCTATGCGGAGCTCCGCGAAGTTACAAAAAAACTCTGCAAAGTTCCACGAGTGGCAGAATGCAGTGCGAACTGCAGTTTGTGCTCGTATTCTTGCTGCTCGGGTAGAAATTCTACCCGAGCGGCAGCTCACGCTCGCGAACTTACCGTTCGAGATTGCGAACTTACTGTTCGCAATTGAAAGCGGGTAAAAAAGTCCGCTGCACATCGCGAAGTGGAGTTTTCTGCACTCTGTGAGCTCTGAAAACACCGCAAACTCCGCGGACGGAGCGAAGTTCACCGCTCAGGCCTAGAATGATCCTTCATTCTAATCCCATTTCTCAACCCCCTTGATGGACCCACTCAGTCTTCCTTTTTTGCAATGCTTAGATGCATACTACACATTGCTGTGAAATAAATAACTTGGAACTGTACTAGTTACATAAACAAAATCACAGAGAGATCACACAATAATATACCAGCATAAACTAAGGGTAACTTACCTCTGAGTGTGAGCAGCATGCTATTTTGGATTTTATTTTAGCCATGTAGTATAACGCTCTTGTCCAAAGGCGGGTACTCCTCAGGATTTGTGTGACGCAATAAGGGGTCCACCCCTTGATATCCCCAACTCATACAATTACTGCACAGAGTATTAGGGTGATCAAGTGAAGGTAGGGTAGGAAGGGAACAGCGGGGAGAAGAATCTGGAATACAAAGAACAACACAATGAGATACAAGGGCATGCAACACTACTCTCATAAATTCTCACTAGGGTTTTGATTACCTAAAGTGTTGCACAACACCAACAGGCTTTTCCTTCCTTCAAGAAAAGCGATTGTCAATCATACCAGACACATTTCTACTAGGCAGCATGATCGGTAACCAGAGCAGACAAAGGAAAGAAGCAGCAGAGTTTGTAAATGCAGAAAAGTCTTGAAGTATTACAATGGCCAGAGTGAGTAACTCCCTGTTTAATAGTCACGGGAGAAATACTGATCCTTCCCCAAATTAATGTTCATGTGCCAAAAGAACACAAATATCCAAGCTCCTGATTCTGGAGCGAGTCTTCAACCATCAAAGACTGTAATCCCCTTCTCCGTTTTTTTTACAAGTCAAGCGGGGGTTGGAACTGCTCCAATAAACATGCGCGTTCTCTCTCCCCAAAATAATGATGCACGGCTCTTCCCTTGGAGCGTTTATAAACAAACAAACAAACAATAGTTACTCTCCTTCTTCTGAGAGTGGATACACGCACTGAATGCACACGGTTCCGTTAGAATAAGCTCGGCTGCCATGTTGCCGCTTTTGCACACGTTTGTACAGGATTTTGTTTTCACAAATCCTCTGCCTGTGCCCGTTCACATGAGAACCAACTACCTTTCACTTCTCTTGCTGTACTCTGAGGCTCTGTCTGCACAGCATGTTCAGGGTCAAAAAACAATGTGCTCTGTTAATCTGCTTTGGTCATTCCCACACATGTTAGACATAATACGGCCACAGCTGCACTACTGAAAATCAAGTGTTTTTAACATGGCGTAGCATGCATGTTAGACACTTGGAGAAACACGTTCAAGAGAGAAGAGCTTTGTAATTCTTTGCATTTAAAACTGGAGGTATGGGGTCCCTGTTGGACAGGCCACCCGAAGGGCTTGCTCCCTCCCCGCATGGCAGGGCCCGAGCCCCGGCCCGCCAGGCGTGACCCACAAGAATCACCCGCACCCCGTCTCCCGACGGAACTCCTGCCCCCGGACCTCCATGTATCACGGGACCGAGCCACCACCGGCTCCCCCGGCCGGATCAATCCGCCATCTTGGGCCCTGCGCCACGAGGCCGCGTGGCCTCCACCTGACCCTAACCCTGGGCCTGGCCGGCCCCGACATCCCGGCACCACCATCCACCCAGGAGGTGAGCGGACCACTTGGCAGGTCAATGGGAGAACGAAGCGTCAAGGGCTCTCCCCCGCCAGGTGCCGATCGCCTCCAGCTCCCCCAGGCGCTGGCTCCACCCCCTGCTGGGTGTCTGGACACCTTCATCCTGGACCCTCCGACCTCCAAGTGCGAGGGTCCGGACATCAAAGGGCGCCAGACCTATAACTAGGGCAGCTCCGGAGCAGGACGGCAGTTGTATCCTGGAGTCGAGAGACACCGAGAGAACTCAGCCTTGACGGACTACTGGCGCTGCCGTAGCCCTACCTTGTGAACTATCGTCCTGCCTGCTGGCGCTGCCGCGGCCTTCTGCAACATCCATCCTCGTCGGGACCTGCTGGCGCTGCCGCGGTCCGTTGTAACGACCATCTTCACCGGGACCTGCTGGCGCTGCCGCGGACCGTGTATCGACCATCTTCCCGGGACCTGCTGGTGCTGCCGCGGACCGTGTATCGACCATCTTCACCGGGACCTGCTGGCGCTGCCGCGGCCCGTCCCAGCTAGAACACCAAGCTCGAGGATTGTGAGCTATCCACCATACCACCTCAACTACCAGACTGGTAACCAGACTGTCCCGCTACCCCCTTTTCCCCATCTTGAGAGACTTGAATCGAGGGGACCCCTGAGTCCAGACCTCCTTGTACCATTTCATCGTACCTTAAGAAATTGCCTATAAAGAACGCTGAATCTTCTCCTTGTGTGGTGTCTGTCTGTGGGGGGGAAGTTATTTATCTGTACGATCGCTGGAGACGGCTCTCCCCGGAGACCTCTCCCCTTGTCCTCGGCCGACCCTCCCGGTCCGTCTAACATTGGTGGCCAGCGGCGCGATCCGAATCAACGCGTAATCGTACAGAGAGTAGCTCACCCCACGACAAAACCACGATGTCAGCCAAAGATAGCGGTTCCACTGAAAAGTTCCAAATGGATAAGTTGGAAGAATATAGCCACCGCGAACTTAAACAATTCTGCATGGAACTAGGCATTGCTACCACCGGCCTGAGTACCAAAGACGATTTGAAGCACGCCCTTGAGTCGTGGGCAGAAACTGGGGTCACCGGATCCCCCGACCAAAACAGTGTCGCACCAGAGGGGAACGCCACGGCTCCCGAGGAGCGGAGAACGGGCCTCTCGCAGGAGGAGATCCAAGAAAGAGAAAGAACCAGATTACATGAGTTAGAAATGGCACGACTCAAGATGGACGGTGAACTAAAGTTAGCCGAGCAGAAACTAAATCTAGAACATCTACGGCTCCGAGAAGAGCGAGAAGAAAAACAGAGACAAAGAGAGCTCGAGGAAAAAAGAATAACACTTGAACACGAGCGCAAACTGGCGGAAATAGAACTTCGGAAACAGAATAAAGAACCGGGGGTGCCTGAGCGACCGCACACCCCGGGAGCAACCGAGAAAAAAGTCCACATCCCCAAGGATGTTGTCCGAGTGTATGTCCGAGAAGACGACATACAACAGTGGTTCAAAGCCTACGAGATCGCCATGACCTCCCACCGGATCGACCGGAGTGATTGGGGAGCCGGACTATGGGGGAGGTTCGTCAACGAAGGCCGCGATGCCCTATTGCAGCTCCCAGATCACCAGATGTCGTCCTACGACCACATGAAGGCTGCCCTCCTCACCCGCTACGGCCTCACGCCCGAGATGTACAGCCAGAGGTTCAGAGACTGCACCCGGATCCCGGGTACAACTTGGGTGGAGTACGTCAACTATTTCAGCCGAGCCTTCGAGGGTTGGATCAAGGGGAGCCATGTAACGACCTACAAGCAACTCTTTAACCTTATGGTATGGGAGCACCTGTCGAACAACTGTTTCGTCGAGCTCAGGCAGCACCTCCTCGACAGTAAATTGACTGACCCCCGGCAACTCGCCGCCGAAGCTGACCGATGGGAAAGCACCCGAGTGGGCCGGAGAGGACCACACGAGCAAAACCGAAACAACCAAGGCCAGCACCGTCCCCGGGGAGGAGGAGGAGGCCAGGGGCGGGGGAGAGACACCATCCCGGCAACCCCCGTGGCCAGCACCCCGCCCCCGGCCGGCCGGGGCAACCCCCCGATGCGCCCGGGGTTCCGAGCCAACGTCACGTGCCACCGATGCCAGCGAGTCGGCCACTACGCCAATGACCCGAGCTGCCCGCAGAACCAAACACCAAAGCCCCGCCAGGTAGCTGCCGCCGCCCTGGGGGAAGAACGACTATCAGAGGAACAGGAAGAATATGAGCCGGCCCAGCAAGAGTGGGAACCGGCCGCCATGGTTCTAGCGTGCCTAGGGGGAAAAGACATGGTCCCGCGGGCTCCCCTACCCGCCAACACCCGGAAATACGGCCAGTGGGTGACCATTAATGGGCGTCGGGCCGAGGCCTTACGTGACACAGGCGCCAGTGTGACGGCCGTCCGCTGTCACCTGGTGAAGCCCGAGCAGATCCTACCGAACATTCTCTGCCCCGTCCGCTCAGCCGACAATTCCGAAAGTCTGTGTCAAATGGCCTGCGTCCCCTTCGAATGGGGAGGGGTCTCCGGCCTGTTGAAAGTGACGGTCCGGGATGATGCCCCCGTGGACTGCCTCCTGGGGAATGACCTTGAGAGTTCCCCGTGGGCCACCGTCGAAAGAAGAGAGCACCTGGGGATGCTGGGCCTCCCGGACTGGGCCTGCGTAACCACCCGGTCCATGGCCGCCCGTGCCGTCCCCCGATCAGAAGAACCAGAATGGCCAGCACCTCCACCCCCGGTCGCCCCAGTAGAGGACAACGACGAGGCCAACCCCCCAGAACCAACGGCCGAAGGGGTCGCGCAACCCCAGGACCTTCCCGGCCTGGCTCAGTGGCGTCAAGAAGGGGGGCCCACCCAAGAACAGTTCCGCCAGGAGCAAAAGACCTGCCCCTCCCTCGAGGGACTCCGCCAGCAAGCCAGCGCCCAGAGCGCAGGGGACTCCACCGGAACTCATTGGGTCTATTGGGATAACGACCTGCTATACAGCGAACAAAGAATCGCAGAGCTAGGGGCCAGTCGAGTGCTGGTGGTACCTCTCCGCTTCAGAGACTTCCTACTAACTCTGGCCCACGATGTCCCCCTGGCTGGACACCTGGGCCAGGACAAAACCTACAGTCGCCTAGTGACTCACTTTTTTTGGCCGAAGATGCGGAACGACGTCCTTAACCACTGCCGGTCCTGCCCCACGTGCCAGGCCAGTGGGAAGAGCGGCCGTAAGCTGAAAGCCCCTCTGCAACCCTTCCCAGTGGTCACCACCCCGTTCGAGAGGGTAGGAATAGACATTGTGGGGCCCCTGGACCCCCGCACGGCACAAGGACATAGGTTCATCCTGGTACTGGTGGACCACACCACCCGCTACCCCGAGGCGGTACCCCTACGAACTGTAACAGCTCCGGTGGTTGGCCGGGCCCTAATGGGGATCTTCTCCCGGGTGGGCTTCCCCCGGGAAGTCGTCAGCGACCGAGGCACGAACTTTATCTCAAAATATATGAAGTCCCTCTGGCAACAGTGCGGGGTCACCTACCGATTCACGACCCCCTATCACCCCCAGGGGAACGGACTAGTGGAGCGATTCAACCGCACCCTCAAGGGGATGATTGGGGGATTAGAAGAACCCCTCCGTCGCCAGTGGGATGTACTACTCCCGTGCCTCCTCTTCGCCTATCGAGAAGTTCCCCAGAAGTCCCTCGGCTTTAGCCCTTTCGAACTCCTGTACGGGCACCCTGTGCGAGGGCCCCTCAGCCTCGTCAAAGAAGGTTGGGAGATGGCCCCCCTAAAGACCCCTCCAGACATCTTCAAGTACCTCCTGGCCCTACGCAATCAGACCCGGCGCTTCAGGGAGATGGCCAAGGCGAACCTCGAGGCCAGTCAGGAGGACATGAAAAAATGGTACGATCACAATGCCTCCTCCGTCGAGTTCGAACCTGGTCAACAAGTGTGGGTGATGTCCCCCACCGAACCATGTGCCTTGCAAGATAAATGGACGGGGCCCTTCAAAGTGGTCGAGCGCAAAAGCCCCGTCACTTACCTCATCGACATGGGGACCCCCCGGAACCCCCTCCGGGTCCTCCACACCAACAGACTCAAACCACACTTTGTGCGCTCCGAACTCAGCCTCCTGATGGCTACGGACAGTGGGGCGGAGGAGGACTCCGAACCCCTCCCGGATCTTCTGAAGACTCAGGAGAACGACGGTTCCGTGGACGGGGTCCGGCTCTCCGATGCCCTCACCCCAGAGCAACGCCAGGGCTGCCGGGACCTCCTGCTGCGGTTCGCTACACTGTTCTCCCTCACCCCCGGGATCACCCCTTGGTGCTTGCACGACGTGGACACCGGGGACAGTCCCCCTATCCGACACCGGGCCTACCGCGTGCCAGATCGGGTACGGGCCTGCATCCAGGAGGAAGTGGCCAAAATGCTCACGATCGGGGTCATCGAGCCCTCGGACAGCCCCTGGGCCAGCCCGGTTGTACTGGTCCCCAAAGCCGCTGCCCCCGGCACCACACCTGAACTGAGATTCTGCGTCGACTACCGGGGCTTGAACGCTGTCACCCGGACCGACGCTCATCCTATCCCCGAGCGGATGAATTGATCGACCGGCTGGGGGCCGCCCGCTACCTCAGCATCTTCGACCTAACAGCGGGCTACTGGCAGATCGGTCTCACACCCCGGGCTCAGGAACGGTCCGCCTTCTCTGCCCCCGATGGCCACTACCACTTCAAGGTCATGCCCTTCGGCATGAGGAATGCCCCCGCTACTTTTCAACGTCTAGTGAACCAGGTCTTGGCGGGGCTCGAAGAGTTCAGCGCCGCCTACCTGGACGATATCGCTGTGTACAGCCGCCACTGGTCCGACCACCTCCTCCACCTCCAAGAGGTCCTGCAGGCCCTCCAGCGGGCCGGCCTCACGATTAAGGCCGGCAAATGCCAAATTGGTCAAGGGTCCGTGACCTACCTCGGGCACCAGGTGGGAAGCGGGCTGGTGGCCCCGCTGCAACTTAAAATTGCTGCCATCCAGTCCTGGCAGCCCCCCGTCACCCAGACTGAGGTCCGAGCCTTCTTGGGGCTCACCGGCTACTACCGGCGGTTCGTGAGGGACTACGGCAGCATTGTGGGGCCCCTCACGGGTCTCACGTCCAAAAACCAGCCGAAGCGGATCAACTGGACCCCCGACTGTCAAGCGGCCTTCGAAAAGCTGAAGGCCACCCTGTGCACCGCCCCTGTGCTCCAGGCCCCCGATTACAGTCGGGAATTCATTGTACAGACGGACGCCTCCGATCACGGCATCGGAGCGGTTCTTTCCCAACTGAACCCCGAGGGTCATGACCAGCCGGTGGCCTTCATCAGCAGACGTCTCCTGGCCCGAGAACAGCGCTGGAGCACAATCGAGAGGGAGGCCTTCGCAGTGGTGTGGGCCCTCAAAAAGCTCCGGCCCTATCTCTTCGGTACCCACTTCCGGGTACAAACCGACCATCGACCCCTGCAGTGGCTGATGCAGATGCGGGGGGAGAACCCAAAACTATTGCGCTGGTCCATCTCCCTGCAGGGAATGGACTTCACCGTGGAACATCGACCGGGCCAAGACCACGCCAACGCAGATGGCCTGTCACGCTTTTTCCGCCTCGACGAGGAGAGTCCCCAGGAAGATGGGTGACTCTCCCCGCCTTCAGCTGGGGGGGACGCATGTTGGACAGGCCACCCGAAGGGCTTGCTCCCTCCCCGCATGGCAGGGCCCGAGCCCCGGCCCGCCAGGCGTGACCCACAAGAATCACCCGCACCCCGTCTCCCGACGGAACTCCTGCCCCCGGACCTCCATGTATCACGGGACCGAGCCACCACCGGCTCCCCCGGCCGGATCAAGCCGCCATCTTGGGCCCTGCGCCACGAGGCCGCGTGGCCTCCACCTGACCCTAACCCTGGGCCTGGCCGGCCCCGACATCCCGGCACCACCATCCACCCAGGAGGTGAGCGGACCACTTGGCAGGTCAATGGGAGAACGAAGCGTCAAGGGCTCTCCCCCGCCAGGTGCCGATCGCCTCCAGCTCCCCCAGGCGCTGGCTCCACCCCCTGCTGGGTGTCTGGACACCTTCATCCCGGACCCTCCGACCTCCAAGTGCGAGGGTCCGGACATCAAAGGGCGCCAGACCTATAACTAGGGCAGCTCCGGAGCAGGACGGCAGTTGTATCCTGGAGTCGAGAGACACCGAGAGAACTCAGCCTTGACGGACTACTGGCGCTGCCGTAGCCCTACCTTGTGAACTATCGTCCTGCCTGCTGGCGCTGCCGCGGCCTTCTGCAACATCCATCCTCGTCGGGACCTGCTGGCGCTGCCGCGGTCCGTTGTAACGACCATCTTCACCGGGACCTGCTGGCGCTGCCGCGGACCGTGTATCGACCATCTTCCCGGGACCTGCTGGCGCTGCCGCGGACCGTGTATCGACCATCTTCACCGGGACCTGCTGGCGCTGCCGCGGCCCGTCCCAGCTAGAACACCAAGCTCGAGGATTGTGAGCTATCCACCATACCACCTCAACTACCAGACTGGTAACCAGACTGTCCCGCTACCCCCTTTTCCCCATCTTGAGAGACTTGAATCGAGGGGACCCCTGAGTCCAGACCTCCTTGTACCATTTCATCGTACCTTAAGAAATTGCCTATAAAGAACGCTGAATCTTCTCCTTGTGTGGTGTCTGTCTGTGGGGGGGAAGTTATTTATCTGTACGATCGCTGGAGACGGCTCTCACCGGAGACCTCTCCCCTTGTCCTCGGCCGACCCTCCCGGTCCGTCTAACAGTCCCCCATGACAAAGACCAGAGGTCGAATATAATTATTATAAACTAAGTTCCTAGCACGGGGAGGGTGGTGAGGCACAGTCGTCCTTCTTCCACTGTTTTTATAGAATGTAATCCTGTTCATATTTTATTGAATTGTAACAATGCTCACTATATTGAGTTTATACATATTGCTGCTAGTATTGGCTCATGTACTGCATTATAGAGCATGTTAGTTAAAATAAACATTTTAAACTATACAGTGTCTCTGATTGCTCACGTTGTGGACAAGTATTAGTGAGCTGCCGAAAGATTTTTCTTGCTCCCGCGATTACTGAGAGAGTCTGAGTTACATGTCCTAGGATGTTTAATCATTGGTAGCTTTGCCGTAGTACGGAGAACGAATGAGACACTATAGCTAGTCGGATAGGGGTTCCGGCCACTAAGGTGGGTTGCTGGTACACCGCTATACACCAAGGTCCTGGTTTCCTGTGCGTAGTTCTGTATATGTGCTGAATTCCTGCAACATGGCGCCACCAACGTTTGGTCTGGCTCTTATCTGTATTAAACGAGTTTCGTTGCGCGCGCTGCATCGCATTTGGCGATGCAGCGCGCGCACCAAAATTCGTTTTATTATTTTTTTTCGTAACTTACCTGAAATCGGCCGTTTGCCGCATTTTGCAACCCCCCACCCTGCCCCTCCTCTGCGCCACGTCACCGCCCCGGTAAAACGCCCTACACTGGCCGTCACTGCTTATACCCCAAAAAGTCTTTGTTCCCTTTGTGCAGGAGGGCTCTGAGCCCAGCAAAAAAAACAGTTATGGGTGGATTCTGTCAGTGGACACCTTCTTCCTTTGAGAGAGAGGGACAAGGTCGTCAGCTGCTCAGCAGGAGGTGGAGCCAGCATTGTGGAAGACAGGCACAGCCCTATTCAGGTCCCAGGTGCAACTCCTCACATTACTCCAAATGCAGACAGCTCCATTCAGCCCTCGGCTGACTCACCCTGCCTCCTGGAATTTCCCAGACCTGTCACCCAAACTTCCAGACAGCCAATTCACAAACAGGCGAAAGCACACAGAAAGGTTAGACAAGAAAACAGCCACTTTCTATAAAGTGCTGTTTTCAAACACAGGATTTAAAAAACATCCTTCTAAAAAGATGTGTTATTAAATTCTGAGTTCAGGGATACCAGACTTTTATTTTCTATCTTGCTCCTATGGGAAGACATGCAGGTAAACCTCATACACAGCATCCCCCATTATAGCCTATGGGCAAGATAGCCCTTCAATAGTGATAAACTAAAATGGCTGTAATTCACTACCAGAGCATGTTGCACACACTTGTACATGCTCTACCTTTCACATACACTGCACCCTGCCCAGGGGGGTACCTTGGGCCTTCTAGAGGGGTGTCCAATGTGTACAGAACGGGAAGGGTTAGGCCTGGTCAGTGGGGACACTGGCCAGGTCAGCATGGTAGTTCACAGACTGCGTACAGGCACTGCGGTGGCAGGCCTGAGGCACCATTTTAGGGCTACTCATGTGGGTGGCACAATCAGTGCTGCAGGCCCACTAGTAGCATTTGAATCACCAGCCCTGGCACACTTCGTGCACTTTACTAGGGACTTCCTGGTAACACAAATATGCCAATCATGGATAACCAATTACAATAACAATTTACCAAGGGAGCACTTGTACTTTGACACTGATCAGCAGTGGCATAGTGCCCAAAGCATCTAAACCAGCAAAGACGAAATCCAGCACAGCGTCAAAAATACAGGAGGTAGAGGCAAAAAGTCAGGGGAAACCACGCCAAAGATGCCAGGTCTAACACTTCTTGAAAGAGAAAGTTCCAAAAAACGAGAATGATTGGTCCAAGAATAATTGAACTAGTCAAGAGGCCAAAGAGTCAGTGCATACTTATTACAAGCATTTGTTGCAGGTGTTTAGACAACATAGCGGTGTTCATAACCCAGAAAGGAGTGATATGAGTAATTTTGTTTCATAGTTTGTTCTCTGATTGTGCCCAGAGATTAGCCTGCATATTCAGAAGAATGTGATTTGTTCGCAAAGCAAGCCTTTGGATTAGGAATTTTGATATGCGAAGTATTGCAGTGATGAATCAGTATAGGCTAAAAGAAGACGTTCCTATTGGCTCAGACTGAACTTGTGCAGAATGGATTTCAGAATGGGCTGTATGTGGGAAACATTGGTGAAACACAGCATGTTGGATACCAAGGTGGAGGACAGATGATGTAGGGTGAAAGTGGAGTTCCACAAGTTAGAGGACATGATTTTCCAATCGATCCAAGTACAGGAATAGATCCCCTGCATGCAAGGAGGACTAGGTTGCGGCTCGAGCTGGACCTGGCGAGTACAGATCTTCACTGTTTAGGTGATTTTATGAAATGTTATATCTGCATTCTGCGTGCCCTAGCTCAGTCCTTGAAAGCACAGCTACAAACTATGTTCATGGACAAACTTTCTCCCTGACACACACAGCTGCACCTGGCAATTGCCACATTGAAGATCGAAACCACAAACCTGTCTAACCCAACCATTCCTCTGTCAACGTGGAAAAAAGCAATAAAAAAACAAATTATCCAAGTGTCATTTGAGAGGGATATTGCAAGGCTTGAAAAAAAAACTCTTTACAGCCCTGGACACCTCGTATATCAAGGGGAAACCTCATCATTACTTTAACCATTCTCTTCAACCACAGACTTGTAATAAAATGACTTATATGAGGCTGTTAGCCCTTCCAATTCACAACTTTAATGCACTTTGGGTTTGAGGGAACAGACGGCTAATGTGCAGGCTCTATTATTACTTGCACGAGTCCTGGCTACAGCTACTGTGCTGTTGTCCCCACTGAGGCAAGTATCTCAGGCACTGCAGGTAAGCATCTGATTTGTGTTTCACTGACAATACCACTCAAGTTCTAGCAGGAGACAGGAAGTTTATTAATATTATTCTTACCGCACTGCACACAGCTCAAGTACTAAGAAATGAACAAAGAACATGCGATGGACTTTAGGGGGGATTAAACTCAAACACCGGGTAGTGTCTAATAACGCACTTTTGGAGACTGCACAGTGAGAGTTGTTGAAGCAATCCCAAGCCCTCTTACAACTGCCACGGTGCAAACAGACTTGGTTGAAAGTCAGGGAGTGGTACCTTAAGCAACCTTGGAATATTTTGTTATTTCCTTTTGCACTCCGCATTTTTCCTCTGGCCCCAAATGGACTACCTTGACACACTTGTCATCAACCAAAAATGCTGCTTTGGAACTCAAACTTTATTTTATATGGCTTGTTTTTAAAGTGTGTTTTTAATTTGTAACTCCAGTTTTAATCAAGTATCAATGTGATGTTTGTATGTTATGGTTTTAATTAACTGTACAATAAATAATAATAATAATAATACAGAAATAGATGTGGTGATGTTAAAGTGGTTGATTCATGCCATCTGTAATGCTCAGATCTCCCCTGGACCAAGGTATGTACCGTCACTTTCCCAGGGAGAGAATATCAGTTCCAAACTTATGGAATATAACATATACACAGCACTTCCTAAGGTGGGCAAACTTTCAACACTCTCCCAAAGGCAAGGCAAGAAAACAATATATACACAGAAACATACTTGTAATGTACTTCCTGGAGCCTTATTAGGCATATGGCACACTTTCCCTGTTTGGGCCATGACCCACCTTTCAAAAGGAGTGCCGGGTGCAAACAGGGACAGTGCACCATATTAAAAAGAATGTGTGGCCTCCACGGCAGCCACAAACTTTTACTGCCCTCGTGGCAGCGCATTCAAGTGAAATACGGGACAGCTGCTTCCAAGTGGCTCTGTGTTTCATTGTACAGGCGGCCTGGCTCCTGAACTTTGAAGTGGGGTTAGAGATCCCCATGCAGATTGGAGCAGTGAGTGACAGTACCACCTGCAGGGGGGGGTCTGGGGGTCCATGGGACCCTCTTTCTACCCTTCAGGCGGCTGCTTTTAAGAGGCACACTGAAAGTGCACCATCTCTTTGTGGCGCACTTTCTCTGCTCCTCCAAAGAACATGTTTGCCTCTTACGGCGCAGGCACAGCAGCAGTGTCATTCCCTCATCTGCTTAGGGCCAGGCCCAAGGAAAATGAGGGAATGCCAGAAGGGGCTGTGCAAGTGTCTGCGGCCCCTTCTGTAATACCATTAGCTCGAGTTTGCACAAAGTGGGCACACATGCCCATTGTGCCTCAGGGCACAATCTGTAGTACTGCACTGCTGTTAGCTCCTTTCTTATACCTCAAGTCTACAATGAAACGTCCTTACAACCAGTGGAGGAATCTGTTTGATTACTTTACTAAGAGATTAGGATTCAAGAAACCTTGCTCTATCAAGGATTACAGAATTTGGACAACTGGGGGTTGGCCAGTTGCCATGGTGAGCACATCCGCAATGCACAGTGCTCTGAGATGCACACACAATGGCCCTATCTTCCTCTTGCCTAAACACCTTGAGGCCGGACACAGGATTATAGTGTTGCAGTTAGGGAAGTGAGATGGGGAATTTAGCCTTGAGGGGGTGGGTAGTGGTTAGGTGGTGGAGAAGGTTAGTCTAGAGGTTTTGGTTAAGCTGTTAAGTATATTTAGTATGTACGGCTAAGCCGAAGTTTGGTGTAATCTGAGCTCTGCTTGATTTAAAATAAAGTGGCATTTTCACAGAAAAAACACTCAAGCGTCTGGAAGCGTTCCTTCCAATTGAAAATGGATGAGAAACTCTTTAAGGACTTCCCTCAGCAGGCTGTATCTCTCCAACCCTGTCGGGTAGGGGAGCCAAGTTATGGCTAAGTGATGAAATAATATATTCGAGTGGCCATGTTATAGCTCTAAGGGCCATATGTATCATGCATTGGGCCGTTGTGACCGCAAAAATGCATTTTGGTATGTATGAATTCCAAATTGCGATTCGGTAACATGTTACCAAATCGCAATCTGGAATTGTGACTGCATACCGATTCAGTATTAGGAAGGGGGCGTGTTCAGGACATCCCTTCCTAATTCCGAACCGCACTCATAGGAATGTTTGGGACTGAAATGCGGTCGCAAAACATTTGCATTTTACCCCTTACTTTAAGTAGGTGATAACCATTTGCAAATGGAAAGTGGTCCCAAAGAGACCCCTTTCCTTTTTTGAATGGTAGCGAAAAAACATTTTCAAAGCAGGCAGTGGTCCCACGGTCCGTGGGACCCCTGCCTGCTTTGAAAAAACTGCCTATTCTTAAAAATTAAAAGAATACTTTTCATTTTTCTTTTTTCCAACGCATCCCATTTTCTTTTATAGAAAGTGGGCTCCATTTAAAAAAAAAAAAGACCGCTTTATTTAAAAGCAATCACTTGCATGGTGTTCTGCTGACCCCAGAAGGCTGCCATTCTTGTGATTTTTGCGTTTCCTAATGTTTCACAAATTGCGACCTACCTTATGAATATTAATGAGGTAGGTCAATTTGCGACCCATTAGGAAATTGTAGTATCTTCATATAAGGTTAACTGTTCTCCTGTATCTTGTAAGTAGCTGCTCAGCCAGTGTGAGTGTTCCATGTGGAATGATGACGTGACTGGAATGTTGGTGTGGTGAGAGACAGTTGAGAGGATGGGCTGAGCAGCTAGCAGGCTGCTCCTGGTGGGGCTATACTATGGACTTTACATCTTAATAAATAACCTAAAGATCTATCCTGGCTACGTCTGCTGTGTCACATCAACCTATGGAACCAGGTCACTTCAATTGGCGACGAGTTGGACTAAAGAAACCGTGCGTGTAACCTAAAAAGTCTGGTATGTAACTAAACTGATGTGACTTGAAGAAATTTTACTTAAAGAAAAGAAAATCCTAATTTGGCGATTCTATCTGGTAAGGTGAGCCCCACCAGTGACCACAACACCGGTCGCCCAGACCTCTGTGTGCCAGGTGGAGTGAGGAGTGGAGCTGCATGTTGTTCCTGAATGCAGTACTGTGTCTATTTCAAGGTGTTGTGTCCCAGAGCCTTTTTGTGGATGTCTCCGCGACCAAGTTTGGTGTCTTTTGAAGGCTGCTGGCCCCCTGTGACAGTCGTGTAGCAGTGGTACCTGCAATCTCTTTGTGTTGGACTGTTGAGGGCCACTTGAGGATCGTGAAGTGAGTGTTTGGGGAGCTGTCACCGGAAGAGGTGTTTCTGGTGAGAAGTGCTACTAACCCCAGATCCCTGTGTGGTACTGTGAATCCTGCTTACACCTTGGAGAAGAAATTATTCCACAACAAATGTCTGCAGTACCACAATAATGTTTACTGTGCCACAACCAATGATTTTGTGCAACTTGAACCAAGGATTTGAGTGACTGACTGTGTTTATGCTTCAGTGCGGAGTGAAGTAACTCTATTTGGTGAAAGGCTTAATTTGTACAAGATTCTCATTGGTGACTCTGTACAAACTCAAGACTTGTCTTTGCCTGGGATTTGATGGAGGTTTGCTATTCAGCGTGTCGCTGTGTCAGCACACCACCGCTGGGAACTCCGCTTATGCCATTTTACTTGTAACTACTGGCTTTTGTATCGTTGCACGGCCGGATGATACTTTTATGGCCTGTTCTCCCTGCTTGCTGCAAGAAGAGGCCATCAGCGTGAGTAATGTTCAATGTTTTCTTTAGAGCATACTGTCTTCCCTACATTGAGGCCGGTAGACACTGTCGCGCAGCATTTAAAAATTTAAAAGTGAGCGCGCGCTCTCACCTCTTGCACTTCTGACTATCGTAGTCTGTGACGGACCTGGCCTTCGTGTCTTCGTCATACACATTCCTCTTTGTGCAAGACCGTGGGCGCACGCACACGCCATGAGCCATCCTGTGCTGGCATGCTCAGCGTGCCGCCATCTTGAAGTTGGATGTTACAGTTGCCTGTTACGGCCGGGATCTGTTTGTCCTGCTGTAATCTGCCAACCACGGTGTTATGTTTAAATAAAGTTATTCCCTTGTCAAGTCAGCACCATCATCGCAGTTTGAGGATCATTTCTCTCCACATCGCTGCAATGTTCTACAAGCAGGCGCATTGGCTGATTCTATGTATGGGCGGTGTGTGCAGGTTTAAAAGGGTCTTGGGACATTCCGAACAGACTGGACTGTACCTGTACTTCCGTGGTGAGCCCATGCTTTTTGTTGGTACAGTTTTTTGTCACGAAGTTTTGCCGACATACTGTCTGGAGAGCCTCAAGTCCTCTTGCTAGGAACGCCTGTCCTTCATCTTTGCGGTGACAGGCACACCATTGACCTTTTGAAATATGAGTTTGTGGTGCATGTTTAAAGATTTTATGCAAAATGTCTTATTTCACAGGGGAATGAGTTATTTTACGCATGATAACATATTATTGAAATGGTTTTTTGCTTTAATTTTTTTTAGCTGAAATTTCCACACTATTGGTTATAGTTGGGGTGCACTATGTGAGAGTGTACCCAGTATCTCACTACTCGGGTGAGAGATCGCTCACCGGTGGGTCACAGTTTATTTTTGCATTACTAGTGTGAATGTGTATGCATATATATATATTAACGTTCTGATTTAGTACCACTTTCATTCTGGCATTGGTCGTGTAGCGTGTATCAGTCGTTTTGTGCTTCACGTTGTTTTTTTGTGGGTTGGTCATGCTGTGATTCACTTGCTGTATAGGGGGTGTTAGTTCCACCTATTAGATTAGTAATGGGTGTTAGTCCCATATACTTAGAGTTTAGGGGGTGTTAGTCCCACCTAGTTTATGGTTAATGGGTGTTAGTACCATATACTTCGTGTTTAGGGGGTGTCAGTCCCACCTAGGTCATTCCTAATGGGTGTTACTCCCATATTCTTTATGTTTATGGGTGTTAGTCCCGTGTACTTAGTGTTTAGGGGGTGTTAGTCCCACCTAGGTCATTGTTAATGGGTGTTAGTCCCATTTACTCAGTTTGTAAGGGGTGGTAGTCCCATCTACGTTTTCGGTAATGGGTGTTAGTCCCATCTACTCTGTGTACAGGGGGTCTTAGTCCCTCCTATGTATTAGTAATGGGTATTAGTCCTTTTAACTAAATGTTAAGGGGGTGTGAGTTCCACCTTTTTCATGTTTGTGTTGGGTTTTAGTCCCTTCATTTAAATATTAGCTGTTTGTGTGTGTGGATATCTGTTTTGTGATGCCTCACTGTGCTGCAATTCTGTTATGCTTGCTGCACTAGTCTGTGGGTTTTAGTCCCATTTCTGTATTCTGTACATTTGGGGTGTTAGTCCCTCATACTTAGAGTTTAGGGGGTGTTAGTCCCACCTACGTTTTAGTGATGGGTGACGTCCACCCATTGTGTATTTGTTCTGGCAGTGGTTTTTTTTCTTCTGTATGTTTCTTCAATTTCTAGAGTATTTGTAGTCGTTCTCTATTGTGATTCTCGGTGTTTTCTTTCATATGTATCTTATGTCTTTTCAATCTCCGTTTGGTAGTTTAACGCTCTTTTTGTGTCTTATTAAAAGAGGAGGTTGGTGATAATGTGTGAGTTTAATGTTTTCTTTGCTGTCTTATTATAAGAGGAGGATGGTGATAGTTCATTCTTATTTTTCCATCCTTTTCTTATCCTTTTTCTTCCGTTTTATAGTCTGCTTCCCTTTCATGGTATATTTTCTTCATCTTACCCTTGGGATTTGGACTATTTATCTCTTGTTTATATTTTGTGTCTAGTTGCTATGTACTTTTAGTATTCCTTGTTTTATTGTCAATTGGAAAGAAGGGAGATATTGTAGTATCTTCATATAAGGTTAACTGTTCTCCTGTATCTTGTAAGTAGCTGCTCAGCCAGTGTGAGTGTTCCATGTGGAATGATGACGTGACTGGAATGTTGGTGTGGTGAGAGACAGTTGAGAGGATGGGCTGAGCAGCTAGCAGGCTGCTCCTGGTGGGGCTATACTATGGACTTTACATCTTAATAAATAACCTAAAGATCTATCCTGGCTACGTCTGCTGTGTCACATCAACCTATGGAACCAGGTCACTTCAGAAATGCTAAATGAACTCATGGAGTTTCATACATTCAAATAGCGATTACCCAATTGCAGTTCGTAGAGATTCCCAATTAGATAATCGCTATGTCTAATAATGATATATAAGGCCCTTAGTACCGCTAGCATGGAGCTAAAGCAGGAATACGACTTCTTTTTAAATATTCACAGAAGGTGAGTGAGCTTGTACTACTCATATCAAGCAGGTTTATTTTGTAAATAGGGAGTTGCCTCCTGTGCAGCCATTGCTGCAGGCTGCGAGAAGCACATCATCTGATTGGCTCTCTTGAAAACCAGGCCCAAACTTGGCAGAAAGTCCATACAGAAGAGGACACTGAGGAGCCGTGATGGGGGGGGGGGGGGGGGGGGGGGGCAAGTGGACAATTAAAAAGAGGTGAAATTGATCAGCTCAAGAAAACAAAATATGACAGAAGAGAGGGAGGCCAAACCACTCAAGTTACAAGGATCGGTTAACAAAGCAGACATTTCAAGCTGTAAAAGGAGTAAATTTATTGGACCACTTTATCACTTAGACTTTACAAAGAGTCATGAAAAACACTGTTTAAGGGGCTTGTTATATTCAAAAGAGTTCTAAAAGTATAGCACAATTAGTGTTCATCCATCCGGATATTGGAGCAGATGATGAGACACTGAACATTAATACTGCAATATAAATGCATGGGCCTGTGTGACTTCCTCCTCCCGACTATATATAAATAATGTCTTTGGCTTTCATATTGCATTGTGCAGCCTCACAATGAAATGTTTCAGAACACGGTGCCGAATTTGGACACGGTTTCCAGGGCATGAAAGATAAATGATTACATTAAATTCTGAACTGCATGAAAATGTTCTTTCTTTTCGTGTTCGGGCGAACGGGAGAGCATTATGACTGATAAAGGAATCTGTAAAATGATTGGAAAAATGAAAAACTGCACTTGGAAAATCTGAGGTATGAGGACTTTGCATTTAGAAACATGGCCTTTCAATTTCATTTTCTAAATTAATCCGGTTCGGTTTTTCAGCATGTTCTATTATTGTTCTCTGGGTATTGCTTCCTTTAACCCCTTCAGTGCCCGCCCCTTTCCCCGCCCAGTGCCGGCCGTTGCATTAGCGGGCGGGGTCTATGACGAGCTGGACTCGTCATGGGCACAGCGCCACCGCGGCCCATGACGAGTCCAGCTCGTCATGGGCACTGAAGGGGTTAATATTACATTTATTTTATTGCGTGAAGAATTATTAAGTCTGCGTCATCACTGCTACGTTATTCCGTCTTATGACAGGAATGCATTTTTAGGTTTTGGGGTACGGTGTACAAATCTACTCAGTTGATGACTGTGAGACCGAGATGTTTGCGGTAAGACACCTTCGGAAACCTGCTTCCTGGGAGAATGCTCCAAGTGCGCATGACAGACATTTTTAAGACCATAGGAATGTCACCATTAGCATTTCGCTGTATGTTGATACTTCTACTAGGCAGGACTCATCTGAATATAGCATACATTGAAATAGTGAGAGTGAATTTTATCTGGACATGCAGCTAGGTCATGGAGCACAGTTGCATAACCATCAGAGATCCATGCCTTTAGCTTGTATAATTAATTTAGGCCCTCATTTAGAGTTTGGCAGGTGGTAGTAAAGCTATAAATTGGTGGTGCACCAGCCCCAGCAATCCTCATTGAGTGCCAGGGAAACACCACTGGCATAGCACAAAATGAAGGGGACTGCTGTACAATGTGTAGGGATCCATTAGCCTCCAGTTTTTCGCAGATATTAAGGGGCATATTTACGAGAGGATTGCGACTCATTTGCACCACGCAACCAGGTACATGCACAATTCAAACCTCTACAACAGATTTATGAACCCACGCAAAGTGGCTTCATAAGTCTGGAGTAGCGCAATGCAGAGCAAACCACTGCGTTGCGCTACTCTGCCTTGGGTAGGCATTCCATGAGTGTTGCATGGGTGTTTTCACGCAACTCCCATGGATTTTGATGCATTCCCAGATTTACAAGAACAGAGAAATATCTTTATTTCTCCTTGTTAATTCCCCTTTCTATGTGTGCTGCAGGATTTGCCACCCAGTATTGTTTCTGTTGCCGGAAGGTGTCCCTTCATGCACGCAACCAATCCTGTAGGGTGCCTGCATTGGCACCGGTCCGCCAAAACGGCTGCAGCACCGGGACAAGGACAGGAATGTGTTGTGTTCTTTTAAATACGGCACATTTCTGCCTTTTCCCTGCCACGCAGAGCAACAAGGGGACGCGCTGCGCTGTACTGCACTAAGTGACTGTTTTGTAAATGTATCCCTAAGTGTCCCTTAGATAAATAGGGAGCCCCCTAAAGAATCCACCCCCACCTCCGGGCTGTGGGCATTGCAGAGACCTGGGTCACACCCCTGAGAACCACAGAGCTTCTGACAGCACAGACTATGCTGGCTCTGCCATCAGAGATCCTTGGTACCACCACCACTGAACCCCTGGGTCCCAGTGGTGGTCCTCGCGGCCAGTAGTGGGGGTTGTAGTGTCACTAACTTTTCCCTAGGGATACTCTGAGCAATTAACCTATTAAAATTCTTTCTTGTAGCCCTGGCACCAATACCAGTGTGCTGGCCTTATACAACCAGACTGTTGAAAAAGTTTACACATTCTTTATAACTACTAAACCACCTAAATGGTTCTGTCTTTATAAACAAAACAATTGGTTTGGTATGAAACGTTGGATGAGGAAATAAGATTTCCCAAGGGCCCTATCTGCCAGGGTTAAATCTGCCACTTCGCAAAATAATTTCCAAAACCTTAGAAAAGCTTATACTAAATTAATTAGCAGTAAAAGATGAAGTGCACAGTTAAGATTATAGAATGAACTGATCGATGCAGTAATGAAGCATAACATCAATTAATTATGGACTCTAGCGGCCAGGGGTTATCAGGGACAAATTATCCATATTCAAACATGTATTGGTGCAGATGAAAGGATAAGACACTTTAAAACCCTATATGAAGCTCATTTCGGAGTCCTTAGTGCACCGCTTCACTTCGGTCTGCAAAAGTCTGAAACTATGACAAGCTCAAAAATAGCTGTGTTTCTCAAAGAAGTCGAGCTAGCAAGTTTAGGCCAGAACTGAAGAAGGTTCTAGGCCCCAATTGTATTCCAGTCTAATGGATCTTAAGGTTTGGACCCACGTCCTTGCTAAATTTAACAGAGTAACTTAATCACGTGTCCTCCCTACACTAGGAAGGAAGTAAGATGGACCCAGACATTTATAGACCGTATCGTTGCTGGACGGGCTGGTAAAACTGTCGGGGAATGTCATCTTAAACAATTTTTAGGCTAGGCTGACTCAGAAAATACCCTTTCTTATGCACAAGCAGTCCTTACAAGAGGTGTAGGAACAATAGCACAATCCACGGCCCTCTAGGTGAGCTGTATAAGCATGGGCAACCGAAAAAGGCTTCTATATACATTAATTTTTCAGACTTAAAATCCGTGTTTGACATTGTGGCTACAAAGCAGTGGTTAATTTGTAAAATAATAAGTGCCAGGGCCCTGACCAGGAGGCCACTGCAGTTTGCACCGTCCATTGCCCCTATTATCGCTGCCAAAGCAATGCCTAACCATCTCTCTCCTGCAAGTGCAACAGTTCATATTATTCCAGGTCTCCAGAGCTAAAGCAATGGCTGTAGAGACAGGTATTAGTCGTTTTAGTGTATATTGTATTCATAAACCACAGTTGTTCTTTTCATTTCTAAATTAGATGAGCAGTGCCACCATGTGGCAGACTGTCCTAAGTATGGTGTTGACAATTCAGTGCCAGTGCTGAGCACCGGAAACCAATTAACTGTCAGTGCTGAGCACTGGAAACTACTGTCTCAAATTGAGCACTACCATAAAGCAATCTGAGTTGAAATCACCCAGGACCTGAGAAGCTCATGCTAGATATTATCTGAAGCCTGCATATTGGCACAACAGCTGGAGTCCGATATGTGTACAGAAAATGTCGCTATCACTTCTGGTGTATGTCGTGAATGTCTTGTCGTCCCTCTGCTTTTAAGCTTGTTCCTTTGTTAGTGCAACTTTAGAAAATCCATATCTTGATTCACCTAAATTGAATGTTAGGAAGACACCAAAAGTATTCTTCACTGCCAATGATGTTCTCTTCTCATTGACAGAATTGCCTATGTACAAATTGATTGATAGTTTTCTGCAGTAATGCTATGAAGAACACTCCCAGATTACAGAGGCCATTTCTCATTAACAAACAACCCCTTGCATATATCAATGAATTAGACAACCTTCGTATTTAATTTGTGTAAGAATGTCATCCTTTTGGCCCTGATCACCCCTATGTTTTTGCTTGGAACTGGTGGTAACTGAATCTGACTGCAGCCTGGCCTGTGCTTGCCAGGGCCAGTGCTCTGATATTAAGGATTTGTAAATTAGGTGAAATTATAATTGGTACTGACAGTCTACCTATAAGTCCCTAGTATATAATAGGGCACGTAGGTTTAGAGGCCCAGTAGACTAAATGCATTTAAGTGTGTACTACTGTGCTGCCTACTGTAGTTTTAAAAGCAGCACTGCCTTTTAGGCTGTCTTTACTTTAAATGTATATAAAAATTCGACTTTGGATTCAAAGCTACTTCCAAAGTCTCAAACTACCTTATTCTTACATATAGGTCAGCCCTAAGGTCTCCCCTAGGTGTCTCAGGGGTAGGGTGCCTTGTAACCTTAAGCCGGGACATTATATAAGATGTTTTATAAGCCCTGGTGAGAGAAAAACTACCAATTCTGTTTTTCCCATCGTAGTGAATGGTTCAATAGGCTAACATTGTAATATTTATTTTATTTAACTTTAAATATTGATAGAAGCCATGTAAAGTATACTTCAAGGTATCAATTAATAGTTGAGATAATTACCCAAACTTGCCACTGTTAGATTTATAATAACTATTACAGAAAGTTAATAAACTTTCTTTTCTGTGAGCCAAAGTCCAGCTTTCCAGTTGCTCTCCCCTGATTGGCCAGCTTGCTCCCAGGCTGTGCCAGTGCTGTCCAATGAGGTGTGAAGTGTCCTGTCAGATGACACAATATGTTTTCTGTGGGTGGAGAAATACAAGCTGCAGAGCAGATGGCAGGAAGGAGGTGAGGGGTTGCCAAATTGGTCTTCAAAGGGAGAATGTCACTTTAGGGCAGCACAGGCTCACTCCCAAATCCTGCTTTTTTAGCCATGCAGGAGCCCCAGTAATTGGATTAGGGAGAGGGTTAGAAAGGGAGTGTTTAGGAAAATTGGCCACAACAGTAGGTTGCGTTAGCAGATCCAGCTCCTCTGGAGAGATTTTCTCCATGTTGGAGTTTGAGAGAACGGTGCTTTCTGGGACAAGAATATCCCACACTATGAAGGAAGTGGTCCTGCTTCCCATTAGTGAAGAGTTCCCCCCTGCTTGATGCCCAGAAACTGAAAATAAATATGGGAGTGCTGCATAGCTCCTCCGATCTACTGCCTTAAGAAACAAGAAGATGAAGGACTGCTCTGCCGACTACCTGGCCTGCACCAGGAGGACTGCACTCACCTAGACTGCACTTGCTGCACACTGTGGGACTCAGCACCAAAAGGACTTTGCCTGACTCTGAAAGTCTAAGGAGTGGGCTCCCTGCAAGCCACAAGTTAACAGAGCCCACCTGCATCATCTCCACCAAGAGTACCCAGCCTGTAGTGCGTCCAGTGGACTTATAAGGATTTGGCCAGGTGCATTGTGGGAATTGTAGCCCAGACATCCTATGGACCATCTAGGAGATTCCAGACCTTTAGATTTCTGTTTTGGACACTTTGAACTCTAAAGGGGAACTTCAGGAAGAAGTTCCAGAACTTTGGAGCAACTTTTGTAAAAAGCTCCATAAAGTGTCCGACCAGACGTTGAGAGTCAAGCCGGCTACCTTTAACCTCGACCCTGCCTGGATTTCAGGTTTGTCCCACTGATAGCTCCAGAGCTCCAGACTTCCAAGATTTGACTGGGGTCTTGCAGAAACTCAAGCCGGCGGACTAGCACCAAATCCAGCCTGATGGAGTGGCTTGCTCAATGTTGGAGGAAAAATCTCTAGAAAAATTATTTCCAAGTGTGAAGGTAAAATTTTGACAGAGGCCTTCCGCTTAGTGTATCCAGCCAGGGCTCCATCGCGGTTGGACTCAAACTTTGACTTTGTCCTGGTCAAGCATGACCAGATGTCCCAAAGTGGCGCTATATGTTTTTAAGCACTAGAAAGTGTTTATTCTTTAAAAATCCATATCTCCGATTCCCTACATTGGATTTTTGTCGTTTTGGTCTGTATTTGTTCATAAAAATATAACCAATTTTTATGAATTAGAGTTGGATTCTTATTGTGTGTGTTGTGCCTTACTTATCTAATGTATTGGTGTTTTAAATGATTTACATGCCTGTTTCCTAAGTTGCCCCTGCCTGCTAGTTGCCAGCTACCAAGGGTTGAGCAAGGGAATAATTTATTGAGACCTTTACTGACCCTTTAATTGTTTTTGTGGCCTTATTACTAGTGGTAAGTCACTACTTCTCACTACTAATAATCCACTTTACAACAATTTGACAATAGGCTGATTTGGGCTAAGCGAAAATAGCAGCACAGAATTTATTGCAATCTAACATGTTTATCTTGTGATGTAGGCAGACAATCGGTAGCCAACCACTATGTTCCATCTTTCAAGTGTAAAATATGAATGCAGTAGCTGCTGCCAAGTATGGGGAAGACTTGTGGGGCATGTAGATACCAAAGAGATGCAAATTATTGAAAACTTTTTCCTGAGGTTCCTCATGCAATTTGGCCCATACTGCACTTTGTTAGCTCTTTGACTGCAAATTGATATTAATTAACCCATTTCTGAGATTATAGCACTAGTTCCTCTATGAAACTTAATCTGTCCAGTACTTAATTTGTAAAAACATGTGTCAGGCCCCTGTGTCAGGAGGGCCCTGCAGCATGGCAACTTGCACCATCATCCATGGCCCTTGCCAGCACTGCCAGTGACAAATGGCAGTGACAATTCAGACCATTCCAGGCCCCCAAAGCTATTTGAATTGCTTTGGTGGCAGGCATTAGTCATATTTGAAGTATATTGAATTCATAAACAGCTGTTTTGCTCATCTTTAAATAAAACAAACAGCGCCCCCCCCAGGTGGCAAACTGTTATAAGCGCTGGTGTTAACACTTAAGTGCCGGTGTCGAGCGCCTAAAACAACCAGCTGAAATTAGGCACTCGACCCGCGGGTACAGAAACTGAAAGGCAGGAGTGCACTTTCATGTACTGGAAGACATAGCTTCCTGTAAAGGGACTACTTCCACTACATGATAGGCTTATGTCACAAATACTCTAAAGGAGTTAGGGCTTGAGTAGTTCGGTGAAAATCCTACTTTCATAGAGAGTGAGAACATAAATCGAATCAAATAGGAATACCCTCTGAAAAAGCAATGAAGGGAGCGATAATTGGATCACTAGTGTAAAACTATTGTAATTACAAGTGTATCATTGGTTTTGAACCATACCTAAATTGGAAACAGCCTGAAGCACGACACCCTAAGTACCTTAAATGTAAGCTTGAGATCCCAGCTCTAGAGCCTAGAAGTACTAATGGGACCTATTTATTGTATGTACGATTGTATGGCACTGAGATTACCCTACAGACACTTTGTCTAGGGCCTGAATCAATTGTGTATCATCTGCATATGAGGTTGTGTCAATGTTAAAAGAAAATATTAACTAGATCAGCGGGCCATATAGATGTTGAATTAAAGGGGGCTGAGAGAAGAGCCCTGTGGAACGCCTGAGGTGATCGGGCATTTGGTTGAGAGAAATTGTCCGAAGATCAATGCTTGTCCACGGTTGGTGAGAAAGGTTTTTATCCAAGCCAAGGCGGTTGAAAATATAGCCCTTTATTTGATTCTGGATAGAAGAATGTCATGCGAGATGGTTTCAAACGTGGCCTACAAATCCAATAGGATCAGTACCGCATTATTTCTAGGGTTAATTTCAGTGTACCTACTACTTACAGTAGAGCAGACTCAGTTGAGTGTTTAGGACGGAAGCCGGTTTGGCTGGGGTGTAATATCCTGGCTTTCTCAAGGAAGTCAGTGAGCTGTCTGTTAACAAGCCTTTCCTTGATTTTACCAAGGATAGATAATAATGATATCGGACGAAGATTAGGGAGTGTGGAATGGTCTATGTTCTGTGTTTTTTTAAGTTGTTTAACAACTGCCAATTTCCATTCTGCAGGAATTATTGCTGTAGTTAGAGATCAATTTACTATATTGTTAATTACTGGATTAAACAATATCTATGATCTTGTGAAGTACCCAGGGGGACATGCGCCAGAAGGAGATCCCGAACAGACAGAGCAAATATGGCAGCCTATGTTGTTAGGCCTTTGATGTTTAGGCAGGAAAATGTGGGCATGTGCAAAGTGATGAAGTGTATGCCTGCCTGACTGGCCCAGCTCTGCATATTTGATGCAAAGGTAAATCATTTTTAAAGTGCACTGCACTGTTAGAGAAACCAACCCGTGAGTTTCTCAAAGTAATGTATTTACATATTACTTATTACAGTTCCTTTTAACATTTAACTGCAAAATTTGGGCGATGAATTACTTTTTGGCCCTCATTTACAGTTTAGTGGAATGACAGCACTGCCATATATTGGTATTGCTAACACTTTACCTAACACATGGTTTCCCATCACATTTAGAACTGCAGGAATCACATGGTTTTTGATGGCAGAATTTCTGCTGTCTCTGGCGGAAACCCTTCATGCGATCTGTCACTAGGGCACCTGGTGTCAGTAGCAGTCAGCATACCCTAATTAAGGTGGAATGGTGATCACTATTTCTCCCTGACTGGGTCCATCATGTAAGGCATGGTAGACTAGGAATGGGAAGAGACACTTGCAGCAAGGAAATGGAAAAAAAGTAAATGCCAGATGGGCACCAAAAAAACCTGCCCACCCATTTGGCATTTATCTGAGTCTTAAGAGGATCAACTAGACTCGTATATGCATTAAAGGTCTTTAGGTACCATGGCTGGTCTACTGCCTGGAGACAGAAAAGGAGTCTCTGCCAGTCGGAGGTATTGACAGAGTTCAAATGAAGCCCATTTGAATGTTAAGCTTTGTTCAAAAACTGAAATGTAATGTTGAAGGAGTACATTAATCATTCCTTAAAGCTTTTATTCAATCTTAAAAGATCATAAAAGCATTTGATAAAAAATAGTACAATAAAATATATAAATAGATTAAGGGGCCGATTCCGATCCGGGTCGGAAGGGCACCAAACGCGATCCGGCCGGAAAAACTACGAGCCGTACGCGTGTTTTCCAGCCGACTCGTACAGCTGTACGAGCGAGCAAGTACGATGCGAGCTATGTGAGATTCACTGACCGAGTCGTTTCCGGGTCCGAACCGCTCCATACGTCTCGGTCGTAAGCTAACCGTGGCGTGCAATGTATGCGATTTATGACCGAGCCAGTACGATGCACGCGTCGGACAGCCTGTGCGAACAGAAGTGTCCGGCTCGCAAAACATCCAGGTGGTTGCCTTTGGGGGTCCTCCTCGGACCCCCTGACACCCGCAGCCCTACGACTCGGACACAGGGGGAGACCCATGGGTCTCCCCAACACAGGCATGTACGGTGCGGATGGCACCGACGCGTACCCACTGTAGGGGGCGCACTTGTCTATGACGTACCTATTCAGTCAATGGGAGCCCATGCACGCGTCGTACGACCGGCTCCCATTGACTTCTATGGGAGTCCGACCGAACCGAGTCCGGCAGCATACGGCCGCATCGTACTCGCTCGGTCGGACTGCAGGCCTCCGGCTTGGTCGGAAAACACTCCGGATCCGGCTTGGTCGGAGTGCTTTCCGACCCGGATCGGAATCGTCACCTTAATGTCACAATGTCCTGGTCTCAGTGCAATACAATAGATACAAATTTTAATGACCATAACAAGTTATCAAATATGGATAATATGAAATATGCGTGGTACGGACCGTACCCACGGCCTCAGAGCGTGGGTACGGTCCATACCACGCGTACCCCAACATCACCACTACAATGGTGGTATGGACCATACCCACGCGCTGAGGCCGTGGGTACGGTCCGTACCACGCGTACCCCTACATCACCACTACAATGGTGGGACGGACCGTACCCACGCACTGAGTCCGTGGGTACGGTCCGTACCACGCGTACCCCTACATCACCACTACAATGGTGGGACGGACCGTACCCACGCACTGAGTCCGTGGGTACAGTCCGTACCACACGTACCCCTACATCACCACTACAATGGTGGGACAGACCGTACCCATGCTCTGAGGGCGTGGGTACGGTCCATACCACGCATACCCCTACATCACCACTACAATGGTGGAACAGACCGTACCCACGCCCTCAGAGTGTGTGTACAATCCGTACAACGCGTACCCCTACATCACCACTACAATGGTGGTACGGACCGTACCCACATTCTGAGGCCATGGGTACGGTCCGTACCACCATTGTAGTGGTGATGTAGGGGTATGCGTGGTACGGACCGTACCCACGCTCTGAGGGCTTGGGTACGGTCTGTACCAACATTGTAGTGGTGATGTAGGGGTACGCGTGGCACGGAATGTACCCAACCTATGAATGCGGGGGTACGGACCACATCACCCGTACCCCTAGGGCACCAGTACATTTGTGATACAAGGCGTACACACGCCACGAATGTTGGCTTAGGGCCTGGTGCAGCATATAACCAGTATATTGGGGGGTGTGTATGCCCAGGACAGCAGTGTACTGCACCAAGGGTGCGGGTTGGTGGGTGGGTGGCTGCCTAGGATTCCCAGCAGTGGACAAAGACATGTGAGGTGTGGGTGCCTATCACTCCCAGCAGTGGACAGAGACATGTGAGGGGTGGGTGCAGAGGAATACCAGCAGTGGACAGAGACATGTGAGGGGTGGGTGCAGATGAATACCAGCAGTGGACAGAGACATGTGAGGAGTGGGTGCAGAGGAATACCAGCAGTGGACAGAGACATGTGAGGGGTGGGTGCCTATCACTGCCAGCAGTGGACAGAGACATGTGAGGGGGGGTGCAGAGTACTCCCAGCAGTGGACAGAGACATGGGGTGCGTGACGAGGAATACCAGCCATGGACAGAGTCATGTGAGGGGTGGGTGCAGAGAAACACCAGCAGTGGACAGAGACATGGGGGTGGGTGCAGAGGACTCCCAGCAGTGGACAGAGACATGGGGGTGGGTGCAGAGGACTCCCAGCAGTGGACAGAGACATGGGGGTGGGTGCAGAGGACTCCCAGCAGTGGACAGAGACATGGGGGTGGGTGCCTATCACTCCCAGCAGTGGACAGAGACATGTGAGGGGTGGGTGCCTATCACCCCCAGCAGTGGACAGAGACATGTGAGGGGTGGGTGCCTATCACTCCCAGCAGTGGACAGAGACATGTGAGGGGTGGGTGCCGAGGAATACCAGCAGTGGACAGAGACATGTGAGGGGTGGGTGCTGAGGAACACCAGCAGTGGACAGAGACATGGGGGTGGGTGCAGAGGACTCCCAGCACTGGTAGTACACGTATGTGTAGGCACTGGTAGTACATGTACGTGTAGGCACTGGTAGTACACGTACCCGTACGTGTACTACCATTGCGTACACGTACGTGTAGGCACTGGTAGTATACGTACCCGTACGTGTACTACCAGTGCCTACACATACGTATACGCACTGGTAGTACACATACGTGTAGGCACTGGTAGTACACATACCCGTACGTGTACTACCAGTGCCTACACATACCTGTAGGCACTGGTAGTACATGTACGTGTAGGCACTGGTAGTACACGTACATGTAGGCACTGGTAGTACATGTACGTGTAGGCACTGGTAGTACACGTACCCGTACGTGTACTACCATTGCGTACACGTACGTGTAGGCACTGGTAGTACACATACCCGTACGTGTACTACCAGTGCCTACACGTATGTGTACGCAATGGTAGTACACGTATGTGTAGGCACTGGTAGTACACATACGTGTAGGCACTGATAGTACATGTACCCGTACGTGAACTACCAGTGCCTACACGTACGTGTAGGCACCGGTAGTACACGTACGGGTACGTGTACTACCAGTGCTTACATGTACGTGTAGGCACTGGTAGTACACGTAAGTGTAGGCACAGGAAGTACACGTACCCATACATGTACTACCAGTGCCTACACGTACCTGTAGGCACTGGTAGTACATGTACGTGTAGGCACTGGTAGTACACGTACCCGTACGTGTACTACCAGTGCCTACACATACGTGTACGCACTGGTAGTGCACGTACTTGTAGGCACTGGTAGCACACGTACGTGTAGGCACGGGTAGTACACGTACGTGTAGGCACTGGTAGTACACATACAGGTACGTGTACTACCAGTGCCTACACGTACGTGTACGCACTGGTAGTACACGTACGGGTACGTGTACTAACAGTGCATACACGTACATGTACTACCAGTGCCTACAGGTACATGTACGCACTGGTAGTACACTTACGGGTACGTGTACTACCAGTGCCTACACGTACATGTAGGCACTGGTAGTACACGTATGTGTGTACGGTCCGTACCACGAGTGCTCCCACGGCACCACAACTATAGTGATACGGACCGTACTTGTACGGTCCGTACCACGCGTGCTCCTATGGCCACACAACTCTAGTGATACGGACCGTACACACACCCTCAGAGCGTGTGTACGGTGCGTTTCACACGCTTACACTGTTGAGAGGATGCGCACACGAAAGGAATGGAGGTCTCAGACTCGCACAAGGATGTACATCAAGTCTTTTTCATTGCTGTCCTACATGTGCAGGGCCTAGGTGTGTCAGGCAGTGATATTGCACATGTCTCCTCATGTATTTGCACAATTGATGTGTGATGACCTGTGTACACACGTCATGTTTGATGGGGCACTATGTGGCACACTTCCCCTTCACACTTTGCACATGTGTGCATGTAGTACAAACGTGTCAAGCACAGCATCACTGGTATGGCACAGTCACCACCACCCGCAACTGTCCCCTGATGCCAGGGACAGGGACACTAACAACTGACATTTAACGACCAGCGTGCAACGATGTGACTATGTCATGTGTGTGTCATGTGTTCCCATGAGCTTGCTGTTGGTGTCCCGTCAACTGCATCTGCTGTTGCTGCATCACACATGTGTCTGTGTCTAGATGGGCATGGCACACATCTACGCACACCATGCCACATGTGGATTTCCACGTAACGTGTGTCTGTATGCATCTAACTTGATATTTTGACATGAGGACATATCTGCGTCGTCTCAATGTCTGTGTTTTCTGTTTTCAAGTGTACCCCTTCATCGCAATGTGTGTGATCTGTACATTTGACATTCCATGCGATCTGTGCGTCTAGCTTGCGGTCAGCTGTCTGTATGAGATAACATCCTTCAAATGCTGAGATGTGGATGTATGTCACTCTTGTGATGTCTCTGGCTATTCACTGACACTGGCCCACAGCTCGTTTCAGGGCATGTCATGTAGACTTGACAATCAACGGGTGTAGCTGGCTTTTCGTAGGAGTATCACCTGGCTGGCATACGTGTCCTGGATGTATTGCACAGACCAGACTCTGTATTAGATGTGTATTAGCAGTTGAGCATGTGCTCAGTTCATTGACATTGATGTTGTTATGTTCTCACTCTTCGTTATTCATTCCCAATTTCTGCAGGGCACCGCCTGTCCCCAGACCAATGCCAGACTTGGGTGCCATGAGGGAACGTGACTGCATACGCCGTTACAGATTCAGCCAACAGTTGATTGAGGACAGGCTGGCACCACACCTCCAACCGCGACACAGTTATCCTACTGCACTGACCCCCAAGACGAAGGTGATGGCAGCCCTACATTTTTTTGCCACAGGTACGTTTCAATTCACCATATCTGATGTTGGTGGCATGTCCCAGACGATGTTCAGCCGTGTCCTGCATGATGTTTTGGCAGCCATGTTGGAGCACCTGAATGAATTCATCCATTTTCCGACTCCTGAGGAGTTGACAGGTGTCAAGGGTGATTTCTATGCCCTGGGAGGGATGCCCCACGTCATTGGGTCCATTGATGGGACACATGTGGCTTTTGTACCACCACAGGCACAGGAGGTCGCCTATCGCAACCGTAATCATTACCACTCTATAAATGCCCTTGTGGTGTGTCTTGCTAACATGCTGATTTCCCATGTCTGTGCACGTTTTCCAGGGTCAGCACACGATGCCTACATCATGAGGCTGCACAACGAATGAGCATGTCTTGTTGGTGGGTATACTCGGTTTGTCCTGTGTTTTGCGGTATCTTTGTATCTTACGGCATCTCCTGACCCACTTTTTTACATGATGTTTCCATGTAGGGGACTCTGGCTATCCCAACATGCCATGGCTGATGACGCCTCTCCGCAACCCAAGATCAGCTGCAGATCACCGTTACAACGATGCACACGGGCAGACCAGGCGAGTGATTGAGAGGACGTTTGGCCTCCTGAAGAGCCGATTCCGGTGCCTTCACAAGACAGGCGGGTCCCTCCCATATGCACCGGTGAAGGTCTGCAAAATCTTCCCCGTGTGTTGCATGCTGCACAACATGGCAGTGGAGAAGGCAGTGACACTCATCCTGGAGCAGCATGAGCAGGAACATCCACCCATGGAGGATGAAGGGCTTGGTCACGAGGCAAGTGAGGAGGAGGAGGAAGAGGAGGATATCCGGAGTCAGCTCATACGCAACTTCTTCTCATGATGGTGAGTCACTGGGTCTGAGTGTGCACGCTTGGAGCCTTGTGTGGCATGTGTTGCAATGTGTGTGTCCAGCTGACTGTATGCTAAGTGACTTAGATGTGTGTTCTGATGTGTCTCTCGAGTGATGATGTCATTCCACTCATTTTAGCTGTGACCCTAATTTTTCAAATCGCATGGTGACAACATTATTCCTGTAGAGTAAATGACCATGTATGCGGATAACAATCTTTTAGCTGACTGCTTGTGTGTCTGTCATCCACAGGTTCTTGCGCATGTTGTCTGGTCGTGTCATCGTTGGCCTCCTGCTATTCCTCATGAGTATTGCAACGTGTGCTGAATCAGCGTTCCATGCACGGACATGTGGAAAAGTCATTTTGGGTGAGGATTGCAGCAAGGCATTTTGGAGTTGTTAGGTGTTTGGAATGTGTGGGGACTGCTCCTGTGCATGTTGGGTTACCATGCATACATGTCGACTCACCATGGGGCACATCTCATGTAGCATGACTCCCATGAATTGATAGTCAACCTTCGTGACAGTCATCTCTAATGGTTTGTGGATTCTGATGAAGGCATCAATGTGTGTATAACTTCCCTGAGAAACATACGGGATGCTACGGGTGGACATGGTGTGGGACATCCCCATAACAGGCTCAATGGGGAATTGCAGCCTCTCCGTGTGCAGAAGGGGGTGTTTGGCTCATCCCCTTAACTTGTGTGCCAGGCCATTTGGATTTACTACGTCTGTGTTGTGAAGGGGGTGTCCAGTGTAGGTCCCACATGTTCAGCCAAATGACCTGTGTGTCTGTTCATATTGATGCTTTTCCCTTAGTGTGAGCCTGAGTAATAAAGGGGTTCCTCACCCTCCAAGGTGCCTCATCTCTGTCAATGCAGGTCTCTTGCCACTTTGCATGCGTCATCTCTGGCATAGTTTTCAAAGATTGTGCATATGAGTCTATGTGTAGTTTGGCTACATGCATGCAGTTCTTCATGGGTTAGAATCTCAATTGTGCCTGAATTCCATGGTTGTGTATGTATTTGGGCATGTTGGTCCCCACGACGGGCCGCCAACGCCTGCTGAGGGTGTGTCTCCTGTGCGCGGCTCGGCCTTCTGTTTCCTAATCCTGTGTCAGTCATCTTTGGTGATTGTGCATCCATTTTCTCTGGGTGTTCCATCGGTAACCGGACACTCCTTCCTTTACATACGCCTGTTGCAGTTGTCCTTTCTGACATCCTTGTCTTTGTGTGCTACTTTTGGCATAGTTTCAAGGACATGCCGCCTGCTGCTGCGGCCCCTGCAGCAAGGGCCCACAAAGTGGCGGGATTCGGCAACACACACGCCTCAAAGATGCTCCTCCCTGCCTACCTCCACCCATTCATTTGGCTGTCATCATCTTGTCTGTGCCACTGTTGGGTACACGCGGTGCCAAAGGCAGGACCGTCAGCACATGCAACGTGCACATTGCACGACCCTCATGTCCTTGCATGACCCACATCACACTACAGTCTGATGTTGTAGCCACCCTCCAAGCAATGTTTATCAGAAACTCAACCGCCTTCTCTCAGGCATACCCTAAGCGCACACATGACACCTTTGCATGCTGAGTGTGCAACTCCAACTGCCTACACAGTGCTGCCTCGCCTTCCAGGCCCTGTCACACCAACCAGATCATGTCCCTCCTGCTCCACACCGGCTCCGTACACCAGCAAGGCCATGGGAGTGGGACTCAAGCCTTCAGCATGTGGTATAGTGGCGTCATCTGGCACATGGCCCAGGACTCATCTCTCAGTGTATCAATCTTCAATGTGTCCAGGACCCCCCTCTCCACCATCACATGCGCACACAACATCATCATCATGTCGTATGCCATTGACACCCAGGTGCTCCTCACCCTCACCAAAGACCCAGCCATTGCCAGTTCCAACATTGGGGTCCGTGGATGAATGGCTGAACATCAGCCACATGAGGCTGGACTTGTACAGGACTGAGGTAAGCATCTGAGGATTGTCCCCTTACAGCTGGCTCAACTCCTTGTGTCCCACCCGCAGGGGCTCTACACAAGCACCCAGTGGCCACGCACAGAAGATGGTGTGCATCATGGATTTGTCACTCACATTTGCCATGCAACTCACCAGCATCTGTACCTCATGCTGCAACACCCTCTGCATGATGCACATGATCCTCAGATAGATCCACTCCAAGGAAAGACAGACCATCCCCCAGGTCCACGACACCAGCCATGTCAACTACTGCCCCGCCCTCTACGGAGCAAGTACATCCTAACTCACGGGAAACTTGTCCACATCCAGGGTGTATCTGCACAACTCAAGATGTTGACCCTCACACTGCCAAAACAAACATCCACAAGGGCTGAGGTCCATCGCCGACTGGATGCGGAGCGGCCATCTGAAACAGAACTCGGACAAGACGGAGGTCCTCATCCTGGGACACACACCCTTAGCCTGGGATGACTCCTGGTGGCCGATTGCTCTGGGGACAGCACCGACACCCACCCACCACGCACGCAACCTAGGATTGATCCTCGCATCCTCCCTCTCCATGTCCAAGCAGGTCAACGCCGTCTCCTCCTCCTGCTACGACACCCTACGCACGCTCCACCGGATCTACTGGTGGATCCAGACCAAAACAAGTAGAACAGTGACACAGGCCCTCATCTGCAGCTGACTGGACTACGGCAATGCACTCTACGCAGGACTACCATCAAAACACCAACGGCGGATACAACGCTTCCGAAAAGCCTCCGCACGACTGATCGTCAACGCCCCCGCCACAGCCACATCACCCCCCTCCTGAGTGACCTGCACTGGCTCCACATCGACAAGAGGATCGCCTTCAAGCTCCTCACCCACGCACACAAGGCACTCCACAATGCCGGACAAGCCTACCTGAACATCAGACTCAGCTTCTACACCCCCACCCACCAGCTCCGCTCCGGCAGCCTTGCCCTCGCAGCTATCCCCCGCATACAACGTACGACCGCCTGCAGGAGATCCTTCTCCTACCTCGCCGCCAAGACCTGGAACACCCTCCCAACCCACCTACGACTGACCCAAGACCTACTTGCCTTCAGATGACTCCTCAAGACCTCGCTCTTCGAGCAGTAGTGGAACCCCCCTCCCCTCAGCGCCTTGAGACCCTCACAGGTAAGTAGCTCGCCTTACAAGTACCCTGATCGATTGTTGCTTGATTGACGGTGCCTGCTGGTGGGTGTAGTGTGCTTTGGCAGTGGGTCTCCCAGGTGATGTATCTGTCCCTCCATGGAGCATGCTACCATGTCAGTGAGTGTGAGTTCCTGTCCTAGATATCTGAGCTGGTTATGTTTGTGTTCGAGTTTGCAGTTGTCACAGGAGGGCCTCGTGCTGACTACAGCAGGGCCAAGTGTCAGCTACCTTGTCAGTACTTTGCCAGTCCCTGTGCATTGCGCATGGTGCATGGGTATGTACCTGGGCCATATGGGCTGAGGGCAATGGTGTCTGTTTCTGGGTTGTACAATATGTTTAGTGATCCCCACCCTCCCAGCTTCCCAGACATCCAGTCTTGGGTTTGTAGTTTGTGTAGGCTGGGACATGGCATGGCCTTGCTTTGTGAATGGGGCATACACATGTTAGTGGCATGAGTGTTGTTTTTGAGTGTGGTTGTGTCCGGTGAGGGCTTGGGGGTAGGTGAGTGCATTTGTTGTAGTTGGGGTGTGGATAGCATTACCTCCATGTTACATAAGTTGTTTGTGTACTCACCTGGCTTGGCAACTCCTTCGACTCCGTGTACTCCCACCAGCGAAAGCAGGGCCATCACCTTCTCCTCCCAGGGATGGTAATGTACCGGTCTGCGGGGCAGCTCACCTCCTGTGATATTACTCTGGGCGTAGTCCTCGTTCATTTTGCGCTTGACTGCCCTCCGCAGATCGTACCACCTGGCTTGGCATTCATTCCTGGTCCATCTGATGGGCGCAACAGCATTCACCCGATTGACGATCCTCTGCCACAGGCGTGATTTTTCGGTTATGCTTGTCTGTCTGACCAATGTTCCAAAGAGCTGTGGCTCGACTGTGATGACTTCGTTGACAAGGATGTCCAGCTCCTCCCTTGTGAACTTTGGATTCTTGTCTGTGGGCATGGTGTGGGTGTGGATGGTTGTGGGTGTGTGGGTGTGAATGTGTAGGTGTGTGTGTGTGAATGTGTAGAGGGGGTATGTGTGAAGGAGGTTGTGTGATGGTGTGTAAGTTAAGATGTATGGGTGCAGTTATTTGTGTGTGGTGTCTGTCAGCAGTGGGTCTGTTGCAAAGGCTCATGGTTTGTGAGTGTGGGCCGTTTTTATTGGTCCGTTTGTGGGTGTGGCTGGGTTTGAAATTTTGGTGGGTGTTTTATAAGAGGTGGTTGTGAGTTTGGGCCTCTGTTTGCCTGTTTGGATGTGCCAGGTCAGTCTTTTGGATGTTTTTTGTACTGTAGACGTGTTTTGTGGTGTTGTGCGATTCGAATTGACCCTCCTTGTGCTGTTTTTAGCGTATGTAAGGTGCGTACATATGCGATGTAGTTGTACAGTGCTCACATATGCAATGTTGTTGTACGGTTCGTACATACGCAATGCTGGGGTACGGTGGTGGGGTACGGTGTGTCCAAATACAGGGCTGGGGTACGGTGGTGGGGTACGGTGTATACAAGTAAGGGGCTGGGGGACGTTGTTGGGGTACGGTGCTGGGGTAGGGTGCTGGGGTAGCGCACTGGGGTATGGTGCGTCCAAGTAGTGGCATGGGGTACAGCGCTGGGGTACGGTGCGTCCAAGTACGGGGCTGGGGTACGGTGGTGGGGTATGGTGCGTACAAGTAAGGGGCTGTGGTACGGTGGTGGGGTACGGTGCGTCCAAGTAGGGGCATGGGGTACGGCGCTGGGGTACTGTGCGTCCATTATGGGGCTGGGGTACGGTGGTGGGGTATGGTGCGTACAAGTAAGGGGCTGGGGGACGGTGGTGGGTTACGGTGCATACAAGTAAGGGGCTGGGGACGGTGGTGGGGTACGGTACGTACAAGTGGCTGGGGTAGGGTGGTGGGGTATGGTGTGTACATGTACGGGGTTGGGGTATGGTGGTGGGGTACGGTGGTGGGGTACGGTGTGTCCAAGTACGGGGCTGGGTATGGTTTTGGGGTACGGTGCTGTGGTATGGTGCGTACAAGTACGGGGCTGGGGTACGGTGGTGGGGTACGGTGCGTACACGTACGGGGCTGGGGTACAGTGCGGGCATGGGAGGGTATGATGCAGACATATGGGGGAGGGGGGGGCTGTACGACTTGTAACCCGGGCACAAGTTTACCCAGATACGAGTGGTACGGCGTTCGATCCGTACGGAGCCTTTTCCATGCACTTGTGTTTTCGGACAGGCGGTACGGATCGTACTTGCGCGCTAGGACTTCAGTTTTACAATTTGTATGTAAAACTGTCCGGGGACGTCTCGTAGACTTTTCCCGAAGTCATTCGTATGGATTTTTCACGTACAAATCGTACTTCGCCGTTTGTACGGGACTTGTACGATTCGTACATAAAAAAATACGGGTACGAGTCGGACGGTAATTTTGTTTAATGGATCGGAATCGGCACCTATATGTATTAGTTATTATTTTTTAAACATGTTATAATATTTTTAACTATGTTTCTTTTATTTATATGTATTATTTACTTAATTTTACCTTATTATTAAAACATTTTAAAAAACGATATTTTTAACATCGATATTTTTGACAACGATATTTTTTTGCTCGATATTTTTGTATTTACCATTATGTAGATAGGACTTCGATATTTTTGACATCGATATTTTTGTGTCGATATTTTTGTAGGTCGATTTTCTGTCCGTCGATATCCTGTCAGACATTCAGCAAACAGAGAATAGCAATGTAAAACAGTATGCTTACTAACAATCTCCTGTAATCGCAGAGAAGTAATGTGTTCTGCAATGCTCTGCTTAACTGCCTTACTGGTGGCTTTGCTAATGAAGCTGGGGGCACTGAACAGTTCTGAGAGGCCAATATCAACTAATGATTTGTACATGTAGCTCACTAAGAATATAGAGAGTCCCCCATCCATGTTCAAACAGTCAGCAATAAGTGACCTATTAAAACAAGCATCCTTGTTGCTGCAAACATTAACCCAGAGTTTTAGGGGGCAATCTAATACTATCCTGAATATACTCTAGATTCAATTCAGAGTGCAAGATAAAATTTAGCCTGGAGGGAAGGGCATACAGCAATCTCCTGCATATTCTATTTTCTTCCACCTGAGCTGGAGAGGTGTTGTGAAATTTCCAAACCCCAGCCCCAAAAGAAGTGGTGGGAACTCATTGCATCTTGTAAATATTTAAGAAAAGAGGAAATTGTAGTCCTGACATCCCTCCTAGCTAAATTAAAAAGCCATTGTGTTGCCCTCCCAAGTTTTCAACGAGCAGTGGTTACTTGTGACTGCTATGAATTGCTGGCATCAAACACCAGACTTAAATATCAAAACATTGTAATTGGAGGAGTAAATAGATCAGCAAATTAACTTATTGGTACTTTGACTTGCATTAGGTAAAAATGTGCCAAACCACTACAGAATAGCCACTAACCTTGGTGTATCTTTTTAGTGCATGGCAAATGCCATCATATTGCTAACCCAAACTTTTATGCCTGATTCACAAAGTATTTTGCATCAGTAAGTGTTACTTACTTTTGTGAAATTGGTAACCTGTGTATGTGTAAGCTCGATGCAGTTCACAAAACAAGAAATATCTCTACAATAAATGGAAAAACTTGCCTAGTGTGCTGCGGCCTCCGAAATGTGCCCACGAGGGTCACAATATGGTTGTCATTTTCTTGCCCTCATCAAGGATTTAGTCACTTAACTCACATTCCACAACTTACATGCATTCAACCTTTTCTCCAAATTTCAGTTCGAACAAAAAGTGTTAGTGCTCACAGTAATGCTCTCACCTGCATTGCTGTAACAGCATCTTTACCAGCTAACCTGAAAATGTGACCAAAAAAGTACACAGAACCCATAGTGCAAGAGTCATCTGAATGTTCAAGAACAACTCAGGAGCAAGGGTCACATCACTCCCACCCTCAGCTCTCTACTTTGGTAACCAATTAAAGTGGAATTCCTCTTTAAACTGCTGTCCATTGCACCTAAATCTACCATGGTTGTGTGCCTAGTTTACTGTTTAAAGCCTTTCAGCCCTTCCATCCTCCCATTCTCTTGAGATTCTCCTCTGTAAACCTTCTGACTGCTCATCTTTCTAAGTTAAAATATCTGTGGGTCGATTGCTGCAAAAAACTGGCACCTCCAGAAGTCACATGCAAAAGTACCAGGAAAAAGAACCTGATTATAGTGTGCACTGTTCACAGGAACATAATGTTCAAAATTTAAAGCATGATGTAAAGTTTAACACACAATAAGATAAACCATCATTTTGTCTTGTTGAAATATTATAATTGATCAAACAGTTGTAAATAATATAATTCTTCAGAACATATCCGTTTTAATAAAACAATGTTCCTATTCACAAGTATTGCGTTAACAGAAATGAATGTTTGATTTACAACATCAAAGAACATAATATGCACAATACGTGCTGTTGTATCCTCAAGAGTTCTTCATTTATATTACAGTTGCCATTGAAAACAATGTATGGCTGTCGTAAAGCCCAATGCATTTCGGGACTCGCAGATCCCTTCCTCAGGGGCAATGTTCTGTGAATAAGAAAGAATAAAATATTGATTGATATAATCTAATTAACTGTAATCGAAGAAAATAGCGTTAGTCCCTTGCCCAGCGGAAAAAATAGAGAAAAATAGTAAGGTGGTCAATGTAAGAGTACTGAGTGACAGACAGACAGACAGACAGACAAAGCCACTTTATTCAATTAATTAAAATCATAAAAGTACAATACATAAATAGAAGGTTAAAATAACATAAATAATCCAGTCTACAGCAAGATGTCACAATCCTAGTTAAAATACAAAACCAATTAGAATTCAATCAGAGTTGACCAAGGGCAATGTTCTTTTTCTGCGGCGGACAGCAGCAACAAGAAAACTAGCCACACAAAAAATGGTCCTAACATCATCCAGCAGTTGAAGGTGTAATAGGGCTGGTCTAACCTGAATAAAGCCCTTTTCCTTCAGAAGAGGGACTAAAAACCTCCTCCGTAGGTCGTTATAAGAGTCGCAAAACATGATAAAGTGCAAGGTGTCCTGTGATGAAAAGTTGTCGCACTGGCACGGGCCCATCTCCTCTATTTTACACCAACCAGAATAATTACCCAACAAGGGGTGAATTAGGTTAAAACGAAATCTAGTCAAGAGCCAGCGATGGTAAGGTTTGGTCACAATACTTAAATAGGGCTCAATCAATAGAGAGGAAATTGTTAGATAATGGGCCTTGACCATGGGTTTTTGTAACTCTAATTGCTCCGGGCCAACATTACTGAGGTTAAAAAATGTGTTTTCACCCAGTTTACATCTTCTTTTTTGATCCCTGCTGGGGTATTGTAGATATCAGGACGCCCTAGTTTATCAAACATGCACTTAACATAGGACAGCCATGGGATACTACTAGCATTATCCAGAGCAACACAATCCCGCAAGATCTGGTGATTTAAGGTCAACTCCGGGTTTAGCCAGGTTTTCATCCAACTAACTAATGGGGCCAATCTCAGTTGGTCAGTCACATACCCCAACCCTAGTTCCTGGTGGATAGAGAATGTAGGGGATGATTGGGGCACAGACAAAAGCGTATGTAAAAAGTTATTTTCCGCCGACTGCACCGCTATCGCAAGTTTGTAGCCCCAGATAGCAGCACCATATGTGGCAATGGCCAGACATTTAGAGCGATAAACAGCGAGAATGGCTTCAAAGGGTCTGGCTCCCAACCGCTTTGAAAACCCCAATAATGCTGAGGTTGACCTAACTACACCGTTTTTCTTAGCTTTAAATTGGGGGACCCAGGAGCATCTTTCATCGAACAAGACCCCCAAATACGTAAAAGAGGACACTTTAGAGACCTCTGCCCCTTTACAAAAAAAGGTTCCGGCTTTTCTGGGTCTTTGACCCATTATCATAACGTGTGATTTGGACATGTTCACCACCAAGTCCAAAGATTTCATATGGGCCCCAAATACATCCAAAAGTCTCTGTAGCCCGACGGTCTGTGATAATAGCACAGCGTCATCCGCATAGAGGAGGACCGGGACAGACTTGTTCCCCATACGAGGAACGTCCAAACTAGCCTTGTCCAGGGATTTATCTAGGGCATTAATATAAAGAGTGAAAAGTAGCGGCGCCATGATGCACCCCTGTCGGACTGAGTGTATATAGATTAGTTAGCACCATCTAGTAGGTGAATCATGTGCCGATGGTAGGAACATGAATAAACGTGACTCTGGTGCTTGGATAGAGAAACCGGTATCAAATGTTAGAAACTGCTATGCGTGGTGAAAAGTGGCTGTAGAACAATGAAATGAAATCGTACCTGGCGAATATTTAATTGCCATATATCTGTAAAAGCTTTCGTTTCTGAGCACCTGAAACAGTATGATTAGTTATGTAAGGCATTGATGACCTCGCACGCTAAATACGTTGCAGAAGTGCAGTGAGTAGCATTAGCAAAACTCAGACGAAATAGCAGGTTTCAAAAAACTTACACCTCCACTAAACTAAGCAAAAAAACGCGTAGTTGCAATGGCAACTTACCACGTGTGTTTGTCTCACAGAAGCGTAACCGGATCTATGAACCGGACTCCAAAATGTATGGCTACTAAGCAGGCAGAAATCTAAACAATGAGGGAATAAACATGATGTAAGACCAGGCTCCCAAATAGTATGCCTAGAAAAACTGTCAATGCTTAGAGGTAACACAGTACCTTAATGCGAATAGATGCTTCGAAACGAAGTCTCCATCGATGCGGGCACTCAGTGAAGACGGAAATTGCCCATAGCGTTATAACGTAGCACGTCAATGCATGCAAAATAGAAATGGGACTACTTGTGTATTGCCCTTTACTTAGTGTATACTATGATAGCAATTATTGAAGATTCTGCGCCGCTTGTTAAAAATACGTGTGGATAGTAATAATAGGAAAAAGTCAGTAGACGAGTAGACCGTGTATCCTGCAAGAAACCAAATAAATGAAATACTGGAGACTAATTGTATTATGGGTGTTGTGGTTTAAAGCTGATGTTAAATAATCCGCCGCTAACTGCCAATCTACTCAGTGAAGATACAAAAATGTATCTTTATGTGCTTGACCCAACTGTTAATACATGAAAACATTAAAGAATATGTGGATACCGATAAAGCTCAGAAATGCTCAATAGTGTACGGTAGTAATGATGTTGACTACCGCCAATAAATGGTAAGATAATACTAGATAATGGTGATATTTCGATGAAAAATAATAATACTACTCATCTAGTTAGGAGGAATATACTGAAAGTGATCCGGGATGAATATGTGTGTTGTGGATAAAAAAGAACAGAGTGGAACAGACTGTATGGAGAAAAGACAGAGGGATATAGGGGGAAAATTAAAGAGAGACCCAGAAAAACTTATTGGTATTTAAAACAGTCTGTAGACAAAATACCATGCAGCTCAAATAACAATCTAATTACAAGTAACAAAACATATCAATTCTGTCATTCAGCCCCCTAGGGGATAGTGTTTGTAAAAAATCTATCCAGTAAATCTCTCTCTGTAGTCGTTTTTGATTAATATCTACTCCTTCTTTTTTTGAGAATTACCTCAATTATCTGTGCTCTTAGTTGTGATATATTGTGGTGTGCTTCTAGCCAATGTGTGGCTACACTTGAGGTGATGTTTTGGGTACATATTGTACTTTTGTGTTCAGTTAAACGGGTTTTGAGTTTGTGTTCAGTCTTGCCTATGTATGCTTTCCCGCATGGACATTTCAAGCAGTATATTATATTTGTAGTATTACAATCTGAAGTATGTCTCAATTTTATTCTTGCGCCAGAGACCGGATGAGTTAGTATATCACTGCAAGTGATGTTATTACAATGCGTGCAGTAGTGGCATTTGTTTGTACCTGTAAAGATTTATGTTATTGCTGGTCTCTCTGACTTTTTTATTAATTCCTGAAGGTTCTTGCCTCTAGTGTAAGCAAATGTGGGTGTGGTTGTAAAAATCCCATTGAAATCAGATTCATTTTGGAGAAGATCCCTATGTTTATTAATGATAGTTCTTATTTGGGTGGAATAAGTAGAGTATTTGGAAACAAAGGTATGCTTCATTTGTTGACTCGATGTGGGTTTCAGAAATAATGTTGACCGTTCTTTTTGAGCTAGTCAATCCAGACTCCTCTGTAGGATATCTGGAGGGTATCCTCCTTGTGCAAACCGTTGTTTGTACTGTTCAATTTTACTCGATGCTGTCTCAGGCTCCGAACATATTCGTTTAATTCGTAGAAATTGAGAATACGGCAAATTGAGAATGAGACTTCTAGGGTGAATGCTCTTGTAGTGTTTAGAGTTTAGACAACCTAGAGTGCACCTCTATCTATTTCTATATATATTATTACCTCCAGAAGTCAGCCACTGGCATTCAAAAATGACTTCCTACAGTGTAGAAGAAGTCTATATACTACTGGAAAGGTCCGGCCCATAAGCTCTAGACCGTTCTAGAGTCACACTCTGATGGTTCTTTTTCGCAGCAGGAAAGTGTAAAGGGGAGAGAAGTTGTTAAGGAATAGCGAAATTATCCGATACATCCTTTGGATACATATTAACCCACAGACAGCTATCGTAGAGACACCTCAGCACAAGTGTATAGAAACACAGAGCAACCAGCATACAGCCAAATCGCCGTATCCAGTTCAGACGGTGCAGCATACGCAACACAATTAGTTCAAGAAGTAGAATACAGAAAATCAGGAAGCATGAGTCCAAATTTCCCTGCATCAAGGGTTGGTGAGTAAAAAGCATTAAATGTATCCCTACTCTAACCCTAAGGTGACATCCCTAAATAAGCATTTTCAGGAGGAAGGATAAAAGGTGTCAGCACGTGGAGTCTTCCTAAGAAGTTTCCCCACAATCAATGGGTCAAGTAGCATAAAGCTACCAAAGTCAGAACTTGTACCAAGATGCTCTCTCTCTGAAGGCAGGAAAGAAGTTGTGCACTGTCCCTAATTCCAACATACAATTATCCTCAGGTGGCACTACCATGGTGCACTTCGGATCACGCCATCTACCCTAGGTATAGTCCTGAAGGAAATTTTCCATAATGTCAATGGTGTAACATCTTCAATATAGTTTGTCCTTGGTTCCCGGGCTTTCTCCTGTGTGAAGCACAATAACCTTTGTTTATCGACTCAAACCACAAGATTGTAACGTCTTCTCTCCTTGCCTGACAGGTAAAACAAAGACATTATTCTATCTAAACGCACGCTTCTTTACTTGCAACACAAAACGTGAGAAAGAAAAATTCCACACAAAATTTAAACCGTTATTGCTAAAGCGAGAGTTTCGGCGACTAACAAGTCTGGCCTATGAATTTCAGCTAACATAAGAGACACATCATGTGAGCTTTACGGATTTACATACCATTGATGTGATTTCAACTACTATTTTATCTATGTTTAAAATAACGTAACTAGCGAACACATGTAAAGGTGAATAAGTGTCAGTTGCACAACACAAGTTCTTCATGTTAAATATTCCTACTAGTTACATTCATTTTCTACATTGATTCTCTGTGATACTTTCCAATGGCCTAAAATACCCCACGTATCCATGTTAATACATTTCAAAATTCTAACACTTCACAATAATACAGCAAGTGATCATATGAGGGTGCACTTGTTCTCTCACTCTTATGGCTTTCTTCTGCCGCAGATGATGGGTATATCCTGCTTGATCCACCACATAACTTATATCTTCGGATGTGTAAGACTGGTCTGGGAGCACTAAGCTCACATCTTCGAAAGTTTTTCATCTTATTATTCCTTTGCAGGACTTAATGTTTGGCTGTAGTCTTTCCTCTTCAATTGCTTGTTACTCCTCAAGGACATTATTTCGAAGCTCCCCACCTACCTAGAGCTCTGAGAGTAAAATTTTTGGGTTTGTGCACTTTAAAAAAAAACATACCTTACTTGTGTGCAGGGTGTAAGTTTGTCTAAAATGTTTACGTTTCAAGGGATGCAACTATAGGAGTGTTTCAGGAGTGGCAAATGGCATAAACAATGCAGATTTTGTGAACCTCAATAAACTACTACGCTTTAGGGATGTGCATTAAGCATTATAAATGTTCTCACTAGACTTACATGAATACCTAACCTACACCAATTGGAGCAGGGGTACGTGGGGCGAAGTGAATCCTTCCATTTCAAATGCTCAAGATGTGCGCAGAAAGGATAGAAATACATAATGAAAAATGCTTATTGGAGAAACAAAGGAAAATGACATATAACTGAATGCTATTAATTTCATTTAAATCCATTTAATTATGCTCACATTTTAACACAATAGAAATTATCTTGAGTTGGCAAAAGTTTTAACTTATTCACAAAAACAGGTGACATTGTATGAAATGAGTGACACGTCTTTTTGACAATGCTTTTGCAAATCTAATCGTCTTCCATTACAGACACTAATATGGCAACTCATTGTCCCAACAGTATCTTGGTGATTGTGATGATAAACCAAAGGTAAAGACAGTTTCTTAGGTGCTGATTTTTAGTCAGCCATTGTATAAAGATCCAAGACACCTTTTTTGGTGCCTTTGCTGCGCAAGGCAACTGTGAGGCGGCATAAGGATGGTTTATTTTTGTTTGTAGTGATTAGGCTAACCGGAAATCTGTTCTGCAGTTTTCAATTTCATAAAATCAGTTTTTTATATCAGGAAGAGATATGAACTTTAAAGGTTATTTGTTAATGTTTTAGATATGATCTAGTGGATTAGACTTGGCTCCTTTAAATATTTTATCTCAGAGATGGTATCTGAAAATTGGGTATTAACCGATGATTCTGTACTAGATTAATTTTTAACCTATGTCTTTCTATTTTAAGCATGCTTATCTGGCCTTTGGCCGATCACAGTTTATTTTGGCATGATTTGACTTGAGTCATGCATACCACCTGGCATCAATACAAGTAAACACAAGGAGATGGTGGACGGAGCGCTGAAACTTTTCAGACACTCACCCCCAGTCACAGATCTGGGTTGAATCCATCATCATTCTTTAGCTCACTTCGCCACCTCAGTTTAGAGCGAGCTATGTGCAAATCAGTCTTGACCCTGTGCCTCATGGGAACAGTCCAGCCCGAACTGCCAAGCCACGTCTTCCCTGAACCGGAAACAAGCATCCTGGGACCGGTTTCTGGGTAACACCCTTCATCAGCCAGGCTAGCTTGAATCCAGTGGCAAAGTGAGCAAGGGACCTACGTCTGGGTATACCCTGCCAACTTAGGGCGAACAAAGCAAACACAAGAAGATGATGGACGGAGCGCTGAAACATTTCAGACACTCACCCCCAGTCACAGATCTGGGTTGAATCCATCATCATTCTTTAGCTCACTTTGCCACCTCAGTTCAGACCCCTCTATATGCATCTCCTGGTGTTTGCTTCAATACAAGTTTCACCAGATCTGTAATTAGACATGCTAAAAACGTGTTTGTCTAATGACATATATAAGAGGAAAAGGGCATCAAATTCAGGAACAATGCATTGAATTTCCCGGTAATTATGGAACACAGATGTTATGTTTCATTGTGGACCTCAAACCTGGAATTACCCAGTACAGGGCAGAGCATACCCAGTGGTAATGATAATGCACCGCCAGTACTCGCATTCGCTCTGTAATTGACCACTAATTGTTCTACAACTCACTAATCCAAGCAATAATAACAAACCTATCGCTTTCCCTCAAAATTGCTTCAAGTCAGGTGCTTCGTGTGAGCTGTACTATGAATCTATATTACTATGACCTTGAAAGAAGAAACAGTGATTATAGAAAGTACAAGTACTAAACATGACATGATAGAGGAAGAAACTAAAATAGCACTTCTGCTATTGTGCTACTGCACCCTAAACGAGCTGTCTTGACAGCCAGTGTCATCAGAATTAAGTACAAAATACACAGCGCAACCAAGTTAGGGACTAACATATTTTTTGTTCAGACGTAGTGAGCATAATGCACTTTAGATTGTAGAAGCCATCAAAAGCCTGAAAGCACAGATGTGCTTTTTGCAAACTTTCATAAAGATAATGTTCTTTCCTGAATGTAACCTACAAACTGCACAAATTGATCAATGAAAAGAAAACAGCAAAAACCTCTCTGAAAGAGAATTTGAGAGTTACTGCCTCTTGGAAGTACGAAAATAAATGTCTTCAGAGAAGAAACAGTCGCATGCTAGCTGTTCATCATCGAAGCATTTACTGAGTTTGCCAAAATTCTGAGATTTACAGCAAAACAGCGCATCAGTTTCGAAATGTAGTTCTTTATCCTCGGTGGACACATCTGAATGCAGATGGAAAACTGTAAAGGGCACGTGTTTTGACATTTGAATGATTCTGAATGTAAAGCAAGCGAATCACGAATGACTTAGAATTGTTCGAATAAAATGCACTCTCTTTCATAAAATCCAAAACATTTTCATTCGCTGGTGCGTGCATATGAATTTTCCAAAGTGCAAAGGCTAAAACAGCAAACATCATGCATACATTGACCTCTGGATGAACTCAGAGGAAGCAATATCAAATTGCTTCTGTCATCCCCATGACAAAAGATTACGTGATATTCAATCTCCTTTCACCCTGACGACATAAAAATAGTAATATAATATGGGCACATTTTATAAATGTGTTAATAAAAGAGATTCAATTCTATCATATGTATCACATCTGTCATTCAAATATTATCTTGTGTGCTGCAATGATGAATCAGGGGTACCCCTCAATAATACAGGACTGCAAACATGGCATGTCAAGGGTGCAGCTATCACATAGGCAGGCATAGTCAATACATACCTGAGCAGAACCTCAAATGTCCAGTTACCATCTGAACTATGGTATAACTTCAAATGTAATGACACAGACCACCATGCCTGGGCACTCAAAAGTGAAATCACAAACAATATACACACACAAGTGGAGAAGTGTAGCTCGATGATTAGAGCAACAGACCCTGATGCAGAGGTCTAGCCCGGGACCAGGGTTCAATTCCCTGCCTCGGCGGATCTTGGGCTCAAAAAATTCCACGGACCTGATAATTCTCGCCTCGTTGCCTATTCCAATCATGGAGTCCCACTCTGCAACTCTGGGCAATAGCTTGCTTAATCTCCACAACGGCCCCCACAACGCTAAGGATGCCTGGCCTCCACCCTGGGGGTGCCCAGGAGTGGACGCCTCACAGGGAAAGCCAGGATGGGTTCCACAGTGGTATTCGTACAAGCGCCTTGAGACCCTTGCGGGTGAGTAGTGCGCTATACAAGTATCAAATTTACATTTACACACAGCATCAATTGGCCAAGCGCAGATTCATATGCCCAGACATGACTGCCATATGCCCGGATGTATGTTATTATACTTCCCATAGAAATCTTCAAATACCCAAGTAGAGACTCAGAATCCTGTGCACAGCTATCACGTGACCATCCACAGCCTCGATTTCCCAATCCAAACTCAAATGCCAGGAAATAGTCACAAATGCCCAAGCACATCCTCATCTGCCAAGCACAGCAATGTGTGCCAGCCAGGGCTTCCACTTGCAAGGAGAACCTTCATATTCTGTCACTAGCCTCTCTCTTACTTTAATGGCACTTCTGGTCTTCGCTAGGACATGCCATGTGCATTGCCCCTCTACCCAGGCTGAGTGTGTCTCTGTTAAGTTTAAAGTAGTAGTGCTGGAGTGTAACGTCAGTTTGTACAGTGATATATTATATAGTTAAAACATTTCAAGCATTTTCGATTATGTTGTGCTCTTAATATATTTTCCATTCTGGGTTATGTATACTCATTAATTTTTATTCCTACACTGTTTTAATTAGTGTCTGGTCATGTACTTTGTAAAACTATTTTTACCTTTATATTGTCTTAGCCTGCGCTGTATCACGCACTTTGTAGGATCTCTGTGATCGAAAATAAAGTTATTTGATGATGATGGTATACTCATTAGCAAAGACTGGACAAGGGACAAGGAACAAGGAAGAAATCCTAACTTACAGAAAATGTAAAAGTCACGGTCATTGCACTGAGCCTATTCTTTCCTATACTAGTCCTGGTCCACTCTCTCATCTGGGGCGGGGGTGAGGCAAGTCTGCACAGCATTCTAGCTTGAATACCTACTACAAGAGAGCCGCTATTGACATCCTAGGGCCTGATGATATTTTATTTTAGTAGGTTACTGAGCTGCCTAACTTCAGAGGTGGTCATCTTAAAAAGTTAGTAAAGGTACATCAAAGAATTGAACTCAGTGAAAAAAGGCAATGTTTGAGGAATCTATTTCTGAAGCTCCCAGGGCAGTCAAAGGCTACAGGGCTCCAATGGTAACAAATAGGATCTGTAGGATCATCACTTAGTAACTAACAATCACCTCACCATCAGCTCACCTAACTTTCCCCTCAACAGTCCCGGAACCACCCCACTGAGCTTGCCTAGCCCTCCTCACTCCCCATCTCCCAGTAACCAAGCATTGGGGGGTCGAGCTACCCCGCCAGGCTTCCCGCTCACGCCACCAGACCCTGTCCTGACCCTCAGGCCCCCTCTCCGCAAGTACAACTTGCACCTTTTTACTTTGAAACCCTGAACACCAGAGCATCCATCATAGTTCATAGAATCCAGAAATCCTTGCTAAACTTGAAGATCATCATTTGGCTCACTGAACACTATATCGCCACCCTCAAGCCCTCCCTTAACTCAGTCCTTCACCCGCTTACCATACCCACTCTCCAACCCATGCTGCCCTGCAGACACCTTCGCCCTCGCAAACATCCCAACTACCTCTCGGAGGAGGAAACTCGAGCCCTCCTCTCATCCTACATGACCTCCCCCGGTGCCCCCCGTCCTCCAGACAAGAAAGTCGATTACCTGATTCCCACTGTCTCAATCAACTCCAATAGATCATCATCTCTCCGTAATAGTGGAGTAAACAGCAACAACTTAATCAAATACCCCATCCTCCCCTTCTCACAACATTTGTCCTGATGCTCCACTCAATGGCCTCCTTCTTAAGTGCCCTCAGCTGCGAGACATGCCACTGACATTGCTGCCCTCATCCTAAGCCATAAAACCGACGTAGCTATCCTAACCGAGTCTTGGCTCTATGAATTCTCATCTCCTTACCTTGATTTACTAGTCCTGCCAAATTATAACATCGTTAGGCTTGATAGACAAATAAAAAAAGGGGGAGGCATTGCATGCATCTACCGCTCAGACCTCCTTGTCACAGAACTCCAAGCAGACCCCACGGACTCCTGCGAATATTTTGCTCTCTCCATTTGCAACAACACTACTCAGTTATGCAAATTGCACATCTTCTACCAACCCCCAGGAAAGAATGACTCATTCATGGATCTCCTCATGGAGATCATTACCGCTAAGGCCCCCCTTCCCCCATGACATTTTCCTCAGTGACTTTAATCTGCACTGGAATTACCCCAATGACTCCCAGGTCAACGCTGTCAAAGTCTTCCTCACTGACCAATCATTCACCCGGGCCTGCACCCTTCCAACCCACTTGAATGGCGCCCTGTTGGATTGGATCATCGCTAAGGCATCGGCGGTCAGGCTGAAATCGTTAGATCAATGTGACTGGTCTAGCCACCATGCGATCACCTTCCTTAATACCTGACTGCCGCATGAAAAGACCTGGGCAACCAGTGAAACGGAAACGCTGGCTCAGAGACACTAAGAGCCTTGACCTCTAGAAGCTGACTGCTCGCTGCAAGAACGACCTACACCCCCCCAAATCTATCTAAGGTCAATGACCTCACAGAGCACTACAACCTGACTATGTCCAACATAATAGATGATCTGGCCCCATTAAAGTTCAAAAAGTCCCAAATCAAAGACAAAAACCCCTGGTTCAGCGGACCCGTCAATAGCGAAAGGAGAGCTCTTCAACTTACAGAAAGAAACTGGAGACAGCACCCCTCAGCCTCCCAACTTAAACTTCTCCGTCAGGCCAGAAATACTTACAACAAGAACATCCTCATATCCCAAAAAGATTTCTTCAGATTAGAATTGGAGTATGCCAAAAACAGACCCGGCAAGCTCTTTGAAATAGTCAAACTTCAATCTAACAAACTAGCTAAGTCATCCAAAGAAACTACAAAATCCCTAATAACCTGAGATGAGTTTTCCTCTTTCTTTACAACCAAAATTAACTCTCTAGGTAACAAACTTAATGCCACCTCAAACTTCCCTCCTCCTCTTACCAGGACCCATCTCGCCTTACTTCCCCCAAGTCAACACCCAAAAATCAAGCTTAATGGTCCAACTTCGAACCATATGATGACCATTCCATCTAAAAAATGATTTCCTCCTTAAAACCGAATACCCACTTCAACGACCCTCTCCGTGCCAACTGCCTGGCAGTGACCTCCCTATTCATCACTCCCATTTGGACTACAATTATCAACTCTTCCCTTCGTCAAGTGTCCATACCTGACTCCCTGAAAACCGGGCAAGACCCCATCCTAAAAAAAACCACTCTGAATCCGGCAATTCCAGACAGCTGCAGACCAATTTCCAATATTCCTCTTCTTGCGAAAGTGCTGGAGAATTCTGTGCAGCTACAACTAAGCCAACATATCGCTAATTTCAACTTGCTGGACAAATTCCAATCTGGGATCAGGCCTGGGTACAGCACTGTAACTACTATTCTTCACATCGTAGATGATGCTCTCCAAGCTTTTGACCTATTCAAAACCTGTCTCATGATCCTTCTGGATCTTTCCTCGGCATTCAACACAGTCAACCACGAGAAACTTCTTGAACGCCTCGAGCACAGCATGGGTCTAGGAGGTACCGTCATCAAATGATTTGGTTCCTTCCTCCAGACCGCACCCAGAGATTCTTAGTCAACAGCAACCTATCTGCTCCTTCCCCGATAACAATTGGTGTCCCTCAAGGATCTAATCTGTCCCCTACCCTCTTCAATCTCTACCTCGAACCATTAGCTGAAATTCTTTGCACGGCCAACATCTCCTTCCACATGTACGCCGATGATACTCAGATCTACATCAAAATCTGTTCTCTAGGGGAGATTACCTATCTGAATGATGCCCTGAAACTGACTGTTCAATGGCTCGCCAACAACCAGCTCAACTGAATGCCCAAAAAATAGAGTTCCTTCTCATCTCCCCCCCTAAAAGCTCCAATGACATTCTGAAATGGATTCACTCGATTACAGCACTAACTGCACACCGACCACAGTGGATTCTGCTAAATCTCTCGGCATAACCTTGGACAGCAACCTGAATATGCGTGAACACATCAACTCGATGGCCAAAACGGCCAGGTTCCAATAGAGCTACTTGAGAAAACTAAAACCCTTCCTTGAACCTGCAGACCTAAAAACCGCAGTTCAGGCGTTAGTTATCTCCAGAATTCAATACGGATGCTCTACCATATCTGGCCTACCAAAGACATCCACAGCCCCTCTAAAAACCTGCCTCAACGCAGCAGCAAGACTCTTACCTGGCTCAAAAGAAATTGACTACATTTCACCTCATCTGAAGGCCTTGAACTGGCTTCCTCTTGAAGTCAGAATCCAGCTCAAGCTGGCCTGTATCACACACAAAGCCTTGTACACAAACTCCCCGGCATATCTCTCCCAGATTATCGTGTTATCTGGGGGATTCAGAAACTCCCGGTCCGCCAGAGACCGTGTGCTCCAGCCACCCTGCTTCTGCAAGGAAAAAACATATAACCAAGCGTTCTCTGGGGCTGCATCAAGAATCTGGAGCTTGCTACCATCCTCCATCAGAAGAATACCTTCTCTGTCAATCTTCAAAAAGGAAGCTAAAACCTTCCTAATGAGCAAATTCCTCCAATAACTCTCCTTTGTCACGTATACCGCCTTCTGTCATGACTTTTGTTTCTGTGCATAATTTCCTGTACTGGTTGGCCCTTTCCGTGTACCAATTCTTCACTCCTTCAAATATTCTGCTGGTTCTCTCTGCTTTTTGCTATCATATCTCTATTCTTATACAATTGCTGGTTTTCTCTTTTTATCGCTGACATGACACTCTGCTGATTATGGTACTGTACTGATTATTATATATAACACTGGATTTTGTCCTAATGTAGTCAACTCCCTAAAGCCCATCCTTGTGTTTTGCCTGTGCCTAACTTGTACATAACATGTTAGCCCTGTAAAGCGCTCTGATATCCTATAGGTCACGTTCACGCTCTATAAAATCTCAAATAAATAAATAAAGTAAATAAATAAAGAGATGCAGCGCAAAGTGAAAATATAAACAATGCATTTAATATTCAAATACAGAAAAACAACACACAATGTCTCAATCCTGAGTGTCCCAGGGATAATCCACCAAACGTCCCTAAAACACCCGGTGCTCAGAATGTTGGCATGAGCACTCTTCCACCATAAAGGGGTAGAACCCCACGGTGAAAGCACTGAGCCACAATACATTCCCCCCAAACAATCAGAATCAAAGAGAGGAGCCACACAACAATCGAGGAGCAGTGAATGATGCTGTAAATGATTCAGAAGTGAAGGATACCAAGAGACCTTTAGGCCTTGTAGCAATGGCAAATAATGCAGGCCCATGGTCCCCCCACAACATGCAGCCAGCACAAAACAGCATCCCAGCACTTTCCCTCACTAGAAGGCTATTAGTCACTTCCCTCCTCCCCAGTTGCTGAAAGCCTCCGCCTCTACCCACAATCTCAAGGAGCAGAAAAAGGAGCGTACAGTGCTCAGCTGCACATCGGATGCACCGTCAAGCATCAATCGGGTTCTCTGCTATACTTCTTGAACTATGAGAGACAGTCTGAAATCCTTTCCTACCAGTATGCCAAAAAGGATGCCCCAGTGAACAGGGGGAGGTCAATGCTTCTTCCAGTGCCTCTCTCTGGTGCTCCCTACAGCCAACAACCCCCAGTGCTAATTGGCTCATCCTCACTCACACCAATGCCAGACAACCACCATTCCATACATTTAAACTCTCTCAGCTCCTCAGGTGAGTTAAGCAATAGTGATGATGACAGCAACGTTTGATGAGGAATGCGGCAGTGACCAGAAGGGAGACTAGAGGATCGGGGAGATCGGGCAGAGAGCAGCAGCATTAGTTCTGGGCAGCGAGGTCCACTGTCCCCAATAGATGCATCTCAGAGGGATCTCAAAGACGGGGAAACAGCCCCCTGGCACCAAGATGCCAATTATTCCAACTGTGCAGCCCCAATATGCCACTGTCTCAGGATTCACAACGTATCTCTGACTCCAGGGTGGCATGGCGTGAATCAGCAATCGGCTTGATGACCTAGCTTGTGGGTGGGCATGAACACGGCGGAGGTTTCATGGGTAGAATGGAAATCCCCCCATTCTTTGCAATTTCTCATAAATCAAACCTGATGCAAGTTCTCTGCCACCATCCCTGGTGCCTGGGTTCACAAATACTATAGTGGCATTCACCATTGATTTGGGCATGGATTTCCCATTCCCACATAGCATACGCAAAGAGTCCCATTTCTTTTTAGCTGGCTGTGGTGTACAGAGTGACTAAGAACTTATTTTTGTTCCAGCTTTAACAATGGATAGCCATGCCTCCAAACACACACATGGATAGGTTCTTCTCCTACTGGCTGTTAAACAACCAGCAATGAAATGCAAACAAAAAGCAGTAACAGGGTCAGGATTGGCATTGTTAATAGAACCCTTGGGCATGGCTGTACTAGCAACGTCTAATTTTACTTCAACAGAGTCAGTCTCTTCGTTGAGTGCTCCCATTGCATTAGTTCAAACTTTGGCAATAGTACTAGATAGAGGTCCCTCTTTACCAGTGATCGTCACAGATTTTCTCTTAGACATGGTGCATAATACTGACAATGATCAGAGCCCAGAGACCAGCTACAAAACCAAGAGGTGTCGTCTGGCCCAGCCTCCCACTGGTGGAGACGGGTCTAGTTTTGGCTTGGTCTTCACCTAGGCTTAGACGGGGCACAATCATGGGGAAAGGAGATGCACTATATGCGTTTAAGCCCCTCTCCAGCAGCAAGGGTCTCTGGGCTCTCAAGTCCCACCCAGACCAATCATCAACAGTTAAGCGTCCTGTGCCACAGAGAAAGAAGATGCTCTATTTGAGTTTCAGCCCACTTCTACCAGGGCTCCATCTCCCAGCAGCAGCAAGGATGTCTGTGCTCTGGAGTTCCCCCAGACCCACGACCACCAGCTCAGCGTCCCCATGGCAGCTATTCCTTCACAAGAAGGCAGGGCCGTAGCTTCAGGGTGCATGTTCAGGGTGTTACACCCTCCTAAAAAGTGTATTCTGTAGTAAAGAGTTGGGTACAAGTGCTTTCATTTGGGTATGGTGAGGTGTCTGTTGGACTGTTGGATTTCACAAACACACATACATACACACACACACATTCTCTCTCTCTCTTCCTCTCACGCACTCTCGGGTCTCTGTTTTGAAGGTCTTAAACAATGTTGGTTAGTTTAAAAAATATTATGTTTTAAGTACTGCCCATTAAGCCTTCCTCATGCTCTGCTTCTCTTATAATGTTTTCACAAGGTACACCAGCATGATTGCTGGGAAATCTAAAGTCCACCCCCCCAATCTTACTTATCAAGCTGCGCTCGCACTAGAAGGCTGAAGACGGTGCTTTCGTCTACCTTCCAGACTGAACGGGCTAACTACAGGATCTAAATGACCCTATTAGACGGCATCATCTATTAACTATATACTCAAATTCATTCATACATTTACGTCTAAATACTAATGTCTATATCTGCGGTGCATCACTGTTATCCTAAAAAATATTTCCTATGTGGTACGTTTTCTGAAATGTCTCATGTTATAAGCAATACGTATATCTATCCATACCTCCTGCTCAAGATGCACACTTTTTTCATATCCTTTTTTTGGAAAGCTCTCTGTCACCATTTGGGGTCTAGCAGCTCAATAACAAATCAGTATTAAATAAATAAAAAAAATGTTTATGAGGTGGTGGTTAGCAATTTACAGTTTAATCTGCTCTGTTTCTCTAATCATGAGTCTTCTGCTGCCATTAAAGCACTTGCGGTATTGCCTCACTAGTTCCTTTCTTTTTCTTATTTTCTCATAAATTGAGCTCAGGGTAATACTCATTTCCTTTAGTGAATGTGTGTGAATACATTAAACTTCGATTAATAAAAAGAAAAATGAAACAAATAACAGACATATGAACTCAAACATAGATGCTCCTTAGCTGATATTTATTTTTTACATGTGCCTTAATTGTATTTTTTTTAGTTATTATGGCCTTTGCTGTTTCTTTGAATCATCTGAAGCATTTAAAACATTGGGGTACTGTTCTCAGGAAGGGCACACCTGGAACCAGTTTACCAGAGGCCGCCCCATAGGGGGGCCTCACGGGTTGGCCTGAGGGGAACTGGGAAAACCTGTTTGGGATGCTTCAGTGCGCCCAGAGGGGGATTATACCCCTCTGCCGGGAAAGAGCGTGCACCAAATGTGGCACGCAAAGACCTGGCCAATAGGCGGCGAGGTAATGTTTTGAACTCCCCTAATGAGAGGAAGCCGCCTCATGCCAGGAGGGGACAATGTGGTCTTATGAACGCACCACCAGTACAGGTTACTTTTGCAAGCTGGGGACGGTGTGCTGAACAACTTTTGAGACCAACACCAAGCAACAACATTGTCGCAGTACTGGACCGCAGGCAAAGCAGCAAAGAAGGGATACATCGGTTGGTAAGGAGTGACACGGGCAGCGTGGTGTGCAGGAAGAAGGCCACTCACCTTGGGTTGCCTTACGGCAGGGTGAGTAGACCGGAAGGAGGAGCAAGCGGAGATGGTACCCGCAGCCCAGATCCGCCAAATGGCAGGGCACAAAATGGACAAACAAGGTAGCGAGCTGGGGCCTAACTCCAGGGAGAGGCTACCCCACCACGCAATCAGCGTGAAAACCAACAGGGAACAATATGACCCCATAAAACTGCATGTATGATGGCCTGAAAAAACTATGAGGTATCACAAGTATGGTAGACAGATAACAGAACGTCATTGTGATATGTCAGAAATGATTTATGACCTGTCAGCCATTGTGAGTTATGATCTGTCAAATGATTTACAAGCCTGACAAAACAATTTATGACAGCTAAATGGATGGATTAATGAACTGTCGTGTCTGTGATTAATGAGCTTGTCAAAATGATTCATGACATCCCGTGACGTTGGTTCATGGCCTGGTCATAGCGAGTTATGACCATGGTACTGTAACGCAAAAAGTAATTTGTACATGTTATGCAACATAAACTGCGCCCAACATATACCACAAGAAACAAGAGACACACGTTTTGGCAAACTTTATTGAAAATATATGTGAAGAATGACATGCATGGCAGTTTCGGAGTGGGCCCAGTGCAGAGGGTATATTAACCCTGGGCGTAGTGGGCGTAGTGGGGCTACGCGGAGCATCACAGAGTGGTGCCAAATCTACGCACACCTATGCACTCCACGTAGCCCCACTACGGGCGCCAGCGCATGCGCATTTGTGAGGAAGAAGTTAGCGAGGAAGCAGGAAGAGGGAGCTCCGGGACGCCGCAGCTCAGTTAGGTCATTTTCCTTACTTTTAACGTTGTAAGTGATTTTAAAATGAGGGCGGGCGGGAGGCGGGTGACGGGCAACTCTGCTCCGCCATGGCGTGTGCGTAGCCTGCCTGCTACGCCTACTTCGCGGACCGGGAAGTAGGCAGCACTATGCACACTCCACGGGCGGAGCGGAGCACTACGCCCACGATTGGGTTATATAGACGATTCAGAATTTCTCTGATATGGTACCTCAGATGCAGGCAGTCCGGCTTGGAAACGGAGAGGCAACCACTTCTGTTTACAACAGTGCTGCCTGCAGCTCAGGCACTAACTTGAAGAATTTCTGAGTTAAATGCATGCATCTCAGTGCAACTGCATGAAATATGTGCCCAGCTGTGCCTTGGGTGAGCACACACCTTTAAGATATGGCCATAGGAACTCCACTTTTTGCTGTTATGTGGTTACTTCTCCAGATTGTACATTTGCTGGCTGGGCTGTTTACAATAAAAATACATATTTCGGTGACAGAAGAACTATAGGTAGACAATGTGTGTTGAAAATACAAGAGAATTAAATATTTGCATCCAAAGGTGATGGCACCAATGGACTAAACACAATAAATTGTACATATGAGAAAGTGGTTTATTTGTTGGGGTGGATTGGGGTCCACCACAAGTAATAAAGATACTATCCTGTTAGGTCCAGTAAACGGTTTCAGTAATTTAAACCTGAGCTCAAACATTGGTATTTATGTCTCAGAGCAGACAGGATTAACTTAGATAAAACATGTAAAGCATTTAGCAATACAAATATGTTAGACCGTCAGCCTTAGGGTGCTCTTCCCCCAAACCTTTTGCCTTCCTCCTCCATCTTTTGCTGTTTAAGATTTTGCTGACCTTAGGACTGCTAACCAATGCTGAGGTGCATGTACTCCTCCTAAAAACATGTTGACATTCGATCATATCCAATTGGCATATTTAATTTGCCTATAAGACCCTAGTAAAGTGGTGCTAAATGTGCCCAGGGCATGAAAAATTAAATGCTACTAATAGACCTGCAGAACTGTTTCTGCCAACATGTCTCAGGCCTGCCATTGCAGCCTATGTATGCAGTGTGCAGTGCATTTAAAAAGTTGGACATGTACTTTTAAGTTTAACATGTCCTGGTAGTAAAAAACTCAAATATGTTTTTGCTGCAAGGCCTACTGCTCCTATAGGATAACATTGGCGTTACTTTATTAGATTTAATAAGCATTAATTTTCAAACAGGAACAGATATTCTCTTAATTTTTGGTGTCTTTGGAATTGTAATGTGAAATCCTAACTCACGTTGAAGTCGGATTTTAAATTACAATTTTGAAAATGACACTTTTAGAAAGTTAGTATTTTCGGCTCTGAGCCGTTTTAGTGCTGGAAGCCTGTCTCCGGCTCACATGACTGATTGTAGCTGACAGTTTGGCTTTGTGCATTCCTCCTAGACAGCCACATAGAATAGAGAGCTTAGGTGTACCTGGATGGGTCCAAACACATTGTAGTTAGTCTGGAGTCAGAAGGGGAAGGCAGGATGCCTGGGAACGTCAAAGGGAATTTTGAGAGGCTTCCTCCACCTTACAGAAGAAGGATACCAGGTATTAATATTGGACTTCAAACACCAAGGGCCTCATTTATGAGGTTTTGCTGTAGGGCAGCGCAGCAGGCCTTCCTGCTGCGCTTCCCGATGACAAAAGAAAAGGGCAGGAATGTGCCGTATCTATAAGATACATCGCATTCCTGTCCATTTCCCCTGCGCGGGCGCACAATGGGCTGCCATGCGCCAACCCAGGCACCTTTGCACCATGGTGCAAGGGTACCTGCGTTGCGGGGATGATTATTTTTGTACAGGGAGGGAAACCTTTCTGTCCAAAAATAATCCCAAGAGGCTTTTTCCTCTTCCTATGTCTGCTGCATAGAAAAAGGAAAAACGAGGAGAAATAAAAATATTTCTCCTTGTTGCGCCTCCGTTACGCCTCCACTGGGGAGACGTAAGCTGTTGGCACTGCCTCAGATTTACAAAAGGCCATAAATGTTGCTGGGAACACCCCCAGCAACACCCATTGTGCGCCCCTTTAACGCAGATCACTGCATAAAGGGACTGATATTTATCAGGCAGCATTAAGCCAAAAAAAGTGACTTAGTGCTGCCTGATAAATATCACGCAGGCTTCTGCCCCACGCAGCATCACAAAAAGTGGCGTTCAGGAGGCGCAAGGAGTCTCATAAATGAGGCCCCAAGTCTTCAGTCCACTTCTGGACCTGACCATACTCTGCCAGGGAGAAGGACTGCTGTACTGCTGAATGGACTGCCCCTCTGCTAGACTGCTGCACTGAATAGAACTGCTGCCCTGCTGTCTGCTGACCTTATTCTTGGATGAAAAGAGCTGGACATGGCCCTCTTGAACGCAGGACACCCAGGGTGACTCCAAGTTATAGTCTTCTGGGCTCCTGTTCTGAGCCACAGGGACATAACAGGCTCAGAACCACATGCACTAGCACCCAGATACAGCTGGAGCAAGCTCTTGACCCCTGGCCCCATATTGTGCCTCTCAGGTACTGGTTCCTTGAATTGCCCTCAGAGAGGCAGAATTTAAGTTTTTGGACTCGTTGCGACTCCGTATGGGCCCGGTGGCACCGAATCTTTGACATTTGCACAGCCCAGCAACATGCCGTTCCATCAGCCCAATCCTACGCACTACAGCTTCGACAGCTCACATGAAATCACACCACGCAACACCAGCCGACCTCCTGTGATGACATCAGCATCTTCGCACTACGGCAACAACTGCCTGCGAAGCCCGGCCTACTCTTCGCGCTACTCCGACGACTGTCCGTGACACTTCCTTGCTTCTCGCGGCCCCCTCCACTGTGAACAGAACTCTTGGTGCTGAACTGAGAATGTAACTTTTCAGTGGGACTAACCTTGTCCTTGTATCAGATCCACGTTCCATGATGGTCGGCCTGAACTTGCGGCTTTCTCCCTGTCTCACATGACCAGATATCAACAGTTGATGCTTTGTGCTTTTTGGTGCTATTTTGCCTTAAAACATTTTTTTAAAAGCTACTCCGGTTCTACTGGTTGGATTTTTGTCATTTTGGTCTTGTTTTATTTATACTATTTTACTCTATAATTCTAAAATAGTGTGGAATCCTTTTGTGATGTTTTTTCACTGTGTTACTGTTTGATGTATTGCACAAATTCTTTACACATTGCCTTTGAGTAAAATGAGATTGCTCTGTGTGAAGTTACTCGATGGATGAGTGCAGGTTAATTTAGGGTTTTCATGTGACTTTACCCTGAAAAGAATTGTGTTTGCTGCTTGAGAAGGATTACACAGTCCAATTTCTTACACAAAACAATTCAAAAGTCTAAAACACAACACAGAAAAAAACTACTCCAATTTATAAAATAGAGACTACTTTAATGAGCAAAATGACACCTAACATCCTATATGGGGAACCAGATATATGATTTTTTAAAGATTTACTTTAAACAAGAGCTTATGGTCCTGGTATGCTGGGGCCTAGGCATGATATCAGGCTGGCCGCATGAAGTGTGAGTCGGATACACTGACCAGATTCAACCGATTCAGAGGTTTTACCGTGGGACTTAAGTTTTTTTCTGGAAGTCAAAATCCTTCAGCAGGGCAAAGACCCGAGGAGGAAGGCTCCACAGTGTTGGCTTGGCATTGAATGAGGTCCCGGTAAGCTGCTTGGTTTTGGAGGGAAATGCTTTGAGCAGGAACATTTGAATATTGCACTCAGGGAAGTCCTCTCACTGGTTGGATACTTTTGCCTCTTTTGCCCAGTCAAGAGTTTTATCTTTCTTATTTAATCTCTTTTTCTGAGCAATTGGGGGTCAAGACTGACTCCAGCAAAGGCCACCAGCAGGGTCTAGGCCATAGGCTGTTGGTATTGGTCAGCTGGGCACTTCAGGAAAAAAAGACTTCTTGCAGCTTGTGGTATCTGTGGACACAGGAGTCCAGACAACTGACCAGTGAAGCCAATTAGTTGTCCTATGTACAAGCAGCAGCAGGTTCAGCCCTTTAGGTCTCCTTACAGGTCTCAAGCAGCAGGTGTAGTCCTTCTTCTATTCTTCCACAGGTCCAGAATGCTCTTGACAGGGTATCTTGGGTTGCCTCATTTATGCCTGGCACTAGTTTGTGGGTGGTGGTGGCTCCTAGCCTCTTTCTAACTAATAGAGTAACTGTTCCCAGGGATAACCCTACCCAATTTTGCAGCAGTTCATATGTGCCCTACTGCAAAAAATCCCACAGTTCCCCTCACATACTATATCCAAGATGGAAAAATCATTCTCCCCTTATGTAGAGCCTTTGTGCTGACCTAAAGGTGTGGCCAAGGAAATAAGCAATCCCTCCTCTGTGATCAATGTAACTCAGTTCTGGAGGCAGCTCATCCCCACTGGATTTGATGCTTGACTACTTAAGAGAGCAAAGGAAGGGGCCTGTTCAGGTGTCACCTGACATTTGCTCATGACACGCAAGGCCCCTTTGAAGTAAATAAAATTTATGGGCACAGCCCAACTGGTTTTATTGCCAGGGGAACAAAACCACCTCTCCACACCCAAACCATTGTCTTAGCTCTGAGAGCTTTTTTCACTCCTCATCAGGGCCATTCACCAGTGGGGTGACAGTTGGGGGCTAATACAAATTAGCCTCCATGAGCTTCAGATAGTGAAAAGGTAACTTTTTAACAGTCCCTTTTCCTTAATATTTACTACAAATCTGACTTCCGATTGAATTTTTTTTTAATAATATTATAAATATTTGTTTAATTAATATTCTACCTGGTACCTACCTTGAGATATCAGGGTTAATATGTAATATTGCCTTTCAGTATTTCTGTAAGGGCCATCTGGTCATCCAATGTTAAAAAAGCTTTTTGGGTGCTAGTCACTAAAAGGACAACTCTACAGTTCTACTTCTCCTATTTTAAAATACCATGCGGTCTGCCTTGTGGGTTACAAGACCTATGTAAGGGTGAACTATTAATAGCTTAAAGGGAGGTTTTCTTCTGTCAAAAAGGGTAATTTTGGCTGGTCAGGTGCAGTTTTAAAACTACAGCAACCAGGCTACATTGGTAGGACTGGAGTCATATTTGTGTTGTCACACTACTGGAGGCATAGTAGTGCTGTAGTCCATAGGTGACATTTGACTTCCTATGCCATTGGTGTATTTTGGGACACCATATATCATGGCCTTAAAGAAAGTTAAATAGACCAATTACGACAAAGCCAATGTCAACATTTTAGGTATCCGAGCACGTGAACTGGTGCCTCATCAGCAGTGTTGCAGAGCAGAGTCAAAAAACCAACAGCATCAATCCACAAAAATGAGTGTGACCATGCAAAAAGAAGCACATTCTCACAGTAATCATCCAATTACAAGTATAAAATGAGATTGCAAAGTTTTGTGAGTTATCTTTGCCATGCAGCATACAGTAGTGCTGTGGGATAAGACCCATTGATGTTTAGAATTAGAAAGCAAGTTGGTCAGAATAGAAACAACAATTCCATTACCACAGACCTGTTCTGTTGTTAAATGAACATGCAACTAATATTTCACAAATGTAACAGGCCAATTTGCTAAGTTTTCACGCAAAGCAAGACAGCAGCAAAAGTAGCTGTTCTGCAATGCATGAAAGTGAGAAAGCAGAACAGCATCATATCTAGTCAGCATTCCATCCATCATCTTTTTGTGTTGCTACTGTTTTCTCTCCCCAAGCCCTGGCATACTTTGACTGCTTTGCACCAGATCATACACCATGTACCCTTACAAAACCAAATACTATGCTTGGACATAAATTAGCACTATCCCCTCTTTGTATGTGTGCTGTACATTGCAGCACAGACACAAAGTTTGAAAAGTTTTGAGAAAAGAAACCTTTTCTCAAACTGTATGTCTCCCTCAAAGAGGTCTTAATTTTTAGCACTAAGTCCTGTCTACCTTCCAAAGATAACCCTACACTATATAGGACTTTGCATTAAAGTACATTTATAGAAGCCCCCCTTGACATTAAAAAGCTGAAAGTAGCAGAAAACACTACTTAACATTACTTTAGGGCTACTTTCCAAAGAAGATCCGAATATGACCTTTAAAGTACATTGCAAAACATTGCTTTGCAGCACTTTGCCACACTTTTGTGGTGCAAACCAGGTGCAAAGTGATAGTAAATCTGACCCTAAGTACTAGGCCTCATTCCATATTTAAAATTGATGCAGGGGAGACTTGAATCACTTTACACATGTTAAGTAATGTATAAAATATACTTTTATCAGTGGCGGCCGCCACTAGCAAAGGGTGGTAGGGCGGGTGGGGGGAGCGTGGGAGGTGACGGTGGGGGAGTGTGGGGGATCATGCACAGGAGTGGTGGTTGGGGGGAGCGCGCTGGGGGAGTTTCAATAGTAAAACAAAATAAAAAAATGTAAATGTACCTGAAGACGCCGTACGCCTCCCATGTCGCGTCGCTCCAGCTGCCCTCTTCCTGTTCCAAGCAGTCCCTGGGATAGACTCCCATCCAATCCCCGTGCTGCAGAGCAGTGTTGGGATTGGCCTGAGTGGGCAGGAAAGATGCTCCGTTCAGGTCATGGAGTCTGTGGGGTTTCTCCAGCCTGGCTACATGAGAAACCTAAGTGCACATGTGTGTTTTGGTCGGCCTGAGACGGCCAACCAAACACATATGCGTACTTAGGGAGTGCACAAGCACTCCTCCCCTCTCCCATGCCCCACCGCTCCCTGTACAAGCTGGCTCAGAGCCGGCAAACGAAAAATAAAACAATGCTAGAACATCATTTTATTTTTCGTTTGCTAGCTGTCCGTCAGCCAGTGGGGCAACGCTCCTCCACCATTGTGAAGGAGCCGCAGCTGACTTCTATACCCATAATGCTTTCTAATGAAAGTACATAGAGGGATCAGACAAATGCGTGTCTAAAGCATTGAAAGGATTATTTTAATTACACTTTGAAGCAATAAACATGCAGAATATCCAACTGTTAAAGGGAAGAGAAGACATTTTTCTTAATTAAATAATTTTCATTTTAGTACATAGCACAGCATTAGTCAGAGAACACAATTTCATTATATTTTCACAAAGAAACGACTGTATTATGTGTTGAGCTTTGCTCCTATCGTTCCGATTCATTAGCATTAATGATTTTTACGTTTTCATTTTATTTAAATCATGCCCAACCATTCCATTGTTAATACGCTGCTTAAATGATCCAAACTAAATCTAAATCTAATTAGCTGCTCTCCTTTCTTGCCCAAACGAGGTTCATGATGTACTGGGCAAAATACAAGATATTGCATTTGTGCTGTTTCCATATAACAAACAAGCCGCAATGTGTATTTATTTATATGTGTTGTAACGAGGCACTCTAGGATAACTGGAGCACTGACATTACAGATCATCGCTATAAATATACAGGCATATTCATATAAGGGGTAAAAAGGTCAGATCAGGAGTGATGTGCATGAAATCGGACATTCTTGGGAGTTGTGCAATCTTAATCAAAGGCTCCCTTGAACAGTACGATTTAGAATTTGTTTTGTTTTTTTAATCGAATATTGGTGGGTTGAGCTCTGAATTTGTGTGCGGGGGGGGGGGAAGGCATTCTAGAGTTGTCCATGTTGTAAAGTCGGGCTTGAACATGAGCAAGAGCTGTGCCGCAAGTATGCAAGGTTATGTTTATTACTTACTATCCGGGAGCGCCGAAGCTGTGCTCTGTTCTCTCCGGAGTCAGCGCGCCAATGACAGACTATGGCCACCGCCGGAATTCCGTTGACGTCACACGCAGTGCGCGTCAACAAACTAGAACGCTACACCACATCTCCCCCCCTTTAACAACAACCCCCAAAGAAACTATACAGTCTTACTTGCTGTCCATAACGAAATCTCCAACCTCCAGGGCAGATATATTCTTCTGCCACACCGTGTCCGACCACTGAGACCACCAGTACTCGGAGTGGAATCATTATGTCCCAGATTGGGTGCTTCCCCACAGTCCATGCGTCCTGCTTCCATTCCTCCTTCCAGATCTATTCTCTCTTGGGTGCTGAAAGCCTGTTCTCTCATCTTCTCCCTCGCCCCTTGCGATGTTCTCGGTGGCGGACTGCTCCCCACCTCCTTGGGACTCTCCGGGTTTCCTCCTTTCCTCGGCACGGTGTTAGCCGTCTCTTCTATGGTGTTACTCCAGCCTGCTGGATTACATTTTGCCATGCGATCGTGTGACCATATTTTCCCGTCGCTGAGGAGAGCTGACCTGGAATATGGTTCCATCACTTGAAGAGGGGGTGTGAATTTACTACCTCCCTTCTTCTTCTGTGCGGGTTGCTTGATTCTCACCCATTCGCCTTTCTCTAGTGTGACCTCTTTGGGGTTGTGTTTAGCATTGTAGTGATCTGTGTACACTGTCTGGGCTTTCTCCAAGTTCTTGCGTACCACTGCTGGAGACCAGTGGCTTTGCACAGTGAGACGTTTCCATGCAACATTATCCTTAGTGAATGGTTCCCTTCCTCTCAGGATTCTGAATGGACTGTACCCAGTGGTAGTAGGTGTTATCCGATAGGCCCACATCAGTCGTTTCAGGTCTTTCTCCCAGTTCATGCCTTGGCTGATCGCCACCTGGACAGATCCCATGATCACCCGGTTAAATCTCTCCGCTAATCCGTTTCCTGCCGGGTGATATATTGGTGTATGTTGTACAGCAATGCCGTTCCTTTCCATGAAGGTTTCCCATTTAGTTGATGTGAATTGTGGGCCATTGTCACTCAAAATCCCTTTGGGGATCCCTTCTCTTATAAAGATGTCTGTTAAGAATGCCAGTACTGTTGCGGTTTCGGTGTTGTCAGCCACGTCGATCTCCGGCCACTTGGAGTATCGATCTATGACTACCGTGATGTACTTCTGAGTGCCTTGCGTGTCTTGTACGGGTCCCAGGATGTCTATGGAAATCTCTTCCCATGGGTTTTCCGGACAGTCGCATCTTCCTAGGGGCGGGCGTAATAATTTCTGGGTCTTGTCCGCATTGCTGCACTGTTCGCACGCCCTTACATATCTCTCTATCATCATATCCATCCCTGGCCACCAGTAGTCTTCTTTTGCCCTCCATTTTGTTTTTACGATCCCCAAGTGTCCTTCGTGTGTGATGGACACGATGTGGTTTCTCAGGGAGTAAGGAGGGATTACTTTGGTGCCCCTTAGAAAGAACCAGGGTTTGTCCCCTATTGACAGCTCTTCTCGGATTTCCCAGTACTGTTTCAATTTTTCCTCCAGCAACCTCTTGTCCGGCCATCCAATCATCACATATGCTTTTACTGCACGTAGTTTCACGTCCTTGTCGTATTCGGTTTCCCACTCCTGGGCGCTTATAGCTTTTTCTGGATCTCCTGTAAGAGCAACTGCATACTCCTCCCATTCCCCTTCTTCTTGGTCCTCAGCCCTTTCTTTGGATGCAGCCCTACTCAAGAAGTCTGCTACTTTGTTCTTGTATCCTGGCAGGTACTCTACTTCATACACATAGTCCAGTAGCCTCAATGTCATTTTGGCAATCCTTGGAGTAGCATGCTCGTGCCCGCTTGACGTGAGGACCTTCACCAAGGGTTTGTGGTCTGTGCGCAGAAGGAACCTTCCTCCCCACAGGAACTGCCGGAATCTCTCCATAGCCCACACTGCCGCCAGCATCTCCTTCTCGACACTAAATTTTTTCTCGTTGGGGGCCAATGCTCTGGAAGCGAAGCTGATCGTGGTGATTACTCCTTCTGTGGACTGTTGCGTGAGCACTGCCCCTAATCCTTGGTCGCTAGTGTCAGTGGTTAATATGGTCTGCGCATCTGGGTTGAACCCGTGTATAGGCACTGCCTCACTAATATTGCGTTTCATGTCTTCGAACTCCTGTTGTTCCCTTTCCGTCCATTGGAATGTAGATTTTTCCTTCAGTAGTACTCGCATATAATGGGTCTTGGATGCAAAGTGTGGAACGAATTTACTATAAAACTCTGCCATCCCCAGGAAAGTTCTGATGTCTTCTCTGTTCTTGGGTGTAGGGGCGTCCTTGATCGCTGTGACGTTGGATGTCTTCGGTTCGATACCTTGTTGACTTATCTCGTGCCCCAAATACGTGACTTTGCTCACTCCAAACTTACATTTGTCCCATAGGGCGGTGAGTCCGTTTTGCATCAATATGATTAGTACCTCCCTTAACTTCTTGTTGTGGTCCATTCTGGATGTTCCCATCACCAATATGTTGTCTTGGAAATATTGGATGCCTTCTTTCTTGTGGAACAACCGGTGCATCAGTTTTTGAAATACAGCAGCCGCTGAGGCTAATCCGAAGGGCATCCTTAAGAATTTGTAGCATCCAAATGGTGTGATAAATGATGTAAGGTGGTTGCAGGATCGATGTAAGGCAATCTGGTGGTAAGCTGATGTTAGGTCGATGGTGGAGAACCATTTTGCTCCCTGGGTTTTGGCTAGCATTTTGTTGATCCTGGGCAGTGGGAACTTGTCTACCACGATGTTTTTGTTAAGTTCTCTTAGGTCGACACACAACCTCACCTTCCCATTGGGTTTCTGCGCTACCACCAAGGGCGCCAGCCATTCCGCATTGTCGATCGCCTCTATCACTCCATTATCTTCTAGTCTCTGCAACTCTTCCTGTACTGCTGTCCTTGTCCGGAACGGGATGTTGCGTGCTTTGTGGAACACCGGTCGTGCTCCGTCTCTCAGCTGGATTCTATGCGTGAACTTTGCCATGCGTCCTATGGAGTCTCTGAAGACTTCCGGAAACTCTTCCTTCCATCGCTGTGCATCATATTCTGGTCCCTCTTCTGTCATGAGGCCTTGCGTGTGTCCTCCTGGGTTTAACTTCATTCCGAGGGCTCCTTGATCTTTCCAGCCTAGTACGGAAGGTCCCTTTTCGGCCACATATAGTTTTCCTTCGCATGTTCTGCCTTTGAACTCAAATGACAAAGGGCAAAACCCCACCATGGGGATAGGCTCTCCAGTGAATGTCACTGGGTGGATGTCTGTGGGCTTTAGGTGATAATTTGTTCTTGTTACAAACTCCCTCAGACTCGAGCGGCTGGCGGGGCAGTAGGTATACGGTAACATTTTCACAATGAAATCGACACTAAAATTTAGTGCCTTCCTACCCCGGCCTCATTTTCTCCACAGCCTAAGAGGGTTGTGTGTTCTTGTTATTCACGGTACCACACATTTTTAGGGTGCTGTACGTGTGGCCACCACTGACACCTCTTAGAGGTTGTGGCCACCACCAAAAAGGTGCAGGTAGCCGTATATGCTTGTTTATTGGTCCTGAAGAATTGCCATTTATTATAATACAAGGCAAGAAACATGTCGACCTTTTTATTCCTTTAGCACATATTACTCACATACCTAATGGTGAGAGATGTGCGGATTGTTTGATTTTAATCAGGGTGGTGACCATACTTTATTAAAATTGTTTGAAGTGGATCACCTACCCCTGTTTTAGTACACCTACCTTTCACTTCACTTGCACCTACACCATTTATCATAACTAATTTTCCCCCCCACACACCTCGCTCACCGGCGTTTGGAAATAAAGATCTCCGACAGGAAGGCCCCCTTGGGGTGCCTGATCGGGCATTGCACCGCTGGCCCGATAAGGAGCAAAGACCCGGTGATGAAGCAAGACACCCGCTTGTTGGGTGTGTGAGGGTCTTCTTTTCCAGAAGGAGTAATTTTTACTCCCATCCATCTGATTGCTTTCACAACATCACCCTGGGATCTGAGTGACTTTAACACACACTGCGTTAATATTAGGAACTGCATACCTTTCTGTTTTCATTGATTGTTGGGCGTGTATGCTGGACCTACGATAATATTAAGCTAGTATATTATTGTTAAGCCCCCCCTTTCCCCCCTCTTGGTTTGAGACAAACTCCCTCTCCCATATTTTTCTCTGGATATTCGTGTAGGGTGACCCCGAATCAGCTACCATGGTCACTCGTACTCCTCCGATCAACATCTCACATTTTGGCTTCTTGTCGGTGCCACATTCTATGCCAAGGACCTGCTCTTCCACTATCAAGATTCCATCTTCATCTTCCTCATCCTCTTCTTCGGTCTCCTTGTGTAGATCTTGTGCCACATACTTTACTTCGCTTCTAGGGGTCTTCCTCCTGCACACTTTCTCATAGTGTCCAAAAAGTCCACAATTTGAGCATTTGGCACCATATGCGGGGCATCCCTTGTCGTTGGCTGCATGAGTGCCGCTGCCGCATCTATAGCATGAATTCCTACTCCCATTCCGTTGACCCTGTGGTCTCGGGGTTCTTGTATTGTACTTTTTGTAGGTCCGCGCTCCTTGCTGTCCTGGTGGGTGTTTATCGTCTTGTGTCTTCCTGTCCACCACTTTGCACACTGATTGCCCTTGACTGCTGTCGTGCTTGGCTGCTTCCGCGCATCTCTTGGTCAACTCCGCCTTTATTACTAAGGCCACTTCTTCCTTCAAAGGTGCATCGCCATTGATCCACAGCTTCACTTGTATGGAGGAATTCACCGTGTGCATGATAATTTGATCTCTTATCAAGTCTTCCTGTAAGGTTCCAAATTTGCACGTTATGGCAAATTTTTGTAACACCGCCACATATTCATCAACCGATTCCCCTTTCTCTTGCTTCCTGTGGTAGAAATTATACCAATCTATCGCTGTGCATACCACAGGGCGGTAGTGGGCGTCAAGGTCTTCTAGTGTGTGCTGGAACACGTCTACATCCGTTGCTAACCGTTCCTTTTTTACCAGGTTTTGGTATACTCTCTGTCCTGCTGGGCCCAAATGATGGAGAAGAATTTTCTTCCACCGGGCGCTCGAGAACTCTGCTTCTCCCTCCTCTTCTAGCGCCGAGAGGTAATTCAGGAAGTACTGTTTCCAGTCCTCCCACGGCATCTCGGGTTCTCCCACCTTTGCCAAGAATGGCACCGGGTTCGTCAACGAGAATGTCTGAGCACACATGTTCTCCCCGGTAGTGGCCCGTGCCCTTGGTGTGGTAGGGTCGTCTGGGAGTTCTGCAACCTGGGCGTCCCTTAGACGCACGTCGTCCTCCTGGCTGGATTCCCCACTCTCCGCGTGGCTGTCGCTGAGCTGCGCCAGGGTACAGGACGCCCATAATGGAGTTGACTGGCTGATGAGCCCTCAAGTTCCCGTGGGCGGTGTGGAGATATCGGCTGGGGACCTCGGCATGCAGGTTGGCTGGCTCCTGGTGAGGTGGACGGGAAGTGTCTCTGGGCCTGAACAGGTGTCACGTGACGCAGGTGCAGTGGTGCACCTACCGCTGCTCTGCCGCGATCCCGGTGACTTGCTCCTTGGGTGGGCACTGCTGGTGTCGTGACCTCCTAAGCGGGTTCCGAGTGGGAGGTGCTGGTTGCCTCTTCACCACCTCGTCGCCATTGTAAAGTCGTGCTTGAACGTGAGCAAGAGCTGTGCCGCAAGGATACTCGCTTACGATTAGTAAGTATGCAAGGTTATGTTTATTACTTATTATCCGGGAGCGCCGAAGCGGTGCTCTGTTCTCTCCGGAGTCAGCGCGCCAATGACAGACTATGGCCACCGCCGGAATTCCGTTGACGTCACACGCAGTGCGCGTCAACAAACTAGAGCGCTACACCACACATGTGTCCGTCAGCTGCAGAACAGCAAGGAATAAAGTGTGAAGTTGCTGATCAAAGGTTTCCAAGTGGGAGGTAATTAGGAGGCAATTACTATAAACTTTTCACCTCGTTGTGCCCCTGTGGCTTCTGACCTATGCGCAATGACCTGAATTTGCACCTCACATTCGAAAGGTTTTCAAGGTAGAGTTTTCAGGGCCAGCTTGACTTGGTTAGATTTCCCAAGGCTTAGGCACATCCTGACTGGTTCATTAAGTAGTTTCTGAAGTCTGTCATTCATGTTCATTGGCAAAGTGAAGATTGCACTGCAATTATCAATCCATCCCAAATGAGGAGTCTTGTCTGTTGATTCGATGAGGCGTTGCATTAAATAGCGGTTTCTGAAGAATAAAGAAAGATGTAGATTGACCTCAGTGACCACAGCATTGATTTTGGGGGGTGTTGAGATAAAGGTCTGAGTCAGATAGGAACCCCCGTTTCTCTGCTTTCTGAGTGGTGAAAGGCGGTGGAACAAGACTACAAGGCCGGGGGGGGCGGAGCTTACCTGGCTGCAAGATGGCCGCTCTGTGATCGAGCTCCGCCAGCCATGACACTATCCGGCATGAATTTGCAGCTTCTTTCATCACGCAGGGGAGCAGAAAGCCTACTCTGGAGTTGCCTGTCGACTGCTAAATCTTTTAATGACCTCCGACCCTGGCAGGCGTCGACGCGGCTGGAGTTCCGTCTCACTTCACTCATATCGGCGCGCCACCTTGAGGTGAGACCGATGCGCGAGTTGCAGTGCCCTGTGTGAGCCGGCCACTTGCAGGATCGAGGAAGGCGTAGAGGGTGTGCCAGCTCAAGCTGCAATCCCCCGCTGAGTGCGGCGGCACCGTGGAGGACTGCGGAAGCGACCCAGAGTGGCACAGATAGAGAGGTGATCCGGGCTTCCCTGGGATCTGCGGGCTGCGGGTCTGGCGGATCGAGAGCGACGGGCTCACTCACGCTGCCCCGCTGCGGCCTCGCGGATCCGGGGCAAAATAGACTCACGCTGCTGCCTCCAAAGCCCTGAGGCTCCGTCCAAGCGACCAGCGATAGACCCCACTGCGGCTGGTCCTGGGGGCACCGCCTATGGTGCGAAGCTATATTGGCGCCGCAACACCCATGGACTTGGGGGGCAGATACTCTAAGGGAGCCTTATAAAGTGGAGAGCGGTCTGCAACCCTCCCCGTGTGCCTATCATTTTTCTAGCACGCCATTATCAGAGCCCGCTGCGTAGGGCACACACTGCCGGGCCAGTATGTGGTGGTGTATGGCGCTTGGTATAAACGCACCGGGTTGCTGGAAACAGTGGAAGCACTACCATGGGCAAACCAGACAAGTCGCAGCCGAAGATCAACTTCGAGCAGCGTAAGTCGAAGCGCTACGAGGATACAGCTGATTCTGCGACAGTCGAGATGGACAACCCAACAGAGGACCCTGTAGGGGATATTAAACAGCTTATCGCATCCATGCAGCGGGGTCTGACAGCCATTGATGCCAAAATCGACACTTTGGCCTACAGGATGGACAGAATGGTTGAAATGGTCGATAAACCTGCGGAGCGCCTAGATATGGTGGAGTGTCGCATTACAGAAATGGAAGAGGCCCAATCTGACACCAACAACGCCCAGCGACAGGTCGAGAAGGCCTTGGTGGCACTGCAGGACAGGGCTGAAGATTTGAAGCCAAGGTCAAGGCGGTGAAACCTCCGCATTACGGGCTTACCTGAATCAACAGCGATGGGCCCTATGGAACTCTTTGTTGAAAATCTTCTCAAAACACTGCTAGGCGCTGATGTTTTCTTTCCTATGTTTGTGGTGGAGAGAGCACATAGTTCGCTGGGCCCCAGACCTCAGCCTGGCACTCCCCCATGGCCCATCATAGCTAAACTGCTCAACTACCAGAACAGAGACGCTGCATTGCGCAGGGCACGAGAGCTGGGCACCTTGCAATATGAGGGATCCTCCCTATCCCTCTTTCCTGACTTTACCATCAAAGTACAGGAAGCCAAGAGGCAATTTGTCCCTTTGAAGCGCAAGCTGCATGACCAGAATATTGAGTATGCTATGTTGTATCCTGCGCGGTTGAAAGTTCTCTTTGATGGAAAACCTCACATTTTCTCACATCCGCAATCTCTACAAAAAGCTCTCAAGTCCTGGGAGACGGCTGGCAAGTGCAGGAAAGAGCATGTGGATGGAACTGGAGGTGATGCCGTGCCAACCAATCTTGGTGAGAATGACTGAGTGGAGTTTATTGGACGATGGGCATACTGAATCTTCCGTTACAGTTTGCGCAACTGTTTATTGATCTGTAGCTGCCCTGTCATTCCCGTTCTATGGAGGTGGCCTTATGACTATTGATGGGTATTCTAAACTTGCAGTGCCTTTGCTAAGCGGGGAATCCTTGGAGGTGGGATATTTGTAGAATTGTAGTTTGCTTAGGGTCTCTTCAGAGGCAGTTAACTTAACAGTGAAGCTTGAACATATGTGTAATGGTGGTATGGTGGAGGATGTAGTTTGAGATCGCTAGGTAACATCCGCCCGAAAGCGCTACCCGCTGTTGTTGCTGCAGTTCTGGGGTTTGTTGTATGTCATTCTTTAATATGTGATGTTTTTAGCTGTTTTTGCGACAGGGTGGGTCATCATACGCCTATGCTCAGTTGGGGTATGCATGGCGTGGGTGTGGGGTGGCATTGTGGGGACTTATTTCTTTCTTATATGACAATGGGGTGGTTGTTGGGCCATCGGCGGGTGGGAACTATGCAGACACTTTCTCACTCAATATGCTGCTTACACAAAAGTGTGGATCATAGGAAGCGATTGTGTCTCTTGACATGGAATGTCAGAGGACTTAACGACAACAGAAACGTGTGCAAAATACTGGCCTACTTAAAGAGGATAGAGGTTGACATAGCTTTACTGCAAGAGACGCACCTTCACATGAGCTGTAGATTATTGATGGGTAGCCGTCTGTTGGGAGTTTTCCATGCTGCCGGCTTTACCTCTCACTCTAGGGGGGTAATGACTTGGGTTAACCCTAAGACAAAGCTCCAAAATGAATGTTGTGAGACGGACCCTTCCGGTCGATATGTCATAACCCGCTGCTATAATCACGTTACGAATCTACTTGTAGTAAACTCCTATGGCCTGAATTATGATGATCCACAGTTCTACCAATCTATTTTCCAAGCTATCACGACCCACACTCCTCTTCCGATGGTGCGGGGTGGGGACTTCAATTGTGTCTTAGACCCGATGCTTGACCGCTCTAAGGGACCAATGAGAACCCCGTCGGCGGCTGCCAGAGCTGTTGTTGATATCTCTGTACAACTACAAATGGTGGACGTGTGGAGAGCTCGCTCCAGTGCTAGGGGGAGTTTTACACATTATTCGGCACATCATGACATACACACACGCATAGACTACTGGTTCATTTTGCAAGCCTTAATGCCCATGGTACAGGAATGTGCAGTGCTTCCTTGGATGTTTTCTGATCACTCACCTATTCTATTGTCTCTTTCACTCCCTCCACGAGGACCCCCTCCCTTCTTATGGTGGTTCCCACCCTATTCGCTGCTCGACACAGTTTTTAAATCAGAACAGAATGATGCAATCTCGGAGTTCTTTCCGATTAATATTGGCATGGTAGGATCTTTTGCCATGATTTGGGAATCATTGAAGGCCTACATTAGGGGCATAACCATCAGTAAACAAGCGGGAGTCCTTTGTTCTATAAGAGCTAGGCTAGCATATTTAGAGACCTGGATAGCTACACTGGAGGAGTAGCTGACACGAGGGTCCACTCCCCAAATGCAGGATCTCCTAAAAACCACTATAGATCAATTTAATTCAGAAGCAGACAGTGAAGTCAAGCATATGGGCAAATATGCCACAGCTAGATTTTATGGCGTGGCGGACTGGCCAGCTTCTGTTCTTGCTGCGATGGCTAAACATAGGGTGGAGTCCAGTGCCGTGTCCATCTTGTCTGATGCTGAGGGTTCGATTTGAACAGATCCGACAGATATCGCAAATCAGTTTCGGAATTACTATCAAGAATTATATAACTCTAAAGTCTCCCTTTGCAATGTGTATATATTGCAGTATCTGGAGTACATTGAACTGCCCTGGTTGCAAAACTGGCACCGGGTGTTTTTGATGCGCCCTATAGAACTCGCAGAAATACGTTTAGCGCTGAATTCGATGAGAGAGGGCAGTGCTCCTGGACAAGATGGGCTCACGGTGGCATTTTATAAAGTCTTTAGTGAACTATTGATTTCCCATTTGGCCACCTTATTTCAGGAGATGGAGGCAGACGGAATCATGCCTCCAACCATGCGGGAGGCTCTGATTGTCACTTTATTGAAACTGGACAGTGACCCCCAAAAGTGCTCCTCTTACCGCCCGCTATCCCTGCTGAATGTAGACACGAAAATCTTTGCCAAAATTCTAGCTAACCGACTATCCCTTCTTCTGACTCAGTTGATCGGTCCTGAACAGGCGGGGTTTATCCCGGGCCGAACGCTCTCGCATAATCTCTGAACGGTGTTTGGGGCCCTTCAGCATATCCGACCAGAAGTCCAGGCTGCAGCGGTCTTCTTAGACACTCAGAAGGCCTTTGATTCTACTGAATGGGCTTTTCTCTACGCTGTGCTACGTCGTATGGGGGTCGGAGAGGATTTCTTGCAGTTGGTGGCGGTACTCTATAATTCTCTGGTCGCTCAGGTCCGTGCTGGCGATATGGTTTCTGATCCCATTCTTATTTCATGGGGCACATGGCAGGGGTGCCCCCTATCCCCGTTACTATATGCTTTAGCTGCTGAACCCTTTTTTAGAGCGCTGCGCGAATATCATGGCCACAGGGGCCTTCGCTTCCCTGAATATAATTTAATAGTGTCGGCCTACGCGGATGATATGATTTTGTATATTAGAAACCTGGAACTTCCTCTTTCCTCTGTTATTCGCGAGGTGCTGCGATATGGTGGGCTATCGGGAATGAAAATCAATTGGGAAAAATCCTTGATTTTCTCGCTGATGCCCAGCACGTCTCCCACACAGCTGAATTCCCCTCTACAGTGAACTTCTGACCCGGTCCGCTACCTGGGCGTTCAGGTCCATTCAAATGCAGATCTAGTGATCCGAGCAAATTACGAAAGAGCAATAGCCAAGTTGAGTGATGATGTTGATCGCTGGATTCATCTCCCGCTCTCACTGGTGGGAAGGGTCTTGTTGATGAAGATGGTGGTGCTCCCCCGCTTTCTCTTTCTTTTCGCAAATATCCCTATAGTAGTACATTGCCTCATATTTAATGTGTTACGCATGCTGATGTCTAGGCTCGCCTGGGTGGGTAAGAGGCCTCGGATCGCGCTGGACACTCTCTTGTTACCATGTACTGCAGGAGGCTTTGGCGCGCCAGACCTAGAACTTTAATACCAGGTTGCCCAAGCATTGCACGCTCATGGTTCAATTCACGGTCCCCAGAATCTTCCTCACCTCCACATAGAAAAAGTAGCGGTCGCGCCTGATCCAATGCCTTGGTTCTTGACTAAAGCGCCGATTAGACGTTGTGGGGTTATTGACTCGGTGAACTCAGTGGCGCATGCTTGGCACGTTCTTATTGGGATGTTTGCGGGAGCACAATTGTATTCGCCTGGCATGCAAATTGAGTGGTGTTACTAGTACGCTCTTAGCTCAGAGCGAGGCACGCTTCGATCATTGCAGAGTCTGGGTATGTCTGAGATGGGCGATCTTTTTAAAAATGGTACAATGGTATCCTGGAATGATGTAGTTGCTGATAGGGCGATGCCCTCTGCGTTAACACAATTGAAATTTTTTAGAACTAAACATGCTCTCCGGGCGGTAGGGGAGACGAACTAGCTGAGCCCATGGAGACCCCTCCATTGTCCATCCTGCTCCGTGCACAGTCCCCTATTAAGTTAATCTCTAAACTATATGCTTCGGCCTTATAGACCAATGTTTCCCTGTATACAAAGGCTTGATTGGCCTGACAGGCTGACATTGGTAGGCAACTCTCGGACGATATCTGGTTTTATTGTTGTGAGGTCACCCGTAAGGTTTCTCTGAATGGCAGACACAGACTGGCGCATTTTAAGTTTTTTGACAGGGCTTATTATACACCAGAACGCCTACACAGATATGGCTTGCGTGAGTCTGATAGCTGTGAGCGCTGCAACATGCCGCAAGCTGATTTCTACCACTTGGCTTGGCAGTGCCCTCCAGTTGCTGATTTTTGGAATCACATCTTTGCAATGTTAAATGAGATTGTGGGCCTCACTATTACACCAGATCCATTGAAAGCGTTGCTGGGATATACGAAACCTTTGCACAAAAAAGTACGCAAGTAGATTGCCATGGGCTTACTTCTGGCTAAGCGTAGACTGGCAATGAGATGGGTGAGGGGGCCTGTACCTACAGTGGCTGAGTGGGAAAAGGACATGGTGTATTGTAATACACAATCAGACATCTACAATGAACTGCTTCCACCATGTTACTGACCATTGAACTTTTGGGGTCTATTTGCACAATACCAAGAGTCACACCAGGGAGACACTGCAGAGCAAGATGAAAAATATTTGTATGTTTTCTATTGCTCAACATGTATTCACATCTCAGTTATTACAGCATGGTCGACACATTTCTCCATGTGCTGAGGTTTGCTTGTTTGTTCAGCTGTTAAGACCCAACCTGGGGTAAGCTGCCTTATTATCTGTTGTGAATTATGCCCCACTGTGCCCATTACCTCCTTACAATCTTACAATCTGATCCTAGATGGCTTATAACGTATGTGATCTGCGCTCTTATTTCTGTTTGTGAATTTGGTTTTAATTTGTTTTATTTTGTATTGTCTGTAAACTTCATAAATAAAACAATTTTTAAAAAAAGACTACAAGGCCAGCAAAATTGAAGAGATGTGACGTTTTGTCCCCTGAGACAAGGGGGCTCATTACTCTTTGCCACTCTATGTCACTCCACTTCACTCTATTCCTCTGTACTCTACACCACTCTACTGTGCACAACTCCACTCTATGCCACTTCACTCTACTCTGAGCCCCTTCACACCACTCTATGCCACTCTACTTTAATCTATGCCACTCTAGACTACTCCTCTCCACTCCACTCTACTCTACTACACTCCACACTATGCTACTCCACTCTATCAAACTGCACTTTAAGCCACTCTACCCTACGCCACTCCACTTTACTCTACACCATGTCACTCTATATCACTCTATGCCACTCCACTCTACGCCACTCAACTCTACACTATGCTATTTGACTCAGCTCTACCCAGCTAAACTCTATATCACTTCACTCTATGCCACTGTACTCCGTGCCACTGTGCTTCATGCTACTCTACTTCTCACCCCTCTTTTTTATATTTCTGCACACCACTCTATTCAATACCCCTCTACGACACTGCACTTTACACCACTCCACTGTATGCCTCTCTACTCTATGCCACTCTACTTCAGGCCACTCTACGCCACTCTATGCCATTCCACTCTACACCACTCTATTCTTTGGCAATTCATTCCATTCCAAGCAATGCCACTCTACGACACTCTGTATCACTCCACTCTGTGCCACTCTACTCTATGCCACTCTACCCTACACCAATCTATGCCACTCCACGCCACTCTGCTCCACTCTACTCTACCCACTGCACACCACATTTCTCCACTCCTCCCCACTCTATGACAATCTACACCACTCTACTCTATGCCACTCTACATCTCTACACTCAGTGCCACTCTACTCTACTCCACACCACTCTACTCTACTCCACGGCATTCTATGCCACTCCACTCTATGCCACGATACTCTATTCCATTCTACTCTACACTTTTTCACTCGACACCACTCCACTCTACTCCAAGCTACTCTAATCCATACCACACATCTCCAGTTCACCCCACTCTATGCCACTCTACTCTACACCATTCTACTTTACAGCAGTCTACTTTGTTACGTTTCATATAGATGCCCTAATATAGGCATGGTTTGAGATGCCCTAATATAGGCATAATCTTTCACCTACATTAGTTCCCTATTCTCCACAATAACGGGCGCTGAGGGCTGAACCTTACCTAGACTGTGGTTTAACTACAGTAGGAGCGTTCATCCCGTACAAAAACACCTCCTATACCATCTTCAATGTACTCATCCAGTATGATTAAATATTCATAGGAGTTCTAGGAAACCAGGCAGGGGCTAGAATCCACCTGCATAAACATCTACGTAAACGGTTCATCCCATAAGACATCTTCGTACCCAACAATGGCTAACACAAGGGACAAAGGGACTCTATACTTTTCTGGATAAATACTTCACCTCTTGCTATCTGTAGTTAGAGGGAACTGAGACTTCCAGGCCGACACACTGACCAGAGACGCTGAGACTCCTGCATGCGGTCACTCCAGCTGACAGTGGTCTAACCATCCCTTGCGGGGTGTCCAACTCGAGACCAGGACGAGGTCCCACTCTCTCTCTTTACAGAGGTAATGGGGTTCGACTAAATCCTAGCGGGATTCTTGGCTAAAATCCTGCAATATCACGAAAACACAAGGCGAAATTTGGAGGAAAAAAAGTGCGGTCTCCCACACTTGTTTTTAAAGAAAGCCCCCGGGCGGGCCAGGTCTTGAGGGAATTTATTTATTTATTAGCGGTAGTGTGTGAGATTGAGTGTTTCTCCATCTCGGTGGATCAAAGGAATTTATGTTGCATTTCTTTACCCAGGAGGTGCCCTTTCATTTTCAGCTGCTGTTTCTCAACTATTTTGATAGCAGCTGTGTAGAAATCTCCATTGTCTACCCTTACAGAGGCATCACCTTTCGCCTAGCTGCACCCCCAGCTCGCCATGGGCCACTAGCTCACATGTCTACACAGCAGATGGCCTGGAATCGTGGGTAGGATGGTTCCAGGCAGTGAAAACATTACGTTGCCAAACGACTCATTTGTTTTACAAAATGCTTGCACATCATTTGGCAGCAAATCTCGTTTATTTGCACAGGCTTCAAGCTGCCGGTGACTCATTTTAAATAACTGGGATCATGTTTGAAGACCTGCTAGCCTGCCAAATTGTAACATGTTGAGGGGCATTTTTAGAGTGTCCGCTATAAAATAAATACACAGAGAAGTCTTTACAATGACAAATGAGATATAGAGAAGAGAAAGAGAAAAAGAGAAAAAGCAATTGTAATGGGGGGATCGAGAAAGAGGGAGAAAGAGAGGCAAAACACAAAAACGGTGATGATGTAGTGAGACACTAAGAAAGCAATAGAAACTGAGATTGAGAGACAGAAGTGCAATTTAGAGCAAGAAACATGAAGAAGGAGTAAGAAAGAATGAAAGGCAAGGACCTGCAAAAGAGAAGCGACATTAGGAGAGGCTCAGCATGTGAGAGGAAGGGTAAGAGGATAAGGAAGCAGGTGTGCTAGAGAGAGAGGGTGAATGTGTGTGAGAGAGAGCGAAAGAGAGACAAACATGGAAAGAGAGTGTGAGACACACTAGAGAACTAATGCAGGATGAAAACTCTTTGGAGAAAGACATGCACACACAAAGACCCATGTTGTCCTTCCATACATTCATCCATTCTGTCTCTTAAAACCTTTTATCTATGTATATAATTAATATTAAAAACCATAGAAATTTACTGTAAATACCAAAGGTTGTAGGAGCATTATAGTTAGGAAATAAAATTTAAAAACCTTACAAATTCAGTGAAAAAAGACGAAGGTTAGAGGACGTTATAGTTAGGCTCAGATTTCACTCTCAGAAAACCATTGAATTTCAGCAGCTATTGTTACCTGAGCTAAATATAACTTACGCCTCCACATTACACTGTTTATGACCACACATATCACATCACTCATGACATGGTGAGTGACATCGCTGATGACATCTCAAATGGCATCACTCATGATGTTGTCCACATAACCACACACACATTTATCTACACAACCACTCATACACCCACTCACACAGCTACAGGTCATCGATACAGCCACTCACATACCCACTCACCCACCCATACAACAACTCACACACTCACTCACTCACCAATACAGCTACTCACTCAGCCACTCACATACCATTGCAGCTACTCACACACCCACTTATGATCCCTACAACCACTCACACACAGACTCCCACATCTATAAACCCACCCATAAACTCATCATAGAGTAGACAGGTGCGCGGCAGTGCTACCTAATCCTACTTGAAGGCGCTCACTTGGGCTGTTTATTTAAGAAGTCATGCAGAGATTCCTCCTGTCAGGAAGATAGTGGTAGTTATTAGTACTAGTGAGCTAGCATGTCCTCTCACTTATTTGTGCCTTTATGTTTTGTAGCTTGTACAATCCCAACCCCAAGGGATTTCCCAGTAATATGTAGTAACTAGTAACAATGCATACATCTATGCATTGAAAAAATTGAAAAAAAATGAAGACCGAGTTGACCCATCAAAGGGTGAGTGATTGAGAAAGGGATGAGAAACAAGATCTTTCATTGCAATGTATAAGTAGTTCTAAAATGTGGTTTAAGAAATTTGAAATATGGTAAAGGAATTTAGGAATAGGTCCATGATACTAATAGGATAGGAGATCTGATTTATAAAAGTTATATCAAATGTTACTGCATGTGCCTCTCCCTGTCAAAATATTTTTGGGGAGATTAACTGTACCACTAATCTTTATTTTATTTTATTTTGTTTATTTCTTATATCAGCATCTGGGGGCACGAGGGATACCACCACCACCACTGAGACGCCGATGGGTGTGGGAGAAGGAGGTGCCGCCACAAGTGCTGATGGCTTTGCTGGCCCCAGTAAGTCCTCCAGTTAATATTATTATTATTTCCCTATCTTTTACCACTCCACATTTAGAATTATTAATTTCCCTTTTTACTGTGCTGGTCTCCTATTTTTTTACCAACTTCTCTTCGATCTACCTGTTTCCTAAATTGTTTTTAACCCTGCATAATGCTATATACCTATTTTCTATATTTCAAGTTTCTGTACTTGACTTCAAACTATCTGTACTAGTCTGTCTGTAGCTTCTCTTTTCTTCTGCTTTGTCAGTAAGCTTTCCCTCTCCCCTCATAGACTGGTGGTACTGTAAGACTCAGAGAACCCATTTTTGGTCAGGTACTCTACTGTGAAGATGGCATGCTCAATTAAGGTATTCTACGCATGTTTGTTGAGAGGACTTTCATTTTCTTGCTCATGCTCAAACAGTAAAACAAGCAGTGGCCAATAGCCATGATCATGGTGGACCCCTCAATGTTGTAGATGTATGAGGAGGACGGCCCCATTGCATTTGCCAACTAAGGCCATTTGTCCTTCGTTGACCAATTAATGCACCCCTTCATTGCTCTTCAATAACTAATGGGCCGATTATGATGGCGGGGGGATCGCCACCGCCGCCCGGCGGTGAGGACCGCTAGCCCGGCGGTGGTGATCCACCCGCCATCAACCTGAATATTCCGACCGCCAAATTAGGATGGCGATGGGAATGGGAATGGTACCGCGGCGGACGGAAAGACCGTCCGCCGTGTTCCCGCAAGGCGGTCCTTTTCCGCCCGCCTTGCGGGACACGGTACAATGGGGCAATGACAGCGGTGCCGTGCAGGCACCACCGTGGGCATTACAATGCCGGTCTTTTTCGGCAGAGATCCCGCCGCAAAAAGACAGGCGGGAATGCCTTAGGGGGCCTGTGGGGCCCCGGGGGGTGGGGGGCTGGGGGACTGCATGTGGGGGTACCCCTGCATTTGCATGTACAAGGTGGCAGGCACCGCAGGGTGCCTGTCACGTTGTACATTCAAATGCACAACATGTATTTTTACATTGCGGCGGGTGCTGCTTGCAGCACCGCCCACCGCAATGTAAAAATATAGGATGCAGCACCGCCCGCCGCAATGTAAAAATATGGGATGCACCCGCCAGCGTGGCGGGCGCATCGTAATTGGTATTGCGAGACCGCCGCACCTAAGACGGGCGGTCCCTGCTGCCAATGCGATCCATCGTAATCGACCCTTAAGATTCTTCATAGCTCTGCCCCTCCATTACAAAATGTTTTTGGTTGGCTTGACTGCATGGTTTTTCAAAGATTGCCAACCAACAAAATGCCCAATGTGATGTTTTGAATTTTTGATAGAAGATTAAGCTCCTATAACTGAAATGTAGTGATTTTTTTTTGCTTAAAAAAAAAAGAAGACGTATCTAGCATCTAAAATATGTAATGTTTTCTAGCCGCACAGACCACCAGTGCTGGGACCGGCTCCGAGAGCACCAGCAGAGAGAATGCGGCTGAGGGGGGAGTACCAGCAGGAGTGGGCAGTGGTAAGTCATATTACTTCCTTATTGACAAATAGTAATACACCCACTATAAGTGTGTTGACTCATGAACACCACGCTTTAGCAGATACAGCGGGAGTTGAGTACTTATGTTCTCTTCTATCTGTAACTCAGCAGACAAAGGTTCATATATAAACTTTGAGAATGATGGGTTGATGGGACAGGGAAAACAGGATGGAGGGAAAAAGGATGGGTGAAATGTATGTAATATATGAGTGAAAGGATGCATGGGTGAAATGATGCAGTTATATAGCAGGGTGAGGATGATAATAGGAATCTGCATGGCTGGGTGAAGGATGGATGAAAGGGTATATATGTATATGGGTGAAAGGATGCCTGGGTGGGTGGGTGAAAGGAATGCTTGGGTGGATTAAAGGAAAAGCAGGATGAGTGAATGGGTGAAAGAATGCATGGGTGGGTAAATGGATGTCGGTAAACGGTTCGTTTGGAGCTTTGTTTGAATAGATGGATTGATTTTATATATTTATGGATGGATGGTTTTCTATGGTAAAGAGTGGATGAGAAAATGTAAAGCTTAAAAGGTGCGTATCAAATCCAAGGGTGAAGATTAAGAATACTAGAAGAACAATGCAACGATGAATGGATAATTGTTTGACTTTTGCAGATGGGATGGTCTGTTGCGAACGTGCTAAAGCTATATCTCATTCCTTAATCTTCTTCCTATACCACAGTACATCGCTTTTCCCACCATCTACTTATAGCAGATAGGATGGCTACATAATTGATTTATTTTATATGTGACGTGTTTCATTCATATTATTCATCTGGCTTGTAGTCAGCGTAAAATTAAAAGGTATTTCAGGGAAGGGCAGGGTCATTAGAATAAATAACGGTCTATTACAGCTGCCCCAGCTGCAGACTGCAGAGACTAGGGAAGAACGTCTAACAATAAGTACAAATAGAGCACCTGCTGAGGCATAACTCCATTAATTAATTTAGCACAACAAGCGAGATCATATTTGTACTCCATAGTGCATAATGTCTTTCTCATTAAAGAGAGGTCATTTGTTTTTAATTTTCCACGCAAAGTGTCTTTTTAGCTACGTTTTAGTTTTTACTAGTAAAAGACTTCAAAAGAAAAAAAACCAACAGTTTTCTTAAACTGGTGTGCTGCTGTGTTTATTCTGCCTTAATTCCTTTCAGACGGTTAGTGCACTTGCCATTTGCCTTTAGTTTTATGAGAGGTATGTGCTAGTAATGGCTGTGACTTTAATCACATCAAATCAAATGGCCCTAAGGGACCACCAATGTACTACTACTGCGCCACCAACTACATCATTTTAAACACGTTTTTTGCATAGACCATTGTTTGCAATTTGTCTTTTTTCTTTCTAGTTACACCTGGTCCCCATCATCATCCATCTCACAAGGATGCAGCCGCCCAGCTGGGGCAGCAAAAGCTGAAGGTGATCAGGGCTGAGTACTAGCAACTGGCGGCCCTGGAGGAGGGGGAGGCAGCTGCCCAGGGCCCCAGTCAGACCCAAACACCAGCAGCAGGTACAGTTTCTTTGCAATCTCATTGGCGCTACATTCCACTGGCAGCTGCCTGCCAGCAATCATCATCATTCACTGCTGCCCTCCACACTGAATGCACTTTACTATGCCACATCCTTTTTAGGCTAGCGCAGATGGATATACGGCTGAGACAAATGGAGCGGCACTTCATCGAGCTCCTGAGCCTGGCCCACCAGACCTAATGCCCTCCGCCTCTTTTTTAACTTTAGTTTTGGTGGATGACATTTTGTTGTTGGCGGTGGGGAGGGTGGTATTTGGTATTTTTGGTATTCATTTATTTCTTCCATAAGTTAATTAAAACCATTACAATACAGTAGTAAAGTTAATAAAAATAAAAATGTTACTTCATCATGAAGTGCAGTAGCTGTAGTGCCAAATCAGCCTGGTGAAGGATCGAGAGCTCTAGTGGAGTCCAAGTTTCTAAGTTCATTCCTTTCACTCAGAGCTTTATTTCATATTTAATGTAGCCTTGTGCTCTGCAACAGGGCCTAATCGCCCAGCTTCCCCTCAAAGGTCCTTATATTGCTTTCCTCCAGATCTCCCCTGCTTCCTCTGTACCCCATCCATGAGGTGATGTCCGGGGAAAAGTGCCTGTGCGTTTGCGATTTATTGGGGAGTTCCAGTCTCTAATCATTCCTCCAAAGCGAAGACAGCAGCCTGTCGTTATACTGGCCGCTCCGACTTGAAAGGGGTAGCCAAGAGTGTTTCTTTGGTCTGGTTTTATCTGAGGGCTATTCTGTTTTCCCTTCAAAATAATCCAGGATCACCTTTTGGACTATCCGAAGGCCAGGTCGGGGCCCAGGGCGGGGCTGGAGGGCATCCCTGATGATTTGTATAAAACGCCCACAGCAAGCCAGGATGTGCGGTTCTTAATGAGCAAAACATATGACTGATGCCTCCAGGCAGGTACTTGCTTTTTTGCTCAGGCATAATTCCCTAAATAAGGTTCTTCTCATGTTGGCTATGGTTGGGCAACAACACACAGAAGATGCAGCCATGATTCACGCTTATAGGCACATAGATGGCATGCCCCCCTCTGTTTTTTTGTGCACCCATGCCGGGCTAAGTTCCGTAATCGGCAGGGCCATCAGTCACATGTATAGAATCTCTCTTCAGGTTTTTGGGTTCTGAGCCGCTGAGAGGTATGGCTGAGGTTTAGATACTGGATATGATGCATTGAGCGGGGCCAAGAAAAGAGATGCTTTTATTGTTTCCTGGTCTTGCAGGAATGAAATTGTTTGAACTTGCTTGTTTATGCACTTTTTCCAGGTGATGTATGTGATATAAGGCAAGGCAAGTGCTGTGTTTTTATTTCTGTGGTGGCTAGGGTTTTCTCGAGATGAGTGTGCCATGGAGATTTGGCTTTCTCAAATATGTCTGTGAGGCAGTTCTTTAGAGATTTCTCCGTGACTTTCAAGATCCGAATGTAATATTTTAAAAGGTCTGCGTCAAGAGCTAAAGATTGCTTGGTCAATCCGAGCTTAAGGAGATATTTTTGGAGATAGAAGATCTTTTTGTGGCACAAACACTGTGCTCGTTCCAGGATTTCCGAGCAACCCCCCGGAAACTCATGATGTCCATATGATAGTGTTGGTAGAAGGGATGATTGCATGACTTTTACTATCCCCTCTGCTGACTGACTTTTTAGCTTAGTGTTTGATCTGATTAGTCCGTGGGTAATTGCCGTCACTTTCTTGTTCAGGTCTTTTTTGTGCGCAGAGGGTTGAGCCGTTTCTGTAAACCAGACCCCAAGTTTTTGTTTTTTGGGGCTGAGATGATATTCATAGTGCTTATACGGCAAGAGATTTGCTTGTTGTGTTTTTGTTTTCCAAGTACCAGAATCTTAGTTTTTTCCCAAATAATGATTAAATGGTTGGCTGTTCAGTACATGTGTCAAATCCACGGAAAGTCCTCGGGATCCTGTCGATGCTCATAGTGGTCCACCTCTCGACATCCCCAACTCTGACAACTAAGATACAGAGTATTGGGGTGATCAAGTGAGGGAAAGGAATTAGGCTGGGAACAGCCGGGAAAGGGAGACCTGTAACCAAAAAACACATTGATTAATACAGGCCTAAAATTCTAGCTACTCTCAAAAAAGTCTCACTAGGGGGGACTAGTACCTGTAAAACAAGTTCCACCAGCCGCGGTGTTTCTTAGTGACCTCTCTACCTCAGGCACGATTCGTCTCGCACAGGAGGAAGATTTACCTATAACACAAAGCACACACATTACTCTGGATTCATAACTCCTTCATATTCTTATGAAATACCTCTCATACTCATACATACCCTTGTTGTCCAATTCCCCTTTTTAAAGTATATATGAACAAGAACTGAAATGTCACCAGCAGAGATAGAGACTGTAAGTATCACAAAAGGAAAAGTAGGAACTCCTACAAACTGTGGGTCTTCAACAAAACCAATATTCTTTGAACAGAAAATTAAGCAAATTGCATCTTTCGCCAGATCCTGAGATAATCCAAATTCAACAAGCCAGTACCCAGATCCAGTACATTAACCTGGGTCCAGTACAACCATAGGCAAATGTATTGTATTGTAATTGTATTGTTTGCACTCAAAGTATTTAACCCCTTCGGTGCTCATGACGGAACGGTTCCGTCATGAGCCACGGTTGAGCTGTGCTCATGACGGAACCGTTCCGTCATGACCACGCCCGCGCAAGAAACCGTCAGCACAGCGGCGGAATTTGCGCAGCATGGAAGGGGTTAAGGCATACCAAAAGCACCCTAAGACAGCACAGACATGGGCGGCTGTAACAGTATAGTTAGAGTGGGAGCGCAGACTTTCTCTGTCAAGCGCTTCACACTCCCAAGCCACACAATGACTTCAACAGCCGTTGAGTCTCGCCTCCGTCTTACCCGGTGCCGCTATCCTGGAGCCTCAATGCCTCTCACGCAGCAACGCCCTTCTTGGTGCTCGTAGTCAAAGTAATGCAGATGCCAGTTTAGACAATAAACCGCGAGTCTGCTTCTGAACAAGCAACGGCTTGCCAAAGTCCAACAGGCAGCCATGGAATCAAAACCGATCCACTCCTTCCTTCAGGATGGACGTATTCTTCCACTTCAAATGCTACCATTCGAATTCAGAAATACGCACGCCGCTTGACGTGCGTTCTCGATTGAAATACCAGGAGGTCCCTCCCATTACGACCTTCTGGGAATTGAAGTCCCTAGGAATATATATATATAAGACAGCACGCGATGCAGGCGCACAGGGTCATACCCTGACAGTACGCCCTCCCCCCAAGCACCTCCTAGGACCAGGCTTGTCGGGGCAACGTGCGTGAAAGCTGCGCACCGCACAAGGAGCGTGAACGTTCGTGCATGGTTCCCGGGAATTATACTCCGAGGAGTACCCCTTCCAGGAAATGAGATACCACAGGCGTCCCTGATGATACCTAGAGTCCAGCACCCAACGTACTTCATATTCCAGCTGCCAATCCCGAAGCACCAGAGGAACTGCTTTACGTCGAGCCCCCCTTGCTGGTTTTAACAGGCTGACATGGAACACAGGATGAATCCGTAATGAAGCGAGTAGCATGAGCTTATAGGCGACTGGGTTGATTTCACGCAGCACAGTGTACAGGCCGATGCATCTAGGATGGAACACACTGCGTACCCTGAAAAGAATGTTTCTGGTGGACAGCCATACACGATCACCTGGTTGATAACAAGGTCTCTCTTGCCGGTGCACGTCCTCCCATTTCTTATACGTTTATTTGGCACACTTCAAACTGGCCTGCACCTTCTTGTGTGCGTCTTGCAGCCTTTTGACATGCTGCATCACCGTAGGTTGAGTCATCACCTCACTCAGGATGGTCAGTGGCAACACCTTAGCATGGAACCCGGTATTGGCTCTAAAAGGCATTTCTTTGATCGAACTGTGCCATGCGTTGTGGGACAGTTTGGCGAACCACAGCAGGGACACCCATGAGGCGTTGGCTTCCTTAGAATAGCAAAAAAGGTATTTCTTGAGTGTCTGGTTTAACCTCTCCGTCTGCCCTATATATATTATATATATATATATAATAGTTAGTACCATGTTTCTATAGACAAAGCAGTTTTTGACTTGCCTATATCTTTGGCGTCGTTTTACGAGTCTTCACAAAATTGCCAGTAATGAGTCATCATAATGAATCTTGTTGCGCATAGAAGGTTTCGGGGTGATCCATCAACTGGGGTCTGAAAAAATAGGGGGGGTTCAAAAAAGTGTGTTTCCCATGTTAATTTTTAAAGACTCTTTAGACAGCTGCAGCCCAAACCGCTGAACGGAATTACACCAACTTTGGCAGAAAGATAGCTTTTGGTCTGCAGATTGTGCTTTTTATTATTTGGTGCAAATCTATTTAGTAGTTGCTGAGAAATGTAAGTAAAGTCAGATTTATATATCTACAATCACGGATAATTCACAAAATATATGCGACGTATTGTGAATGTGCTCGTCAATAGGAATGGTGGGATTGGCTGTCCACAACCTGAGCAGAGTGTTGCAGCTGCCATTTTAGTTTATCGGGAAAGTCCCCGGAGCTGAAATGAAATGTCAGAACTTGATATAATGGATCAGGTTGCATGTGTCCTGACATATAGAAATAATCTTTTGGGTAGTCCACATGTGTACAATATGTCATTAAGCCAGGTTTTTTTCCTGTGCAATATTCCAGAGTTTGCCACAACCATTGGTGAAGCCCCCCGTGTAACGTCATGGCAAATTCATGAATATCGGCAAAGAAATTTAAAAGAAATAAATTCACAGACCCACTCAGACAATTATGCAGCCACTCACACACCAACTCAGAGAGTCATGCACCCACTCACAGACTCATGCATGCACTCAGACTCACTGATTCACTTAAGCATCCACTCACAGACCCACTCAGACACTCATGCACCCACTGGCACACCCACAGAGAGACATGTCCACTCACTCACAGACCCACTCAGACACACACTGACATATTTATGCACCCAGTGAGACTCATATACCCACTCCAGGATCCACTCAGATACTTAATCACCCACTCACAGACCCACTCAAAGATTCATTCACCCACTCACAGACCTACTCAAGGACTCATGAACCCACTCACAGACCCACTCAGACACTCACGCACCCAATGACACACCCACAGAGAGACTCAATCACCCAATGAGAGATCCACTTAGATACTCACACACACATTCATAGACCCACTCAGACACTGACACACCCAATGACACACCTACAAAGAGACTCATGCACCCACTCAGAGATCCACTCAGATACTTACTCACACACTTACAGACCCTCTCAAAGACTCATACACCCACTCACAGACCCACTCAGAAACTCACACACCCATTCACAGACCAACTCAGAGACTTGTCCATCTACTCACAAACCCATGGCACCACTCACAGATCCACACATGGACCCATAAAGCCAACCATTTACCCACGTACAGACCCATACAGCTACTCATACTCCTACTCACTGACCTATACAGTCACTTACACACCCATTCTCAAATTTCAGAGGTTACAATTTGGAAACAAAATTTAAAAAAACTTAGAAATTCACTGAAAAAACCCAAAGCTTACAAGGATGCTATATTTAGGCATTAGAATAATAAAAAAAAAACCTTAGAAATTCACTGAAAGAAACAAAGGTTACAGAAACATTATATTTGGGAAATAAAACTTAAACAAACTTAGAAATTCTGTAAAAAAACAAAGGTTACAGGGACATTATAGTTAGGCTTAGATTTTACAGGTACAAAACTATAGAAATTCAGCAGTTATAGTTATCTGAGCTAACTATAACCACCTCAATGCACTGCTTATGGCCTCACATATTACATCACTCATGACATGGTCAGGGACATCACTGATGACATAACACCATGACTATGTTTCATAAACTTCCTGAGACTTAAAGATATATATTGAGCTACATCATAAGTTATATTGGTATTCTTTCTGTACTAATGATTTGTCTTACTATTTCCAACATATCTGATCTGAGTGGCTGTCTGATTGTCTGTATCAGTGTGTGAGTGGATGTCTGAATGACTGTATGGGTGTGTGAGTGGCTGTATTAGAGAGTGGGTAAGTGAGCGGCCATATGGGTGAGTTAGTGGCTTTGTGAGGGGCTGTATAGGTGTGTGATTGGGTGTGTGAGTAGCTCTATGGGTGGCTGAATGGCTGTGTGAGTGGCTGTATGGGTGAGGAAATGGGTAGTGAGTAGCTGTATTGGTTAGTGAGTAGCTGTTTAAGTGTGTGCATAGGTAAGTGGCTGGTTTGGAGACTGAATGTCTGTGTGAGTAGCTGTAACTGTTTGGAACAGCATGGCCTTCAGTGTATTCAGTGTATCAAAGCGCAATGAATGTAATCACACAGAACATAGCGTCAACTCCCTAACATGTCATGCAGGTGAAGAAATTAACTTGTGTACACCAAGGCACATTATTTTTACTCAAACTACGTAGGTAAGGAGAGCTCACTGACTACAGACAGCCTTGATTGTGAGCCAGAACTTTAATGTCTTCCAGCAATTAAATTGAAACTCAGTTGTTTCACGTTTGCATGGTTTCATTACAAGTGTATACTTTAACAACAAGAGAGAAATGGAAACAAATGGAGCCACTATTGGTCCCCCTAGGAAATATCAATTAAACAGCAAAAGAGTGCTGCCCGGCAAAAGAAAAGCAAGCAAGAGAAGTCACTCCTTTATTTAAAAAGAATCCTCACTCACCAACCGGGTTGGTGACATGCTTCATCATTGGGTTCCCACATAGTAGGCAGAAACATGTTGACCATACACTTTTTTATTAGGATGTCTTTGGTCAATTTAACCAGTTTGGAAACATCTGCTACACTCGCTTTTATCTGTGCCAGGTTTTCCAACTAATAAAACATTTTGGGATGAAACTGAGGCATTTTTAAAATCACTTTTTCACTCACATTCACTAAAAAATCTGCTCCGCTGTAGACAGGTGTCATAGCACACCAGAGAGGCACTCGGCCCCGCTAGTGAGAACCCAATGATGAAGCATGTCACCAACTAGGCGCGAATTCCGCTGCGGTGCTGGCGAAATAATGAATGGGCGGGGTTTGGACGGCCCCCGGCTGTCCTCCGCACATGCCCACTTTGACGTTGGATGGCCGGGGGCCGTCCGACGCATGCAAAGGGTTAAATACAATAGTGACATCTCTTGCTCTCTCTTCTTTTGTCGGGTAGCACTCTTTAGTTGTTTAATTCATTACAAGTGTGTCAACTATGAATATTGCAAATCCAAGTTTCATGTTCAACGGTACAGACTTTGCCCAGATAGCAGGACAATTAAACTGTGTGTATGTATCACAATTGGCTTGTTCATACTCAAGTCATGAAATGTAGGTGTATGTGCATGCACATTAACATTATCACCAAATTCTTTCAATTAAATACCTCTTTCATGTGATTACATCAAGGAAAACAGATCACATATAAATTACTTAAATATCAATACATGTACACATTCATTGTAACGTGCAACCTATGCCACAATGCGTGTGGTGTTTCAAGGAGATTTAATTGAATCATGAAAGTAATTTGTAAACAACCTTTTTGATTTATCGCATCTCGGTACAATTGTCAGCCTCCATGCCCCCATTGCCATCTCACATAATGAACAATGGTCACATAAGCACCATTCTAACCTGGTCAACAGCTGTTGCAGCCCAACAGAGTGTAGAAGGTATGTGAGGCACTCTCCTGCTCGTCTGATGAGCCGTACAGTTTACTGTGGTAGGGGAGGACCACTTCCATCAGGATTTCCAGCTCATCTGGGTAGAAGGCTGGGGCCCTCACACCTTCTATACGGCTCATGATGGCTCATGGAGATGGCAAACAGCAGCTTTAGTTGAGGAGGTGTTGATTGCAGCAATGTCAGGAGGCAAGTGGAGTGTATCATTAACCGCAATGTATTTGTACATAACAGACAGTCGTGCTGTGCCGGTCGTTGTGGCATGGTTGCGAATATCGTGTGCAATTAAAAAAATCTATTTTGGACACATAACTTTTTTCACTAACACCCCCATTTCTCAAACATGGGGTCAGAGTTACGCCATAACTTGTGTCACTAACAACCCCATTTCTCAAACATGGGGTCAGAGTACCTCCACCCTGACCACTTATGTTAACTTTAACAGAAACTTTCAGCCCAGGAACCATTCCCGCCACAAAATGGCGGCCACAACTTTCTGCTCAGGTTCTGTCCAGCCAATCAGAGCATTCTCGTTGGCACGTGCATTCGTGATTAATCACTGAAGTGTGACAAAATATCCACGACCAGATATATCACTATAATTTCAAACTTACATTTTTCAAAAAATACTGGTAGGATTTGTGCCAAATAACAAAAAGCACAATCTGCGTAACAACATCTACCTTTCTGCCAAATTTGGTGTAATTCTGTCCAGCAGTTCAGGCGGTAGGTTCAACAACGCATTCGTATGGGAATTAACGTTACAAATACACCCTCATTTTGTGCCCTTATTGCCCGGTGCCCATTGAACGGCTCACTCCAAACTTTCCATGACACACATAACCTACTTTGACACTTTTTGGGGAAAATGTCATGAAGATTGGTTATACGACGCCAAAGATATAGGCAAGTAAAAAAATGCTCTTCCTATGGAGACATGGTCCCAACTGGCGACCGCATGTAGGAAGTAGGTTATATAAATAAATAAATAAATAAATATATATATATATATATATATATATTACCTACTGGCGGTCGCCAGTAGGTAGTTATAGTTAGGACCCTGTTTCCATAGGAAATCCGCAGCATTCTATTTGGAATAACTTTGGCGCCGGTCGATGAATCCTCGCGAAATTTTCAAAATAGGTGGGGCGCTACGCTCCGCTCCTACCCTGAAAGTCTCGGGGGGATTCGTCAAGCGGGGGCTGAGAAAAAAGGGGGGTCCCAAAACGCGTTTTTCCCATGCATTTTTCCATAGGACCTTTAGACACAGCTACAGCCCGAACGGCTGAACAGAGTTACTTGAAATTTGGCAGAGAGGTAGTCCTCAGGTCAAGGAAGTGCCTTTTGTAGGTCTGGTGTAAATCTGTTCAGTAGTTCCTGAGAAAATAGCATTTAAATCAATATATATATCTGTGGCAGCTTACGGTGCGCTTACCGTGCGCTTACGGTAAGCTTACCGTACGCGTACGGTGACGTGCGCGAGCGTGATTCTGATTGGCTGTTAGATCTTAGTAAACATTCGAATCGGTCGAAACCAGGAAGCGGCGGCCGCCATTTTGTGTGTTTCACACAGAAAAAAAAAGGGTGATATCTTGAAAAGGGGGCAAGGAAGAGAGTTACAGACCCCCTAACATTTTAAAGGGGGTCAAAGAAGGACAGAAAAGTAAAAAAAAAACATTTATTAATTTTAAAAATAATCGCGGGGTACGCGTACGGTAAGCTTACGGTAAGCTTACCGTACGCGTACGGTAAAAAAAAAAAAATTAAAAAAAAAAATTCAGATTTAAGTGTTTAGATATTAGGGGGCTCTAAAAAGAGCCGTTGTGTTTATGAAGTGATTTGATTTTTTAGTGGTACCTACAAGTAAGTACCGATGCAGAGTCTAAGGTTCAAGAGGAAGACTCTGTTCCCTTCATCAGTGAAGTGTACACCATCTCCTCTATAAATGTCTTGCATGTCGTAACGCAAGTTGTTGTGGTAAATGGAACCCATACCATAGTCTCGGAGGAAAGCAGAAACAGATTTGTTGACGTGCTTTCTTGCTTTGTCAATCTGCGGACAAAAATGATTGGACCAGTTCCATTTTTGCCTTTGGCATATGTTAGAATACGCAAAGGCAGTTTTAGGGAAAAGTGAAAACAGTTGTGCAAAGGTCTCCTTCATAAGCATTTCCAGACCTACCCCAGTCAAAGTGCCTAGGTCATTGCCACCACAGTGCACTATTATGAGGTCAGGGTGTTGGATTTGCATGAAGGATTTCACCAATGGCATCAATTGGTGCCACTTTAACCCTCTCTGACCAATCCATTTAATGTCTACATTTGGCAAAGCAAGGTCTCTCACCATACCTCTTTTTTCTGCATACTTTTCACTCCAGAAGACATAGCTGTGCCCTACAATCCACACTGTGAACATCTTCAAAGGAGATCTGGATGCACTCAGGAGGTGTCTTTCAGTAGAATGGGAAAAAGAAATGAAAGACAGTTTGGAAATGGAGGCATACATATTTTTTTTAAATAAAAAGAACTGATTGGCTGTTTCATACCATTCTACACTAAAAACTAGGCTGTATGTGTAAATTTATAGAAGCATGTTTTGTATTGGTACAGAAAAATGTGTTACCAAAGAACAGTACTATGGATTTGCTGTTAGGTTTGAAAAGTCAAGCACTCCTGCTCTTTGGAAATGAAACATTGTGTGGTGAAATTCTGACCTAACTCTACACAGCAGTGTTTCAAGAGCTGTTGCTATGGTATCAGGCAGAAGTCAAGTTGGGGGAAGGGTACTAGGCTGAAGTCAAGTTGGGGGAAGGGTACTTTTGGAAAAGGGTTGGTTTTCAACCAATAGAAATGTGTGATTACATTTGAAAAAAAGGGGGAAGCACTGAGATTTGAAATTAACATGTATATGTGTGGAAAAAGAGAGGGAAACATTGCCATTATCTGGTTCTGCTGAGAGGAGAGAGGTGTACAGAACAGAGATCCTGTCTCTCATAATCTGCTGTTTGAGTGCCACATTTCTTTCACAACTAACTAATTTTAAAGGTGAGTTATGAGTTTGAGAGGGGATGTATATGGTAAATTAAGAAATTAATAATAGAATTGGAATTCCTTTTGTTGAAGTTGTGTTTATCGTTTTGTGTTTTGGGAGTAATTTAAATGTGAGGAACATGTAAAATAATATGGACTATGTTTTCACCATAAAATAAGGTGTATTGTTATAAATGAGGAATACTTTTAGGGTTTGAGGTTCCAGTCAGTAATGCAAATACATTCAGCATCACTAAGGCTGGTTGCCTTTGCTGGAGTGTAGTCAGTCACCTAGGTTACACATGTTTCTGGTCTCAAAAAGCTGTTTGGACATGTAATTTTTTCAGAATCTGAAAAGTGGATTAAAAATATGTCAGACTGTAAAAGTACTTATCACTTGCAAAAAAAAAGAGTAGTAAGTGTGCTTTCAAATTGGCAAAGAAATTTCGTTTTCTGACTAATATGAAACCATGACTCTGTGTGCAAAGAGGAAATATAGACAGATATTTATTGCGTATTACTCTGGTAATTTTACAGTTGCATTAGTAGGAAAGGGGGAGGTATTTTTTCTGCAGAAGCAGACTCGTAGCACACACCCAGCTGCTTATTCTGTGGAATCATGCATAGTATTTACAACCGAGTGGGGTTTGAGGTTGCAGTCAGTAATGCAAATACATTCAGCATCACTAAGGCTGGTTGCCCTTGCTGGAGTGTAGTCAGTCACCCAGGTTACACGTGTTTCTGGTATGAAAAAGCTGTTTGGACATGTGCTTTTTTAAGAATCTGAAAAGTGGATTAGGAATGTGTCAGATTGTAAAAGTACTTATCACTTGCAAAAAAAAAGAGTAGTAAGTGTGCTTTCAAATTGGCAAAGAAATTTCGTTTTCTGACTAATATGAAACCATGAAACTGTGTGCAAGGAGGAATTATAGACAGAGATTTATTGCGTATTACTCTGGTAATTTTACAGTTGCATTAGTAGGAAAGGGGGAGCTATTTTTCTGCAGAAGCAGACTCTTAGCACACACCCAGCTGCTTATCCTGTGGAATCATGCATAGTATTCACAACCGAGTGGGGTTTGAGGTTGCAGGCAGTAATGCAAATACATTCAGCATCACTAAGGCTGGTTGCCCTTGCTGGAGTGTAGTCAGTCACCCAGGTTACACATGTTTCTGGTCTGAAAAAGCTGTTTGGACATGTGCTTTTTTATTAATCTGAAAAGTGGATTAAAAATGTGTCAGACTGTAAAAGTACTTATCACTTGCAAAAAAAAAGAGTAGTAAGTGTGCTTTCAAATTGGCAAAGAAATTTCGTTTTCTGACTAATATGAAACCATGACTCTGTGTGCAAAGAGGAATTATAGACAGAGATTTATTGCATATTACTCTGGTAATTTTACATTTGCATTAGATGGAAAGGGGGAGGTATTTTTTCTGCAGAAGCAGACTCTTAGCACACACCCAGCTGCTTATCCTGTGGAATCATGCATAGTATTTACAACCGAGTGGGGTTTGAGGTTGCAGTCAGTAATGCAAATACATTCAGCATCACTAAGGCTGGTTGCCCTTGCTGGAGTGTAGTCAGTCACCCAGGTTACACATGTTTCTGGTCTGAAAAAGCTGTTTGGACATGTGCTTTTTTAAGAATCTGAAAAGTGGATTAGAAATGTGTCAGACTGTAAATGTACTTATCACTTGCAAAAAAAAAGAGTAGTAAGTGTGCTTTCAAATTGGCAAAGAAATTTCGTTTTCTGACTAATATGAAACCATGACTCTGTGTGCAAAGAGGAATTATAGACAGAGATTTATTGCGTATTACTCCTGTAATTTTACAGTTGCATTAGATGGAAAGGGGGAACTATTTTTTCTGCAGAAGCAGACTCTTAGCACACACCCAGCTGCTTATCCTGTGGAATCATGCATAGTATTTACAACCGAGTGGGGTTTGAGGTTGCAGTCAGTAATGCAAATACATTCAGCATCACTAAGGCTGGTTGCCCTTGCTGGAGTGTAGTCAGTCACCCAGGTTACACATGTTTCTGGTCTGAAAAAGCTGTTTGGACATGTGCTTTTTTATGAATCTGAAAAGTGGATTAAAAATGTGTCAGACTGTAAAAGTACTTATCACTTGCAAAAAAAAAGAGTAGTAAGTGTGCTTTCAAATTGGCAAAGAAATTTCGTTTTCTGACTAATATGAAACCATGACTCTGTGTGCAACGAGGAATTATAGACAGATATTTATTGCGTATTACTCTGGTAATTTTACAGTTGCATTAGTAGGAAAGGGGGTGGTATTTTTTCTGCAGAAGCAGACTCTTAGCACACACCCAGCTGCTTATCCTGTGGAATCATGCATAGTATTTACAACCGAGTGGGGTTTGAGGTTGCAGTCAGTAATGCAAATACATTCAGCATCACTAAGGCTGGTTGCCCTTGCTGGAGTGTAGTCAGTCACCCAGGTTACATGTGTTTCTGGTCTGAAAAAGCTGTTTGGACATGTGCTTTTTTAAGAATCTGAAAAGTGGATTAGAAATGTGTCAGACTGTAAAAGTACTTATAACTTGCAAAAAAAAAGAGTAGTAAGTGTGCTTTGCAATTGGCAAAGAAATTTCGTTTTCTGCCTAATTTCAAACCATGACTCTGTGTGCACACAGGAATTGTTTTTAGATATTTAATTTGTGAAGGTGTTATTGTGATTTTCACTTGTAGGAAAGGGGTACATAGTATTTTAAGATTTGAAAAGATCATAAAAAATGTAGTAATATATTTAAATAAAATAAAGGAATTTTTTTTTAGTTTTTTTCAGGTATTGCTGAAGAGCAGTGAACAAAATTTAAGATGCCTACAAAATCCAGACTAAGGAAAAACCACAAAAAAAACTATATTTGAAGACAACTGGAGGACCTACGTTAGTTGGAGATGCTCATGTTGGGAAAAAGAGAAAGTCTTCTGGTAAGCAGACAAAATAATTTTTAAAGAACATCTTCAAAAAAAGGAAAAATGTACAAAATGTCTGTACTGGAAAGAATGTTTTAAATAGAAAACAACAGGAAAAAATTGAGCATTTAGTTAATGCAAATATACCTTCAGAAACAATAAAGATTAACTTAAAAAGAAAAACAGCGTTTAAAGAGATACGTAGAAAAATGTTTCAGAGAAGAGTTATGTCCAATTTGATAAAGGATGTGAAGAAATATAAGCAAAAGGCTAAATTTTATAAGAGAAAAAAACAAATTGAAGCCATTGCAGCAAAGGCATTAGAATTAAAAAGGAAACTATTCATTTTAATTTTGAACAGGATGCGTACATTAGATAAAATGGTTAATGTACTGAAATCACAAAGCAAAAGGAAAAGAGTAGTGAAAAGAACAAACTTTTGTAAAGTGTTTTTAGGAGAATGGATGCATAGTTCAAGTAGTGAACCTTTTTTTAATGAAGAGAGTTATTTTCAAAGTAATAGTTTGCTGCATGCAGTTGACACCAGAGGTCGTGCTTATAAAGTGAAAAATGGTTGTATAATGGAGAAGGAGAAAATGGTTCCAAGAGATGAGGTACAAGTGATGGCGGATGAGGCTATGGGGAGACGTCCTAAAGCCCCAGTGTACACTTGGAATTGTAATAGTATTTGCACTGTGCATCAGGAATCTATTGATAAATTTCGTGAGTTTCTAAGAGAATATAGTAAAAAAAGTGTTAAACAGAAGATTAAGGTGCTTCAAAGTCTAGATCCATGCAGAGTGAGAGAGAATACTGGTTTGCAGGGACATTCTCTGGCTTGTCTATCTAGAAAAGTGTGTAAAAGTGTTTTTCATCATTTTAGGATGCTGGCTGTTCATCATACTGAAATGAGAAAGTTTGTGAGACGGTTGTATTTTGCTAAAAGTCCAGCAATAAAGTTAGATGAATTGAATAGGGCTCTGTTCCGTGGATCGGTATCAGATGTAGAGAAGGTTACTGATGAAATTCAGTTTTGTTACTTTGGTCCTGAACAAGACAGTGCAGAAAAGGACACAGTAAATGAGGAAGAAGTGGAAGAGAATGTAGAACCCTCTGTAAGTAAGACATTTAATGATCACATAACAAAATTTGCAATAATCTCTAATGAAAGACCAAATATTACTTGTATTTGTTGCCGCAGAACTCATTATAGAAAACAAACCAGGAATGTTGATCTCTACAGAAAAAGTGACAATGAAGATAATTATAAGTGGGAGGATTTTGCCACATATATATTTCTTGAAAATTGTTTTGAATTGGGTGAAGATCAGCGTATTTGTAAATACTGTTACAACAAGTTAGAGGAAAATAGAATGCCGACCAGAGCTGTACATAATAATTTAGAATTGGATGCTATTCCTGCCGAACTTTCTGAATTAAATACATATGAGTCTATACTTATTCAATGTGTTCATCCGTTCCAGACCATAATACGTATGGAGCCCAAACCTGGTAAATTACCTCCTTCAGATTTACTGAGAGGTTTAAAAGGTAGAGTGATGTATTTGCCCTTGGATTTGAAAAAAAATATGGAAACTATTGATGCAGATACTTTGGAAACTGAACCATTAGTTATTCTGGTTAATGGTGTACCTACAAAGAATAAGAAGATTTGGCAGGAGCTGGTAGATGTACGGAAAGTACAAAGAGCAAATTTGTATTTGAAAAGGAATAACAAATGGTATGAATCAATTTATATAGAAGAAGAAGAAGAAGATTTACAAGAAGACACAGAAACACCAACTGGACAAATTGAAAAAGTGGACAAGTCAAAGGAAGAAGAAATTTATGAACATTTTAGCATACATCCTCTTCATTCAAAAGAAGTTATGGGAGACAATATTGATCTGTTTCAGATGAAGAAAGCAAAAGGAACTCCTGTGAGTGTATGGGAGGAGAGCTTGGAAGCTCGATGTTTTCCCCAGCTGTTTCCTACAGGAAAAGGAGGACGATACAATGAACGTCCAGAACAGATTCCAGCTTCTGAGTATCGAACTACAAGACTATATGCAGAAGATCCCAGATTTCGACAAAGTATTCCTTATTTGTTCCATCTTTTATTTGAAAGCGACTTGTCTGCATTATCATATGCAGTAAATCACATTTTAAAAAGTGGAGTACATTTACAAAATCTGTCTGCTAAGGATTTTATGGAGAAAGTGCAGCACCGAGATGATCATTTGGAAACACAACTGATCAATCTGATGGCTTGTCAGCGTGGGACAAATGAATATTGGTACCGACGTCATGGTGAATTAAAATGCATGTTACGGAATTTAGGAACACCAACATGGTTCCTTACTCTAAGCTGTGCTGAGTACGCTTGGGATGATTTACTGGATTTTCTACGAGAGGCAAATTCAAACATTAAAAACATCGAATACAAGACAGCAGGAGAACTGTGCTCATTGGATCCGGTTAATGTTTGCAGATATTTCAATCATAGATTTGAGGCTATGATGTCCTTCATCTGCAATAAAAACAATCCACCTCTTGGAGAAGTAGAGGATTTCTTTTGGAGAAAAGAGTACCAGGCAAGAGGTGCTCCTCATATTCATATGCTGTTGTGGATCAAGGATGCCCCAAAGTTTGGAACAGATACTGATGAAGCAGTGTTATCTTTCATTGAAGAATATGCAACATGTGCTATACCAAAAAGCACAGAAGAGAAAAAGTTAAAGGAGCAAGTTTTACGTTTCCAAAGTCATCGGTGTGGAAAATACTGTCGACGGAAATACAAGAGCAAAGATAAATACTACACTAAATGTCGATTTGGATTTCCTAGACCTGTTCTTTCAAATGGAAGAGTAAACAGTTTTATGTCATCTGTGAGACATTCTATTACAAGAAAATCACCTAAGAATACCTACAACCTTAAAAGAAAAGAAGAATCAAAAAATATAAATGACTACAACCCAGTCATTTTATCCATGTGGAATGCTAACATGGATATACAGTATGTAGCTGACAATTCCATTGCTGTTGCTCGATATGTAACGTCTTAAATTACTAAATCAGAAAAAACTGAATTGAAAGAAATGTGGGAAGAGATTTCTCACGAGAAGACTGTCAGTAAGAAGCTGTACAGTTTCAGTTTAAAGATGTTATCACATCGAGAAATTGGATCCTACGAATGTTGAGATAGGTTATCTTCTGCAAGTCTCTACTCGAAATCAAGAAGAATAATTTGGGCAAGTTTAGGCCTTGCAGCAATGAGAAATCTGGTACTGAAATCTGTTGGAGAAATTGAATATTTGGCCGAGAATAACCCAGAAAGTACAGATATTTTGAAATCAAACATGTTGGACACATATTATCCCAAGAGAAGTCATCATCTAGAGAACATGTGTCTCTATGAAGTGCTGCAGAACTACATTTATTCACGGAAAGCCACAGAAGACATCAACAATGGAAAATTTAAAGTCATTGGTGAGGAAGGATGTTTGGTGAAGCAAACAAAAGGAAGTTTGATAAATCACAGGAAGCTCAGTTGCGACACTACTGACAAAAAGAAATTTTACTACTTGGCTCTTTTACAGCTGTTTAAACCATGGCGTACAGAGGATGAACTACTGGGAGAATTTCAAAGCTATGAAGATTCATTTAATGCTTGCAAGGACACCATACAATGCAGTACATTCACAAATTATGTGCAAATGTTAAATGAAGAAATTGAACAGGAAACTACAATTGCAGCTGAAGTAGCTAGAGACAGTTCTCAAGACAGCCAAAGTTCAGGAACACTCAGTCAAGATCCCCTAGGACAACCAATCGTTGAAAATGAAGCTGCAATAGCCATGAATGAAGTGGAAACGGCTATGAATCAAGCTCAAGAAGAATTTATAGACTTACCAAATTTGGAAAGACAACTGAATGAAGAGCAGCAACAAATTTATGAAGAGATCAGAAACAAAATTGATCACGGATTACTACATGAAAAAAAAGAGTGCTCATGCACATCATTTCATCCAATCAGGATGTATGTAAGCGGACAAGCTGGAACTGGAAAAAGTTTCTTAATAAAAGTCATCAGAAGCTACCTACAACAAAAAACGGATTCAACTTTGTCTTGTGTGGTTACTGCTCCAACTGGGTTAGCAGCATATAATATAAAAGGAATCACCTTACATCGTTTGCTAATGTTACCAGTGGAGCATGAGAACAAAATACAATACCACAAGCTAACTGGAGAAGCATGCTTGGAAGTTTCAAGAGTATTGAAGAAGATGCAAGTTCTCATTATTGATGAGGTGAGCATGGTATCAAACTTAATGCTTGCCTTTGTGCATTTAAGAATGCAGCAAATTCTAAGGACAGACTATGACGTGTTATTTGGTGGAAAACATGTCATAGTTTTTGGGGATCTTCTACAGCTTACTCCAGTTAAAGGACAACCAGTGTTTAATACTGTGACACATGAAGACACAAAGAAGTCATTGGGAAGCATTGGTAATGCAAATATTTGGTCCTTCTTTGAGTACAAGGAACTTACTACTAATATGAGGCAAGCAAACAATGAAGAATATGGAAGTATTCTGAAAGATATCAGAATTGGACTACTCACTGAAGCTGGCACAAAAGCATTACAGAGTCGGTTGCTACATAATTTATTTCCAAAGGAAGAAATAGTTGCAGAGAAGATATATAAGAACATTGTAGAAAAGAAAAGTGTCATCTGCTTAATGCCAACTCTACGTGAATGCTCAATATTCAATGAGGAGCTTTAGATATTGGAAAAGGAAGATATCAGGAAATTGGAAGCAGTGGACAAAATTCAGGATGGAAGAATTACTATCACATTAACAGGCAAACTGAAAAATAAATTGGATTCACTAGAGAAGAACATTTCCAAAACTGCTGGATTAGAAAAAAATCTATATGTTTGCATGAACTGTAGAGTATTTTTAAGGAGAAATTTGGATGTTGAAAAAGGTTTAGTTAATGGAGCTATGGGAAGAGTTGTGGGTTTTATTAATTATCAGAAAAAAGATGGAATTGAATGTTTAAAAATAAAATTTGATCAGATAGAAGAAGTTATAGACATTTGCCGTTGTACAGTTCGTTTCATGCTTGTGAAAGACTTATATGTACAAAGGAAACAGTTTCCGTTTTCTCTAGCATATGCTGTAACTATTCACAAGTCTCAAGGATTGACTGTAGATTGTGCATTTGTAAACATTGGTTCAACTGTGTTCAAAGAAGGTATGGCTTATGTAGCTTTGTCACGAGTGAAAACATTATCTGGTTTATTCATGATAGACTTTGATGATTCAAAAGTTAGTGCAGATACAAACTGTGTAAAGGAGTATAATAGATTAAGAAGAACCTATGCTCCTCATTTAGGTCAGTATCCTGTGTTAGAGAAACGTGTAGTTTCTCGTAAAAGGAGAATTGAGAATATCTGTAATGAGGATGTAGAGAGGAGGAAAAAAAAGAGGAGTGATGTAATTGCAAGCAAAAAGAAAAAGGAAAATGAAGAAGAGGTTGTAGGATGTCATTTTGAAAATAGCTCTGGTGTCAACTGCTACGCTAATGTAGTGCTGAATGTTGCTTTTTATCTGGAAATATTGCAAGAGCAGATAATAGCAAATCAGAGAAAAAGATTCTGTTCTGAGTTGAGTCTCCTTTTTCAAATGCTGAGTAATGATAAAACTCAAATAGAAAGTGCTACTGAAATTAGAAAACTTTTAGATGTATGTTCAGGACGAACACAGTTTTCTCAAAATGTACAGCAAGACGCACAGGAATTCTTGATGTATTTTCTTCAGGTACTGGAAGAAGAAGGGGTGCCAATTGAAAATATGTTTGGTGTCTCTTATAAATGGGAACATAGTTGTGAAAACTGTTTCAATACATGTGGCTCTAATGTTGATTCTGAAAGGTTTATTTATTTAACATTGCCAGACAGTAAAACAGTCACTTTTGCTAAATTAGTTAAAGATGCTAATCATAGCATGGAATGCGGTGAGTGTAAATCTGACATGTTTTCAACGTTAATTTTAAAGGAATACGGACAGTATGTAATTTTAATGATGCAACGATGTAAAGCTGATGGTTCAAAATTGGATACTTTAATAAAGAAGTTTATAGGACAGCAATTATCAATTTCAGGAAAAACTTTTGTAACAGTTGCAATAATTTTCCATGAAGGACCTACTGTTACTTCTGGACATTACACAGTTTATCTTAAATGTGAAAAAGGCTGGACACTGTGTAATGATTCCCAATTGATTTTCAAGCAACGTTTGCCTTTTGATTTAGCAAATTCCTATCTAATCTTCCTGAAACCTAAATTTTAGAGAGACTTGGCAAGATCTGTACAAAACAATTTTACCATTTTATTGGATTAGCACTGGAATTTTCAAAAAAAAATTTTTTTCAAATTACCATTTGGCCTAATGGAAAGGTAACCAATTGTAATGTGGACTTATTTAATTCCTAATGAATCTTTCAGAAACCAAAAATTTAGAGAAAATTGGTAACATCTGTACAATTTAAATTTTGGAATTTTATTGGATTACCATTGGAAATTTATTCAAAAAAGATTTTTTAAATTACTATTTGGCCATAAGGAAAAGTAAACAATTGTATTGTGGACTTATTTAATTATTAATTAATCTTTCAGAAACCAAAATGTTAGAGAGAATCGGTAACATCTGTACAATTTAAATTTGGGAATTTTATTAGATTACCATTGGAAATTTAATCAAAAAAGAATTTTCAAATTACTATTTGGCCTAAAAGAAATGTAACCAGATGTGTTGTGGAGTTATTTGAGATATATTATTTTTGAGATTATGCTTCTGTAACAAAATTGTCAGACGGTATTTTAAGGAAATAGTTATTGTTATTAGATGATATTTTTTTAGAATATTATGCTTTTCTATAATGTTATGTTTAAGTAAAAAGAGATTCTGGGCTTTTTTAAAACAATCTTTGAGATTATTTTTTTTTTGCCCGTTGTTAAGTGATGAATGCAATTGTTTTCACGATTTATAGTGAAATGCAATATATTCTGAAAACAGCAAAAAAAAGGCAAAACATTTTTTGGGGAAAATATGTAAATACGTGTACTGTGTTATATAATGATTTATTAAATATTAATACTTTTTTTTTTCAGATTATGAAAGAAAATTTTCGAAAAAAACCTACCATTTTTTCAAGTAATTTCAATTAAATTTTAATTAAAAATTAAATTGTTGGGTGGTTCAGGTAAGTCAGAAATTAGATGGTCCCTTTCTTCCACTTCTCCTCAAACAGATTTTTAGTATTTAGTTATTAATTCCTCTAGGATCTTGAGATGTGATAATTGATTTTTTGTGTTTTTAAAAAAAAAAAAAAAAAAAATTACGCTTACCGTACGGTACGGTAAAAAAAAAAAAAAGTTTTAAAGAAAAAATAAAAAAAAGTTGAGAGGTAAGGTTGGCTCTTAAAAGAGCCGTTGTGTTTATGCAGGGACAGAGGAAAGGAAGAATGGGAACATTAGCTGGTAGGACATATGTGCTGGTCTATTTTGTTGTTAATGAGGGAAAGACTGGTCTCCCTATGAACAATTAGACCATGGCAAAATGAACACTGCATAGTAACCCTCGCAAACCGATGGTTCGTTTCCACAGGATCAGAAAAAGGTGAATCTGCCCCCACAGATGAAGGGCTCTGCTGAGCTTCCGAAGAAGGACTCGGCTGAGCTGCTGTGGATGTGCTTGCTCGACTTACTGAAGGGTTGCCTCTAGTATGTCATGCATGTGTCCTAGGATGTACATCCTCAAGGTGTCTCAACATAGTGTGATTCCCGAAGGAATACTTCTTGTTGGGATTTCCTCTCGAAAGTACACGCTGGCACAGCTTGCAAGTCACCAATGCAGCATTGACTTTTTTCTCACCCTCAGGAAAACTGAAATACTCCCATATGAAAGAGCTCTTCTGTTTCCTCTTTCTCTGCCTGATGGTGGTGCTGCTAGCCTCACTCTCAGCAGAAGAGTGCTGTTCTGCCATCGTATCACAAAGACAAGTCAGCTCCTTCTCCTAAGGGATCACAAGCAGAAATGAGGGGAATGGGTGTGGTGTAGGAGAGTTCTAGAACTGAAACTACTTTGAACCAATCAAAAGTTTTGTTTTATGATCACATGATCCACCGTGCGCGTACGTTACGCTTACGTTACGCTTACGGAGCGCTTACGGTGCGCTTACGGTTAAAAGTACGCATGCGCGTAAAAAAGACACGCGCTCGCGCGCATGCGCATAACAGTCACTCCCCAACACTTCCGCGTAACGTGCGCGTGTAGCGTACACGCTTATGCGCGCCACACGCAGTACGCACGGCTACGTAAATTGCGTAACCATACGCAAAATGAGTAGTATTATTACGAACATTACGCAAACCGTACGCTTACCGTAAGCTTACCGTACCCGTACTTAAAAAAAAAGAAAAAAAAAGAAAAAAAACAATTTCTGTTATACTAATATATCTTACCTGTATGGTTAAAAAAAAAAAGAGAAAAATTAATATATTGCAGAATTTTTTTTTTTTTTTTAAATAGTGTTTTAAGAGAATATAAAGTTAAAAAAAAAAAAAACTTGCATTTAAAAAAAAAAAAAAACACATATAATATAATAATTTATAATAAAAAAATCATACAAAATCAATGAAAAAACCATGGAAAACACACATGTTTTAGGTAAGAATTATCGTTTAAAAAACCATACAAATTCACTGAAAAAACCATGGGTTTCAAACACGTTATAGTTAGGAATTAGCATTAAAAAAACCTTGCAAATTCACTGAAAAAACCATAGGTTTCACACACGTTATAGTTAGGAATTAGCATTTTAAAAACCTTGCAAATTCACTGAAAAAACCATAGGTTTCACACACGTTATAGTTAGGAATTAGCATTTAAGAAACCTTGCAAATTCACTGAAAAAGCCATAGGTTTCACACACGTTATAGTTAGGAATTAGCATTTAAAAAACCTTGCAAATTCAGTGAAAAAACCATAGGTTTCACACACGTTATAGTTAGCGGACATTTCACTCATAAAAAACCATTGAAATTCCCCCATTATAGTTAGTTAAGCTAACTATAACTCGCGCACCCGCAATCCACTGCTGATGATGTCACATATTACATCACTCATGACATGGTCAGTGACATCACTCATGACATCACTGATGACATCTCAAATGACATCACTGATGACATCATCCAGTGAATGTGTATTTTTCTGAAAATTAAATATGTTTTATATATGTATATCTCACGGACGATGGAAGAATAAATGGGTATATAAGTGTCTAAATGGATGATTTGTTTTTGAAAAATTGATTGTATAACTGAGTGATTAAGTGTATCTTAGTGAATACATGGCTTACTGAGTAATGTTTAAATATGTAAATATCTTTATCAGTCTCTCACTTTGTGTATAAGTGGCTGCATGGGTTGGTGAGTAGCTACATGGGTGTTTATATAGGAAATTAGGTGGTTTTTTGAGTATCAGTCATAGGTGCCGATCACGATCCGGCAAAAACCGGGTATGAACCGTCGGACGGAGCACAATCTCCGCCCGACGCGTACCCGGTCGTCAATTTTTACAAACAAGGAATTACGATTCGCACGGGTACACCATTACCGTACGAATCGTAAAAAAGCCCGACCGAACAAAAAAACACCTACCAATGCGATCCGGGAAAGCGCCGACCTGACGTCGGTACGCTCGCAGCCAGCCATTCACGACCCAGGAATCACGATTCGCACCGACGTCACCCCGCACGGGGAATATTTTGCGGCAGCCAAAAACTGCCGGGAAATCAGGACGACGCGAACAAGGACCACCAGTACGCGACGGACAGACGACGACGCGAACAAGGAGGACCAGTACGTGACGGACACACAGGACGACGCCACCAAGGAGGACCCGTACGCGACAGGACTACGCGATCAAGGAGGACCCGTACGCGACAGGACGACACGAGCAAGGAGTACCAGTACGCGACGGACAGACATGGACCCGAACCTACGAGTCATCCCTGCCCTCATAGCAGTCCACCTCCTCTACAGGTTACGACGCAGACGCCGCCGAAGGTCAGAATAACTAAGGGAGGGGGGAAAGTGGGGTGGGGTGGGGGTGGCAGGACCAGGGCAGGCCACAAAACAACCACATAAGTCACACACCACACATGGCCTGGACATACCTGACTCCCATGCCCTGGTCACCACGAGGGGGTGGGGGCGTGTCCTGATAAGCCAGCGACCGCCACAACGGAAGTCCGTCACCACGCGAACCGGCAACACAACCAGACAGGTACGTCCCGTACCCACGCCTGAAGAGCGTGGGTACGAGTCGGACCACGCCCACACACGTCACCCCAACAATGGCGGGACGGATCACACCCACGTGGCAAAGGCCTGGGTACGGGCCGCACAAACATCACATAGCGTGGGGACGGATATGTACGGACCCTACCCCCACCCCGTATGCAAGGAGCGTACCCCCCACCCCAACAGTGAAAGTACGACCCGTACCCCCACCCGCGTATGCATGGAGCGTACCCCCCAGCCCAACAGTGTAAGTACGACCCGTACCCCCACCCGCGTATGCATGGAGCGTACCCCCCATGCCAACAGTGTAAGTACGACTCAAACCCTCACCTGCGTATGCAAGGAGCGTACCCCCCAGCCCAACAGTGTAAGTACGACCCGTACCCCCACCCGCGTATGCATGGAGCGTACCCCCCACCCCAACAGTGTAAGTACGACCCGTACCCCCACCCGCGTATGCATGGAGCGTACCCCCCATGCCAACAGTGTAAGTATGACCCGTACCCCCACCCGCGTATGCATGGAGCGTACCCCCCAGCCCAACGGTGTAAGTACGACCCGTACCCCCACCCGCGGACGTACGGAGCGTACCCCCACCCCCACCAGTGTAAGTACGACTCCTACCCCCACCCGCGGACTCACGGACCGTACCCCCACCCCAACAGTGTAAGTACGACCCGTACCCCCACCCGCGTATGCAAGGAGCGTACCCCCCAGCCCAACAGTGTAAGTACGACCCGTACCCCCACCCGCGTATGCAAGGAGCGTACCCCCCAGCCCAACAGTGTAAGTACGACTCGAACCCTCACCCGCGTATGCAAGGAGCGTACCCCCCACCCCAACAGTGTAAGTACGACCCGTACCCCCACCCGCGCATGCAAGGAGCGTACCCCCCAGCCCAACAGTGTAAGTACGACCCATACCCCCACCCGCGTATGCATGGAGCGTACCCCCCATGCCAACAGTGTAAGTACGACTCGAACCCTCACCCGCGTATGCAAGGAGCGTACCCCCCACCCCAACAGTGTAAGTACGACCCGTACCCCCACCCGCGGACGTACAGAGCGTACCCCCACCCCAACAGTGTAAGTACGACCCGTACCCCCACCCGCGTATGCAAGGAGCGTACCCCCCGGCCCAACAGTGTAAGTTCGACCCGTACCCTCACCCGCGTATGCATGGAGCGTACCCCCACCACACCAGTGTAAGTAGACTCGTACCCTCACCTCGAATGCATTGAGCGTACCCCCACCGTGTATGTTCCAAGCGTACATATCCTGAAATCGGAGGTGTGTGTGCAGAGTCCACCCAGCAGTGCCCTGAGACAGGAGGGGTGGGTGCCTATCACTCCCAGCAGTGCCCTGAGACAGGAGGGGTGTGTGCAGAGTCCTCCCAGCAGTGCCCTGAGACAGGAGGGGTGGGTGCCTATCACTCCCAGCAGTGCCCTGAGACAGCAGGGGTGTGTGCAGAGTCCTCCCAGCAGTGCCCTGAGACAGGAGGGGTGGGTGTGGAGTCCTCCCAGCAGTGCCTTGAGACAGGAGGGGTGGGTGTGGAGTCCTCCCAGCAGTGCCCTGAGACAGGAGGGGTGGGTGCCTATCACTCCCAGCAGTGCCCTGAGACAGGAGGGGTGTGTGCAGAGTCCTCCCAGCAGTGCCCTGAGACAGGCGGGGTGGGTGTGGAGTCCTCCCAGCTGTGCCCTGAGACAGGAGGGGTGGGTGCCTATCACTAACAGCAGTGCCCTGAGACAGGAGGGGTGTAACACATGTGTGTGAGGCCAGAATTATCCACATGCATACTGGCTACAAGGGAACATGTCCCCATGAACTCATGTCAACAGACTCCACACACAAGTACAGTGATCACCAAGGATGCCACGATTGTTGCAGGTGGAGACATGGCCCTGCATGCATGGCCAAAGTAGAAGGGCTCCGTCACACACACAGCTCATGTAGACACAGCTCTGCGCTAAACATTGGGAACACCCTGCAGGGAAGAAAGCTGGGTACACAGAGGAAGGAATACACCCTGGGACAAGTGCACCATGCATTAACTGCTTACATGAACAAAGAAAGTTAGCCAACACCTTGTGATGGCACACAGATCACAGGGTCCCACCAATGAGCAGTACACTACTACATATCCCACACACCCAAACCCTTACACACCACCCAAAACCATGTAGCAGCCCCACCAAGACCAATACCAGCATAGCAGTAGTGTGATAATGAAAACAAAATTAAGCTTTATTCAGCATGAGCACAATGTCCGTGGATCGCAGGCAGTTCAATCTTCACAAAGCCCATAGGGCAGTCAATGATTCTCAGCTGGATGGGGGACACAGTGGGATGCGTGTCCCCTACCTTGCCTGCACAGTCAAATGGCATCGTCTTCCACACTGGTGAGGGCATCAGGGGGGGGGGGAAGCAACAGGCACCGCAGGGACATCAGGGCAAAGGGGCGGCGTTGTGGGTGCAGGGATGGAGGACTCCACCACAGGGGGTGGGTCAGTGCCAAAGGCGGAGGCCAGGATGGCACTACACACCTTTGCAAGGTCCTCCAGGGAGTCCCCTGCACCCGAAGGGACCTCAGGCCCCAAGGAGGGGGGGGGGGGGTCAGAGGGATGGGTCGCAGCGCCACCGGGGGAGGGTGGAGACAGGGGGGAGACTCAACCACCCTGACCGGGGACCTCCTTGACCGCTTGCGTGGTGGTGTAACTGTGGGGCTCAGGGACAGAGCGGCCATGAAGGAGTCCTTGGGGGAGATGTGGCCAGGAGAGCTGAGGGGAGGGGATTTGGAGGGAGTGGACTGGGTGGAATGCGGACTCCCACTATGGCTGCGTGTCACACGTTTGCCCCCCGACCCAGTGGGTGTGCCTACCTCACCCTGTGTGTGCGTGTCAGGAGGAGTGCGGTGGACCTTCCCTGCTGGTGTGGTGCCCGTGTCCGTTGATGTGGGTGCATGCCGACGTCTGGGTGTACGTGGGACAGGCATGGGAGCGGGAAGTGTGGATGGGGCAGGGGTAGGTGGGGGGAGGTCGCGTTGCAGGAGACCCACTGCTGCAGTCAGTGTGGAGTCGATGGACCTCAGCAAGTTGCGTTGGTCAGCCTGCGATGAATGAATGCCCTCCAAGAAAGCCTCGATGTTGGTGAGGGTTTTGCCGTGGGCATGGAGGACATTAAGGATCGCAGCCTGACCAACCTGCAGTTGCCGCTGGATGTCCACAGACTCTGCATTGGCGGCAGCAGTGGAGACAGGGGCAGGGGGTGCGGTGCCTGGCAGGAAGGAGACATGCTGTGACCGGGCACGCTGGGAAGGGACACGAGCAAGTGGGAGGCGGCTGGTGGAAACTGAGGGGGCGGTGCGAGGTGTTGTTCCGCTGTCAGCTGCTGGTGCAGCCTCCGCCCACTCGGAGACATCCTCCTCGGACCTGTCAGCTTCGTAGTCTGATGTGCCAGTCGACAGGTCCTCGGCCACACTCTCCTCCGCCTCTGTCCCACTCGATGTGCCAGACCCGATGTCACGGCTGGCACTGGTGCTCGGTCCCTCCGCCTGGTCTGTGTCCATGTCTCCCTCTGTGTCCCCCGACGATGCTGTGGGCAGGGTGGAGAGACAGAATTTAATCAGACACCTGTACACATCTGTCACATGAGTCCAATCTACATAGGTAACATTGCATGGCCTGAAAAGGAAGATCCCTAACATCTACTGAACAGGGTACCGATGTAGGGCATGAAACACACAGTTGGTTGAGCCACCATGCCACTGAAATACCATGGAGAGCATGAGACAATAGCTAAACACAGGAAACGGAGTCTGACATAGCACCCAGGCCCTGGGGACAATCCAGCACTGCATCTGCACCACACAGCGTTGGCGAAAATACCGATGACCAGGGACCATATCCATGAACTTGAGACACATGCTGCATAGGTAATGCTGAAAACATGCACAACATGACTCGGTCACTGCACATTGCGTGTGTGTCCAGACACATCACACACTGCCCAGACCCAGCAAGTGGAAATCAGGAGTTAACACATAGGCATTGCCCGCCCCAACAAGACCCTACACGAGGCAAATTGTTGAGACACAGGTGGCACCAACATCACATAGTCTGGGTGATACACACAGGGGCAGGCAAAAAGCAAGATTGGACGCCAAACAGCCAAGGTGCGCCTGTACAAATAATGAGGTACCAGTGCCCATCCTCAGATGAGTATAACAAGACACACAGGCACTGGCAACTGTGAGTATGAAGAAGGACAATCAGGTCAGGCTGCACAGTGGACACTTGTACAAAATAGCACGTCTATATACATGGTGACAGGGGACAATGGCACAGAGCACAACCTACGCTGTAGACACTGAGATTGGCCACGTTCATGATGACACATACACCACTGAGGAAAAGGTGCCCCAGGGGACAGTAGTGGGCACGCAACTACATGCTACTGAATGGTAATGACTGCAACACACGTCACCATCCCTGCACTATGTGTATCGCACACTCATGCACATCATGTCACAGGCCACTACATAGGACATGCGCGCTGTAAGGCATGACACATGAGAGACCAACTCCCATGTCTGGAGTCAGCATCAGTGCCAACTGACATGGAACCCACATGCAGTGAACTTGACAGTGCACAGGCAAGGTCCCACAACCTGTTACACACCACCCCCACACATGATGCTACAGTCATTGTTCTCGTGGACAAAGCACCAGCCTACATTACCTTGTGAAGGAGTGACTACACACAGACCAGGGAACACATTGCAAGGAGGGGAAGGGTGGCAGGGGCACAGCGCTATACTGGGGCAAACAGGATCTGCACAGCACCTTTAAACCCTGCCAGTGAATTCATGCTACTGTGCCCTTACAAATGCCGGTGACACACAACAAACACACATGTACCTACCCCCTTCCGGCTGCTGCATCGCCTGTAAGCGCCTCTCCAGGTCTGGAAAGACCACCGGCAGCACACGCCTGTGGAGGTGGCTCAGACGGCGGCGGCCGCGGTTCTTGTGGCTCTCAGGTGAGTCCCCCAGCAGGAGCCGTGCAATCCTCCGCGTCCAGCACCGGATATCCTGCCAGCGTTTCCTCACCTGGGGCAGGCTCCGCCTCCGACCATCCACACCCCTCACGGCACTGACGGCGGTCAGCCAGATCTGCTCCTTGGCAGTGGCGCCTACCTGTGAGGAGGAACAAGTGACACCACATCAATACACCAGCCACATGTCACAGAGAGACATATGGGTACAAATTAGCTGGTTACAACAAGGCATGTCATGCAGCCAACGCATTGCACCTTTGTCATGGGGACATCATCCCCTGGTGAGGGAAAAAGCAGTACGTGCCACAGTGGGTACACAGGTGGAATGATGGCAATGTCACAATCAATGATCAAGGCTCACACTGTGCATCACACCCACCCCTCCTGTCTCAGGGCACTGCTGTGAGTGATAGGCCCCCACCCCTCCTGTCTCAGGGCACTGCTGTGAGTGATAGGCCCCCACCCCTCCTGTCTCAGGGCACTGCTGGGAGGACTCTGCACACACCCCTCCTGTCTCAGGGCACTGCTGTGAGTGATAGGCCCCCACCCCTCCTGTCTCAGGGCACTGCTGGGAGGACTCTGCACACACCCCTCCTGTCTCAGGGCACTGCTGTGAGTGATAGGCCCCCACCCCTCCTGTCTCAGGGCACTGCTGTGAGTGATAGGCCCCCACCCCTCCTGTCTCAGGGCACTGCTGGGAGACATCAGGCACCCCCCCCCCCCTGGGACCCCCCCGACAGTACATGGCATGTGTGTTACACCTGGACGCAATGGCAGAAGTCACAGTCACAACATAGGGACAGTCTGTGGCAGTGGCCTATGCACTCACCTGATACCCTGGTCGCCCATACAGCATGGAGTACTGTGGGAGGATCACATCCAGCAGAGCCATGTTCTCCTCCAGGGTGAATGGCTGTGTCCTCTCCACAGCCCTTGACATGGTTCCAGGGATCAGTAGCAGCAGCTGGGTCGACGAATGCAAAGATGTGCAGGCAAGTGCTCCCTCATGGGACCTGGCTGCCTTATATGTGCCCTTCTGCCCAGTCTCATGCACAGGAGTACAGAGTGATTGGTCACTCACATTTGCATCCTATGTTTCCACCAATCCCTTCAAACCTAGCAGTCTGTGGGTTCTCTATCGGTTTCATTCTCCTGCATGATGTCAGCCCCACAAACACATTGCAACAAAGTAGAATAATTCCAACTGACTTCTGCTGTGCACCTTCCAGAACAATTTCGAAATTTGAACTTGGTCTCCATGACAACCAGCATGCATGTAGGCCTTAATACTTGTCCCCTATGTAATTTGGAGCATCACACACAGGTACGGTGCGTTTCGGGGCCCTAGGGCACCCCAAATGCATGGCAACGGCCCGTACATGCATGCCTACGCTCACTATCACTATGGGTCTGCACGCGTATGCGTACTCGTAGTGGTACGGACCGTACACACGCATCTACGCTCACTATCACTATGGGTCTGCACGCGTATGCGTACCCGTAGTGGTACGGACCGTACACTCGCATGTACGCTCACTATCACTACGAGTACGCATACGCGTGCAGACCCATAGTGATAGTGAGCGTAGATGCGTGTGTACGGTCCGTACCACTACGAGTACGCATACGCGTGCAGACCCATAGTGATAGTGAGCGTAGATGCGTGTGTACGGTCCGTACCACTACGAGTACGCATACGCGTGTAGACCCATAGTGATAGTGAGCGTACATGCGTGTGTACGGCCCTATCACTATGGGTCTGCACGCGTATGCGTACTCGTAGTGCTACGGACCGTACAAATGCCTGTACGCTCGCCATCACGATGGGTACACATACGGCAGCACTCCCACAGTGATTTGGGAACATGCACAGGCCCTCTCAGCAGCAGTACGGCGGTTTTTACACATCACTGTGGTGATAGGCGACACACAGGTAGGAATAGGGCGGACATACTTGTCCATGGATGGACATACTTGTCCAGGAATGGACATCAAGGCATCGTCTGTGCATTACTACATGTGTGGGGCACAGGTGTCACAGGCTGTGATGTGGAACATGCCTCCTGAGTGGAGAAGGCACCAGATGTATGATGAGATGTGTACAGGTGTACTGTGTGAGGGTGCAATGTGTGCCAGGCATGCCCTTGACTCCTTTGACATGTGTGCATGTGGGACTGCGCACTTGGGGTGAGCGTCACTGGCATGGCACGGACACCAACACACGGAAGTGTCCCATGATGCCCGGTACAGGGGTCATGACACATGACTTGTCACTACCCACAGTGCACAATGTGACTATGTCATATATGTGTCCGGGATTTACATCAGGTTGATGTTGTAGCACCCTCAAAAGCTGCAGCCGTTGCAGCAACCAACATGTGGCTGTGTGTAGATTGTCATTGCACACTGTTCCGCACACCATGCCACATGTGTTATCGGATGTGAGGTGCACATGTATGCATGGGACACGGAGTAGCGTGACAAGGCCATGTCAGCATCCTCACAAGGAATGTGTGGTGAGTCATGACATGTGCACCTTCATGGCAAGGTGTGTGGGCTGGACTAGTGTAATGTCATGTGACCTGTGGCTCCAGTGTTCCGCTACCAGTCTCTGCAATCGGCATCCCACTTCTGCTGATGTGTGGGTGTATGTCACTCCTGTCTTGCGTCGGGCTGTGCACTTGCACTGGGACACAGCTATTTCCATGGCGTGGCATGGGGAGGTTCTCAATCACCGTGTGTAGCTGGGTCTTGGAAGGAGTGTCACCTTGCATCCATACGTGTCCTGGGCATGTAGCACATACCTGACTCCCTATGTAGCATGTGTGTATTGCCAGATTTACATGTGCTCAGTAGACATGAGTTGTTCTCGTAGTGCACTCACTCTTCGTTGTCACTTCCAAATTACTGCAGAGCGCCGCCTCTTGCCCGAAGAATTCCAGACTTGGCTACCATGCAGGAGAATGACAGGATCCGGCTCTACCGCTTCACCCAACCGTTGATTCTGGAGCTGACGGCGAGACTGGCACCACACCTGCAACCGCAGCACAGGTATCCTACGGCACTGACACCCCAGCTGAAGGTAATGGCTGCCCTACATTTTCTTGCCACAGGTACCTTCCAAAATACCATAGCTCATGTTGGTGGCATGTCCCAGAGCATGTTCAGCGGTGTGCTGCATGATTTCTTGGAGGCCATGTTGATTCACCTGGATGACTTCATCAAGTTCCCAACCCCTGAACAGATGACTGAGGTCAAGCGTGGATTCTATGCCCTGGGAGGGATGCCCCATGTCATTGGGTCCATAGATGGGACACATGTAGGTTTGGTACCACCACACGCACGGGAGGTGGCGTACCGCAATCGGAAGCACTACCACTCCATCAATGCCCTTGTGGTGTGTCTGTCCAATATGGTGATTTCACATGTCTGTGCTCGTTTCCCAGGGTCAGCACAGGATGCCTACATCATGAGGCGTAGCGGGATGCCTGATATGATGATGCAGCTGCGCAACGAACGGGCATGTGTTGTTGGTGGGTACAGTCTGTCTGTCCTGTATTCTGTATAGCCGACCAGCACGACCGCTTCCCCAGTTCTAACGATGTCCATGTGCTTCCCATGTAGGGGACGCTGGCTATCCCAACATGCCTTGGCTGCTGACACCTCTCCGCAACCCCATCACGCCGGCCCAGCTCCGCTATAACACCGCCCATGGCCGGACAAGGCGAGTGATAGAGAGGACGTTTGGCATGCTGAAGAGCCGATTCCGGTGCCTCCACAAGACCGGCGGTGCACTCCCTTATGCCCCGGCAAAGGTCTGCAAGATCTTCATGGTCTGCTGCATGCTGCACAACATGGCAGTTGAAAGAGCTGTGCCACTCATCCTGAATCAACATGACGAGGACCATCCACCCGTGGAGGACGAAGGGCTTGGCAATGGGGCTAGTGATGTGGAGGATGTGGAGCCGCAAGAGGACATCCGGACTCGGCTCATACGCGACTTCTTTGCTTAGTGGTGAGTACCAGGGTCTGAGTGTGCACGCATTGGTCCCCGTGTGGCATGCGTTGTGATGTGTGTCTCCACCTGCATGTATGGCACGTGGGTCAGAGGTGTGTGTGGGTGTGTCACTGGAGTGATGGTGGCAGTGATGGTAGTATTTCACCAGTCATAATTGTGACCTAGCATGTTGTCATCCATACATGTGTCGAGTAAATGCACATGCAAGTGGCTGTGCTTTTTGTGGCTGACTTCTTGTGTGTCTCTCTTCCCCAGGTACCTGCGCATGCCGTTTGCTGGTTGCATTGTTGTGGCACTGCTATTCCTCATGGACATGACATCGTGGGCTGACTCAGCGTTACAGGCACGGACACGTTTGGAAGTCTCCATGGGGTAAGGGATGCATCTGGGGTGTATTGGGTGTGGCAGTTGTTCACGATGTGTGCACACTTCCCCGATCGGGGTTTGTTTCCTCTGCAGTCATATGGCATCCCCATGGGACACGACATGCAGCTGGGTACACCTGAATAGATGGGCTGCCTGGTTGTCAGTCATCAGTGATGGGATAGTGGATTGTGATGATGGCATCAATGTGTGTGACACTGCCCTCGGACACATACGGTTGACATTGTCTTGACATGGCGTGGGACTTCCACATCAGCGGATCTATGGTGTATGTCAGGCTCTCCGTGTGCAGCTGTGGCTTTTAGCTGTTAGCCGACACTTGTGTGCCAGTTCCATGGCTATCACGCATTTGTGCTGCAGAAGGGGGGTGCCAGTGTTGGACCCACATGTTACTCCACATGATGTGTTCATGTGTACTTCAAGTTGCCTCTGCAATCCCAAAAACATGACTAATAAAGGTGTCCCTATGCCTCCAAGGTGCCTCTTCTCAGTCAATGCTGGTGTGTTGGCACGGTGCATCCTGCATGTCTGGCATGGTATTCCCTGATTGTGGCTATGTGTCAATGTGTCGAGTGGCAAGATGCAAGCTGTGTGTGTGTGCTGAGACTGTGTATTGGGCATGATGTCCATGACTGTGTGGGTATTGTGACATGTGCCATCCCCATGCATCCAACGTTGTCCATGACCCCATTCTCTGCATCCACCGGACTCAAGCTTGCAGGACATGGTTCTGCCACCTGTCTACACATACCTGGGTGCCCCCCAGGACACTGGCCAGGATCCCTGACCTCTGCGCATGACTGTTGCTGTACTCAATGTGTCTGTCAGCACGGTTGTTCGGCCACCCCCTCAGCTGGTTCTGCCCATCACGGGTGTGTATGGTGCTCCATGTCTGTCTTGCCTAATAAACTGTGACCCATGTGTCCTGTGCCAGACTCAGGCCCCAGGGTGTGGATGGTTGAAGTGAACAGATGACTCAGGCATGTTTAGACTGTACAAGACACATGTTAGGTAATAATGCTACCAGCAGGCATCTACTCTTAATAGTGTGATTTATTATTGGGGGGGGGGGGGACAAAGTGAGGGGCTTTCCGGGATTAGGGAATCCAAAGTTCAGTAGGGGAGTTGGTGTCCTTGCCATTGGAAATCCTCAGAGTCCATGCCACAGTCTTTGTCAACATTGGTCAGCCAGTGACCAGCAGGGCCATGTGGCAGAGAATGTCTCTTGATGCTGTGATGCTGTTGCTCCAGTGGGCCAGGTGCCAGGCCAGGTGTCCTGGGAGATGGTGATGTAGCAGCCACCCTCACGGTCCTTTCCGTGGACGACCCGGCTTCCTGCGGGGAACCTCAGCAGCAGGCCGTGACGACGTCTGGGATGCTCCGTCGGATGTTTCCTCCTCCTCCTCCTGATCCCTCCCTGTGGGTGGTGATGTTCTCCGCCTTCTGGCACAGGGAGGGTCGGCCATGGTGTCGGCCATCCGACGGAGTGTAGCGTGAATCCCCTGGGACGCCGTCACTTGCTCAGCCTGTCTGTCCTCCATCCTCCGTTGGTGTACCTGTAGACAGGCTATTAGCTCCGCATGTTGCTGGGCCTGCTGGACCTTGATCCCCTCGAGGACGGACACAACCTGGGCCATGCCCGTGGTGTCCTGCCGGTATGAGTCCAGGATGTTACGGACATGGGAAAATACCGGATCCCCAGCCAACTGGTCAGGCTCGCGCCTCCGCCGTCCTCCACTCCCACCACCCCTGCCCACTTGCGTCTGGCCTGCACTTGTGGGCACATCGGGTCTCCGGGACCCCTGAGGGGTGGCATTGGCGTTGTCGCCTGCCTCCTCCTGGGTGCCCGGGACACCGTGTCCCTCCTGGCGAGCCTGGCTGCATTGTGGTGTTGGGGCAGGGATCCTGGGTGTCTCCTGGGATGTGGCAGGAGTGGGGGTGGTGGTTGGCACGGTTGTACCTGACGCAGGTGCTGCAGGTGGTTGGACACCAGAGGGGCCAGGTCGGTCGGGGTCGTCCGCAGAGTGGTGAGAGTGGTCGCTGCCGGTGGGATCGGTCTCCTGCAGATCCGGGTCCTGTGAGTGTTCCCCCCCAGTGTTGGGGGGTGCAGCACGACGTTGACCTGTGTGTGAGAGAGAAAATGTTAATTTTGGTCCATGCAACATCCATGTTTCATCCGTTTCAAAGTTGGCACATTTCCTCTTGGAATTAGGATCTGTCTTGCATTCCACTCACAGTGCACTTGTGCATGGGTGTGTCCATTGGGCACCAATTTGGCCCCTTTAACTATGTGTGGCACAGTCTTACTTGCTGCGTCAAGTGTGACTGCAGTCAGCAGTGGAGTGTGCAGGTGTGGCGAGCCATGCATTTGCGCCTTCCTTGTAGCACTGTACATGTGCACATGGAGTGGATCCACACACTTATATGATGCAGGTGGCTGTCCTTGTGCTCGTGTACAGGTTGTGACATGGCCCTGCGTTTTGCCATGATGAAGAGGGGGATTCTGGCACTGGCCACCCTTGTCTACATGCACGCAGTCCACCTGCTGACGAGCAGACATTCCCACACACCAATGGACTGATTTGCTATCCCTGTGTCTCCCTCCTTCTCTGTCCCCCTCTCCCTCCCTCTCTGTCCCCCTCTCCCTCCCTCTGTGTGTCAGCCTCCTCCCTCTGTCCGTCTTCCTGTGTCTCCCTCCCTCTCTGTCCCCCTCTCCCTCCCTCTCTGTCCCCCTCTCCCTCCCTCTGTGTGTCAGCCTCCTCCCTCTGTCCGTCTTCCTGTGTCTCCCTCCTTCTCTGTCCCCCTCTCCCTCCCTCTCTGTCCCCCTCTCCCTCCCTCTCTGTCCCCCTCTCCCTCCCTCTCTGGCCCCCTCTCCCTCCCTCTCTGTCCCCCTCTCCCTCCCTCTGTGTGTCAGCCTCCTCCCTCTGTCCGTCTTCCTGTGTCTCCCTCCCTCTCTGTCCCCCTCTCCCTCCCTCTGTGTGTCAGCCTCCTCCCTCTGTCCGTCTTCCTGTGTCTCCCTCCCTCTCTGTCACCCTCTCCCTCCCTCTCTGTCCCCCTCTCCCTCCCTCTGTGTGTCAGCCTCCTCTCTCTGTCCGTCTTCCTGTGTCTCCCTCCCTCTCTGTCCCCCTCTCCCTCCCTCTCTGTCCCCCTCTCCCTCCCTCTGTGTGTCAGCCTCCTCCCTCCCTCCGTGTGTCAGCCTCCTCCCTCTGTCCGTCTCCCTCCCTCTCAGTCCCCCTCTCCCTCCCTCTGTGTCCCCCTCTCCCTCCCTCCGTGTGTCACCCTCAGTCACCTTGGCCCAGCTTCCTGGGCACACACTGTTAGCAGATCTTTGAGTGGCCCTTGGCCTGTTGATGTGAGTTTGTTTCTGATCTCCAGGCACCCATTTTGTCTGCTGTGTGTCTGTTCGCTGCTGCTGTGGTGGTGTGTGCTGCCACTCTTTCACAATGTTGGCTGTTCATTAGCTGCTGTCATGTGCAAAACAGTGCCTTCACCCCCATGTGTTGATGCAAGGCGTCCGCCATTTGCTGGCAAGTCATTCCTGTGTTGAGACACAGTGTTTGTCTGGCTGTGACCTAGGCCATATGGGCAGAGGGCATTGTTGTCTGCTTTGGAGTCGCACTATGTGATTTTTGGTGCCCAGCCTCCCGCCATCCGGGTTACCGTGTCATGTGTTGTTGTCTTCTGTGGCCTGTGACTTGACATTGTCCAGCTGGGTGCATGGGGCATGGTGGCAGCATTGGCATGTGCCTGCTCATGGAGTGTGGTTGAGTCATGCGATGGCTTGTGGTGGTTGCGTGCCTGTTAGTAATTTTGGTTGTGGTTGCAGTTCCCCCATGTGAGGTGCGTTGTTTGTGTACTCACCCGGGTCTCGGAGTCCTTCTACTCCTTCAACTGCCTCCACCGGCAGTATGGCCATCACCCTCTCCTCCCAGGGATGGTACTGCACGGCTCTGCGGGAGGGCCCTCCTCCGGTGGCATTGGCCTGGTCGTGTTCCTCCTGCCTCTTGGCTCTGACCCTCCTCCGCAGATCGTACCACCTGTTCTGGCAATCCTGCTTGGTCCTCCTGGTGTCCGCAACGGCATTCACAGCATCGACGATGGTCTGCCACATGGCTGTTTTGGCTGCCTGGCTGGTGCTTCTAACCAATGTTCCAAAGATCTGTGGCTCGACTCTGAGGATTTGATCAACAAGGACCTCCAACTCTCGGTGACTGAACTTTGGATTCTTGGTAGTGGGCATGGTGAGGGGTGTGGGTGGGGATGGTGTGGGTGTGGGGGGTGTGTGGATGTTGGGGGGGGGGTGTGGATGGTTGTGTGTGTGTGTGAATGTGATGAGAGGGTGTTTGTGAGGGTGGTCGTGTGAAGGTGTGCAAGTGTAAGGTGTGGTGTAGCTTGTAGTCTGGTTCTGTGGTGTCTGGCAGCAGTGAGTCTGTTGCAAAGGCTCATGGTTTGTGTGTGTGGGCCCTTTTTATTGGTCCATGGGTGGGTGTGGCAGTGTTTGAATTTTGGGTGGGTGTGTTATAAGGAGTGGTGGTGTATTGGGCCTCTGTTTTTGGCAGTTGCAGGTCAGTGATTGAGTTATTTTAGTGGTTGTTGGCCATGTTTAGTGGCTGTGTGCCTTTCGAATGGTGTATTCTTGTGTTGTTTTGTTTTGTCCTGGTTGTGTACGTGCGTTTTGAGCGTGTGTACGGTGTGTACATGGGCCATTTGGTTGTACGATTATGTCCTTGTGTGTGGCTTTGTACGACTTGTACATGCGGTTGTGATGTTGGGGCATGGGGTGCGCTCCGTACTTAGGAGGTTGTGTTGGGGGTGCGCCAGGAACTACTGGGGTGTACATGGACGGTGGTACGACACGTACAGGGGTGGGGGGGTGTACATTGACGGTGGTACGACACGTACAGGGGTGGGGGGGTGTACATTGACGGTGGTACGACACGTACTGGGGTGGGGGGGTGTACATTGACGTTGGTACGACACGTACTGGGGTGGGGGTACGACTGGAACGTACTGGGGTGTAGGTACACGGGGGGTATGACACGTACTGGGGTGGGGGTGGGGCTCGAACGTACTGGGGTGTAGGTACACGGGGGGTACGACACGTACTGGGGTGGGGGTGCGACTGGAACGTACTGGGGTGTACATTGACGTTGGTACGACACGTACTGGGGTGGGGGTACGACTGGAACGTACTGGGGTGTAGGTTCACGGTGGTACGACACGTCCAGGGGTGGGGGTACGACTGGAACGTACTGGGGTGTAGGTACACGGGGGGTATGACACGTACTGGGGTGGGGGTGTGGCTCGAACGTACTGGGGTGTAGGTACACGGGGGGTATGACACGTACTGGGGTGGGGGTGTGGCTCGAACGTACTGGGGTGTAGGTACACGGGGGGTACGACACGTACTGGGGTGGGGGTACGACTGGAACGTACTGGGGTGTAGGTACACGGGGGGTATGACACGTACTGGGGTGGGGGTAGGACTCGAACGTACTGGGGTGTAGGTTCACGGTGGTACGACACGTCCAGGGGTGGGGGTACGACTGGAACGTACTGGGGTGTAGGTACACGGGGGGTATGACACGTACTGGGGTGGGGGTGTGGCTCGAACGTACTGGGGTGTAGGTACACGGGGGGTACGACACGTACTGGGGTGGGGGTACGACTGGAACATACTGGGGTGTAGGTACACGGGGGGTATGACACGTACTGGGGTGGGGGTAGGACTCGAACGTACTGGGGTGTAGGTTCACGGTGGTACGACACGTCCAGGGGTGGGGGTACGACTGGAATGTACTGGGGTGTAGGTACACGGGGGGTATGACACGTACTGGGGTGGGGGGTGTGGCTCGAACGTACTGGGGTGTAGGTACACGGGGGGTATGACACGTACTGGGGTGGGGGTAGGACTCGAACGTACTGGGGTGTAGGTTCACGGTGGTACGACACGTCCAGGGGTGGGGGTACGACTGGAACGTACTGGGGTGTAGGTACATGGGGGTATGACACGTACTGGGGTGGGGGTGGGGCTCGAACGTACTGGGGTGTAGGTTCACGGTGGTACGACACGTACTGGGGTGGGGGTACGACTGGAACGTACTGGGGTGTACATAGACGGTGGTACGACACGTACAGGGGTGGGGGGGTGTACATTGACGGTGGTACAACACGTACTGGGGTGGGGGTACGACTGGAACGTACTGGGGTGTACCTAGACGGGTGGGGGTATACATATACGGGGGGTACGTGTCGGACGTACGGGGGCTGGGGGGAGTGTTGGGCGCGTATGCGGGCACATGTCTCCATGGTTGCTATAGGTGTTCGGTGCGGACGGTGTTTTTTCCATACGGTTGTACGCTCGGACGCACGGGATGGATCGTGATTCCTCGGTCGGACTTGGATTTTTACGTTTGTAAGGTAAATCGTCCGAGGACGTGTCGGACACATTTTCCGACCCGAGGACGTGTGGGGAAATATTCCGAATGCGGTTCGTATGGACTTTTTACCATGCGAATCATGATTGCCAGTTTGTACGGCACTTGTACGATTCGTACGGTGAAAAGACCGGATACGAGTCGTACGGGCTATTTTTTTACCGGATCGTAATCGGCACCTGAGTGTCTGCATGGTTCGGTGGGGGGTATTACGTAGTGCATAGGTGCATGAATGAGTGACTCACTGTTTGCATGTGTTGAAGACAGCATGTGTGCAGGACTGTATGGGTGGATGAGTGTGTGTATGGGTGTGTTAGTGAGTGAATGACTGTCTCAATAGTGTCTTTATGAGTAACTACATATGTTTTAAACTAGTATATGTGACTATTGGTGTATATAAGTGAGTATATGTGAGAGTGAGAGATTGAAAGAGTTCCTGTATGAATAAGTATGTGTTTCTATAAGTGATTGTTAAAAAGACTAAGTATGTGTAAGTTTCCGTAGAAGTAAGTGTGGTGGTGTGTGTATAACTGTATATGCAAATACATTTATGTTTGATTTTTTATTTTCATGAGTGAGTATGTGTGTCAGTAACTCTGTGGATGAGTGGCATTGTGTAGCAGGATGTATAGGTGTATGAGTACATATGATCAGTGAGTACATGTATGAGTGACTGTACAGGACTGTTGGTGAATGAGTGGATGTGTATGTGGATCTTAGAATTGCTCAAGAGGTTGTTGTAACTGGTATTGGTATGTCCATTTTTTTGAAAATTTTAGTCTCTATTTTTGAATGTGTGTTTCAAAGGTTATATTAGGGTGAGAGGAGGTCTGCCACTCTGTCACAAGGATGATGTCATCAGTGATGTCATTTGAGATGTCATCAGTGATGTCATGAGTGATGTCACTGACCATGTCATGAGTGATGTAATATGTGACGTCATCAGCAGTAGATTGCGGGTGCGCGAGTTATAGTTAGCTTAACTAACTATAACGGGGGAATTTCAATGGTTTTTTATGAGTGAAATGTCCGCTAAATATAACGTGTGTGAAACCTATGGTTTTTTCACTGAATTTTATATATATATATATATATATATGCACTGAAAAAACCATAGGTTTCACACATGTTATAGTTAGCTGCACATTTCACTCGTAAAAAAACAATGAAATTCCCCCGTTATAGTTAGTTCAGCTAACTATAACTCGCGCACCTGCAATCCACTGCTGATGACGTCACATATTACATCACTCATGACATGGTCAGTGACATCACTCATGACATCACTGATGACATCTCAAATGACATCACTGATGACATCATCCATTGAGTATGTGTTTCTTTACAATTTTAATATGTTTAATATATATAGGGAAAGGCATGTTGAAGAATGAGTGGGTGTATAAGTGTGTAAATGGATGATTTTCTATGTGCGTAACTGACTCTGTAAGTGAGTCATTAAATGTATCCTATTGCAGACTAGTGACTAAACTGTGTGAATGTCTGTATGTGTCTGTTGTTGGTGGATAAGTGGCTGCATGGTTTTGTGAATAGCTATATGAGTGACTATATGGGTTATTGATTGGTTGTCTGAGTATCTGTATGGGTGCCTAAGTGTTTGTGTGGGTAGGGTGTGTGTGACTCTATGCATAAATGTGTGAGTGGGTGATTCTATGGGTGCATGGTTTTAAGAGTGCATCTGTGATGGACTGTATGGTTGAGTGAGTGTATGTATGGGTGTGTTAGGGATTGAATGTATATCTCAGTAGTACATTTGTGACTAACTGCATATGTAAAAGGCAATATATGTGTGTGTAACAGTATATAAAGGAGTAGATATGAGAGTGTGTGATTGTGAAAGTGACTGTATGGATGAGTGTGTGCTTGTATGAATGATTCTATAAGAGGGTAAGAATGTGGTACTTTTTTATGACTAAGTGAACTTGAGTGTGTCTAACCACATAGGTGAGTAAATGGGAGTGTGATTATTTGCATGATTGAGTAGGTCTAAGAGTACCTCTATGCATGATTGATAGTGTGTGAGTGTCTATATAGGTGTATAAATGCATATGATAGTCTTGTATGGAGTGAGTGTAAGTATGAGTGACTGTACAGGTGAATGAGTGGAGGTGTATGTAGACCTAAGAGTTAATAAGTGGGTATGTAGCTATTGGTATTGCAGTATGTATGGTTTTGAGAATGGAACTCTTAAACTTTGAGTCGGTGTATCAAAGGTTATATTAGGGTGTGAGAAGATGTGCTCATTTTTCACATGGATGACATCATTAGTGATGTCATCAGTGATGTCATTTGAGATGTCATCAGTGATGTCATGAGTGATGTCACTGACCATGTCATGAGTGATGTAATATGTGACGTCATCAGCAGTGGATTGCGGGCGCGCGAGTTATAGTTAGCTGAACTATTTATAACGGGGGAATTTCATTGTTTTTTTACGAGTGAAATGTGCAGCTAACTATAACATGTGTGAAACCTATGGTTTTTTCAGTGAATCTCTCTCTATATATATATATATATATATATTCAGTGAAAAAACCATAGGTTTCACACACGTTATAGTTAGCTGGACATTTCACTCGTAAAAAATCAATGAAAGTCCCCCGTTATAGTTAGTTAAGCTAACTATAACTCGCGCACCCGCAATCCACTGCTGATGACGTCACATATAACATCACTCATGACATGGTCACTGACATCACTCATGACATCACTGATGACACCTCAAATGACATCACTGATGACATCACTGATGACATCATCCAGTGAATGTGTGTTTTTCTGAAAATTAAATATGTTTTATATATGTATATCTCAAGGTCGATGGAAGAATAAATGGGTATATAAGTGTCTAAATGGATGATTTGTTATTGAAAAATTGATTGTTTAACTGACTGATTAAGTGTATCATAGTGAATACATGGCTTAGTGAGTAATGTTTAAATATGTAAATATCTGTATCAGTCTCTCACTTTGTGTATAAGTGGCTGCATGGGTTGGTGAATGGCTACATGGGTGTCTATATAGGTTATTAGTTGTTTTTTTGAGTATCAGTCTGAGTGTCTGCATGGTTCGGTGGGGGGTATTACGTAGTGCATAGGTGCATGAATGAGTGACTCACTGTTTGTATGTGTTGAAGACAGCATGTGTGCAGGACTGTATGGTTGGATGAGTGTGTGTATGGGTGTGTTAGTGAGTGAATGACTGTCTCAATAGTGTCTTTATGAGTAACTACATATGTTTTAAAATAGTATATGTGACTAGTGGTGTATATAAGTGAGTATATGTGAGAGTGAGAGATTGAAAGAGTTCCTGTATCAATAAGTATGTGTTTCTATAAGTGATTGTTTAGAAGACTAAGTATGAGTACGTTTCTGTAGAAGTAAGTGTGGTGGTGTGTGTATAACTGTATATGAAGGTAAATGGATGTTTGATTCTTTATTACCATGAGTCACTATGTGTGTGAGTAACTCTATGGATGAGTGGCATTGTGTAACATGATGTACAGGTGTATGAGTACATATGAGTGAGTACATGTATGAGTGACTGTCTAGGACTGTTGGTAAATGAGTAGATGTGTATGCGGTTCTTAGAATTACAGAAGAGTTTGTTGAAACTGGTATTGGAATTTCCATTAATTTTTTATTTTGTAGTCTCTATTTTTGAATGTGTGTATCAAAGGTTATATTAGGGTGAGAGGACGTCTGCCACTCTATCACAAGGATGATGTCATCAGTGATGTCATCAGTGATGTCATTTGAGATGTCATCAGTGATGTCATGAGTGATGTCAGTGACCATGTCATGAGTGATGTAATATGTGACGTCATCAGCAGTGGATTGCGGGCGCGCGAGTTATAGTTAGCTGAACTATTTATAACGGGGGAATTTCATTGTTTTTTTACGAGTGAAATGTGCAGCTAACTATAACATGTGTGAAACCTATGGTTTTTTCAGTGAATCTCTCTCTATATATATATATATATATATATTCAGTGAAAAAACCATAGGTTTCACACACGTTATAGTTAGCTGGACATTTCACTCGTAAAAAACCAATGAAAGTCCCCCGTTATAGTTAGTTAAGCTAACTATAACTCGCGCACCCGCAATCCACTGCTGATGACGTCACATAAAACATCACTCATGACATGGTCACTGACAGCACTCATGACATCACTGATGACACCTCAAATGACATCACTGATGACATCACTGATGACATCATCCAGTGAATGTGTGTTTTTCTGAAAATTAAATATGTTTTATATATGTATATCTCAAGGTCGATGGAAGAATAAATGGGTATATAAGTGTCTAAATGGATGATTTGTTATTGAAAAATTGATTGTTTAACTGACTGATTAAGTGTATCATAGTGAATACATGGCTTAGTGAGTAATGTTTAAATATGTAAATATCTGTATCAGTCTCTCACTTTGTGTATAAGTGGCTGCATGGGTTGGTGAATGGCTACATGGGTGTCTATATAGGTTATTAGTTGTTTTTTTGAGTATCAGTCTGAGTGTCTGCATGGTTCGGTGGGGGGTATTACGTAGTGCATAGGTGCATGAATGAGTGACTCACTGTTTGTATGTGTTGAAGACAGCATGTGTGCAGGACTGTATGGTTGGATGAGTGTGTGTATGGGTGTGTTAGTGAGTGAATGACTGTCTCAATAGTGTCTTTATGAGTAACTACATATGTTTTAAAATAGTATATGTGACTAGTGGTGTATATAAGTGAGTATATGTGAGAGTGAGAGATTGAAAGAGTTCCTGTATCAATAAGTATGTGTTTCTATAAGTGATTGTTTAGAAGACTAAGTATGAGTACGTTTCTGTAGAAGTAAGTGTGGTGGTGTGTGTATAACTGTATATGAAGGTAAATGGATGTTTGATTCTTTATTACCATGAGTCACTATGTGTGTGAGTAACTCTATGGATGAGTGGCATTGTGTAACATGATGTACAGGTGTATGAGTACATATGAGTGAGTACATGTATGAGTGACTGTCTAGGACTGTTGGTAAATGAGTAGATGTGTATGTGGTTCTTAGAATTACAGAAGAGTTTGTTGAAACTGGTATTGGAATTTCCATTATTTTTTTATTTTGTAGTCTCTATTTTTGAATGTGTGTATCAAAGGTTATATTAGGGTGAGAGGACGTCTGCCACTCTATCACAAGGATGATGTCATCAGTGATGTCATCAGTGATGTCATTTGAGATGTCATCAGTGATGTCATGAGTGATGTCAGTGACCATGTCATGAGTGATTTTATATGTGACGTCATCAGCAGTGGATTGCGGGTGCGCGAGTTATAGTTAGCTTAACTAACTATAACGGGGGAATTTCATTGGTTTTTTACGAGTGAAATGTCCAGCTAACTATAACGTGTGTGAAACCTATGGTTTTTTCACTGAATTTACAAGGTTTTTTAAATGCTAATTCCTAACTATAACGTGTGTGAAACCCATGGTTTTTTCACTGAATTTGCAAGGTTTTTTAAATGCTAATTCCTAACTATAACGTGTGTGAAACCCATGGTTTTTTCAGTGAATTTGTATGGTTTTTTAAATGCTAATTCCTAACTATAACGTGTGTGAAACCCATGGTTTTTTCAGTGAATTTGTATGGTTTTTTAAATGCTAATTCTTATATTTAACGTGTGTGATTTTTTTTTTTTTTTGCAAGGTTTTTTACTTCTTTTTATTTTTACTTTATATTCTCTTTATACTCTATGTTTAAATTTTAATAATTCTGCAATATATAATTTTTTCACCTTTTTTTTTTTACCAAACAGGTAAGATATATTAGTATAACATAGTGATTCTTTTTTACCAATTTTTTTTTTTTTACGTGCGCGTACGGTAAGCTTACGGTAAGCGTACGTTTTGCGTAATGTACGTAATATTTCTACTCTTTTTGCGTATGGTTACGCAATTTACGTAGACGTGCGTGCTGCGTACGCGGCACGTAACCGCATACGTTACACGCACACGTTACGCGGAAGTGTTGGGGCGTGCCTGTTATGCGCACGCGCGCGTGCTCGTGTCTTTTATACGCGCATGCGTACTTTTACCGTAAGCGCTCCGTAAGCGCTCCGTAAGCGTAACGTATGCGCACGGTGGGTCATGTGATCAAGAAACAACACTTTTGATTGGTTTAAAGTACTTTCAGTTATAGAACTCTCCTACACCACACCCATTCCCCTCATTTCTGCTTGTGATCCCTTAGGAGAAGGAGCTGAGTTGTCTTTGGGATACGATGGCAGACCAGCACTCCTCTTCTGAGAGTGAGGCTAGCAGCACCACCATCAGGCAGAGAAGGAGGAAACAAAAGAGCTCTTTTATATGGGAGTATTTTACATTTCCTGAGGGCCAGAAAAAAGTAAATGATGCTTTAGTGACTTGCAAGCTTTGCCAGCGTGTACTTTCTAGAGGTAATCCTAACAAGAAGTATTCCTTCGGGAATCACACTATGTTAAGACACCTTGAGGATGTACACCCTAGGACAAATGCTCGACATACTGGAGGAAACCCTTCAGTAAGTCGACCGAGCACATCCACAGCAGCTTAGCCGAGTCCATCTTCGGCAGCTCAGCTGAGCCCTTCATCTGTGGGGGGAGATTCACCTTTTTCTGGTCCTCTGGAAACTAACCATCGATTTGTGAGGGTTGCAATGCGGTGCTCAAATTGCCATGGTCTAATTGTTCATGGGGAGACCAGTGTTCCCCTAATTAACAACAGAATAGACCAGCACATTTGTCCTACCAGCTAATATTCCCATTCTTTCTTTCCTCTGTCCCTGCATGAACACAACGGCTCTTTTAAGAGCCAACCTTACCTTTCAAGTTTTTTTAATTTTTTCTTAAAAACTTTTTTTTTTTTTACCGTACGCGTACGGTAAGCGTATTTTTTTTTTTTTTTTAAAAACACTAAAAAACAATTAACACATTACAAGGTCCTTGAGGGATTAATAATGACTACACTCCAGCAAAGGCAACCAGCCTTAGTGATGTTGAATGTATTTGCATTACTCACTGCAACCTCAAACACCACTCGGTTGTGAATACTATGCATGATTCTACAGGATAAGCAGCTGGGTGTGTGCTAAGAGTCTGCTTCTGCAGAAAAATAGCTGCCCCTTTCCTACTAATGCAAATCTAAAATTACCAGAGTAATACGCAATAAATCTCTGACAACAATTCCTCTTTGCACACAGAGTCATCTTCTGATTCTATGCAGAAAACAGTATTCCTCATTTATACCAGTACACCTTAATTTATGGTGAAAACATAGTCCATAATATTTTACATGTTCCTTACATTTAAATTTCTCCCAAAACACAAAATGAAAAACACAACTTCAACAAAAGAAATTCCAATTCTATTATTCATTTCAAAATTTACCACATACATCCCCTCTCAAACTCATAACTCACCTTTAAAATTAGTTAGTTGTGAAAGAAATGTGGCACTCAAACAGCAGATTATCAGAGCCAGGATCTCTGTTCTGTACACCTCTCTCCTCTCAGCAGAACCAGATAATGGCAATGTTTCCCTCTCTTTTTCCACACATATACATGTTAATTTCAAATCTCAGTGCTTCCCCCTTTTTTTCAAATGTAATCACACATTTCTATTAGTTGAAAACCAACCCTTTTCCAAAAGTACCCTTCCCCCAACTTGACTTCTGCCTGCTACCATAGCAACAGCTCATGGAACACTGCTGTGTGGAGTCAGGTCAGAAGTTCACTACACAATGTTTCATTTCCAAAGAGCAAGAGTGCTTGACTTTTCAAACCTAACAGCCAATCCATAGTAATGTTCTTTGGTAACACATTTTTCTGTACCAATACAAAACATGCTTCTATAAATTTACACATACAGCCTAGTTTTTAGTGTAGAATGGTATGAAACAGCCAATGAGTTCTTTTTATTTTAAAAAAATATGTATGCCTCCATTTCCAAACTGTCTTTCATTTCTTTTTTCCCATTCTACTGAAATACACCTCCTGAGTGCATCCAGATCTCCTTGGAAGATGTTCACAGTGTGGATTGTAGGGCACAGCTATGTCAGAGAGGGTTAAAGTGGCACCAATTGATGCCATTGGTGAAATCCTTCATGCAAATCCAACACCCTGACCTCATAATTGTGCACTGTGGTGGCAATGACCTAGGCACTTTGACTGGGGTAGATCTGGAAATGCTTCTGAAGGAGATCTTTGCACAACTGTTTTCACTTTTCTCTAAAACTGCCTTTACGTATTCTAACATATGCCAAAGGCAAAAATGGAACTGGTCCAATCAATTTTGTCCACAGATTGACAAAGCAAGAAAGCACGTCAACAAATCTGTTTCTGCTTTCCTCCGAGACTATGGTATGGGTTCCATTTACCACAACAACTTGCGTTACAACATGCAAGACATTTATAGAGGAGATGGTGTACACTTCACTGATGAAGGGAATAGAGTCTTCCTCTTGAACCTTAGACTCTGCATCGGTACTTACTTGTAGGTACCACTAAAAAATCACTTCATAAACACAACGGCTCTTTTTAGAGCCCCCTAATATCTAAACACTTAAATCTGAATTTTATTTCTTTTTTTATTTATTTTTTCTGCCGTACGCGTACTGTAAGCTTACCGTACGCGTACTCCGCGATTTTTAAAAAAAATTAATAAATGTATTTTTCGTACTTTTGTGTCCTTCTTTGACCCCCTTTCAAATGTTAGGGGGTCTGTAACTCTCTTCCTTGCCCCCTTTTCACGTTATCTCCCTTGTTTTTTTCTGTGTGAAACACACGAAATGGCGGCCGACACTTCCTGATTTCGTCCGATTCGAATGTTTACAGTCATGTGACAACCAATCAGATTTGAGCTCGCGCACGGCACCGTACGCGTACGGTAAGCTTACGGTAAGCGCACGGAGCGCGCTTACAGATATATATATTGATTTAAATGCTATTTTCTCAGGACCTACTGAACAGATTTACACCAGACCTACAAAAGGCACATCCTTGACCTGAGGACTACCTCTCTGCCAAATTTCAAGTAATTCTGTTCAGCCGTTCGGGCTGTAGCTCGGACTAAAGGTCCTATGGGAAAATGCATGGGGAAAACGTGTTTTGGGACCCCCCTTTTTTCTCAGCCCCCGCTTGACGGATCCCCCTGAGACTTTCAGAGTAGGAGCGGAGCGTAGCGCCCCATTAGTTTTGAAAATTTCGCGAGGATTCGTCGACCGGCGCCAAAGTTATTCCAAATAGAATGTTGCGGATTTCCTATGGAAACACGGTCCTAACTATAACTACCTACTGGCGACCGCCAGTAGGTAATATATATATATATATATTATATATATATATTATTTTTAGTTTTTATTTACACACATATATATAATATATGTGTGTGTATGTATATATATATTACCTACTGGCGGTCACCAATAGGTAGTTATAGTTAGGACCGTGTTTCCATAGGAAATCCGCAACATTCTATTTTGAATAACTTTGGCGCCGATTGACGAATCCTCGCGAAATTCTCAAAATAGGTGGGGCGCTCTGCTCCGCTCCTTCCCTGAAAGTCTCGGGGGGATTCGTCAAGCGGGGGCTGAGAAAAAGGGGGGGTCCCAAAACGCGTTTTCCCCATGCATTTTTCCATAGGACCTTTAGTCCAAGCTACAGCCCGAACGGCTGAACAGAATTACTTGAAATTTGGCAAAGAGGTAGTCCTCAGGTCAGGGATGTGCCTTTTGTAGGTCTGGTGTAAATGTGTTCAGTATTTGCTGAGAAAATAGCATTTAAATCAATATATATATCTATAGGCGCGCTCCGAGCGCTTATGGTAAGCTTACCGTACGCGCACGCTGCCATGAGCGAGCTCAATTCTGATTGGTGGTTACATGACTGTAAACATTCGAATCGGTCGAAATCAGGAAGTGTCGGCCTCCATTTTGTGTGTCTCACACTGATAAGTAAAGGAGGAGAACGTGGAAAGGGGGCAACGAAGAGAGTTGCAGACCCCCTAGCGTTTGTCAGGGGGTCCAAGAAGGCCATAAAAGTATGAAAAATATATTTAAATGTTTTTTAAAAAATCACGGGGTGCGCGTACGGTAAGCTTACCGTACGCGTACGGTAGAAAATAACAAAAAAGAAGAAAAAAACAAATTTAAGTGTTAAGATATTAGGGGGCTCTAAAAAGAGCCGTTGTGTTCATTGAGTGTTTTTTGGTACCTACAAGTAAGTACCGATGCAGAGTCTAAAGTTTAAGAGGAAGACTCTGTTCCCTTCATCATTGAAATGTACACCGTCTCCTCTATAAATGTCTTGCATGTTGTAACGCAAGTTGTTGTGGTATATAAAACCCATACCATAGTCTCTGAGGAAAGCAGAAACAGATTTGTTGACGTGCTTCCTTGCTTTGTCAATCTGCGGACAAAATTGGTAGGACCAGTTCCACTTTTGCCTTTGGCATATGTTAGAATATACAAAGGCAGAATGAGGAAAAAGAGACATCAATTGAACAAAGGTGTCCTTAATAAGCATTTCCAGACCTACACCAGTTAAAGAGCCTAGGTCATTTCCACTACAGTGCACAATAATAAGGTTAGGGTGTGGGAGATGTAGAAAGGTTTTCACCAAAGGCATTAATTGGTGCCACTTAAACCCTCTCTGACCAATCCATTTAATGTCTACATTTGGCAAAGCAAGGTCTCTCACCATACCTCTTTTTTCTGCAAATTTTTCACTCCAGAAGACATAGCTGTGACCTACAATCCACACTGTGAACATCTTTCAAGGAGATCTGGATGCACTCTGAAGGTGTCTTTCAGTAGAATGGCAAAATGAAATGAAATACAGTTTGGAAATGGAGGCATACATATTTTTTTTAAATAAAAAGAACTCATTGGCTGTTTCACACCATTCTACACTAAAAACTAGGCTGTATGTGTAAATTTATAGAAGCATGTTTTGTATTGGTACAGAAAAATGTGTTACCAAAGAACATTACTATGGATTTGCTGTTAGGTTTGAAAAGTCAAGCACTCTTGCTCTTTGGAAATGAAACATTGTGTGGTGAACTTCTGACCTGACTCCTCACAGCAGTGTTCCATGAGCTGTTGCTATGGTAGCAGGCAGAAGTCAAGTTGGGGGAAGGGTACTTTTGGAAAAGGGTTGAAGTTTTCAACCAATAGAAATGTGTGATTTCATTTGAAAAAAGGGGGAAGCACTGAGATTTGTAATTAACATGTATATGTGTGAAAAAAGAGAGGGAAACATTGCCATTAATTGGTTCTGCTCAGAGGAGAGAGGTGTACAGCTCTGATATTCTGAGTCTGATAGTCTGCAGTTTGAGTGCCACATTTCTTTCTCAACTAACTAATTTTAAAGGTGAGTTATGAGTTTGAGAGGGGATGTATGTGGTGATTTTTGCATGAGTCTGTGAGCAAAGAGGAATTTCTGTCAGAGAGGTATTTTGTGTCTCTCTGGTTCTTTTGGGAAGTAACCATGCGCATGTCTCTTGCTACTGAAAATACACAGTCTGCATAAGCAGACTGTTAGCACACACCCAGCAGTTTATCATGTAGAATCATGCTTAGTATTCACAAGTGAGTGGTGTTTCAGGTAGCAGTGAGTAACGCTAATACATTTAACATCACTAAGGCTGATTTATTTTGCTGGAGCGTAGTCAGTCACCAAGGTCACACATGAACATGGTCTCAAAAAGCTGTTTGCACATGTGCTCTTTTCTGTTTCAGAAAACTGTAATGAAAATGTATCAGACTGTTAGAGTAATTAACGCTAGGAGGAAAAAAACAGTACTAAGTGTGCTTTGAAATTGGCATGCAAATTTCGTTTTCTGCCTAAAAACACAGAAAACTGTAGTAAGTGTGCTTTGAAAATGGCAAGCAAATTTCATTTTACGCGTAAAATCACAGCATGAGGCTGTGAGCATAGTGGAATTGCTGTCACAGAGGTATTTGGAGTCTCTCTGGTTCTTTTGGGAAGTAACCATGCGTATGTCTGTGGCTACTGAAAATACACAGTCTGCATAAGCAGACTGTTAGCACACACCCAGCAGTTTATCCTGTAGAATCTGGCTGAGTATTCACAAGAGACTGGTGTTTCATGGAAGCAGTGAGTCACGCTAATACATTCAACATCACTAAGGCTGATTTCTTTTGCTGGAGTGTAGTCAGTCACCAAGGTCACACATGTACATGGTCTCAAAAAGCTGTTTGCACATGTGCTCTTTTCTGTTTCAGAAAACTGTAATGAAAATGTATCAGACTGTTAGAGTAATTAACGCTAGGAGGAAAAAAACAGTACTAAGTGTGCTTTGAAATTGGCAAGCAAATTTCGTTTTCTGCCTAAAAACACAGAAAACTGTAGTAAGTGTGCTTTGAAAATGGCAAGCAAATTTCATTTTACACATAAAATCACAGCATGAGGCTGTGAGCATAGTGGAATTGCTGTCACAGAGGTATTTGGAGTCTCTCTGTTTCTTTTGGGAAGTAACCATGCGTATGTCTCTTGCTACTGAAACTACACAGTCTGCATAAGCAGACTGTTAGCACACACCCAGCAGTTTATCCTGTAGAATCTGGCTGAGTATTCACAAGAGACTGGTGTTTCATGGAAGCAGTGAGTCACGCTAATACATTCAACATCACTAAGGCTGATTTATTTTGCTGGAGTGTAGTCAGTCACCAAGGTCTCACATGTACATGGTCTCAAACAGCTGTTTGCACATGTGCTGTTTTCTGTGTTTGAAAACTGTAATGAAAATGTATGCGACTGTTAGAGTAATTAACGCTAGGAGGAAAAAAACAGTACTAAGTGTGCTTTGAAATTGGCAAGCAAATTTCGTTTTCTGCCTAAAAACACAGAAAACTGTAGTAAGTGTGCTTTGAAAATGGCAAGCAAATTTAATTTTACGCGTAAAATCACAGCATGAGGCTGTGAGCATAGTGGAATTGCTGTCACAGAGGTATTTGGAGTCTCTCTGGTTCTTTTGGGAAGTAACCATGCGTATGTCTCTTGCTACTGAAAATACACAGTCTGCATAAGCAGACTGTTAGCACACACCCAGCAGTTTATCATGTAGAATCATGCAAAGTATTCACAAGTGAGTGGTGTTTCAGGTAGCAGTGAGTAACGCTAATACATTTAACATCACTAAGGCTGATTTCTTTTGCTGGAGTGTAGTCAGTCACCAAGGACACACATGTACATGGTCTCAAAAAGCTGTTTGCACATGTGCTGTTTTCTGTGTCTGAAAACTGTAATGAAAATGTATGCGACTGTTAGAGTAATTAACGCTTGGAGGAAAAAAACAGTACTAAGTGTGCTTTGAAATTGGCAAGCAAATTTCGTTTTCTGCCTAAAAACACAGAAAACTGTAGTAAGTGTGCTTTGAAAATGGCAAGGAAATATCATTTTACGCGTAAAATCATAGCATGAGGCTGTGAGCACAGTGGAATTGCTGTCACAGAGGTATTTGGAGTCTCTCTGTTTCTTTTGGGAAGTAACCATGCGTATGTCTCTTGCTAGTGAAAATACACAGTCTGCATAAGCAGACTGTTAGCACACACCCAGCAGTTTATCCTGTAGAATCTGGCTGAGTATTCACAAGAGACTGGTGTTTCATGGAAGCAGTGAGTCACGCTAATACATTCAACATCACTAAGGCTGATTTATTTTGCTGGAGTGTAGTCAGTCACCAAGGTCACACATGTACATGGTCTCAAAAAGCTGTTTGCACATGTGCTCTTTTCTGTTTCAGAAAACTGTAATGAAAATGTATCAGACTGTTAGAGTAATTAACGCTAGGAGGAAAAAAACAGTACTAAGTGTGCTTTGAAATTGGCAAGCAAATTTCGTTTTCTGCCTAAAAACACAGAAAACTGTAGTAAGTGTGCTTTGAAAATGGCAAGCAAATTTCATTTTACGCGTGAAATCACAGCATGAGGCTGTGAGCATAGTGGAATTGCTGTCACAGAGGTATATGGAGTCTCTCTGGTTCTTTTGGGAAGTAACCATGCGTATGTCTGTGGCTACTGAAAATACACAGTCTGCATAAGCAGACTGTTAGCACACACCCAGCAGTTTATCCTGTAGAATCTGGCTGAGTATTCACAAGAGACTGGTGTTTCATGGAAGCAGTGAGTCACGCTAATACATTCAACATCACTAAGGCTGATTTATTTTGCTGGAGTGTAGTCAGTCACCAAGGTCACACATGTACATGGTCTCAAAAAGCTGTTTGCACATGTGCTCTTTTCTGTTTCAGAAAACTGTAATTAAAATGTATCAGACTGTTAGAGTAATTAACGCTAGGAGGAAAAAAACAGTACTAAGTGTGCTTTGAAATTGGCAAGCAAATTTCGTTTTCTGCCTAAAAACACAGAAAACTGTAGTAAGTGTGCTTTGAAAATGGCAAGCAAATTTCATTTTACGCGTAAAATCACAGCATGAGGCTGTGAGCATAGTGGAATTGCTGTCACAGAGGTATTTGGAGTCTCTCTGTTTCTTTTGGGAAGTAACCATGCATATGTCTCTTGCTACTGAAAATACACAGTCTGCATAAGCAGACTGTTAGCACACACCCAGCAGTGATCCTGTAAAATCAGGCTGAGTATTCACAAGAGACTGGTGTTTCATGCACATGTGCTCTTTTCTGTTTCAGAAAACTGTAATGAAAATGTATCAGACTGTTAGAGTAATTAACGCTAGGAGGAAAAAAACAGTACTAAGTGTGCTTTGAAATTGGCAAGCAAATTTCGTTTTCTGCCTAAAAACACAGAAAACTGTAGTAAGTGTGCTTTGAAAATGGCAAGCAAATTTCATTTTACGCGTAAAATCACAGCATGAGGCTGTGAGCATAGTGGAATTGCTGTCACAGAGGTATTTGGAGTCTCTCTGTTTCTTTTGGGAAGTAACCATGCGTATGTCTCTTGCTACTGAAAATACACAGTCTGCATAAGCAGACTGTTAGCACACACCCAGCAGTTTATCATGTAGAATCATGCAAAGTATTCACAAGTGAGTGGTGTTTCAGGTAGCAGTGAGTAACGCTAATACATTTAACATCACTAAGGCTGATTTCTTTTGCTGGAGTGTAGTCAGTCACCAAGGACACACATGTACATGGTCTCAAAAAGCTGTTTGCACATGTGCTGTTTTCTGTGTCTGAAAACTGTAATGAAAATGTATGCGACTGTTAGAGTAATTAACGCTTGGAGGAAAAAAACAGTACTAAGTGTGCTTTGAAATTGGCAAGCAAATTTCGTTTTCTGCCTAAAAACACAGAAAACTGTAGTAAGTGTGCTTTGAAAATGGCAAGCAAATATCATTTTACGCGTAAAATCACAGCATGAGGCTGTGAGCATAGTGGAATTGCTGTCACAGAGGTATTTGGAGTCTCTCTGTTTCTTTTGGGAAGTAACCATGCATATGTCTCTTGCTACTGAAAATACACAGTCTGCATAAGCAGACTGTTAGCACACACCCAGCAGTTTATCCTGTAGAATCTGGCTGAGTATTCACAAGAGACTGGTGTTTCATGGAAGCAGTGAGTCACGCTAATACATTCAACATCACTAAGGCTGATTTATTTTGCTAGAGTGTAGTCAGTCACCAAGGTCACACATGTACATGGTCTCAAAAAGCTGTTTGCACATGTGCTCTTTTCTGTTTCAGAAAACTGTAATGAAAATGTATCAGACTGTTAGAGTAATTAACGCTAGGAGGAAAAAAACAGTAGTAAGTGTGCTTTGAAATTGGCAAGCAAATTTCGTTTTCTGCCTAAAAACACAGAAAACTGTAGTAAGTGTGCTTTGAAAATGGCAAGCAAATTTCATTTTACGCATAAAATCACAGCATGAAGCTGTGAGCATAGTGGAATTGCTGTCACAGAGGTATATGGAGTCTCTCTGTTTCTTTTGGGAAGTAACCATGCCTATGTCTCTTGCTACTGAAACTACACAGTCTGCATAAGCAGACTGTTAGCACACACCCAGCAGTTTATCCTGTAGAATCTGGCTGAGTATTCACAAGAGACTGGTGTTTCATGGAAGCAGTGAGTCACGCTAATACATTCAACATCACTAAGGCTGATTTATTTTGCTAGAGTGTAGTCAGTCACCAAGGTCACACATGTACATGGTCTCAAAAAGCTGTTTGCACATGTGCTCTTTTCTGTTTCAGAAAACTGTAATGAAAATGTATCAGACTGTTAGAGTAATTAACGCTAGGAGGAAAAAAACAGTACTAAGTGTGCTTTGAAATTGGCAAGCAAATTTCGTTTTCTGCCTAAAAACACAGAAAACTGTAGTAAGTGTGCTTTGAAAATGGCAAGCAAATTTAATTTTACGCGTAAAATCACAGCATGAGGCTGTGAGCATAGTGGAATTGCTGTCACAGAGGTATTTGGAGTCTCTCTGGTTCTTTTGGGAAGTAACCATGCGTATGTCTCTTGCTACTGAAAATACACAGTCTGCATAAGCAGACTGTTAGCACACACCCAGCAGTTTATCCTGTAGAATCTGGCTGAGTATTCACAAGAGACTGGTGTTTCATGGAAGCAGTGAGTCACGCTAATACATTCAACATCACTAAGGCTGATTTATTTTGCTGGAGTGTAGTCAGTCACCAAGGTCACACTTGAACATGGTCTCAAAAAGCTGTTTGCACATGTGCTCTTTTCTGTTTCAGAAAACTGTAATGAAAATGTATCAGACTGTTAGAGTAATTAACGCTTGGAGGAAAAAAACAGTACTAAGTGTGCTTTGAAATTGGCATGCAAATTTCGTTTTCTGCCTAAAAACACAGAAAACTGTAGTAAGTGTGCTTTGAAAATGGCAAGGAAATATCATTTTACGCGTAAAATCATAGCATGAGGCTGTGAGCATAGTGGAATTGCTGTCACAGAGGTATTTGGAGTCTCTCTGGTTCTTTTGGGAAGTAACCATGCGTATGTCTCTTGCTACTGAAAATACACAGTCTGCATAAGCAGACTGTTAGCACACACCCAGCAGTTTATCCTGTAGAATCTGGCTGAGTATTCACAAGAGACTGGTGTTTCATGGAAGCAGTGAGTCACGCTAATACATTCAACATCACTAAGGCTGATTTATTTTGCTGGAGTGTAGTCAGTCACCAAGGTCACACTTGAACATGGTCTCAAAAAGCTGTTTGCACATGTGCTCTTTTCTGTTTCAGAAAACTGTAATGAAAATGTATCAGACTGTTAGAGTAATTAACGCTTGGAGGAAAAAAACAGTACTAAGTGTGCTTTGAAATTGGCATGCAAATTTCGTTTTCTGCCTAAAAACACAGAAAACTGTAGTAAGTGTGCTTTGAAAATGGCAAGCAAATTTCATTTTACGCGTAAAATCACAGCATGAGGCTGTGAGCATAGTGGAATTGCTGTCACAGAGGTATATGGAGTCTCTCTGGTTCTTTTGGGAAGTAACCATGCGTATGTCTGTGGCTACTGAAAATACACAGTCTGCATAAGCAGACTGTTAGCACACACCCAGCAGTTTATCCTGTAGAATCTGGCTGAGTATTCACAAGAGACTGGTGTTTCATGGAAGCAGTGAGTCACGCTAATACATTCAACATCACTAAGGCTGATTTCTTTTGCTGGAGTGTAGTCAGTCACCAAGGTCACACATGTACATGGTCTCAAAAAGCTGTTTGCACATGTGCTCGTTTCTGTTTCAGAAAACTGTAATAAAAATGTATCAGACTGTTAGAGTAAGTAACGCTAGGAGGAAAAAAACAGTACTAAGTGTGCTTTGAAATTGGCAAGCAAATTTCGTTTTCTGCCTAAAAACACAGAAAACTGTAGTAAGTGTGCTTTGAAAATGGCAAGCAAATTTCATTTTACGCATAAAATCACAGCATGAGGCTGTGAGCATAGTGGAATTGCTGTCACAGAGGTATTTGGAGTCTCTCTGTTTCTTTTGGGAAGTAACCATGCATATGTCTCTTGCTACTGAAAATACATAGTCTGCATAAGCAGACTGTTAGCACACACCCAGCAGTTTATCCTGTAGAATCTGGCTGAGTATTCACAAGAGACTGGTGTTTCATGGAAGCAGTGAGTCAAGCTAATACATTCAACATCACAAAGGCTGATTTCTTTTGCTGGAGTGTAGTCAGTCTCCAAGGTCACACATGAACATGGTCTCAAAAAGCTGTTTGCACATGTGCTCTTTTCTGTTTCAGAAAACTGTAATGAAAATGTATGCGACTGTTAGAGTAATTAACGCTTGGAGGAAAAAATCAGTAGTAACTGTGCTTTGAAATTGGCAAGCAAATTTCGTCTTCTGCGTAAAGTCACAGCATGAGTCTTTTATGGCATTTTTGGACCCCCTGACAAATGCTAATGCATTCAACATCACCAAGGTTCATTATCTTTGCAGGAGTGCCGTCAGTATGCCAGGTTACACATGTATATGCTCGGAAAAAGCAGATTGCACATGTGCGTTTTTTTGCCTCTGTAAACTATAAAGAAAATGTGTCAGACTGTTAGAGTAATTAATAATTGCAAAAAAAAAAAAGTGTGCTTTTGAATTGCAAAAGAAATATCGTGTTCTGTCTAGAATTTCACCAAGAGTCTGTGTGCAAACAGGAATTGATCTTAAAGATTACATTCATGTTGGTTTTCTTGTGTTTTTCACTTGTAGGAAAGGGATAGGTAGTGTTATTTGAAAAGAAATGATCATAACAAAAATAGTATTATATTTAAATTACAAAAAAGGTATTTTTTTTTAGTTTCTTTCAGGTATTGCTCTAGAGCAGTGAAGAAAATAAAAGATGCCTATAAAATCAAGACAAAGAAAACAACAGAAAAAAAAGGTTTATTTGAAGACAACTGGAGGACCCAAGTTAGTTGAAGATGCTCATGTTGGGAAAAAGAAAAAGTCTTCTGGTAAGCAGAGAAAGCAATTTTTAAAAAATATATTCAAAAAAAGGAAAAATTTTAAAAATGCCCCCATTGGAACTGTTTCAAGTAGAAACCAACAAGAGAATAGTGAAAATTTACAAAATGCTAATGTACAAGCAGAAGCTAAAATAATTAACTTGAAAAGAAAATCAGCATTTAAAGAGATCCGTAGGAAAATGTTTCAGAGAAGAGTGATGTCCAATTTGCTAAAAGATGTGAAAAAATATAAGAAAAGAGCAACATTTTTTAAGAGAAAAAAAGATATTGAAGCCATTGTAGAAAAGGCTTTAAATTTAAAAAGGAAACTATTCATTTTAATTTTGAACAGGATGCGTACATTAGAAAAAGTAGTTAATGTAATGAAGTCACAAAGCAAAAAGAAAAGAGTAGTAAAAAGAAATAACTTTTGTAAAGTGTTCTTAGGAGAATGGAAGCATAGTTCAAGTACTGAGCCATTTTTTAATGAAGAGAGTTATCTTCAAAGTAGTAGTTTGCTGCATGCAGTTGACACCAGTGGTCGAGCATATGAAGTTAAGGATGGTTGTATAATGGAAAAGGAGAAAATGGTTCCAAGAAATGAGGAAGAAGTGATTGCAGATGAGGCTATGGGGAGACGTCCTAAAGCTCCAGTGTATACTTGGAAATGTAGTAGTCTTTGTACTTTGCGACAGGAATCTATTGATAAATTATGTGAGTTTTTAAGAGAGTATAGTAAAAAGAGTGTAAAACAGAAGATTAAGGTGCTTCAAGGACTAGATCCATGCAGAGTGAGAGAGAATACTGGTTTGCAAGGTCACTCTCTGGCTTGTTTATCTAGGAAAGTTTGTCAAAGTGTTTTTCACCATTTTAGGATGCTGGCAGTTCATCATACTGAAATTAGGAAATTTGTAAGAAGATTGTATTTTGCTAAAAGTCCAGCACTAAAGTTAAATGAGTTGAATAAGGCTCTGTTTCGTGGATCTGTATCAGATGTTGAGAAGGTTACTGATGAGATTCAGTTTTGTTACTTTGGGCCAGAACAAGAAAGTGAAGGGAATGACACAGTTATTGAGGAAAATGTGGAAGAGAATGTAGAACCCTCCGTAAGTAAGAAATTTGAAGATCAAATTACAAAATTTGCTATCATCTCTAATGAAAGACCAAATATTACTTGTATTTGTTGCCGGAGAAGCCATTACAAAATCCAAACAAGGAATGTTGATCTCTACAAAAAAAGTGAAGAAGAAGATAATTATAAGTGGAAGGATTTTGCAACATTTATATTTCTGGAAAATTGTTTTGATTTGGGTGAAGAGCATCGTATTTGTAAATACTGTTACAACAAGTTGGAAGAAAATAAAATGCCAGCTAGAGCTGTACATAATAATTTAGAATTGGTTGAAGTTCCTGCTGAACTTTCCGATTTAAATACGTATGAGTCTATACTCATTCAATGTGTTCATCCGTTCCAGACCATAGTACGTATGGAGCCAAAAACAGGCAAATTACCTCCTTCAGATTTACAGAGAGGTTTAAAAGGAAGAGTTGTCTATTTGCCGTTGGATTTGAAAAAAAATATGGAAACTATTGACACAGAAAATTTGGAAACTGAACCATTAGTTATTCTGGTTAATGGTGTACCTACAAAGAATAAGAAAATTTGGCAGGAATTGGTAGATGTTCGGAAAGTAAAAAGAGCAAATTTATATTTGAAAAGGAATAATAAATGGTATGAAGCCATTTATATGGATGAAGATGAAGAAGAATTAGTAGGAGACACAGACACACCAACTGGGCAAATTGAAAAAGTTGACACGTCAAAAGAAGAAGAAATTTATGAACATTTCAGCATACATCCTCTTCATTCAAAAGAAGTAATGGCAAACACCATTGATCTATTTCAAATGAAAAAAGCACAAGGAACTCCTGTGAGTGTATGGGAGGAGAGTTTGGAAGCTCGATGTTTTCCCCAGCTGTTTCCTACAGGAGAAGGTGGACGATATGATGAACGTCCAGTTCAGAATCCTGCTTCTGAGTATCGGACTACAAGATTATATGCAGAAGATCCCAGATTTCGTCAAAGTATTCCTTATTTGTTCCATCTGTTATTTGAAAGTGACTTGTCTGCACTATCTTATGCAGTAAACCACATTTTAAAAAGTGGAACACATCTACATAATGTGTCTGCTAAGGATTTTATGAACAAAGTGCAGCAGCGAGATGATCATTTGGAATCACAATTGATCAATCCGATGGCTTGTCAGCGTGGGACGAATGAATATTGGTACAGACGCCATGGAGAATTGAAATGTATGTTACGGAATTTAGGAACTCCAACATGGTTCCTAACCCTAAGCTGCGCCGAATACGCTTGGGATGATTTACTGGATTTTCTACGAGAGGCAAATTCAAACATTAAAAACATTGAATACAAGACAGCAGGAGAACTGTGCTCATTGGATCCGGTTAATGTTTGCAGATATTTCAATCATAGATTTGAGGCTAAGATGTCCTTTATCTGCAACAAAAAAAATCCACCACTTGGAGAAGTTTTGGATTTCTTTTGGAGAAAAGAGTACCAAGCAAGAGGGGCTCCTCACATTCATATGCTGTTGTGGATCAAGGATGCTCCAAAATTTGGAACAGATGCTGATGAAGCAGTGTTATCTTTCATTGAACAATATGCAACATGTGCTATACCTAAAAGCACAGAGGAGAAAAAGTTAAAACAGCAAGTTTTACGTTTCCAAAGTCATCGGTGTGGAAAATACTGTCGGCGGAAGTACGAGACCAAAGATAAATTCAATACAAAATGTCGATTTGGATTTCCTAGACCTCTTCTTTCAAAAGGAAGAGTCAACAGTTTTATGTCAGCTGTGCGACATACTATTACAAGAAAATCTCCCAAAAATACGTACAACCTGAGAAGAAAAGAAGAGTCAAAATATATAAATGACTACAACCCAGTCATTTTATCCATGTGGAATGCAAACATGGATATTCAGTATGTGGCAGACAATTCTATTGCTGTTGCTCGGTATGTCACATCGTACATTACTAAATCTGAGAAAACGGAATTGAAGGAAATGTGGGAAGAGATTTCTCACGAGAAGAGTGTCAGTAAGAAGCTGTACAGTTTCAGTTTGAAGATGTTAACGCATCGAGAAATTGGATCCTACGAATGTTCAGATAGGTTATCATCTGCAAGTCTTTACTCGAAATCCAGAAGAATAATTTGGGTCAGTTTAGGCCTTGCAGGAATGCGAAATCGGGTACTGAAATCTGTTGGAGAAATTGAATATTTGGCCGAAAACGACCCAGAAAGTACAGATATTTTGAAAACAAACATGTTGGACACATATTACCCAAAAAGAAGTCATCATCTTGAGAACATGTGTCTCTATGAAGTGCTGCAGAACTACATTTTTTCACGGAAAGCCACAGAAGACATCAACAATGGAAAATATAAAGTCATTGGTGAGGAAGGATGTTTGGTGAAGCAAACAAAAGGAAGTTTGATTAATCACAGGAAGCTGAGTTGTGACACTACTGACAAAAAGGAATTTTACTACTTGGCACTTTTACAGTTGTTTAAACCATGGCGTTCAGAGGACGAACTACTTGGAGAATTTCAAAGCTATGAGGATTCATTTAATGCATGTAAAGATACCATTGTATGCAGTATTTTCAGGAATTATGTCCAAATGTTAAACGAAGAAATTGAACAGGAAGCTACAATTGCAGCTGAAGTAGCTAGAGATAGTTCTCAAGACAGCCAAAGTTCTGGAACGCTCAGTCAAGATCCCCTAGGACAACCAATCGTAGAAAATGAAGCTGCAATAGCCATGACTGAAGTGGAAACGGCTATGAATCAAGCAAAGGAAGATTTAATAGAATTACCAGATTTGGAAAAACAACTGAATGAAGAACAACGACAAATTTATGAAGAAGTCAAAAAAAAATTTGATCATGGATTACTACATGAAAATAAAGAGTGCACATGCACAGCATTTGAACCAATTAGGTTATATGTGAGTGGACAAGCTGGAACTGGGAAAAGTTTCTTAATTAAAGTCATCAGAAGCTACCTACAGCAAAAAACTGATTCAACTGTGTCTTGTGTTGTTACTGCTCCAACTGGATTAGCAGCATATAATATTAAAGGAATTACTCTCCATCCCTTGCTAATGTTACCAGTGGAGCATGAGAACAAAATAGAATATCACAAGCAAACTGGCGAAGCATGTTTCGAAGTTTCAAGAGTGTTGAAGAAGATGCAAGTTCTCATTATTGATGAGGTAAGCATGGTATCAAACTTAATGCTTGCCTTTGTGCATTTAAGAATGCAGCAAATTCTAAAAAGAGACTATGACGTGCTATTTGGAGGTAAACACGTCATAGTTTTTGGGGATCTACTGCAGTTCACTCCAGTTAAAGGACAACCAGTGTTTAATACTGTGACACATGAGGACACGAAGAAGTCATTAGGAAGCATTGGTAATGCGAATATTTGGTCATTCTTTGAGTACAAGAACTCACTACCAATATGAGACAAGCAAACGATGAAGAATATGGAAGTATTCTAAAAGATATCAGAATTGGACTACTCACAGAACATGCCAGAAAAGCTTTACAGAGTCGATTGCTACATAATTTATTTCCAAGTGAAGAAATAGTTGCAGAGAAAATATACAAGAACATTGCAGAAAAAAATACTGTAATCTGCTTAATGCCAACACTACGTGAATGTTCAATATTCAATGAGGAACTTTTGAAATTGGAAAAGGAAGAGATTAAGAAAATGGAAGCAGTGGACAAAATCCAACATGAAAGAATTACAATTACATTAACAGGCGAACTGAAAAATAAACTGGATTCTCTAGAGAAGAACATTTCGAAAACAGCTGGATTAGAAAAAATTTTATATCTTTGCATGAACTGTCGAGTATTTTTAAGGAGAAATTTGGATGTAGAAAAAGGATCAGTAAATGGAGCTATGGGTAAAGTTGTGGGTTTTGTTAACTACCAGAAAAAAGAAGGCATTGAGTATTTAAAAATAAAATTTGATCAGATTGAAGAGGTAATAAACATTTGTCGTTCTTCAGTCCGTTTTTTGCTTGTGAAAGACTTATATGTACGTAGGAAGCAGTTTCCATTTTCTCTAGCATATGCTGTAACTATTCACAAGTGTCAAGGCTTAAATGTTGATAGTGCATTTGTAAACATTGGATCTACTGTGTTCAAAGAAGGTATGGCATATGTTGCTTTGTCACGAGTGAAAACATTATCTGGTTTATTCATGATAGAATTTGATGACTCAAAAGTTAGTGCAGATGCAAATTGTGTAAAGGAGTATAATAGATTAAGAAGAACCTATGCTCCTCATTTAGGTCAGTATCCTGTGTTGGAGAAACGTATTGTTTATCGGAAAAGGAGATTTGAGAATATCTGTAATGAGGATGTAGAGAAGAGAAAACAAAAAGAGAGTCATGTGATTGCAAGCAAAAAGAAAAAGGACAATGTTGAACAGGTTGTTGGTTTCCATTTTGAAAATAGCTCTGGTGTCAACTGCTATGCTAATGTAGTGCTAAATGTTGTTTTTTATCTTGAAAGTTTGCTTGAGCAGATAACAGAAAATCATGAAAAAAGATTCTGTTCTGTGCTAAGTCTTCTTTATGAGAAGCTGAGTGTTGATAAAGCAAAAATAGAAAGTACAAATGAAATTAGAAATCTATTAGATGTTTGTTCAGGACGAACACAGTTTTCACAAAATGTCCAGCAAGATGCACAGGAATTCTTCATGTACATCCTTTTGGTACTTGAAGATGAAGGGGTAGAAATAGAAAATATGTTTGGTCTGTCTTATAAATGGGAACATAGTTGTGAAAACTGTTTCTACACATGCAGCTCTAATGTTGATTCAGAAAGGTTTATCTATTTAACATTGCCAGAGACTAAATCAGTCACTTTTAGTAAATTAGTTAAAGATGCCAATCACAACATGGAATGTTCTAAATGTAAATCAGACATGTTTTCAACGTTATTTTTAAAGAAATATGGACAGTATGTAATTTTAATGATGCAACGTTGTAGAGCTGATGGAACAAAATTGGACACTTTAATAAAGAAATTTACAGGACAGCAATTATCAATTTCTGGAAAAACTTTTGTCACAGTTGCAATAATTTTCCATGATGGGCCTAATGTAACTTCTGGTCATTACACAGTTTTTCTTAAATGTGAAAAAGGCTGGACACTGTGTAATGATTCTCAGTTGGTTTTCAAGCAACGTTTGCCTTTTGATTTAGCAAATTCCTATTTAATTTTTCTGCAACCAAAATTTTAGACCGAAATTGCAACATCTGTACAAAACATTATTTACATTTAATTGGATTACCATCGGAAATGTCATCAAATATTATTATAAAAATTACCATTTGGCCGTACGGAAAGGTAATAATTTGCATTGTGGACTTCTTTGACAAAAATTATTTTGGTGAATATGCTTATGCAACAGAATTTTCGGACAATATTTACTGAAATTAGTGATTGTTTTTACGTGAGGATTATATTACGGTATGTTTTAATGAGAAGAGATTATGGGCTTTTTTTAAACAATCTTTGTGATTGTTATTTTTTTTTGCCCACAGTGATGAATGCAATTGCTTTTACGATTTACAGTAAAATGCAATATATTCTGAAAACAGCAAAAAAAGGGCAAAAATATGTTTAATGAAAAATGAAAATATGTGCACTGTATTCTAAAAAGTATAAATATTAATACATTTTTCTTTTTTTACAGATTGAGAAAGGAAAAATATAAAAATAAACTTCTTTTCACAAAGTAAAATAAATCACTTATTTTTCTTTTAGTTATTTTCTTTGTCAAGTAAGTTTGAAATTTCAGGAATTATCACACATTTACTTTAATGCTCACTTTTTTCACTACTCTTGTCTATGTTTTTTTCATTTCTGTAGTAGTCCCTCATGGACCTTGTAGGGTGATTAAATTTTTGGGGGTTTTTAAAAAAAAAAAAATAATAATGCGCGTACCGTACGCGCACGGTAAAAAAAAAAAAACAAAGTCAATTAATTTTTTTTTCTCCAAAATTAAGAAGTAAGGTTGGCTCTTAAAAGAACCGTTGTGTTCATAAAGGGAAAGAGGAAAGAAAGAATGGGAATACTAACAAGGACCACAGATGTGCTGGTCTATCCTATTGTTTATGAGGGAAACACTGGTCTCCGCATGAACAATCAGGCCATGACATCTTGTGCACCTCATTGTAACCCTCCCAAAATGAGGATTTATATCCAGAGGACCAGAAAAGGGTGATGCTCCCAATTTTAGTCTCTATTTTTGAATGTGTGTATCAAAGGTTATATTAGGGTGAGAGGAGGTCTGCCACTCTATCACAAGGATGATGTCATCAGTGATGTCATCAGTGATGTCATTTGAGATGTCATCAGTGATGTCATCAGTGATGTCAGTGACCATATCATGAGTGATGTTATATGTGACGTCATCAGCAGTGGATTGCGGGTGCGCGAGTTATAGTTAGCTTAACTAAACAGGGAAATTTCATTGTTTTTTTACGAGTGAAATGTCCAGCTAACTATAACGTCTGTGAAACCTATGGTTTTTTCAGTGAATTTGCAAGGTTTTTTAAATGAAAATTCCTAACTATAACGTGTGTGAAACCCATGGTTTTTTCTGTGAATATATATATATATATATATATATATATATATCAAAAAAAGCAACGGTAAAGATAAGTTATAGTTAGCTTTATTTATGTTTTCTATACAAACCAATTTTAAACTACACAAACATAAGATATTCTTAAGGTATAGTTATATTTTTAATTTATCATTAATGCACCACTTGCAAATTAATATGACATACATATAACTCAGATTTATACTTAGCGCCATCTTAAAATGTATATAACTTGCACACATCTGAACACTGCCTTCTCACCTCAGTCGTCACACATCATTAACTAAAACCCTCACCCCTTCTCCATGATCTACCTATACCCCTGCATATTACAGAAGTTAAAGCATGTAAAATTACTGCATTAATAACGACACTTATGACATCTGAAATTCTATATTGTTGCAGAACATAGTGCATGGTACAGTGGCGAGTTATAGATATTGCAGTGTGGCTAGTGATGTGAGAAGACTATGTACGGACGTGCACAAATTCTATTAATTGTAAGGTGGTGCGTAAGTGTTAATGTGTTATAAGTATGACATGTTAATTTGATAGTGGTGCATAAATAATACATTAAAAATATAACTATAACCCTCCAGGCCTTGTGCAAATATTTGCCCACTGCACATAACCATATAGTTCATCACTATCTGTTCTTAATATCCTGAGAGCTATTTCAAAATTCCTAATACCAAGGTTCCTACACACAGGTGCCAGCCAAGTTGAAGTTTCAAATATTTTAACATGCCTTAAAAGTTTTTGCATACACGGTACTTAAAAAAAAGGTCCATCAGAAAAATAAATTCTCATAAATAAATATTTAAAACATCACAACTTTAGCATTACATAAATACTACAAAAAGTCAAATTAAATCTTGACATCTTAAAAAGATTAAAATTCATTACAACATAGAAAGTGCATGTGTACGAGAAGATAATACAATCATGTTGTCAATACTAAAAATTTAGTCAACGCTACCTATTGCTAGATGGAGGGCCCTCTTTTGCATCCTAGTTCTGTAACTTATAATTGGTGCAAAATTGTTACAGAAACACAATGAGGCAGAATAAGATTTATACCAAAGGGGATGGTGGACGGAGTGTTGAACATTGCAAGCACTCACCCCCAGTCAACTGATCTGGGTTTAATCCATCATCATTCTTTAGCTCGCTCTGCCACCCCAGTTCAGACATGGCCATATGCAAATCAGTCTGACCCTGTGCCTCATGAGAACAGGCCAGCCCGAACTGCCAAGCCATGTCTTCCCTGGACCGGACACAAGCATCCTGGGACCGGTTTCAGGTTCATAACCCTCATCAGCCAGGCTATCTTGAATCCAGTGGCAAAGTGAGCAAGGGACCCACGTCTGGGCATACCCTGCCAACTTAGGGCAAACAAAGCAAAACCAAAGGGGATGATGTACGGAGTGTTGAACATTGCAAGCACTCACCCCCAGGCAACTGATCTGGGTTTAATCCATCACCATTCTTTAGCTCACTCTGCCACCCCTGTTCAGACATGGCCATATGCAAATCAGTCTGACCCAGTGCCTCATGGGAACAATCCAGCCCGAACTGCCAAGCCATGTCTTCCGTGGACCGGACACAAGCATCCTGGGCCCAGTTTCGGGTTCATAACCCTCATCAGCCAGACTATCTTGAATCCAGTGGCAAAGTGAGCAAGGAACCCACTTCTGGGAATACCCTGCCAACTTAGGGCGAACAAAGCAAAACCAAAGGGGATGATGGACGGAGTATTGAACATTGCAAGCACTCACCCCCAGTCAAATAAGATTTATAAACAAGGATAACCAGTCCCCTTCATTATATTCCTTTTTGGGTCTTTTTCCTGATGCCCCACATGTGGCCAAGGAACTTGGCAATGGCACTGACAAAAAGTGGTCTGGTACCTGAATTAAGATTCGCATGGCGTCCTGAAAGTTACGTGTACTCATTTAATAACAGATTGGTGTTATCCCATTTGATCTGGGATGTGCATCGACCGGACAGGAGAACATAACATGGCCAACAGATTCCTTAAGTGCCTTGCAGCAGGGGCAAGTCCTTGATGTTTGTACTCCAATATGCCATTTATCAAAAAGGTCAATCAAGGGGAGAGTACTAAACCTAGACTGTATGTATAGCTTTCTACCGTGACGAATTTGAATTAGATCAAGATAAGGCTCCAGGGAGCTAAGCTGTTTGTGGAGCATGAATTCTGTTGTTAGTTTCCCCCAATTGGTTGTGCTGCAGTCTGCTTGTGTAACCTAATCAAAATATGCTTCTTTACTGAATTTTGTTGGAGCAGGGATATATTGGAGCTTTCCCAGGCTTCCCGATGCCCTATATGCGAAAGAAACCTTCTTAAATTGCGTAACCACCCAATCTTATTGCAGTTATTGGGGGTCCTCCTGATTCTGGCCCAAATTAACAGTGGGCGAAGCTTGGCTATTTTGTCCCTTATCTAACATTAGGGGAGGACGTGGAGTGCTCTCAGGCAACATCATAGATTTCTTAAACATGTGTGTTCTGATCTAGTGAGCTCCTCTATTTTGTTGAAGCCCCACAATTCTGACCCATGCATGCCAGCCAAGTTCTCCTAATGCCAGCATAAGCTGGACAAAGGAACACAGAATGAGCTAATGTTGTACAGGGGGAAGCACAACCTGGAAAGGTTGATGATACTCACGGCAAGAGACACCATCTGCTGTGGAACTAGCTGACAGGGTGAATGCCATATCAGAATTACTGCCATAGTAGATACCAATAGGGGTCCTTTCTTAGTTTAGAAGTATTGCTTGCATTACATACAGTGAGGTGATGTGCAAAGAAATTAGATATAAAATGACATGCCTCAAACAATTTTAGACACTAACTTTCTAAACGGGTCTCAAAAAGCACTGGGGTTTCTTTTTGCAGTGAGACAAGTATCTGACACCTCTTTGAAAGTTAAAGTGTCTCTAGAAACATTGTTGAAAGCAACATTCCTCTAAAGCAGAATTTCAAACTATGTATTTCTGCAGTTTACATCCACAAATGATATGCTATTGCAAAACAAGTCTCAGCTTGGTATATTCCTAAAACCCTGCATGGAAAACTGGCCTTGACATAAACTTTCAATTTTTTTCTCTTCTATTTATTTTGAATGCACCTCTCTTTCCCTTCCACATTTTGCACGCCTCTTTTATATATAGTCTACTCTACATTGCATGCCTGTCTGTCTTAATCTCTCTTTCTTTGAAGCCATATCCCTGCAACCTAACAATTTCTCTGAATTACAGTAACTCTTTGCTTCTTACGTAGCCCCCTCTCATGATCACACCTAAGTCATTAACACACCACAAAGAAACTGGAGTGTGGGAAAGTCATCCTTTTTGCCATGATCACTCCAATCTTTTGACTATTGCTAGTGGCTACTGACTCTGAAAGTGTCCTGGGCTCTGCTAACCATGCCCAGGGCTAGTGCTCTGTCCTCTAAAGATATATGGTAATTGGTATAATTTTAATTTGCAAAGACAATCTGCCTGCAAGTCCCTCGTATATGGTAGGGCATGTTGCTTTGGAGACCCCAGTGGGCTTAAGTGTGCACTGCTGTCTTGTCTGGTATCATTTTAAAGACAGACCTGCCCTGCAAGCTAGGTTTCAAATAAAACTATGTCTAAATTCGACTTTGGAATTAAAAGTACTTCCAAAGCCCAAAACTACCTTTCTATTACAATTAAGTCACCCGTAAGGTCTGCCCTATATACCCCAAAGTGCATTATTATAAAAAGCAGGAATAATGTAAGAAAAATGATATGCCCTGGTAGGGAAAAACAGCCAAAGTCGGTTTTCCCTATTGTAGTGCTACTAGCCCTATAGGCTAACATGGAAAGGCTTTCTTGAACTTAATAAAATCTAACCTATGATTGGTGCTAGCTAGGCGTATCATTCAAAGTCTCAAGATAATGATTACATTAACTTCAACAACTTGCCAATGTCGGATGTATTATAACGGTTACAGCAAAGTAGTTTTAGAACTAATATCCTTGAAGTTACCTAAAGCAGCCTTGTAGAAGGCTCTTCTGATTGGTCAGCCTTTTGCAGTTTGAGTCAAGCTACCACCTGAGTATGTGTGAAGAGGCCTGGGGCTACAACAGTACAGCCATTGGGAGAATCCAGGGAGAGGAAGAGGGCTGGGAGATAAGCTGGACTTCAAAGGCAGGTGGACAGATATCAGGGAGCGACCCTTGACCCTTTCTTAGGCAGGTCGCTCTCTACACCGCACAGCACCACCTGTGTGTCCTGCCCTCAAGCCCCACCTGCCGCTGCTGAGGAGAGTTCAAGGCCTTCCTCCACCCGCAGACTACCACCTGTGCCTCATCCCTGATGGCCAGTGGTAGGCCGTAGGTTTGTCTTCTGCTGTTATTGTAGTGCTTCTGCATTATTTGTCTATTTATCTCTTGTTACCTGTTTATTTTCTGTGCCCTTTTGCCTTCTGTTTCCTCTCGCCGTCCCTGCACCCGTTTTCGCTGTTATTGTAGTGCTTTTGTATTATTTATCTACTTGTCTCTTGTTCCCTGTTTATTTTCTGTGCCCTTTTGCCTTCTGTTTCCTTTCGCCGTCCCTGCCCTCGTTTTCGCTGTTATTGTAGCGCTTCTGTAATATTTGTCTATTTATCTCTTGTTCCCTGTTTATTTCTATGCCTTTTTGCCTTCTGTTTCCTCTTGCTGTCCCTGGCCCCGTTTTCGCTGTTATTGTAGTGCTTCTGTATTATTTGTCTATTTGTCTCTTGTCCCCTGTTTATTTTCTGTGCCCTTTTGCCTTCTGTTTCCTCTCGCCGTCCCTGCCCCCGTTTTTGCTGTTATTGTAGTGCTTCTGTATTATTTGTCTGTTTTTCTCTTGTTTATTTTCTGCGCCCTTCTGCCTTCTGTTTCCTTTTGCTGCTCCTGCCCCCGTTTTTCCTGCCGCTGGGTCCACTGCGGCCGCGCCCCTCCGCTCGCCCATTCGTCCGCCCCCTCCTCCCAGCTGCCTCCTCCCTCCCACATCCCCTTCTTATGGCGGCCACGCAGCGGACGCGTGCAGCGGGCACGCCTAAGGCAAGCCCGTCTGTGCCCGTCCGCACCTGGACCGTGCCCAGCGCCAGAACCCCTGGTCCCCGCAAACGCCACAACACCCGTCTCCGCTGTGATGCCAGCACCCTCCACGCACTCAACACCGGACGACCGCACACCTGCTTCCTGGCTTCCCCGAAGTGCACCCAAGGACCCTTCTCCTGCTGGAACTGCAGCTTCACCGGCATCCGATCCGCAAACTCACCCTCCGTGAAAGAACGTAACCACCTCAGATGCATTCTTCTCAACACCAGCTCCACCCGCAAACACGCCGTTGAACTCTGGGACTCAACCTCCCCAGACGTCGCCTTCCTGACGGAGACCTGGCTGAACCCCTCCTCTGCACCCGACATCGCCATAGCCATCCCGGAAGGCTACAAGATCACCCGCAGGGACCGCACCAATGGAGTAGGAGGAGGAATCGCCATCGTCCAGAGGAACACTCTCAGAGTCTCGACCAACACAGACGACACCCTCAGCACCGCCGAACACATGCACTTCCAGATCCACCCTGATCCCAACACCACCCTCAGAGGATCCCTCATCTACAGACCCCCCGGACCCTGACCACAGTTCAGCGACTCCATCGCCAAATTCATCAGTACACACGCCCTCGCCTCCATAAACTACATCCTTCTTGGGGACCTGAACTTCCACCTCGAGAACAACAACCGTAACTCCACCACCCTGATCGACACCCTCACCAACCTCGGACTCAGACAACTCGTCACAACACCCACCCACTCAGCCAGCCACAGGCTTGACCCATCTTCTCACAAGCTCCCACGTCTCCTTCAACCACACCACCGAACTCCACTGGACCGACCATTGCTGCATCCACTTCACCTTCCGGAAACCCACCACGCACCACCGCACCCAACAGATCCCCCGCCGCTGCTGGAGCAAAGTCACCAAAGACCAGCTAACCAACACCCTCGCCCGGAGCCCACTCGCTGACCCCACCGACCCCGACTCCGCCGCCTGCAACCTCAGACAATGGATAGACGACCGTGCCAACACCCTCACCCGATTAAGAATCCCTCCAACAGACACACCAGCAACACAGCCAGCTGGTTCACTGAAGACCTCCAGGCCTCCAAGCAAACCTGCCGAAAGCTAAAGAAGAAATGGCACCGTGAACAGACACCGGACAGCTACGCAGCCCACAAGAACACCACCCGCTGACACCATCACCTCATCAGATCCGCCAAAAGGGCCTCCTTCAAAGACCGCCTAGATAACAACGCACACAACAGCAAAGAGCTCTTCAACATCGTGAAGGAACTCTCCAACCCCAGCTCCAACACCAATGACATCCCACCTTCGCAAGACCTGTGCGACTCCCTTGCCACCTTTTTCCATCGCAAGATCGCAGACATCCATGACAGCTTCAATGCCATGACCGTCCCAACAACCACGGAGACCTTCGTCCCCACGGCCAACATTCACACCGACCCCTGCTTTCCTGGACCAACATAACCGACGACGACACCATCAAAATCATGAACACCATCCACTCCGGCTCTCCGTCCGACCCATGCCCACACCACATCTTCATCAATGCCAGGACCACCATCGCACCCCATCTCCAGAAAGCCATCAACATCTCCTTCGAGACAGCAACCTTCCCAGAGAGCTGGAAGCACGCCGAGATCAACGCCTTACTCAAAAAACCCAAGGCTGACTCCAAGGACCTCAAGAACTTCTGGTCCATCTCCCTGCTCCCGTTCCCGGCGAAGGTCATCGAGAAGACCGTCAACAGACAACTGATCCGCTACCTCGAGGAGAACAGCATCCTGGACCCTTCCCAGTCCGGGTCCTGCAGCAACCACAGCACCGAAACAGCCCCCATTTCCGCCACCGATGCAATCAGGGCCCTGCTGGACAATGGGGAAACCGTGGCCCTCATCCTCCTGGACCTGTCAGCCGTCTTCGACACTGTCTGCCACCGTACCCTACGCACACGCCTCCACGACGCTGGAATCCAAGACAAGGCTCTGGACTGGACCACCTCCTTCCTCTCCGGCAGAGCCCTGAGTGTCCGCCACCACCCTTTCTGCTCCAAAAGCCACCGAGATCATCTGCGGCGTACCACAGGGCTCATCCCTCAGCCCGACATTGTTCAACATCTACATGGCACTGCTCACCCACGTCGCCCGACTGCACAACCTCAACATCATCTCCTACACCGATGACACCCAGCTGATGCTCTCCCTCACCAAGGACTCCCTCACCGCGAAAACCAACCTCCACAAAGGGATAAAAGCCATCGCCGAGTGGATGAAGAACAGCCGACTGAAGCTAAAGTCAGACAAGATGGAAGTCCTCATCCTCGGCTCCACCCCCTTGGCCTGGGACGACTCCTGGTGGCCGGCCGCACTGGGAACAGCTCCAACACCCACCGACCACGCACGCAACCTAGGGTTCATCCTCGACTCTACTCTCTCCATGACAAAGCAGGTCAACACCGTCTCGTCCTCCTGCTTCAACACCCTCCGCATGCTCTGCAAGATCTACAGGTGGATCCCCACCGAAACAAGAAGAACTGTCACCCAGGCCCTCGTCAGCAGCAGGTTGGACAACGGAAATGCCCTCTATGCAGGAGCCTCAGCCAAACTCCTGAAACGACTTCAACGCATCCAAAACGCCTCTACACGCCTGATCCTCGACATCCCTCGCCGCAGCCATATCACACCCCACCTGAAAGACCTGCACTGGCTCCCCGTCAACAAGAGGATGACCTTCAAGCTCCTCACCCACGCACACCATGCACTCTACAACACCAGACCAGCATACCTCAAGAGACGACTCAGTTTCTACACCCCCAACCGCCAGCTCCGCTCCGCCGACCTCGCCCTCGCCACAGTCCCCCACATCCAAAGAGCGACCTCCGGCGGCAGATCATTCTCCCACCTCACTGCCAAGACCTGGAACACCCTACCCATCATCCTACAACAGACCCAGGACCTGCTTACCTTCAGAAGACACCTCAAGACCTTGCTTTTCAAGCAGTAGCAGCATTCCCCCCCCCCCAGCGTCTTGAGACCCTCACGGGTAACTAGTGCGCTTTACAAATGTTCTGATTGATTGATATCATGGGACCCAGGCCAGCCCCCACTTCTTTGAACATCAGCCAGATGAGAGCCCCCTAATTAGATTAGGAGAGGGCTGGGAGGAAAGTGTAGTCAGATGTTAACCAGCCAAGCCTCTGGGTTGGGTTATGAAGACACACACCAAGGTGAGAATTTCTCAATTTTGATTTTTGGGAGAACAGTGCATTCTGGTTTAAAAATATGCCACACTTAAGGGAAGTGGTCATGGCGGGGGGAGGTAGCTTAACCCCTATTGGTTGAAGTGTCCTGCCACCCCAGAATAGAGGATAATATGGGAGAGCTGCATGAGCTCCTCAGATCACTGCCTGCAACATCAGAAGAAGATAGACTGCCTGCTGGACCATTGGACTACACCTCAGAAGGCTTGCACTCAAGAGGACTGCACCAGCTGTCACAGGGATCCACAAGGAAAGGAATGTGTCTGACTCAAAGGAAAAAGAGTGGAATCCCTGATCAGCAACAGGTACAACAGAGCCAGAAGAAGTCACCTGCCAAGCTAAAGAGAGGATTCCCCAGCTGACCAGTTCCTACTGGATTTTTCCTGGACTGTGCAGGTGCATTGTGGGAAATTGAATCTTAGCCCCCAGGAGGCAATCCAGAGTCTCTGAATCCTTGACTAGTACTATGGACCCTTGTTTTCCCCAGAGGAAATCGGAACCAACAGGATCTCAAAGTTTGGAAACTTTCTGCAAGGTTTTTCAGAAAAGCTCCAGGAGGAGCTTCAGGAGAGTCAAGCCGCAGTGGTCGACTCGCGAATCAACCTGACTTTGCATGTTTGTGTCTCTGAAAGCTCCGGAGCTCCTGGCCGTCAAGGACAAAAACTTCAAGAGGCTCACTGAGGTATTGCGCTGCAGCAGGCCTCCGTCATCGAATCGGATGCTGGATCCTAGGAACCCAAGGACTCATCTTCAGGAGAAAAAGCTCCAAGAAAAAGACTAAGTCTGTTGGTAAACATGTGACTGTGTCCTAGCCCTCAGTCTATCTGACCCGTGCTACATCGCGGTCGGCCTAAAACTTTGACTTTGCCCTGGTCCAGGGAGACCAGATAGCTGCGAGTGGTGCTTAAAGGTTTATTGGCGCAAGAATAAACATTTTTTTTAATTTAAAAATTCATATCTCCGGTTCCCTACTTTGGTTTTCTTACATTTCGGTGCAATTTTAAAGATCCAAATGTTCTCTATTTTTATTACTTGATGTTGGATTTTTATTTTGTTGTTACTTTTGCTTATTTATGGCTTTGGTGGTATTAAAAGCTTTACAGATACCTGTCTCCTAAGTTAAGCCTGGCTGCTTGTTTGCTAAGGTTCCAAGGATTGGGCAAGGATTCATTTACTGAGAGTTAAATGGACCTATTAGTGATTGGCTATTATTACTAGCTGAAGGTGAATACCTCCACCTACTAATAGTCCACTTTGTTACTGAGAAAATACATCAACGGTTGCTTTGAGAGGACACGTCTCATCCTAATAACCAACGGACTGACAACTCAGGGACTGGCGCATCCCTGCATATCAGCAGGGATGCGCCAGGTAAGATGTGTCATGCAAGTTTACCCTTGCGACACCACAGATGCGCCGCATTTACAATGCAGCGCATCGTGGAGGAAGGATAAACAGATGCGTGACGCATCTGATGGCGTAAGGGCAGCGCATTGCTGGAGTCGTGTCGGAAGCGCAACGCAACTCCAGCAATGCGCATGGGCTGCCCATACCTAACATGCTGCGTCACACCTTACGCCTGCTACAAGCAGGCGCAGGGTATGACGCAGCGGTGTCGGAAAAGTGCCTCAGTGAAATCTTGTAGATTTCACAGCGTCACTTTTCGGAGGCTTTTTCCGACTGAACGCCCACCCTGCATACATTAAACCTGACGCAGGTTTAATGTGGCGCAGGGCTTTACAATGTGACGCATCTCCCTAGATACATCACGTTGTAAAGAAGGCGCAACATGGCGCATGGTTTACACCGCCACTGCGTCACAGAAGTGACGCAACGGCGGCGTAAATGTGTCGCAAGGGGCTTGTAAATCTGCCCCTTGGGGGCAGGTTTACAATAACTGGCGCAACCCTGCATATCAGCATGGATGTTGCAGATATTTCGCGTCACGGCAGACACCTCTTGCGCCACCATGGATGCGCCGCATTTACAATGTGGCGCACCATGGGGCAAGAATAGACAGATGCGTGACACATCTGCTGCTGTAAAGGTGACGCATTGCTGGAGTCGCGTCGCAAGCGTGACGCAGCTCCAGCAAGGCTCGGGGTGCCCCTATGCCTAACATGCTGCGTTAATCCTTACGCCTGCTTCAAGCAGGCGCAGGGTTTTGACGCAGCATGGCCGTAAAAGTGACTGAGTGAAATTTTGTAGATTTCATTCAGCCACTTTTAGGAGGCGCTTCTGCGCCGGAACGCCCCCCTCTGTGCCAGAACACCCGCATGTGGCGCAGGGCTTTACAACGTGACGCATCTCCCTAGATGTGTCACGTTGTAAATACCCCGCAGCATGGCGCTGGCTTTGCGCCGCCGCTGCATCACAAAAGTGACGTAACGGCGGCGCAAATGTGGCGTACGGGGCTTGCAAATCTGCCCCTCCGTTTTTTTGCTCTCGGGTAGGGCACTATTTGCCATAAAGCACTTGAATGCCTCCCAACGGGTAGTAGGTGCTATGTAAATGCAATATCAGTACAATTCCAAATATGGAAGTCACACACACGTGTCACTGAGGCAGGCCAGAAGTAAACACTGAGCCACTCATTCTGGAATTAGCCAGTGCCAAGAAGGAAACTACTACTGACAAACACCCTCCAACCATCCTCACAATAACGAGAAGCTTGTCACCCCTTAGCAGCCAAAAATGGTGGTAAACCTCAACTGGTGTGATGGCCCCTTCTGTTCCAAGATGATACATGTTTCATAAAGGCATCCTAATGGCATCCTTTCATGATGTATGCATATGCATATGTCAGTAGGGCAGCAAAGGGGGTTAAAAGAATTTCCCCCTACACAAATTGAATACAATATTTAATCTCCCACACCCATGCACACACCCACACCCATGCAAACGTTTTCAATTGAATTAACTACAGAATATTTTTCTTCACTTCAAGTGAGCAAATGGGACGCAAATGCTATTATTCTTTCCTTACCTTTACAGTCGCTTTGTGTTACTGCTGCTTCACCTTGACCAGTAGGGTCTCTTGTAAAAAAAAAATGCTATCGCTATGGGTATCAAAGATGTGTTATCTCCGTTCTCAACAGAATGTGCTCCTTATATTTAGCCTATTTTTTCCATTAGCGTTGCAACTTTTATGTTTTTCCTGCAAAGTTACTGACATAGCTTGCATAGATCGTAGGCAACCTTAAAATTGACCTAATTTTTCTTTGATTTGCAGCACCAATGCTTCTGTAAGAGCTTGAATTAATTTTTCTTTTTGTTTTGCTCCAGCACCACTTAATTTATGTGCTACATACGATACACCGCCTTATGCAAACGTGCATTTAGAATACGCCACAGTCAAACCTATCTTTTCTAAAATTCCCATTACGCTTTCCAATCTCTGGTCATGAACTTCCCTGCTCTACCTCAATGCTAAAATATAATCTTGAAAATACAGAATACCATTTGATTTTTTTAATAAATCATGCGTGAGACTTTGAAATACAGATGTATGCCAAAAAAGACATCTTTGTAAGTTGAAAATAGTATACAGGTTTTATAAAGGCAGTCAGTTCTCTACTTTTTAAATGCAGTATTACTTGATGGTATGCAGACGACCGATCAATACTGTAAACATTTCAATTGATTTAGGAAAGGTATTTCGTTCCATAATTATATTTTTATAAAATTCTTTGAGATCTACACCCAATCTAACCTCACCACTGATAAGTTTTGCTATCATCTAGGTGGTCAACCACTTTTAAGACACTATTGGTTCGATGATGCTATCATCTACACCCTTAGTATCTCCTGGACTCCCTCCTCGATAACCTTCTAGGAATATTTATTACTTATGTATCTTTGTTGTGTCATTTTTATTGATTTTTATATGGTGCATAAATCCTTTAAGTTTACCAACTTTTATATTGAAATCTCTAGGAAATTCACTCAAAATTGTTGTCCTTACTTCTTCAACAGGATCTACGATCAACACTTATTCAACAATATTGGGATCAAGCATTATGTCAAGGTTTTTTGGTATTTTCTCTGTCAAACTAGAGGTCCTTTCTAAGCTACATACATGTGGCTTTGGTATTCTCAAATCTAAGCTTAAATGTGCCATTGCCCCATATATTTATAATTTCTCAAGCATACCTTTCCTGATTTATATTGGTTGAATATAAAATATATCCCAATTTAATTTTTTTTGACCAACTCTCCTTCTCCAAATTTCTTCTTCAATTATAGTTATGGTGAAAGCGAATGAGCTACAGTTCTATCTCAATACCTCCTCTGGTCATTCTTTACACAGTTTTCTTAAATCTTTTTTGAATTAAAATGGGACTATCGCTATTAACTGTTAGTCATATTTGTCTTGTTTTCTATTGATTTCACACTTCTTTTAATTTTTTTCTACAAACTTTAGCAAAATGCCTCCAAACGTCATATTTCATGCACCTTTGCTTTGCTACTATTATTAAAGGCCATGCAGTTTCCATTACAGCACCTATGGCTTGTCTTTTTCTGTTATTTTTCACTATTGATAGTTTTATGCCTATATAACTTTGCCAACAATGTCTTTTTCTTTATCATTACCTTCAGATTTGTGGCCTTTTTTGTACAGCTTCGTAATAGCCCAGACGTACATACAAATTCCATTACCTCTTCCAATGATGCCTCCACGTTCACCCATAATCTTCCTTGCAACCCTGCATGACTTGAGTCTAGAGCATTTCGATCTGTAATAACAGTCATTGTGAGTCCCAAATTTGCAAGTCAATAAAAGGAAAAGTGAACAAAATACGTGATCATTAACACAGCCACAGCTTTTTTAGCAGGGATTTTAAAAATGGCCATGATCTGAGCACAAAAAGTCAGTTTGAGTGAAACACACTGCATTCCTGAAGTGGTGGTTTGTGTAGAGCAACTGTTGCATCAAATTGTGATTGGATTGTTTACTTTGAAATTCTTAATTTCTGAACCAAGTAGTGACTTTCCTTGTCCATCCAAAATGGCCGCTGCGTTGTTTTGACAATGATGCGACTTTCATACTTGCTTGTGGAGTATGTTGCAACGACAAATAGTAGAAGATGCGCTTAAAGCCCTTCACAGTAGCAAAGTGGTTCTGGACGAATGCAACATGGAAAGGCGGCCAGGGCCGGCTTTAGGGCAGTGCGACTGGTGCGGCCGCACTGGGCGCTGACCTGGAGGGGGCGTTGTCCTTAGGTAGGGGGGCGCTGCGTTTAATAATAACTTATTATTGGAGAGATGAGGGGTACTTTTGCCCGGTAGTAGTGAGGAAGTTCGAGTGGTGTAGGGGCGCCAAAAATTATTGTGGCACTTGGCGCCACCAGTGCTAAAGCCAGCCCTGAAGGAGGCTGCAGGAGGCTCATGACAAGTGGGCAGTGCTTGAGCATTCAGACATCAGAACCGTTGGTTAATCCTGTTTGATTGTGAGCCAATGTCGATTAGATGTAATTGTTTACCAATATATGTGGCCCTGGAGATGCGTAAGTACATCTTTTTCAATCCTGTGCTTACCTTGTCCATGGACTGTAAATGTTCGATCCAGTCGAATGTGTCTTATCACATCAGTGCTGCTCTCCCCAGGCTGAGTTCATCAGGGTGGTCCTCAAGTTGGTTATATAATTCATCGCTATTTCTGTGGTGAGGAAGACCACATGTAGCGAAGTAAATTGCAATTTTATTGGCATAAAACAAAGAAACCCCAGCTGTGTGATAGGTCTCTCAATAACAGCATCCAGACCCCTCTAGCCTGCCGAACATCCCATTCTAAGAACCTTCAGTACAGAATTCTGCTATTCAATTATTTATATCAGTAAGCAAGTAATCAAACAATACAATCTCGAATGTGTAATTTTAATTGTGTTGCCTTTACGGGGAATGTAGAAACGAATTTCCCTACCTCGCCGCCAAGCTTGAGAGTGATTCATTCCAGTTCCTGGCTGAAAGGAGAGCTACTCCAGTCCTCTGCAGGAGTAAACCTGCAGGAGTAAACCTCGAATTTTCTCCGTTGAGGTAGAAGTTTGTTCGGAAACATACAAGGCAAGCCATGTTCTGCATCGCCCACTCCCCTCCCCTTGCGTGCGGTTGGCTTACTTGTGCATAGAATTCCGCAGTAGTAAATGGATTTTGGGCCATATTTCTGAATACATTGCAACTGTAAATCTGCTTATGCACATAATGAACATGATTTGCGAGCACAAATGGCTTTGTGTATCAAGCCCAAAATCTATGCTGAAACCCCATCACACACCAGTTTGATAATATTCCCATCAGTACAATTCTTCCCTGCAGCAAGCATTAGAAAACCAGTGTCCTCTTACTATATTCTGTAGTGTGAGGTAGAACATTAAAATGCAGTGAAACTAACCCTCTGTAAAAATGTTCATGCACTTCACAGCACATTTTATGGTATTTTTACCCCATGACCAGAAGCAGCACATGCAGAACAAGAATTTGAAACAAAATGTGTCTCCTACTGTAGCTCTGATTAGAATTGACTTACATTCAGGGTATAGTTTTCTCTGCTCTAGGGCAAAAACATCACTTGCTGATCACCAAGGAGAACATGAAATATCCTTGACATTACTGCAAATCTCTGAGCTTGCAGTGCTTAGCACCCAATCCCATGTATTTTTAATGCAAGTCAATGTGAGAATGCTGCAAATGAATCTGGATGTGAGCAGTAGGGAATACACTTCATACACAAGCAGGCTTTATGTTGGTAATTATTCTTGAATAATACATAATGATAATAACTGTTTATTATCCCAGGGAACATATTGACTCAGTGGCATTTAGATAAATATTCATGCTGGGTCGGAATAGCATCTATAATCATCATTTGGCTCACCTCTGTTTTTATTCATGTCATGAGAGTTTGTCAAACTAATTTTTTGTAAGTACATTAATATGCAAGAAAGTATCGATAAACTCCCTATTTAATGAGATGGATTTGGTATATTGATTTGGAACAGCAATAACAAGCGTAAAATAAACAAGCTTCGACTCTGGCGACCTGAAGAAGGTGAAATGATTATAAAGCAACCTGTTTTGTATAATATTAAAGAGGTAAACAGAGGCCTTGTGTTTTTTTGCCGTAAATGTGAAGAGCTCGTGAGACATGTAGGGGCATATGTACAATCCCCTATCGCTGTTGGAATGTTACTTTTTGTGACGTTCCCGTGGAGATAGGGGCCTTGCCTTATGTACAAGGCAGCGTTAAGCCACCTTTTTTATTTGTTTTTATTGATATTACAGAACAGTGAGCCAAACATCTCCAGGCAATCAAAGGACATATAATCACGCAGTATAGTATTACATGTTTACAACCACCATAGGCTAATATATATCAACAGTGTCGAGTATCCATAAGTGTCTTCGAATGGCAATAACGTGGCTTAGCGCTGCCTTATACATAAGGCACCCTTTCACGGTATGTTTAGCGTGAAAGGGGCATGTAGTGGGTGTTTTAGTGGGCGTTCCACTGCAACACCCATTGTATTTAACGCTGCCCCCTATGCACAAGTGTGGAGTACATAGGAGGCAGCGCCAAAATTAAGACCAGGAAAACCCTGGTCTTAAGTTGGTGAAACAGGAAAAAGCAAAATGCCATGATTTGTTTATATACAGGAAGGTGCCCCTTCCTGTACATAAACAAACCTTTTTAAAAAGTGGCATTCTGTACATAAACAAACCTTTTAAAAAAATGCCATTTTGTAACTATCATGTGTGCTGCATGAAGCAGCACACATGAAAGTTACAAAATTGCATTTTAGGATTGTTTATGAGCAGGAAGGGACATCTTCCTACACGTAACCAATCCTCCCCTGCGCACAGAAACCCTTGCCATCTGGTGCATGGGGGCCTGCGTTGGCGCTAAGTTGTTAACCTTAGCGCCATCGCAGGGGGAAACGCAAGGCTGCACCACTTTGTTGTAAATATGGTGCAGCCTTGCGTTTCCGAAGTGGCGAAGCGTATTGTTAAGCCCAGGAGGCTAATGACACGCTCCATCACTTCATTGTACATATCCCCCGTAGTCTCTCTTTTTATCAGAGTGCTAACATGCTGAATCTTATGAGTTGTATATTTACCAGGTGAGGTTTTACCTCCTTGCTTCAAGCTGTGTACCCAGAATGAGAGATAATGAAGTCATATTGCATGTTTTTCTATGTTCTGGGCTGCAAAATTCAGATTTCACATTAGTTTCCCTTCACAATTTCAGCCTGTTTTTATTTGTCAAAATGTGTGCAGATATTGCTTTTGTGCTACTTGCAATCCCGATTCAGACACATACGCCTATTTACACCTAATTCAAAAATATCCCCCAATTTAAATCGACAGCTGTTGTTGGCTACCTTTGAAATGAATGTACTCGAGAAGTTCAGTTCTGTGAACAGAATAACCTCAAATCATGTAATGTTTATGTTAACAACAATAACGTTGGATGTAGTCCAATACTTCATCTTTATAAAATGCATACATTTACGGGCCCTAATAAGCCACACATTCATAGTATGATCCAGTCTGCTCTACTGTGATGTAGTCTAACTCTTTGCCCATGTTGACCTATCTTGACTGTAATTACCTGTTATTCAGTATATATGGCCCAGTCCTGCTCTAAATAGCTCTGTTTGCACTGGTGTGTCTGTCCTGGGCTCTACTTGTCAGCCTATCACTGTCTGCCTGTCTTGGATCTGTTGTGGTATGTCTAGGGCAGTCTATGCAGATCTGTCTTGGTGTCTCTTGGCCTGCCATGTTAGATCTGTCTTTATCAGCCCTAGTCTGTCCTTTTAGATCTATCTTGTCTGACTGCTCTTGCCTATCCTGGTATGCATTGGTTTAGCTCTTATTGAATGTCATGGTCACTTTCTGGATCTATCGATCTTTATCACCTTAGATATGTCTTCCTTGCTCATAACCCATAGACTAGTAGCCTTGGTTTATCTGTTTTGGTCACGCAGTTATGTTCTGCCTTAGTTTTCTGTCTCTCCATATCTCTCTGCTATTGTCTGTGAGCTTGATCTGTCTAATTTGTAGGCTCATCCCAGCTGCATTGTGGATTCAAATGCTGTAACTTCCCACCTGAATTTACTGATTCTGTGTCACGATTTAGGAATGTCTTGTGCCTGGAGATAGTGCACTGAATTAAAAATTGAATTAAACTGAATTGAATTGATGAGTACTTATAAAGCTAACTATGACACCAAAGAGGAATCCTAGTATAGGATAAAGCTGAAACACAGTCCAAAATGACCAGAAAGCCTGACAGAAAAAGCATGCACTTTGGAAGCAAAGATGGTCTGTAGTAGACCTGATGTGCAGTGGGAGATTGTTCCAGGATTTAGCAGCCATTAAAAAAAAGATCTGCCTCTTGTCCAGGGTCTTCTAATGCTGGATAGAATGAAAAGTTTAGCAAAAACAGATCTCTGAAGCTGCAAGGGCTGCTGTCTAGAAAAGTAAAACAAGGTGAACAGAGCACCAGAGTTGGTGACAGCCTTGTGATAAATTCACAAGGTTGTAAAAAAATGTGCTCTATAAGAGGGGGTCTGTGGAGAGAGGTTTAGGTATCCTGAAATACAAGAATATTGCAAGGGCCCTATCCCCGAACATGCTGCCATGTTCTGAGGGACTTGCATACATTTCAATGAGGCAGTAGCAAGCCTAAGGTAGGTAAGCGGAATTTGGAGTACGAGAAAAGCCTTAAATAGGGCATGTAATGTAACATAGGAAGAGGATGAAAGTTACCAAATTTTGAGAGTGAAAAAGAGACTGGTATCGCATATGATCACTAGGTTGCAAGCTTGCTTCTCAAGAGGGGAGGGTACTTCTAGTGATGGGGTGGCCAGTAGTCGGACCAGATGACTGTCGGTTGCCTATTATCATGATCTCTGTTTCAGCAGAGTTGAGATTGATTCGATTGTTGGACAGACATGAAGCAACATCTTGAAAGCAGTTTTTAAACATCTAATAATATTTAAATGTATCTGAATATTGGTGGGTATTTAGCATGACCTGAGTATCGTTGGCATACATAAAGAAGGAAAAGGTGTGGCTTTTGAACAGGTGAGCAAGAGGGCTTATGTACACATTGAAAAGAGCTGGACTGAATGCAAAACATTTGGGATTGTCTCTCATTAGTGGATGAAAATTAAATCTAAAGGTGGGAGAAAGACTGCCTGTTGTTCCCTTGTAAGAAAAAGGATACAAGCCAGATGTGAGCACAGTCTCTCATTCCAGCCTCCTAAGTCTTTCTAGGAGGCAAGTGGTAGACTGTGTCGAAGACTGAACATAAATCTAGCAAAGTATAGAAGATCCTTGTTCATCTAAGGTAGTTTGAAAGTCATCTAGTACCACCACTAGGACAGATTCTTCCATGTGTCTGTGAAAAAGCCAGACAAACAATCACCTCATTAGAGTATAATTGCTCTTCTACAGTATTGTCGCTCTTGCTTTTTTCCATGATGATGGAGCAATGACTGTAATCAACAAACAATTGCAAATCATAGATAATGAGGATGTAATGGGATTGGGGGCAGGTTTGAAAGTTTTAAATGGAAGGGTTTCAAAGGGGATGTCAGAAGAGCAAGCCAGTAGTTTAGACTTAATAAGATTAATAGCTTGATTTTAAAATTGAGTTAATATTACAGATGGTTAGACAGGAAGTTGACTGCTGCAGTCATGATGAACAGATCTGTAGGAGCAACCAAGGCACAGACTTGAAGAAATGCTAGTTATAAAAAATTCAGAGAGATAACCACAAAGCACCTCCAAAGCTGCAATATTAGATAGGTGCAGCAAGGAGAGATCAGTTATTATACTATTTGGAAAACCTCCGTAGTAGAGTAGGGGACGTTGAAGATTACGGTCAGATTAATATCTAGCTATGCTAATGGCTCGATTATAGTTGTTGCAGGCCTTGACTGAGTTAGTCATCCAACCAGGTGAATTATTTTCTCCATTTCCTCCCAGCCTCTCTGTAGATGTGCTTCATTGATTCAAGATCATCAGAGCAAGACCTCTGACCTCCTGGTCAGAGACCTGCTCTATCCCCCAGCAGCCCCGCTGTGGTGCCGCTGCCACAGACCCCGTTTACCTCTGAGCTGGTAGGTGTTTGAGGCCCTCCGCCACTCACAGGCTCCTGCTTGCGCCTCACCCCTGGTTGTCCAGTGGGAGAGGCTTGCTCTTCTGCTGGTCTGCTGCTGTCTGTCTTGTATTTGTGTCAGTTTTTCTGTCTTTTTTCTGTTTTTTGCTATTTGTGCCTGTAAATTGGCTTTTCTTTATTCTGTTGTATTTTGCCTGTTTTTGTACTGTTTGTACTGTTTTCATCGTACCTGTGCCATTGCTGTGTCCTCCGTGCCTGTTTCACTGCCCTTTCCGGCTGCTGCTGCCCCTGCGGCCCCTCCCCCCTGCTGGTTCCCGCTCCTGCCTCCCAGCTGCGCTTTCCTCCCCCTTCCCTACTTAATGGCGGCTGCTGCTCGGGTGTCTGAGCAAGACCTCTGATGTCCTTGTTAGAGACCTGATCTCCCCCAGCAGCTCAGCTGCTGTGCTGCTGCCCCTGACTCTGTTCACCTCTGAGCTGGCAGGTGTTTGAGGCCCTCCTCCACCCGCAGGCTCCTGCCTGCACCTCATCCCTTGTGGTCCAGTGGGAGAGCCTTGCTCTTCTGCTAGTCCGCTGTTGTCTGTCTTGTATTTGTGCCAGTTTTTCTGTTTTTGTCGGTCTTTTGCTTTTTTTGCCTGTAAATTGTCTTTTCTTTATTCTGCTGTATTTTGCCAGTTTTTGTACTGTTTGTACTGTGCCATTGTTGTGTCCTCCGTGCCAGTTTTGCAGCACTTTCCCACCACTGTTGCCCCGCTGCCCCTCCCCCTGCCGGTAACCACTCCTGCCTCCCAGCTACACTGCCCTCCACCTTCCCTATTTAATGGTGGATTCGCGCAGCGTGCGCACTGCTGTCTCGCCAAAGACAAGCCTGTCTGCACCCGACTAAGACCCAACTGTGACCAGCGCCAGGGACCCTGGTTCTCAGACCACCAACCGCTACGACTCTGCTGCCCTCCTCACACTCAACCCTGGAAGGAACAACTGCCAGATGTCTATGCCAGCGCCACCCACCGTCAGTTCTCCTGCTGGCACTGCAGACGAACCTTTACCGCCATCCGCACCGCCAACGCCCATACGCTAGAGGCCGTCATCAGACCCGAAGTCCTGAGATGCATCCTCCTCAACATGCGTTCCCTGCACAGACATGCAGTAGAGATCTGGGACCTCCTCGACCCCCTCTCGCCAGATGTCACCTTCTTCACGGAAACGTGGACCTTCCCCACCTCTGCCCAAGACATAGCCAACCCCCTCCCTTACGGATACAAGATGCAGAGGAAGTACCCCCCAACCGCCCCGGAGGAGGAATCATCATCGCACACAAGAGCTCCCTCCGACTCTACCTCCTGCATGAGCAACTCCCCATCCACCACAGAACACCTCCATTTCCAAATCCAGACCAGCCCCAGAACGACCCTATGAGGCACCCTTACCTACAGACCTCCCGGACCTTGAACTACATTCACCGCTACCATCGCCGACCTCATCGCACCCCATGCCATTGCCTCCTTGGACTACATACTCATCGGAGACCTCAACTTTCACCTCGACAACCCCAGCGACCGACACTTCGCCACCCTCCTGGACAACCTCGCCAACCTCGTACTGCAACAACTCATTACCACACCACCCACAAGGCAGGACACACCCTCAAACCCATCATCGCAGGAGGCAACAACGTCCACTTCAGTCACGTCATGCAACTCATCTGGACAGACCACTACTGTGTTCACTTCCACATCAAAAAACCCACCGCACCCAAACCGGCATCCCGCCCACCACAAAGGAACTGGAGCAAGATCACAGAGGAGCACCTCAAGTCCACCCTCAACCGCAAAGCCCCCCCACCACAACCAATGCCAACTCTGCAGCCATAGAACTTCACGGATGGAAGCCAACTGCGCAGACAAGCTCGCCCCCCTCCGCAACCCCGAAAGACAGCGACCCAGAAAGGCCTCCTGGTTCATCACTGACCTCCGAGAAGCCAAACACACCTGCAGAAATCTCAAGAAGAACTGGAGAAACAGCAAAACTGCTGAAGACTACGCCACTTACAAGAACGCCATGAGAAAATACCACCAACTCATCAGAGGACCTTCATCCAAAACAAAATCCACAACAGCAACTCCAAGGAACTCTTCAACACCATCCTGGAATTCAATGTCAATGTCCAACTAACAAAATTCATAGAAGAGAACTCCATCCTCAGCCCCTCCCAATCTGGATTCTGCAGCAACCACAGCACCACTGAGACTGCCCTACTCACCACCACAGATGACATCCGCACACTCCTCAACCAAGGATACACAGCGGCCCTGATCCTGCTCAACCTCTCTGCAGCCTTCGACACCATCTCACACCGCACTTTCACTGCCATACTCCACAATGCCGGCATACAGGGGACAGCCCTCGACTGGCTCTGCTCCTTCATCACTGGTAGAACCCAAAGAATCAGACTTCCTCCCTTTCTCTCCAAACCCACAGAGATCAGCTGCCGAGTACCACAAGGATCATCGCTCAGCCCCACGCTCTTCAACATCTACATGGCCCCCCTCGCCGCCATGGTCAGACAGCACGGACTCAGCATAGTATCCTATGCCAACAACACCCAGCTCATCCTCTCCCTCACTAAGGACCCCCTCACCACCAGACTAGGCTTCCAGGAAGAAATGAAGGGCGTTGCAACCTCGATGAGCAGCAGCTGCCTGAAGCTCAACTCGGAGAAGACAGAAGTTCTTGTCCTTGGACCCTCCCCTTCTGCTTGGGACAACACCTGGTTGCCCACTGCCCTCGGCAGCCCTCCCACACCCATAGGCCACACCCGGAACCTCGAATCATACTTGACTCCTCCATCTCCATGACCCGACAGATCAACACTGTTGTCTCCCCCTGCTTCAACACCCTCCACATCCTTCACAAGACCTTCAAATGGATCACCCCCAGATCAAGAAAGACCATCACCCACACATTCATAACCATCTGATTAGTCCATGGAAATGCCCTCTATGCTGGATCAACAAATCTCTGCTCCGCAAGCTCCAGACCATACAGAACAACACAACCAGACTCGTCCTCTGCATCCCCTGACACAAACACACCAGCCCACACCTGGGAAACCTTCACCGGCTCCCCATCGAGAAGAGAGTAACCTTCAAGGTACTCACCCACACATACAAATGCCTCCAGAACATTAAACCTCAATATCTCAATGAAAGAATCGCCTTCCACACACCCAAGAGAAACCTCCAGTCTGTGGATTTTGCCAAAACCCTGCGTATCCGCAGAGCTAGTACAGGTGGAAGAACCTTCTCCTAGGTCACAGCATAGACGGAGAACGAGCTCCCGGTCAACATCAGACTTGCACCCTCTCTGTACATCTTCAGGAAGGACCCTCGAGGCCTGGCTCTTTGCTGACTGGAGCTGCTCCCCGCCCACAGTGCCTTGAGACCCTCACGGGTGAGTAGCGCGCTTCACAACTCCTGATTGATTGATTGATTGAGTTTACCAAGGGGCATGAGGTTGGGTGTGCTGAGAGTGATTGTACCTCATGGGGTAGATTGTGTTTAATGCATAAATGATTCAGGTACTAAATTGGTATTCACCCTGGGGAATATATTCCAATAAGACCAGGTGGGCAGACAAAGCTGAAATACAATTTGTAGAAATTGTGGTCTAGTTCTCACGTGTGGCATTGGTCGAACTAATAGATAAAAGAGTAAGGCAGAGTGAGAATTATATAGAAAAAGGTACTAGAGAGTAGTTAGTTCAAGGGATATTGATTATTTCTAGTTGTGTTGTCTGCTGCAATAAGCATGTTCTAGGAATGTGACCAGATTGATGGGTAGGTGCAGTCACAAGTTGGTGCAAATTGAATGCTAGGAAGACAAATATCAGACAGTCTATATTGTTTGCCACTATATTAAAGTCAACTAGTATCATGAAAAAAAGATGCTTTAAAATTGATTTGGAATAGAAATTTAGGAGGGACAACCCAGAAATTTGATATCTATCGTGAGGCTAATATGTCAGGCAAAAGTAACACTACGGGTAGACAAAAAATTGACCTTGAGCTGTAGTAGTTCAGCAAGATCAAAATCAGAAATTGGAAGAGCTATCATGGCATACGCAATTTTGCCAAGGACTGCTAAGCAACGTTTATGCCAGTTTTTGCCAGTTGGTCAACTGAATGGATAAAGTATTATGCAATGTTGAGATCTGATGCTGTGTTGCACCAGGTTTCTGTAAAAAAATATGTCAAGGGAGGATTCATCAATAATTTGGAGATTGTGGTAATAGGTTTGCTTAAAGAACAAGGCTGCTCAGAAAGACGGAAGGGGAGGATTTGCAGCTGATTTCCCATTTTACTAATTGGCATAGCATTGGCATACCAAACTGATTCATAAGTGGTTTAGGACACAGAGCAGATAGTACCTGAAAAGGTGAGCTTACCTGTAAAAAGTGGGGATGATTTAAATTAATAGGCTTTTCATGCTATATTGGATACATTTTAATTGGGTCAGTTTTGGTGCAGTACCAGCAGGGTACAGTGCTCCATGTTCAGATGGTATGTGGACAGATCCAGACGGGCTTGCATTTGATGTGCCAGCTGTGTGCAGTCACAGCATGTGCCTGCTGCACATCCGAGCAGGGGCTCTGGTTAAGCTAATGAGCCAACATGGAGAGAGGCGTCAGTGTGGGCAGTTCCATTGCCCAGCAGCAGTAAAGGCAAAAAAAGGACTGAAAAAAAATACACAAAAACTAGAGCCAGATGCTCCCTTGCTGACTCAAATACTGAGACATCAATGATAACTAACTGTAATATGTTTACTGTAAAACAAGGAAAGTAACTAATTAAACTAATGAAGCAACGGCTATGATAAAGTACTGAGGTAACATGGAGTGAGGTGGCAATGCTGGTGGGATCATGGTCTAGCAATAGTAAAGATATAAAACAAACTGGCCAAAGAAGAAACTACCAGAGACCCAGATGCTTCCCTCGTACATGAGTAGGATCCCCTTACGAGTTGAGTAGAGAAATAATGAGCTGACATGAAGTGCGGTGTCAGTGCTGGCAGCACCACTTCGTAGCGCAGGGGTCTCCAATCTTTTCTGTAACAAGAGCTACTTACCTTTAATAAATATCATCCCGAGCTACTAATACTAGTGATGTAAAAGTGAACACCCCATCCAAGCGTGTCAGCAGTGATCACATCAGTGCAATAGGTAGGGTTTGCAGCAAACAAGTCAAAAAAGGCTTTGACAATTTGAACTGAAATATTACATGGGTAAAGCATACAAACCATACCTGCAATCCCCCTGCACCAAGGTATAAATATGAGTAATAGATCTATCCAACTCAAATAATAGCTTTAAACACATTTTGAAAAATCAACTATTTTTCTACAGACATCAGTTTATGAGTTGTGAAAATACACATATTTGTGTCTCGAATACGATTTTTTAAAATTTTGGTATACCTATAATAATTCAACAAAGCAAAAGCTTCGATAGTCATAGGCTCAGCTGCACACAGAAGAGCTACTCACAGGTACCTGGAGAGCTACTGGTAGCTCAGGAGCTACTCGTTGGAGACAACTGGCCTAGCAGCAGTAAAGACAAACATAAGACTAGCCAAAGAAGAAACAAAGTTTAGCTCACATGGTCCCCTCGCATTCGAGCAGGCTGCACTGTGCCGTCAAGAACTGGGAAATCAATGTTAACAGAAATAAATTTACCATAAAACAAAGGAAAACACTAATAAAATATTAAAGGGACTCAGTGCATCACTGTTAAAATAATACATTAAAAGAAATGCAGGGGGAATAAATCAAAGATCTCTAATTAGAAGGAAATAAACAGGAGCAACAGGATTTTTAAAGGTTACAGGGAAGCTGTGCAATTTAGCTGCTCTCTATGACAGCTTTCCACCGCTATGGAAAGGGAATTGTTAAAAAAAACACTAGTGCTACCCAATTGCAGGTAATTTCCCTCCAGTAGGCTATTTCTGGAGGCAAATTGCACCATGTATGACTTGCTAAATATGTGCTCTGAAATTATTTAGGTCGGGAAGATGTGTCTGTCTAAATCCTGTGGGCCTCATTTATGAGAAGTGACGCATCGCTGCGTGAAAGCAGCGATGCGTCACTTCTCAGTGCGCCCTCCTTGCGACACCAATGATGCGTCATATTTATAATATGACGCATCATGGCGCAAGGAAGGACAGATACGTCAGTATAACTGACGTATCTGTCGGCGCAAAAAGTGGCGCATTGCTGGAGTTGTGTCGGAAGCCTGACGCAACTCCAGCAATGTTCCTTTCACGTGGGGCAAGCCCCATGTGTAAGGGCCTGCGTCACCCTTACGCCTGCCATGAGGCAGGCGTAAGGTTTTGACGCATTGGTGTCCTAGAAGTGACGCAGCGAAATCTCATAGATTTCGCTGCGCCACTCCTACGACCCTTTCTTGCGGGGGAACGCCCACCCTGCATACATTATACCTGGCGCAGGTATAATGTAGCGCAGGGGTTTATGAAGTGACGCATCTACCTAGATGCGTCACTTCGTAAATATGGCGCAACGTGGCGCATGTTTTACGCCACTGGTGCGTCACAAAAAGTGACGCACCGGTGGCGCAAAAGTGACGCAGCGGCTCATAAATGAGCCCCTGTGTGTCTTCTCCGGTTATTGTTTGTTTAGTATGGAAATATGTGGCCGTGCAGAGCCAGCATATCTTCCCCAGTGTTTGTTTATTCTGAACGGGAAAATGCGATAGTACAGAGACAGCACGTCTTTCCTGTTTTTTTTTTTGGTTTGTTTTAGATGCACAGCTTATCCTGAGTGATTGTCTTGGCAGAGGAGACATGGCTGTGCAAAAACCTTGGCATCGTCCTCGTTATCTGTTTCTTTAATGGCAAAGGCTGTGCAGAGCCAACGTATCTTCCTTTTGCTTATCTTCATTGGTTGTGCATTACCCACTTAAATTATGATATTTGGGTTAAGCCACTGTTTGTTATTTCTCCTTACTTGGCAAGGCATGGTTTCACTTGCCTCAGCTTGAGGTGTTCCCGTTGATATGACTTAAAAACATTTTTTTTTTACAAAAGTGAGTGGGGGTAATTAAAGGCAACAAGATTTCAGGAGATTTCCTCTTGGGTGAGATTTGGTTTCCCACAAAAGAGGGGAAACAGGAAGTGTTCCTCATTTGGTAATTTTCCTGCAAAGATGAAGGAAGGAGGAAAGAAAGTGGTGGCAATTAAGAGACATTTAGAGGAAGACATTGAGGTGGAGATTATGTGTCCAGAGGAGGCTGTCAGACATCCATGTCCTACCCAACAGGATCAGAAGGATATGCAAATTCAAGACCCACTAAGTAATAGATCAAGATGGGAACTTCTGATGACTCGGCTGATGAAGATTTTGTACAACGAGGACATTATATTCAGTATCCTGACTTATGAAGTTCTTTGGTACATTAAACAGAATTAAAAATTTCCAGAACCTACCACACAAGAGGAAACTTTTAATGCCCAACACCAGCTTAAATAGCCTGGCTCCTTACCTGTTCGTGTGGCTATTAGAATGGTTCTGAATATAGACTATAACAATATTTTAAAGCCTGTGTTTCCATGTTTCTTATCTAGGTGATATCCTTTGTAAAAATGTCAAGATGAATTTCCCACTTTGGTTAAAGTGGACTCTCTTTTGGCTTGGTGAGCATCATATGGGTCCATGATTTCTAACAATGCTTCTCCCTCAGACCAGGTGGATAGAAAGTGGATGCAGCAGTAAAAATAGTGTTGTGAGCCTCTATCTTTGAGTAAATGGCATCTGCATATGCATCTTGCACGGTTCAGTCGCTTATATGGGATTTGCAGTCCCTAGTAAAAGAAACTGAAGGTGGATCTGACTAAATTGAGAGACTTTCAGCAATGGACAGCACGTCAGGTTCAAGACCGATATTTCATCGGTCTTTCTGAGCACCTCACCATCAATATCTGCGTCTGCTAAACAGGCAAGAAGGCACATATGGATGTCTTCATGGAAAGTGGATGCTGTCCTAAAGTCTACACGGAGTCATCTTCCTTTTACATTAGGTAAATATTTAGAGCGCAGGTGGAGAATTTGATCAAGAAATCAACAGAGAATAGGAAGTTGATGGCTCCTTGACCGAGTTTTCCAAACAAAATACACTTTGCGTCTCAGAAATCAGCTAGTGTATTTTTTCAGCCTTTTCGCAGAAGGGGTTTGGCCAGATACCCTCTCAGAAAAATTCCAGTCTCTGACAACGACCCACTTGCAGCGCAAGTGGGTGGTTGTCTTCTTTTCTACAACAGATGAAAGCTCAATATCAGATGTGTGGGTACATAATCAAAGAAAGTTACGAAATAGACTTTCGAGAAATGCCAAACAGTTACTTCACAGTGACTCTAGCAACAAAGAATCCTCTAAAGAAGAGAGCAATCCTACTTTGAATTTGGACTTATTAGACAAAAGGCCATTATTCCAGTGTCAGATTCAGAATTGGGAAAGGGTTGCTAAAGAAACCTTTAGGAGAGTACAGGCACATTCTGCATCTCAAGAAGCTGAACAATTATCTCCAGCGCAGACCAACCAAGATGTTTACTCGTCAAATGATTCTTCCTTTCATATACCAGAGCAACTTCTTCGCCTCTTTAGGCTTGTTAGATGGCTGTCTGCATATTCCTATATACAAACAATTCTAGAGGTTTATACAACTATATGTTTGTGGGAGGCATTATCCATTCAGAGTTCTTCTCTTTGGTCTTTCTCTAACCCCAATAGTTTTCACAATGTCTTTGCTCCTCTACAGAGTAGGTTGAATGACCAGGGTATAAATGTATTTCTTTACTTTGATCACCAATTAATTAGTACATTTTTTTTAAAAGGCCCAGCAAGATGTTCAGACTTTTTACAGCTTTCTCTAAGATCATAGGTTGCTCCTGAGCATTAAAACAAATCCTTCTTTCTGCCATCTCAGATAAACATCCAGAAAAATTGTCAAGGTCTTCCTTCTAAAGCCAAGAAAGTTGAAAGTGAGAGAGCAGCTGTCAAATCCTCTGTTATACAACTGTGCAACAGCCAGAGAGTGGTTGGGGACTCATGGGGAGATAGATTCCAGTTTGGCTATTGTTCCTTTTTCACATCTTCTTCTAAATCCACTGGCTGACCTTCTCTTAGATCTTTGGAGTATTAGGTCAGGAAAATTCTAGTGAGACAGGAAATAAGCCTGGAACTGAATTGGAGGTTGCACAGGTATGTTTCTTTGATTGTTCCAAATGCAAAGACCATTACTAAGATGCTAGTTACAGGGGTTGGGGAGCAGTGATGAAGAATCCTTCTATTCTAGGGGTTTTTGGTCCTGTACAGTAGTACAAAGGTCTTCAAACTGAGGGAATTAGTAGCCATCTTCAATGTAATGTGGGCTTTTCTACTATGCAATCAGAATTAGACAATAAAGACAGGAGTAAACAGCCAGGTAGCCGGTGCTTATGTGAACCTACATGTTGGATCGAAGGTTTGGGCTCTACCCCTCTTAGCACAGAAGATAGAAAATCGGGCAAAGTCCATTCTCCTCTCTCTGGAAACAATTCAGGTTCAGGGAAGGGAGAATAGGCTTGTAGACCAATTGGGAAAGGTTTTTCTGTCTTCATCCTCAATGGCCTTCACTTCTCTGATTTCCATCATAACTTTCATAGACTCGGTCTACCTTGGTTGAATATGTTTCTGTTACTTAGTAGATTTGGCTTCCTTATTCTGTTGGGCATTGGTTGCTCTGTACATTCCCTGGATGAAGACCCTGGTTCATGCTTTTTCTCCAAATCCTTTACTATCCAGAGATCTGAGGCAGATCATTCTGTAGAATGTTCAGGTTCTGCTAGTAGCCCCTTGCTGTTCTCAAAGGCCCTGGTTCCCAGTAATTCGGAGGTAAACATTTGTTCAACCCTGGAATTGTACAATTCCCACTGCTCGTTGGGTTCCTCTTCCACCTGTATAATCTCTATTGAATCTGAGATTAGGGGTCTGGAGGTTGTAAGGAGAAGCCTAATTGAACTGGAGTGTTCAGAGGAGGAAGTCTGTTGAATTAAAACATCTAGAAGGCCAACCAACTTAAAGAATTATTCTAGAAATTGGAAAAAGTTTAAAGACACATGTGGTTCAAAAGCGTTATTTCCTTCTTCCTGCTCCCCTAAATTAATCATTAATTCTGGACTTGCTTAAAGACACGTTTTTGTTAAGGCTAGCCCTCTCCATTGTATGCATTACCATTAGTTCTTAGACCTCTACAGAATTCTCCTTTTGAAACATTGGATTTTATTTCTCACATGAGAACAAACTTAGATGGATAAAACAAACCTTTCCTTAGCTTATGATTTAAATGGATCTGTCCTAAAAGGAACACATTAGGGTAGGTCAGCAAGAAGGGAATCTTGGGCAGCATATACAAAAGAGTATTTCAAGAAGAAAATTGTAATCCTGCTACTTGGGGTTCCCTCAATGCTTTTGTATCACATTACAGATTTGGGGAGTTCCAATCCTACAAAATATGGTTCAAATGTTGTTTCTGCATTATTGGATTAATAACTTTAAAATATCTAATAAACCACGTGGTGTAGCATTATTTACACTGTCTCTATTTTTCTAGAATTTAGTCATATAGAATGAGGTTTACTTGGGTACATCCTCATTAGGAAGGACTGGACAAGGAATATAAATGAGGATGTAAATAATAAATAAATGAGGATGTAGTACTATCATTACTTACTGAAAATCTTCTTTGTTACTCTGAGTTGTAGTCTTCCTCATCACAGCCATACACACACCTCTCCATACATTTTCTATTTTAAAGTTCTGAATGTTAATTTGCTTTTGTATAACAGGACTTTATCTCAATATGCTATGGACATGAGCCAGGGGAATCATTTACAATTTACAATATTGTTATTTCTTAGAGGGCACGCATGGTCCACTCACTGAGGCAGAGGCCTCATTTCTAAGGATTATGATGAGTACGATTTTGGAGCAGCGTGGTTTAGTCTCCACCCTTACACGTCACAGAAGTGCAATATATACATGCACCTGACATTATATTCATTGTGTGCCTTCATCTTATTAACATGCACATTTAAACACATTACTTGAATGTATTCCCTGTAGTAACTTACAGGTACATGCATCAATGTAGGCATTTGCGATTCCTTAATTGCGATTATTGAGGAATCGCAAAAGCCTATGCATGTAGGAATTGCTATAAAATTTGCGAATCCCAAACATTCCTTAATTGCGATTCGCAAATTGTGAGTCACAATTAAGAAATGCCTTCCCATTTATTCCTATAGGCCTACAGGCCCATAGGAATGAATGGGAGATTGCATGCGCAATTTGCGAGTACCAATAGGTACTAGTAAATTGTGCATGCAATTTCAAGGGTGCAAGGGTGTCAAAAGGACACCCTGTTGTACTCCTGAAATTGATCTGTGCACACATGTTGCGCACACACATGCCCCAAGGGCATTTTTGGTTGTGTGTGTGTGAGCTACAACTTGGAAAAATGCACTTTAGTGCATTTTTAAAAGTTTTTGCAAATTACCATCAAGTACAAATTGATGGTAATTTGCGCTCCTTCTTAGCAAAACCGCAATTTGCAATTCTATCATGCATTGCATTTAAGGAATTGCAATTTGCAATTCCTTAAATGCAATCGCAATTTAAGAAATCTCAATAATTTGCGATTTCCTAAATTGCGAGGGGGGTCAGGTTGATGCATCGCAGAAGCCCTTTTTGCAGACGCAAACGGCCGATTTTTGCAAATTGCACCGTTTGCACTCGCAAAAATGGTTGATGCATGTGCCTGCATGAGATTTATAAACATGTGCACTAATGTTCAGTTTGAACACGAATCATGTATTCTTTATTTATGCTTTACACTTATGCTTCTAGTTATAATTGCATATGTAAAGATGTATTCTTTTGCTCAAGTTTAGCAATTTCATTAAAAGATTTGAAAAATTTCGAAGTGCACATTAAATGCTTATTTAAGTTAGCCTGAATACAGGCCTGAGTTGAAATGTATTTTCTTTGCTTTCATGCTTTTTCCTTCTTTTGCAGGTTTATTATTTCGTTTAGTTAGGGAAAAGCTCGTTGTCTGTATTAGACGACTGATAGAGAGGCCTGAGAGAGACTTGGCATTGAACGTCATAAAAAATGGTCGAAAGAAGCTTTCTGTTCACTGCGTACCAGGATGGCAAGATGTTCACGGCTGAAAACGGTAGACTTAGTTTGGTGCATTGGGAATTTAGAATAATGTTGTAGACACACATGAACATCATTCTGATTGGATGCTGCTGGTATGAACAGAGATGCAAAAAGAACAATTGATCTGGGCCTAAATCCATCGATTTTTTTGCTGCCCATGCCATTCCAGTTTAGACCTAGCCTTATGCAAATCAGTCTTGACCGATGAGATTAAACCCAGATCTTTGTGACTTGGGATGAATGTTTACATTGTTCAGCATTCCGTCCATCATTGTTTCCTTTTACTTTTGTTGCCCTAAGTGGGAAGGGTATACCAAGATGTGGGTCCAGTGCTCACTGTGCCACTGGATTCAAGCTAGCCTGGCTGATATGGGGTGATGCCCTGAAACCGGTCCCAGGAGGCTTGTTTCTGGTCCAGGGAGGACCTGGCTTGGCAGTTCAGGCTTGATTGTTCCCATGAGGCACAGGATCAAGACTGATTGGCATATGTCTGGGTCCAAACTGGGATGACGTGGAGAGCAAAAAGAACAGTGGATTAAACCCAGATCTTTGTGAACGGGGGGGAATGTTTGCATTGTTCAGCATTCCGTCCATTATTTGTTCCTTTTGCTGCCCTGAGTGGGAAGGGTACGCCCAGACATGGGTCCCGTGCTCACTGTGTCACTGGATTCAAGCTAGCCTGGCTGATGAGGGGTAATGCCCTGAAACTGGTCCCAGGAGGCTTGTTTCCAGTACAGGGAGGTCCTGACTTGGGAGTTCGGGCTGGACTGTTCCCATGAGGCACAGTATAGACTGATTTGCATATGGATGGGTCCAAACTGGAGTGGAGGGATGAGCAAAAGAACAATGGATTAAACCCAGATCTTTGTGACTGGGGGTGAATGTTTGAATTGTTCAGCATTCTGTCCATCATTTGTTCCTTTTGCTTTTGTCGCCCTTAGTGAGAAGGGTATGCCCAGACGTGTGTCCGGTGCTCACAGCACCACTAGATTCAAGCTAGCCTGGCTGATGAGGGGTGGTGCCCCGAAACCGGTCCCAGGATGCTTGTTTCCAGTCCAGGGAGGACCTGGCTTGGCAATTAGGGCTGGACTGTTCCCATGAGGCACAGGTTCAAAACTGATTTGCATATGGCTGGGTCCAAACTGGGGTGGCATGGTGAGAAAAAGAACGATGGAATAAACCCTGATATTTGTGAATGGAGGTGAATGTTTGCACTGTTCAGCATTCCGTCCATCATTTGTTCCTTTTTGGTATTAACAGAGATAGCACACATTTGAATCTCATGTTTCTTTTATATTGGTGTTCGCAATGTTTGAGTTTGAGTTCTGCTGAGGAAGGCCTTTGGAGAGGTACAGACCTCTCTGCTTGTCCTATTCTCGTAAGTGTTGGGCCTAATGCCAACACTTATTTCCTTTTCCTTTGGACTTCTACTGGAGGCTGATCATGCTGACACCTTCTGCTTATATCCCCCCAAATTAGAGACCCTTAATAGATGATCTTATCTTTGACCCATGTAAGAGTAGAGAAGGGACGTTCTTTATGGAACACCTGTTTGCTTTTATTTGCTATTACAGGACTGTGGCTGTCACAATTCTGTATATTGTTCTATGGCATCTCAATCAGCCAAGATATTTTACTCTGCCTACTGTATTGATGTACTTATTGTATTTGCATATGCTTTGCGTATTGACCAGATTGATTGGTAATCCAAATAAAACCCTTTCAATATATTCATTGATTCCTGGCCCTCATTATGGAGTTGCATGGGCTTTGCAACTCAAATTATATTGTTGATGTTTTCTCCTTTTAATGCTTCATGTCAGCTGTAAAGGTCCAAGAAACTTGTCATTACAATTGATGATTTAACTAAGCGAGAACTCAGTTTCTAAGTCCCAGGACACTCTAGCAAGATGGTAGCATATTGGATGGTTAGCTACTGAAGGAAAGGGAGTTAGTGTAACTCTTGGAGAATGTTAAGATTATCCAAACCCAGCCCTAACCCTTAGTGCCCCTATACAAAGTTGGAGGATCAGCAGTTTAGAAAGCAGTTGTAACAGCAGAGGAGTGAGTATTAATACGTTGTGGATTGTAATTGTTAATGTCAAGCTTGCAGTAGTTTGCTGGGATTGCATTGTGTGATGAGATGATGTTTTAGTTGTGGTACAGATGTGACTGTGCCTAATGTTGAGAAGTTGAAGTTGTCATTGGACTCCACGCAGCCTAAGATCGCAGGATAGAAATAAAAAGTGTAGAATACACTATATTGGTAATTTGTCTTCTATTAGAAATTGGTTCTCTAGTTGGCAGAGGTATGCATCGTGTCCAAGTAGGGACAACCATTCTAGTCAGGGTAAATTATATACGCACTCTATATTAACCTGTGCTCACCCTCTGGTAGCTTGGTACAGAGCAGTCAGGCTTAACTTAAGAGGCAGTGTGTAAAGTATTTGTGCTACACTTAATACAGTAAAACAGTGTAAGGACTATACAAAAATAATTCACACCTGGTTAGAACCATAGAGCTTAATTGAATTAACAAAACAAGACCAAAATGACAAAAATCCAATATGCAGAGCTGGAGTTATGAATTTGTGAAGAATATCTTGTACTACAGTACTTACAAACTCAAAGCACCAACGGGGACTATCTGGTCGTGCTGGACTGGGTCAAATCTGAAAAGTCAAACCAAATGCGATGAGTAGCCACGCAGGATCTGCTGAAACAGTACCTTCAAGGAGAAAGCATCTATGTCGAGGAGCAAAGTGGGAGGATCGGTCGGAGGCAATGCATCGTCTTCGATCCAAAGGATTGTAGGCGATGCGTAGGTTCGAAGTCACGCAGTTGGTTTATGCAAAAGCATCAAACTCCAGGCGATGAAGGAAATGCGTATTCATTGAGCCACTCTGCTGGCAATGAGATGTCCTTGGAGAAGTGATGCATTGGCGTCAATGAGAATGCGGCAGTTCCAACTGGCGCAAAGTCGAGAATGTGTGTATTTAGATGCTGCAGCACAGGAAAACCCACTTCCAAAGAACCAGGACTAGAATGGCAGCACTTGGCAGGGTAGGAATCACAGATAGCGGAGTACAGGTGCTGGTTGGAGAGTTTCAGGCAGTCTTTGATGTCTCTGATACTGCAGAACAGGAGGCAAGCAGACAAGCCCTTGGAGTCACTCTGGGTCTAAGTGGTGTAGGTCTAATTCTTTTCACCCATCAGACAGGGCAGCAGGCAGGTCAGCACTGCAGAAAAGCAGTTCTTCCAGAGCAGCAGTCCAGCAGAGTGGCAGTCCATCAGCAGCACAGCAGTCCTTCTTCCTGACAGAGAATCCACAGGTACAGAGGTGTACTGATTTGGTAGGGTCAGAAGTCCAGTTCTTATACCAAGTGAAACCTTTGAAGTGTGGGTGACTTCAAAGTGGGGCCATGAAGTGCACATAGGTCCTCCCTTTCTCCCTTACCTGCCCTAGCTCCAGACATACGATAGGGGGTATGCAGCTCTTTGTGTGGGAACAAGCACATCCCTATTCAAGTGCAAGTGTCAGCTCCTTCCTCTCATCCTGCCCAGGATAACCCATCAAGATGTTAATGGCCCATCAGGATATGAATGCTCATCAGGCACACCTCAGCCCCCATTGTGTATGACTGGTTAGAGAGAATGCACAAACACCAGCTGTTACCCAACCCAGACGTGTATTGGAGACAGGCAGCAGGCACACAGGGCTTAAGAGCAATAAAATAACAACTTTCTAATAGTGGCATTTCTGAAGTTGTAATCATAAATCCAACTTTTCCATCAAAGAGGATTTATCCTTGCAAGTCCATTGGTACCAAACATGCATGTTCTACTCCTTCTCAATCAGGGATTACACTTAATAAATGTATTAAGGAATCCCCAATGTTAACCTATTAAAAAGGTAGGCCTCACAGCAGTGAAAAATTGATATGGGATTTTTTCACTACCAGGACATATAAAAACTAATAAATACATCTCCTGCCTTTTACATACACCGCTAAGGTAGGCCCTATGGGCTACCTGAGGCCTATCATAGTGGTGACTTGGGTGTAGTAAAAGGGTAGTTTAAGGCTTGGCAAGGTAGATGGGCAAAGAGAAAGACTCAAAGAAGATGAAAGGAGAGCCACCCAGCTTCAAATGTTTGGAAGATGCTTTAATTTTTTCATTGAGGGAAGTGCCTGGTGGAGGTTATGTTTATATACCATGGAGTAGAAGTGATCTTGTGTTATTCACAAATGATTTCTCCAAATTGAGAGACAAGCTAGTGGAGTGGTACGCTCAAGTTGAGTGCTTTGTAAAGATTTCACAGGTATTGTAGATAGATTTGACACCCTTTTCGACCCTGATGCCTAGTGATTTGTGGTCAAAATGTAAAGTAGCTGTACAGTGGCCGAAGAAGGATCCACAGAGCAATCTGATCTCACATGCCCTGTCACCTTAAGTGATGAAAACGTTTCAACAAGTAATTACCTTTTTGAAAGAGATAATACCGGAGAAAGACATTGATTGGGTTAAGACTGACAGAACAACCCAAGAACCTAAAGAGACTGTGCATTCTTTTTATGAGAAATTATTATAGATGTTCTAGCAACACAGTGGAATGGAGAGTCTTGAATCCAAAGTTTTGGGAAGTTCATGACTGTTCCACTCCTTCTCAATCAGGGATTACACTTAATAAATGTATTAAGGAATCCCCAATGTTAAACTATTAAAAAGGTAGGCCTCACAGCAGTGACAAATAATTGATTTGGGATTTTTTCACTACCAGGACATATAAAAACTAATAAATACATCTCCTGCCTTTTCCATACACCCCTAAGGTGGGCCCTATGGGCTACCTGGGGCCAATCATAGTGGTGACTTGGGTGTAGTAAAAGGGTAGTTTAAGGCTTGGCAAGGTAAATGGGCAAAGAGAAAGACTCAAAGAAGATGAAAGGAGAGCCGCTCTGCTTCAAATGTTTGGAAGATGCTTTAATTTTTTCATTGAGGGAAGTGCCTGGTGGAGGTTATGTTTATATACCATGGAGCAGAAGTGATCTTGTGTTATTCACAAATAATTTCTCCAAATTGAGAGACAAGCTAGTGGAGTGGTACACTCAAGTTGAGTGCTTTGTAAAGATTTCACAGGTATTGTGGATAGATTTGACACCCTTTTCGACCCTGATGCCTAGTGATTTGTGGGCAAAATGTAAAGTAGGTGTACAGTGGCAGAAGAAGGAGCCACAGAGCAATCTGATCTCACATGCCCTGTCACCTTAAGTGATGAAAACGTTTCAACAAGTAATTACCTTTTTGAAAGAGATAATACCGGAGAAAGACATTGATTGGGTTAAGACTGACAGAACAACCGAAGAACCTAAAGAGACTGTGCATTTTTTTTATGAGACAATATTATAGATGTTATAGCAACACAGTGGAATGGAGAGTCTTGAATCCAAAGTTTTGGGAAGTTTTGTGTCCAAGTTTGTGACAGGATTAAGACCTGAAGTTAGCATGATGATTCAGCAGCATTTGATTTGTTGGCAGAACAAGTTGATTGATGGCATTTTGAGGCACGCAAAATATTGTAGTGATGAATTAGAGATGAAACAGAGGAGGTTGAAGGAGAAATTGATGTTGTACAGATGAAAGCACGAGAGGAAATCAGAGTTAACTGTGTGTAGGGTTGTTGGTGCTATGCAAGGTGTATGTCCGCAAGGAGTTCCTATGATGCAAGGTGGAGATGGTTATCCACAAAGGGTAGATGACGAGGTGTCCCAATTGATCCTAGTACTGGAATTGATGTTGTCACATTAAAGAATACAAATCCATGTCATTATTGTAACAAGTTGGGGCATTGGTAGAGGGAATGTCGTCTTAATCCACACAGAATAATGATTGAGAATCGAGTTCAAAATTCTGGGTTTGCACAGACACAGGTCAATAACCCTGATCAACAACAAAATGTGCCAAGACAGAGTATGCAAAGTCACAATGTGCAACAGGTCCCTGTAATGCAAGTTCCTCACTCTCAGATTCCACAGCAAAATATAAATGTTCCCAGATTTATTTCTAGCCAAGGGGTCGATTAGGAGGGCGGTCGGAAAACCATTCCGACCACCGTGATAGCGGAAATTAACCATCTACATGTACCGCGGGAAAACTGGTGGTCAGATTAGAATGACCTGCCAGAGTTATCTGACCGCGGCGGGCGGATTCCACAAAAGTCTGCCGGAAGCATGTAGAGCAGGTAAAAATCCGTCCGTGGCGGTCTAATTTGATGCGGAAAGACCCAAAACTGCCACACAGCCAGCGGATTGACCGCACGTGAAATTAGGATATGATTGCGGTGACTGTGGAACGATCAGCTGTTTCCGACCACTGCGATCGCAACTATTGATGAATGGGAGAGCCGGCGGAAGGGCTGTTGTATTCCGACCACCATGGGCACTTTGGAAGAGTAATAATGGTCGAAAGCAAACACACAAGACTACCAAGTGTGGCCATTATTCTGGCTCAGCCTCAAAAATCACCTAACACACCCCAATGACACATACCCATGGCAAGTAAAAAATACAAATCCCAGGTCAACCCACACAACACACCTGACATGAATACTCCATTTTGACCCACCCATATAGCTGAGTATAAAACCAGCCCCTTCCCTGACCAGAATCCTTCGCACTATTCCACAACTGAAGGGCCCAACCACACAGCACAAAGGAGAGGCAAATCTCCACACATCACACCATCACAACCACACAGACACCACACACATCACCACCACCACCTTCACACCTGCACCTTTAACCCATTTGCACATCACACACCACGTCACAGAAGAAAATGCCCAAATTCGCTGACAATGAGTTGTCAGTGATGGTAGAGGAGGTAATCAGAGTAGAACCACATTTGTTTGGAAACCTTGTCCAACAGATACCATTAGCCATCAAAAATTAAATGTGGGCAAGGATAGTCAACAAGGTCAATGCAGTAGGGATCATCCCGCGCTCCCAGAAGGAGATCAGGAAGAGGTGGAATTACCTCAAGACCAAAGTGAAAGAGCGTAACAACAAGAACCGTAAGCTGGCTTAGATGACTGGCGGTGGCCCTCCCATTCCACTACGAACATGTACCGTATGGGAGGAGAAGGTGCTTGCCATACTGCATCCAGAGAGTCTCACAGGAATAGCCGGGGGAGTGAAGGCTGGTAAGTTCCAACAAATGTCTACCATTACATTGCTATGTACTGTCTTGCACAACTACAAAGCGACACCTCCTAGTCCCAAATGCACTCATGTGCACCACACTCTCCCCAACACGTCTCACAGATCCAACGTTTACTCCCTCTGATTCACCCCAAAGGTATCTAGCAATATTTCTACGGGGGCATGTGTACAGGCAGCCAGCACTACAACTCCCACAAGGCACCCTAGTCTCAAAGCTGAGCAGGATGTAACTCTGCACCCCACACCCACAACCATGTGTTAGCCATTGCATTGCTCCCCACAAACTTATAGGTAGTTAGCCATCTCAACAGGGTGGGGTGTTTGTGGGTATGAAGCCTGCACTACAACTCCCACCAGGCCCCTTTGTCCCAAAGCTCAGCAGGATGGAACACTCCACCCCACACCCACAACCACGTGTCAGCCATTGCAGTGCTCATGTCAAACTTACAGATAGGTAGCCATCTTAACAGGGAGGGATGTTTGTGGGTGAGAAGCCTGCACTACAACTCTCACCAGGCCCACTTGTCCCAAAGCTCAGCAGGATGGAGCACTCCCCCCTAGCCAGAAGCATGTGTCAGCCATTGTATTGCTCATCTTCACCTAACAGGTAGGTAGCCATCTTATGCTCTCTTGTCTCACCCCTGAGCAGGATGGAACACTCCCCCATCCAAGAGCCATGTGTAGCCTATTCCATTCCTCTGCTCCACTTCACACTATACTGGCTGAAAACCCGAAACCTGTCCTAGGATGCTTGTTTCCGGTCCAGGGAGGACCTGGCTTGGCTGTTCGGGTTGGACTGTTCCCATGAGGCACAGGGTCAAGACTGATTTGCATATGGCCCGGTATAAACTGGGGTGGCATGGTGAGCAAAAGAATGATGGATTAAACCCAGCTCTCTTGACTGGGGGTGAATGTTTTGATTTGTTCTGCGTTCCGTAAATCAATTGTGTGTCTTTTGCTTTCTCGCCCTAAGTGCGCCAGGTATGCCCAGACATGGGTCCAGGGCTCACTGTGTCACTGGATTCAAACTATCCTGGCTGAAGAGGGGTGAAACCCCAAAACCAGTCATAGGATGCTTGTTTCTGGTCCAGGGAGGACCTGGCTTGGCAGTTCGGGCTAGACTGTTCCCATGAGGCACAGGGTCAAGACTGATTTGCATATGGCCAGGTCTAAACTGGAGTGGCATGGTGAGCAAAAGAAGGATGGATTTAACCCAGATCTCTTGACTGGGGGTGAATGTTTTGATTTGTTCTGCATTCCGTCCATCAATTGTGTGTCTTTTCCACTTCACAGGGAGGCAGCCATCTTAACAGGGGGGTGCTTGTGGGAGGGATGCCTGCACTACAACTCCCACCAGGGCCAATTGTTCCAAAGTGCATCAGGATGGAATACTCTAACGCACACTAACAACCATGTATCAGCCAGAGCATTGCTCCCCATAAACTTACAGGTAGGTAGCCATCTTAACAGGGAGGGGTGTTTGTGGGTGGGAAGCCTGCACTAGAACTCTCACCAGGCCCCCTTGTCCCAAAGCTCAGCAGGATGGAGCACTCCCCCCCAGCCAGAAGCATGTGTCAGCCATTGCATTGCTCACCTTCACCTAACTAATACAGACATGGTAGAGAACATGACTGCCAGAGAACTAACACCTAACCATTCTGCTGGAGGCTCAAAGGATAATAGTGATGGAAATAATATCATATGCCTCAAAAATACATTGCATAGGCCAACTCCTCATAGTGAATGAAAAAGCATCTAGTGCAAGCTAAAAGAAAATGGAAACCTAAAAGGAAAAGTAGCCCAATTCCGGGAACCACAACGTCCATTGTGCAAGGTCTGGGCTCTGACCAGACCAGAACCCGGCTGCCAGCACCACAGTGGGGTGTAGGCCGATGCCCAGTCTCAACCCGCTGGCCCTAATTTTCCAGAAACGAGGTAGCAACACCCGGGGCCAAATTTTAAACAAGGGGTGTATGCCAGAAAAGTCTAGAGTTGTTGATCGGATAGTGTCTGATTGCTGCCTAGAGTTCATTGACCTTTTACCTGATGTCGGGTCTGCAAAGCCCCTAAACAGGTTGCTTTTGTTAGACCTTTTTTATGCAATTCCAGAGCACAGACTCGTCACCACAGGCAACATGAAGATAGTGAGATTGATTTACCAGCAACCTGGGCCAAGCCCAAGAGGTAACAATGTCCAATCCTCTAAAGGTTGAATTTACACTGGATTAGTCAGTTTAGCTCGCTATACAGAGTCAACCCCATAGGTCCATATGGCAACAATGTGGAACAAGAGGAGCTAGGTACGGAGTCATGTGAAATTGACATCCTAGTGCCAGAGGTAGCTAGAGCATTGAACACTTTGCAGAAACACAAGGCACCAGGCCCAGACCTGGTTCCCATTGATATTTACCATGAGGAGCCTCACTTCTCACTTGTGGGCCAGCGTTCTTGCTAGAGTGTTTAATTCGGCGCTCGCAGACAATGCCGTACCACATGCATGGTGTTCCACCATTATAGTACCTATCCATAAGCAGGGCAATCCCTCAAATTATCACCTGACCTCCCTCCTGGACAGGGTTGGAAAAATCTTAAGGAAAGTTCTGCTCAACCACCTCCAGGGTTGAGTGGACGCACCTAACATCATGACTGAAGTGCAGGCCGGCTTCCGGGTACGAATAGGGACCATCGACCTTGCCCCTGTCTATATATGATCTATTACAAATTTACTGTTGTCAAAAAGTAATCACTCTATTTACTATTGTTGACCTCAAGGCAACTTTTGATTTAGATGACAGAGAGAAGCAGGGGAAATTCGTGATCAATCTAGGAGCAGATACAACCCTGGTAAAGGCTCTTCACACGATGAATACTGCTAGAGTTAGGTATGGCCCTGGTGGGAAGTGTACTGAATCTTTCCTAGTAGAAAAGGGTGTCCACCATTGGTATGTGCTGGTGCACTTACTTTTTACACTTTTTAGTTTTTTCCTAAAGGATGTAGCAGTCTACCTGGCAGGAGAGCTTTTAGACATTCCCACCATAGCCGGTAGGAAGGTGCCGATATTATTATAAGCGGATGACATGGTGTTGATGGCATGAATAGAAAATGCCACTCACTGGCTGCCAAAGGCGTAGTAAAGAGTAGTGTTTTAAGAAGTCACTAACAAATAATGGCAGTGAAACGAAGAGCAGGGTTTTGAGGCATTATCAAGTGGAAGACTATGATTGAGGGTATGTGTAGGAAATTAGGATCTGCTTCTAATGGTTACCCCCACTTTTTGCTGATGTGATGCTGTTTACCTGCTTTCTCCCTAAACTGTTGTGTTCAGTACCTAGGTACATCCCAGATTGGATACTGGGGTACCCTTGTCTGTCCCTAGTATATGTTACCCATGTACCCAGGGCATAGGTGCCCCAGAGGTCTCCCATGGGCTGAAGCATGCATTATGCCACCCATGAGAGACCATTCAAAGTGGAACTACAGGCCTTCCATTGCAGCCTATGTAATTTGGTGCATGTACCACTTACTAAAGATGTAGGTTTACGATATCTAAAGGTCTCTGCACTTAAAACCTATAAGTTACCCTTCTAGCAGGCCTTTACATTCCTGAGGGCAGGGTGCTTGGTTCTAAGTAAGAAGGTGCCCCTGCATGAGCAGGACACCCCTGCAGCCTACGGAGTCCATACTCCCGGGTTGTCAGTGAAGCAGCCATATACTATATAAAGGGGGATCATGTGACCGCACAATGACCATCTCAAGAACGACAAACATGTTGGAATCATACCCCCACACCGTAAATGGTGTGAGAGGTATGATTCCAAGCACCGTGAGAGCCCTTAGTTAGGCACTCAGTGTTACCGGTACCAGCATTCTAGTCCTGGACAGCACAAAATGGTTGCTGCCGACCGGAGACACATGTGTGACCACCTCACAGACAGGATTTAGTGTATTAGGGCTGGGTGGGTGCGCTTTCCAGCACCTGAAATTCTGCATGAGGGGCACCTTCAGTGTCCCTGTGCATATTCCAGTTCAAACCAGTTTTATGAGACGTTGGCTCCTGCTCTCGTGTGAAACTGGACAAAGCACATGAGAGTAACCTCCCCCCTGTCCCTACCCTCCCCTGGGAGGGTCCCCTGAATCCCCCCAACCCTTTCCTTAGGGGATTTAAGGGCTTACCCGGGTGTAGGTCCCTAGATTCGTCATGGACAAGATTCAGAACTGGAACCAGTGCACTTCTGCTGTCTGGGCACACTGGACTCTGCTGGACTTCATTTGGGCCTGACTTTGTCTCCCTTTTAGCCTGCTGCATCATCTGTGCCTGTGCACCATACAGGATCCATTCAGGACCTGTGGAGCATCCAAGACACTTGAAGATAATCTCCCTTGAAGTGAATGAGTCACTTCCCTGCATCTGCAAGCACCACAACACAGATGACCAGTCTGCAGATCCCGAGCTCCTGCCGACTTCGAAGGGTGCAACAACACAGGTGGTGGTTATCTATGTCTCGTGAGGCCCAAGTTGTCCTCTCACAGAGTTTAAGGTCAGAATCCCTCATGGGGGCTGCAATAACCAAACCCCTGTGCACCGCATACTTTTGCAAGTGCATATGCTTGTTGGCAACTTTATGACAAGTGCACTGGGCACCAAGTAGCCACAACCTCTGGTAACTTCTTCCACCAAGATCTTAAGCCACACCACCTTGTGGGCACCGTGGCCTGCTCCTGTTGGTGAGCTGCTTGAGGTCCTCTTGCGACTCCTGTGCCTCCGGTGTGTGGGTCCATTTGAGGGTCACCTTTGTTTTTCTTGGGCTCCCCTGATTGTTTGGGGCCTGCCCTGACTCCCCTGCTTGTGGTGAGTCTCCAGGACCTTGCTGGGCCCAATCGTGCACCTTCTTGATTTCCTGCATGGGTTGCATTTGCCAAGGCTTGTTGGTGTCCTCGCCGGACACTGTCCCCCCAGCACTCAACATCCTTCATGGGATAGCTCACATCTGAGTCCTGGTCATCCTCAGCATCACCCTGTCCTCTCAGCTGCAAAGTCAAGGTCACTGTCATTCTTCCTGAAGCACCCGACATCGGAGGGCATTCGTCTTTCAAGTCTCCAGGTCACCCATGAGTGACATAGACTCTGTTCCCTCTACTTTCGGGTACTCCTTGTCAAGAATCCACAACGCATTGGATGAAATACAGAAATTCACGCAGGTGGAGGGTTACAAAGTAAACCAAGCAAAAACTGAAATCCTTCTTTTTAACTCCACTTTAGCGGATATTCCCGCTTCTAGTGTCATAAGACCACCGCATCCAATTAGATTATTTGGGGATATACTTTACACAGGATTTTAGCCAGTTGTTCCCTCTGAATTATAATATAATGCTTATGAAAGTGAAACATTTATTGGACAAATGGACTCTGCTTAATTTATCATTAATAGGACGAATTTCGATGATTAAGATGTCGATACTTCCATTTCTTATGTTTCTTTTCAGCAATCTTCCGCTGAAAATTCTGAGTTCCTATTTTAAGGAATTAGATCAAATGATTCGGAAATTTGTTTGGAATAACAAACAACCTCGAGTGAAATTGGCTACATTACAACTGGATGCAGCCTCAGGAGGTCTAGCTTTACCAAATTTCTCTACATATTATCAGGCATCATTATTAGATTTGTTTTATCAATTGGCTATGGAAAATTCAGTATTTGATAATTTTATATTGGTACAGATGTTGAAAGAGAGTGCTATAAGGTTGCCGAATTTTTTACGACTGGCAAAATTGCCCAAAAGGACCAGATATAAAGTGATCTCATCATTAGTAGAAAGGATGCAGCTCTTCCTCAAATTACGAGATATCCCAGCATTTCATGCTTTTACTTCTATTGAGGACTGTGCAGCAGGTGGTCTCTTACTATCTAGAGGCCTTCTTCAACAGTGGCCAGAATTGGGTTTTAATCGGCTTGGAAATTTCTTTAATCATGAGACATTAATAACTTGGGAAACAGTTCGGTTACAAGCTAATTCTTCAACAACAGCCCTCTCTTTGAGCTTTTACCAGTTAGTTAATTTTTTAAAACTTAATTATGGAGCATTGAATAAAATGTCAGAGCAAATTGTTAGGCAAAAGGCGAATCAAATGTTGGGGATAGGAGGCTGGTACCGGCTACTGCATCAAAAAGAATCCACATTTGGATTCCTCCGGACACTTTCTCCTCTTCCAGCAGTGGCTCTTTCCTGAAGTCCTCCGTTGGGTTTGACAGCGGTTTCCGATACCACTTCACACCTATCCACCTGGCTTCCCTGGGATAGTTAACTTGGGTACCATGGTATCCATGGGTGGGGTAGCTCTCCATCCTTCTGTCTTCCACGGGGTTTCTTCAGGGGTCCACTGGGAAGGGTCCCTCATCTTTAAAATTCCAACTGCGACTTGCACATAGATTGGTACGGAGCATGCGGTCGTGTTCACTCACTGCACATGCACTCCGTGGGATCCCTATCTACTTACCTTGGGTGGTTCTGTGGGTCCCCAGCAATTCAACATCCTCTCGCCATTGTCCCGACTTGAGTCGTGGTTCTTATACCACTTTCTTAGTATATGGTTTGGTCCCCTACTGAGGCTCACTGTGTATTAGTGCTATTTACTGTTATTTCTTTGGTAAAGTATTGTGTGCTTTGTGTCTATCTCCATGCGGGAGATACTGTAAAGTACTAGAGAGGGTTATATAATAAATACATATTGCTATACAGACTTGTGTGGTTCCTTTTCATTTAAGCTATACTATAAGATTGCATTCCGGTAAAAGAAGCTGCTTTACACTCCTTCAAAACTAAGCCTGAAGGCTGCTCTCCATAGCTACCACTTGGATAGCTTTCTAAGGTTATCTGAGACCTCTTAAATCACCGTAACTGGTGTGTGGACTAGTGCAAGGTACCCACCTACATTAGTGGACATCATATACCAGGCCAGCTTCTCACAGTGTGCCCTTAGAATCTGGTATAATGTATATAATAATAATAAAGTAACACTCATTGAAAATAAGAAATCAGAAGTGGTTGAAAATGAAGGTTTATTCCTTAGAAAGATCCCATCCATATATCCCCTCCAGCTGTCAGCAGGAAATCCACTCAACTGACATTCTGACATTCCCTTTGACATAGTATACTTCTACTCCCAATAGGAACCTTAACCAAGAATGCCATACATCTCCCTTCTTCACAAAGAAAACCCCAACAAACACAAAGACAAAGAGAACACACAAAAACTGTTAGCTGTATCACAAATATAACACAATGTATTTCATACAGAAAAAGTTTCACATCACGATTCAAAGGTCGATGAGGTACAAAATATTGAAAACAACACCAACCAATCTACTACCCTCAATCTTACTTTAATTCACATATTTACTCAAATACCTACAAAACTAAATCCCACAGTACTTTGCAGGTGCCATCAACACCACCTTTATCTAGAGGCCCCTCATTCAACAGGCCACCCTGGACAATTTCATCTCTGAGTACAACAAGTCTGTTTAAATTCCATAAGCAATTGTCATTGGATTTATTGAATACTTCAATGGCTTTCATGGGTTTTAAAAACCCTGCAGAACATCCTCTCATACACAGTTTTTTAACTAAAACCCAGTTTCCCACCTTGACCTCCGTTCTTTTAACACACTTTCTTAAATAAAGAGCTTCTTACGAACTTCTATTTTCTTTGCCTCTGCCAGCCTTCAATCACACCCCTCATTGGCCTAGTCACCACCTGCCTTCATATCATTAACCCAAGTTGGTGCTACTAGAATGTTGGCTCGCCTGCCCCTGAATAATTCAAAGGTAGCTTCCTTAGTAACAGCATGGGGAGACTCCCTATATACCTCCACTTTCTTGATGATTTCTTTCCTCTAGTCCAAGACGCACTCTTGGCCATGTCTATGGTTTCTTTCAGCACGTAATTGAAGCCATTGGTGTCTGGGTGGTATTTTGAGCATCTCGTATGCTTAATCCCATACTCTCCCAAAACGGTTCCATCTCACTTGAAACCAACTGTGCCCCATTATATGTAAGAGTGATGTCAGGATTCCCTCTCTTCCAATAAGCTCTACTAAAAATCCTCTCACATGTTTAGTTTCAATACCATGTGTGATAGCTATTTCAGGCCAACTGGAAAACAAATCAACAAGGACTAAAATGCACAAATCACATCCTGAAGTGCGAATTGGCCCAACCATATCCAAACCAACTTCTTTCCATGGATTATTTGGGCACTCTCTTATTACCATAGGTTGAACCTTTTGGCTTGGCCACCTTCTCACTCAACGCATATGGAACACAATCTCTGATGATTCTTTCCACATGCATATCCATTCCTGGCCACCAGTATGTCATCCTGAGTCTCTCCTTTGTTTTAGACATCCCTTGATGACCTGCATGTGCTAAATGGATAAGTTCCTCCCTGAGGTATACCCGGGGAACCAATCTCATGCCTCCTACCAAAAATCTTTGTTGCTCTGACAAGTCATCCTTAACATGCCAAAGCCATTCCAATTTCTCATCTCCTTTGGGTTTTGTTCTCCTACCTATCTTCACCCAATCCATTACTCTGGCAATTCCTTGATCAGAGGCGAGGGCTTCACGCCACCTTTTCTGCGTGATGCTACCTCCATCTATCACACCAACCATCTCCTCATCCGGTACACCTCTATCAGAAAAATTATTTTCATCCACATCCACCAAATGGGATAATGCATCCGCTACCTTGTTCTCAACTCCTGGCAAATACTTAATATCAAATTCAAACCCATGAAGAGCTACCCCCCCCGCCCCCATTTACCGATCCTGCTATAAATCGCATCAAAACATTTTTTTTAAATATCTCACATAAAGATTTGTGATCTGTCCTTACTTCAAAGACACTGCCCCACAACAGATTTTTAAATTTCTTTACAGACCAATGCACAGCCAGGGCCTCTCTCACAACTGCAGAATAGAGCAGTTCTGCTCCCCTCAAACTCCTAGAGAGAAACAGAATCACCTCATCTTGGCCTTGATTTTTCTGCAGCAATACAGCACCTAGTCCTTTCATATTTGCATCCCTTATCAAAATTGACTTTTTCTCAGGGTCAAAGCTCCTCAATTTGGGGGCACTACTCAATCTCTCCTTTAATACGCAAAATTCTTCCTCACACGCCTGATCCCATATAAATTCACTGCCCTTACGAAGTAATCCTCTCATGTGAACACACAAACTGGCAAAATCTTGCACAAATTTAGTATAATATTCAGCCATTCCTCAAAAACTCATTATTCCTCCTAGTTAGGAGGGTAACGCAGTTTGCGAATGGCATCAACCAAGTTCTTCTTGGGCATCACACCACCAGCTGAAATCGTGTGCCCCAAATAGTCAATGGACTCCCTCCAGAATTTACATTTCCCTATTTTGACCATCAAATTAAATTCATTCAGCCTGCTTAAAACCTGCAACACCCTCTCATCATGATCTACATCATCTTTCCCAAAGATTAATATATCATCCTGATATATTCGCACAATTGCAAGTCCCTTCAAGGTATTCTCCAAAGCTCTCGGAAAACAGAGGCTGTTATCATCAAGCCAATTGTAAGTCTGGCAAACTGATAAGTCGCAAAATGAGTAATAAATGCTGTAAAATCTTTGGAGGCTTCTTGGAGCTTAATCTGATGGTATGCAGATTTGAAGTCAATGGTTGAAAACCCTTTGGCTTCCAACAGCAGCATCTACATGTCCGCTGCCTCGGGTAAGGGATACTGGTCGACCACCACATGCTTGTTCAACTCTCTTAGATCAACACACAAACAGAAACTCCCATCTGCTTCCTTGGCTGCTACAATGGGAGCACCCACTGCGTTCCTTCCACCTCCTCAATAATTTCATCTGCCCTAAGTTTCTACAATTCTGCTTGCATTTGTTCATGCACAGCCACAGGCATAATACACACCTTACCACACACATGCTTTGCCCCATCAATAAGTTAAGACATATGTGTTGTCCATGTTATAGACACCCAAGTGTTTCACAAAACACCTGAGGGAATTTTGTCCTTAAACGATATACAAAATCCCCTGATGAATTATCCTGGGTGTATATTTGCCTCACATAAAAATTATCTTTCAACTTAATGGGTGGTGAGCCACTGGGATCTAGAATCACCCCAAGGTCTCTTTGGTGGAACCAACTCACTATGCTGTCACCTTTGTGCGAAATATACACCTTTGCATTAGTAAACCTCCCCTTGTATTCAACAAGACCCCAAAAACATCCAAATAGCTTGATGGGTTCACCCCCATAAGCACAAGGTCTTATGTCAGGTCAAAATACTTTGGTTTTCTCTTTGATCTTCTTTAAGCATATTTCTGTTGAAACTATGGTGACTTTTCCCCAGAATCAAAGAAAACTTTAGTTGTTAACCCTTCCACCATTACCTCATCAACAAGACTACTTATACTATAAGCATTCTCAGTGACTTGCAAACATAGCTGTCCACACTCCACATTAGCATGTTCCTCATTTGAACACCTGCAATTTTCATTCACCTCATTCACTCTCCCTTCAAATGTCTTGCCTTTGCAGACAACCACAAAATGACCTCTTCTCTCACAATTACTACATGTAACTTTGCTTGCTGGACATTGTTTGTCATTTGCCAAATGTCCTAGTCTTCCACAATGGAAATTTTTTTCTTGAAAAGTGTTAGTCTTTTCGGATTTTTCAACACCACATTTCTTTTTTATCTTTTACTTTTTGTGACTGTTTGACAACTTGAACAGATTCCTTCTTTACCCCTTCTTTTCTTATAACTTCTACACACTCCATGGAATACTTGATTATTTTAGCAGTGAGAAGCACATCCTCTGGAGTAGGTTCATCTTTTTGCCAGAGTTCTTCTCTTACACGTTCTATATTGCACCCCAATATAAATTGGTCCCTTATCCTTTCATCAACCAATGCACCAAATTTACACGTCAAGGCTAATTTCCTCTAACCTGTTATATAATTCTGTAGTGTTTTTTCCTCCTAACTGATTTCTGCAACCAATGATACCGTTCTAGAATGGTGCTGACTTTAGGTAAATAATGTTTGTCTGATTTTGCGATACAAATCTCATACTCATTTAAATCCCCATCAAGAATATCAGGCAGATACTCAAATACCTCTTGTTGTTCTGACCCTAAACAATGTAAAAGTAGTGCTGCTTTTCTTTCAGCACTTAGCGAAGATCCACACATTGTGGAATACCTTTCAAAAACCTTATGCCACTTCTGCCATTTAATGGGTGGCTCGCCTGGCGATGTCATAAAACATGGGGGGCAGGTACATTTTGCATATTGTGTTTTTTAAGAGAAAAATTCAATACCAAAAAATAAAATCCAAATAAAAACTTGAAGCACCCCCACAGCCTGAACCCAAAGAATAGTTGTATAAATGTTATGTATGCCAACAAAACTTGCTAAGATGTTATGCCTAAATAACCAAGTTCACATACACACGTGCACTTAAATTAGAGCTTACGTAAATGAGGTGTCACTCAAAGGAAAACAAATAATTCATCATTAACATTCATGTTGTAGCGTCTATCAAGTCTATCAAGTCATAATGACCAACTAAAACAATATCACCACTCTGAGGTTTATAGTTGAATAAAATTGCCTTGAGGAAGAGAAGTGTCTGTGTCACTGCATCACAGTAACACGCATAGGGAGACTTGAAATTGTTTGAAAGGCCGCAGAATCTGATAAAAAAAGGGAGTTTGCAATAACACTAGTGTGCGCATCACTGAAATCGTAGACACGCAGCCAAAGAATGGTTATTTAAATCTCACTAAAAAGGTCTTTCAAGGTGGCCGCTAAGTCGCGTGATGATGCAGGAGCGGGTTATGCAAAATTTTGTATACCCACCCCATTTTGCATGTCGTTTTATTAATTAGATTAATTAATTAATTATAATCGTACTAATGGTTTGGAGTGATGTGGAAATAACTAATCAACCTTATTAATGATTGAAATATACATGGGATTTGCATCTGCATGGCCTAATTAATTACGTGAACTAAATTTCATACGCATACTAATGATAGATAAATAGAACATTGCATGATATATGTTGCTTTAGTGATGTAATTGTGATTCGTGCTTTATTTAGTAAGTATAAATCGCATTGAGTGTTGCTTTTGGCTTGATAAATACACACACACATGGGTATTAGCGAGGGAATAACATTTAATTAGTCATTTCTATGTATTAATTAAGTTTTTGTGTTTCTTTGCTTAAGTTGACCATTTCGAGTGGCCACAAAATGGCTGACTCCTCTATCCAATGAAACTGGCTAAATTGCTCAAGGTTCGGGGTGAAGTTCGCATGCGTCACCGCTAGCAACAGTGGCCTGGACCTGACCCCAGATGAACATGTACCTTTCAAGGACAGTCTGGGACGTCGTCCAAGTATTCCGAACAAAGACTGTTGTGTGAACCGGAACTGACAAGGGTCGTAACCCAAAAATACACTTTCGTGAGAAACCAAAAGGATGATCCCTGATCGTCCAATCAGCGAACTCGGATGCCCAAACTTTGATACATTTTGATATTGATTTTACTATAAATTATGGTAGATTAGAGAGGTAATTAGATCGTTCGATTTGGTCGCTCCTTCGATTTCCTGATGATATGCTGACGGAGAGGACGGTGACACTGCAGGACAGCTGTTAGCCTGAATCTTCGACAAACTGAATTGATGCCCAAACTCCTGATGAACTGAATTTGCTAAAATTAATGGGCATAGATTTGCGAGACTGCAAAATTTTACATTGAGGACGACTTTAGCCAGAATAGGTAAATATGAATGGCAACTTGATCAAATGAATGATTTAATTTGCAATATTAATATAAAATTGGATTTGAATATCTACAGAAATGAGTTGGGTTGTTTATTCATTGAAATGTGTTAATGAAAAGGTTAATTAGGGAATTTGAATTTCACTTAAACTGCAACTAACAGATCCGTCCCGGTTATGAGGGTAATACCAAATGTGGAATCTAGGGCCTAATGAGTATGAGAAGGGTTTGTAGGTTTATTGCTCATTAGGGTAAAGTGGTATCTTCCTCCCTCATTATCCAGTGCTTGGAAGGATAATCTCCTCTTGCACGGACTAATGGTAAGTGTGTGTTGGTGTTATGGGCCCCACCAGCGAATGTATGGATAGTGTGCGTGTGTGAGATCTTTTAGTCCTTGACAGTAGGGAGGGATTTTGCACTCCGCGCTGGAGCAGTTTTTCTGGTAGCAGTATGATGGTTTGTTATTGTTTGGTTTAGTGATTACTGCTTGTATATTGCTTATTGATTTTGGTTATTGACTGGTATTGATTTATGTACTAACACTCTATGTTGAGTTACGTTGAGTTATATGTTGTATGCACGACTTCTGGGATGTAGGAAGTCGGAAGTTTGTAACAGTTCCGTAGTAGAGCAGAGGTAAGCGCTGCTCTCAGGAAGGACGGAATTGTTGTTGCCCTGTAGGTACACAGGGGAAACGTGTGACAATTGAAGTTGCACGGCGCATTGTCTGGGTTCGATTCAGTGACATCGTCGTGTGTTGCCATTAGAGACATTTTCTGTGTGAGAGAAGTGTGTATGATAGCGAAGGTTACCTGTGAAGTTCTGGTGTTAGGTACCAGGGATCCAACTGGCATTCCGACAACGCTTATCACTAGAAAGGTAATAGGTACTCTCTGAGCTTGTTAGAAGGACAAAGGAGAGGTAAGTGCTGCTTTGTTAACGTATGTCATAATTCTGTAGTAGGACAGACTGTTCGCTGTTCTCGGGAAAGACAGGATTCTGTGTGAATGTACTACATTTTCTGGTGTGAACGAGTGTGAATGTAAAGGCATTTGGGTTGATTGCGAAACTCTGCGTTTATTTCTCAGGAGCATTGGGTCTCCAACTATGTGTCTTAAATACTAGAGAAACAATTAGCTAATGCTTGTTAGAAGGGTGAAGTAGAGGGATGTGCTACTTTATCAACGGAAGTAATGATTCCGTAGTAGGGCAGAGGTAAGCGTTGCTCTCGGGAAAGACGGAATTCTCGTGAGAAAGGTCTTTTTGCTGTTCTTTGGTTAGCGAAGCAGACAATGGAGATGTTTCTATGTTGTTACTAACAGAAGTGTAGAAATTGAAACAAAAACTTACTGAGCGGATTTGTAAAGGAGGGGTAGACTGAAGCAGGAGCAGGATCTGCCGCAGCGGCTGCAGGCGTCAGAACAACCGCGCTGGGATTGGACAGTCGGTCAGAACTGTGAAATGCCCCGGATTGGTGCGTTAGTGTACGCCGCGCTAGGATTGGAGAAGAAACAGGGTGAGGTAGATGCTCCTTATTGGTGCGTTAGTGTGAGTCGCGCTAGGATTCGAGGACTGTGACAGTGATGTGGACGCTCTGAATAGGTGCGTTAGTGTGAAGTTGCGCTGTGATTGGATAGATTAGCGGTACAGTTGTAAAGAGGGACTAGCGTTGTGCGGAAGACAAGAAAATGTATTACGACCCACCAGAGAAGGAGAAGAAGACCTGGTTAGGGAGAATTAAGAAGTGGTTTAAGAAAGACAAACCAGTTAAGACTAGGGAAGGACAGTTACTTCCTCCATCGAAAACCCCTGCATCCTTTATGATTGCGAAATATGGGTATCATACTTGTATTTGGTTGGATAACTGGGTGAGATAAACCAAGGACCACGGAGTATTAGCTTTTCCAGAGCATGGTTCATTTAATTTGGCTGTTTTGAGAAATTTGAGAGAGAAGATGATGAATTTGGAACCAAGACCTAGACCGACATAGTTTGAGGCTTTGACAGAATGGGAAGACGAAATGCATGAACGAGAAAAACAAAGAAGTGGTAGAGGATATAGGTACTGGTTTGGAAGGCCATACGGACACGAAACGCATAGTGATCGAATGAAAAGATGGCGAGATGCGAGCATGACTGAGGGTGTGTTCCCTGTAAGAACTGTAGGAGAGAATGAAGGTCAAAAGTGTGCAGAAAAGAGGCATAAATTAGAATCGAGAGGGTATGGAGCGAATGAGTCTGAGGATGATGTTCTTGATGATATGTTCTATAAAAATCCACCACTGTATCGATCAGAACCAGAAATGTTAACTCCAAGTGCCCCTATGAGAGAAACAATGCGAATTATAAAATCGGAACCAGAATCCCTAAGTTTGAGTAAAAACAGTGGTACCAGGGAAGTAGAAAAGAGATCAGAAGGAAGAACAGATGGAGAAAATTCTGTAGAATTAGCAAAAACAACCCTGAAATTAACTGAGAAAATAAGAGAATTGACCAAGAATCTAGAAGCAGTAACTGTTCCGTTAACGATAGGTCCAGTAATGCCTATTTTTGAAAAACAGAAGGACAGTGAGCATTGTTTGACAGTCCCTTACAGAAATAGTAACCCTGTAGAACAACCACGAGTGAGTCAGAATGAGAATCCATGGAGACATACTATGTGTGTAATGGAACCAAATTTTACAAATAATCGATTTGTAGGACAGAATTGTGCAGAAAGACGTATGACAATGATAGAGACAGTGTCAGAAACACAAAATGATTTTGGACATGGAAGTGTAGAAAAACCAGTAGGACCATCAACAGACGAGTTAAGTGAATGGTTAAGAAGCTTGCAGAGGAAAGATAAAGAATCCCAATCAATTGATGTGGCCAAGTTACGAATGGTATTGGAAGAGTTAATCGTAGGGACTATCCCGACTGAAAAATTGAAAACCTATCAGGGTGAAGAATTATTATTTTTGTGCAAAAGTGTGACCTGGAGAGCGAAAAACTTGCATGAAAGGCTAGAAGAAGTAGCAAATGAAATGGGTATTGATATTGAAAAGGTAAAAGCCTTACAGAAACCTTATCGAGTAGAATTCACTGAAAAGGACATTGAGAACATGTACACCACAGGACGAATAGGTCAAATTAAGAACATAATCATTTTGCTGAAAAAATGGGGAGACGTGGATAAATGGAGAAGCAGGTGGTATAGAAAACACGATGATGCCTCAGATAAGACATTTTCAGCCTTTCCTGTAAGAGAAAAGGAGAAGGTAGTGACAGAGTGCCCTATGAGAGAGATTCCAGGAGAAGGATATGTACATGTTCCATGGACGAGACAGGATATTTTGTCATTTACGAATGACTTCCCTTTCTACGCAAAAAGCCCGTCGAGTGGTACAGACATGTAGACAGATTTGTAAAATTGTCTAAAGTACTATGGATTGATTTGAATAGTCTGTTTGACATAATAGTACCAGCAGACCTATGGTCAGAGTGCAAATTGATGATAAATTAGCCAACCAATGAATATCCTAGGGATCCTAAAACAGGAGCACCAGACCCCGAGGTAATGAAGAAATATGAGCAGGTTATGGTATTTTTGAAAAATAAAGTGCCCCCTAAAGAAACAGACTGGGTAAAAATTGATCGAACACACCAGGAAAGTAAAGAGTCAGTACATGCATACTATGAGAGGCTAATACAAGCTTTTAAGCAGTTTAGCGGAGATGAGAATCTGAGTGAAAAGGATTTGAGCCATTTTGTATACAGATTTGTATATGGTTTACGACCAGAAATTGGTGATATGATTAAACAGCATACGGTAGATTGGCAAAACAAGAAAATAGATGAAGTATTGAGGCATGCTAAATACTTCAGTGATGAAATTGAAGCAAAACAGCGAAAGTTAAAGGAGAAGGCAATGTGGGCACAGGTAAAGGTAGCGGAGAGACAGGAAGCACAATTGGTGGAACAAGCAGGGACCAAGCCAAAATGTAATAATGGGAAGTACAAAGGGAACATTAAAGAAGCTAAGAAGACATTTCCGTGTCATAATTGCGGTAGGATAGAGCATTGGAAATCCGAGTGTAAGTTTCCCCCGAGTACTAACAATGAAAATCCATCATTGAACCCACAGGTGCAGCATGAGGTGAGTGGTCAACTGCAGCAACAGCAGCAAGTTGTTCCCCCACAGAATCAGGTGCCAAAGCCGCCTTTTCCACAGAGCAGAAACACACAGAATATATAGTAGTGAATCTGGATTCTACAATGAAGAACAGGTAAATAAGCTACCACGCGCTAGCGCTGTCTCACAGTATTGGCTGCAACGAGATGAGAGCGACGCAGAAGAGAGCTATTGACGGTGCCGAAGGGAGGAAGAATAGTGCGTACTTGGCGCAACTCTAGAAGTAGACCAGACAGGACCTTTTGTAGATGGGAGGGTTAATGATGAAAATATTACTTTCCTAGTGGATACTGGTGCTACTCGATCAACTGTTAGATCAGCTGATTTTAAGAATCTTCCTCTCTCGGATGAAACGATCCAAGTAGTTGGTGTGTCCAACAGGCAAATTAAGACTTATCTTACAGAACCAGTGAAAGTCAGCATAGGGAAATTTTCAGAAATTTTCAGAAATGCACCGCTTTGTGGTGTGTGACACCAGTCCTGTGAATTTATTAGGTAGGGACCTGTTGTGCAAAATGAATTGCACTATATTTTGTACTCCGGATGGAATAGCTTTTGAAACACCAGATGATGATGTATTTTATAAGATGACCCCAGCTAACATAGAAAGTGAAGTTACTGAAACATATGCTGTATTCAACCCTGATGAATTACCAAAGGAACTGAGAAACTCTGTAAAGGCAGAGGTTTGGGATTTCACTGGAGAAGATGTAGGACTAATGAGAAATGTAGATCCCGTCAAAATAACTGTAAAAGAAGGAGTAACGTATCCAAATGTTCCACAGTACAGATTGACACCTGAAATAATTGAAGGTGTAACTCCTGTAATAGAGAAAATGATTAGGCAAGGAATTTTTAGAGAAATAATGAGTAGTCCATGTAATTCACCGATAATGGGACTGAAAAAGCCTAATGGGAAATTCAGGATAGTGCAAGATGTGAGAAAGGTGAATAAAATTGTGGTATCATGTTGTCCCATTGTACCAAATCCATCAGTGATTTTATATCAGATTCCCCATGATGCAGAATGGTACACAGTAATTGATCTGTGTCATGCTTTCTTTTCCATTCCATTGCACCATGACAGTCAGCAAATTTTTGCATTTCGTTTGGGTGAGCGTATTTTGGCATGGTGCCGAATCCCACAGGGGTATACAGAGAGCCCCTCAATATTCAATCAGTTGTTAAAGAGATCTTTGGAGAGTCTAGAAATGGCAGACAATTCTGTACTGGTACAGTATATTGACGACCTTTTGGTGGCATCAAAAACACGTGAAGCCTGTGAGGTAGATACAATAGCCTTGCTGAATCATTTGGCAGATGGAGGACTTAAAGTGTCACCCGCAAAACCACAGTTTTGCAAGAAGGAAGTGCAGTATCTGGAACACAACATTGTGAAAGGACTAAGGAAAATAACCATAGACAGAATCAGAATAATAAAAGGAATGAGAGCTCCCATGACACAAAGAGAAGCAAGAATGTTTTTGTGAATGGTAGGGTACTGCCGTCAGTGGATAGGGAACTTTTCCTTGATTGCAAAGCCTTTGGTGCGATTGACGAGAAGTGATGTAAAAGACCCCCTTGAATTAAACAGAGAAGAATTGGCAGCATTTAGACAATTGAGAGATGGATTGTGTGATGAACCTGCATTAGGCATGCCAGACCATGAAAAAGAATGTGAGTTGTATTACAGTGAGAGGAATGGTTGTGCACTTTCTGTGTTAACCCAGAAACATGGAAAAATGAGAAGACCAATTGCATATTTTTCATCAATGTTAGATCCAGTAGCTGTAGGTTTACCTGGGTGTTTGAATGCGTTGGCTGCAACATGTCGAAGTTTGGAGTAGAGTGAAGGAATTGTGATGGGATATCCATTGAAAGTGTTTGTACCCCATGATGTAGCAATTCTGTTGACAAGGAGTCATACTCAGTATATGACACACAGTCGACTGACTAAGTATGAGAAGGTCATATTAGGTGCAACTAATGTGTGTCTTGCAAGATGTGTGAATGTGAATCCTGCAACTTTATTGCCTGATGCTGAGATTGTGGAGGTAAGAGATGAAGTTGATCATGATTGTCTGGATGTACTTGATTTTTGTACCAAACCATGACCGGACATAAAAGATGTACCTTTGCCAAAAAGTGATTTTGTGATGTTCGTTGATGGGTCATGTTTGAGAACGGATGAAGGAGTGCTAAGTGCAGCGTATGCAGTATGCACAGCGCAGCAGTAATTGAAGCCTCATATTTGAAAGGAGTGAAATCAGCCCAGGTAGCTGAACTTGTGGCTTTGACTAGAGCATGTAAGATTGGGAAGAGTGTGAGAGTGACTGTTATAACTGTCCACAACTTCGGCCAACTATGGCTAAAAAGAGGTTTCCTGACCTCGAGTGGAACTCCCATTAAGAATGCAGAAGTGGTTGGAAAGTTGCTTGAGGCGATACAGCTGCCTAAACAATTGGCTGTTGTAAAATGTGCTGCACATAGTCAAGGTGGTGATTATATTGCCACTGGGAACAGGTATGCCAATGACATGGCACAGTATTATGCACGAAATCAGAATTCGGTCAATCAGGCTAAGGAAAGAGAAATGTCTTCTTGCTCCTTGATGTTCACTAACATTGTGGGAACTTGGGAAGAAGTAAAACAATTGCAGGATGAGGCAGGAGATGAGGAAATGAGACAGTGGGTAAAAGCAGGATGTGCCCCAAGGGAAAAGGATCATGTGTGGGTCTATCGAGATGGAAGACCAGTTATGCCTGATAGCATGATGTCTACCATGGCACGGATGTATCATGGTCAGGGACATATTGGGAGAGATGCCATGATCAGGTCATTTAAGCAGACCTGGTACAATGCAAAATTCAGACTTGTGGCAGAAAGTCTTTGTCAGAGATGCTTAATATGTCAGCAGTACAATCCTGGCAGTAAGACAGTAGTGAGTCTGGGAACAATAGGTCGAGAAGGAGGGCCTTTCACCAGAATGCAAGTAGATTTCATTGAGATGCCTCCCTGTAACAGATTGAGATATGTTTTGGTAGTGGCCTGCCTATTCTCTAGGTGGGTGGAAGCATTCCCAACAAGAAGAAATGATGGGTTGACAGTAGCCAAGCTACTGCTGAGAGAATTCCTCCCCAGGTTCGGGTTCCCAGTGACAATTGAGTCAGACCGAGGAGGACATTTTCATAATGAAATTGTAGGATTAATTTGTGAAGCATTGAATGTACAACAAAAACTACATTGTGCCTACCGACCAGAGGCTTCTGGTGTGGTTGAACAGATGAATGGTACTATCAAAAATAGAATAGGGAAAATGTGTTTGGCCACAGGTATGAAATGGCCTGATGTCTTGCCTCTAGTACTCATGACAATCAGGGCAATTCCAGACAGAACTACAGGATTAAGTCCTCATGAAATAATCATGGGACGTGCAATGAGACATGTGTTTATACCAGTCAACAAGCTGATGACAATTTCTGATGACATGGTGTTGGGATACTGTAAAGGCCTGGCTGACGCAGTTCATTCTGTGTTTCATCAGGTTGGACCAGATGCCACCACACTTGAAAGGAAGCAAGCCCGTGATCTGAGCCCAGGTGATTGGGTAAGGATAAAAGTCCACAGAAGAAGAAATTGTCTGGTCCCAAGGTGGGGAAAACCACGACAAGTCATTTTGACCAGGACTACAGCTGTGAAGTGTGCTGGACTGAAAAACTGGATCCATGCCAGTCATACATTGAGAATTCCAAATCCGGTGGACAGCATAGGAAAATAATATTTTGATGAATCAGAATCAAGCACTGAATCAGATGACGAAGGGTCAAAGAATCAAGGAAACTCTGAAAGGGGGGAAACAGAACAAAGATCAGCTTTAGTCCCCAGAAGTATCGCTCTGAGAAGAAGATTGCAGATTTCCGAATCTAGTGATTCTGGAAACGAGCAAGAAGCGCAGGGTTCCAAGAAGGAACACAGGAAGAAAGGGGGAAAGAGTACTGAAGACGCAACAAAAGAAATTCGTGAAAAGGAAGTACCAGATGAAAGACTGAGAGAAATTCCACCTGAAGTAACAAATCTAAGTGAACAAGGGACAGGTACAGAGAGAGAGGGACAGATTTCTGCGGAAGACCCCTGAGGAGGTGTAGGGAACTGCAACATCGAGTTAGGTGAAGGGACAAGTAGCCAGCAGGAAGATTGCGTGCCAGAGACCCGAGGAGGGACAGAAGTAGGGAAAACAAAACTAGTGGTGGAAGAAGAAGTTGCTGAAAAGACAAAGCAAGTTGAGACAGAGTCTGAAGAGAGTGAAAATGAAATACCTGAAGGTTGAGTTCTAAGAAAGAGAGCTTGGAGGAATGAAAAGAATGACAAAGGAAGTAAAGTAAAAAGAGTTGCAAGAGATGATGTTTGGCCCAATAAAATAAGGAAACTGAGATATCGATTGACAAGAGTGATTCACCAAGAGCTGAACAGTTGAATGAAGTGACAAGTCAAGAAAAATCAAAAGAAGACGAATTAAATGAAGACAAAGAGAGTAGAAGAACAAGGAAACCTAACCAGAAGTATAAGTCACCAGAATGGACGTACGTGGCTCTGCTTGAACAGGGCGAAGAGGCAGATAGTCAAGACAATCCAGAGGAGACTGTACTGAAAGTGGTTGAGGATGAAAAAGAATCGGAAATCCTGAGAGTTCTTTTGTCCGACATTGGAGAAGAAGAAACGGAAGTTCAGGAAAATCCATATTTGGAAGACGAGAGGAGAGTGAAGAACGATGAGTGCCCAACTGAATAAGTTAAGAAAATTATTGATGAAGAAAACAAGATAGTGAAGTAAAAATAGTGACTGGTAGAACCAAATAGGTGTTAGAACCTTAGGTTAGAAAAACTAGTTGTGAAGTAAAAGAGGCTAAGTCAAAAAACACGGTCCATTTTAACAAGATGGCTAACATAGAAAGTAGTAAAGGTAGATGTACATTCATGAAAAGATGGTGTAAAATGTGTTGTTGTTGTACAGGATTATTAATGCTTTTATGGAGCATCCTTGGTCTTGTCATTTCCTTTAAGGCTACCATAGATACATTAGAAGGACATAGTGAGAACAAAACTAATATAGGGAAAATTTCAAAGGTAGTTCCAACTAGAATAGATAAAAATTATTTGCATAAAGACAGGTCAATAACAGATTTTTCTAATAATGTATTTTCAAAATTATTGTATGAATATGTAAAGACAATGGACGTACGGGACTGCTACGTATGTATGCAGTTACCTGCATCTGTTTCCGAGGGAGTGACATATCATCACCTTCCGGCAACGTATGGAATAACATGTAGTGTAATAGTTAGTTTATTTTATGAGACAGGGAAATTAGAATATTATTTTTCAGATGTAGATAACAATTTTGCGCAAGTGCCTTCTTATAATAAATTGAACAAAGTAAAACCTGCTAAGGTATTAGGTCAATTCTTTTTAGAAACTAAGGACCTAACATTAGAGTATATTTTTAGAAACAATTTAACATGCAGTTTGAAGAAGGAGGAAAAGACATTCCTAGACATGGTTGAGGAAAGGAGATTGAAAATGCAAAGGAAAGCAGCAGAAGGGAAAGTGGAGAAAACAATCTGGGATATAGAGAAAGAAAAACATTTGAAAGGAGAAGCTAGTCCAACTATAGCTTTAGATTGGCCTCAGAAAGGGAAATTTTGCATTCAAAGGAATCAAACGGCGTATGATAATTATTTTTAAGGTAATAGTGAGTGCCTTGATACATATCGAATCATTGGTGGATGGGGATTCAAAGGTGGAAGAGATCCAGTCTTTCCTGGATTATAGTTTATTTGTGGGAACAGGGCATATTATCCTTTGCCAGACCATTGGTATGGCACTTGTTACGTAGTCCTGGTCTTTCCAAAAATCTTTCATATGGATAGAGGAGAAGATGGTGTACATAGCTTAAACAATCATTTAGCTAGGACCAAGAGAGAATCTTGGGCAGAAATTGTAGGTGATATTTTTCAGGCATTAATACCAGCAGTGGGAATAACTCTGAATGCAAACAAAATTAGAAAATTGTCAACAGTAGTGGATCGCTTGTCAACAAGCACCGCTGGAGGATTTTCATTGGTTAACACTGAAATTGTTGTTATGCGTGCTATGGTAATGCAAAATCGACTTGCCCTTGATATTTTATTGGCAAAAGAGGGTGGAGTCTGTGGAATGCTGAAAGTTCAACATTGTTGTACTTACATTCCTGACGAAAGCAAAGATCTGAAAACTTATATTAAAAATATTATTGAATTGCATGATGAACTTGCACCACTGGAGGTTGAAGGTGTTTGGGATAGAATTGGAAAGAAAATCGCTGCTATTAAGAATTTCTTAGTAAAAATAGGTAGTACTCTCATAGGTAAAATATTGTTTCCATTAACATGTGTAATCTGCATAGTTTTAATGATAAGATTATGTTGTATGTGCTGTAGAAACAAGAAAAATAAGAAAAGAATAAAAAGTGAAAATTCAAAAAGAAAAGATAAGAAACAAGAAAGAGAAATTGAAGAAATAGAATTGAAAGAATGGAAGGAGAGTATGTATGAATCAGTAAAAAGATAGGACGTAGGTGAAACTGAATTATGATTAAGAGCAAGAAAACATTTTTAAAATTCTGTAAAGACAGAACAAAATTTTGGGTGGTGTGGTGATAAGATTGCTGGAGCGGGTTATGCAAAATTTTGTATACCCACCCCATTTTGCATGTCGTTTTATTAATTAGATTCATTAATTAATTATAATCGTACTAATGGTTTGGAGTGATGTGGAAATAACTAATCAACCTTATTAATGATTGAAATATACATGGGATTTGCATCTGCATGGCCTAATTAATTACGTGAACTAAATTTCATACGCATACTAATGATAGATAAATAGAACATTGCATGATATATGTTGCTTTAGTGATGTAATTGTGATTCGTGCTTTATTTAGTAAGTATAAACTGCATTGAGTGTTGCTTTTGGCTAGATAAATACACACACATATGGGTATTAGCGAGGGAATAACATTTAATTAGTCATTTCTATGTATTAATTAAGTTTTTGTGTTTCTTTGCTTAAGTTGACCAATTCGAGTGGCCACAAAATGGCTGACTCCTGTATCCGATGAAACAGGCTCCATTGCTCACGTTTCGGGGTGAAGTGCGCATGCGTCACCGCTAGCAACAGTGGCCTGGACCTGACCCCAGATGAACATGTACCTTTCAAGGACAGTCTGGGACGTCGTCCAAGTATTCCGAACAAAGACTGTTGTGTGAACCGGAACTGACAAGGGTCATAACCCAAAAAGACACTTTCGTGAGAAGCCAAAAGGATGATCCCTGATCGTCCAATCAGCGAACTCGGATGCCCAAACTTTGATACATTTTGATATTGATTTTACTATAAATTATGGTAGAATAGAGAGGTAATTAGATCGTTCGATTCGGTCGCTCCTTCGATTTCCTGATGATATGCTGACGGAGAGGACGGTGACACTGCAGGACAGCTGTTAGCCTGAATCTTTGACGGACTGAATTAATGCCCAAACTCCTGATGAACTGTATTTGCTAAAATTAATGCGCATAGATTTGCGAGACTGCAAAATTTGACATAGAGGACGACTTTAGCCAGAATAGGTAAATATGAATGGCAACTTGATCAAATGAATGATTTAATTTGCAATATTAATATAAAATTGGATTTGAATATCTACAGAAATGAGTTGGGTTGTTTATTCATTGAAATGTGTTAATGAAAAGGTTAATTAGGGAATTAGAATTTCGCTTACACTGCAACTAACAGATCCGTCCCGGTTATGAGGTTAATACCAAATGTGGAATCTAGGGTCTAATGAGTATGAGAAGGGTTTGTAGGTTTATTGCTCATTAGGGTAAAGTGGTATCTTCCTCCCTCATTATCCAGAGCTTGGAAGGATAATCGCCTCTTGCACGGACTAATGGTAAGTGTGTGTTGGTGTTATGGGCCCCACCAGCAAATGTATGGATAGTGTGCGTGTGTGAGATCTTTTAGTCCGTGACAGTAGGGAGGAATTTTGAACTCCGCGCTGGAGCAATGACGTAGAACATCTAGCGTCTTATCCCTCGGCAGGAAATGAAGATGAGAAGGTCTGGATTAGTGGCGGTTGGAGACACCCGGACAAAAGCCACGTAGAACAATTCCTCTCCAGTGCATGACGTCCTCTGATTAGTCTGCGCATTCTCGATCGTTAGCTGCAGCTGAAGATCAAGATCCTCAAGACAGGTATTTTGAAAGTCACCGCACCACACCACACCTTCACCAACGAAATCTTTGATCATCACCCAATAGTTAAATAGAGCTCTCTTAAATAAAACAGTTCCTTGGAAAGTTACTTAACTCAGATGCAGGTTGTCCTGAGTGGCCAGAGAAAATCAGGGGTGACTTCTTTCAGCTCATAGACAAATTCACACAATGTTGAGATCTTCCCTTCACTGTAATCCATACATCTTCTGTTGCCAGTGTAATGAAGTAGCACTCACGAGTAGTTGATAACAAAGGTTTATTCCTTAGAACAATCCCATTCATCTATCCCCTCCAGCTGTCAGCAGGATATCCACCTAACTGACATTCTGACATTCCATTTGATATAGTATAATTCTACTCCTATGGCAACAGAAATATTAACCAAGAATGACACAGAGTAGTCACATACTGAAGGCAACACTAGTCTTTAAACAATTGGCAGGGGTGATACTGAAGTTTAGACATAAGGCCGGTGCGAGAAACATTAGTATTATCCTGCAAATATACAAGGAAAGGACGGTGGCAGCCACACTCTATGGGGAGTAGCAATGGGGGTAAGTGAATGTACAATCTATCCAAGTAGCTGAGAATAACTTCCTCAAAGCTCTGCTTGGGCTGAGGCTGAGCACGCCCTTATTGAGGCTCAACGTGGAGCTTAATTTTACACCATATCAGAAGTAGTAGCTCTCAGGCCAGTCCTTTATTGAGTTAGGCGGTTAAGAAATCCTAAGGCAGTAACATACTTAAAACCCTCGAAGAAGTCACTTCCAGAGGGGCATGTGGAGGGAATACATGATTGTCTCATGTGCAGAATATTCTGTCTGAGCTTCAGATGGAATCTTTGTGGACAGATTCCAGCAGAGTTAGGCATATTCAAGCAGAGCGGATTAAAGATCGGAATTTCAATCATGGGCAGACAAGGAAGCTCCAGATGTTGTGGCCAGGATCTTTTATGTGTAATTATTTGAGCAACGCTTATGATATCCTCTGTACTGTGAATTTGGATGTTATATAACCCGAACTCAAGCGGACATTGTATGTAAAATACAGATTGGGGATTTTGACAACAAGGGATTACTTAACTCGTAGCCACAGGCCACTGACTGGCTTTGACCATTGTGACTGTATTATGGGAGGGTTAGACAACTAAACCAATTTTGTTTTGCTCTGTTAAAAATACAACTCTGTGTTGTACATGTATTTTCATCCTAACATGTCTACTTGTATCCTATAAGCCTTCCTTTGTGTTTACGCTATTCCTTCCTTCTAGAATACCTCTGCGTATTCTATCTGGTTGTGTAAAGTTCTACAATCGTCAGTTGGTGGTCTGGTCAGCTGGCGGAGTGTATGTTTAGTTGTACTCTTCATTAAAGCTATCCTACTTACCTGAAGAATGTGTCCAACTCCATTTATGACATTTTGGCTACGATCGGAAGCCAGCGGAGCCGATCAGACCAGAAAGGAAGCTGTGTCATCCTCATCACAGCATGCATTCAATGCAGCCAAAATGTCACTTCGCAAAAAGTACCCATGGCATTGGCAGATGTCCTAATCCTGAAGCTATGCTCTACATTTGAGCACAAAATGAGAAGAAAAAGAAAATCCACCGGAGGCACTCTTCAAAAACGTGAGTCAGTTACCGAGTGCGGGCGCGTCCTGCTGCATGCGTAATTTCTGCACAATAAAAATGTTGCCAGGCAGCAGCGTTACTATGGTGCAGCGTCATTGAGAGGAGCATTTCTTCAGCGTTTCAGCATCAACATCGTGCTTACGCAGCTAAACTCGTCACGACTGAGCGGCCATCTTTGATTACTTCACTCATCGCATCACTTCCCCTGCGTTTCACGCTTAACAGCGCTCACCACTAAAATCTCTTGTTCAAGCACACATCCCAGCATGAGTTCAGCTTTACCGGCTCTCATAAATCTGCCTTCCAATTTAAGGTATTTCTTTGTGTAACTTTTATCAGTGCTTGTCACAGTGATACGCACACCTTCAACTATGACCATTTAACATATCCATTAGTCATCAAACACAAAGTGTATAATTTATTCTACTGTTTACAATTCTCACAATTGTATTTATTAATTAAACTCTCATAGCTCAACAAATTGCTGTTGGACTACCTCCACAGTTCTTAAGTGAACCAGGTGTTCCCTCTATAGCATGGGAGGACTGAATTGCAATGTTTGACAAATACCTTGATGCATTGGACGGTGAGGAATTCTCTGATAAGAGAAAAAAAGCATTACTTCTCAGCGCCTTAGGCAAGGAGAGCCTACGGATCTTCAGGTTTCTTCCTCAAGCGTCGCAAGCTAATGGGCAACCTATGCCTGATCTGTATAAACTGAGGCAATTTCCAGATTGGAGGTAAGATTTGCGAAGAAGAAAATTTAGTAATGAACCAGTACAAGTTTTATACTCATCATCAATGCAGTGAGGAATCCATCGATGAATTTGTTGCACGTCTTCAATACTCTCTGTGAAGTGCAAGTTTGGCACCATGGCCGATAAGTTAATTAGCGATCAGTTAATAGTACAATGCAACAATCGCAAAATACATGAAAGGTTATGGGCAACCAAGAATCCGACCTTAAAGGTTGCTATTGACTTAGCTATCGAACAGTCAGAAATCTGTATGAAGGAACTACAGAAAACTAGTACACACCAAGAGGTGTCTGAAGTGTCAGAAAAGTGTGGGGCAGAAGAAAGTGATTTAGGTGATGAAGAACTTATAGCGCTAGTTGGTAACAATTAAAAGTCTTTGTACAAGAAGAACACTTTTGTTAAAACACCCAACAAGATTTGTTCAAGGTGTGGCAGGTATGGTCACACATCTTAAATCGAGATTCTGTTTTGCTTCTAATAAGGAATGTTTAAAATGTGGTCGCCTGGGCCATTTTTCGAAAATGTGCAAAACCAAAAGTCGCCCTAAGATAGCTGTTGTCCAAGATGTACCTTCTGAAACTAGAAGGGAGGCAGATAGGTTGTTGGTAGACGATGACTCTAACATAATCATTGAGAATGATAAAAGGGAGAACAGACCCAAAGCCTTATTCATTATTGAGGGGCGTGAAGTGTCACTCATGGTAGCCACAGGTTCCAGATATACCATCATACCCAAAGTCATGTTTGAGACAGAGTGGGATATCAAAACATTACAATGCAGTGACATCTCTCCTGTAGGTTTTCAGGGTGACACTATAGATCTGCTAGGTTACTTTGAAGCTGACATCTCTTTCCACAACAGGTCCACCAGGGGCAACATTTATGTTGCTGTTGATGGTCCACCAATTCTAGGTTGGATCCATCAATACGATCTCCACATCATAGTCAATCCTAGGGCATCCTGTCAAGTGATGGTAGTTGATGACCATATTTTAGATGACATCTTGCAGGAAGCCAGTACTGTCTTTAGAAACAAACTAGGAGAATTGAAGGGTATATATATAAAATCCTATTGAGTAATTATGCGCTACCAGTTCAGCACAAAGTGAGAAGGGTTCCACTAATTGTTAGGGATGAGGTCAAGTCCTTACCAATGACATGCTACAAAGTGGTGTAATAGAACCTGTAGAAGCTTCTTCTTGGGTGTCTCCAGTCGTCATCACCAAGAAATCTGATGGCAAAATAAGATTTTGTGTGGACCTGAGATCACTGAACAAATGTTTTGTAGCAGACACATTTCCTCTACCCAACATTGGAGAATTAGTATCTACTTTGAAGGGAGCAAAGTTCTTCTCGAAATTAGATCTCAAGGATGCGTATCACCAGAGAAAATTACATGGTGACCCGAAACATCTCACCACGTTCATAACATCTGAAGGAACATTCCAGTTTACAAGGCTTCATTTTGGGATAATTTCAGCAGCCAGTGTGTTTCAGTGGATGGTTACCAAGATGTTCAAGGGCTTTAAGAAAGCAGTGTTCTTTCAAGATGACATCCTCGTGTTTGGGGACTCCATTGCTGATCACAACTAGGTGCTGAAAATTGTTTTGCATAGAATAGCTGAAGCTGGTCTTACCTTACATAAAGAAAAATGTTCGTTCCTCCTCCAACAGATTGAATACTTTGGGTATGAAATATCAGCTCAGGATGTAAGGCCCAAAAGGAATCTCTTGAAAGCTATTCGACTGGCTCCATGTCCTTCTGACAAAGATCAGTTGCGATCTTTCATGGGGTTAATTGAATAATATTCTAAATTTGTGAAGAACTTCTCCGACAAAACTCTGAGATTGAGAGATTTACTCAAGAAAGGTGCAAAATTTGTGTGGGGTACTGACCAAACTACATGTTTTAATCTAATCAAAAAAGAAATTTGTGAAGCCGATGTCTTGGCTCCTTTTGACATAAAGTGTACCTCTGTTGTATTGGTAGATGCGAGTGCCACAGGTCTTGGTGTTGTACTCCTGCAGAAACATCCTGAATGTGAGAGAGCTATTGCCTTCACATCTCACACTCTTACACCCTCAGAGCAGAATATTCAGCAATTGAAAAAGAGTCCCTTGCTGCTGCTTGGGATGTTAAGTACTTTTGTACTTATCACAAGCCCTTGGTTCACATTTTATCTCCTGGTGGGGCTGGCAAGCGTTCTTCCAGGTTAGCAAGGTTAGCAGCCAAATTTCAAGAGTATCAATATGACATCTCTCCTCTACAGGGGTGGCACAATTTCCAAGCTGATTGCCTTTCTAGACTCTCTATCAGGTGGGAAGATCTTGATGATGCTTCATTAGCTGTTGCCAATGAAGAAGGAGCTGTTGATTCAGTGCAAGATGTGCTTGCTGTTTATGAGGGTACCTTTACTCGTGAGGAGTGGTGCGAAGCTATGGTGAAAACTATGTGCTCAAAGAAGTGTTAGTCTTAGGCAAATTGGTGTTCCTTACGGCGCCTTTAACCTCCAAAACACTTCCTCATCATTAGGGGCCAGAAGCTTAAGATGTCGTAGACCTCCTGCTTATTTGAATGATTACTGCTGTTAATTTATTTTTGATATTGTTAAGTTTTCTTTGTTTTGTTTTATTTGTTAGTTTTCTCTCTAAAGGATGAAGATGTGTTGTACATGTATTTTCATCCTAACATGGCTACTTGTATCCTATAAGCATTCCTTTGTGTTTACGCTGTTCCTTTCTTCTAGAACACCAGTGCGTATTCGATCTGGTTGTGTAAAGTTCTACACTTGTCAGTTAATGGTCTGGTCAGCTGTCGGAGTGTATGTTTAAGGTTGTACTCTTCATTAAAGCTATCCTACTTACCTGAAGAAAGTGTCCAACTCCATTTACAACATTCTGCACGGTGGGGATGACTCCTTCCTCTTTTTAAAACTCATTGGGTTAGATGTGTCAAATTGGCATTGGTGCTCTTTATTAGACCAGATGATATGTATGTTGTTAATTCCATGGCCACATTTCTGTGGGATGCATGGCCCAATATGAGAGAGCTTCCCAGTTCGTTAGACATTAACACATGCAAACATCCCACAAGAAATTAAGCACGCTCTATAATGCATTGTGCTGCTTTTGCTGTATAAACTGTTTGCCCTCCCATTGTCCGGTTTGTATTCCACCCTGAGACAGCTGGCAAATTAACTGACTGTTTTTACTGGATAGGAGTTTGAGTGTGCAAATAATATTGTACGACTTGACAGATGGTACTGTCTATGTGTTTAGTCACGTTAATTGATAGTTTTCATTGATCATTAAATTAGCGCTCAAATGGTTTTAAGCATACAGTACTGCACATACCTTTTAAGTTTTAATATCCCGACTAAACCAGATATGTTTTAAGATTTTAATGCACTTGTAATCTCTTTGCACATCTGAGGAATTGGTTGATTGTTTGCACAGGTCCTGATTATGGATCTATTGTCATTTTATCGACCCCCAATTTTATAGTATATGTATGTGTCCCTTGCACTTGCACTTTTTGTACATAAGATGAATGGTCTTCACCAGAATGACATGGAATATACTGCCTAGATGGTCATCAGATTAACTGTTTCTTCCTGAATGGTATGGAACACATATAGGGGGTCATTATGATGGTGGACTGACTTCAGTCCATCAACCATCGTTTCGGATTTGGGACCAGCCGCCTATGAGGCGGCCTCCCCACAATCTGAATTACAATGCGACCGTCACCACGGCGGTCGCATCACCTGTTCTGTGCATTGTGGCGGGGATGTAGTTTGCAGCCCCCACTGAAATGCTTAACAAAGGCACTTGCATATCCCTGCACTACATGGCAGGCACCATGTGGTGCCTGGCACATGGTGCAGGGATATGAAGGGGTGCACCATAGGTGCCCCTGTGACCTAGCCCCAGGCCCAGGGATGAAGGGGGCCCGCTTCGGGCCCCAAAATCCATTTCTGCCTTTTCATTGCGGGTTGCCACAGCAAAACGACCGGCAAAAAGGGATATCATAATCCCAACAACAGTGACTGGCAGGCACCGCCCCAATGCTGGGCAAAGTAAGTGCTCCAACTGATGGTCAGTAAAGGACCGCCTGTCAGTACCGTCGCAGTTGGTCTTTTCGACTGCCACACTTCACCAACGCTTCCCCCCACCATCCCAATGTGGCGGGCGGAAAAGCGCAGTGCGATAGCGGAGAACCTGCCACGAACAGGCTGTCGGTGGCGGGTCTTCTGCCATCCTAATCAGGCCCATAATACCTAGATGGTCATCAGATTCGTTGTTTATTCCTGAATGGTATGGAATACAGTGCCTGAATGATACTGTGCAACTCAATTGTTTGCATTGTATTATAGCAATTGAAAGAAATATGCAGCACACCCTTAAATTAATCAAAACAGTCCAAGCTTAGGTATAGGACAATTCAATGGCTTGATAAGTAACAAACCAATATTCATGCACTGATTCATTGACAGTGATACGTTTTCAAATTCTTAAATACTACTCGAAAAGCAGAGTCAACATCACTGGATTATCTTCACAGACGTATTTCTTTTTATTTTTCTTTGACGATACATCCCAAAACAAAACTGCCAACACGTGTTTCGTCTCCCCTTAGACTTTGCCATTGTATATTTGCACTGTTTGAGTTTTAAATAAGTAAGATGTCTGCATTTAAGCGTTTCTAAATTATAATTTTAATTATTGTAAGGCTGACATAATAAAACTTGCAACTTGCAACTTGTTAGCCGGAATACAGGCCTCGGTTGAAATGTATTTTGTTTGATTGCATGCTTTTTCCTTCTTTTGCAGGTTTATTATTTCATTTAGTTACTGAAAGGCTCATTGTCTGATGTAGATGACTGAAAGAGAGGCCTTGTAAGACACTTGGCATTTAACGTGGATAAACAATGGTTGAAAGAAGCTTTATGTTTACTGTGTATCAAGATGGCAAGATGTCCAAGGCTGAGAACGGTAGCCTTATTTCGATGCAATTCAGAGCAATGTTGCAGAAGCACATGACGACTTTCTAAGTGGATGCTGGTATTGTGAACAGATACAGCACCCATTTGAATCTTATGTTTCTATTATATTGGTGTTTACACAGTTTGAGTTAGAGTTCTGCTGAGGAGGGTAGTTGGAGTGGAGAGGTAAAGACCACGCTTTTCCTATTCATGTAAGTGCAAGGCTTCACACCAACACTTATTTAAAATATATTTGATTAATGTACACATTTTATTTCTGAACAAATCATTTAAAAAAAATCCTATCCACATTAACATTTGTATTTCATGTCATAGGTATTTCATTTTGTTTTTTGTTATGTGTTGAATTAATTTCCATCGTTTTCTTCTTTAGGAGTTTACCATTTTAATTTAATTGTATTTTTAAATTACATATATTACTACATTTAACGATTTTTAATGAATAAAATAGAATATTAATTTAATAATTATAATTACTTTTTTGATTTTTTAACATTAAACAATATGTGAGTGTGTGTATTTTAAAGCGGAATACATTTTAATTATTTAACACTATTTCCTGTAGGGTGTTAATCTAAATCCCTACCACCAATATTATCAATGGGACTGTGTTGCTGTACCTGTGAGTGGCCATCTGTGTTGCATGACTTATTTCAAGGCTGGGCTGGAGCACATTTACCGCTATTTTGTCATCTATACGACTGTTGTAACTTGAGGGGCCGTATGCACCAATTTGCACTTTTGGTGTATGCTTACTATTTTTTTGCTATTCACATACCACAAGTGTACTTTTACATGCAGTACTTTTATGACTGCAGGGATTGCACCTATCTTTGTATGTGGGAAGTTCTCCACAGTCTTAAAGATACTACACATTCAACTACACTCATAGGAATTTTGTGAACCAACCTGTGGTCCCTTCACAATATTCCAAATCATAGTGGATCCCAATCCAACCTACCTAATCAATATTCAGGGGTTGGGCTCAAATAGCAGCTGGGGTCATCAGGCCAACATGTGTGTGATAGCATTTCGAATAAAATCACCTTTGGTCTTTTAAATGCAGCATGTTTTCCTTAAAGCTTTCCCCCTCCTTTGAGGTGTCAGTAAAATGTCAAAGTTTTGATACCAGATTTTGGTCACAAAACTATGACACATACCATAACAAATTGCTATTTGGCAGGCCGCCATTAACACACTCCTTCCAAATGGCAATCCATTTTGCTATTGGATAACCTGTTACAAAATATTGTGATTTTGAGTAAGGGTGGGCGTAGTGGGCGTAGTGGGGCTACGTGAAGCAGCACGTAGTGTGCCCAAATCTACGCACACTACGCGCTTCGCGTAGCCCCACTACGCGCCACCCGCCACCCACCCACCCTACTTTTAAAAGATTAAATGAATTTGTAATAAAGCAAATTAAAGGCACTTACCTGACGCGCGGCGTCTCCCGGGGCTCCCTCTTCCTGTTTTTCAATTTTCCTGACAAATGCGCATGCGCGGACGCCCGCGCATGCGCATTTCTTGCGAGAAATGCGCATGCGCGGGCGTCCGCGCATGCGCATTTGTCAGGAAAATTGAAAAACAGGAAGAGGGAGCCCCGGGAGACGCCGCGCGTCAGGTAAGTGCCTAATTTGCTTTATTACAAATGTATTTTTCCTTTTAAAAGTACGGCGGGCGGGAGGCGGGTGGTGGGCGGCAGGCAGTACGCTTCGCCCACGCAGTGTGCGTAGGCGCTGCCTGCTTCGCCTACTTCGAAAACTGCGAAGCAGGCAGCGCTACGTACACTACGTGGGCGAAGCGTAGTGTCGCGCCCAGGGTTAATTTTGAGATTCACAGGCTGTGTGACTGTAAAACAGCTTTGTACATCAGCCCGTTAGTGTCTATGTCAAGGTGCTATCTCTGTTTTTGAGTGTCATTGACCGTCAAAATGAACCACTTCCTTTGTGATACGCATCCATGATGGTATTTTGTGTATGCTTCATGTGTCTGTACATGTCCAGGTGTTTAGTTGTAATGTGTGACTGTGCAGTTTCTGAATGTATGTCAGTGACGGTGTTTATCAGTGGCTGTGTTAATTTGTGTGTGTGTATTTGCAAACAACTGTGTGTCAGAAACATCTGTCTGCATATGTATCTCAATGTCATGGTTGTGATTACCTTTCATTGTCACTCTGTGTTGGTAGCATGTGTTTGTATCTCTGAGTGCATGGGTCTGTGTATTTGTGTGGGTGTTATCCATGTTCATAGATGTCTTTATAAGAGCGTATTTATCTTTCCACGTCAGTCTACCTGTGTGTTCAGGGCTTTGTATACCAATGTGTAATGTGTATCTATGTCTATATATGTTCTCAATTTTATGTGTCTATGAGTCCATCAACGTTTATATGTTTATATGGGTATGCATGTGAGTGGGTGTGTTTGTAGGTATGGCTGTGATTATTTCTAGATGTGTGTTTTTTTATCTGGGTGCCACCAGTGGCTCTGCGTCTGAATGTGTGTGTGTGTGTCTATATGTGCTCATGGGTGAAATGTTTCATGTCTGTCACTACTCATCTGCAAATGTGCATGTATGTCTATTTTTTAAGCGTATTTGTGTGTGTGTGTGGTTAAATATTTGTAATTAGTTTGCATTTGTTTATATAATTTACATACACGTTTTCCTTGTCATTCCAGGATAATGTGTGTCCAGGAGTTGCATTTGTAAAAAATTCAATTACAACACTTGCATTTACCCGAATTGTCATTTTCACTCTTGAAAAAGGAAAACATGTATTTTCACTAATTTATTATTACTACTAAAATGAAATCATATGTCTTAGGTGGGCATGCCCTCCACTACTTGCATACTTGTATTTGCCTATGTGTGCATTTATGACTCATTAGTAATCATATGTAACTCATCCCATGACAACTATTATTCTTTTAGATACCTGATTAATGTTTGTGTTCGTATGTTTGATTGTGTGGTCATCTGCATTTATTCATGCATACATTATTGGTATTTGTTAGTTAGTAATTATTTTTAGCTCCTATATTGGATCTGTTTTTTTGGGTTTGTTTATTTATGTGTCTAATGCTTGTTAGTAGTTATTTCACATGGGATGCGTATATTTAACTGGATGATATTTTTAGTCCTTAAATAATTATTGTGAACACAAACTTTGAGGAATCCATGTGTGTCTGTTTCTCTAGATTCTTCATTGATTCGATGTAATAAGCAATGAGTATGTGTTTGGCGTAAATGTGAAATTCCAAATACAAGATTCTGGAAACCGTTTTTAAGGAAGTTTAAAAATAGTAATTTTATGCGCCCAGCAGAAAATGACCAGTCATTTTGACAATTTTGCTCAGTTAGCAACACATTTTTAACTAAATTGTCCGCTTTTATTACAAACTACTTTTTTTCATTCTTGGCATTACATCCTATTATTTGTCTGTTATTGTTTATACATCAAACACGCACTCTCTACTAACTGACGTTAACGTTTTAGTGGTTACTAGATCGTAAATCATTTACCAGATCCACATTATATCAGTTAGTACACAGCCAGACATTATTTTGAGTTTCAGGTAGCCAAAATACGCATTGCATCTAGGAGCGATTTGATTTTTAAGTAATTCGTATCAGGGCCGGACTGGGAACTGGCAAAGAGCTCGCCCCCCCCCCCCGGCTTGGGGGTGCCGCCGATCTCTTTGCCAGTAGGGAAAGTGTTGGAAAGAGGAGGGGGAAAAATTACTATTCCCACTCCAGTAAATGCAACAGTAAGAAAAGTGTTGGATAGCGGAGGGGTAAAATTTACTATTCCCACTCCAATGAGTGCAACAGTAGGGAAAGTGTTGGATAGCAGGGAGGCAAAAATTACTATTCACACTCGAACAGTTGAAATATATATATATATATTTTCTACTGGCGATCGCCAGTAGGTAGTTATAGTTAGGACCTAGTTACTACAGGAAAATGGCAGCATTCTATTCGCAAGAACTTTAGTGCCGATTGATGAATCGTTGTGAAATTTTCAAAATCAATTCTTTGTTGAGATCAACTCCTATGTTGAAAGTTTGGGGGTGATTCATCAAGGGGGGCCGAGAAAAAAGGGGGTCACAAAACGTGTTTTTTCAATGTTAATTTCCATAGGAAACTTTAGACAAGGCTACAGGTCGCGCGGGTGAACGGAATTACCCCAAATTTGGCAGGGAGAAGGGTCTTGGTCAAGGAAGCACACTTTTGTTTATTTGGTGTAAATCCGTTCAGTCGTTTTTGAGAAATATCAAAATTTACAGATATCGATATTTGGGAATTCTGCCATTTGATTGGCTGAGGCGTTTCGAGAACGAGCTTGCTGCTGATTTGCTGCGAGCGCTGCGAGCGTTTGCAACTAGGAAGTGTTGGCCGCCATTTTGTGATTCCGTTGAAGCGAGTAAGGGGGAAAAAGGGCAAAAAATGTCGGAAAGAGGAGATTAGGAGCACTGTAACGTTTGTGGGGTGTTTAGGGTGTGCTATAGAGGGGGTGCAAAGTGAACTAATCATGCCTACCGATGTGAAGGTTCTAGGCTATGAACATTAAGTGAGGTATTGGATAGTGTGTGATGTTTCTAAGGTGAGCTTGTGCGTGACTCTAGGATTAAAGCGTGAGCCCACACTGTGTGTCTTATGCTGTAAAGTCATGTGCCCTGGCCGCTGCAGTACAGTTGTGGAAGTAGTGTCAGCATATGTTTATACCTACTAGGATGAACTACTGACCCGTAGTGGTGTGAAAGTCCTGGGTACGGAAAATATGTGAGGTATTGTCTAGAGTCTCATGGAAGGAGGAAGTGTTGGCCGCCATTTTGTGATTCCGTTGAAGCGAGTAAGGGGAAAAAAGGGGGAAAAAAGTGGGAAATAGGAGGGTAGGAGCACTGTAACCTCTGTGGGGTGTTTAGGGTGTGCTATAGAGGGGGTGCGAAGTGAACTAATCATACATACCGGTGTGAAAGTGCTAGGCTACGAAAATTAAGTGAGGTATTGCCTAGAGTGTGATGCTGCTAAGGTGAGGTGGTGCAGGACTCGGGAATTAGAGCGTGAGTCTAAATTGTGTGTCTTATGCTGTGAAGTCATGTGCCGTGGCCGCTGCAGTACAGCTGTGGAAGTAGTATCAGCATGTGTTTATAACTACTAGGACGAACTACTGACCCGTACTGGTCTCAAAGTTCGGGGGTACGGAAAATATGTGAGGTAGTGTGTAGAGTCTCATGCTGCTAAACTGAGCTGCTGCCGGACTCGGGGATGAAAGCGTGAGCCCAAACTGTGTGTCCTATGCTGTGAAGTCATGTGCTCTGGCCGCTGTGCCACATCTGTGCAAGTAGTGTCAGCATGTAGTAATAACTACTTGGAGGAACTTTTGTTTCGAACATTGTAACTTGTGTATGGTGCTTAGGGGGTGTTATATAGGGAGTGCCAAGGTAAATTCGTGTGTATGAAATGAATTTGGTATTTGGAAAGTGGAAAGCACTGACTCCTATGGGTCTGATGGCACTGGGGGAGTAAAGTGAGGTGCTGCTGGAGTTGAGAATAAAGCTGATGAACTACTGACCCCTATTGTGAACTTTTAACGTGCACGTGCCGTTAAATGTTCGATAAAATGTTGCAAAAGTATATTGTTAGGTTAAAAAAAAAAAAGATGAACTTTTAACCTGCAGGTGTCGTAGAAGGTTCCAGAAAGTGTGGTGATAAAATAGGTTGAACTTGTGACCTGTATGTGGTGTGGAATAATAAGTAGCTTTTCGGAAGGAAAATTCAAAATTAACCAATGGAGGTAAGTTTTGGAATGTCGTTGAAGAAATGAAGTATTCTGATTTGTTCTTTACATGTAATTATGTGTGGAGCGACAAAGAAATTGTGCCATTCCTGGTTTCATTCTTGATGAAGTCGGAGCTTTACATGTACTATGTGAGAAAGAGAGAATAGTATGCGTGTGTCATTTGAAATCTGGATAACAACTACAAAGGTGAGTTAGAAATGAACAAGGTGTGTTATGTGTTTAATAGTATTAATTAAGTATTTGAGGTGATGTTTTTAATTTTGAAAGTATTTTTTATTTCAAAGTAATATAGTGTTAGTAAAGTGTGGTGTTTGATATTGGTTATGAAATATGTATAACATTTGAGCTGTTGTTATATAAGTATTTTATATATGTTTAGGAATTTTTCACAGAGAAGAAGTATAGTTTGTCATCTTTATAGGACTGTATTGTTTTGAAAATGAGGTACAGCGTTAATTTGATTTTGTAATGTATTTAGGGAGATAAAGAAAATGTTGCACGTTTGCAGCTGATACTTTTCGTGGAAATAGTGGGGTGGGGTGGTGGTGGTAGGAGACGTATGTGTTATTAAGTTAAAAGCGATAAAACGAAATGCAGAAATGTTATGTGGGCAGGTTGTGGTCTTATTTTTGACACTGAGAGGTAGGTTTGAATGTAAGTCAGGGTAGGTTGTTGTACAGTGGGCCGTGTACAGTGTTTGGAGATTACATGGAGAGGAGATGGAGATAGGAAAAGTGATACATTCCTTTTATATGTGCGCATAGTTTGAATCATGTGATCGTAAGTTGAGATATAATAAGAACATGGTTTCTGGTTTGCATTTGGGTATAGTTAATAGTTTTCGTAGTTTCTGACTAGTGAATACTAAAAAGGTAGATATACTAAAATATATGTTAGTAAACGTATTCATTATTGTCTGTTCTTATGGAATAGAAGTATTTGGGGAGTGCTTCTTTAGAAGAGATGTATTATAAATGTGTGAGAGATAAAAAAAATGTAAATGTGCAGTATATTTTCTGTATGACTTTGTTGACATTAGAGAACTACATGTGATTATAAGTGATACTATTTGTCAGGCTGTGTCACTGTGTAGGTGTTGAAGTGGTTCATGTTTTACTGATGGTGAGCTTCACTATCCCTTCTGAGACACTCATCAATTTATTCATTCCATTTAATATCTTTAATATAGATACAGTAAAGGGACTGTATATCAAAAGTTTGGGAATTAGAACTTTGTTTACTCTCCCCATGCCCTGCTATACACTCTACAGAGTGTTTAAGCGACTTTCGTAACATATAGATGTCAAGTTAGCAAAGGTGGTGTAGTTCGACTTGGCCCATTCATAAACCGTGCTATGGGATGGTTTATGTTTTATCCGCCAATTTGCATGTTTGAATACTTTTTGCTGATAAGTGTTCGGGCATACTCTTGATAAAATTAGCGTTGTATATGGGTATAGTGGCACTACTAGGAATGGGGGGTTTCTGTTTAATTTCGTACTGTTAAGCACGGGCGGGGGTGGGTGTGGGGGAGGTAGGTATGTTGCTGTTTGAAACACAGAATATAGTAACGTGGAGGTGTGGAGGTACTAAAGGTGATGTAGTACCACGGGGAGCACTTATAAAGTGCCATATGGCATGGTATATGTTTTACCCGCAAATTTGCATGTTTTAATACGTTTTGCTGATGAGCTTTTCGTGAGACATGTATTGAAATTGAGCCTCTGTATGGCTATAGTGGCGCTTCTATGTTTGTGGGGCTCTTTCTTTTATTGTGTAAAGTTAAGCAAGGGTGGGTGTTGAGGAGGTGTAGTGGTACTGTGACTATTTATAAACCGTCTTATGGTATGGTGTATGTGTGAGTTGCAAAATTGCAGGTTTTAACAGGTTTTGCTGATGAGCGTTCCGGCAGACACCTGTTGACATTAAGTCTATGTATGGCTATAGTGGCGGTAACAGGAGTGCTGGGGCTCGTTGTTTGATTTCGTAAGGTTAAGCAAGGGATGGGTGGGGGTGGGGGAGGTGCGTATGTTGCTGATTATAAGACAGATATTTGTAACATGGGCATGTGTAGTTACTAAAGGTAATGTAGTTTCACTGGGCCCATTTATAAACAGTGCTATGGGATGGTTTATGTTTTAACCGCCAATTTGCATGTTTGAATAGTTTTTGCTGATAAGTGTTCCGGTAGACACATGTTAAAATTAAGCCTGTGTATGGGTATAGTGGCGCTACTAGGAATGGGGGGGGTTTCTGTTTGATTTCGTACTGTTAACCAAGGGCGGGGGTGGGTGTGGGGGAGGTAGTTATGTTGCTGTTTGAAATACAGAATATAGTAACGTGGAGATGTGGAGCTACTAAAGGTGATGTAGTACCGCTGGGAGCACTTATAAAGCGTCCTATGGCATGGTATATGTTTTGCCCGCAAATCTCCATGTTTTAATATGGTTTGCTGATGAGCTTTCCAGGAGACATCTGTTGAAGTTAAGGCTATGTATGGCTATAGTGGCGCTTCTACGTTTGCTTGTGCGCTTTCTTTTATTGCGTAAAGTTAAGCAAGGGTGGGTGTTGAGGTGGTGTAGTGGTACTGTGACTATTTATAAACCGTCTTATGGTATGGAGCATGTTTGAGTTGCAAAATTGTAAGTTTTAATAGCTTTTGCTGATGAGCGTTCCGGCAGACACCTGTTGATATTAAGTCTATCTATGGCTATAGTGGCGGTAACTGGAATGCAGGGGCTCGTTGTTGGATTTCGTAAGGTTAAGCATGGTTTGGGTGGGGGTGGGGAATGTGCGTATGTTGCTGATTATAAGATGGACATTTGTAACGTGGGCATGTGTTGTTAGTAAAGGTGATGTAGTTTCACTGGGCCCATTTATTAACCGTGCTATGGTATTGTTTATGTTTTTCCCGCAAATTTGCATGTTTGAATACTTTTTGTTGATAAGTGTTCCGGCACACACCTGTTAAAATAAAGCCTGTGTATGGGTATAGTGGCGCTACTAAGAATGGTGGGGGTTTCTTTTTGACTTTGTACAGTTAAGGAAGGGCGTGGTTGGTTGTGGGTGTGGTGGAGGTGGGTATGTTTCTGATTAAAACACAGAATATAGTAACGTGCAGATGTCGAGCTAATAAAGGTGATGTAGTACCATTGGGAGCACTTATAAAGTGCCCTATGGCATGGTATATGTTTTACTCGCAAATTTGCATGTTTTAATACGCTTTGCTTATGAGCGTTTCAGAAAGTGGGGGTGCTCTTAAAGGGGGGGGGGCAAAGCTCTTAAAGGGGTGTGGGCTATGCAAGTTGGGCCGTGGTCTAAATCAAGATAAGTATCATTGTGTGCTTTAGAAAATCCTCTCCAATTATCCTACGTTTGGAAAAAAACATTCTTTAAAGGATTTCCCTTCCTTCTACAACGTGGGTAACGTAGCGTGATGTCTCCAGTTCTCAGTAGTGAGCAAAATAAGCCTGCGTACATCAATGTGCATGCTCTCACTGCAGTGCAATAAAAAAAAATTGACTATGTTTGTGAGGGCCGAAAATAAAATTGACTATGTTTGCGAGGGCTGAAAATAGAGCCTGATAGAGACCCTTTTGGAGGCTCATTGAAAATAAGTGCTGGTCCTCAGACCCGGCCCAATTAAAGCCCAGCATTCATCTATCCTAAGCACTGCGCCATCCAACCACCTTTTAATTGATGCATACATTCCTACTTATGTACATACATACATCTGTTCCTGCACTTATCTTAGGCATCTATGAGCGCACTCGCCTATTGTAAGCACTGTGTCATTCATGCAGCCATACGCCTATATATTCATAGATACATCTGTCCCATAACCAATCCTAAGCATCTATCAGTCCACCAGTCTATCGTAAGTACTGGTCCCTGTATTCATTTATCCTTCCATTCATACATTGATACATCCATTTATGGATATATGCATTGATGCATCTGGCCATGCATCCACTCGCCTTTTATTCAACTATACATTCTTATTTTTGGGCATCATCCGCCCCGATCCTAAATAGGACGTATTATACTCATCCATCCAGCCTGTTAAGGGGTCGATAAGGTTTGCGAAAAGCATTGACAGGCAGATTATTTTATAAAGAATAACAAAGCTTTGAGTTGCTCTTTGTGGAGCATACGTCACCATCCTTCTCTGGTGGTGTTTTAAAGAAAGGTACATTTAGCTAAAGAAATGTAAAGGAGCTTTTAAGTGTAAGACGTTAATTAAGAAACATAACGTTTTGTCGAGTTGTATATAGGTACACTGTTTAAAAGTGGCCGTGACTGACAGACACTGAATACCTGTATTTCTTACATTTGAGAAAGTATACCAGAGAGGTAATTTGGGGTGGTGAGAACCTTGATTTCTATATTTCCATGTGAACTACAGTATAGGAATATAAAAGTAAGTGGAAAGCTTTTATGTTCATATTAAGGAGGGGGTGTTAGAACTAAGTGAGGCAGGCAAAGCGTGTGTTTTCGTAGCCCTAAAACAAGAGAATGTATAAGGTCAGAGCAGGTTTGTGCTGGAGTTGCTTGCTTGTGGTCGTTTGAAGAGGCGCAACCAGAGCAAAATTTTGGGGGAGCCTAATTTTTTCAGCAATAGGCAGAGTGAGGATGCAGGGGCTGTAAAAAGGGGTGAAAAAGAACAGAGTCTTCTTTACCAAAAAATGATCTTTTGAAAACCTGTGAAGTACTCTGGTGCGGCTGTGTGTGTGTGCGCTCGGGAAGCTGTTTGAGAGAGTCCGGGGCAATGGGCGATGCACACCTGGTGGTGTGTTTGCTAATTACCCCACGATGATGTTGCTCCTGCGTTGCAAAAAGAGAAGGGAAAGTCTGAGAGAAAAAGTGTCTTTTTAAAGGATTTCCCTTCTCCTACAATGCGAGTCACCTGACATGATGTCTGCACTTCAAAGTAGTGAGTAATGTGCATGCTATCACAGTCTCACTGCAGTGCAATAAAGAAGAAAAAAAAGGCATGAGGTTTGCGAGGCACGAAAGTAGACCCCCATAAAGACCAGTTTCGAGGCCACCTAAAATAAAGTGCTATTGCTCAGACACCCACAGACACCCCCCGCACTTAAAACCTTGGGGGCAGTGTTATGTTTGGAAAGTTGTAGATAAAATTGTAGGCTAATAATGGTAATTTTTGTGTGTGCCTTTTGGTTGATAATATCATCTTAAGTACATAGATGAATTTTTTAAAAAAATACTATCTATAAAGTTGCCTGTGGTGGGTCGCAGAGAGAGTGGTGTGGGGTGGTGGGGTGCAGCGGAGAGGTGAAAATTATGAGGTACTGCAGTTACATATAAATTGTAAACGTGTTTGTAAATAATTAAATAAATACTTGCTGTATGTTCTATGGCACTACTTGTCAAGTTAGTGCTGCTCTGTTGTGTTCAATCATGTTGCAGCACTGGGTGTGGAAGTCGTTAGTGGAAGTTTTGTAATTGGATGTTATAATTTTAACATAGTGAACAAATGTGAAAAATAATTGAATCTATTTTTTTTTTCAGAAAATTATTTCATTTGGATTAAAATTTGGAAATGCCAAGAAGAAGTAAAAAATAAAAAGAGAAGAAAAATATATATTTGTGCAAAAGGCAAAAGTTTGTATTTGGAAAAAATGGGAGTAGTACAGAAAAACTTTGTTCTCCTATAAGTACAAGATAAAAAAAGGATTACACAAGAGGAAAAATAGGAATTTTTCAAGTAAGGTGAAGCAGAGTTCAATATCAAATACCAGGAAAAGGAAAGATGATAAAGAAATAGTATCTGTTACTCGGAGACAAAAGGAGTTTCATGAAAATCGTCAGAGACTTTTTCGATGATTCAGAATTCAATGAAAGAATGCTTCAAATATAAAAGGAATGTTTTTGAATTGAACGAGAAACAGCATATTGAAAGTATAGTGGATAGTGCTTTCAATTTAAAACAGAAGTTATTCATTGTGATTTTGAAGAGAAAGTATTAAACAGAACGTTAAGTTGTTACAAGGACTAGAACTATGTCACGTCAGAAAATATACTGAGAAGTATGGGCATTCTCTGGCTTGCCTTTGAAGAAAAGTTTGTAAAATTGTTTTTTATCAGTTGAGGATGTTAGCAGTATGTTATTCAGAAATGTGGAACTTTGTGAGGAAAGTGTACTATGTAAAAAGTTCTGCATTATTTTTAAGTGAACTGAGTACAAGCCTTTTATATGCTTCTTTATTAGTTGTTCAAAAAAAGTGTGATGATATTGAAATGCGATATTTTGGTTGGTTCAGAGGAGCAGTTTATAGAATGTGAAAGTTTGACAATTACAGATGTTGGAGGAGATGGGAAAGTGATTAGCACTGATCAGTTTGAAGAAGAAATTGGAAAGTTTAATGTAGTGTGGTGTGAAATACGAGACTATGTTTGTATTTGTTGTCGATGTACTGATTATAAAAGTCAAAGTAGGAATGTTGATTTTTGTTTGAAAAGTGATAAGGAGAACAATGGTAAGTGGGTAGAATTTACAATTTACCTGTTGGTGGAAGGTCAATTTGAGTTAAGTAGTGATTAACGTATATGTAAATATTGTTATAACAAATTAGAAGAGAACAAAATGCCTTTTAGAGCAGTACATAATAACTTAGAATTAGTAGCTATTCCGGAGGAACTGGCATAATTGAATACATATGAGTGTTCTAATTCAATGTGTTAATTCTTTTCAAACTATAATTCGGATGGAGCCTAAAACATGTAAACTGTCACCAACAGACTTGCAAAGAGGATTGAAGGAAGAGTGGTGTACTTACCTTTGGATTTTAAGAAAAATATTGAAACTAATTGCTGGAGTGAAAGAGGAAAATTAGGCAGTAGTCATTCTAGTAATTGTTGTAGTAACAAAAAGTCGGAAAATATGGAAAGATTTTGTGGGTGTTGATAAAGTTGAAAAAGCTACCTTATATCTTATAGAGAACAATATTTATTACAAAACGGTAAATGTGGGTGAACAGGTAAAAAGTTTAGAAGATTAATCTTGTTGATCGATATTCTGAAGCTGCAATCGATACGGTTGGATCATTATACCGTCCATTTTCTCCTGAAGGAAACAGCTGTGGAAAATAATGACCTTCCAAGGTTTTCTCCCATACACATATTGGAGTTCCCTGTGGTTTTTTCATTTCAAATAACGCAATGCTGCTTCCTATTAATTCTTTTGAATGCAAAGGACATATTGTGTAATGTTCATAAATATCTTCAGTCCTTGACTTGTCCACTTTCTCTATTTGACCACTTGAAATTTCAGATTATATTCTGAAGATCCTAGATTTCGACAGTGCATTTTATACATATTTCACCTTTTTGTTTGAAAGTGATCTGTCTTCTTTGTTGTATGCAGTGAACCACATACTTAAAACTAAAGTTCATCAATAAGTTCTTTCTGCGTAAGAATTTGTGGAGAAACTTCAAGAAAGAGAAAAATTTAGAAGGACACTTAATCAATTTGATGGCGTGTCAACGTGGAACAAATGAGTATTGGTATTGTCATCATGAAGAACTCAAGTGTATGTTAAGGAACGTAGGTACAAGAACATGGTTTGTCTCACTTAGCTGTGCAGAGTATGCATGGGAAGATTTGCTTGACTTTCTAAGAGAAGCGAATTCCAATATCAAAAATGTTGAAATAAAGACTCGTGGTGAACTGTGTTCATTGGATCCTGTATATGTGTGCAGATATTGTAATGATAGGTTTCAACCTATAATGTCTTTTATCTGCAATAAAAAGAATACAGCTCTTGGAGAGGTTACCGATTTATTTTGAAGAAAGGAGTATCAAGCAAGAGGTGCACCTCATATACATATGCTACTATGGATCAAGGATGAACCTAAATTTGGAAATGATCCTGATGAAACAGTATTGTCTTTCATTGAATAGTATGTGACATGTGAGATACCAAGAGAAGAAGGAGATAGAAGCTTGAGATAGCAAGTTTTACGTTTCCAAAGTCACAGTTGTTGAAAGTATTGCAGAAGAAACTACAACTTTAAAGGAAAATTTTACACCAGATGTCGGTTTGGTTTCTCCTGTCCAGTCATTTGTAAAGGAAGAGTAACTAATTTTTTTTCTTCTGTAAGGCACACAATAACTCGGAAATCTCAAAAGAATAACTACAAGTTAAAAAGAAGAGAAGTGTCAAAGTATATCAATGATTACAATCCAGTCATTTTAAAAATGTGGAATGCGAACATGGACATTCAGTATGTTGCAGATAACTCAATTACTGTTGCATGTTACGTTACACCGTACATAACAAAATCAGAAAAAATATAGATGAAAGAACTGTGGGAAGAAATTACACAAGAGAAAAGCCTTAGTAAAGAATTGTACAGCTTTACTTTGAAAATGCTTTCCCACTGAGAAATTGGATTGTATGGATGTTCAGACTGATTGTGCTCTTCAAGGTTAAATTCAAAGTCACGAGGAATCATTTGGGTAGGTTTAGGTCTTGCCTGCAAATGAAATGGAGTCTTGAAATGATTTGAAGAAATTGAAAAATTATCAGTAAATGAAGCAGACAATCTTAAAACTAATATGTTGGACAGGTACTAACCGAAAAGCTGTCAACATCTGGAACAGCTATGTCTGTATGAAGTACTTCAACATTACAGCTTGAAATGTTAAAGAGAATGTAAAAGAAGGAAAATATGCAGTAGTTGGATGTCATGGTTGCTTAGTAAAACATGCAAAGAGTAATCTCATAAACTACAAGAAAGTTAGTTTTGAAAGTTTAGATAAGGGAGAATGTTACTATTTAGCACTTCTGCAACTGTTTAAGCCATGGTGTAGTGAAAGTGAATTATTTGGAGACTTTGACTGTTACAAAGATTCTTGTAATACATGTAAAAGTAGCGTTGCATGTACAGTTTTTGCTATATATTTAAAAATGTTGAATGATGAAGTTGAACAGAAAAAGACTATTGCAGCTGAAATTAGTAATGAAAGTTCTCAAGATAGTTAAACTAGTGGTCCATATAGTCACGATCTTCTTGGATGAGCAATACGGGAAAATGAAGCAGCCATTGCTATGCATGAAGTTGAAATTGCAATGCGGTACAGCAGGTCTGAACAGTGAAACGGGGTCTTGATTCTATGATTGAGGATGTCAGAAGTTAAAGTCTGTGATAATTTCTGTGTACCCCCTCTGACCAGGTGCAATCAACTCTAGGTCCCAACAGTGGAATAGCGTCTTGATCCCTCAATGGACGATGTTACAACTGCATCTGAGAGTGGAGATGAAGGTACTCCCTTCGACCAGGTGCAACTATCTCTAGGTTCCAACAGTGGAACGGTGTCTTGATTCCAACATGGATGATGTCCGATATTACCTGCTGCTTGTTTTTCGCAGAACTCACTCTGTTGAGGTGCATCAGACTCTGTGCTTCCGTAGATAACTGCTGTACAGGATTATTGGGGTTGGTTGAGTGTAGTCACAGGAATACACTGCGGTACAGCAGGTCCGAATACTGAAACGGGGTCTTGATTCTATTATTGAGGATGTCAGAAGTTAAAGTCTGTGTTTATTTCTGTGTACCACCTTCGACCAGGTGCAACCAGCTCTAGGTCCTAATAGTGGAACTGTGTCGTGATCCCAGAATGGAAGATGTCCAATAATACTTGTTGCTTGGTTTTCATCGAACTTCCTCCGTTGAGGTGCATCAGACACTGTACTTCCGTAGTTAACTGTTACACATGATTATTGTGCTTCGTTGACACCAGTCAGTGGAGTAAACTGTGGTACAGCAGGTCTGAACAGTGAAACAGGGTCTTGATTCTGTGATTAAGGGTGTGAGAAGTTAAAGTGTGTGATGATTTTTGTGTACCCCCTCTGATCAGGTGCAACGAACTGTAGGTTCCAACAGTGGAACGGTCTTTTGATCCGACAATGGAGGATGTTAGAACTGCATCTCAGAGTGGAGATGAAGGTACTCTGTTCAACCAGGTGCAACCAACTCTAGGTCCCAACAGTGGAATGGTGTCTTGATCCTAGAATGGACGATGTCCGATATAACCTTTTGCTGGGCTTTCACAGAACTGTCTCTGTTGAGGTGCATCACACTTTGTGATTCTGTAGTTAACTGCTGCACATGATTATTGGGCTTGGTTAACTGCTGTCGCTGGAATAGACCGTGGTATAGCAGGTCCGAACAGTGAAACGGGGTCTTGATTCTATGATTGAGGATGTCAGAAGTTAAATTTGTGATGATTTCTGTGTACTCCCTCTGAGGAGGTGCATCAAACTCTAGGTACCAACAGTGGAACGGTGTCTTGATCCCACAATGGATGATGTTAGAACTGCATCTGAGAGTGGAGATGAAGGTACTCCTTTTGACCAGGTGCAACCAACTCTAGGTCCCAACAGTGGAACGGTGTCTTGATCCCACAATGGAAGATGTCCGATATAACATGTAGGTGAATTTTCAGAGATCATTCTATTGAGGTGCATCAGACTTTGTGCTTCCGTAGTTAACTGCTGCACATGATTAATGGCCTTGGTTGACTGTAGTTGGTGGAGTACACCACGGTATAGCAGGTCTGAACAGTGGAACGGGGTCTTGATACTATGATTGAGGATGTCAGAAGTTACAGTTTGTGATGATTTTTGGTACCCCCCTCCGATGAGGTGTATCAAACTCTAGGTCCCAACAGTGGAACGGTGTCTTGATCTGACAATGGAGGATGTTAGAACTTCATCTGAGAGTGGAGATGAAGATACTCCCTTCGACCATGTGCAAGCAACTGTAGGTCCCAACAGTGGAACAGTGTCTTGATTCAACAATGGAAGAAGTCCGATATTACTTGTTGCTTGGTTTTCATAGAACCCCCTCCGTTTAGGTGCATCAGACTCCGTGTTTCCGTAGCTAACTGTTGCACATTATTATTGTGCTTGGTTGATGCTAGTCGGTGGAGTACACTGTGGTACAGCAGGTCCGAACAGTGAAATGTGGTCTTGATTGTATGATTGAGGATATCAGAAGTTGAAGTTTGCTATTATGTCTGTAAACCCCTTCTGATCTGCTGCAAGCAAGTCCATGCTTTCGAATTGAATGATACATAGCTGTCAGGTGTTAATGAATAGTGAGTCTGGCCTACAATGCAGACAGAACTATTCACAATTCAGATCGAGTGCTGATTGTTTAATTATAGAATCCAGTAGTCAAGTAACTACAACGTCTATTGGAATATACATATTCTGTTTTTAGTATACTTCTTTGAAGACATTTTTTTAAATGACTTATAGGTTTAGTACAATGACCATATTTAATTTGCAAGTGCAAAGGAACACTGAATAGTCTACACTGTAGACAGCAGAAATGGTATTTGAATTGTTTTGTTTTATTTATTGCAGATTTTTCTGCAATTTATGTTGTTGTCTTTTGTTAAGAGGAAGTGAGAGAAAGTATTCATGAATGTCTGTGTGAGTACTGTTTACAATCAACACTGCAGATAGCAGTGTTCACAATTCGGATCGAGTTGGTCTTGTAGATGATGCAGTTCTGTAGGAAAAGACATTGCGCCAGTGCGCTCTGTCTGCACCATGAATACGTATTATTACAGGCTCCAGACACACTTTTTGTTGCTTCACGTATAACAAACTGTGTAGCTGAATTCCACCTTACGTAGCTGTGGTCCCTTGCTGACCGCTCTCTCTGGCCTACACTGTAGACAGCAGTGTTCACAATTTAGATTGAGTTGCTATTGCTGATGATGTTCTGTTGATGGCAACAGATATTACTACAAGTACGGCCTGCCCGTCTACAGCACACATCATTGCTGGTTGTTGACATGCTGAATGATTTTGATGTGGCTTTCTGAGTGCACTAAAACTAATGGACCCTTTATGATAAAATCTTTTTGTGTATTATTTCTGATCTATTAATTGTGTCTCAGTATACCATAAGTTGTGTTTCTTTTACTATATAATATTTTTCTGTATTACTTCACATCTTCTGTCCCTACCTTACTGCAGTACAAACTATTGATTCTTTTATTATTGAATGTCTGTGTGTGATCCAATGATTACTGTTGTAGTAGATGATAGCAGCAGCTATTCCTTGAAGAATGGTTTACACTGACTCCACACGCATCCACCACAGATGTTACTGGATATGTGACCCTGGTAATAAAAAGGTGTCAAGCGCATGTGCTCATACCCACTTCCACTATCTATCTGTGTCTGTGTGTTCATTATCTATGCATGATAGTGCCCCTGGGCCGTATGATATTACATTGTGCTGTGGGCAGTGTATGTAACTATGTTACCTCTGGTAGTGGGGAAAACTTTGGTTATGTAACTTGTAGGTGTATGGCTATCACAGGTGGAAGGCTACTTTACAGACCATGAATATTGATGAAGATGATGGTTGCATGTTGTGTGTAGTGTAAGATATGTGTACATTGTAAAAAGTTTAGAAAAAGCTCTCTAAGCAGAAGAGGTGTGTCTCATCAAATGCAGTACAGAGATTGACTAAAATGGGTGGCGTTTTCCAACTGTTACAATGGGAAATGTTATGAACTAATGAAGTGCTTTTTTTATGGTCACATGGCAATCGCGCACCTAGTGCGCAAGGAGACCACACCCGATGTGATTTTGAGAAAATATAATTGCTAAAATATAAGTTTATTACAGTTAGAAATATATAAATGTTTAAAATATGTTAGATTATCGATTGCTCTCATATACACTTTAAAGTTATTTAGATATAGTTTTGAGCCCAAAAAAAATGAGGGAATGGCGTATGTGGTGCAACACCGCACGTTTATGATGTAACACAAGGTGTGGCAGCGTGCACTCGTCGCATTCGCAACGCGCAGCGGGCACGACCCAATACATACATGTGTAATGCGCTGCTTGGTAGTGCGTACCCATCGCATACTAAAGTAGCAGCTGGCGCGACCTCATACGTACATGTTCTTACGCGGGACATGGTGTCACAAACCTGTCAGATACGAAATGCACATCATTTAAATGTGGTGGATAGGATTTGTGTACTGATGGAGGTTGGTAGAGTACCGGTAAGGGACTGTAGTTTTCTCAACAATTTTGCATATTTTTGGGGGAAGATATAAAAAAAGTACATAATTTTTAAAGTTAAAAAAAGGATAATAGAGTTGCAAAATATTAAAAAACAATAGAAAAAAAATAGTTTTATTAATATTAAAATATGAAATTAACATTTAAAAAACCGTTGAAATTCACTGTAAAAACCATAGGTTTTACAGACGTTATAGTTAGGAATTAGCATTTAAAAAAACCTTAGAAATTCACTGAAAAAAACATAGGTTTCAGGGACGTTATAGTTAGTTGGACATTTGACTCATATAAAACCGGAGAAATTCGCCAGTTATCGTTAGTTGAGCTAACTATAACTCGCGCGCCCGCAATGCACTGCTGATGACGTCACATATAACATCACTCATGACATATATCTACCATCAGTGCCAGGGCTAGCGGCGAGAGCCGCGCCACTCTGGAGGGAACGGATGCCGCAGCTGCAAGGGGTGAGTAAGCAGCAGTGGCGGGCGGTGGTAAGTCACATTCCTTACTCATTGAGAATGATGAATACACTCGCTGCAAGGCTGTACACTCAGTACATTGTACTGCTGCTCAGACTAAGGTGCCGATTACGATCCTGGAAAAAAATTCCCCGTACGATTCGTATCCGGTCTTTTTACCGTATGAATCGTACAAGTGCCGTACAAACTGCCAATCACGATTCGCATGGTAAAAAAAAGTCCATACGAATCGCATTGGAAATTATTCCCCACACGTCCTCAGGTCGGAAAATGTGTCCGACACGTCCCCGGACAATTTACCGTACAAATGTGAAAAGTGAAGTCCGACCGCGGAATCACGATCCATCCCGTGCGTCCGATGTTACAACCGTATGGAAAAAACACCGTCCGCACCGAACTCCCATAGCAACCATGGAGACATGTGCCCGCATACGCGCCCAACACCCCCCCAGCCCAACCGTGTATGTACGGACCGTACCCTCACCCGCGTACGTATGGAGCGTACCTCCACCCCAACAGTGTATGTACGACATGTACCCCCACCCCAACCATGTATGTATGACCCGTACCCTCACCCGCGTATGTATGGAGCATACCCCCACCCCAACAGTGTATGTACGACCCATACCCCCACCCCAACCGTGTATGTACGACCCGTACCCTCACCCGCGTACGTATGGAGCGTACCCCCATCCCAACAGTGTATGTACGACCCGTACCCCCACCCCAACTGTGTATGTACGACCCGTACCCTCACCCGCGTATGTATGGAGCGTACCCCCACCCCAACAGTGTATGTACAACCCGTACCCCCACCCCAACCGTGTATGTACGACCCGTACCCTCACCCGCATACGTATGGAGCGTACCCCCACCCCAACAGTGTATGTACGACCCGTACCCTCGCCCGCGTATGCATGGAGCGTACCCCCACCCCAACCGTGTATGTACGACCCGTACCCTCACCAGCGTACATATGGAGCGTACCCCCACCCCAACAGTGTATGTACGAACCATACCCCCACCACAACCGTGTATGTACGACCCGTACCCTCACCCGCGTACGTATGGAGTGTACCCCCACCCCAACAGTGTATGTACGACCCGTACCCTCACCCGCGTATGCATGGAGCGTACCCCCACCCCAACCGTGTATGTACGACCTGTACCCTCACCCGCGTACGTATGGAGCGTACCCCCACCCCAACAGTGTATGTACGACCCGTACCCTCACCCGCGTATGCATGGAGCGTACCCCCACCCCAACCGTGTATGGACGACCCATACCCTCACCCGCGTACATATGGAGCGTACCCCCACCCCAACAGTGTATGTACGACCCGTACCCCCACCCCAACCATGTATGTACGACCCGTACCCTCACCTGTGTACGTATGGAGCGTACCCCCACCCCAACAGTGTATGTTCGACCCGTACCCTCAACCGCATATGCATGGAGCGTACCCCCACCCCAACCGTGTATGTACAACCCGTACCCTCACCCGCGTACGTATGGAGCGTACCCCCTCCCCAACAGTGTATGTACGACCCGTACCCTCACCCGCGTATGCATGGAGCGTACCCCCACCCCAACCGTGTATGTACGACCCGTACCCTCACCCGCCTACGTATGGAGCGTACCCCCACCCCAACAGTGTATGTACGACCCGTACCCTCACCCGCGTATGCATGGAGCGTACCCCCACCCCAACATTCTAAGTACGGAGCGCACCCCAGGCCCCAACACCAGCACCTTCACACAACATTGCGCATGTACGAGTCGTACCAAGCCAGACACAAGGACAGCACTGTACAACTAAATTCCCGAAGTACACACCGTACACACGCTAAAAACGCACGTACACAACCAGGACAAAGCAAAACAACACAAGAATACACCATTTGAATGGCACAAAGCCACAAAACATGTCCAACAAGCACAAAAACAACACATTCACTGACCTGCAACTGCCAAAATCCCAAACAGAGGCCCAAAACACAACCACTCCTTATAACACACCCACCCAAACTTCAAACACAGCCACACCCATCAATGGACCAATAAAAAGGGCCCACACACACAAACCATGAGCCTTTGCAACAGACTCACTGCTGCCAGACCCCACGGACAACCTACAGCGCCATACTAGAACCTTTACTACACCTTACACTTGCACACCTTCACACACCCACCTTCACCAACACCCCCTCATCACATTCACACACACACCTGCACAACCACACCCACACACCCACAACCATCCACACACCCCCCCCACCATCCACACCCACACCCCTCACCATGCCCACTAACAAGAATCCAAAGTTCACTAGACGAGAGTTGGAGGTCCTTGTCGACGAAATCATCAGAGTCGAGCCACACCTCTTTGGAACATTGGTCAGACAGACCTGCATGTCCGAAAAAACAGCCATGTGGCAGAGGATTGTTGATGCTGTGAATGCTGTTGCGGCCACCAGAAGGACAAGGCATGAATGCCAAGCCAGGTGGTACGATCTGCGGAGGACGGTCCGCCGCAAAATGACCGACGACCACAACCAGGCCAACATCACTGGAGGAGGGCCGCCCCGCAGACCCGTACAATACCATCCCTGGGAGGAGAGGGTGATGGCCATACTGCCGGTGGTGTCAGTGGACGGATTAGAAGGACTCCGAGACCCGGGTGAGTACACAAACAACACACCTCACATGGGGGGAACGTCATCCACAACCAAACTCACAATCAGGCACGCAACCACCCCAAGCTATCGCATGACTCAACCACACTCCATGAACACGCACATGCCACTAGCGCCACCATGCCCCATGCACCCAGCTGGACAATGCCAAGTCACAGGCCACAGAAAACACCAACACAAGACACGGTAAGCCGGATGGCGGGAGTGTGGGCCCCAAAAATCACATAGTGCAACTCAGAAGCAGACAACAATGCCCCCTGCCCATATGGCCTAGGTCACAGCCAGACAAACAGTGTGTCCCCACACAGGAAAGACTTGCCAGCAAATGGCGGACGCCTTGCATTAACACATGGGGGTGACGGCACGTTTTTGCACATGACAGAAGCTAATGAACAGCCAACACTGTGAAAGAGTGGCAGCACACACCACCACAGCAGCAGCGCAGACACAGACACTACACCCAATGGGTGCCTGGAGATCAGAAACAAACTCACATCAACAATCCAAGGGCCATTCAAAGATCTGCTAAAAGTGTGTGCCCAGGAAGCTGGGCTGAGGTTACAGAGGGTGACACACAGAGGGAGGGAGAGGGGGGCAGAGAGGGAGGGAGACACAGGGAGACGGACAGAGGGAGGAGGCTGACACACAGAGGGAGGGAGAGGGGGACAGAGAGGGAGGGAGACACAGGGAGACGGACAGAGGGAGGAGGCTGACACACAGAGGGAGGGAGAGGGGGACAGAGAGGGAGTGAGAAAGGGACACACAGGGAGACCAATTCAGCCTTGGGGTGTGTGTGAATGTCTGCTCGTCAGCAGGTGGACTGCGTGCATGTAGACAAGGGTGGCCAGTGCCAGAACCCCCCCTCTTCTCCATGGCAAAACACAGGGCCATGTCTCAACCTGTGCACGAGCACAACAACAGCTACCTGCATTATCCAAGTGTGTGGAACCACTCCATGTGCCCACGTACATTGCAACACGGAAGGCGCCAATGCATGGCTCGCCACACCTGCTCAATCCACTGCTGACTGCAGTCACAATTGACGCAGCAAGTAAGACTGTGCCACACATAGGTAAAGTCACAAAAGCTGTGGCCAAGGGACATACCCATGCACAAGTGCACTGTGAGTGGAATGCAAGACATATCAAAATTCCCAGAGGAAATGTGCTAACTTAAAAACCAATGAAACATGGATGTTGCATGGAACAAAATTAACATTATCTCTCTCACACACAGGTCAACGTCGTGGATCACCCCCCAACACTGGGGGGGAAGACTCACAGGACCCGGCTCGGCGGGATGATGGAGCCACCGGCAGCGACGACTCTCACCACTCTGTGGACGAACCCGACCCCGACCAACCTGGCCCCTCTGGTGTCCAACGACCTGCAGCACCTGCGTCAGGTACAACTGGGCCAACCACCACCCCCACTCCTGCCACATCCCAGGAGACACCCAGGATCCCTGCCCCACCACCACAATGCAGCCAGGCTGGCCAGGAGGGACACGGTGTACCGGGCACCCAGGAGGAGGCAGGCGACAATGCCAATGCCACCCCTCAGGGGTCCCGGAGACCCGATGTGCCCACAAGGGCAGGCCAGGTGCAAGTGGGCAGGGGTGGTGGGAGTGGAGGATGGCGGAGGCGCGAGCCTGACCGGTTGGCTGCGGAACCGGTATATTCCCATGTCCGAAACATCCTGGACACATACCGGCAGGACACCACGGGCATGGCCCAGGTTGTTTCCACCCTCAACGAGATGAAGGGGACCCTCGAGGAGATCAAGACCCAGCAGGCCCAGCAACATGCCTGTTTACTGCGACACCAAGGGCGGATGGAGGACAGACAGGTTGAGCTTGTGACGGTGTTCACGGGAATTCACAGTACACTCTGTCGGATAGCCGACAACATGGGCAACCCTCCCTGTGCCAGCAGGCATAGAACATCACCACCCACAGGGAGGGATCAGGAGGAGGAGGAGTCATCCGACGGAGCATCCCAAACATCGTCACGGCCTGCTTCTGAGGGTCCCCGCAGGAGGGCGGGTCGTCCACGGAAAAGACCGTGAGGGTCAGCGCAACAGTACCATCTCTCAGGACACCTGGCCTGGCACCTGGCCCATTGGACCAACAGCAGCACAGCAGCAAAAGACATTCTCTGCCACATGGACTTGCTGGTCACTGTCTGGCCAATGTTGACAAAGACTGTGGCATGGACTCTGAGGATTTCTAATGGCAAGGACACCAACTCCCCTAGTGAACTTTGGATTCCACACACCCGGAAAGCCTCTCATGTCATACCCCCCCCCCACGTACCCCAACCAAAATAAAAAGTTACACCATAAAGAGAAGACATATTGCATTATTACCTTACATGTGTCTTGTAAAGTCTAACCATGCCTGAGTTCTCATTTGACTTCAACCATCCACACCCTGGGTCCTGAGTCTGGCACAGGACACACATGGGTCACATTGTATTAGGCAAGACAGACATGGAGCACCATACACACCCGTGATGGGCCCAACCAGCTGAGGGGGTGGCCGCAGAACCCTGCCGACAGACATATTGAGTACAGCGACAGCCATGCGCAGAAGTCAGGGATCATGTGGAGTGTCCTGTGGGGGACCCAGGTATGTGTGGACAGGTGGCAGAACCATGTCCTGCAAGCTTGAGTCAGGTGGATGCAGAAAATGGTGGCCTGGCCAACGTTGGATGCATGGGGATGGCACATGTCACAATACCCACACAGTCATGGACATCATGCACAAAACAGTCTAATCCCACACAAACAGCTTGCATCTTGCTACTCTACACATAGACACATAGCCACTATCACGGAAAACCATGCCAGACATGCCGGATGCACCGTGGAAACACACCAGCATTGACTGAGAAGAGGTACCTTTGAGTCATAGGGACACCTTTATTAGTCATGTATTCGGGATTGCAGAGGCAATTCGGAGTACACATGAACGGGTCATGTGGAGTAACATGTGGGTCCCACACTGAACCCCCCTTCTGCAGCACTAATGCGTGATAGCCATGGAACTGGCACACAAGTGTCGGCTAAGAGCTAAACACCCCCTGCTGCTCACAGAGAGGCTGCCATACACCATTGATCCGCTGATGTGGAAGTCCCACACCAGGTCAAGCCAATGCAAACCGTATGTGTCGGAGGGCAGTGTAACACACATTGATGCCATCATCACAATCCACAATCCCATCACTGATGACTGTCAACAAGTCTGACCATCTATTCAGGTGTACCCAGCTGCATGTCATGTGTCCCATGGTGATGCGACATGTCTGCAGAGGAACCAAACATCGACAGGGGCAGTGTGCACACATCGTAAACAACTGCCACACCCAATACACCCCTGATGCATCCCTTACCCTAAGGAGACTTCCAAACGTGTCCGTGCGTGTAACGCTGAGTCAGCACACGATGACGTGTCCATGAGGAATAGCAGTGCCACAACAATGCAACCAGCAGACGGCATGCGCAAGTACCTGGGGATGAGAGACACACAAGAAGTCAGCCACAAAAAGCACAGCCACTTGCATGTGCATGTACTCGACACATGTAAGGATGACAACATGCTAGGTCACAATCATGACTGTGGAAATACACTCATCACTGGCACCATCACTCCAGTGACACATCCACACACACCTCTGACTCACGTGGCATGCATGCAGATGGACACACACATCGCAACACATGCCACACGGGGACCAATGCGTGCACACACAGACACTGGTACTCACCACTAAGCAAAGAAGTCGCGTATGAGCCGACTCCGGATGTCCTCTTGCGGAACCACATCCTCCACATCACTAGCCCCATTGCCAAGACCTTGGTGCTCCACGGGTGGATGGTCCTGATCATCTTGATCCAGGATGAGTGGCACAGCTTTCTCAACTGCCATGTTGTGCAGCATGCATCACACCATGAAGATTTTGCAGACCTTCGCCGGGGCATATGGGAGTGCGCCGCCGGTCTTGTGGAGGCATCTGAATCGGCTCTTCAGGAGGCCAAATGTCCTCTCTATCACTCGCCTTGTCCGGCCATGGGCGGTGTTGTAGCGGAGCTGGGCCGTCGTGATGGGGTTGCGGAGAGGTGTGATCAGCCATGGCATGTTGGGATAGCCAGCGTCCCCTACATGGTAAGCACATGGACATTAGTAGGACAGGAGAAGCGGTCATGCTGGAAGTCTACGCAAAATACAGGACAGACAGAGTGTACCCACCAACAACACATGCTCGTTCGTTGCGCAGCTGCGTCATCATTTCAGGCACCCTGCTACGCCTCATGATGTAGGCATCGTGTGCTGATCCTGGAAAACGAGCACAGACATGTGAAATCACCATGTTGGACAGACACACCACAAGGGCATTGATGGAGTGGTAGTGCTTGCGATTCCTGTACGCTACCTCCTGTGCCTGTGGTGGTACCAAAGCCACATGTGTCCCATCTATGGACCCAATGACATGGGGCATCCCTCCCAGGGCATAGAATCCACGCTTGACACCAGTCAACATTTCAGGGGTTGGGAAATGGATGAACTCATCCAGGTGAAGCAACATGGCCTCTAAGAAATCATGCAGCACACGGCAGAACATGCTCTGGGACATGCCACCAACATGAGCTATGGTATTTTGAAAGGTACCCGTGGCGAGAAAATGTAGGGCTGCCATTACCTTCAGCTTGGGTGTCAGTGCCGTAGGATACCTGTGCAGCGGTTGCAGGTGTGGTGCCAGCCTCGCCGTCAACTCCTCAATCAACGGTTGGGGGAAGCGGTAGCACCGGATACAGCCATTCTCCCGCATGTCAGCCAAGTCCGGAATTGCTCGGGGAAGAGGTGGCGCTCTGCAGTAATTTGGAAGTGACAAGGAAGAGTGAGTGCATTACAACAACAATTTTGTGGTGCTGAGCACATGTTAATCTGTCAATACACATATGCGACATACGGAGTCAGGTATGTGCCACATGCCCTGGACACGTATGGCTGCCAGGTGACACTCCTACCAAGACCCAGCTACACACGGAGATTGTGAACCTCCACATGCCATGGCATGGGATTAGCTGTGTCCCAGTGTAAGTGAACAGCCAGACGCAACACAGGAGTGACATACATCAACACATCAGCAGAAGTAGGATGTCGATTTCAGAGACTGGTAGCGGACACTAGAGCCACAGGTCACATGACATTACACTAGGACAGCCCACACACCTTGCCAATAAGGTGTACATGTAATGACTCACCACACTTTCATAGAGAGGATGCAGACATGTCCTTGTTATGCTACTCTGTGTCCCATGCATACATACGCACCTCACATCTGATATCACATGTGGCCTGGTGTGCGTACCATGTCCATCTACACACAGACACATGTTGGTTGCTGCAACAGCTGATGCTTTTGAGGGAGCACCAACATCAAGCTAATGGGAAGCCCCCACACATACATGACATAGTCACATCGTGCACCGTGGGTAGTCACATGTCTGGTGTGGTAACCCCTGTAGCGGCCATCAGGGGACACTTGCGTGTGTTGTTGACTGTGCCATGCCAGTGACGCTCATCCCAAGTGTGCAGTACGACATGCACACATGTCAAAGGAGTGAAGGGCATGCCTGGCACACATTGCACCGTCACACATAACATCTGTACACATCTCATCATACATCTGGTGCCTTCTCGACTCAGGAGTAATGTGCCACATCACAGCCTTTCACACCTGTGCCCCACACATGTAGTACTGCCCAGACAATGCCTTGATGTCCATCCATGGACAAGTATGTCAGCCCTATTCCTTCCTGTGTGCTGCCTGTCACCACTGTGATGTGTGAAAGGCACCGTACTTTCGCTCAGAGGGCCTGTGTACGTTCCCTATCACTATGGGAGTGCTGCCGTATGTGTACCCATAGTGATAGTGAGCGTACAGGCGTGTGTATGGTCCGTACCACTATGAGTACGCATACGCGAGAACACCCATAGTGATACGGACCGTACACGCGTGCGTACGCTCACTTCCACTATGGGTACGCATACGCGAGAACACCCATAGTGATAGTGAGCGTACAGGCGTGTGTACGGTCCGTACCACTATGAGTACGCATACGCGAGAACACCCATAGTGATAGTGAGCGTACAGGCGTGTGTATGGTCCGCACCACTATGAGTACGCATACGCGAGAACACCCATAGTGATACGGACCGTACACGCGTGCGTACGCTCACTATCACTATGGTTGTTCTCGCGAATGCGTACTCATAGTGGTACGGACCGTACACACGCCTGTACGCTCACTATCACTATGGGTGTTCTCGCGTATGCGTACTCATAGTGGTACGGACCGTACACGTGTGCGTACGCTCACTTCCACTATGGATACGCATACGCGAGAACACCCATAGTGATAGTGAGCGAACAGGCGTGTGTACGGTCCGTACCACTATGAGTACGCATACGCGAGAACACCCATAGTGATACGGACCGTACACACGTGCATACGCTCACTATCACTATTTCAGGCACCCTGCTACGCCTCATGATGTAGGCATCGTGTGCTGATCCTGGAAAACGAGCACAGACATGTGAAATCACCATGTTGGACAGACACACCACAAGGGCATTGATGGAGTGGTAGTGCTTGTGATTCCTGTACGCTACCTCCTGTGCCTGTGGTGGTACCAAAGCCACATGTGTCCCATCTATGGACCCAATGACATGGGGCATCCCTCCCAGGACATAGAATCCACGCTTGACACCAGTCATTATTTCAGGGGTTGGGAAATGGATGAACTCATCCAGGTGAAGCAACATGGCCTCTAAGAAATCATGCAGCACACGGCAGAACATGCTCTGGGACATGCCACCAACATGAGCTATGGTATTTTGAAAGGTACCCGTGGCAAGAAAATGTAGGGCTGCCATTACCTTCAGCTTGGGTGTCAGTGCCGTAGGATACCTGTGCAGCGGTTGCAGGTGTGGTGCCAGCCTCGCCGTCAACTCCTCAATCAACGGTTGGGGGAAGCGTTAGCACCGGATACAGTCATTCTCCCGCATGTCAGCCAAGTCCGGAATTGCTCGGGGAAGAGGTGGCGCTCTGCAGTAATTTGGAAGTGACAAGGAAGAGTGAGTGCACTACAACAACAATTTTGTGGTGCTGAGCACATGTTAATCTGTCAATACACATATGCAACATACGTAAGGGTGGGCGTAGTGGGCGTAGTGGGGCTACGTGAAGCAGCACGTAGTGTGCCCAAATCTACGCACACTACGCGCTTTGCGTAGCCCCACTACGCGCCACCCGCCACCCACCCACCCTACTTTTAAAACATTAAATTAATTTGTAATAAAGCAAATTAAAGGCACTTACCTGACGCGCGGCGTCTCCCGGGGCTCCCTCTTCCTGTTTTTCAATTTTCCTGACAAATGCGCATGCGCGGACGCCCGCGCATGCGCATTTCTTGCGAGAAATGCGCATGCGCGGGCGTCCGCGCATGCGCATTTGTCAGGAAAATTGAAAAACAGGAAGAGGGAGCCCCGGGAGACGCCACGCGTCAGGTAAGTGCCTAATTTGCTTTATTACAAATTTATTTTTCCTTTTAAAAGTACGGCGGGCGGGAGGCGGGTGGTGGGCGGCAGGCAGCTACGCTTCGCCCACGTAGTGTGCGTAGGCGCTGCCTGCTTCGCCTACTTCGAAAACTGCGAAGCAGGCAGCGCTACGTACACTACGTGGGCGAAGCGTAGTGTCGCGCCCAGGGTTAGACATACGGAGTCAGGTATGTGCCACATGCTGTGGACACGTATGGCTGCCAGGTGACACTCCTACCAAGACCCAGCTACACACGGAGATTGTGAACCTCCACATGCCATGGCATGGGATTAGCTGTGTCCCAGTGTAAGTGAACAGCCAGACGCAACACAGGAGTGACATACATCAACACATCAGCAGAAGTAGGATGTCGATTTCAGAGACTGGTAGCGGAACACTAGAGCCACAGGTCACATGACATTACACTAGGACAGCCCACACACCTTGCCAATAAGGTGTACATGTAATGACTCACCACACATTCATAGAGAGGATGCAGACATGTCCTTGTTATGCTACTCCGTGTCCCATGCATACATACGCACCTCACATCCGATATCACATGTGGCCTGGTGTGCGTAACAGTGTGCCATGTCCATCTACACACAGACACATGTTGGTTGCTGCAACAGCTGATGCTTTTGAGGGAGCACCAACATCAAGCTAATGGGAAGCCCTCACACATACATGACATAGTCACATCGTGCACCGTGGGTAGTCACATGTCTGGTGTGGTAACCCCTGTAGCGGCCATCAGGGGACACTTGCGTGTGTTGTTGACTGTGCCATGCCAGTGACGCTCATCCCAAGTGTGCAGTACGACATGCACACATGTCAAAGGAGTGAAGGGCATGCCTGGCACACATTGCACCATCACACATAACATCTGTACACATCTCATCATACATCTGGTGCCTTCTCGACTCAGGAGTAATGTGCCACATCACAGCCTTTCACACCTGTGCCCCACACATGTAGTACTGCCCAGACAATGCCTTGATGTCCATCCATGGACAAGTATGTCAGCCCTATTCCTTCCTGTGTGCTGCCTGTCACCACTGTGATGTGTGAAAGGCACCGTACTTTCGCTCAGAGGGCCTGTGTACGTTCCCTATCACTATGGGAGTGCTGCCGTATGTGTACCCATAGTGATAGTGAGCGTACAGGCGTGTGTACGGTCCGTACCACTATGAGTACGCATACGCGAGAACACCCATAGTGATACGGACCGTACACGCGTGCGTACGCTCACTTCCACTATGGGTACGCATACGCGAGAACACCCATAGTGATAGTGAGCGTACAGGCGTGTGTACGGTCCGTACCACTATGAGTACGCATACGCGAGAACACCCATAGTGATAGTGAGCGTACAGGCGTGTGTATGGTCCGTACCACTATGAGTACGCATACGCGAGAACACCCATAGTGATACGGACCGTACACGCGTGCGTACGCTCACTATCACTATGGGTGTTCTCGCGTATGCGTACTCATAGTGGTACGGACCGTACACACGCCTGTACGCTCACTATCACTATGGGTGTTCTCGCGTATGCGTACTCATAGTGGTACGGACCGTACACGCGTGCGTACGCTCACTTCCACTATGGATACGCATACGCGAGAACACCCATAGTGATAGTGAGCGTACAGGCGTGTGTACGGTCCGTACCACTATGAGTATGCATACGCGTGAACACCCATAGTGATACGGACCGTACACGCGTGCATACGCTCACTATCACTATGGGTGTTCTCGCGTATGCGTACTCATAGTGGTACGGACCGTACACACGCCTGTACGCTCACTATCACTATGGGTGTCCTCGCGTATGCGTACTCATAGTGGTACGGACCGTACATGCGTGCGTACGCTCATTTTCACTATGGGTACGCATACGCGAGCACACCCATAGTGATACGGACCATACACACGCCTGTACGGGCCGTTGCTATGCATTTGTGGTGCCCTAGGCCCCCGGTACGCACCGTACCTGTGTGTGAAACTCCAAATTACATAGGGGACACATGAGGGACAAGTATAAAGGCCTACATGCATGCTGGTTGTCATGGAGACCAAGTTTAAAGTTTGAATTTTTTTCAGCAGGTGCACAGCAGTAGTCAGTTTGAATGAATCTACTTTGTTGCAATGTGGTTCTGGAGTTGACATCATGCTCAAGAAAAAAATACAATAAGAACCCACTGACTGTGCTAGGTTTGAAGGGATTGGAGGAAACATAGGATGCAAATGTGAGTGACCAATCACTCTGTACTCCTGTGCATGAAACAGGCCAGCAAGGCAGATATAAGGCAGCCAGGTCCCATGAGGGAGCACTTGCCTGCACATCTTTGGATTCGACGACCCAGCTGCTGCTACTGATTCCCTGGAACCATGTCAAGGTTTGTGGAGAGGTCACAGCCTTTCACCCTGGAGGAGAACCTGGCTTTGCTGGATGTGATCCTCCCACAGTACCCCCTGCTGTGTGGGCGACCAGGGTATCAGGTGAGTGCAGAGTCTACTAGCACAGACTGTGTCCCTTGTTTGTGACTGTGACTTCTGGCATTGTGTCCAGGTGTGACACACATGCTATGTACTATAGGGGGGGTCCCAGGGGGGGAATGCCTGATGTCTCCCAGCCAGTGCATGCTGTGGTGCATGTCTGCCGTCCTCACTTGCATTGTGTTTACTGTGACAATCACTGCATGGTGCATGCCACATTCTGCCTGTCTTGTCCTCCTGGGAATGTAGCCTCTACAGTCCTCATTTTATTATGTGGTCAGCCCAGTGTGACAGGTGACTGTACCCACAGATGTGTGTTAGTTCTGTGTACCTGTGCTGAGAGTGTCCGCATGATGTGTTCGTACCCTGGACATCGGTGTGTGTGTAAGTCCCCTGTCATGTGGGTGGGTGCATATGTGGAGTGTGGCACCCGGCCTGCATGAGGGATGGATATACCCTGCCCATGTGATGTGAGCAGGGAGCAGTGCTGTGTGTCTGACGTGCAGAGCCAGCTCCACACCTGTGAGCCCCCCCCGTCTAGTGGCACATGTGCAGAGTGAGGTTTGTCGCTGCATTTGGCAATGGCAGGTGAATGTCCTGTGCCTGTGTGTGTCTGTGTACTCTGCTGCGGTAGCGTCAGTGGCCTGTGGCATGTCACTGCTTAGAGGTGCTGCACATTATCCTGGTGTACCTTCTGATGCACAGTGTGAGCCTGGATCATTGATTGTGTCGTTGCCCTCATTCCACCTGTGTACTTTCAATGGCACGTACTGCTTTTGCCCTTCCCCAGAGGATCATGTCCCTATGACAAAGGTGCAATGCGTTGGATGCATACTATGCCTTGTTGTAAACAGCTAATTTGTTCTAATATGTCTCTCTGTGACATGTGCCTGGTGTATTGATGTAGTGTCACTTGTTCATCCTCACAGGTAGGCGCCTCTGCCAAGGAGCAGATATGGATGAACGCCGTCAGTGCCGTGAGGAGGACGGAGGGTCGCAAGCGGCGCCTGGCCCAGGTGAGGAAATGCAGGCAGGATATCCGGTGCTGGACGCGGAGGATCGCACGGGTCCTGCTGGGGGACTCACCTGAGACCCATAAGAACCGTGGGCGCCGCCGTCTGACCCACATCCACAAGCTTGTGCTGGCGGTGGTATTTCCAGACTTGGACAGGCGCTTACAGGAGAAGAAGCAGCAGGAAGGGGGTAGGTACATGTGTGTTTGTTGTGTGTCACCAGCATTTGTAAGTGCACAGTTGCATGGATACACTGCCAGGGTTTAAAGGTGCTGTGCAGATCCAGTTACCCACAGTATAGCGGTGCTCTCCTGCCTCCCTTCCCCTCCTTGCAATGTGTTCCCTGGTCTGTGTGTAGTCACTCCTTCACAAGGTAATATAGGCTGGCGCTTTCTCCACGTGAACTATGCCTGTAGCATCATGTGTGGGGGTGGTGTGTAACAGGTTTTGGGACCTTGCCTGTGCCCTGTCCAGTTCAGTACATGTGGGTTCCATGTCAGTTGGCACTGATGCTGAGTCCAGACATGGGAGTTAGTCTCTCAAGTGTCATGCCTTACAGCACGCATGTCCTATGTTGTGGCCTGTGACATGATGTGCATGAGTGTGCGATACGCATAGTGCAGGCATGGTGGCGTGTGTTGCAGTCATTCCCATTCAGGACCATGGAGTTGTGTGGCCACTACTGTCCCCTGGGGCATATTTTCCTAGGTGTCATGTGTGTCATCACAAAACGTGGACACTCTCAGTGTCTACAGCATAGGTTGTGCTCTGTGCCATTGTCCCCTGGCACCATGTATATTGACGTAAAATGTAGTACAAGTGTCCACTGTACAGCCTGACCTGATTTTCCTTGTTCATACTCACGGTGGCCAGTGCCTGTGTGTCTTGTTACAATCATCTGATGATGACCATTTGTACATGATTATTTGGACAGGCGCACCTTGGGTATTTGGCGTCCAATCTTGCATTTATGCAGCCCCTGTGTATTTCACCCAGACTAAGAGATGTAAGTGCTTCCTGTGTCTCAACAAATTGTCTCATGTAGGGGGTGGTTGGTGCGGGCAAAGCCTACATGTCAAAACCTGAAATCTCCTTGCTAGGTCTGGCCAGTGTGTGATGTTTGTCTGGACATACACTCAAGGTGCAGTGAGCCAGTCATGTTGGGCATGTTTTCAGTATTACCTATGCAGCATGTGCCTCAAGTTCATGGATATGGTCCCTGCTCATCCCTATTTTCGGCAACGCTGTGCGGTGCAGATGCAGTGCTGGATTGTCCCCAGGGCCTGGCTCCTCTGTCAAACTCCATTTCATGTCATTTGCTATTGTGTCATGCTCTCCATGGTTTTTCAGTGGCATGGTGGGTCAACCAACTGTGTGTTGCATGCCCTACATCTGTACCTTGTTTTGTGGATGTTACAGATCTTTCGTTTCAGGCTATGCACTGTAACCTATGTAGATTGGACTCATGTGACATATGTATACAGGTGTATGATTAATTGCTGTCTCTTCACCTTGCCCACAGCATCGTCGGGTGACACGGAGGGAGACATGAGCACAGACGGAGCGGAGGGACCGAGCACCAGTGCCAGCGTTGACATCGTGGCTGGCACATTGAGTGGAACTGAGGCGGAGGAGAGTGAGGCCGAGGACCTGTCCACTGGCACGACAGAATATGAAGCTGACGGGTCCGAGGATGATCTCTCCGAGTGGGCGGAGGCTGCACCAGCAGCTGACAGTGGCACAACATCTCACCACGCCCCCTCAATTGCCATCAGCCGCCTCCCACTCGCTCGTGTCCCTTCCCAGCGTGCCCGGTCACCACATGTCTCCTTCCTGCCAGGCACCACACCCCTGCCCCTGTCTCCACTGCTACCGCCAATGCCGAGTCTGTGGACATCCAGCGGCAGTTGCAGGTTGGTCAGGCTGCGATGCTTAATGTCCTCCATGGCCACAGCCAAGTGCTGAACAACATGGAGGCATACTTGGAGGGCATTTTTTTATCGCGGGCTAACCAACGCAACTCACTGAGGTCCATTGACTCGACACTGACTGCAGCAGTGGGTCTCCTGCAGCGCTACATCCAACCCCCTACCCCTGACCCATCCACACTTCCCACTCCCATGCCTGTCCCACGTACACCCAGACGTCAGCATGCACCCACCACAACAGACACAGGCACCACACCACCAGGGAAGGTCATACGCACACCTCCTGGCACGCACACACAGGGTGAAGTAGGCACACCCACTGGGTCGGGGGGCAAACGTAAGTCACGCAGCCAGAGTGGGAGTCCGCATTCCACCAAATCCACTCCCTCCAAATCCCCTCCCCTCAGCTCTCCTGGCCACATATCCGGCAAAGACTCCTTCATGGCCGCTCTGTCCCTGAGCCCCACTGTGACACTACCCCGCAAGCGGTCAAGGGAGTCCCCGGTCAGGGTGGTTGAGTCCCCCCCCCCTGTCCACACCCTCCCCCGTGGCGCTGTGACCCATTCCTCCGCCCCCACCCCTTCTTGGGGCCTGTGGTTCCTTTGGGTGCAGGGGAGTCGCTGGAGGACCTTGCTAAGGTGTGCAGCACCATCCTGGCCTCCGCCTTTGGCCCTGACCCACCCCCTGTGGTGGAATCCTCCATCCCTGCACCCACGACGCCTACCCTTCGCCCTCATGTCCCTGCGGTGCCTGGTCCTTCCCCCCCATATGATGCCCTCCCCGCTCTGGAAGACGAAGGAGTCTGACTGTGCAGGCAAGCTAGGGGACACGCGTCCCACTGTGTCCCCCACCTGGATTGGAACTTTGGATTGCCCTATGTGCGTTGTACTTTTTGAACTTTCAAGGGACAAACATATTTTTGGATGCTGATTAAAGCAATTTATTTTTCCTTAGTACACTACTGTCTGTCTGGTATTGCTGTTGGTCGACCTGCCCCATTATTTTGGGTGGTTAATATGTGTTGGGTGTGTGGGAATTGTCGTCTTGTGCTGGTCATAGGGTGGATCCTGGTATCTGTGTGCCATCACAAGCTGTTGGCTACATAACTTTGTTCATGCAAGCAGTTACTGCATGGTGACATCGTCCCAAGGTGTCTTCCTTCCTCTGTGTAACCTGACTTCTTCCCTGCAGGGTCTTTCCAATATGTGGTGCTGAGCTGTGTCTACATTGGCTGGGTGTGTGACGGACTCGTTAGACTTGGCCCATGCATGCTGAGCGATGTCTCCACCTGCATCATTCGTGGCGTCCTTGGTGGTCACTGTACTTGTGTATGTAGACTGTTGCCATGACTTCATGTGTACATGTATTCTTTTAGGCGCTATGCATATGTGTACTTCCAGCCTCGCACACATGTGGTACATGTACTGCAGGGTCTTTGTGCACCTGACTGACATTTGTGGGCATTGGATCTGTGGGTACTCCACCCTTTTCTTTGCAGGGGCACTGCTGTGAGTGTTAGGCACCCACCCCTCCTGCGTCTGGGAACTGCTGGGAGGACTCTGCACCCACCCCTCCTGTGTCTGGGCACTGCTGGGAGGACTCTGCACCCACCCCTCCTGTGTCTGGGCACTGCTGGGAGGACTCTGCACCCACCCCTCCTGCATCTGGGCACTGCTGGGAGGACTCTGCACCCACCCCTCCTGTGTCTGGGCACTGCTGGGAGGACTCTGCACCCACCCCTCCTGCATCTGGGCACTGCTGGGAGGACTCTGCACCCACCCCTCCTGTGTCTGGGCACTGCTGGGAGGACTCTGCACACACCACTCTCGTGACTGGGCACTGCTGGGAGGACTCTACACCCACCCCTCCTGCGTCTGGGCACTTCTGGGAGGACTCTGCACCCACCCCTCCTGTGTCTGGGCACTGCTGGGAGGACTCTGCACCCACCCTTCCTGTGACTGGGCACTGCTGGGAGGACTCTGCACCCACCCCTCCTGTGACTGGGCACTGCTGGGAGGACTCTACACCCACCCCTCCTGTCTCTGGGCACTGCTGGGAGTGATAGGCACCCACCCTCCTGTGTCTGGGCACTGCTGGGAGGACTCTGCACCCACCCCTCCTGTGTCTGGGCACTGCTGGGAGGACTCTGCACCCACCCCTCCTGCGTCTGGGCACTGCTGGGAGGACTCTGCACACACCACTCTTGTGACTGGGTACTGCTGGGAGCACTCTACACCCACCCCTCCTGTCTCTGGGCACTGGTGGGAGTGATAGGCACCCACCCCTCCTGGGACTGGGCACTGCTGTGAGGACTCTGCACACACCACTCTTGTGTCTGGGCACTGCTGGGAGGACCCTGCACCCACCCCTCCTGTGACTGGGCACTGCTGGGAGGACTCTGCACACACCACTCTTGTGACTGGGCACTGCTGGGAGGACTCTACACCCACCCCTCCTGTCTCTGGGCACTGCTGAGAGTGATAGGCACACACCCCTCCTGTGTCTGGGCACTGCTGGGAGGACTCTGCACCCACCCCTCCTGTGTCTGGGCACTGCTGGGAGGACTCTGCACACACCACTCTCGTGACTGGGCACTGCTGGGAGGACTCTACACCCACCCCTCCTGCGTCTGGGCACTTCTGGGAGGACTCTGCACCCACCCCTCCTGTGTCTGGGCACTGCTGGGAGGACTCTGCACCCACCCTTCCTGTGACTGGGCACTGCTGGGAGGACTCTGCACCCACCCCTCCTGTGACTGGGCACTGCTGGGAGGACTCTACACCCACCCCTCCTGTCTCTGGGCACTGCTGGGAGTGATAGGCACCCACCCTCCTGTGTCTGGGCACTGCTGGGAGGACTCTGCACCCACCCCTCCTGTGTCTGGGCACTGCTGGGAGGACTCTGCACCCACCCCTCCTGCGTCTGGGCACTGCTGGGAGGACTCTGCACCCACCCCTCCTGTGTCTGGGCTCTGCTGGGAGGACTCTGCACACACCACTCTTGTGACTGGGCACTGCTGGGAGGACTCTACACCCACCCCTCCTGTCTCTGGGCACTGCTGGGAGTGATAGGCACACACCCCTCCTGTGTCTGGGCACTGCTGGGAGGACTCCGCACCCACCCCTCCTGTGTCTGGGCACTGCTGGGAGGACTCTGCACACACCACTCTTGTGACTGGGCACTGCTGGGAGGACTCTACACCCACCCCTCCTGTCTCTGGGCACTGCTGAGAGTGATAGGCACACACCCCTCCTGTGTCTGGGCACTGCTGGGAGGACTCTGCACCCACCCCTCCTGTGTCTGGGCACTGCTGGGAGGACTCTGCACCCACCCCTCCTGCGTCTGGGCACTGCTGGGAGGACTCTGCACACACCACTCTTGTGACTGGGCACTGCTGGGAGGACTCTACACCCACCCCTCCTGTCTCTGGGCACTGCTGGGAGTGATAGGCACCCACCCCTCCTGTGTCTGGGCACTGCTGGGAAGAATCTGCACACACCACTCTTGTGTCTGGGCACTGCTGGGAGGACTCTGCACCCACCCCTCCTGTGACTGGGCACTGCTGGGAGGACTACACCCACCCCTCCTGTCTCTGGGCACTGCTGGGAGTGATACGCACCCACCCCTCCTGTGTCTGGGCACTGCTGGGAGGACTCTGCACCCACCCCTCCTGTGTCTGGGCACTGCTGGGAGGACTCTGCACCCACCCCTCCTGCGTCTGGGCACTGCTGGGAGGACTCTGCACCCACCCCTCCTGTGTATGGGCACTGCTGGGAGGACTCTGCACCCACCCCTCCTGTGTCTGGGCACTGCTGGGAGGACTCTGCACACACCACTCTTGTGACTGGGCACTGCTGGGAGGACTCTACACCCACCCCTCCTGCGTCTGGGCACTGCTGGGAGGACTCTGCACCCACCCCTCCTGTGTCTGGGCACTGCTGGGAGGACTCTGCACCCACCCCTCCTGTGTCTGGGCACTGCTGGGAGGACTCTGCACACACCACTCTTGTGACTGGGCACTGCTGGGAGGACTCTACACCCACCCCTCCTGTCTCTGGGCACTGCTGGGAGTGATAGGCACACACCCCTCCTGTGTCTGGGCACTGCTGGGAGGACTCTGCACCCACCCCTCCTGTGTCTGGGCACTGCTGGGAGGACTCTGCACCCACCCCTCCTGCGTCTGGGCACTGCTGGGAGGACTCTGCACACACCACTCTTGTGACTGGGTACTGCTGGGAGCACTCTACACCCACCCCTCCTGTCTCTGGGCACTGGTGGGAGTGATAGGCACCCACCCCTCCTGGGACTGGGCACTGCTGTGAGGACTCTGCACACACCACTCTTGTGTCTGGGCACTGCTGGGAGGACCCTGCACCCACCCCTCCTGTGACTGGGCACTGCTGGGAGGACTCTACACCCACCCCTCCTGTCTCTGGGCACTGCTGGGAGTGATAGGCACCCACCCCTCCTGTGTCTGGGCACTGCTGGGAGGACTCTGCACCCACCCCTCCTGTGTCTGGGCACTGCAGGGAGGACTCTGCACCCACCCCTCCTGCGTCTGGGCACTGCTGGGAGCACTCTGCACCCACCCCTCCTGTGTCTGGGCACTGCTGGGAGGACTCTGCACACACCACTCTTGTGACTGGGCACTGCTGGGAGGACTCTACACCCACCCCTCCTGCATCTGGGCACTGCTGGGAGGAGTCTGCCCCCACCCCTCCTGTGTCTGGGCACTGCTGGGAGGACTCTGCACACACCACTCTTGTGACTGGGCACTGCTGGGAGGACTCTACACCCACCCCTCCTGTCTCTGGGCACTTCTGGGAGTGATAGGCACACACCCCTCCTGTGTCTGGGCACTGCTGGGGGACTCTGCACCCACCCCTCCTGCGTCTGGGCACTGCTGGGAGGACTCTGCACCCACCCCTCCCGCGCCTGGGCACTGCTGGGAGGACTCTGCACACACCCCTCCTATTTCAGGATATGTACACTTAGAACATACACGGGTGTGGGTTCGTTACATGCATACGAGGTGGGGGTACGGTCCGTACATACACGGTTGGGGTGGGGGTACGCTCCATACGTACGCGGGTGAGGGTAAGGGTCGTACTTACACTGTTGGGGTGGGGGTACGCTCCATACGTATGCGGGTGAGTGTACGGGTCATACTTACACTGTTGGGGTGGGGGTACGCTCCATACGTACGCGGGTGAGGGTACGGGTCGTACTTACACTGTTGGGGTGGGGGTACGCTCCATACGTACGCGGGTGAGGGTACGGGTCGTACTTACACTGTTGGGGTGGGGGTACGCTCCATACGTACGCGGGTGAGGGTACGGGTCGTACTTACACTGTTGGGGTGGGGGTATGCTCCATACGTACGTGGGTGAGGGTACGGGTCGTACTTACACTGTTGGGGTGGGGGTACGCTCCATACGTACGCAGGTGAGGGTACGGGTCATACTTACACTGTTGGGGTGGGGGTACGCTCCATACGTACGCAGGTGAGGGTACGGGTCGTACTTACACTGTTGGGGTGGGGGTATGCTCCATATGTACGCGGTTGAGGGTACGGGTCGTACTTACACTGTTGGGGTGGGGGTACGCTCCATACGTATGCGGGTGAGGGTACGGGTCATACTTACGCTGTTGGGGTGGGGGTACGCTCCATACATACGCGGGTGAGGGTACGGGTCGTACTTACACTGTTGGGGTGGGGGTACGCTCCATACGTACGCGGGTGAGGGTACGGGTCGTACTTACACTGTTGGGGTGGGGGTACGCTCCATACGTACGCGGGTGAGGGTACGGGTCGTACTTACACTGTTGGGGTGGGGGTATGCTCCATACGTACGTGGGTGAGGGTACGGGTCGTACTTACACTGTTGGGGTGGGGGTACGCTCCATACGTACGCAGGTGAGGGTACGGGTCATACTTACACTGTTGGGGTGGGGGTACGCTCCATACGTACGCAGGTGAGGGTACGGGTCGTACTTACACTGTTGGGGTGGGGGTATGCTCCATATGTACGCGGTTGAGGGTACGGGTCGTACTTACACTGTTGGGGTGGGGGTACGCTCCATACGTACGCGGGTGAGGGTACGGGTCGTACTTACACTGTTGGGGTGGGGGTACGCTCCATACATACGCGGGTGAGGGTACGGGTCGTACTTACACTGTTGGGGTGGGGGTACGCTCCATACATACGCGGGTGAGGGTACGGGTCGTACTTACACTGTTGGGGTGGGGTTACGCTCCATACGTATGCGGGTGAGGGTACGGGTCGTACTTACACTGTTGGGGTGGGGGTACGCTCCATACGTATGCGGGTGAGGGTACGGGTCGTACTTACACTGTTGGGGTGGGGGGTATGCTCCATACGTACGCGGGTGAGGGTACGAGTCGTACTTACACTGTTGGGGTGGGGGTACGCTCCATACGTACGTGGGTGAGGGTACGGGTTGTACTTACACTGTTGGGGTGGGGGTACGCTCCATATGTACGCGGGTGAGGGTACGGGTCATACTTACACTGTTGGGGTGGGGGTACGCTCCATGCATACGGGGGTGGGGGTACGGTCCGTACATATCCGTCCCCACGCTATGTGATGCTTGTGCGGGCCGTACCCAGGCCTTTGCCACGTGGGTACAGCCCTCCCGCCATTGTTGGGATGACGTAGGTGTGGGCGTGGTACGACTCGTACCCACGCTCTTAAGGCGTGGGTACGGGACGTACCTGTATTGTTGTGTTGCCGGTACGCGTCGTCAAGCACTTCCGTTGTGGCGGACGCTGGCTTTGCTGGACACGCCCCCACCCCCTCGTAGTGACCAGGGCCTGGGGGTCAGGTATGTCCAGGGCATGTGTGCTCGGTGACTTTGGTGGGGGTTTTGTGGCCTGCCCCTGGTCCTGCCCCCCCCCTTTCCCCCCTCCCTTTGTTGTTCTGACCTTCTGCGGCGTCTGCGTCGTAACCTGTAGAGGAGGTCGACTGCTATGAGGGCCGGGATGACACGTAGGTTCAGGTCCATGTCTGTCCGTCGCGTGCAGGTACTCCTTGTTCGCGTCGTCCTGATTTCCCGGCAGTTTTTGGCTGCTGGAAAATATTCACCGTGCGGGATGACGTCGGTGCGAATCGTAATTCCTGGTTCGTGAATGGTAGGCTGCGTGCGTCCCGACGTCACGTCGGCGCTTTCCCGGATCACATTTGTATGTTTATTTTCGTCGGTCGGGGTTTTGTACGATTCGTACGGAAATGGGATTTCCGTGCGAATTGTAATTCCATGTTTGTATATTTTTTCGACCGGGTACGCGTCGGACGGAGAATATGCTCCGTCCGACGGTTCGTACCCGGTTTTTACCGGATCGTGATCGGCACCTTAGTTGTTGTGAACTCTGAACAGTTGAAGAAGACAACCTTTACTTAACTTTAGCATTAGCGGGGGTTGAGTAACTAACTAATGGCCTATTCTATTCTATCTTCAAAACAGCAGAGAAGGTTTTATGACTAAGACGAAGAGTCAGACAACATGTAATATATGAATGGCGGAGAAGGATGCATGGGTGAAGGAAGGAGTCCCGGGATGCATAAAGCTGGCTGATAGGATGCATGGATGGTTTAAGGATGGCTGAAAGAAAGCAGAAAGGATGCCTGCCTGGGTGGGTGAAACTGTATGGGTGTAAGGATGTTTCATGGAGAGTTTGCTATCCAGCATGATGCCGAGGTTGCAGGGGTGGTCTTTTGGTGTGGGGGTAGATTTGACCTCCGCTGGCCATCTGGAGTCATTCCAGAAGGCAGTGTGTCAGCCAAATATCAGAACTTCTGTTTTGTCCATGTTGAATTTGAGGCAGTTCTCTTTCATCTGTGTGACGACCTCTTCATGAAGTTGTTGGAAGTTGGTCTTTGTTAAGGTAGGGTTCACTGAGAGTGAGAGAATGAACTGAGTATTGTCAGTGTAGGAGATGCTGTTGATGTTGTGCGATCTGAAGATGTCTGCTAGTGGTGTCTTGTAGATATTGAAGAGGGTAGGGTTTAGCCTTGGAATACTGGTATGCTTGAGTTGCACCGAGAAGGGAGGGAGGTGGACTCTCTAGGTGCGTCCCCTGAAGAAGGATACCATGCATCTGAGCGCATCGTCAGTGGTTCCAATCTGGCATAGTCGAACGATGAGTGTTTGGTGGGAGATGGTGTCGAAGGCTGTCGAAAGATCAAGGAGGATGAGGGTGGCTGATCCTCCTCCATCCAGTAAAGTTGAGATGTCATCTGTTGCTGTGATCAGGGCAGTGTTGTTGCTCTGGTTGTCTCTGAAACCTGATTGGGATGGGTCCAGCAGTTGTTTTTTCTAGATGATCTATGAGTTGGAAGTTGATGGCCTTCTCTAGGACTTTGGCAGGGAATGGGAGGAGGGAGATGGGATGGTAGTTTGAGCTCTCTGGGGTCTGTTGAAGGTTTCTTGAGGAGGGGTTTGACTTCCATGTGTTTCCATGCATCGGGAAAAGTGGCTGCAGTTAAGAAGGCCTTTAGGATGATGGTGAGCTGGTGGCTGATCTCATTGCTTCCGAGGTTAAAGAGTCGATGGGGGCCTGAGTCGTGGGTTCTCCTCAGTGGATGCAGTTCATCAGGGTGCTAGTTGTCGGTGTACTCAGTCTTTGTCATGCGGTGAGCAGGAGGTTAATGGTTGTGGTCGTTGGGCTGCAGAAGAGGTCAGAGGGTTGGGATTGAAGTTTCTGTACATGGTTGTTATCTACATGTGGAAGTGGTCGGCTAGAGAGTAGCAGAGTTCTTGTAAGGGAGGGATCAAGTTTTCTGTGGTTGAAAGGCAGACGAACTCTCTGACAATGGTGAAGAGTTCCTCGGTTTGGGTGGTGCTGGTTGAAATCTGGCATGTCAGGGCCTCAAGTTTTGTGGCTTTGACCTGCCGGTGGTTATCTTTGAGGGATGATTTGTAGGCGGCTTGGTCGGTGTTAGTATTGCTGGTTCGCAGTCTTTTTTCCCCTTTGCTACAACTACGTTTTGATGTGCTCATTTCTGGCATCTACCAGATGGTTCACTTGGTGGGTCTATGTTTTGGGCTGGTTTAGTGGGGGTGACTTGGTTGGCCATGCTGGTGATTCAGGCATTGAAGTTTTCTACTGTCTGGTCCAGGATGGTGGTGATGTTGGGCTGAGCGGGGCTGAGGGCATTGGTCCATTGCTGCTCAGTTACATCGGTCCAGCAAAGGTAGGGAGAACTGTGTCGGTTGGGGGAGGTGGGTGGTGGACCAGTGAAGACGAAGTGTCCGATGGAGTGGTCCGTTCGGCTGAGTCCTGAGGTGTGGTGGATCTGATTCTGTTGCTGGACGTGAAGATGAGGTCTTACGTGAGTCCTGATCTGTGTGTGGGGTCAGTGACAATCTACCTGAGGCCGATGTTGTCTAGTCTTTCCAGGAGGTCGGAGGTGTTGGTGGAGTTGTCAGGGTGGAAAATGAGGTCTCCCAGGAAGAGGTAGTGTTCGGATTCGATAGAGAGCGGGGTGATGCGTTCGTCAATTGTGTCATTGAGGCAGGATCATGGTCCTGGTGATCTGTATGAAAGGGTGCCTTTGAGGATGGTTTTGGCGTAGACGTGGAGCTAGAAATTCATGTGTTCCATAGTTGGCGTGGTGTCATCGTTGGTGATGGTGCAGGTGATTTATTCCCTGTATACATTGGCGATGCTCCCACTGCGTCTGTTGGTGCAGTCTTGGTGTTTCATTTTGTAGCTGACGGGGGGTGGCATGGCAATGTCTGGGCCAGATGTGGGGTGAGCCAGGTCTCCTTGATGAAGGTCACGTCAGGGGCGATGGTGGTGACGTGTCCCAGATTTTGGTGGTGCGTTTGCATAGCGATCTGGCAGTTATCAGGAGGCAGTTGGGTTGACCAGGTGGGGTGTTGGCAACTGGGATTGACGTGGCATTGTTCGATGAGGTGGTGATCGGTGATGGGGTGGCAGTGAAACAACAGTGGATGCAGGTGAAAGGTCCCACTGTGGACTGTGGTGTTGCGTGGCAGCAGTTGTTGTTGCATGAGGTGTTCAGGGCACGGAGCTCTGTGGTGGAGTAACAGCTGTGGGAGTGCAGGGGTCCAGGTTCCCTGGCCCTGGGTGCGGTCCAGGGGTGGCAGGCGCAGATGCGGCTTGTCTTTTGCGCACCAGCTACACGTCTTCTGCGCTGCGCTGTGGCCTCCATTAAGTAGTCCTGGGAGGGCTGTCCAGGAGGTGCAAGAGCTGGGGGCTTTGGCAGCAGGAAATGATGGTGAAAACCTGAGTGAACCGGCTGGGAAAAAGCAGAAGGCAATGCAGAAGGAAAACAGAAAAACCCTCTCAAACATTATAAAATTACAATCTCAAACAGTAGAAAACAATTGTAGGAAAAAACTGAGAAAAGTACCAAAACCATATAAAATAACAATGTCAGACAGTGTAAAAAAAAGCAACAGAAAAATAAACAGTACAGTAAAGAGAATTGAGGCCAAATCAAGGGGGGACCGGGGCTTGACCTGTGGTATAGCGTAGCTGGAGTGCCGGAACTGTGCCTCTATGCTACGGGAATTGCAGCGGGGAGCGGCAAGCAAGATCAAGTAGTTGAGGGTTAAGAAGCACAATATGAACATTACAGAATTAGAAAAATTATTCTCAGTTTGTTACCCACATTTTTGAACTGCACAAACAACAACATCTGAAAGAGAACTTGACTTAGCCCTCCCAACACACACAGATTAAGTGAGCAGTGTGTATTTGCAACACTGTATCAATGGTGTAGGACAGCCAAGAAGGCCAGGGAAGGGGTTGAGAATAAATATTTTGGTTCAATGAAATGTATTCTCTTGGGTCATCAATGTCGTTTTGTGTTCTCAGAAAGGAGTGTAAACCGATACGAAGCTTAGTGGTATAGCCCGAAGAAAAATCAAGACTTCTGTGGATGTCCTGCCTCACATTGAGTTCTAAGGGATGTTTACACCAGAGCTTCTTCCGGTTTAGCTGCCAATCAATAGCCAATTAACTTTTGTCATTTCTTTTTTTTATATAATTCTTTTTATTTGCAAAAATTAACTCGTTGGTCATTACACATATATAATCACATTTCTTACATTGTTGCAGTCACAGATTCTTATACAAAACTTATCACTTTAGATGTCATATTACACACGCTGTTGGCAGTACAGGGGTCATTACGGTGTTAATGGTTCATCAAGGGAGAGGATCATGGGAGGTTCACACGAGTTTCCACGGTATTCATTCCATTTTGACCAAACTGCCACCCATTTCTGGGGACACCCCCGGGCCACATAGACTGTCTGCTCTTGCAGCATACACCAGTCCATATCTTTTTTCCACTCACTGAGTGTTGGAGGTGTGCCTGCTCCCCATAGGCGTGCTATATTGCGCTTTGCAATTACTTGTCCGAGCATCGCACTTTTGTCATTTCTTAGCAGACTAAAATAAAATGTTTGGTATCAGTCTCAAAGAATATAAGTTTCAAGTTTTCTCTGAGGTCCTCTCTGTACTTGTGGGCATAGCAACCGCTCTTCCATATTGAAGAATAATTTTAAAAATCCTGGTGCACATAAGTCTTTCTTTACACAACAGGCAAGTCATTATTTCCGCTTTTTTTAGGCAACTTTTCACAATACCTTCAATCAGCTGCAATTACACTTGGATCGAAAATACAATGTTTCTGGCAAGTATTTATCTGTTCTCTTTACTCAGGTGACTCTGGACGTGCATCTCAACAAATGTGTACACAGATTTAACTTCAGCTTAATAGCACATTTAAAGAAATTATTGTCCACCCGCCAACCTAGCCATTGATTAAATAGGGACATAATAAGAAGTCAAGTAGTGCATGGGAATTTCATGTGTAAGACATTTATTTGGTGAAAGGAGAATGACATGGGCAACACAGTTGTTCGGCGTTTTGGTGTTAAGAGAACCTGAACATTAGGGGTGAGTTCGCAGTGGGCAAAGTCTGCAAACTCTGCCAGTGGAGCGGAGTTTACTGCCCAGCCCTAGTGTGTGGTTTCAGCACCTGGCTGTCATCACAAAAATGAAGCAGTATTCAGGGCCACAAAAATGGGTAGGCCAAACCTAGAAATTGTCACACTTCACTCACAGAATTGCAGTCCCACCCCTCATCCCTATCATCAAACAAATGGCAGTACTCAGGAAGGATAATTAGCAGCCACGTGCTAACAAAAGGACTCAGGGATTCTTAAATATGTTTCTGTCTCTGCACTCCTCACTTCAGCGCCTGATTCTCCTCCTAACAACCACAGAATATAGGCAATACACTTCCAGTGTATGGGAGAATAGCCTTCATCCTTCTTCTATGCTAAGCTAGAGGCAACCAAATGGGTGCCACTGGCTTCAGTACTCTGGCACACTCACAGACACACACACAGATTACTACTACACATGTGTTACTTGCACAACACATACATATGCACTCGAAATACACACAGATTGCCAGTACAAGGTTGTGTACATAATAACAGAACTTTAAACAAGTGTAAACATTAGGTCTCACTTCCTGTAACTCATGGCAACCAGCCTGGTCACACTATTGATCCTTCCAAAACATAGTATACCCAGGACAGGGACAGTGGTTCTCTGCACACAACGAGGACATGCTTTGTGCACATTTCCAAGTCATAGGACAGTTCCAGTTTCTCACATAGTCATGCATGCCTAGGATTCTGTTGAAATGCTTACACTAGCATTACACCAGGGATGAAATATAAAATTTCGATACAAGGTATGTATACACTCACGGCAGGGGAACACATCCATGTGCCATGCAGGAATCGGCCCCATCCAAACCAGATGAGTAAGGATAGGAGCAGGAATTCTTCAGGAGTGACACAGTTTCTGGGTTCTTACCCTTGAACTAACCTGTGGTCTTCTGGCTTCACTGGAAATTCTGAGACATCCTCCTGAATTCTGGGAGACCAATGAGACCTTCCCTAATGGCAGTAGCATCCTGCATTGAAGTCTACAAAGGCCCAGGTTAGAAGTGAGATGCATGGCTCAGCTGTCTTCAAATGGGAGCGTGGTTTATAGAATACTGGTTAAGAGTCTCTGCTTTATTTGAGTGGTATTAACTGTGCCTTTATTTGAGAACTAATTTCTGAGAAATAGAAGTGGTTTACTTTTTTATCTGCATTTTGACTTGAGTACAGTCTCTGAGAGGGAAAGATAATGGGTCTGAACCACAAAAGTAAGTAACTTACTTTTGTGGTTCAGACCCATTATCTGTAGTGTAACACTACTGCATAAATTTACACTTTGAACCACGTTTAATACTTTAGGCATTCACAAACTCCAAACTTAAACTTACTACTAAAGTGCAAGTTGAATGCAGGGCCACTGGATTTATGCAATTCTGTTGCTGCGGCTTTTTTCATATAATTATTGATTTGCCCCATTTGCCACATAATCTATCATCTGCTTCATAATCTTCCAATTTTAATAACATAGAAGGTGTTTCCAGCTCAAACAGATCAAAAATAACTAGAAGCAGAACAACATGGATTCGGGGAGGGGAAGGCCCTTCGCAACGGTTAACTAGTCATCTTTCAATTGTTTATTTCTGTATATTGTTATTAAAGTGGTACCAATGAGGTGAAATGTCTGTCCACACATATTCCCATCTGTAAAAATGACAAAATAATGACATAATACCATGAAAAAATGTGCCACGTTATGCCACATTATTTGCTTTTTTCTTGCCACAAAATTTAGTCAACCCTGCTGCATAATTTGGTGCTCGCTTGCTGCAAAATACCAGTGGCCCTGGTTATATTTCTACATCCACAGAACAATGCGATTGTCTTACTCTGGTGTGGGTGGGTAACGTTCCTCTCTAAACCCCTCATTGACCTTCCGTAAACCACTTTTACTGTTCCCTAATCCCATTCTCTTTTGTACAATCTCCCCTTTTTCTCACCCACTCCCTCCAGTTTAACCCACATTTATTACTTAAACCTACACTTAGGGGTCTATTGCGATGGCCACTACGTCTAAAGGGACCGCCCACCATAGGTGCGGCAGTCCCGCCATTGTCATTGGGGTGGGCCCGCCATACTAGCGGGCGCATCCAGCATTTTCTGCATTGCGGCGGGGGGTGCTGCAAGCAGCACCCGCCGCAAGGTAAAAAATGCATGTTGTGCATTTGAATGCACAACGTGACAGGCACCGCGCGGTTCCTGCCACCTTGTGCATGCAAATTCTGGGGGGTACCATAGGTACCCCCCATGTGCAAACCCCCACCCTCCCAAACCCTGGGGGCCTGCTATAGGCCCCCAATAGCAAAGTCCGCTAGACTTTCCCGCCATGGAAAAGCGAGTGACCGCCTGCATCATAATATGGATGGCAGTGTCTTGCAGACACTGCCACCATATTAAGCACTTTTTCCGCCGGTCGACAAGTCGACCGGCGGAAAACCAGCGGACGGTCTTCCCGTCCGCCAGGGTCCCCCCGCCATCGTAATGTGGCAGGGGGAAATGGGAGGCAGGCGGTGAATGTTGGCGGCGGATCGCCACCGCCATGCGGGCGGTGGCGATCCGCCCGCCACCACAATCGACCCCTAAATGTGCAGAGACTGCAGTTGGGGTGGAGAACTCCTCACACATAAGTATAGGTAATGCAGAGGCGTACAACTCTGCATGCAAGTTGTGAATTTCAATTTGTAGCACTTTTCGTAGTACTACAAAAAGTACTACAAAGTGTAGTTTGTGAATCAGTTCCTTTGTGTGCTTTCTGCGATTAATCTCGGTGAGTGCTGATGTGGAGCTACTGATTTGGGAACATGAGCATGTGTTGAACTACTCAGGTTATATCAGAATTTTTCAGAGTAGCAAGAAGCATGTATTCAACCTCATCTTATGATTAAGGTTGCCGGTTTTCAGTTTTTACAGATTTTTACAGATCAATTCAGACAGAAAACAATGTGTTTCCTGACTGTGTTTATTTTTAAAAGTGGAAAAATACTGAAAATGGTGCTTATTAGAAGAGACTCTCCATGCCGTCTTTCATGAATTCTAGGCAACAGCTGAGCAATGCGATTATCTTACTCCGGTGTGGGTGGGTAACGTTCCTCTCTAAACCCCTCATTGACCCTCCGTAAACCACTTTTACTGTTCCCTAATCCCATTCTCTTTTGTACAATCTCCCCTTTTTCTCACCCACTCCCTCCAGTTTAACCCACATTTATTACTTAAACCTACACTTTGGGGTCTATTGCGATGGCCACTACAACGTCTAAAGGGACCGCCCACCATAGGTGCGGCAGTCCCGCCATTGTCATTGGGATGGGCCCACCATACTAGCGGGCACATCCAGCATTTTCTACATTGCGGCGGGGGTGCTGCAAGCAGCACCCGCCGCAAGGTAAAAAATGCATGTTGTGCATTTGAATGCACAACGTGACAGGCACCGCGCGGTTCCTGCCACCTTGTGCATGCAAATGCTGGGGGGTACCATAGGTACCCCCCATGTGCAAACCCACACCCCCCCCAAACCCTGGGGGCCTGCTACGGGCCTCCAATAGCAAAGTCCGCTAGCCTTTTCCGCCATGGAAAAGCGAGTGACCGCCTGCATCGTAATATGGATGGCGGTGTCTTGCAGAAACTGCCACCATATTAAACACTTTTTCCGCCGGTCGACAAGTCGACTGGCGGAAAACCAGCGGACGGTCTTCCCGTCTGCCAGGATCCCCCCGCCATCGTAATGTGGCAGGGGGAAATGGGAGGCAGGCGGTGAATGTTGGCGGCGGATCGCCACCGCCATGTGGGCGGTGGCGATCCGCCCGCCAACACAATCGACCCTAAATGTGCAGAGACTGCAGTTGGGGTGGAGAACTCCTCACACATAATTATAGGTAATGCAGAGGCGTACAACTCTGCATGCAAGTTGTGAATTTCAATTTGTAGCACTTTTCGTAGTACTACAAAAAGTACTACAAAGTGTAGTTTGTGAATCAGCTCCTTTGTGTGCTTTCTGCGATTAATTTCGGTGAGTGCTGATGTGGAGCTACTGATTTGGGAACATGAGCATGTGTTGAACTACTCAGGTTATATCAGGATTTTTCAGAGTAGCAAGAAGCATGTATTCAACCTCATCTTATGATTAAGGTTGCCGGTTTTCAGTTTTTACAGATTTTTACAGATACATTCAGACAGAAAACAATGTGTTTCCTGACTGTGTTTATTTTTAAAAGTGGAAAAATACTGAAAATGGTGCTTATTAGAAAAGACTCTCCATGCCGTCTTTCATGAATTCTAGGCAACAGCTGAGCAGATAGACAGCATGGAGAGTTAAAGATCAGGATGAGATTTCCTTAAATAGGCATATGTTAGCATATATTTGTAGTATAACGCTAATGTGTAGTTGTGAGTGTAGTGTTTTTTATACGTGTCTGCTTAATTTGCTAAAATGTGCCAGGCACCCATGTATGAGTGCACGTCCAAGAGTTAAATAAACGTGGAAATATACAATGTTACGCCTCCATTTATAATAAGATGGGCAAAAAAGAAATACAGATAAATACGGACGGAAATGTTAAAAAAATAAATACCATAAAACCGGGAGCCCTAGTTATGATTTAGATGTTTAGGCCAATGCTTGTGTAGAATATTAGACAATTTCCCACAATCTTAATGCTGATTCTTGATCTAAATATTTGACATACATAACAGGCAGCTTATTTTGAATTCCTTCACTGTTTCGAGAAGAAGGTTCATGCATCACAATTGTTATATTCTAAATACATCAATGGACCCCCTCATGGATACAATCAAATGCTCCATGAACTCTAATAGCATGTGTAATGTCCCTTATGGATCATGTGTGTAAATAATGGTTGCAGTTAAACATACAGATGTCTCCCATTTATTCCATAAGCATTTGATCTGGGCTGTATCAATTTTGGAGTTGCCACGAAAGAACGTTCCAACGCATTGTATCGATTGCAAATATTGAGCTGCTTCCAGTCAAACAAATACATTAAAGAGCAAATACCTGTGTGCGGGTGCTTGCACATCTTGCAAAAAATGAGTATTAAACTGAAAAAATTGCTTAAGGCATTCTGGTAAAAATATGGTGTTTTAAAAACTCGGGGCCTTATTTATGTGGCCGTGCGACAGTTTTGCGCTTCCGTTGTGTCACTTTTTGTGACGCATCGGCGGCGTAAAACATGCCTCCTGTTGCGCCCAATTTCCAAAGTGGCACATCTAAGCAGATGTGTCACTTTGTAAACACATGCGCTACATTATAACCGCATCAGGTATAATGTATGCACGGCGGGCGCCATTTCTAGGGTGCAAATGCGTCAATGCTTGCCCCATGTGAAAGGACACATTGCTGGAGTTGCGTCTCTTTTGTGACACACTTCAGCAATGTGTCACTTTTGCGCATACAGATACATCAGAAATAATGACGTATCTGTAACTTCTTGCGACATGATGCTTCATACAGTAAATATGACGCATCCATCATGTCGCAAGGAGGGCGCACTGAGAAGTGACGCATCGCTGCTTTCACGCAGCGATGCGTCACTTCCCATTAATGAGGCCCCCTTTATTTTGCTTTCTCTGACATGCAGTGTTACCTTTTACAAAATATTTTGTTCTGATTAAATGCTAAATGTTGCATCAGTCTCGTTGTATTTGTACACAATAATAAAATTTCATTTTAATAGCTTTACAGTGACAGTGACTCCTTTAAGAGGAGTAACTAAACACAGTGTACTACGACTGTGCAATTATTTAAGTTTTGAACAATACCCACACTTATTCTCCAGGTGGTATAAAACAAACTTTTGGCAAACGTTTTGGCAAGTAAAAAAGTCTTAAAGCATTTTTATTTAATGCGTAGTGCGTACTCGGCAAGCTAGAGGGTGCCTGCAGACTGTTACAGCAGCCCATGTTTGCGACAGTTTACTCCTAAATGGATATATATAAATCAAATGTTGGTAAAAAACAATTAATATATTGTTTTAAAAATGCGAAATAGAGTGAGCTTTATATACCAGACCTCCGCTTTTACGTCTTTATTTGAGTTGTTTACAAACAAAACTATTTTTATGTCATGTTAGGTAAGGTTTGTTACACACTTTTACAGACTTTAATATAGAGGCCAGCTGGATTACTTTGTAGCATTTTCTTAGCCATGTAGTACCTCACCTTACCTCAGGGGTGCAGGTAGGCCAGGAAATGGATGCAGAAGCTTTGTACGTGGTGAAACCTATGCTGAATGGCTTTTACTGTTGTGTGAGGTGGCTACATGGATCATCATGGACCATGTTACTCTGACCAGTGTCACGGTAATGGAAGTGTGCTGGAGGAGAGTTAGTCACAGATGAAGAGGACAAGCAGGTTATGCTACCCTAGAAACATGGCTGCAAGCGTGCTGAGATGGTGTGTTTGGACAATGCTTCCACTGCTGCCTCATGGCAGCTACTTCATGGACACATCACAGGCTACAATGTTTGTTGGAGAGAAGATAGGTCATGCAAACCACACTTATGTTAATAAGTTTCAACAAGAGTGCTCAATTGTTAACTGGCCTGTGGTTGGCCAGAGAAGATAGATAGGCAGAAGATAGGCCATGCAAACCACACTTATGTTAATTAGTTTCAACAGGAATGCTCAATTTTTAACTGGCCTGTGGTTGGCCAGAGAAGATAGATAGGCAGAAGATAGGCCATTCAAACCACATTATGTTAATTAGTTTCAACAGGAGTGCTCAATTGTTAACTAGTCTGTGGTTGGCCAGGGGTCAATTAATACACTCACATGTGAAATGCATGTATATGTAGCCAGATCAAGATTAGATACAATTAATAGTGTACTGGTTGAGAGTAGGCTAAAATGCACATGGGCGGGACTCCACAAAACCATCTTTGAACCAGGTAAGTCCTAGAATGTAGGGTGAGAGGAGATAGGAAGACCCCCAGAGGAGAAACTATTGCCGTTAATGATTTGGCACTATGGGCCGCAAGTTTCATGCATTTTACCTTTCGAGAATCGGGCCTTTTGCGACCGGTAAAATGCATTTTGGTATGTATAAATTAAACTTTGCGATTTGGTACATGCTAGCAAATCACAATTTAGAATTGCAAATGCATACCAATTCTATATTAAGAAGGGGTGTGTTTAAGGCGCTCCTTCCTAATACTGAATTGCATCAGTATGTAGGAATGTTTCGCGACAGAAATGTGGTTGCAAAATATTTGCATTTTTCCACCTACATGAAATAGGTGGTAACCCATTCGCAAAGGGACCCCTTCCCCTTTGGGGATGTTCGTAAAAATGTTTTTTAAGAGCAGGCACTGCCGGCTCTTGAAAAATGAAAAGAAAACTTGTAATTTTTCTTTTTTAAACGCAACCCAAAAAATATATTGCTTTATTTTAAAGCAATCACAGAGATGGTGGTCTGCTGACCCCAGTAGGCCACCATCCCTGTGCTTTTAGTGATTCATAATGGGTGGCCATTTATGACCTGCCTCATTAATATTAATGAGGTAGACCGATTTGCGACCAATTAGGAAATGCTAAATTAAACTCATGGAGTTTCATACGTTCAAATAGAGATTACCTCATTGCGATTCGCAGAGAATCGCACTTAGGTAATAGCTATTTGAAATAATGGTAAATGTGGCCCTATTCCTCTGGAATAAATTCACAAAGTGTGAGAAGAACTACGTTTCAGCATTGGTTGTTTATGCTGCGAGTCACTGGAAAAGCCCTATTTTAAGTGAATTCTAGAAGTGGGGTTGGCCTCTATGCAACAAATATGGTTATTCCTAGAGTTCTAAAGGGTAGTTACCTGCCACTGCTGGGATGTACTCAGCATTTGTGAAGAGGATGCAGTTAACATACCAGGGTGGCCTGTGTGAATCCAAAGCCTGCGCCAAGTCAAAGTTCATTTGATGAAGCCGAGTGCTAGAAATCCAGAAGCAGTGTTTGAACACTCTGGGGCCAATATATTAGCCAAAGCTAAATCGTGAGGCAGGCTGTTTTCACATACGTTTGATAGAGGTTGTATTCAGGGGACCAAAAGAAAGTTAAGTCACTCAACAATCAGAAAGGGCTGTAGGCCTCACAAGGGGTATGCATATAAATATCAGCACAGTGGCAAATACGATTTATACGTAGTGTAAGTATTTATGTTTCTTGACCCAGGAATTATATCCTGTAGATGGTATGAATTCACTATATGCCAGCTGAGTTATTCAGGTGAAAAGTGGTGCCACGGAAACAAGACGTACCTAAAATGGATTACTTGTATGGTTTTCTCTGTTGTCTCACGGATTTTGTGGATTAAGGCAAGGCAACCAACGAGGTGGGTATTACATATCTGCAAAAGTGAAAGGTATCTAGTCAAAAAAGTGAACAACATTTCTGTTAAGCAATAAAAAAAGAAGAACTATGGATATTAGAAAATAAAAGATTAATTAGAAGTGAGATATTGTCCGGAAACCGCCATATCTATGTATTTACATTATCCTATTTATTTCCAAAGTATTATTGTGCCTACAGTGTTTAATTTCATATTTTTTCACCTGTATATATAGAATCATAATATATTGATCATCCCCTTTTCCTCTTCCTCCCCCTTTTCCTTCTCTTTTAAATGTATTCCCTTTCTACATACAGCATGTTTATAATAACCATTGAACTTTTGAATTCTTTTATAATCTCTATGTTAATTGAGATATATGATGCTTGTTATAATGCTGTTCTTTTTCTTCTGATTTTCAATAAACTCAAACTTAAAAAAAGAAGTGAGATATTGTCACAGAGGGGGCTTGTAGTACCAAAGAGACACAACCCCCAATGGCAGGACCTAGGGACTGACAGTGGCAGTGGTGGGTGTGTGACTGAAGCGGAGAATCCAAATTTGGTGACTACTATCATAGCATTTTATTCCCTCACATGCGCTGTGGAAGCAGGGGGAGTCAGAGCTTGCTCAACTGATCCATCAGATGGAGCATGGGGCGAAGGTGCCCAGTGTAAGAGGGGCAAACAGTATGGCCAGGAGAAGGCCATTTACCTGTGTTTTGTGAGAAATGGCAATAAGAGGAGTCCTGCCAAGATCACTGCGCCAGCTACATCAAGCTGGTGTCTAAATTAATCAAACTTAGTTGGAGACCCCACATTGACAAAATGCTTCTTAACCACAAGAGAGTTGCGGGGGCAATTGGGAAGGAACATCGCTCATCTCAGAGCAGGCCCGTTGCTCCCGCACTGGTGGTTTATGCTGCGAAAGCTGTAAGCTCGGCACTGTATGGGGCCGAACTGTGGGGCTTCGATAACGTTAATGAAATCTCTATGTCGGAAAACAAATTTAGGGATCTGGTCTCGCTCCCAATGGGCACTCCATTAAAGCCCCATATGAGAGACATGGGCAGGCGCTCAGTTAGGGACCTTGCCAGACTACGTCCCTTGCTTTATTGTACCTGCCTATGGCGTACCCCCGAGCTCTCCAAATATGTTGAGGGTCTTAGAGAAGTGATGAGCTCCCATAGGATCACTTGGTTGCGTAACATTAAAAAGTCCTTTTTTGCATTGGGCTTAAGAGAAGTCTGGGAGTCTGGAATGCATTTAAGCAAGGCTGATCTAAAGAAGGCTTATTGGACGTGGATTGATAACCAAGAGAACACAGCTGTGAATGTCGGCAGATTAACTGAGGCTTTTTATTTGCATAAACCAGTGACAAGGCTGGAGTCTTACCTCGATGTTATCCAGAAGCCCAGAGACAGGAGAATGTATATCCAGTTTAGATTCGGTACACTGCCCACCCGGGAGTGTACAAATAAATGGAAACCCCCTTACCAAACGATTACAAGCTGTCCATGTTGTAAAGCGAAGGTGGAAACTGTAGCGCACTTATTGTTTGAGTGCCCTGTCTACAAAAATCCCAGGGCAAGATGGTTGAGTCCCGTCTGTAGACAATTGGGCACCGCGAACCATCGTGTACAGCTGAGAATTCTTCATTCGGACACTAGTGTCTTGCTCGTATGTGGGGTGGCCAAATTCCTTGCCTGGTCCTGGTTGATTAGATTGAAGCTCCTGGGTCTTTTGTCGTGATATATCTCTTTTTGCCTTCTTATAACATGATATAATGCCTCTTCTCCTTCTTCATTTCTTTTTTATGTCAAAATGCTTTGGGGAAATAATTCCTTTTTCGTGCCAAATGTAATTTAATACATTTTTAACTTTATGATTGCATTTAAAATGATTTTAGACGTCATGTATTAGGCCAAGGGGGATTGGAAAAGGGATGTAGTAATGCATTCTTATCCAGTCTGTCTATTGATTTTTGTATTACTCTCTCGCCCCTATTGAATCTTGTTCTGATTTTTATTGCGTCTTTTATGTTTGTTTGTATGCTTTTATGATATAATTTTATCGAAATAAAGCTTTTGATTGATTGATTAAATTAATCAACCTATCTCTTCAAAAGTAGCAGGTGCATGCAAGGTCCTCATACAACACATTCAAAAGAACCAAGCAAGGTACTGCTGCCTGATGCATCAGCTTCTGGACCACCAGACATCATTGACTGGGTGCTTCGGAGAGCTCACAAACAAGGCCTTAATTCAACAAAAGCATGTTATTCTAAGTTAACTTAAGTTCACTGTTCTACTTTCTTTTACTTACCCAGGTTCTACTTTTCTTTCTTCGATTTATTGTTGTATGTTAGACCCACATCTTTAAGTTTTCTAAATCAATTTTAATGGGCTGAATAAATGTAACATATGTCAGGGTGATGCTCCTTTTTTGATTTGCCTGCAAAAATGCATTCAGAAGTTAGTACTCCTAAGCAAGAAATGAGGCGAGAATAAATAAAAACATGATACAATGCATTATGGTTTATAATCAAATAGACTCATTCCTCACTTTACTGTCATGTACTGAGAAAAAAATGTGTTATGTATCCTTGCATGGTGCTTGATCGTTATTAGACAGTAGACAGAGACCTATTGTTTGCCTTCTGCACAAGTTTCAATTACCAGACTTGTCCCAGATGGCCAGAGGTACTGTCATCCATATAGGGAGGAGCTAAACATCCAACCTTTGATAGACCTGGAAGAGGAAGAAGAAAGTACAGTGGAAGAGAACCTGGACTGCCAGCATAAAGCAACGAAGGAAGCTAAGCCTATAAAAGACAAAGGAAGGCAAAAGATAGAGCTCACCGGAAACCCCTCTCCCCATCCTCGATGTTGCCCCTGGATAAACTGGAATGAAAGTAGTCAAGAAGAGCAGGTCGCAACCAAAACAAGCAAAAGAAAACATGGTGTTGGGCTGTTTGCCTATTTACTATGACAAGACAAGTGAGCATTGACTAAAGGGATCCTGCCCGACCTAGTCCAGAAGATGAGAGTAGGACTTTGCGAGCGAAACCGAAGAAGATATGGACTAGCCAGAAGAGAAAGAAGGGTGTAGCGACCTATAACCATGTAACTTAGGACAGACGGCAGGTGCTAGGAGCATGCACATATCATTGTTGGAGGATAGACCACGTCCAGGTAAGTATGAAATGGGCTGAGGAAATTAAAGTTGCAAATCCATATTTGTATTTGTTTATTTAGTGTAAGGAAACAGGCTTTTGCTGGTTTTCCCCTCTATTTTTGCCCCCATTTGGACTACTAGTTGCTGGTTTCTCGACTTTGAGAGTGCACTAAGGCCTGCTGTCCAGATGTCAGTGCCAGAGTTCTGACCCATTACAAAAGGTATGTCGAATTGGATATCCCCAATTGGGAAGTACTGACTTACTTATAAGTCCCTTTTTTATGCTACTCAGGCTACCAAGGGCATGTAAGGCAGAGGGTCCACCCAGGACTAAAGCACTGTTTGCGCTGCCCTGTGTGTGAAAAAGTACACAATTGCCCTCAGCCTGCCACCGCAGACTGGAAAGACAGTTGTCACACTGCAAGTTTGTCTTTCCCATTACCATTAATGGGAAAGCCACCACTTCTATTAATATTATATATAAGTCTCTTCTAAGGACGGCTGATAGAGCCCTACGGCGGGGAGCTGTATATTATTAAGCAAGACGTAGGTTTATATATGTCTTAGCAGCAAAACCTTTAAAGTTGCCTTTTGGCTTAGGAAAGTACCACCAGCACCAGGGATAAAAGCTGAGGAAGCTTAAACTGTCAAAGCACTAGCCACTTCTGAGGAAACATCACTGACTGCCTCCAGACACTCCGCGAGACTAATCCAAGATAGCCAAAAGATGCACCCATCTATGCTGGAGCCAGGACTGTTATCAGAGACTGGATTTGTTGCTCAACTGGGACATTAACTTCCACAAAGGATATTCAATGGGACCGCTGTGTCGTGAGATCGGTAGCCCAGCTACAGCTAGCCTTCTACTGTCGTAAAGAGGACGTCATGGGACCCCAACTGCCATGGTCAAAGTTGCCCCCCTCACCCATGGACCAAGCACTCAACCGCACTTCACCCCCCTGGGTAGCACAGCGTCAGGAGCATCACTGAGCATCTTTTGTGCCTGCATCCCCAGCGTTAGGACCACTCCATTGTCCTTTATAGGGGTCATTTCCTAAAAATTGGAACTGGACTGGAAAAGGCTCTGGTGGGTAGGTAACTGTCCAAAGTAACATTACTGGACTCCAAGCCCTCTGCCCTGTTGGATTTGGTCGCCCAAGTCAGGTCAGAGTCATCAAACTAACTGTTTCAAACTATTCAAAAGTTTGCAAAGTTTTTGCTGACCAATCCTTGTTTATTGTTGGATTTAAAAGTATGTATTTCTTCACAAACCTGTACTCTGGAACCCTCCGGTGGTTTTTGATGCTCAAGGACTCTAAAAATTCATAATAAAAAAAGCTCTATTTTAATAAAATTTTGTTGTGTCTCTTTCCAGTTGTGTGACTTTCTTATTTCGTTGTTTGGGGCTGTTAAATGCTTTACAGTAAGGGCCAGATGTACGACCCTTTTTTGCAACCGCAAACGGGAGGTTCTCCCGTTTGCGAGCGCCAAAAAGGATAATAGCATGTACAAATGCTATTTTGGGAGTCCCTGACTCGCAAAATAGCATTTGCGACTCTCGCTATTAGGAAGGGGCGTCCCTTCCTCATTGCGAGTCAACATGCTATGTACTAGAGTTTTGTGACCGCATTTATGGCTGCAAAACACTCGCAGTTTACCACCTACTTTAAGTAGGTGGTAAACCACTTGCATAGGGGAAGGGTTCCCTAGGGGACCCCTTCCCCTTTGTGAGTATGTTGGAAAATATTCTTTAAGAGCAGGCAGCGGTCCCAGAGACTACTGCCTGCGATTAAAAAAAATGAAACTGAAAAGTTTCAATTTTCTTTTTTAAATGCATCCCATTTTCCTTTACGCTAACTCGGAAATTTCCTTATTTTTCCTGTTTGTTGTGCATGGTATACCAAACATGAGGAGAAGAATCAGGTTCAAATAAACAACAGGTAGTATTATACAAAGAAGAAAATGCAAAGGATGAAATTACCAGTTGGGAAATTAAAATGAAACAACAGAAAAAAGTGATAGATAAATCCAAGGATTAAGAGCCTATTGGACAGTCTTGGACTACTCTTTTGTCATAATTTACAAACCGAGCTCTAGTGTGTCTTACAAAAGAGTGTATGTATGTTTAGATTCAACCTAATAAACACTGCCTGTCAGACGTCTACTGAAAATTGATGTCACTGCTTCCTGAGATTAGAGAGAGAAGATTCCTAGCTGGTTAAGGACTCCTACTTCCATGACAGAACGTTCCAAGATGAAATAAAGGAAAAACATCAAAGAACAGATTTAGGGTATTGGAGACTGTATATAAATGTAGAGTATCAATATATTGACCTACAACTTAAATTAAATCAGGCTACTGTTGTCTTCTCTGACAATCTATATAAACCATATTTCAGAAGCTAATGGCACTTGGACAAGTGGTTGAGATGTTCTCACAGCATCACAAATTCTCTCAGCCCAAAATGCCATTCAGAATTCAGCTTTGTAGACCTGCTTATCCTTTGCTTTCCATGTGATAGCAGTCTGAGGGCAAAAATTCTTTGTAAAAGACAATTAAGTCTAAATGCACAGACAAAATATAGCCACCTATGTTACAAGCATCTGAGAGTACTCTAAATCTTGGAGCTTTTTCATCCATTCTAGCATTTAATATTAGTCCAAAAGTACACAGACCTAGAGAGTTTAGATTTTTTAAATTAACCTAGAACACCGTTATAACCTTTGCTTATCAAACAAGTCAGAAACTTTGCCTGTCTCAGCCCTGGCATAGATTGACATTGTGTGGCTCATAAGAAATGGTTGATCACTGCTATTAATGGAATTTACCACAGAATATATCTCAAAACTAAGGGGGAAGAGAGCTAGCAGAACTAAATGGGATGAGACAAATAAAAGAATGGTTGTAGTGACATCATGTTGCCACATCACCCATATGGCATGTTTGCTCTGCCCTTAGAATAAGGGCTTTGCTAGGCTGCAATGTACAAAAACTTGCTACTTTGTGATTTTCTATTTCAGCTCCAAGTTCCTGCCGCTCTGCGTGCTGCACATTCCCAAGACTGGCCTCTGTAGCTAAGTCCACATTACCCATGCTGTTTATTGTAGCCACCTATCCCAGTTGTCCACCTTATGCTACACTGTATGCTCTCTCCACACTTTGTACCTGATGCACATTTGTCCTATCTGCTCCTTACAAAGTGGTTACATTGTTAGGTTAGTAAGGTAAGTATGGCAAATATATGCATACATGACTGCATCTGTACCAAACACCTCTGTACCACAACTTGCTTCATCACTGTCAAATGTTCACCATAACATCATTGCAATACACCTCTGAACCTTACCCAAGACACCAAAACGTGGCCTAAATATCTTTTGACAAAAAAAAAGTGAATCTAATTATCATTTATAAAAATATCAGACCGTTGCAGTTAATTATGGAAAATCTACAGAAAATGAAGAGATATTTTTGTAACATATATATATAGGCCGGAATATTTACATCAGAAGATATTTTTACTATCATAATTCTGGCGTACAAGCCCATACAAAAGGACAATCAATCTCACAACCATGAACAACCAATAGAGTACCTTCTTGCTTGACCACCTGACATGCTTTGCAGCTTTGTTTAGTGTCTTGAGAGTTCTATGCAACAGTATACGAGAATGCTCAGCTATACAGTATAAACATCAGTAAACTCCCCATGACCACTCACACATGCCTCCCTTGTTAATTCTGCTTCTGATATCATTTGGGAGTGACTAACCATCATCGAGTGATGTCCTGCAAAGAATAAGCCCAGCCTCAACTCAGTAACCTACTATTGTGTAGTGCTTCAAGGATGAGGAAGACCGCAGGTAAGAAGAATAAAATAGTTTATTCTCAATGTACAGTGAGCTGCTGGTGGTGCCTGATTTTAACAGCTCTTCCACTTGGAACCTTGCATAAAAAATGTAGGGTTCCACAAGCCCACACACGTCTGAGCACTAATACATAGATCCCTACATGGCTCTTTCCTTTTGAAAAATTCAAATGCTTTAGTAAATCTTAAAGATACACATTCAACTGCATTTCATAGGAAAAGTAGTACAACTAAATGTAGAGTTTATCTATACACTATATACATATGCATCCCAAAGAGTGAAACACATATGAACTATTATACTAAACAACTTAATATATCAAAATAAAAGCAGAGCACTAGCCATATATCACAATGAATATGACCCAAAAGAAAAATAATCTTAAATAGTGAGTTTTGGACTAAGCACAATCCCTGAACCTCGCAGGTAAATTCCTCACTCTACCACTGCATCTCACACCAAATTCTTCGTTTGATTTTAACTGAGAGAACCTGCATCCACCATAGGCTTTAATAGCCATGAATCAGTGACCATAGAATCTCCCCTTTCACAATCCAATTCCTTCTCACCACTGTTCACCTTCAACACACCTCTACTGTTCCACCACTGGGCACCTTACACTCTCACACTATTTCGTTTTATCTTCACCACTTTCACAGGAATCCCAAATCTAGTTCCCCCTTTTGTTACATGAACAAGCTTACACACACAAATTATGTCTCCTACTTTAAATTCAGGTATAAGACTGTTTTTGTCATCAAAACATTCCTTTGTTTTTGTTGCATTAAGCAACTTAATCTGATGTCTTCATCTGTCAATTTTTCCTGACTGGACCTCGCCCACTTATTCATCCATGCGGGACAAAAACACGTGGTAGCGCTTCTTCCACATAACAATTCAAACTGTGAAACTCCTGTTGCTACATGAGGAGTGGTTCGATAAAACCAAAGCATAATTTTCACCGCACTGACAACTACAAGCGTATTAGAAATGGCACACTCCCCTAGCACTTTGTTCATTCTCTCAATGAGACCATGCATTTGGGGAAGGTACAATGAACTCCTAAGATGCTTTATACTACTTGTCTCCAAAAACATTTTCAACTCTCCTGACACAAACTGGATCCCGCTGTCCGAAACCAACTTGGCCAGAAATCCCTCCTTCAAAAATACTTCCTTTAGAAATTCCACAAACACCTTGATGTTACTTCACTTACAAATTTCACTTCAGGCCGTTTACTATAAAAGTCCATCAAAACTAGTGAACATTTTGATGTGCTGTCTAATGAATGGAATGGGACAACAGTGTCTATTCCAACTTTTTTCCAAGGTCCAGTAGGTAGTTCAATGGGACACTAGGGGGGAGTCCTTAACTTCATGGCCTTATCACAACTTGAACAGATCACACATTCTTTGACCACCTGATCTATTTAGCGATCCACAGTAGACCACCAGAAAGACAATCTTACATGCCTTTTTGTCATAGTAGCCCCTAGATGACCCACTTAGCCACCAACTATGATTCAATTTCTCAAAGCAATGCGAGGAATAAACTTATCAGTCCTCAACAGGAGACCATCTTCCACAGATAATTCCTCTGCAACCTTGACAAATGTCTTGAGGTTGAAATCCAGATTTCTTTCCTTTGGCCAACCTGTCTCAATATACTTCATGACCAGGCCTAAAGTGGAATCTTCTTTATGGGCCTTACGACAATCCTGCTCTGTAAAAGCTCCAACAAAGGGCAAATCCACAGATGCCACAATGCAATTATCTTGATCATCTTCACAACTCAACTCTTTATCATCCTCTACCCAATCAGAGGAACGCGATAAAAATCAGCACCACCATTATTCCCACCTGGAATGTACTCTGGGGCAAAATCGAACTGCTACAACTTAGGGCCTGATTACGATGTCGGTCGGAAAGCCTCCGACTAAGGGTCGGATTCTCCTAGACCGTGTCGGAACCCTTATGACCAACTCAGTAGCAAATAATTCAGACTGACCGATTACGATGCTCGCGGTTGGAATGGAAACTGTTTGATCATTCCGAATCGGTTCCGACCGGCACTCGGAGAATCCGAGCCGGTCTGAGCCAATTCATACAGCTCCATAGACACTGTTTCCGACCAACTGATTATGATGTCGGATTCTGACAGCCTTTCCGACTCAGTCTGTCCGACACAAAAGGGCTGTTGAAAACTGACTTTGGGTGCCCCTAGCAGGCCCTCCTTCATCCTGAGTCCTCCGGTTTGGGGTTGAGGGGGTACCCAAGGGCCCCCCTGTAAAACCTTGCACAGTGTGGCAGGCACCATGGGGTGCCTGTGACAGGATCCAAGGTTTTCCGCAGACACCCATTTTTCCCAGAGGAGCCTGTGTCGTCGGTTGCAACACAGATTCCCATTTAAGTCAATGGGAGTCCTTCCGAACGGTGTTCAAAAGCATCATAATCAGTTGGGCGGAACCTCCAACCGCGAGTCTGTCAGAACCGAATCTGACAAGCAGCCGGGCGGTTTAGTTTCCAACCAACATCATAGTCTTGCAATAAGAGGTGTAAAGCCCTTGGAGTTCTTCCCACTAAAGATGTAGATCAAGGCTATATGATCAGCCTAGATCACAAAACGTTCACCCCATACATGATCCTAAATTTCATGACCACCTATCAACAGGCTAACAGCTCTTTTCCAATCACAGAACACTGTTTTTCCGAATCAGACAAAACTCGAGACGCATAACCAATGTCTGAAATTGAGAGAATATCAAGGCATCCAACCGGACATTACTTGCAACCACAGTCAGTATGCACTGGAGCTCTGGGTCAAAAATTCTTTAACACTTTGGGTGAAGTCAATTATTCTTTTTCCCACTCAAACACTTCCAGACACTCTTTGCTTCACTCAAAAGCAACACCTCTCCTTAACATACAAGACATCAGCCTCAACTTTGTCACATAATTCTGTATAAACCTAGAATAAAATTTGCATAAGCCAAGTAATGACTTTAAACTTGGTTTGTTAACTGGTGGTTTAGCATGAATAATGCTTTTCACTAGACTGGGCTCAGGTTCAATTCCCTGACTGGTAATAGAGTGCCCCAAATATTCCACCTCATCAGTAAGGAAGACACATTTATATCTTCTGAGTACAACCACTTGTGCTTGAATTCTGTTCAACACTTCGTCCAAGACCTTGTCATGGGATTGTCTGTCTGGGGCTTAAATCAAGAAATCATCATGAAGCATTGATATTTCATGTATTCCTTTAAGCATGTTGACCATGACTCTCTGAAAAAATGAGGCAGCTAAAGGCAGCCCAAAGAGCATACAACAGTACTGGTACATCCCAAAAGGGGAAACAAATGCTGTCAAGTGCTTAGATTCATCCTAAATTCAATCTGATTGTAGGCTGAAGCTAAGTCCAGTTTTAAAAAACCTTTAATCTGTCAACTCTGCCAACAGTTCAGAGTGGATTCAGCTGGTTCTATGATGCCCCTTCTGCACAACATGTCTCTTTTTCTAGTCTTTACGAATACTAAAGGGCACACTTCTGAGTCTATGCTTAACTGACCTGGCTCCCTCCTTTACAATGATTTTGTGTTTGAAACTCGTTATCTTGCCCAACTCACAAGAGAAAACATATGGGTATCTATTCATGACATTTTCAAGATCTCCATCATCTCTAAAGGCCAATACCTGCTCTGCCATGCCTGGTTTCAGCATCATGCCAAAGAGCCCCTGGTGAAACCAACCCAGAATAATAAGGTATTTGTGAGCAACATAGACTCTGCCTGCTATCCTACAACCTTTAAACTCCAATATATCATCAATGAATCCACACAATGCAATGCTGCTTCTTTCATAGGACACTGCCTTACAGTCAGGGGGGAATAATGTTCTGTTTGGCCAAACTTTATCAAGCAACTCCTTTGTCATCATGGTTATGCGTGCTTCTGAATCCACCAGCAATTTTAACAGTTTACCCCTACACCACAATGTCAACATATGGATCAATGTATGAACTTGGGTCACCAGTTTTTATCTCATCAGTTTTCACCACCAGGACCATGTCCCTCAGATCTCTTCCAATACTATCTTCATCATCCACCACAAATAATAATGATATATTTAACTGATGATTTCATTCTAGATCTCTAACTCTGACATATTTTAAACAAAGTGCCCACGTTTGTTGCAAATTCTACAAACTACATTTTTTGATGGACATTGTCTTCCCCCTTTTGCATGCATGAGATTTACACAGTGGAAATAAACATCTTGCTGTGCACAAAATGATCTGGATTTGACCACCTGTCTAGGATCTCTGGGTAGTTTGTTCACATTTGTATTCACAGCTGCCACTTGTTCAGCACTCTTACTATCCAGTTCCTTCACCAGTGCCTGAGAAGTTTCTATGCTTTTAGCTGCTTCGATCATTACCTCTAATGATGTATTTCCCATAGACAATAGTTTTTTTTGATTGCCATATCATTGCAGTGACCAATAAACTGATCTTGCACCAGTTGATCTGCAAAATTCGAAATTGACACACAGCCACAAGTCTTCAGAGTGTTGTTATGTCTGCATCCAAATCTTCTCCAGCATGTTGGACCCTCTTGAAGAATGTATGCCTAACCACCACTAGACCAGTTTGGACATCAAATCGATCCTGTAATTCTTTCATAGTTTCCTAGTATTCATCAAGCTCCTTCTCCCCTCCTACCACTTCTACATCCAGCAAATGTTTTAAATCAGCTCTGCTCTCAAAGGCTAATGAGTGCAGAAAGAGGATTTTTTTCCGTTCAGGGTGAAAGCGTAAAGCCCCAGTGGCACACAAGTATGTTTCAATAGCCTCAAACCACTGTTTCCAAACCACTGGTGGATCACCTGATGTTGGTAAAAAAATGAGGATGAGGACATACAGCTTGTATTTTCCTAAAACACTTGACAAACCACTAAGATGCAATCTAAAGTAAATAAATGTGGCGACAAATATTCGCTTTATATTTTATCTTGTCCAACTTATGCACTAAGCAATAATAGGTTACCACCCATAAAGATGTTGACCTTTGCACAATATGCGTAAGGTTTAAATAATGCAGTAATAGGCACACCCCACACACTCATACAATAGCTTGTCACACATCAAAGGTTGTTCAAAGCCATACACCAAGGGGCAGATTTATGAAGCCCTTGCGCCTCATTTACGCCGCCGTTGCGTCACTTTTGTGACGCAGCAGCGACGCAAATCCTGCTCCATGGTGTGGGGTATTTATAACGTGACGCATCTGGGAGATGCGTCACGTTGTAAAGCCCTGAGCCACATGTAGGCGTTCCAGAGCAGGTGGGGGCGTTCCGGCGCAGGAACGCCTCCTAAAAGTGGCTGAGTGAAATCTACAAGATTTCACTCAGTCACTTTTGAGTCCATGCTGCGTCAAAACCCTGCGCCTGCTTGAAGCAGGCGTAAGGATTGATGCAGCATTGTGCAGATGGGGCACCCCCGAGCCTTGCTGGAGCTGCGTCGCGCTTGCGACGCAACTCCAGCAATGCGCCACTTTTACGGCACAGATGCATGACGCATCTGTGCCGTTTTTGCCCCATGGTGCGCCGCATTATAAATGCGGCGCATCCATGATGGCGGAGCTGGGGCGCAAAATAACTGGCGCATCCCTGCTGATATGCAGGGATGCGTCAGTTATTATAAATATGCCCCCTAGTTGTTTGTACTTTTAACTCTAGTTGTTTTGCACACTATAATCGTGGTTGCTATAACCCTGTGATGTGGTAACTGCTCACTATTACCCGCTGCTTGGACAAACAATATATCTAGCTGCCCACCATGTTAAGTTCAGTTACACAATGCCTTTATTTTGTATACTGACACATGCTGTGCACATCAGCAAATTAACATGCCCCTCTTAAAAAACTGTTCACATAAGCGTGGTGACCGAACAGAAAATGGCAAAAATGGCTGTATGCCACAGCTTTTCGTGTGATGTGCTTTGCGCATCAGCGTCAATTATGCAAAACAATGCTGTGTGATGTGCACGTCAGTTAGCGCCTGTTCCACTGATCCACACATTTTCCTCAAGTGACACGTGTACTCAGAAACAAGCTGTGCGTGTCAGCGATGCTGTGCGCAAAACAATGCTTAAATACCTGTGTGCTGTGTGTGTCAGTGAGTGCCTGTTTTGCCGATCCGCTATATTTCCTCAAGTTGCACGCATGCACAAAAACAACCTGAGCGTGTCAGTGATCCAGGTCTTCCCACAAAAGCTGCCACGCACTTACACGGAGACACATGACTGCCTCATCAAACAGCTGGTCCTTGACTAGCGCTCTCCACTCCAATCTGCCTTCACTTCAAGATGTCTGCGACTGCTTAGCATGTACTTGACACGCATACGTGTTGAGTGTCATGCGTCCCCATGCGTATAGACTGGCGCTGTGCTTCAAAACCAGTGCATGCATTCCATCTGTCCCACCTGCGCACTTTTGCCCTAATAATATAACTTACAAACTTGTCAGCGCAACGACGATAGTCTTATCGAGGTCGTCCCCTGTGCGCCGCCACAGAAATTTGCCCCCGTACCGTACGTCGGGATTGTCTCATTCAAGGGCGCAAACATCCTTCGGCATGACACATGGGTCCGTGTCAGCAGCTCGTCCACAACTCGTCGCCCAGAAAACTTTGGTGCTTCCAGGAGAAGGAAGACCGTAGGTAAGAAGAATAAAGTGGTTTATTCTCAATGTATTGTATTGCAATTGAATTTATATAGTGCTTACTACGAGGCGTCAAAGCGCTTTTTCTGTGAATAGCACGCTACTCCGGAACCCATAAAGGATTAGTGTTCAGTTAGTATTGTGAAATATAAAAGTAATTTGAGTGGGGGATATGTTAGTCAGGTTTTTGGATTGGGAAGGATAGCAGAGGGATAGAAGGGGGAAAAAGGTTTGCATTTATGTAGCGCTTGTTACCACTGATTGGGTGTTAAAGCGCTTTTTTAGGTGAGTAGCATGCAACTCCGGAACCCATAAAGGATTAGTGGTGAATTAGTATAGTGTATAGCACACTACTGGTGCCGCAACAGTCAGCCTTTAACTACCTGATTTCAACAGCTCTTCCCCGTGCAACCTTTGCATAGCAATGCTAGGTTTCCACGATCCCACACACGGCTGAGCACTAATACATAAATCACCACATATTGTTTTCCTGAGTGATGACTGGCCACTAGTCTGACTTCAACAGAGACATTTGTGGGTCACAGTTGGAAGCATGATGTACGAATACTTAAACTTTCTTTTTTTTCACCAAAGACATGCCTTTTGTAGCTGGAAACATCTCTTCCTCGAGTGAATAAATCTCACAGGGCTGGTGTTCTGTGATGTCAGGACTGCATGGCCCATGGGGATGACACAGCGGAAGGCCAGTTTATACTTTACCTCTGGGCAGAGTGATTTGGTACAGTGGTACTGTGTTGTTATGGGGTATGGAAAAATAGGCAGGCCCCCTCGGGGTGAAAGGATGATGGAATGGGCATGCTCATACGTGTATAATAAAACACAGTGCGCGCTCATCTGATAATGAGGCTTAGCCAGCTCCAAGTGATGGAGATGAGTCGAAGCCATTCACTGACCAGCCTGACCAAGACAGCACTTTTAAAAATAATGTTTTTACTTATTGTTTTAAAATTGCTGCACTGCCTGCTGAGGGTTTACTGTGCAAACTGACACCATGGTCCAGATTTATCAAACGCTGATGCAGCGCAACGCAGCAAGACAACTTGCTGGGCTGCGTCAAATTGAGAGGGAAGGAATGTACCATATCTATCAAGACATGGAGCATCCTTGCTCTCCCCTTGCGCTGAAGTACTCATTGCAGGCAGGATTGTTTTTGTGCAGGAAGGGACACCTTCCTGTACTAAAACAATCCTTAGAGGCTTTTACCTCTTTTTAAGTGTGCTGCAGAATACAGCACACTTAGAAAGAGAAAACAACAAGAAGAAATATAGATATTTCTCTTCATTGCACCGCTATGAGGACAGCATGGCATTTTGAAGTATTCTCAGGTTTACTAGTCTTGGTAAATATGGGAAAGTGCCAAAATTATGGATGGATGCATGGGAACACCCAACCTCCACCAATTGAACGCCTTCCCAGGGCAGAGTAACGCAAGGCTGCGACTTGCACTGCCTTGTGTTACTCCAGATTTACCAGGTCCAGCAGGGTAACGCAAGGTGGCTTTGCGTAGCTTGGTAAATCTGACTTAAGGATTGCATCACGCAGGGTGATAAATCTGGGCCACAGTGTCCACCTTTTGTATCCCATCCTCCATGATGCCTTGACAACTGGCACAGAGGGAAGCACTCAGCAGTAACAATACACTGTACCGGCCTCTGACACTGGCTGGCCTCTGGCCAATGAATCAAAACCCAGAAGGGTAGAATGTTGTGCCAATTTTGGCTTCACGGCCATTCTGCCACCAGCTACACCATCAGCACTGTCTAATAATTCAGCTGACAGCATAAGCTTCATGACAGTTGATTGTAGCATGCTGCAACCATGCTGCAACCAAAGAAACCCCCAGGGGGCTGTAGAGAGTGATGGCAGTGGCAAGGCTAAAACCCTCTTCATACCTCAAGCCCACTGAGGAAATTGTACAGTGATATATGCTTTGGAATGGTTTGGATTATAGACCAACAGGGCACAAGACAGAGTGAGTAAACCCTTGCCAACAATACTCACATCATCAAAGCAAGTTGGCAAGGAGGAAAAAATTATCAATCTTTTCGCATCTAAGGAACTCTATATTACCTTATGCAGAGTACACAGTCCTGTTGTCAATTCTTGAATATTAATTAAACAGAGTCACATACCACAAGCACATTTTTTATATAAACATTTTTTTTAGTTGTCTTTATTTTGTTTTCATTATTAGTTATATTGAATCTTAATGTTCAATGTTTTCTTCTTTCAAACAACTGAATGTCAATACAAATAAATACACATCACCAAACTATATTCTTACATTTCTACACCCTTTACAAAAATAGAAAACAATGGTTGCCTCTTAAATAAAGGAGATACACTCATGAGGTAGTCAATTTAGTACACGAGGTCCTGATGCCTCTCCAAATCACAAATCATAAATGTGCATTTACTAATCAAGAATAATCAAATATGTTCTGACTCCTCTTGTAAAAGACTGTCGACGCGTGAGCGTTTCGGCCTCGTACTCCTTCTTGGCCTCCTCAGGACAAGGGTAAGGAAACTTAACGAATCCACTCCGAAAACCCTGCACACAGGGCTCCGTCCTCCGACTGTCTCAAAATCACCTGGACGCCCACTTCATTAATTATTTTCTCGACATCACCGGTGCGTCACTCAAAGAGCCAATATTCTCACCCAGCTTGTTGCGAAATTAATACGCTGTTTCTTATCACCCAGTGCGCGGGAACCTGATTCAAAAGAAGCTCACATCAACTGCATGCCACAATTTCATGTCTTTAACATATAAAATACTTTTGTCTGTCATTTTGTCACCTTGAGATGCCCTTTACTGTCAATTACAAACACGATGAATTTGAAATACACCAGCGCAGAACACATTTTTTGTATCCAAGTATATTAAACAATGAGGATCATCTTTCTCCATTATGACTGTAAGTGTTTAAAGCATGAATAATTTATCAGTTTCCAGGCACAATGTACATTTATTTGTGGTGCTGCGCTGGGCTGAATTGAGAAAACATCTTAGATACATGCTTTACATATGCCAGAAATAAACTTGACAAATTACGTGGTTCAATTTACAGAAATAAAACTGTCTGTATGATACAGCAGATTAGGAAATAGATTTCCATGCAGTAAGAGTTAATGATTATCCAGAAGACAAAAGTAATAAAAATGTAGGGAATGCATTAGATTTGAGTGGTAAATTTATTATTTCCACTGCAGCGAGCGCAACAGTACGAAAAGTGTTGGTCTTTGGAGGGGTAACATTTTCTATTCCCATTCCAGTCCGTGCAATAATAGGGAAAGCATTGGATTTCGGAAGATGGAAATTTACTATTTCCACACCAGTGAGCGCAAAAGAAGGGAAAGTGTTGAACTTTGGAGGGAAACTGCAAAGAGTCTGCAAGAGGTAATTGCCAGGAAATGTATAGTTTCTCGTAGTTCTGTGCAGGAGAAAAATCTCCCTAGCACTGCTTCAAGTGGATAGGAGAGATAAGCGAAAATGTGCCCATCCCGAATGTATCCAAAATGACAGTTGGGGGCATAAAATTGAATAAAAATAGAATAAATCTTAGGACCTATCATGGCTCAATAAATGTCGATTATGAGGAGAAGCACAAAGTGAATCAGAGTTATTTGACATTTCAAAGAATATCGTGGAAATTTTTTTTTTTTTAAATAGTAAATATTATGTCTACATGCATCACTCATTTTAATTTTGACTACCGCTTTTGACCCTGATACACATACCTCAAAAAATGGGGCTTTCATTTGGATTTTCACTTAATGATGATAAAATACTCATTAAAATGGGTGTACCCTACTGGTTTGATAGATATGCAGACAATAGAAGCCACTGAGAAATGACACATGCATATGAAACTAGCAACAATGGGTACCCTAGAACAAAAATGACACTGACAGGAGGGTGGCCTAACTTCAGATGCTACTGTAAGAGTGGATTTATTTCTACGTAACGTGATACTAGTTGTGCAGTCACGGCTTTGCTGTTGATTCTACTTGGGTGTTGACAGTCTTGTTTTTACCTTCTGTGTTGTCTGCCCTATACACACTAAACCCCATGGACACCAAATGCTGTAAATTGCATTACTTGGATGGAATTAGAATATTACCTAAGCATGTGTGTTATGGTGCCATATTCAAACTTCTTACAATTGGTAGTCAAATTACACATGACACAATTCCAATACCTAAAATGACCAATTAGGCAGAATAAAAGTGGTGGTGATCTAGCAATTATCTACAGGGAGTCACTGAACTGTCGCATTGCGCCACTCAAGATTAAAAATTGTGAGAGCTTGTCCTTTTCAGTAACACTATTGTCCACCATTTCCCACTCTGGAATTCTTGTATATAGACTCACAGGCCCATATGCTCAGTTCCCTCAAGCTATGCCAGAAGTGATGGCAGAGCCAATTTCACCATGCTGGGTTATTTCAACCTACATTTAAATGACCCCAAAACAGTGCCTCTAAAACTCTTTTACAGGATATGCCCTCATTACACCTGGGACAGCTGGTGGATGGCCCCACACATTAGAAGGGCCATACCATTGATTTGGTGTTAAGTAACATGGATACTCTCCAGCTTCAGACCATTCTGCCCTTAATCTGGTTGGACCATTTTATGATATTCTTTAGGTTCCCCATACCCTCATCAACTGCATCTTTCCCTTTGGTCAGGTGATTAGATCGTGCCTGGCATAATTTTAATGCAGAAGAGTGGCAACATGCCTTGGGAGCCTTATCACCAGTCTTTACAGAAGATGCCACAGTGGCAGCTCTTCAGTTTAATCAATGGATCACTGATGCACTCGATAGAGTTCTCCCAAGTAGATGGAGAAAAGTTGCAATTCGGACACAGAAATTTCCGTGGTCCAATGCTTACTTTTTTGTTTCTGAGAAAATAATGTAAACAGTTAGAGAGAAGATGGAGAAAGACTTTTGGTGATTCAAGTAAAATGAACTATAGGAAGTCTATTAGGCTATTCCATACAGAATCAAAAAGGCTCATGCTACTTTTTTTAATACCAAAATCCCTAACTCCTCCAAAGAAATGTTTAGGATCCTTAAAGACTCTTGCGGCAACACCTACAGCATGCTGCAAGGTGAATGATTCTCTCGAGCATAGTAAGGATCTGGCACACTTCTTTCAGGGAAAAATATTGGATATCTACTCCTCTTTCCCTGATAAGACTGACTCGAGGGCGTTTCTCTTAATAAATCCCTATCTGAGCTGAAAGCGGGACATCTCTCATCTCAGAGAACCTTGTTGAAGGTAAATATGGTAAAATCAGGCTCGCCCCTGGACCGTGCCCCTCATCATGTACTTCAAAAAGGATCAGATTGCCTCATCCCAGTGCTTACAAAGCTGTTAAAGATCTCTCTCCTAAGAGGGCAGGTCCCACAGGTTTGGAAGCACGCCATAGTTAGAACACTCTTAAAGAAGACCTCTCTTGACATCCTGTGTCTAAATAATCATAGGCTCATTTCTTTGCTACAGGGAGTGGCAAAAGCCTGGAATTTTCTTTTGTAAACATCTCTCCGCCTTCCTGGAAACACAGACACTGCTTCATGCCACTCAAATGGGTTTACGACCTACGACATCCTATGATTATTGAGGAAAGTTCTTAAGCTCCTCCCTTTTTCAGCCTATTTGTAGTCATGCCGTATACAAAAACTGCAGTACTGCAGAATATTACTTTGTTGCGCTCCCAAAGTGATGTGATGTCCATTGGTTTTGGTTGGTACATGTTTGCGTGTACCAGATGATCCTTTTAGTTTTTACTTTTCATGAAAGAGAACATAGATAGACCAGTAGCAATGCCAATAGATTATATCAAATACCAATGCATGGAAATCATTTTCCATGGTGAAAACAAAATCTGGACATTATGGTATATAACTTGAGAAATATTCCTTGAGACACAAGCCCATGCAGTCTCAACAATCGTTCTTTCACCATAAATTTTAAAATTAATTATTTTCTATTTCAAGACCAGATTAGGCTAAGAGAATAGTGTCTGTCTGGCACAGCCAATCAAGTTAATGTCACACCTTTCCAATTCTATAGCAAGGGTCCTATTTGGATGTCCAAAAATATTTCGTCTGCTTTGGCTGGCCTACACCTGCTTCCTATGCCACAAAGACATATTTGTAAATATCTCTGTTAGAACCACAACTCAATTTATTTCACTTGCCCTCCTTCTTTAGCTAAAAAACCCAAAGATCTTCACCACCAGCATTATCTGACATTTCAACATATATATAGTGTATTTTTTCCCCAAGACAAGAAAAATTCCATTTAAGCCCAAAGGCTTGTGTGTAGCTACCACTTAACCATGGAACAAATTTCCACTTAAAAAAAGGTTGAATTGCCATAATTTGTTCTTCTGGACACAGCTCAGAGCCAGACTCTTTGGATTTATCCAGTAATCTGGTCGAGTCTGTGTATGTATTCTCTGCTGACTTACTATAGTGTCATGAAACCGTGGTATGCTTGCATCAATAAATAACTCCCATAAATGTACCTAATTATTTTGTATTTCATTGGCATATACCTTCAACAAGACTAGTAGCATCGGACTGCCTTTAAATTAACCTCAGTACCAGATCTATGAGTTTCTAGTCTACGGCTGTCTGAGGTTCTGCCTGAGATCAACCCTTCATAATACACTTAAATGTTATAATTCGCTCACAATGCTGAGTCAATACCTTCACTAGGCTGTGGTCTTCAGTCTATTCTACATGGCGGGTGCAAACACACAACTAATTACATTGATTTGCTATATTATTATTATTGCTAGATTAATATTACTTCACAGTTAACTGTTATAACAAACATCACAGGATGGGGGAGTTAATAACAAGCCAGTATCTGGACGTTTTTATCAAATGACTTCTGCTATTGAACTGTGGAATTTTTGAATAACACATCTATTCCTCTCTCACACACTGACACACAGTCAGTTTTGTTGTGCTCATCAATTACTAGGTCAGTGTCTACAGGGCAAATGATTACAAATTACAAGTCATTTCAACACATCCTATTTGAATATGTGCACCATGTTTCCTCTTACGCCTGGTCAAAAAAGTTGACTTGCTTTGGCCCATGAGCTCTTCAAGTGACCCATCAGCAGGATACAAAGATCTCAGCAACAGTTTGCCAATGAAACCCAAAAGCAAATTTGCCTGCAAATTGTCCAATTATCACTCCCAACAGTAGCAAGGATTCTCAAAGCCAATAGGTTTCCCCTATGCGAGATTTATATGCTTTGTCAATGTTTCTTTTAATGTTGCAGAGCGGTGCGAGCTGCTGTGCTACATGTTTAAAGTTGGGAGCGAGGTGGTGGGAGGGACAGGCGGGAAACAACCTTTACAACGCAGTCATTACAACGCACTACCTTTACAACGCAGTCATTACAACGCAACCACTACAACACATGCCACTACATCGCATGCCATTATAACGCATTATAAGATATGTAATGGGAAATAGTAATTTTTACCTCTACACTATCCAACACTTACCCTACTGTTGCACTCACTGGAGTGGGAATAGTAATTTTTACCCCTTCACTATCCAACACTTGCCCTTCTGTTGCACTCACTGGAGTGGGAATAGTAATTTCTACCCCCACACTATCCAACACTTACTCTACTGTTGCACTCACTGGAGTGGGAATAGTAATTTATGCCCCTACACTATCCAGCACTTACACTACTGTTGCCCTAAAAGTATTATGGTATGCGTTGCAATGGAATGCGTTGTAAGTGCAGTTTCTAACAATGCGTTGTGATGGCATGCTTTGTAAAATCATGCGTTGTAATGGATGTTGCGATGTAAAAACTAGGCCTGGGTGAAAATTTCGTTCCGTTCGCGGAAATTGCGATAATTTGACATTTTCGCGTTCCGTGGAGAGCGCAAAAATGTCAAAAATTCCGGTTTCCGCAGCTTGGCGATAATTTGTTTCTTGCTCGCGCTGTGAAATAATACATTCTCGCGCGCGCAATCGCCTTACCTGAATCCCTGCGTTCGCCGACAAGTTTTCTTGATCCGGTCGCGTTCTCCATGAGATGTTGTATTGTTTTTAGCCATTTGCGCTGTCTCGCGACAGTTCGCGCCCGCAGTGACGTCATGCATCGCGCGATCACGTCTTCATTCTCGCGATCACGCACCGCGAGACAACTCAAAACAAGATGGCCGCGCCCGCAAGCATCCACATGGGTAAGTTGGCGACCCGCAACCATGCAGAAAATCTCGCGAACATGCCGGAAAAAAACTTCCGCATCTTCGCGATATTTCCGCTTGTTTGCGATAATTTTAAACATTTTCGCGATAATTTGCGAAAGTTAATTTCGCAAATTCCGCCCACCCCTAGTAAAAACCATGCTGTAAAGGCATCTGTTGTAAAAGTTTGCATTGTAACGTGTCCTACTCAGGACAGGCAGCAACAAACACAGAAGGGGCATGCAGCAATGACATTGAGGTGTTGGTAGAGAGGGACAAGCAACAAACAGAATGTGGATGCTGGAAAGTAAAAATAAAAATAACACATGCAAACAAGGTAAAATATTTTTTTTCACTACGCTTCATGGTCAGTTTATATTCTTGAACAAATGTTCAATGCAGCTATCACAGTGTCATATTGTAGCTAGCTGGAACGTTGAGCATGGAAAGGCTGTGGCGTTACAGACAGAGCTGCGTTCACTGTGGAGCTGGAGAACCAGGTTTGAGTATCGGTGGCAGCTCAACATCATGTGATTCTGGAAAAATTACTTAATATCCCTGTGCCTGTAAAAATAAATGTGTCCTTGTGTAATGTAACTGGATTTCATGTAAAACAAACCAAGTCCTTCTAGTCTACTTTGCGCTATATGAAACAAGCAATTATGGAGGCAGGTAGGAGGCCACTAGCAACGAGGTGGGGAAGGGGCATACAGTGACAGGAGCAAGGTGGTGGGAGGGACAGGCCATGGGAGGAAGGGGGTATGCAGTGACAGAAGTGAGGAGGTGGTAGGGACGGGCAAGCAACAAACAGAATGCAGATGCTGGAAAATAAAAAAATAAAATAAGGTATGTTACAAGTGATTGGCCAGTGGAAGGGCACTGGCCGCCCAAAGCAGTACTTTGGCCAAGCACCACAGCAAGGTCAAGGACATGAAACCGAGGCGGAAACTAGAAGCAGGAGCAGGCGCTGACAAACAGGAAGAAAGGAAACAAGAGTGACGCTAGAGCCAACCAAGGTTAAATAAAGGTAAGTAATGGGGAGGCTCTAAGTGTCTTCTACATTTTCTTTCAATACAAGAGATTTCGCAAGCACAGCATAAGCACCATGTCAGCAAAACTAAAAGAGGACCCGAAGCAGAATTAACAATGCTCTCAGCAAGTAGTTTACAAACTTTTTTTTTTGCCTCAATGGTAGTTCAGGAAGTTTGAATTACCACTATGAAGAAGAGCTACAAAAGAATTGTGAACTGGCTCAACATGGTCTATGAGATATCACAAGAATTCCTACTTTTCCCTACTCTCTTAAACGTTTATTTAAAAATACTGTTCGACCTTCAATGTTCCTGTTCCTTTCTCTTGCACTCTTATGGAGACAACACACAAACTTAGTTTTGTGTCACTGGAAGGAATGAAAAATTGGTGCAGTGTCAGAGAACCTTACACTGATAACTAAAACAGAAGCATATTTATAAAAAAAATAGCTCAACACACCCACCAAACTTGCAGTGCTGCATTGCACTAGGAGGAAAGAGCAGTGCAGAGACGTATGTACTAAACATGGCCTGCGACAGTTTTCTTCCCCTGAGGGGGAGGACGCAAATAGGCTGCTTAGTATCTCACACACCTTTGTACCATAATACAAAGGTGTGTACATGATGTCTGCCATAGGGTTTGCACTGGGTGGACAGCCTATGGTTAGATATTTTTGATAACATTTCAAACATAGGATGTGTGCTATACAGTGCAGCACACATATAATTAGTGAATGTTTGCAGAAATTAAAACACTTCTCCAACTTTGAGCCTGCCTCAAGAATACATTTTATTTTGTTGTAAACAAAAGTCTGACAATCTTGCACACCTGGCTGTGCATCAAAAACCAAGAGCAGTACCATCGAACTCTCAAGTACCACTCATGGAATTTCCCTTGATGCCAAGGAGTGCAAAGCACTCTTTTTTGCTTCCTTAAGGGCAAATTTCCAGTGCAAAAAACGTTTTGCACTAGAAAGTAAGGGGTTTATTCACAAGCCCCTTGCGCCACCAGTACGTCACTTATTACTATATTTAAAGTGACGCACTGGCGGTGCATCACTTTGCCGCAGAGCAAAATCTTGATAAATCTAACCCTAAGGGGTCTATTAGGATGGAGGGAGGATGTCATCCCCCCGCGATCGCAACCCAGAAACCCCCGCCGGTCCCATTAGCATGGCGGTGACGACCACGGTGGTGAGATTTGCGCCCGCCACTTTTCCGCCGGTAGCAGTCCTCACGTTTGCCTGGTGTGCGGAGTTGGACAGCTAAAACAGGGCCAGTGCAGGGCCAGGCTCCGCAGGCATGATTATGATGCCGGCGGTAGCCAGCCTTTCTGCGGGGGTGGTTACGCCATGGAAAGGCATGCGGAGAATGTCTCTGGGGCCCATTGCGGGCCCCCAATGTGTTTTGGGGGGGTGTGGGTGCACTAGGGGGGTACCCATGGCACCCCCCTACATGTCCCTGTACCAGGTGGCAGGCACTGTGCAGTGCCCGCCACGCAGTGCAGGGAAATGCTGGACATGCCTTTTTGGACATCGCATATATATTAACAAAATGGGGTGACCCTGTGTCCCTAGGAACCTGGGTATTTGATATATAAAGAACAATGGTTCCCTTGGGTAGAAACAATGCGTATTGCGGTTAGCCGTAGTTACTTCAGCATAACATATGATACATTTCTGAAAGCCAGAACATTTCTTAAGCAAATGGGGGAAGGAACAAGAACACAGAAAAAGGGTTTTTCATTAATTTATGTATCAGAATTGATAGCATTCGTTATGCGAACCAAATTACATACAACAAAAATACATTGCAGAATTTTTGCACTTCAAAATTCATACAGTGATACACAATGGTGAGATAGTAGTGCTCAGTGGTGATATAGATACACAGTGCAGTGAGGTGGTAGTGGGGGATGCGGTTTGTTTTGGAGGGCCAAATTCAAGAAGCAGTGACAAGTACGTTAAACAAATTATATAGTTGATAGCGACTATGTCCTGCAATCTGTGCCAAAATAGATCGTCGACGTTTCAACCCTATGGGCGCTTGGTGGAGTGTCACAAGCGGGTCTTCATCAGGACTGTGGAGGAGGAGAGGCCGCCTATGGGAAGGAGTATTATAATAATGAGTGTTCAAGTTCCCATTGTTCGAAAGTAATTAAATCAAGGAATTGTATTATAGACTCACCCCAGAATTTCAAGGGCGGTCAAGGCAATTGATTGAAGGGGTTGGTTTATTCTAGCAACATGTCTGTGAAAAATAAGGTATTTGTAAGTGCTAACTCAGATGTGAGTAAAACACACTAGCTTGGAATAATTCTAAAATCTTACCAACTGTGATATGAATTGCACAGAAGATCTAAGAAACCGAAAGTTGATTTGAGAGTGGTATAATCAGGGGACAATGGTAAAACTCACCAAAAAATGATTGTATTCTGGTAAAACGGAGTCCTCACGAAGCACTGCTTTCTGGTTGCAGAGCAAGTGAGAAATGAGATCTTAAGTACTCTAGGCCAAAGCTCCAGCTGGGAGCTTGATGATGATTGACAGGTGTGTTCAAGGACAGCATCACAAGGCCTCACTGCAGAGTCAAAGGGCTGCAGCTGAACTGTAGCTAAAACAATCAATCAATTAAATTCTGCCAGGTAGCTGTGTGCAGACGAAGTGAAGGGAAAAATGCCGATTTGGATAGTTAAACCCGAATCGCTTTGGCGAATGTATTGGGTAAGGGAAAAATAATATTCATGGTGATACTACCTTGCATGGAAACAATTGATTGATTCATAGAGGAGGGGCATCGTGGCAGTGCTTCTGGCAGCAGCAACTGTCGCAATGTTAAAAGCTGCGATCCGACCGCCGCTTTCGGATTTCGACTGTGGAGCATACTAATTGGACCAGCGGTTATGCCGCAGTCCTAGCGGGCAATGTTTTCCTGCTACCATGGCGGTCGGAGTGCTTTTGTGACCGCCATCCTAATAGACCCCCAAGTGTTTCACACGCCAGCGGTCTCCTGCTAACCCTACACCAGTTAATAAACTCATGATGACACTGACAAAATCCAAGAATCTTTTGTTCAAAAGCATAATTCGCAGATAAGGCAAAAATCCTAGGTGTTATTTAGTGTGTGATCTGGGAATGAATGTAATAAACTTAATCTTGAAGAACACCAACTGTCTCAGCGTGGGTTCCACACTTTTCACAGTGGTTTGCGCCACGTACAAATGCATCCACAAACTGCAACCCACCAACTTCAGTGATAACGTCACTGATTACATACCAGCACCCACTCTACTGTCCACAAGTCAGTTTCACATGCTTGAGCCTACATTTAAAAGTAGGAGTTGAGACTACCAGATATTGTTATTCCAAGTTCCACAGGTTTTATTTTTTCAGTGTATTTTATTAAACTAAAGTTACCTGTGCCATGACAGAGTTTACTTTGAAATGTCCTTCAAATAAATTAAATAAGCCACAAAATAAATATATTTCAGCATCTGTGCAAAAGATGCTTTTACTCATAAAATATATATTTTGTTTTTAACCCGGAGCAACACTGTCTTTCAACCCAAGTTGCCCTTTACAGTTCTAAAAAATAATTTTTCTCTTCCTTTTCATTAGTCTACTTCGTACCATCGCATAATTGAACATCTTGCCTGTAGACAAGGAACTCTGCTTGGTATGGACGGTCTAGAGAGAACCTCCACTTCGGAAGCGGTTACCTATCACCACACTGCTCTGGATCACGACAAACTCATGGCCTGGTGTGGGGCTGCTCTTCGTAGCGGCACGTTGAAAATGAATGCTACATGGATAATGACCATGAAAGGCCCTATGTCATTTTTTCTATTTAGTTTTGTGTTGTATTTGAGTATTGGGTTAGTGCATGGGTCATTGGTACCTCCAAAAATGTATATGCATTGATCATTTCCTTAGCCCTGCTGAGCAGTTGGTTGTTTGTGATGGTGGCAAGTTCTTGTCACCTCACTGTGGCTTTGTACGGGGTGGGAGTCTTTCCATCCTGTCTCATTCAATTTCAGGTGGAAGCTTTGTAATCACATTTTAGAGTATCTGGTGACTCATGCCAAATCACCTATGAGTAGTTCAATGCAGGTGTTATAGTTAAAGCTCTGGCATTTGGCATGGCAAGATACACTGCCCTGCTTCAGCAGTCTTTTCCTTTGTTCATTCACTCGCATGTTCTTAATTGACAGATTGTGCCACACCTCTTTAAAACACACTGGACATACTGTCCTTAATGCAGAGTGTGCCCTCTGCCTGTAATTATATTGTGATATCTGTCCATAACACATACTCTGCTCTCAGACCTTCATGAATACTGTGCCACCTATTCTTAATGTCAGGACTGTGCTTAACACAGCTTTGCCACCTTCTCCTAATGGATGCTGTGCCAGTTGCCCCAATACACAGAGTGCTCTCCCTCACTTCAATAGAGAGAGGCTGCGTATCCTAAACATGCAAGCTGTTATGCCTTTCCTTATTGAACATTATGACATTTGTAGTTAACTCAGACTGTGCCACCTGTCTGTAAAATACTTGTTGCCACTTGTCCATAACAGACAGACTGCTCCAGCTTAAGTGATCACCACCCTTGCATCCTGTACGGCAATAACCCAAAGACCTGTTGCGGCTGGTACTGAACGAGGGTGGCGGGCTGCGGGTGGGGGTTAAAAAAAGAAACCTCACTTACCTTTAAAGGCTGAGGACTCTTCTCCATCATCGTCCCTCGTCCGCTTGGTCCAGCCGGAGCAGAAAGCACAAACAGGCTCCCTAGCCTATCACAACACTGTAATGCAGCATTGTGATTGGTCTGAGCGCCGTGGTTCGGTGATCAGACAGGCAGTGGGAGCCTGTGCATGTTCCCCATCAAGCTGTGCATTACAGCCTGGTGGGGAACATGCTAGGTGCGCATGTCAGTTTGTCCGAACCATCATGCACACTTAAGTGGACATATTTCCTCCTCCCCCAGCTGGCTGCGATGAGCCCGCGCACCTCAAAACCTGCTTCAGCATGAATAAATAAAATGATAACAACATCATGTTGTTATCATTTTCTTTTCTCCTTCTTTGCACTGCTAAAAGCAGTGTGGCAATGCTCCTCCGCCTTAGCGGAGGAGCCACCACTGCCAAAGAACATGACCTAGTCCTGCCCACCTTCAGACATCTCTGAGGCAACTTGATGTGTGTGGGGCTGACAGTTGGAACAAAGACTTACAGAACCCGTTATGCCACCCATGCTCAGGATGATGGACAACAGAATACCGAGACAACAATATTGTGACATCAGAATATCCATTCAAAAATATTGTTTAGAAAAATGTGGAGTTTGCATACTTTGTACGTAAATTAAGCATTGAATCAAAAACATACATCAAAATATTCATATGTATACCTTTCAATGCAATTTATTTCAAATATTAAAAATCTAAATAATAATATAATTAAAAATAAATAGTTTTAATTAGCAATGTAAATGACATATGCAAATAAATATACACATTTGCTCTATAAAATATAGAAACAATAATTGAACCAATTTAGGAAAAATAGTTTAAAGTACTAATAATAACTTAAAAGTAACAATTAACAAATATTTAAAAACATAGATGAAACTTAATTAAAAAACATAAAGTTCATGTAAAAACGAGTATGTTAACTAAATATATGCATAAGAATATGTATATATATATATATATATATATATTTATGTATATATTGTTATGAAAGGCAAGTAAAACGCACCCTACCAGGAAATGTGCTGGCAATCAGATTTTGGTCACGCCAAAACTGCTCCGCAGTTGAAGCGCATAACTCAAATTAAAATATGATTGCCAGTACATTTCCTGTGAGAGTGCGTCTTACTTGCCTTTTATAAAAATAATTACGTCCGGCACGCTCTGCCGGCAATACACAATGCCTACCATGGGCCTGGAGTCCCGAAGGGGCAAAACGTGAAGATTATATATATATATATATATATATATATATATATATATATATATATATATATATATATATATAATCTACTGGCAGTCGCCAGTAGATAGTTATAGTTAGGACCGTGTTTCCATAGGAAATCTGAAAATTCTATTTTGAATAACTTTGGCGCCGGTTGACGAATCCTCGCGAATTTTTCAAAATAGGTGGGGCGCTCCGCTCCACTCCGCTCCACTCCGCTCCTACCCTGAAAGTCTCGGGGTGATTAGTCAAGCGGGGGCCGAGAAAAAAGGGGGGTCCCAAAACGCGTTTTCCCCATGCATTTTTCCATAGGGACCTTTAGTCCAAGGTACAGCCCGAACGGCTGAACAGAATTACTTGAAATTTGGCAAAGAGAAAGTCCTCAGGTCAGGGATGTGCCTTTTGAATATCTGGAGTCAATTTGTTCAGTAGTTCCTGAGAAAATTGCAGTTAAAAGTACATATATATCTATAAGCGCGCACCGGACGCTGACGTGCGCGAGCGTAATTCTGATTGGTGGTTACATGACAGTAAACATTCCAGTCGGTCGAATTCAGGAAGTGTCGGCCGCCATTTTGTCTCTCGCACTCTGAGGCAGTGAAAAACAAAGGTGGAGAATGTGAAAAGGGGGCAGGGTGGACAGTTCCTGACCCCCTAGCCTTTGTCAGGGGCTCACTGAAGGACCCCCAAGGATGAAAAAAACATGTTTTATTTTTTCGAAAAAACACGGGGTGCGCGCACTGTGCGCGACACGGCACGCACAACGCATCGTGGGTGCTCGGTGCGCGTAGCGCACCGAGCGCCCACAGCGCGCGCACGGTGAAGAACCTGAAAAAAAAATTATTAATAAATACATAACTTAGCATTTAAAAAAACGTACAAATTCACTTAAAAAACCATAGGTTTCACACACGTTATAGTTAGGAATTATCATTTAAAAAACCTTGCAAATTCACTTAAAAAACCATAGGTTTCACACATGTTATAGTTAGCTGGACATTTCCCTCGTAAAAAACCAATTATATTTCCCCCGTTATAGTTAGTGCAGATAACTATAACTCGCGCGACCGCCACTCTATCACAAGCATGATGTCATCAGTGATGTCATGAGTGATGCCACTGACCATGTCTTGAGTGATGTAATATGTGACGTCATGAGCAGTGGATTGTGGGCGCGCGAGTTATAGTTATCTGCACTAACTATAACGGGGGAATTTCATTGGTTTTTTACGAGGGAAATGTCCAGCTAACTATAACATGTGTGAAACCTATGGTTTTTTAAGTGAATATATATATATATATATTATCTACTGGCGGTCGCCAGTAGATAGTTATAGTTAGGACCGTGTTTCCATGGGAAATCCGCAACATTCTATTTGGAATAACTTTGGCGCCGGTTGACGAATCCTCGCAAAATTTTCAAAATAGGTGGGGCGCTCCGCTCCGCTCCTACCCTGAAAGTCTCGGGGGGATTCGTCAAGCGGGGGCTGAGAAAAAAGGGGGGTCCCAAAACGTGTTTTCCCCATGCAATTTTCCATAGGGACCTTTAGTCCAAGGTACAGCCCGAATGGCTCAGCAGAATTACTTGAAATTTGGCAGAGAGGTAGTCCTCAGCTCAGGGATGTGCCTTTTGCATATATGGTGTCAATCTGTTCAGTAGTTCCTGAGAAAATCAAAAGTAAAATCACATACATATCTGGGCGGAGCCTAACCACACATCTCATCCTGAGATCTGATTGGCTGTCAGCACTTCATCCAAGAAGTGTTGGCAGCCCTCTTGGGACCAATATACATGATAGCACCTCATTAAAAAGCATTGCAGTTATTAGAAGGTTTTAAGACTTTGGTTACATTATAAATAATTTGTTGATGGTACCATACTCATTTTAGGAATTGTGGTATGTTCTAAGGTGATTTCACCATGTGAAAAAGCCTTCTGCTGGGTTATCATGATTGAGAGAAAAATACGTTCTCATGCTTTTCCCACAGAGGTTTGTAAGGTGATCTATAAGCTAAACTGAGAGCTTATTTTCTGTAAATTCACATTATCTTTCTCAGTCATGTGAGAATTAAGTCGGACATTCTCAGTAAAACATGTACATCCAACAAGGGCAGAGACTGTCAGTTGATTCCTTTGTGTTCTACTGCAACTTCCCAGAGTGTTCCAAAGAACAACTAGAGCGTTAACAGTCCTACTTATGATAAACGTATGGCACACCTGAAGCCATCTTGATTGGATTAAAGTGGTAACTCTTAAAACATTTCATTTAAAAAGGAACAAAATGAGGGGGTTCATTTTTCCATAGAAAGTATGATTAGTGCTGCAGAAAGAAAAATTAGGGCACATTTTGAGTGATCTCTCAAATCCTCTTCTATTTCATTAAAAAATTCTGACATGCAGACTAAAACATGCACTTTCAATACCAGCAGCAGACTTCCCTGGTGAGCAGTAGCTTTACTACAGTGATCTAATGAGCAACTAGAGTGCTAACATTCAGAATTTATGGCAAATGTGTGACATATCTGAATACCTTCATGATGGAATCAAAGTAAAAAACTGAAAGTATTTCCTACTGAGGAGACTGCAGTAAATGAGGAAATTAGGAAACTTCATAACTATAAAGTCTCCCAAGATGGCCACCAGAGACCAAAGAGCCCACATGTAGCCCAAATATCACCCAGATGTAGCCCAAGTATAGCCCAATGACAGAATGTCCCAGAGTGTTCTTAAAAACAACTAGAGCGCTCACTGTCTTCATTATGACAAAAGTATGGCACACCGGAAGCCATCTTGATTGGAATAAACTGGTAACACAAAACATTTAATTTAAAAAGGAACACAATGAGGGGGTCCATTTTTCCATAGAAATTATGATTAATGCTGAAGAAAGAAAAATGAGGGCACATTTTGAGTGACTTTTCAAATCCTCTTCTATTTCATTAAAAAATTCTGACATGCAGACTGAAACATGCACTTTTAATACCAGGAGCAGACTTCCATGGTGAACAGTAGTTTTACTACAGTGATCTAATGAGCAACTAGAGTGCTAACATTCAGAATTTATGGCAAATGTGTGACATATCTGAATACCTTCATGATGGAATCAAAGTAAAAAACTGAAAGCATTTCCTATTGAGGAGACTGCAGTACATGAGGAAATTAGGAAACTTCATAACAAATAAATCTCCCAAGATGGCCACCGGAGACAAAAGAGCCCAAATGTAGCCCAAAATCACCCAGATGTAGCCCGAATATAGCCCAATGACAGAAGTGTGCAAAACACTTATTATTTTGTGTTTTTGCAGTTTTAAATAGTACAGACTTGTCAGGTATTGGAGTGGTTTACATGAGCATTGGTTACATCACACAAGAACAAATTCATTGTGGTTGTAGACATGGGGAGATTAAGTGATTTGACCAGAAAAACAGAATGTCGAGCTGAAGCAGAAACTCCAACCTGGTTCCCCAGTTGCAAAGTCTGCAGTTCTGGAAGTAACACCACATCCTCTCCCCTAAGTGCAACATTTAATCAAGTGGTCAACTGGATAAAAAAACATAAAGATAACAAATAATTTAAAAGTGCTTTGTCGCTATTTGAAAACTCAGAAAATATGTCCCTATTTTAGTCTTTTAGAGCACTAACCATAATTTTGATGCAAATAAGACCCTCTCATATATGTAATTTCTAAAGGAAATGCTCTAGGTATTACAGTTTTGATTACATCAAGATGACGTCAGGCGTTCCACACTTTTGTAATAAATATAGAATGTTAGCAATCTAGTTGTTCATTAGGATACGGTTGAGAGGCAAAGGCCAGGGGCACGGACTCTGAAAATTGAAGGCAGGTAGGAGGGTGCAAAGGTAACAATTTAACCACACTGAGCAGGCAGGAAGGGCCGTGGCAGCACAACAGACTATGGAGGGCAGTGGAAAGGGGGGCAGGGGCAACAAACCAACAATACAGGACTTGCAAGAGAGGCTGTGGCAATGTAATAGACCATTGTGGGCAGAAGGAAGAGGCAATGGTAGTACAACCATACATGCCAACAGACCCGATTCAGCCAGGAAACGTCCAATGTTTTTAAGCTCAAATGGGCTTTATTTGATCTGTCTCCTGTCTACAATCTCCTCTTTTTCAATGTAACTCAAAGGGGAAAATCAATACCCCAGTTATTTTTCAAAATCTCCGTCTTACCAAGTTCAAAATGTTCGCAAGTATGGTGCATTGGATCATGGAAGGAAATGGGGTAGGGACATGGACTTGGATAACAGAGGACAGGAGGGACATGGAGAGGTGCACCAAACTGACCCTGCAGGGCAGGCATCAGCGTTTGCAGCAGCACAATACACCACACAGGGCATGCGGGACGGGAGTGCAGCACAACAATCCATAGAAAGCAAGAGGGAGGGGACAGGACCATGCACATGGACAACAGAGAACAGAGGGGCAAGAGGCAATGGTAGCTAGCTGACCATAATGGACAGACAGGAGAGAAATCTGCAGCATAACAGACCATAAAGGGCAGGAGGGACGGATAAGGGGCATTACAATGGAACAGACAAGCCGGGAGGGAGTAGGGGTCTGCACATGTAAACAGAGGGCTGGGGGTAAGGGGGCAGGGCAGGAGCAGCAAGATAACCATGGAGGTCAGGCAGGATGGGCACTAGAAGCAAGACACACCATGAAGAGCAAGAGTGAGACTGTGATGGCATACACACAGACCATGTAAGGAAGGTGGGAGGGGTCAGGGGCAGCTAACTGACCACACAGGGAAGGTGGGAGGGGCCATGGCAGCACAGAAGACCATGCATGGCAAGTGGGAGTGTTAGTGGCAGCACACTGGCTATGATGGGCAAGAAGGAGGGTGCAGGGGCATGCACAAAGGACGATGGAGGATAGAAGGGAGGGTCAGGACCTGTGCAAAGACAAGAAAGTTCAGGGGAAGGGACCTCACAACAGACCACACGGGGCAGGCAGGAGGAGCAGTTGCAGCACAACAGACCAGGGAGGGCAGAAGGGTGTGGCAGTACAATGGACCATGTATGACAGGAGGAAGAGGATAGGGGCATGGCATGTGGACAGGCAGGGTGGAGGTGGCAGGGACAGGTTACAGTCATCTGACAATGCTAGGCAGGTGGGAGGGGAGTGGCAGCTCAACAGAACACTCAGAGTAGATAGGAGCAGCAGGTCCATGGAACATGGTGGGCAAAAAGGATGGAGCAGGGGCATGAACAAAGACATCGGAGGGCAGGGGGAAGGAGAATAGGGGCAGCAAGCTAAGCACGGAGTTTAAGCAGGAGGTCAATGATGGGGCATAGAATTGGGCAATGGAGGGCAGGAGGAGTGGACTGGTACATCATACTAAATTGAGGGCAGTGGCAGCACATCAGACCATGCATGGCAGGAGGGAGGAGGCTAGTCCATGGATTCACACAACAGAGGATAGGGAGGAGGGGGATGGGGCAGCAAGCTAACTGTTCAGAGAAGGCGGGTATTAGGAACTTTATTGTTTTTAAAACGCGTGTCTGTGCGAACTACTTAAAATATGAACAAGTATGCAGCATAATCTCACTTTTATTCAGAAAGAAGAGGACGTTTGTGACTGTGACTCCGGGCTCACTTTGCAGAAACACCCCCTGACCCTCCACCCCCTATCGCAAAATGTAATGCCCGTGAAAAGGGTAGGTGCACACAGTGTTATATAGAACATAGTCCTGAGAGCACGATTGAAAATGAAAACTAGATATAGTGTATGGTATAAACTATGCACCAAAAAGTGTGATATAAGATGAACCGGGCGTGATATAATATGCAATACATTGTGCGCAGTGACAGATTCATTGGAGAGCGCGAGATAGCACAGGCACTAGCGCGTGCTATGCGATATGCGCCTTGCAGTGTAATATGCACAGGGCAGTGTTGTGTAACCTAACTAGTCTCTAAAGTTGTAATATAAATTATGTGCTGGGGAGTGTAACATTGCATATGCACTGTGACAAAGATATGGATCCCAGATTGTAATATGTATGGCATAGCACTGTGCATTATAACATAGGCATCGAGGAAGGCACGTTAGATGGGGCAATATAACCCGTGCGAAGACAAGTGTGGCATGACATATTCACGGGGTGGTGTTACAGTGCACATGGGCTAGAGAGTGTCATAGCATATGCACTAGCTAGTGGAATACAACACAGAGGTGTGTGGCACTCGGCAGGCAATGGTGGGTGTAACACAGCATTGGGCTCTGCCAGGAGCGCGCTGTGACTCTCAAGTGATGTTCGTCCCCTTTCCAGAGAGTAAAATAAAAAGTATTACACATCCGGCAGTGGATGTGCGTTTTATTAACCGTGAGGGGGGTTTCTTGCATAGTTTTGGTCGAATTTTTGTCGATTCCCCTTTGAATGGCTTGGTGTGCGTGTGTATTAAATGTGCCCGTCAATAGCTACCCATGTTTGTATAAAATAACGACAAGGGTGTCTACCGGGATTAGGCACGGTAGGGCATCAGACATGTCAGAGCTTCACTAGTGGTATAAATACATTCCACGTGGATTCATTGTATGCATAGTCACCTTTTAATGAATATCACGCAATTCGTCATGGTGATAGGTACGTACGGTTTGTCCAGCATGTCCTAGGTGTGTCTATAAATATATATTTTTTTAAAATAATAAAAAACAGTGGCCGGCCCTGGGGATTGGGGTCCCTGGGGCCGATTAAGGCCTTGGGAGGGGGGCCATGCAGCGCCCTTCCAATTTTTTTTTCTCAAAAAAATATAATTAGGAGACAGGCCCTGGGGGATGGGGTCATCAGGGCCAATAAATTAGAATAAGAAGGGGAACCACACAGCCCCCCTTCTTAATAAAATAAACAAAAGACTGGCATCGTGCCGGAGGCCATGCCCCCTCCTTGCAGCACTCTGCAAACACGCCCCCTGGCGAGTTGTAAGTTGGGGAATTAATTCCTCTTCAATACTGAGAGTCCCTGAGGGCCAACTAGCCCAACAGGCATCTCCAGTATGCGCCGGGAGCTGTGCTGCAGACAGGTGTTCTGAGGCCAAGCCCCTTTTTACAACTCTCTGCAACGCAGCTCTGTGGCGCTTACTGGAGGTACCTAGTGGTCTAGTTTGACCCTATGGACCCTTAGGATTCAAGGGGACTTAATCTCTCAACTTAGAACAGCCACAGGGCGCGTTTACACAGTGGTGAAGGGAGGGGACGGGGCCTGAGGTGACGTGTGCAAACACGCACTATGGCACGTTTTAAATTGGGGATATAATTTCCCTTCAATCCTGAGGGCCCCTGGGGGCTAACTAGCCCACCAAGTGCTTCCATTAAGCGCCACTGAGCTGCATTGCAGAGAGGTGGTCCAGGCGGTGCCAATTTTACACCTCTCTGCTACGCAGCTCTGTGGCACTTACTGGAGGTACCTAGTGGGCTAGTTGGACCCTAGGGACCCTCAGGATTCAAATGAACTTAATCTCCCAACTAAAAACGGACACAGGGCGTGTTTACACAGTGGTGAAGGGAGGGGACGGGGCCTGAGTTAACGTGTGCAAAAACGCCCTGTGGCCTGTTTTAAGAGGTAGTTTTAATCCCCCTGCCCTATTATATACTAGGGGCTTACAGAGGAGGTCATGCTAATCACAGGGGGACCCCAACGCATAATGTTCCCTAGTGTATGTAGGTGTTTTCACTGTATTCTAAGTGTCTTTTAACATAGCACTGGCTCTAGGACTGGTTAGTCAGACTCAGTTACCACCAGTATCCGTCTGAAAAAGTTGAGGGTACATGATGATTTTGCAACAAGGCTTCTTTCTGCTCTTCTTTTTGTTCTTTCTGCACGTTATCCTTCTTCCTGCACTTTTCTTCGTCTTTGAGGACTTCTGTTGCTTCTTTCTGCACTTCTTTTTTTTCTTTCTGTGCATTTTTTCTTCTTTCTTCACATGTCCTATCTCTGTAGGCAGAGTTAGAAATTAGAATTTAAAAAACCTTTGAAATTCACAGAAAAAAACATAGGTTTCAGGCACGTTATAGTTAGCTGGACTTTTCACTTGTACAAAACCATTGAAATTCCCCCGTTACAGTTAGTTCAGCTAACTATAACTCGCGCGCCCGCAATGCACTGCTGATGACGTCACATATTACATCACTCATGACATGGTCAGTGACATCACTCATGACATCACTGATGACATCTCAAATGACATCACTGATGACATCACTGATGACATCATCCTTGTGATAGAGTGGCAGACCTCCTCTCACCCTAATATAACCTTTGATACACACATTCAAAAATAGAGACTAAAATTTTCAAAACAATGGACATACCAATACCAGTTACAACAACCTCTTCAGTAATTCTAAGATCCACATACACATCCACTCATTCACCAACAGTCCTATACAGTCACTCATACATGTACTCACTCATCATATGTACTCATACACCTATACATCCTGTTACACAATGCCACTCATCCATAGAGTTACTCACTCACATAGTCTCTCATGCTAATAAAGAATCAAACAAACATTTACTTGCATATACAGTTATACACACACCACCACACTTACTTCTACAGAAACGTACACATACTTACTCTTTTAAACAGTCACTTATAGAAACACATACTTATTCATACAGGAACTCTTTCAATCTCTCACTCTCACATATAATCACTTATATACACCAATAGTCACATATACTAGTTTAAAACATATGTAGTTACTCATAAAGACACTATTGAGACAGTCATTCACTCACTAACACACCCATACACACACTCATCCACCCATACAGTCCTGCACACATGTTGTCTTCAACACATACAAACAGTGACTCACTCATTCATGCACCTATGCACTACGTAATACCCCCCACCGAACCATGCAGACACTCAGACTGATACTCAAAAAACCAACTAATAACCTATTTAGACACCCATGTAGCTACTCACCAACCCATGCAGCCACTTATACACAAAGTGAGAGACTGATACAGATATTTACATATTTAAACATTACTCACTAAGCCATGTATTCACTATGATACACTTAACCAGTCAGTTGCACAATCAATTTTTCAAAAACAAATCATTCATTTAGACACTTATATACCAATTTATTCTTCCATCGACCTTGAGATATACATATATAAAACATATTTAATTTTCAGAAAAACACACATTCACTGGATGATGTCATCAGTGATGTCATTTGAGATGTCATCAGTGATGTCATGAGTGATGTCACTGACCATGTCATGAGTGATGTAATATGTGACGTCATCAGCAGTGCATTGCGGGCGCGCGAGTTATAGTTAGCTGAACTAACTATAACGTGGGAATTTCAATGGTTTTGTACAAGTGAAAAGTCCAGCCAACTATAACGCCCCTGAAACCTATGGTTTTTTCAGTGAATATATATATATATATATATACTCCACTCGTGCCTCGGTAAACCCACCACCTCCAGACCGAAGGGCGCGTCGGGGTTCCGGACCTCCGAGACTCGGTCCCAATATGTCACGAAATCCCACGAAAGGAGAGTCGACGCCGTGTCGTCCAGTTAATCCACTTTATTGTCAGCTGGTAATGTCAGACGCGTTTCGCCTGTCCTGCAGGCTTGCTCACTAACATTGCAGTAAAGTTTTTCTTTCAATTTAACTGAAAATGATGCCGTGTCACGTGTAAACTACAAAAACAATGAGGGTGAAGACAGACTCGTAGTTCAAAATATAACATGGGGCATTTTACCCACAGAACGTCGAACCTTGTACAATTACCTTTCTAAATCAAACAATGCACTTACAAGTGTAGTCAATGCAATTTGTTGCAAATTAAACCATTTGGTAGCATTCAATTTATACGTTTGCACAATATCGAACTTAATATTCTTTCAGACTAATTCCTCTGACCATGAGCAAGCAACTCGGGTTCTACTGATCATGTTTTTTGTATTTTCTTCGCAGCCCTAGTGGGCCGAGATGTCTATGCTAACAATTTATTCATAGTATACCACACAAATATACAGAAATAAAATGTAATGTGAAGCGGTAAAGTGACCGACACACCGATATTGCAGAATTTTTCAATCCACAATCCTTCATTGTCATGCTCAACATATGGTCTTAACGCAAACGAATATGGCTTAAGCCCCAGTGGGCTATTATCCAATTGCCTCATGAGTAAAATTAGAATTGTTGACAAGGAACGGTTCATTATACTGCCTATTTGTTATTGGTTTTTACCCTCCTGTTAATGGTATAAGTGAAGTAAAACAGTTAAAAAAGAAAAAAGAAAATAGCAGGATCGTACGGATAATTACAGGTATGTGTAGAGATCTTCTTCCATATTCAGCCCCATTGAGGTTTTCGTATTCAATTTGATAATGTAGCTAGATTCTAGCTTGCGCAATATTTTTTGGCGATCACCTCCCCTGATGTTCACTGGTACAGCATCGATTACAAAGTATGACAACCCTTTTGTATCACTTTTGTGACAACTTGCAAAGTGACGAGCAACGGGATACGCTTTATCCACATTTTTAATTGCTCGTATATGCTGCAACACTCGTTTCTGGACCTGAAGAATAGTGCTGCCTACGTACTTCAGGCCACAAGGGCACTGAAGCACATAAACAGCAAATTCGGTTTTACACGAAAATTGACCTTTTATTTTCTGTTCTTTCTTGGAGAAACATGACATATAACCAACTGTGTTCTTGCTGAAGGTACATGCCTTGCATTTAGTGCATTTTAGGAACCCATTTTCCTCCCTAGCCATGACTTGTTAGCACTTGCCTGAGTTTTAGTAGTTAGCATATTGCTTACTAAAGCCTGTTTGAGAGACCGAGCCCTTCTGAAGGTAATAAGGGGCCTTTTTGGCACAAATTTTTTCAAAATAGGATCATTACGAATAATGTGCCAATGTTTCTGCAGGATATGTCTCAAATCTTTTTGCTGATTATTAAATGTTGTGATCATCCTGCATTGAAAATGTTCATTCTTTTTATTTTTGTTTTTGTTTTTACTAGGGTTGAAGAGTACTTCTTCCCTGGATTTTTGAGTAGCCTTCCTCATCGCTTCTTGAATGCATTCCTGAGAGTATCCTCTTGTAGAGAATCTTCTTTTGAGGCATTCCAATTCTGTGTCAAAATCTTGCTTCGTGCTACAGTTTCTCATTGCTCTGAGGCATTCCCCATAGGGATACTCCTGACTAGGTTGGCTGGATGGAAACTGGATGCATGAAGCAACGTGTTACCATCTGTAGGTTTTTGAAACAACTTTGTGTGTAGCTGGCCTTGATGGGTGTAAACTGTTAAATCTAAGAAGTTGACCTCTGATCTACTAATGGAACTGGTAAACTTCAAATTCAATTGATTAATCTGTATCCTGTTGACAAAATCTTGGGCACTGTTTTCATCGCCTTTCCATATAATAAAAAGGTCATCGATAAACCGACTCCACATAATTATATTTTCCTGTTCTTCTTGATGGAAAACGGATTGGACTACCTGCTCCTCCCACCAGCCCATATGCAAATTAGCATAGCTGGGGGCGAAGCAGGTACCCATGGCTGTCCCACAGAGTTGATGGTAAAGCTCACCATTGAAAAGAAAAAAATTACTTTCTAAACACATGGTGACCATAGTTAATAACATCTGTGTGTGGTTCCAAAACTTAGCTGGTCTGTCCCCCAGGAAGTGTTTAACAGCATTCAACCCATCCTTGTGCCGTATGCTAGTATACAAAGTTGTAACATCAATAGTCATTAAAAGGAAATCTGATTCCCATGGCACGTCATATATTCTTCGTAAAAAAATCACCTGTGTCCTGGATAAAAGAAGGAAGCTTGCTCACTAGGGGACAAAGAAATGAATCAACAAACTTTGATGTATGTTCAAATGCACTATTAATTGCCGAAATATTAGGGCGACCTGGAGGGTTTGTAATGTCCTTGTGGACTTTGGGGATTAGGTAGAATACTGGGGTGGTCGGATTGAGAATTGTTAAATAGGAATATTCATCTTGGCCAATTAGGCCCTGTCTACGCCACTCCAGTAGTTGTAAATTGTACATATCAAAGCTTTTTACCATCACCTCTTTCTGTACTTTAGCATAATTCTCTTCGTTCCCTAGTTGTTTGTAGGCTTCATTTAGATATTGCTGTCTGCCCCATAGAACTACATTGCCCCCTTTGTCACCATTTCGTACAATACAGTCATCATTGTTGGATAATTTCTCAATCAGCCTGTAATAATCTCTTGCTTGTTTCGTGCATGGTTTTTTCTTTGCATTTATTGATATACACAATTCTTTAACCTCATTTATCACCAAGTCATTGAAGACATCAACAGAGTCCCTTGCTGTTATTGGTGTAAATTTGGAAGGCATCTTGAATTCCGTCAACTCTCCACTGTCAATTTGAATAGCTTCAGTGGCAGCCAATTGTGCAATTTTACTAGATGTGTTAGGTAGAGCATGAATAGTTGGAAAATCATCACTCGTATCATTTTCTGATTACAGTTCCTGTAAGTCAATCATTAAGTTGAAATCACTCACTGCGAAAGTCTCTTCTCCTTCCCCCGCAGTACTTGTTGTAGACTTGTCTGTAGTTTTAGGAGTAACTGCAAAAAACTTTTTCAGTTTTATAGATCTTACAAATTTAAACACATCAACTCTCGTGGTGGTATAGTCCATGTCGATTGGCGGACAATAGGACAAGCCTAAGCGTAAAATCTTTTCTTCCTCATTAGAGAGACTAATGTTAGTTAAATTCACAATTGTCACGTTTTCCTCTTCATTTACTTGTTGCCTTTGGACTTGGGTTTCTCTCCTGATGCTGCATAACTTGGCGCCTTTGCGCCTCTTCCTCCTCTGCCTCTTGCTCTTTGAGGTCTGGAGTTTGGTGGGGGTCTTGGACGTAGGTTGAATCGTCTCTCTTCCCTTAAAAAATCAAATTCATCAATTACTGATGGAATTAATATTGGTCTTGTACTGGGCGCCCCTTCTTCGAGATCGGTATCGATTTCAGAACTCTGTATACTGCTCCGGTCTGATTGTTGAGCCTGTGTAAATGCAAGGCATGTACCTTCGGCAAGAACACAGTTGGTTATATGTCATGTTTCTCCAAGAAAGAACAGAAAATAAAAGGTCAATTTACGTGTAAAACCGAATTTGCTGTTTATGTGCTTCAGTGCCCTTGTGGCCTGATGTACGTAGGCAGCACTATTCTTCAGGTCCAGAAACGAGTGTTGCAGCATATACGAGCAATTAAAAATGTGAATAAAGCGTATCCCGTTGCTCGTCACTTTGCAAGTTGTCACAAAAGTGATACAAAAGGGTTGTCATACTTTGTAATCGATGCTGTACCAGTGAACATCAGGGGAGGTGATCGCCAAAAAATATTGCGCAAGCTAGAATCTAGCTACATTATCAAATTGAATACGAAAACCTCAATGGGGCTGAATATGGAAGAAGATCTCTACACATACCTGTAATTATCCTTACGATCCTGCTATTTTCGTTTTTCTTTTTTAACTGTTTTACTTCACTTATACCATTAACAGGAGGGTAAAAACCAATAACAAATAGGCAGTATAATGAACCGTTCCTTGTCAACAATTCTAATTTTACTCATGAGGCAATTGGGTAATAGCCCACTGGGGCTTAAGCCATATTCGTTTGTGTTAAGACCATATGTTGAGCATGACAATGAAAGATTGTGGATTGAAAAATTCTGCAATATCGGTGTGTCGGTCACTTGACCGCTTCACATTACATTTTATTTCTGTATATTTGTGTGGTATACTATGAATAAATTGTTAGCATAGACATCTCGGCCCACTAGGGCTGCGAAGAAAATACAAAAAACATGATCAGTAGAACCCGAGTTGCTTGCTCATGGTCAGAGGAATTAGTCTGAAAGAATATTAAGTTCGATATTGTGCAAACGTATAAATTGAATGCTACCAAATGGTTTAATTTGCAACAAATTGCATTGACTACACTTGTAAGTGCATTGTTTGATTTAGAAAGGTAATTGTACAAGGTTCGACGTTCTGTGTGTAAAATGCCCCATGTTATATTTTGAACTATGAGTCTGTCTTCACCCTCATTGTTTTTGTAGTTTACACGTGACACGGCATAATTTTCAGTTAAATTGAAAGAAAAACTTTACTGCAATGTTAGTGAGCAAGCCTGCAGGACAGGCGAAACGCGTCTGACATTACCAGCTGACAATAAAGTGGATTAACTGGACGACATGGCGTCGACTCTCCTTACGTGGGATTTCGTGGTATATATATATATATATATATATATATATATATATACACACATATAAAAATATCTCAATCAATCAAAGTTTGTGAAGCGCAGCTACTCACCCGGAAGGATCTCGTGGCTCTGGGGGGAGGGGGATGGGCACGTGGCTCCCAAGCCCTCGTGGCGAATCATCAGAAGGCTACCGTAGCCCATCAGGACGATTATGGTGATTCGCGAAGCCTTGACATCTTTAAAAAGCAACAGCAGCAGGGAGAGCTGGACATTGCGCATCAGCGTGCATATTCAATACAGTGTTGTTGAGGACCTTTCAATTTGAACTTACGTGAACTGCTGCAAGTTATTGCCTCAGTCAGCTGAAGTTGTGAATGTTGTTTATTTTAACTTTTTAACTTTTATGCTATGTTTAAATGCCCTAAATCTAAATCAAGGTGAGAGGTCTTTCAATATTTACACTTAAATGGACAAAAAGTGTTGGCAGGTTTGAAGTGATTTACAACGTGCAGCGCCAACAGTACATTTTGCAGGGTTAAGGATCACTGTGGTCATAGATACCTAAAGACTTTGTGTACAGTGTCTAAGCAGGCAAAGCGCGCGCGATTATGCAATGTATATGTTCACACATTCCGGCTTGATAAAGTTCGAGCACATTGAAAGCAGTGCCATTTCTTTGTCCATGACCTGTGGGTATTTAAAGTATTTGTAATTTTTGTGACTCACTGATTGAGAAAGGCTGTGCGCAGCCGAAACGAGTTTCAGTGATCTGTTTTGCTGCGCCTGGAGATGACAACACTTCATTAAAGCAGCCAATTAGTGAATCCTCGTGTGCGTGCTCCCTTTTTCATGGATGAATTTTGTTTGCCAGTAGATGGTTATAGTTAGGACCACGTTTCTATAGGAAAAGCATTTGTTCATGTGCTTATAACTTTGGCGTCGTTTGATAAATCTTTAAGAAATTTTCCAAAAAGTTTCTCTTTTTTGATCAGCTCTTATCTTTAAAGTTTGGGGGTGCTTGGTCAAGTGGGGTGCTGAGAAAAAAGGGGGGTCCCAAAACGTGTTTTCTCAATGCATTTTCTATAGGAAACTTTAGACAAGGCTACAGGTCAAACTGCTGAACGGAATTATGCCAAATTTGGCAGGGAGAAAGGTCGTGGTCCAGAAAGCACGCTTTTGTTGAAATGGTGTAAATCCGTTCAGTAATTTTTGAGATATTAAAGGATAAAAATATATATCTGGGCGGAGCCTAACTCCCGAGCACGAGCTTGCCTCTGATTGGCTGCTAACTCTTCAAACCAGGAAGTGTACTCTGATTGGCTGCTAACACTTCAAACGAGGAAGTGTTAGCAGCCATCTTGTGCCTCGCATCGAGGGAAAATATAAAACAAAGGTGCCGGGGGCAATTTAATATACCGGAGCTCTGTCTGTGCAAGATACCCCTTTCACGTTCCCTCTGCCCACATCACCAGCTCGCAGCTATGCCTTTAGAAGGCAGTCAGTCAGCTGGCAGCTCTCTACCTTTGCGAGCTAGTACGCTGCTGTGCCTCTTTGCGAGCAGACATGCCACATTTGGTAGGGAGAAAGGTCGTGGTCCAGAAAGCACGCTTTTGTTTAAATGGGGTAAATCCGTTCAGTAGTTTTTGAGAAATATTATATTGTACAGATATAGATATTTGAGAATTCTGACATCTGATTGGTTGAGGCGTCACAAGCACGAGCATGCGGCTCATTGGCTGTAAACTGTTGAGACTAGGAAGTGTTGGCAGCCATTTTGTGATTCAGTCTGTCAGCTCGTATCTCTCTGTAGTTCTACCTCTGCGAGGCAATACTAAATATATACTGGAGCTCTGTTTGTGCGAGATTCCCGTTTCACGCTCCCTCTCCCTACTTCACCACTTCGCAGCTTTGCCTTTAGAAGCCAGTCTGCCGGCTCACAGCTCTCTACCTTTGTGAGCTAGTAAGCTGCTGTGTCTCTACCTCTGTGAGCTAGTACGCTGCTGTTCCTTTGAGAGTGGACTGCCCGTAGTTCTCCCTCTGCGAGTCGAGCCCACGGGCTGCAGCTGTCCCTCTGCAAGCCTGGGTGTGAACTGTTGATAAGTCACACTATATGAGCACTGAAAAGCCATTTGGTGATTCAGTCCGTCAGCTCGCATCTGTCCGAGGCAACTCTGAAAACATACCGGAGCTCTGTCTGTGCGAGATACCCCTTTCACACTGCCTCTCCACACATCAGCAGGTAACGCACCCTCTTCCCACATCACCAGCATACCCCCAACAACTTTCTTGGGCCCGCAAGTCTCCCTCTGCGAACCACCAGTCGGCTCGCAGCTCTTCGGGTGCGACTTCTCGGGCTGCAGTTGTATCTGTGAAGGCAAGACTGGAAATATACTGCATTTCTCTCTCTGCGAGATACCCCGTTCACGCTCCCTCCCCCCACATTACTGTTCCTCAGCTATCCCTTTGAAAGCCGACGGCCCGCACCTTTCCCTATACCTGTCGGCCCGCAGCGCTTCCTCTGCGAACTGACGGGCTGCGGCTCTCCCTCTACGAGCCAGCCAGTCGGCTTGCAGCTCTTCATCTACGAGCCAGCCCGCCGGCTCGCAAGTCTCTGAGAACAGATGCAATGGAGCCAACGATCATGCAGGTGGGACACCCAACACTGCTCCGACACCCCCCAGCAGCAGCTCCTTGTCCGCCATCACCCCTCACCCCCACCCTCCACAAACAAATGAGACAGTCACATTAGGGAATCTGGAACATAAAAAATTGGCTAATGTGGTACAAATATTAATAAGAAGATGCTTGTGAGGTTGGACAAATAAGAATCATAGTCATGTAAGGATTTACATATAAAACATTTTATTTAAACAAAAGAACAAAATAAAAGTAGGTACAGGTATGGCATGTCATCCCGCGACTATTTGTGAATCACAGCCTGCAAGATAAAAAGAAAGATAAGATGGTGCGTCATGCGACCAGCAAAGGAGAGAGAGAGAGAGAAAGAGAGAAAGAGTGAGAGAGAGGAAGAGAGAGAGAAAGAAAGAAAGAAAGAGTGAGAGGAAGACAGAGAAAGAGAGAAAGAGTGAAAGAGAGAAAGTGAGATACAAGCAAGAGAGAAAGAGAGAAATAGTGTGAGAGAGAGGAAGAGAGAGAGACAAAGAGTGAGATAGAGGAAGTGAGAGAAAGAAAGAATGAGAGAGAGAGAGAGAGAGGAAGAGACAGAGAAAGAGAGAAAGTGTGGGAGTGAGAAAGGAAGAGATAGAGAATAAGAGAGATAAAGAGTGTGAGTGACAGAAAGGAAGAGATGGAGAGGGAGAGTGAGTTTTGACACTGTGGAGAAAATCTTCTCAGCTCACCTTTCTGCCACCGGTGTGTCTCCAACCACGTGCCAGGATATAATGCAGCCCTCAAGTTTAGTAATCTGAAACATAGTATAGAAATAGTGATGGCAGAGTTCATACAACTACACACACGTAATTCTCGGTTTCGCCCCTGCGCGCTCAGGCTGCTGCACTTCATCTACTCCCATCGCCCTGAGGTGTCTGTCCAGCCTGCGCACTCAGGCTGTTGCACACTATCGACTCCTGCCACCCAGAGGTGTCTGCCCGTGTCTGCGCACCCAGGCTGATGTACCCCATCCACTCCCACTGCCCAGTGGTGTCTGCCCGTTCCTGCGCATCCAGGCTGCTGCACCCCATCCACTCCCAGTGCCCAGAGGTGTCTGTCTGCTCTTGTGCACGCAGGCTGCTGCACACTATCCACTACCACTGCCCCGAGGTGAATGCACGCTGCTGAGGAAACAAGCCTCTCTGCTCACCTTCAACCACCGGCATGTGTGTAAGAGGGTGCACCATGTGCCGAAGCATCCTTCTCGGGCATTGCGCACACGCAGTAAACAGAGCTCACAATTCAGAATGTGTGTTGATTGTCAGGATGGCCATGCATCATCGCAGGCTGCACACGCGTTCAGCTCTGGTGGCACTGATTGGCAGGAGTTCCGTTTTGGGGGGACGTCAATCCGTTAATCACAGCCTATTAGACATAAAGCAAGATAAGATTGTGCGGCATGCGTCCATCAAAGGAGAGAGAGAGAGACACAGAAAGAGTGTGAAAGAGGAAGAGAGAGAGAGAGAGAAAGAAAGAGTGGGAGGAAGAGAAAAAGAAAAAGAAAGAAAGAGAGGAAGACGGAGAAAGAGAGAAACAATGAGAGGAAGAGAGAGAGAAAAAGAAATAAAGAGTGAGAGGAAGACAGAGAGAAAGGGAGAGAGAGACAAAGAGAGAGAGAAACAGTGAGAGAAGAGGAAGAGAGAGAAAGAGAAAAAGAGCATGAGAAAGAGGAAGAGAGAAACAGAGGAAGAGTGTGAGAGAGAGAGAAAGAGAGAGAGAAAGAGTGAGAGGGAGAGGAAGAGAGAGAAAGAGAGAAACAGTGTGAGAGAGAGAAAGGAAGAGATGAGAAGGGACAGTGTGTGTCCACACTGTGGACAAAACCCTCACAGCTCACCTTTACACCACCGCTGTGTCTCCAACCACATGCCAGGACCTAGTGGAGCCCTCAAGCTCCCACATCTGAAACATAGTACAGAATCAGGAATGGGAGAGTATATACGACTGCACACGCCTAAATCACTGACCCGCCTGTGTATATTCAGGCTGCTGCACATCATCCACTTCCACTGCCCAGAGGTGTCTGCCCGCCGCTGCGTACCCAGGCTGCTGCACCCCATCCACTCCTGCCGCCCGAGGTGTCTGCCCGCCCCTGCGCACCCAGGCCTCACTGCTCACCTTTTTGCGGACAGGGCACCCTCCACATCATGCAGCCCGGCTCCGCAGGCCAACAGGTCTCACATTTGGTGCTGCGTCTTGATTTTGTCATGGCAGAGGAAATACCAGTGCACCCATCATCATCGCAGGTTGCACACCCGCTCAGCCCTTGCGGTGCCACTAACTTAGTGACCAGTGAGACCACGCATGTGGTGGTAGGCCCCCACTGTTCGATGGTTCACGCCTACACTGCTGTCCAGCAGGGCACACAAAATATGAGCTGTCCGGACCACCGGAATGGGGCATCATCGCAGGCTGCACACCCGCTCAGCACTTACAATGCTCCTACATCAGTGGACTGAAATTCACCGTCCTGTGGCGGTGTGCCTGTGCTGGCCGCAGTGCATCCGGTGCACCAAGTCTGAAATGGAAATGGCGTGGAGCACGTGCGTCCGGGCGTTTTTATTGGCAGGGTCATGTGTCCTGTGACACCTGTGCTTGATGGGTGTTGTCTGGGCGGAAACCAGCCATCAGTGAGTGGCTGTGGCGTACTGACAACTAGACCTGTGCAGCAGATCATTACAATGAAAAGCTGGGCCATGTAGCATTGTTGTCCCTCCCTGTATGTGTAAATGGATTGGGTTGGCCTGGCATATGCCAGTCCTGAGTGAGGCTGTGAACAATGACTCCAGAGCTCTGGGCATGGTTCCATCCTGGCCTGTATGAGGAATCAATTGATGTGGGTGTCCCTGTTTTAGTGCTGCCGCCACCAGGGCCGCAAGCGCCAATGTGTCACCCTGTACTCTTGGTATTGTGTGCATTATTATTGGTGGGTGATTTGCGTTCTTCACACATGTTTGATTGCCACATCTCGCTACTTTCAGTTATTGCGTGGCTGAGGGGCCATGCCGTTTTTGGAAGGTCCGCTGTCCTCTGCCTCGGTTGTAGTAGGGGGTGTGGGCCGGGGAAGGCCCTGAGGGTGGTGGCAGTGGGTTTTGTGGCCTTCTTGGGTTTCAAAAGTGCATGAACAGTAGCTCTATGACATGTGTTTGTCTTCAGATGTGATTCTGGGCTGGGCTCCCTTTCACACTGTAGGTAGTCCTACTTTACAACAGTAAAAGGCAGATGTTACATTCCTACTGCTAACCCAGCTTATCGCCTGTTTTTGGAATGCACTGCAGATTTGGCTGCTCGTTGAAAATATTGGGAAGAGGTGTTTTTGTGTTATTTTTGTACAGGAACACCTACTCGGTATATTATTTGCGTTAGTTGTTGCTCTCATTTGTGGCAATTTTTTGGGGCGGGAGCTGTTGCTGGAAAACTGGCGATATCGGCTGTTTTAACTAGGTTGAGAATGGAATGATAATTTAAATCACTGAAAAAACTATAGGTTTAATGAACATTATAATTAGAAATTAACATTTAAAAATCCTTTGAAATTCACTGAAATAAACCATAGGTTTTACAGACATTATAGTCAGAAATTAGCATTTAAAAAACCTTAGAAATTCACTGAAAAAACCATAGGTTTCAGGGACGTTATAGTTAGTTGGTCATTTCACTCGTACAAAAACAGTGAAAATCAAACGTTATCGTTAGTAGAGCTAACTATAATTCGCGCCCCAGTAATGCACTGCTGATGACGTCACATATTACATCACTCATGACATGGTCAGTTGCATCACTGATGAGATCACTGTTGACATCTCAAATGACATTACTGATGACATCACTCATGGCATCATCCACGTGATAATCTGATGCACCTCTTCACACCCTAATATAACCTTTGATACACCCACTCTAAAATACTGACTACCATTTTCTAAACCATAGACAAATCAATAGCAGTGTCGCGATATGTCAGTAGCACAAGATAATAAAGATGCCACTAACCTCAAGTATCGGCCAGCGGGGATGATGGCTGGTGAGGAGCCCCCCACCACCCCTGAGGGCCACCACCCACAGAGCAATAAACACTGCTGTGCAAGGGAGCACCCTGGGGAAAAGGGAAGTGGATAAAACAAAAGAAAAGGTATTGCTGCATGGACTGTTCCTCATCTCCCTATGTCTGTTCTGGGGTCGTGGGAGGCATCAACACCCTTTTCATGGAAGTACTCTGCATAAGAGAAGAGATAGAGGTTATTAAGAGTATGTGCAGAAAAGACCAGGCATACACATGTGACCTAACTGACTCTAACACTCACAGTGTGGATAGCAGCAAAAGGTACACAGTTGGCATGGAGCACTGTTCCTAGAGGGCGAGGGTCTGAAAGTCTAGAGATTCTTGCAAAAGCAACAGGACCTAAGGTGTGCCACAGAACAACAGAACAAAATCAAAGATCCGCTAGCGGCCCTGATATATCTTCTGACCCAGGTGCAAAGCTTGCCCCAAACAAATGAGCACTAGAAGAGTCTTGAAATGCAAACAAAACAATGGTTATCCGCAGCGCTGTTTGTTCTGTCCATAGCGGGGACAAATAACAGCACTGGTGCTGTTTGTTCTGTCCACAGCAGGGAAAAACAGCAGTACTGAAATGGGGATGCACCCAGCCGCTGTTCAGAATCACAGCGTGAGGGGGCGCATGACCCGGTTCAGGAATCGTGAAAAGGAAGCACTCCGATGTGCTGTTTTGTCCACAGCGAGGGTGCCAAGACCAGGAAGCGCTGGAAACACCAGCACGGTGAAAGTATACCGATAAAGTCTCGGAAGGAGGGAGGCACGCATTTGACATCTCTCTCGTTTATCGTGTCGCAACCTAAATACCTGAAACATCCAGCGCAGGGAATCGGAGGAAGAAAAAAGAGATGGGAATGCGGCGGGAGGGAGCACGCCGTGCTCCGATCTTCACATCGGCAGTCTGTCAGAATCCCAGAAGCAAACGAAGAACCCACAAACCGGCGGGGAATACCATCTGCCCACAAGGAAAGAACGGAACTGGATAGATTGTCAAGCGCCTCCTCTTCCTGGAGGAGGTGTTTTATAGGTGCGGAGCACAGATAGATGCCTGTGCCTCATGCCACGACCCAGGCGATTCTGGGATTTGTAGTGCACAGGGCGCCTGTTACCCTCTACTTGGGCATCATGCACACAGAAGCTGGAAGCGTGGTGAGTGAGAGCATGTGTGTGATGTGTGATCGCAACAGAACCCCCTCTCGAGGACCGCCGACTTGGCGGTCGTCCTGGCTTACCCGGATGTGTTGCATGAAAGCGTTCAAACATGGCAGGGCAGTGGAGAGTCTGTACTGGCTCCCAGGTTTTATCTTCCACCCCAAAGCCTTTCCAATCCACAAGATACTGTACCCGCCCCATCACCAGCCTGGAGTCCAGGAGTTCTCTCACCTCATACTCGTCTTGACCATCTACCTCCAAAGGGAGGGGCCGGTCCGATAGTCTCATGCTAGCCGGGCAGGGCTGGAGCAGGGATACATGGAACACAGGGTGTATATGCCACGAACGGGGTAAGGACAACCTCATGGCCACAGGATTTATCACTTCCTCGATACATTTTTAGGACCTATGCATCGGGGTTTCAGTTTGTCCACCCCCTTGAGATGAAGGTTCTTAGTGGCAATCCATACCTTGCCCCCCACCTGGTAAACGGGTTCTGTGGCTCTTTTCCTATCTGCAAAGTGTTTCTGTGTTGCTTGTGCCATGGCTAGGGGTTGTATGGCATCAATCAATACCACACTGAGGTGTGCATGATGTTAGTGGATACTGGGAAGCTTGGAAACTATTGGCCATTCAAATGGGAGCATGTTGGGATGGTGGCCATACAAGCAAAAGAAAGGGGAACAGCCCAATGTTGTGTGGTCCGCGTTGTCATTGGCAAACTCTGCCATCCAAAGCAGTGTGTACCAGTTCATGTTATTCTGCAGGGTGAAACAACGTAAATACTGTTCCAGAGTTTGATTCAGGCGTTCTGTTGTACTGTCCGTCTAGGGATGGTAACTGGTGGAAAGCCTGGCATCCACATCCATGGTTTCACATAACTCTCTCCAGAAACGTGAGGTGAACTGAGTCCCCCTGTCAATGATGAGAACACTGGGTATTCTGTGTGCTCTGACTATGTGCTGAAGAAAGACTAGGGCCAGCTCGGAAGAGGTGGGTAACCGTTTCAAAGGGATGAAATGTCCCATTTTAGTCAAGTGATCTACTACTACCAGAATGGTGGTATAACCCTCACAGGGGGTCATCTCCACGACAAAACCCATTGACACAGTGTGCCAAGGCCGAGGAGGAATGGGTAGTGGTCGCAGCAGTCCTGTGGGTTTAGAGTGGCTGGACTTCCCCTGCGCACACACGGAACAATTTCTTATGTACTCCTTGGTATTGTTTCATAGCGTAGGCCACCAAAAGGAACGTCCAATGCACAAGACTGTCTTATATACCCCCATATGACCTCCCAACATTGAGTCATGAGCCCAAGCCAGCACTTGTGGTTGCAAAGAGGTGTCCGGTATGTACAAGGCATGAAAGTGGTACAACAACTCCTCTCTCTCGGTTCGGTGGTCGGTATCCTCATGGATCCAAGCTTGGACATCCATATCCACTAGAGACACTCTTACGTCTTCTAGGAAGTCTTGTGATGGGATTAGCGAAAGGGATTTACACCGAAAGGCTGAATCAGACAGTATCGAGGGTGGTTCTCTGTTATCCTGAGGTAAGCTCTCCCCAGGGTCATCTAAGCGAGATAAGGCATACGCTTTTCCGTTTTGTGGTCCTGGACGGTACTTGATAACGAAATAAAAATCCGAAAAAAAGACGGTCCATCGCAATTGACGTAGTGTCAGAGTCTTGGCGGTTTTCAGAAACAGCAAGTTTCGGTGATCTGTGTATATTTCAATAGTGTGATGTGCTCCCAGAATATAATGCCTCCACTCCTCACAAGCCTGTTTGATGGCTAGCAGCTCTTTGTCCGTGATAGAATAGTTTACTTCACAGGGGGTAAGTTTCCGGGAGAAGTAGGCCACAGGGTGTATCTGTCCAGTTTCTGGGTGCTGTTGCGACAATACTCCCCCAATGGCATACTGCGAAGCGTCTGTTTCGATGATGAATGGGAGCTGTCAGTCAGGATGCCGCATGATGGGGGCCTGAGTGAATCTCTTTTTTAGGGTCTGGAATGAGCAATATGCTTCTTTGCCCCAAAGGAAAGGAGTATTTTTTCTTAACAAACAAGATATGGGGTGTATGATTTTTGAAAAATCCTCAATGAAAACTCTGTTCTCATTTGACGTGATGAGGGGCCTTCCATTGTGTTATTGCTTCCACCTTGCCCGTATCCATCTGGAAACCCTGTGCGTTGATCACATATCCCAAGAAGGTGTCTTCCTGAACATGAAACAGGCATTTTTCCAATTTCGCAAAGAGAGAATGTTGTTGTAGCCGATCCAAGACTGCCTTTTTATGAGTCACGTGTTCCTGGGAGTTGGACGAGTAGATGAGAATATCGTCAAAGTAGACTATACAGAATGTTTCCAAATATCCTCGAAGAACCTCATCCATGAAGTACTGAAAGGCTGTTGGGGCGTTACAGAGCACGAAGGGCATCACCATATAGTCATAAAGCCCGAACTTTGTGCGAAACGCCGTTTTCCACTCATCTCCACTCTGAATTTGCACCAATTGATAGGCTCCCCGTAGGTCCAATTTCATAAAGTAACGAGCAACCTTGAGTTGGTCCAATAACACTGGTATCAGTGGTAGCGGGTAGCGAATCTTGATGGTAACCCTGTTGACTGCACTGTATTCTATACAGATTTGGAGCTCGTCACAGTCCTTCTTGGGAATAAAGAAGAGAGGGGAAGAAGCAGGTGATGAGGAATGTCTGATGAACCCAGACGCCAAGATTTCCTCCAGCTAGTTCTTTAGGTAATGTGTCTCCGCCGGTTCGGTGAGAGCGTAGACCCTGCTGCAGGGGATCACGGTTCCGGGCACTAGGTCTATACGGCAGTCATACACTCAAAGCAGGGGGAGTTGAGTGGCCTTCTGTTTATCGAATACAGGTTGATAATCTCTATAGACCTCTGGTAAGGTGGTGGAACAGCAATATAGGTCCCTCTCGAATCCAATAGCCAGATGACCTGCCAGTGTATTGCTGGTTCCTTCCTGACGTATCGCTTGTTCGGTGCAATGCTCTCTAAAAAACTCGGAACTCAGAAATACAGTGCGGGCTGCCCAGCGTACTGGTCCAGAAGTTAGTGCTGTCCCGTCTACAGCCTTTACAGCTTCTGGATTTTTCTTTTTCTCCCATAACACCCCGATGCTCTGGGCATATTTCTGGGCTATGAAGTTCCCAGTAGCTCCGGAGTCTAGTAAAGCAGGTATTTCCAAGGGGTGTTCATTCGTAATCCAAAGAGTGACATATACGTTCAGATGTGCCACCGTGGTTTGTATGGTGTTGGAGATGACTGAAGAGATCGTTACTTGTCCAGTACCCGAATCAGTGATCTCATCCTGACTCTGGCTCTTCAGTTTTCCGACGACTCTGCTCTGGCGTCTTGCTGGAATACTGCTGCTTGCAGCTGTTGAGGGTTGGGTCTATCCGGGAGTTTTGTCCGGGCTCTAAATTTCCTGTTGAAGTGCCCACTCTTCCCACAATATAGACAGAGCTTCATCCTCCATCTTTTTTCTCTCTCTTCTATCATGTGGGGACGGCGGACGTCCCCGATCTGCATGGGTTCGTGTCCTTCTTGGGGTTTGGCATGTTCCTCGAGGGCAGGTTTTTGTCTAGGGAACACAAAACGGTTTCCCCCCCTGTTTCGGTCCCTTCTTCTTTCTTGTAGACGGTGATCCAGTTGTACAGTAAGATTGATCAATTCTTCGCATGTTTGAGGCAGCTGTACCACTTGAGACAAGACGTCCTTTAGCTCCCCGCGTAATCCCTGGTAAAACAGAGTAGTTCGCTTCTCCTGGGGCAGTCAGTTTCTACGATGAGACGATTAAAAGTGGTTATATAGGTTAATAAATCCTGAGATCCTTGTCAAAGGGTAATCAGCTCCCGATCCAATGACATCATGTGGGACTTCCTGTCAAACAGTTTCCTCATTTCTAAGCAAAAGTCAGCAAATCTGTGTAAAATGGGATCGTTTCGCTCCATCAATGGGATAGTCCAACTGGCAGCGTTCCCTCTCATATATGACTTCATAAATGCGGTTTTAGCCGCCTCGTCTTGGAAGACTGCAGGTTTGCACAAAAAATGCAGCCGGCATGTGTTTAAGAATGTCTCAAATTTATTTTGATCCCCATAGAGGATATGCTAAGGGAATTCCAGTGTTTTGTATTACATGGACTGTGGGAGTAGCATCTATGGGCTGTGAGGGAGCGGGGGTAATGGAAAAGAACCCTGCCCCTTGTGTGGTATCAGCAGTGGGCATAGGGATGGCCTGCGCTGGAGGGGGAAGCGTCCGCTCCCTCATATAGGAACCTGATCCCCTACTATCTGGCTTGCCTTTCCGGGATAGACCAGCTACCTCCCTATGCAAGGTACCCATCTCTTTTCTGAGATCCTGGTTTTCTACTCTAGAGGTATGAACCTCCTGCTGAAGAGCCGCAAGGTTCTCCAATAGGGTGGACAACACCGCGTTGGTATCCATTGTCCAGGCTGGGTGACTAACTTGGGCTTGACAATCTGTTGCGATATGTCAGCAGCGCAAGATAATAAAGATGCCACTAACCTCAAGTATCGGCCAGCGGGGACGATGACTGGTGAGGAGACCCCCACCTCCCCTGAGCGCAACCCTCCACAGAGCAATAAACACTACTGTGTAAGGGAGCACCCAGGGGAAAAGGGAAGTGGATAAAACAAAAGAAAAGTTAATGCTGCTAGGACTGTTTCTCGTCTCCCTATGTCTGTTCTGGGGTCGTGGGAGGCACCGACACCCTCTTCATGGAAGTACTGTGCATAAGAGAAGAGAGAGAGGTTATTAAGAGTAAGTGCAGAAAAGACCAGGCATACAAAGGTGACCTAACTGATTCTAACACTAACACTCACAGTGTGGATGGCAGAAAAAGGTACATAGTTGGCATGGAGCACTGTTCCTAGAGAGAGCGAGGGTCTGAAAGTCTAGAGACTCTTGCAAAATCACCAGGACCTAAGGTGCCCTACAGAACAACAGAACAAAATCAAAGATCCGCTAGCGGCTCTGATATATCTTCTGACTCAGGCACGAAGCCTGCCTGCCCCTAACAAATGACCACTAGAAGAGTCTTGAAATGCAAACAAAACAATGGTTATCCGCAGCGCTGTTTGTTCTGTCCACAGCGGGGAAAAACAACAGTACTGAAATGGGGATGCACCCAGCTGCTGTTCAGAATCACAGCTTGAGGGGGCGCATGACCCGGTTCAGGAATCATGAAAAGAAAGCAATCTGGTGCACTGTTTTGTCCACAGCGAGAGTGCCAAAACCTGGAAGCGCTGGAATCACCAGCACAATGAAAGTATACCAATGAAGTCTCAGAAGGAGGGAGGCGCACGCCTGGCGTCTCTCTCCTCTATCTTCACACCACACTCGACCGCGGCGGGTCCCAGCAGATTCAGACACCTCCCACAACTGACCGAAGCTCTATTCACTAGACTTTCATCCATTGACTCTGATTCCCCGCCGATGCATTCCCGGACGCGGCTTCACAGCAGTACGAATTGCTAGACTTCAGAAGGATTATACTCCGATTCCCTGGATACGCCAATACAAAGAACTACACGGCTCATTACGCCCTCTGAGCACGGCCTCACCATGTCAACCCGGTCCTGATGATGATCCAAAGTAACTGGATCAAAACTCCGTCGACCTGTCAGCGCAATTGATGTCGCTCTCCTCATGTGGTTCTCTAAATAACTGCTTATTAACTACCAAAAATTGCGGACTTTTGACCAGAACCACTGATTTTATTGTATATATTTTCACTTCACTTCACCTTGCGCCATTCCTTGCTGATTTCACATTGTCACTTGCGTCACCACACTGTTGTGTCACGAACACACTCGAGCACCAAGTACAATTCGCGCAAATTTATTTTGCCCGCAGTGCTGTTACAACTGTAATGTGTCCTTTTTATTTTAATCTTGCTTTGTCCTTGTCACTACTGTTTGCTAAATATATGATGCCATGCGAACATTTTTCAAAAACCTACTGAGAGTCTCCCCTTCTTTCATGTAATGTCTTGCACATGCATTCCTAACTTTCTTCTTTAATGATACCAGTTGAGAAATTGTTGCTTATTCCACATACTGACCCTATTCTCAACGCGGTTTATGGGTTTAAGCTCCTGTTGTTCAATATCAGAAGGAGGGAGGCAAGCGTCTGGCGTTTCTCTCGTCTATCGTGTCGCAACCTAAATACCTGAAACATCCAGCGCAGGGAATCGGAGTAAGAAAAAAGAGACGGGAATGCGGCGGGAGGGCGCACGCCGTGCTCCGATCTTCACATCGGCAGCCTGTCGTAATCTCAGAAGCAGCGTCGCATCCATGCGGTGACGGCAAATGAAGAACCCACAATCGGGCGGGGAATACCATCCGCCCACAAGGAAAGAACGGAACTGGATAGATTGTCAAGCACCTCCTCTTCCTGGAGGAGGTGTTTTATAGGTGCGGAGCACAGAGAGATGCCTGTGCCTCATGCTGCGACCCAGGGGATTCTGGGATTTGTAGTGCACAGGGCGCCTGTTACCCTCTACTTGGGCGTCATGCACGCAGAAGCTGGAAGCCTGGTGAGTGAGAGCATGTGTGATCGCAACAAGCAGTTACTATATACCCACTGCCTACTTCCTAGTTATACACACACATTTATTCATTAATTCACCCATACAGTCATTCATGCATGCAGTCACTCATCAATACAGCACTATTATATGTACTCATACACCTATACAAACACTCATACACCGTCACTCATCCATAGAGTTATTGACACACCTAGGTAGTCATGTAAACAATCTATAACACTACCGTTTACTCACCTATACAATTATACATTCACTATCTAACCACTTCATACAGATACTAACATATACTTACTCTCTTATACAATCACTGACTTAAGCACACACTCATTTATACAGCCACTCTCACAATTACTCACTATCACATAGAGTCATTTATATACTCCAACACTGACATATACTGCCTTTCATATATGTAGTTACTCACACATATACCAGTGACATATACATTCACTCACTAACACACTGATACACACACTCACTCATTGAAATAGCTATTTCCACATGCACTATTGAACCCATACACCCAGTAAATTAGCTACTCACACATGTTGGCAGAAAGTCACACACCGCCCACCCACCTATACACACATAACAATATTAAAGCATATTTAAAATTACAACTGTATGCATTATATAGAAAAAAATGAAATGTAGTAAAAATGAATGAAATTAAATATTTTAAAAAGAAATAAACCAAAACAAATACATTTAAAATAAATACATGTTTCTTGCTGCTAAATCTTTATTATTAAATACATATTGATGAATTAGCAATTCATTAAAATAAAACATATAATACTTTGAGAAATTTGAATAATTACTAAGCCTATACAATAATAATAATAAAAAATAAAACATATTTTCAATAGGGTCGCACCCTAATTCCTTAAAAACCTAACACGCCACTTCTACAAATCAGTAAATAAACTGTCAAACATTTAGATTACTTATTAAAAGTCACACAAAACACTTAAATATTTAAAAAAACAATAATTCAATTGTTTTATTTAAATCGTTAATTACAATTAAATATTTATTTAACATCAAAAATAATTTAAAATCAAAAATGTATCATTTAAATTACTTCCTACTCTCTTTTCCTACAACGTGAACAAACTACTACTGAATTATAAATTATTAAATAAATGTTGAAAAAATAATTACACATTAAAACTTACACACTAAACTAAAAAAAAAACATATATTATAATACAAATAATAATATACGTAATATACAATAAATGTATTAAAAGTCAATAGTTAATGCAACTATATTAAAATACATGATATATACAACCATAGTTTAAAAAATGTGTTGTGTATATATAAAGAAGTATTAATAGGCACTTCCTACATGGGTTGTGTCCCCCTTGGGCACTACTGTGGTCCTATAAAGTCTAGGTTCTTGAATTATATTGAAGGAAAAAACAACTTTGATTGAATGAATGTCTATTCATGTATTTTATTCTTCATACATTATATCTTGATATTTCATTTATTTGGTAACTCGTAGTGTATGGACTATTTTTTCATCCAATGCATTTCAGGTTTCTCAAATACCCTTCGTCAGGGATTAGTCCTAGGACAAATATCAAATAATATCGTTCTAATTGAGCATGCTAAACGTGCTTACCGAGTTGAGATTAATGTAGACTTTATACGTTCGTACGTGGGCTTGGTAGTACAAACGATTGTGCCTTGTGTTTGTTTGACAAGTGTGATTTTAAATAAAGTTTTAAACAAGCGAGGTATTTTGTGTCATTAATTCACATGCGGGTGCAAATATGGATAACCATGCGGGTCAGTCGATGATTGCGTGAGGAATCTAAAGTGATTAATATGAGTGTTGGTGAACAGTTTCAAAATGAACTATGCAGGATGTACCAGTTTTTACTTCCGTTTTTTAGCAGGAACGTTAAAACATAAAAATCAAACGGAATGGTTGTGCTCACGTTATGCGTAACGGTGAAAGTGGAAAACAGATGTTACAATTTCAGTCAAACGGAATAGTTGTGCTTGCATTTTAAATAGCGGTGAAAGTGGAAAACGATAGTTATATATAGAATACTTTCGATGACATGATCCTCGTACATCACTAAGTTACGGTCATTTCACGTGCTGCTTCGCCGATCTGTGTTAGTTGTGCAGCGTTTCCGATGAGGTTAGAATCTATGTGCTGAAGGTGGTGATGGAAATAGGACTAAGGTTGTGTGCAAAAATAAAGGAAGGACAGTGGGTGCAAAGTGGAGGTGGCCATCTTGTAGTATGTTTAAATAAACAATAATAAGCATAGGAAGCTATGAACATGCTGAAACGTTACATTGAAAAATGCTACATTAAAAAATGCATAACGGTGAAATCAAATATGTTATAAATAACACGTTAATTCGATGCGTTCATTCATCCCAAACGGATGTATGCTTTCCAGTCTTTTTATCCAGTAATTCTCACATTGAAGTAGATGCTTTCTGTGGTCTCGGCCTTCTGGTTTTGGTACCACTTCTAGGTTTAAGAACTTTAGTTGACTTATGTGATGGTTGTTGAGTAGAAAATGATTGGCCACTGTTGACTTAAGATTCTTTGTGCGAATGTTCGATTTATGCTCATAAATTCCCGTTTTTATTTTCCTCTCGCTTTTTCCCACGTACACAATGCCACATGGGCATTTTAACAGGTAAACCACATTCATGGTGTCACATGTGGCTGTGACGTTGAGTTTAATGTTGTAACCTTTTCTGGGGTGTGTTATACTGGCTCCAGTGATGATGTTATTACAGTTATTGCAATTATGACACGCAATGGTTCCTTTAAATATTTGTGTGTCTTTTGTCGTTTTTTGTTTTAGCATTTCCTGCAGATTCTTGTTACTGGTGTACGGAAAAGTTGGTAAGTTTTTGAATAGAAACATTAACAAAAGGGTACATCATATGTCTACACCACCAACACTAACCACTTAGAACTCGAAGTGAGTTTCTTCAAACTTATGAGAAAATTACGACTACGCAACTATTTCGAAAATATACTTACATCACAAAACAACAAGTTCTTTTGAGATTTAATAATCAGTCACTCTAGATGTTTCTTTAGTTTCAAGCATGTTGTTGAAACTTGACAAAAGTCTGATTCTTAAAACACACCTCAAAAACTATGAATGGAATCTTTCTAAAAGATGAAATTCCTCTGGCTTTGTAAACCCTTTATCTTCATAAGATCTCAAAACTGTGTTGTAACAGTTAGTATTCTCTCACATTAATTATGGTGTTGATTTACCAACTGGATTGCCCAGTAAATATCAGAAATCATTGAAAGAAGTCCTGTGTGCTGTCAATGATTTTGTCTCCAACTTACACAAATATGGCAACATCACACCCATCAGAAATGGCTCATGATTGAGGATAAAAGTGTGCCTATCTAAATGTACCTAAGTTTACCTAGCATGTGAGTAGGTGTGGAGCCAAGAATACCTCTAGGATTTAGTCGAACCTCATTACCTGAAGTGTGAGAATGCAGGAGCCCTTCTTGGTCTTGAGTTGGACACCCCGTGAGGGATGTTCAGACCACTGTCAGCTGGAGCGTCTGCACGCAGGAGCCTCAGCGTCTCTGGTCAGTGTGTCGGCCTGGAGGTCTCCGTTCCCTCTGCCTAATACTAGCAAGAGGTGCTGTATTTATACAGAAAACTTATATAGAGTTCCTTTGTCCCTTGTTCCTTGTGTTAGCCATTGTTGAGTTTGAGGATGACGTATGGGATGAGCCGTGTACGTAGATATGGGGAGGAAGGTGGTGTATGCCCAGCCTGGTTTCCAAGAACCCTTATGAATATTTATTCATACTGTGTCAGTCTAAAGATAAAGTCATAGAACACTATTGTTCAGGGAAACCCTTCTTCTGCACCCAGAACTGAAACTAGATAAAGGTTCAATCCTCAGAGCTTGTTATTGTGTATTGTAGGGAACTAATGTAGGTGAAGGATAATGCTTATATAAGGGCATATAGAATCATGCCTGTATTAGGGCATCTATTTGAAACCTAACACTTGCTCAGGTAGCAGCCCATAGATCTGGAATACGCTGCCTTTGTCCATCACACAATACGCCAACCACATTTAATTAAGTGCTCTCTAATGAAAAGTATGGTATCCAAGTGCTTGATGTATCATTGGGAACAGGGAAAATCTTTTCCGGAAAAGATTTAAAACCTGGCTCTTTCAGCTTCTATAGTACATCTTTCCTTCCAGCCTTTCTGGACAGTGGTGTCCAGCACAGGGACACACCAGTTGGTGTAACCAGGCGCTTTATAAGTGGTTTTATTATTATTATTATTATTACAAACAGTGTGTGCAAACTGCACACTAACGTTTTGTTGCAATGCATCTGCTGTACTAATGAGTGGCATCTCAAAATGCACATTCACGGGAGGCCACAGATCCTGCTGGTTTATAAACATTAATCAGGCAGGGTAGGATTTTACAACCCAGGAATGGCTGTGAATGTAGGGATGGAGGGGTGCAAGGAACAGCAGGCCTTCATCCCTTTGTTGAAGTTGTGACAGGAAAACTCTTTTTAGATGGACAAGTGACTCCTTTTTAAATTTTTCTTTCAAAAAGGTTTCCTGTCAGGATTTATTTCTGCAGAGCATACAGTGGTTCCCTCCTAGGATGGCAGTGATGCATCCCAAAGGGCAAGCAAATTAGAAATTACCCTAAGTTAGATGTTGCTATCTCATCAATGAATTACATCTGCAGTAGCAGTCTTAAATTATTGATACATACCATTGTCACGCCAATATAAAAGGCTAACACCTGTTCTTTACCAACTTAAGCCCCTTTTGTGAATCAGAAAGAGTTTTCCGACTTAATTGTCAGGCTCTGAATAATTGCACCTTCCTTACGTAAATCTTGCAGTTTGGAGACCGTGAGACTGTGCGGCTGCATGGTGTTCGGATTCTCCATTTGGAATTCTGGGTGTTTGAAGAGGACGTTTTCCACTGGACCTGAGGTGTCGTGTTTCGCTCCTAGTGGATTAGTCAAGAGCCGACGGCTGTCTGCAAGCTCTCGCAGGGAGAGCCTTTTCTCTTCGTATGTCGGCCCGCGTCTGGTGAGTGGACCGGAGTCAGCAGTTTCTAGGGGGCTGCTGATGAGCGGAGCACTCTCGTAGTGAAAGCCTTTCTGGTTTTCATAGTCTTTCTGAATATGGCAAAGAGGGAGGATCCAGCGGCTGCATGGGTCCAGGTGCTGCTCGAGTGGCATCATTGGCAGGATTGGCTTTGCGGAACAGGCACATCCGTGGCCCTTCAAGGTACTCACTTCCATTTGCTGGTGCTTGTTGTCGACTTCTCTGTGTCCTGGCATACCGTGTTGAAACGAAGGACACCTGTGTGTTCTATTACAGTATTTCTAACCAAGGAGATTATTGGTTTTCTTGCTGACGTTAGATGAACAGTCAAGAATCTACATTGACTCTTTGTTGCTGCATTTATGTTTAACTCGGCTTTAAGATATCATTGCACAAAAGCATTGTATATGTATCACAGGATCAAGGATTCTAGGGACTGCCTTACTGCACTTCAGAACTATGAACTTGTGAAGTGCCACATCTCTATTTTGTTACGTATGCTTTTTATGGAGTTCTTTTGGGAATGTGAAAGAAAAGATATGTATGTGTAAGACTAGATTCTTACCAGAATAGGTGTTGTGGTGTTAACTGGTTTGTTTTATTGTTATAGGTATATTCTCCTCCAGTTTGAGAGCTGTATCACTACTGGATAGAGAGAGAGGAACCCAGCAGCAGGTGGAACTTGTTTGCAGGTACTAATTTAATTAGTGAGACCCTATGAGAGTAGTCAGTGATGTAGAACTGTACTAATCTATGTGCTTTCTTTCAACAGGTATCCCATTCCCCGCTGTCCCTACCCTAATTCCTTTCCCTCACTTGATCGCCTCAATACTCTGTGCTTTTCGGGTCAGAGCTGGGGATGTCAAGAGGTGGACCCCTTTGAGCATCGTGGAGTTCCTGTTGACGTTACATTAATCTCTAAACCATCTCTTATGTTTTATCCATTCTATCCTCTGCTTCTCTAAACATGTTTGTAATGTTTCCTTTAATTTTATTTCCCTGCATCTCCTGTCTCTGCTCTTCCCTTCACTTCTCATCACTTGACTCTCTTCCCCCTCTGCAATTCTTCAGAGTGGCAATTTCTTTGCCTACACATTAGTGAAGAAATATTAATGGGCAAATGGTTTAATACTATACTATTCGGGGGGAGGAGCCTAGCGCTTGACCAAGATGGCCGCGTAAGCCTTGAGCTCCCGCGACCCTCGCGCCCTCCTGCAATTATCCTGTCCTAAATCCTGTTTTTCGTGCACGGAATCCTGCAGATGAGTCACAGCTGGGGCGATTGACGTTGTCCGGGCTAAGATCGCCCACCGGGAACCGACGTTGTGCATGGCGGAAGATTGTGGCCTACCTCCGGAGGATGCCAGGGGCTCGCGTTGGCAGGATGCCCGGCCACTAATTGAACAACAGCGGCCTTGGGAGGTGTGAACTGGCGGACGGGTGCCGCTGCACTTTCACTTTCGCTTTCTCGCCCTTGGCTTGCTCTGGCCCGGGAGTGCTTCATGCCGATCCCCTGATATCTGGAGGACCTGCACTCGACCCTGGCTGGCTGTTGAAGTTCTGGTTGACCCTGTTTCCTCTGGCTGAGCGAGGGACGTCTTTTTGTAACTGACCGCCCTGCTGTTCGAGATGTCGGCCAAATCGGAGGTGGACAAGCCGAAGTCTAAGGCTACCAGGCGGGGAGGCTATACCCAATCCAACAATATGGATCGCTATGCCCAGCAGAAGGGGTCGCCTGGTGGATCGGGACAGTCGCTGGAAGTACAGAAGGCCGATCCATCCCCAGCCTCGGAGTTATCATTGCAGGATGTCAAGGAGGCGATTGAGGGGATGCAATCATCGATTGGGCGACAGTTCGAGACCCTGGCGCACAAGGTGGACATGATTTTGGTTGATGTCAACTTGATTCGCGCGGACCTGGGCAAAACCAATGAGCGGGTCAAGTCCCTGGATCTCAAGACCACTGGCCTCGCGGATGATGTCTCGGAGCTCCAGGTTGAGGTTCGCAAGTTACGGACCGCGAATGACCTCTCCACCCGCCGGCTCGAGGATTTTGAAGGTCGGGCCCGGCGCAACAATGTGCGCCTTATTGGGGTCCCGGAAACTTCGGAGGAGCTCTCCGTGGACTTACTCGTCGAGGACTTGGTGGTGAACCATCTTGCGCCTAAGGGCCTTGGCAAGTTCTTTGCGGTTGAGCGGGCTCACCGAGTGCCTGGCGGACGGCCTAAGGTGGGAGCCCCCCCGCGACCGATTGTCGCCCGGATCTTTAATTTTCGAGACCGAGACGCTATCCTGCAAGCATCGAGGGTGACAGGCCCGGTGACTTTTCAGAATGCCTCTGTGAACTTTTATCCTGACTTCACCCAGATGGTGCAGAAGCAAAGGCAGAGTTTCCTGGGGGTGGACCTGAAATATGCCATGCTTTTCCCCGCCAGGCTACGTGTGGTGTATGAGGATCGGACTTTCTTCTTCGAATCGCCGGACATGGCAGGGGACTGGTTGGATGCGCTCCCTCGGCGACAGCCCGGCGGGGACCACGTGGTTGGAGCGGAATGCGACCGGGATGGATGGGAGTGATACCTTCGGTGTCGGTCTGTTTTGACTCAGCCCCGGACAGTGACTAGCACTCTACTGCAGTAATGGGAGGGCGGCGGGGGGAAGATAGGAGCTCTTTCCTCCCTTGGGGTACTTTTTGTAGATTTGTTTTAGATAGGGCGACAGGCACACTGCAAGTTGGGGGGGCTTTGCAAGCTGACGCAGGGGTGCAGGGAGGGGGGGGGATTTGGGATGTTGGGGTTGTTGTTGGGGTTTTTTTTCTTGCAAGGCGTAGTAATTGTTGTCAGTATTGTCCGATTGTGGTTCTCCGGGGGGGGTGGAGGTCTCTTTGTGTTTGGGGATGGGGGGTAGGGGCTTAAACATAATTAGCTGGAATGTTAATGGCTTAGGGGATCGTATTAAACGGGGGATAGTCCTACAATTCTTGAAACGGACCTCGCCAGATGTGGTCCTTTTGCAGGAGACCCACCTTATAGGGAATATGTGTTATGCACTTAATAGAAAGGGTTATAAATTCATTGCTCACTCGGGGTTCTCCTCGGGCTCCAGGGGTGCTGACTCCACCATTGCTGATGATAGGGGGCGCTTTGTGGCTGTGGCGGGGAGGTGGGAGGGCAGAACGTTGGTATTGGTTTCTGTTTATGTCCCCCCTGCCCTGCAGGCCTCCACGTTTGCTGATCTGGGCAAGGCCTTGGTGGAACTCCCTGAAGGGATGCTGGTGGTGGGAGGAGACTTCAATGCGGTTGGATCTGGATTGCTCGATAGGTACCCGCCCAGGGACACCGGGGGGGCTCAGAAGTGGCTTCCCGACTTTATAGATACTTTTGGCCTGGTAGACTGTTGGAGGCTACGGCACCCCACTCAGAGACAATATACCTTTCACTCCGGGGCCCACGGTAGTCTCTCTCGGATTGATTACTTGCTCACTCTGGCTGCGCACGCCTCATTGGTATCTGAGGCTAGGCACATGGCACGGGGTATATCCGATCACTCGCCGGTGTGGGCCCGTCTGGATATTGGCCGGGTAGGGGGGGCAGGGTGGCTCCCATTAACCCCTGGTACTTTCGTGACCCCAAGCTGCGCAGTGCGTTGCTGAAGGCAGTTGATCACTACTTTCAGGATAATCAGGGTTCAGTTGAATCTGCGGTGTCCTTGTGGGAAGCGTTTAAGACCGTACTGAGAGGGGAGGCCCTTTCCTTGGTAGTGGCCGCCAAGCGGCGGAGAGACGCCGAGGTGGCACAAGTTGAGGACGAGATTGCGGCTTTGGACGTGGCCTTGGAGGAGGAGGTTGCAGCGGCCACACTGCATAATTTGAGCTTGAAGCAATTGGAATACAGGGATCTGGTGACGAACGCTGCCAAGACCCTCAATAGGGAGCAGCAGGGTCGATTGTACGATGTCGGTGATAAGGCCGGGAAACTGTTGGCGTGGTTGGATAAAAAAGAGCATGTTAATCGAGTGGTGCCGGAGTTGTCGATGGATGGGGGAGAGGTTGTCACTGACCCCGATGGTATAGTCCAGTGTTTCTCGGACTATTTTCGTACGGTATACACCTCGGTTTCGGACAGGCCGACCGAGGACTCGTGCGACCTTCTGCGTGATATTGCTCTGCCCTGCCTTTCTGCCATAGATAGGGATGACCTCGATGGAGATATAACTGTTAACGAAGTGGCGTGTGCTATCCGTGCGTTGCGCTCGGGTAAGGCCTTGGGCCCAAATGGGTTGCCGATTGAGTTGTATAAGCTCTGTCCGGATAAGTTGGCTCCTCACCTGCGCGCCATGTTCGTGGAGGCGCGGGTGAATGGGTTTCTTCCGCTTGATCAACGACTGGCGACGATTGTGGTAATACACAAAGACGGTAAGCCCCGGGATAAGTGTGGTTCCTATCGGCCGATATCACTTCTCAACGCCGAGCCGAAAATCCTTGCCAAGATCCTTGCTAACCGCCTGGTCCGGGTGCTTGGAGATTTGATCCACCCGGACCAGTCGGGCTTTATCCCGCACCGTAACACTGCTCTGAATCTTAGACGCCTTCATGGAGTGATTGCTAGGACGGGCACGATGCGAGAGCCGGCCATTGTGGCGGCCCTCGATGCCACGATGGCTTTCGATACGGTGGAGTGGGCATACCTGTGGGCTGTGCTAGCCAAGTTCGGCTTCGGGCCTGGCTTTGTAGGCTGGGTGAGGTTGCTTTATGAGGGGCCCCTTGCTAGCGTCGTGGTGAACGGGCGGGCGTCGACACCGTTCGAGCTCGGGACGGGCACCCGGCAGGGCTGTCACCTGTTGCCGTTGTTGTTTGCCCTTGCTTTTGAACCGCTGGCGGCGTGGATACGATGGCACCTGGATATACGTGGGATTCGTTGGTCGCCTGACCACGAGGACCGTATTTCGCTTTACGCTGACGATATTCTGTTATACCTCACCTCGCCTAAGAAATCTCTCATAGTGGTTTGTGACGTCTTGACTTCTTTCGGTAGGAACTCTGGTCTTGTTATTAATTGGGGAAAGTCATACTTGTATGTCCTGTGTGGTGATGTCCCGCCTGTCCCGCGAAACTGCTCGATCCAGATTGCCCGGCAGGGCTTTCTGTATTTAGGGATCTATATTTCCACTGACCCCACTTTACGATACGAGAAAAACTTGCTCCCTCCCTTGGCACGTTTGCGGCGGGACGTGGCGGGCTGGCGGCGGTTGCCGCTTTCCCTCCTTGGCCGCGCCGCCCTGTTTAAAATGATGTCTCTTCCCCGTTTCCTCTATGCCTTGCAGAATACCCTTGAATTGGTCCCGGCCAGTTATTTCCGAGAGGTCGAAAGCCTCCAGCGCGCGCTATTGTGGGAAGGGCGACCGCGCATAGCGATTGCTAAGTTGACGCTTCCGTGGTATGACGGGGGTATCGCGCTTCCAGACATTCGACGTTATTATTGGGCCACTCAGTTGAGCGCGATTAACCATGGTGTCTATGGTCCGGCGCTGAGCCCCGGCTACGCCATGGACCGGTGGTTGCTGCGCGGGAGTAATTACCACAGAGCGTTGTACTCGAAGTCGTTGGACTTAACCCTTACGGGGCCCACCAGGGTGGCCGTGCACGTGTGGAAGGTGGCGACAGATTCACTGGGCTGGAAGGGTAAGCTTACCCTTGCCACCCCGTTGTTTGACTCCGATATTCTGGGAAAGCTTTGGCATACAAAAGGGTTTGAGAAATGGGACCTGATCGGTATATCCAGGGTTGGAGACCTTTTGGTTAAGGGTAGGGTGAAGTCATTCGAGGAGTTGCAGAAGGAGTATGAGCTAGGGAGCACGGAGTTCTTCCGATATGCTCAAGTGTGTCACGCCTTGCGGTCAGTCCTTGTAGAGGGGGAGACGGTGCCTGAATCCTCTCCGTTAGAGGACCGGATTCTGGATGGCCATATGCCAGAGAGTACGATCTCTCTCATTTATAAGAAACTAATTAATGTTCGGGCAGATCTTCTTCTAGGGTTGCGCGATCAATGGACTAGGGATGGCCTCGAATTAGATGATGAGGATTAGCAGTATGCAGTTTCTTCTCCCAAAGAGGTCGCGATCCCAGCGCACCTGCGGCTGGTGCAGCTTAAAATACTCCATAGAGTTTACGTGACAGGGCCTAGGCTGGTCCATATGGGTTTCTCTGAGGAGGGCTTATGTAAGAGAGGCTGTGGTATGGTGGGCACCTTCCTACATATTATTTGGGAATGCGGTGCGATCATGGAGTTCTGGAAGCGAATCCACGATGTGATGGGGGAGGTGACGGGCATCGCCATGCAGCCGGAGGCGCGGTGTTGTCTCCTGAATGTTTGGGGTCCTACTGACCACGACGCGGCACAGACTCAGTGGGTGACCCTAGGGAACATGGTAGCTAAGCGCGACATCGCTCGCCTGTGGGGCTCTACTAGGCCTCCTACATTGACAGCGTGGATGGAAAACATGGATTGGAGCATGTTTAGGGAGAAGACAGTGTATTGTGCTCGAGGGCGCCCCCGGAAATGGCACACCGTATGGGGGCGATGGAACCAGTACAGAGGGGGCATATGCCTGCCCCCAGACCCGGACCCGCCTGAGGAGCAGCTCTCCCCTTAGCATTCTTTCCGGCTTTGTATTCTTTGCTGGTATGTGTTTGCCTTCTTGAGTCTCTGCCTTCCCCTCCTTCCCTTACTATAGACCTGTGTCTGATGGACGAAATGGGGCTCACTCCCCCCGATGGGAACCCTTTTTGTGCTTTAAGTACTTATCGCCTTGCTTCTGTTTAGGTTTGGGTTTGTATTTATTTAAAACAGAACCTTTTGATTCTCCTATCAGTGAAAAGTGGACGCTCGCTTGTGTTGTGTTTCTAAAGCTGCCGTACCTCCGGGTTGTCGGCTGAATAGCTGTGTCCCTGACTTAAAAGAATAAAGGTTTTTAAAAAAAAAAAAAAAAATACTATACTATTCATACCGCTCAGGATAGAATGAGTAGGGTATTTATGCCTTTGGGTATTTACATCTTTGGTATAGTGGATCCCTATGCATAGGAGGTCAATAGGTGAAGCTGCCATGGGAGATCTATCAGTTGCCTGTAGTAGTTAGCCTGGGTCAGAAAAGGAGAACCCAACAATATGGCCACCTCGAGTGGCTTACTTGTGATGTTCTTGCCCAGGATCACAAATCTTTAGGCAATGATGCTCCCATGGTCTATGGAACTGTACTTACATAGCACAACACACACCACAGCTTGGCCCTCAGAAAGCACAGCCACCTCAAGGGTAAAACTTAAATCTGTACATCAAATAAGATGAGTCTTTAGCAGCTTCATTAACTGAGTGAGGTTGGGTTCAGATGTCGAATAAAGAGGGAAGAATTTCATAGCAGGGATGTTGCTGTTGAAAAGGTCTGTCTCTAACCTTTTCTCTGTTGAAAATATCCTAAAGAATATGTTTCTTAGTTGTGTTTTGTCTGGCGTGATGGATTTTTGTTAATGTTTAAACAAAAGTCAAATATCAATTTTCCCTTTTAAGATACTTCCAGTCATGCGTACATAAACAAACAAATATCCACACCAATTCTGTACAATCATCAACTACTCATTCAGGTAACACACCAGTTCTGGATGTCAAGGCACTCATAAAAACATATTTAATAAACATTATTTTCAAACATATAATAAAAACATACAATTTAAAAAGATTTTTGCAAAGCATAAACAAAGTAAAATGTACTATATTTAAACAAAGTGTCAACAATCCCTTGCAAAGGAATATAATAAGACATTCAACTTTGTCATAAAGCTGTTAATTTGCAATTATAGACAGCATCACACAGAGCAATTAATTCTCCGTCCAAATACTGTACTGTCTTTAACAAATTTAACAACATTTCTGGCTTCAACACGTTTCGGTGGGTTAAATCAATCCAACCACCTTCATCAGGACAATCATGTAATTCATTTTCTCCTTTCCGATTCAGTTTAAATAAAAAAAGACTTTTCTTTAAAACCCGTGCAACCGCACTCAGTGCTAAGCTGTCTTTAATTGAGCCAATTGTTCATAGGTGACTCTACATATCTAATTGACATCACTTTGTTTGTGTGCCAAATTGTAATTGAAGAGATACTCAAGTTCAAGGTTCAGCAATCCATTTCCATTCACTCTGTTCGGTTATACCATCGGTCCAGCCCACGTCCACGCCACTTCACCTTTCCGGAATTGTGAGGACCAAGCCGAGCACCCACCATTCGAATTTAAAGCTACGGGACGTGGGCTGGTCCCATGGTATAACCGAACAGAGTGAATAACCCTAGTAAGCTAAAGAGATTTAAACTAGGAGGAGAGCGGGCAACCAGAAATGGATTGCTGAACCTTGAACCACTTTACACATTGCCTCCGATGACAAACCCGACTGCTCTGCACCAAGCTACCAGAGAGTGAGCACAGGTTATCTTTCGTGCATAACTTACTAGCCCTGACTATAATGTTGGGTTCAGCCTTTTTTAGATGCATATTCTAGCCAACCGGAAACCCCATTTCTAACAGACATCTTGAGACACTGATGTTATTTCAATTAGCATTATACACACTGTTACTCAATAAGAATTGTTAGGTAAATGATGTGTCAAACAGAACCCCTTTCTATCAATTCACTATAAAATGTATCAGTAGTTTGAGACATCAGTTGCAATTGCAAACCATTGATTGCATAATGAGACCTAAAGTGGGTTGTGTTCATTTGCATAGGATGAGCTGTGCATGAGGAACAGCTTTCAAATTGTGAACATGGGCTGTACAAATTGAGGGAAGAACACAGGGGTCCAGGAAAATACTACATGCTCCACCAATGCTCTTTGCATCATGACAATTTAATATGCAGCCCCTGTCTCTTTAGGGATATAAGCTACAATGAAACTGTAGGCCTTCTGTGAACGCAGAAATGGAGGTCTTTTCAACTTAAGAGAAGCCGACCATCATTCTGAGAATATTATTAGGAAAAGTTAGCCAAGGAATTTTAAAAGTGTGATACAGAGTTAGGCAGTCCTGTGTAATAGCCCTTGTGAGTTTGGCTTCATTTTTGGCCCATAAGGAGCACCACAGGGAGATTGGTTTTAGTGATAAAATGTCATCCAGTTGATGCGCCCTACATTCATGTGCATAATGGTAGATGAAGCTGAGGTGGGGGGGACAACAGATGCCATAGTAAACTCTTTTCCTCAAACTGCAAGGGGTTGCTAGTCACGTATCCCCACACACCTCTATCATAGGTTGCCACCCACAGAACTTTGGCTTTATAGCAGGTAGCCATCTCTTTGATGGGTTGGATTCCAAAATTATTAGAAAATCTTAACACTCTCTCGCAGACCTTTTTAATCATGAGCCTCATATTATTTATATGGTCTGCCCAAGAACCATTTGCAAAAAACATACCGAAAAATCACTCTCATGTCACAAACGAGTCACTGTGCAAAATAGGCAGTATTTTGCCACACGGAAATAATACATCATGCCGTAGTTTTCAAAGGGTTAACAGTTCCATCATCACACATCTCAGCAGTGGTGTTCACATCTCTCAAAAGGTAACCATAGTCGGTAAGCTTGGACATAAATGTGGCATTATTGTACCCATTTTTGTTTAATTTGGTATTTGCAAAACATGCTTTGAGTGCATCCATCAAGTAGTATGTTCTTTTCTCTCCCCTCCGCCTTCAGTTTCTAAAACATTAACAGCTGCCAGTTTCAATGATGCCAGATCAGCATCTTTGCACCAGTAATGATGCGAACAAAAAATTAAAGACATAAAAAAATGTTTATTTCATTAATTTTTAAAATTTCACTTGCCCTGTTTATGAAACATTTGCATTTTTTATGATTTCAGCTGCGGTATTCCCTATGTTAGAAGTTAGACATGTTTTTTTATTGATATTAATGACACAGGAAAAGCCAAGAAAAGTAGACATTTGTTTTTAATGATGCTGTGCTGCTCAATGGGAATTAAAAACTTTTCGTAACTTTTTATGCTTATTTTAAAAAAGATTTCAAACCAACTGTTAAGTTTAAATCGTGCAAATAGATGGTCCAGAATCGTTTCCCCTCTTATGGTATTTTTCCATCTGATGGTGTTGTTTGACCCTTTCAGTAGCTAAGGCTGCAGCTATTCGAACAACAATCAAAATAGACTGGATTTTTGCAGTCATTGGGTACTTAATTTTTAATGTGTTATTGTTGGACTTGGCCCTTTTTGTAGGGTCATCCCTGAACTTTTTGCCTTCCTCCTAGTATTTTGTCTGACCTGGAGTTGGTGGTTTTAGGACTCTGGGCACTTTATCACTTCTGTCCAGTGTAAAGTGCATGTGCTCTCTGTGGTAAACATGGTAAGAATGGTCTAGACCTGTTTGGTGTATTTAATTTCCCTGTCAGTTCCTTGTGAAGTGGTATCTCAGATACCCAGGGCCAGTAAATTAAATGCTACTGGTGGGCTTGCAGCGCTGCTTGCGCCACCCACCAAAGTAGCCTTTCAAACCTTTCTCATGCCCCTGCCATTGCAGGGCCTGTGCGCACAGTTTACTGCCGCTGTGACGTGGCACATAAAGTGGGTGCCACGTCTGTGACCCTCCTTTTACTACGTGTCAGTCACCCCTGAGGCAGGCCCTAGCTAGCCCTATGGGCAGGGTGCCGTGTAAGTAAAAGGTAGGACATGCGCTTTAAATGTGTGACATGTCCTGGTGGTGACAAACAGCCATTTTGGTTTCTTACTGCTGTGAGGATGCCCTCTCATAGGAATGCATTGGGGATTCCCTTATAAGTGTTTCAGTGGTAATTCCTGATATTAGAGGAGCAGCGTGGTCAAGTTTGGTATATTTTGAATTAATAATCTTATCTTATCGGAGTAAAGCGCTCGTACACCGGTTGGTTTCATGGCGCTGTATAAATGCTGCGTAATGGTGTTCACAGATTTAATACCAGATTTATTATCGCTATTTTAGAAATGCCACTTTTAGAAGTTGCCATTTCTGTGTTGTTAGATTTGGGGGTCTCTAGTTGGCAGAGGTAGGTACCTTTGATAGGGACCCTTGCGTCTAGTCAGGGTAAGGGGGTACACTCCTAAAATAACCTCTGCTCACCCCCTTCGTAGCTTGGCACGAGCAGACAGGCTTATCTCAGAGGCAGTGTGTAAAGCCTTTGTGAACACATACAGTAACCAAGTGACAACACTACAGATAGACACCACACAAGTTTTATATAAAAAATAAGTATTCTTTATATAGATTTAACACAAGACCACAAATGACGAAAATCCACAATACTGTACTTAAAATGGTAGAATTAGCTTAGTTCTCTTTAGATGTTAAAATGCTACACTTTGAGCCAATGTACCTGTAGATGCGTAACGCTATACAATGAAAGTGTTGCAGGGAAGGTGATGCGTCGGTTCCTGACACGCAGGAACGGTGATGCATCGGTTTCTTACCTCTCTTCCGTGGCGATGCGGCCCGATATGCCGTGATGCGATGAAGATCCGGTGCAATGAAACAAAGATGGCGTCTTCTTCTTGTTGCAACACAATGCGTGCACGCTTGACGGCCATGCGGCGACTCAACGATTCTTCTGAGCCGCGACAGGCCCTGGGACATTCTTCTACAAAGATGTGAGACGTCTCAACTTGATGCGACAGCTGCAGCGGCGACACCCTTGTTCAGTGATGCGACGACAGCGGCTGTGGCGGCGGCACGCTTCTCCGGTGATGCGAGACACTTTGGCTTGATGCGACAGCTGCAGCGGCGACACCCTAGTTCAGTGATGCGATGACAGTGGCTGCAGCGGCGACACGCTTCTTCGATGTTGCAAGGCGTTTCTTTACGATGTGATGCGATGCGACAGCTACAGGGGCGGCACCCTTGTTTAGTGATGTGAAGGCAGCGGCTGCGGTGGCGACACGCTTCTTCTTCGTGAGTCGCGCTTCCAGCTCCTTGTGACACGCAGTTCCCCAGACGGCCCCAATACAGCTGCAGGCACTTCCCAAGAACTCTGGGGAGCTGGTGGTTGAAGTCTGTTGTCCCTGAGACTTCAACAGGAGGCAAGCTCGTTTCTCAAGCCCTTGGAGATCCTTCACAAGTTCAATAAAGTACATACAAAGTTCCTTTCTCCTTTCTTTGGCAGTCAGACAACCACTGCAGGCCAATCCCCCAAGCAGCACTTCAGCTTAGGGATAGTCTCTCCTTAGTTTCTTCTGGTTCCTCTCCTCAGCAAAGGTTTCTTCTTGTTTCCCAAAGTGATCTAAAGTTCTTGGGTTTGGGTCCCAATGTTTATACCCAGTTTCTCTTTGTTCTCTGAAGGCCTTTGCCTAGTACAAACCAGTTCTGGTCAGTCCTGGAGCACTTTGCTGACAAGACTCCTTTCCTTTCAGAGTGCAGGGCAGAGACATCAGATGCACCACAGGAGGTGGAGCCAGCATTGTGGAGGGAAGGCATAGCCCTATTCAGGTCCCAGGTGCAAATTCTCCCACCCATCTAGATGCAGATCTCCCTATTCAGCCCTGTGCTGACTCACCCTGTCTCCTGGAAATCACCAGTTCCTATCACTCAAACTCCAGACAAGGAATACACAACCTAGCAGAGGCAGGTTTGGATGGTTAGACAAGAAAATACCTACTTTCTAAAAGTGGTATTTTCAAACACAGAATGTTAAAACCAACTTCACTAAAAGATGTATTTTATCATTCTGAGTTCAGGTATACTAAACTCGAATTTCTACCATGTTCCCTGAGTCAGTTAGGATTATAAAATGTAAAATTCAAACTGCCCATTCTGGCTTATGGGGAATAGGTAGCCTTGCAATAGTGAAAACGAAAATGGGTGTAATTCACTATTAGGACATGCCACACCACCAGGGCTTGTCCTACCTTATACTTACAATGCACCCTGCCCTTGGGCCTACCATAGGGGTGTCTGATATGAAGAAAAGGGAAGGTTTAGGGACTGGCAAGTGGGTGCACTTGCCCAGTCAGCATGGCAGTACCAGACTGCACACAGGCTCTGCAATGGCAGGCCTTAGGCACACTTTTACAGGCTGCTTCTGTGGGTGGCACAACCAGTGCTGCAAGCCCACCAGCAGTAATTGGATTACCAGCCCTGGGCACTCCTGGTGCACTGTACTAGGGTCTGACAGGCAAAACCAAACCAGCCAATCATGAAATCACTAATCCACGCATCAATTTACAATAGGGAGCACTTGCACTGTGGCACTGGACAGCAGTGGCACAGTGCCCAAAGCATCTAACACCAGCAAAAACACACGAGGCAACAGCAAAAAATGGAAGGGAGACCCACACCAAGGTGCCAGGTCTAACACGTGTTCTATGTGTCTTTGTGCCTGTCTGATGTGTATTGCATGTCCGGCTCTGGAATGACAGGGGCTGGTGAGCTGTGTGCAGGGCCAGACTGGGAACAGAAACCTGCCCTGGCAAACTGCTTAGCGCCCCCCCCCCCCCCGGGTGAGGGGGAGTGCAGCCGAGCAGTTTGCGATGGCCAGTTTTGGCCGATTTTGTTACAGGGGGCTGATATTGCCAACCCGGTAACAAAAACGGCCCCCCAGGGGCCCAAAACCGGCCCCCACCCTAACAGCCTACAGGGGAAACGCACGGTGTCTCCTATGGCCAGTCCGGCCCGAGTATGTGGCTCCAGAGGGACTGGGTGAGTCAGCGCTAGGCCGAATTGGCAGATCTGCATTTGGAGTAGTGGGAGGAGTGGACCCTGACCCTGAATTGGTTTGTGCCTGCCTTGTACAATGCTGGCTCTGCCCCCCTGTGGTGTGTATGGGGTCAAGACCTTCTCTAACAAGGAAGGTGTTTTAGCCCTGTAAAGGAAGGTTGGAGGGCCCCCAGGACTGGTTTGGACTGGGTCTAGGCCTGTGCCAGGGGGAGAGAACAAAGTCATATGTGGTATAAGTACTGGGGCTGTAACCCCATGTATGTGTTCTGCTTGGTGCTGATTTGGAACTGGTGGCTGGCAGGCTGCTGGACCACCAGGAGGAACCGCCACTGGAGATTGACCTGCTGCCAGCCTTGAGGGGGACATCAAGGACTTCCCCTCTGTTGAGGGGCCTGGTGTGCTGGCCTACCTGTGCCCAAAGCTGTGCACTGTTTGGGTCCAGTGCGTGGTGAATGCTGGAAATTCACCCCACTCTTCTCCCTGCTGACCGTCTCTTTTTTTTATTTGCGGGAAAAGAGTTTGCAGAGCCTTCTGGTGGCTGAAACGAAAGTGCAAGGAGAGCAGACTCCCTTGTATTGGACCAAGGACCCTGAGCAGCATGTGGAAAGCTGCCCCATCTGGGCCAACCGTCGCGGAGGTTTCGCTAAATAAATGGTGACCAGGAGCGGCTGTGCCGGGATCCCGTAAATCGCCACAAGACCGGAAGACAGGCGAGGAGAGCCTAACTTGGGGCGTGGCTGGGCAGAGGAAGCCTGGTGGTAGGAGTGGCTCCCGTGCTCGAGGAGAGCCCCGGTGGGGATCAATACAGGTGGAAAAAGGAGCCATCGGGAGCACCCCGGTGAAAGGAGGTCGAGTTGCACAAAGGGGTGGCTGCCGGAGGCGAGAGAAGAGCCTCCTGAGCACCGAGGAGACCAGAGAGGCTGCGCAGAGCAGAGCGAACTCAACGGAGACATTGCTCCTGGTCCTACCGCAGCAACCTCTGTCGCTTGCCAGAAGGGGAACCGGAGAGGTCGCTGCGCCCTTCCTATCTCAGCCGGAGTGTCCAGGTATTCCTTCTAACCCGGGCCGCGGTGGTGAAGGGCTCCGTAGTGCTGCTCTGGTGCAGCTGCACCGCAGGGTCTCGGGCAGCTGCAGCTGTCCAGGATATTGGGCGCATTTGGATTTCCAGCATTTCTGGGAGTATTGACACGGCCACAGTTGTGCCACGCAGACTCGCGGGCACCTTCAACATCAGGGACAGTCTCCAAGGAAGGAGACAAGGGTGAGTTGCACCCCGCCCCCTTTGCATTACGGGCATTGTCTCTGCTGCACCGGCAGCTAAGGGGCCAGTTGAAGGCCTCATGTTGGAAGGGGCATTTTTGGGGCATGCCCAGGTCGGGGCCGTGAGTACCCCTATGGGACAGCTGGTACCGTGATGGGGACGTTATGAACATGTGTACTTTGCACGTATTTACTTTAGGTACACTGTTTCTGATGCTAAGGCATAATATGCTATGCTGAGTACCCGTGTGTGCAGGGATAGTGATGCACGGCCCCACTGCTGATTATGTTTTTCCTAATATAGTGTATTAGGTGATGTTAGGGTGTTCATGACTAAGGTATTTATGCTAGGTACCTTTACCAGTAGTTACTGGTTGTGATTTTTATTGCTTGAATGTGCTGATGATTCTGACAGTGGCCCGATTGGCCCTGTCATGTATGTAATCACCTTAGAAGTATAACCAAGTAAAAGTTGGCACGGTGTATATTTGTGATTATGATCTACTGTGTTTATGAGTAATGCAAAGGCTATTTTTATATAACCTTCTGTGGAGTTTCTTTTGTGGTGTGCCTAGTATGTCGCTGCTATGTGTGTTGCGCAAACGCTTTACACATTGCCTCTGGAATATGCCTGACTGCTCGTGCCAAGCTACCAAGGGGGTGAGCAGGGGTTATCTTCAGCATATAACTCCCTCACCCTGACTAGAGTGGTGGTTTCTGCCTGGCTTTGGCGCTTGCCCTAGCCAACCAGAAATCCCATTTCTAACAGTTATTCAATTAAATACTTAGCTTTTTAAGTAGTTACATTCAAACAATGTTATTTATCAATCAAGAGTATCTATTAATTAAGGGCTAAGTAGGGTGGGTACTAGAGACGGAGTGCAGGAACTAAATACTAAAGTGTTGCCGGTTTACTTCCATATTTATTATCAATTTCGTTGATGCATATGTTTAATATTCTTCTTTTGGAGTCAACAGTTAATTGATTTTTTTTCCAAAGAGATATTTTCTTCAGAGGTTGATCAAGTATCTACACTGTCTAAAGAATCCAATATTATCTTCTATTGCTGTTCCATACCCTGTACCTGTTTGGCATGGGAAAATCACTTTTCGTATCTTTGCAGCTTCTTCTGACCCTAGTAACCATTTTTTCTTACCATACATATATAATTAGGAAAAAGTCAATGTTTCCTCATCAACCAAAAGATATGAATTAACATTAATGTTTTGGAGGCTGTTAATTTGTTGAAGGTAGGTTTGTTATAATAACAGTAATCGGGGAACAATAAAATGCATGCTTATAATTTAGTTGTAAAGGTCAGAGGCAGCTTTTTCAGAAAAACTGAGCTAGCAAAAGAAATTAAACGTTTTTTTCACGAAATAAATCACTGTAGTACAGGATAAGGGGCTGCACAAGGAGACTGCAAAAGCATCAGCTACTGCAGGTCTGAGCTACTGACTGAAATGACATGAAGTAGACCAGGAGTTAGTCTATTTGTCCTTCTGTAACAGCAACTAGATTTGGCATGTCGCCTCAGGTTAAAAGGTGCCCATGTATAAGTATGGCTATGAACAAGCCACAGCAAAAAGCTTAGTAAGATGTGGAGGGTGAATGGCTGAAAGTAAAGTCAGGAAGACCACATGGCTGACAAGGAGAACCACGAGACATGCGTGTTAGTGTCTTGCGGATCAGAGGAGAGAGAGCCAGAGAAGGCATTAATAAATTAGCAATTTCAAAATGAACAAACACCTGGTTGTATTCTGTTCAAAGTAGGATGGTGTTGCTGTCTCTTTGTCCTCGTTTTTGCTTTCGGATTCTGTCTCAGCATAGTTCACAAAAACATCCTTCTCTTGATCAGCATTCAAACAGGTCCCCTGTATAACTTTGTAGAGTGTGTGCCAATGCCACACTGTGTCCATTCCAACCGTTAGTGTTGTTTGCCCCCCCACAACAGGACACATGACAATCATGCATGTACGCTGAGGTCTTTTCATAAAGTGAAATGAGAGACCCACAGAGGGGCGTTGTGGTTATGAGCCCCACTAAGTAGTACTCCTACTCTTTGGAGAGTGACTACTCTCATCTCCCCAGCTGGTAGAGGACTGAGAGTGGTAGCAGAGAAATTATGATAGTGTAGGGCAGACCTTTTACTCTGTTGTCTGCTTTGGGAGAGAAGCTTTCCAGCCTCTCCAGCATTTGAAAATGTTCTTCAGGTCTCCATAACCAGGTCCTTCGCCCATCTATAGGAGGAATGGATTTTGCTTGTGTGTGTATTTCAGATGTGCAGATGTTACATTTGTATGTGATACTTATGCGTGAAAGAGGAGAGTGACACAGTACATGTAGCTGCAGCCTCTGTGTCTTCCATTTTGTATCAGGCATACTCTATATGGTATCTAAGATAGAGGCTCGGAAGAAATTGATAAAATTGTGAAAGAGAGTCCCTTTAAAGCTAGGGAGTTACCCATTACCGTTCTTACCACTGTTCCCTGGAGTAGCTACCCCCCGCAGATAAACGAGGAATTGAGTGGGGCAGCCTGTCTTTTCTTCGTGCTCTTGTTTTGGGTGTAACAAACATCATTGCATGACCAGTTTGTGTAGAATTCACAAAAATGCAGACCTGGCAGAGCCGATCACACCACTGAACCACTGGAATAATCAAGGACTGCCTGTACCTTGGGCACAAGGGTGAGTCAGAAACATTTAGTCAGTGTACCAATTCTCCTGACCTGAAACTTGAGGCCCTAAACCAGTGGCAACTGGTAGATTCCTTTGAGCTCCAGGACTAGGATACTGACTACCAAATCTCATTGGATGAGGGCCTGCTGAAGCAGTTGTTTTGGGTGGGAAAAGCTCAGAGTGGAAAAAAATCAAATCTTGTGCCTAGGGAAGTCTTCTGGGCCCCTGGATACTTTTTGATCCTTAGCCCTGTCAACATACATTCAGACTTAGTCTCACATTTGGAGCTCAGCATCCTCCAACAGAGCAAGGATGCATGCTGTATCATGCAATGAGTTCTACAAAGCTGAATACCTTCCACACATTTGCTGCTATGAAGAAGCTCAAAACAGGCTAAACCTGTTTCTTCAGTACATCTAACTGACACCTTGGGCTATTTGGCTTGAGTGGTGGGTCTGGAAATCCCCTCATTTTTAAAGTCCCATATTTTTAGAGGTGTTACGGTGAATCCAGTTAGATACAGCCAAGGGACCCAGGAACTGAAGGAAAGCCCATAGGAGTCAAGACTCACTCCAGGATAAAACACCAAAAGCAGTAAACTTACTTAAAAGTGTATGTTACCTTTGTGAGTCAGGCCCATTAAATGTAAGATTATGAATTCATAGAGAATGCAGTGAGTTATGAGAGCCATCAGGTAGCCTACTTGTATTAAGAGTTTGTCATTAGCGTAGAGATTTGAATAAGGGATTAGGGGTGTGAGAGTGGGGAGAGGGTGAGTGAGTTATTGTGAGAGAGGTAGTGTTTGCACTTAACAATCGCCACTCCACTGTAATTTGCAAAGTGCCTTCATTGTGGAGAATGGACAACACCTTCTCCTCCCAAGGCATGTGGTTGAATGGAATGGGAGACCCGCCACCAGTTGCCAGGGCCTGTTGGTGTATCCTGGAAGCTAGAGAATGGATTCTCCCCCTCAGGGCATTCCACCACTTGCAAATGTTCTCCTGTGAGCATCTGTGTTGTGGACAGCTTTCACCTTTTCCACGCTTCTCGCCCACAATTCCCTTCTCTGGCTCATGGTTGTTGTCTGCACCAGTGCTCCAAACAATTGGGGTTCAGCCCTTATTATATCACCCACAATCACAGTTCACTCTTTTTCAGAGAGTCTGGGTTGTGTTCTTCCTCCAGACATTTCATCAAATAATGATGATGTAGGTCTGCTGCTTGTGCCCTAAAGTAACTTTAACTTGAGTCCTCACCATGCATTGTTAATTGCCTTCCATATTACATCGCTCATTACATTTTCTATGACACCATTGATAACATCACTACAACATCTGAAATGACATCATTGATAACAACAGTATGCCTGGTGGGGGAGTCAGTTATAGTTACATTAGGGCATGAATTATAGTTACTTGCCATGACTATAACTGGTAAATTTCTGTGGTTTTGTTAATTTAAAACAGTATGTTTAAATTGACATTTTCATCTGACTATAACTTCCCTTTACCCTTTGGTTTTTTTCAGTGAATTTACACGTTTTTTTGTTATATAAAGTAGGATATAATTACAATTCTAACTATAATGTCATTTTAACCTTTGGTTTTTCAGTGATTGTGATTATATATATATTCAGTGAAAAAACCATAGGTTTCACACATGTTATAGTTAGCTGGACATTTTACTCGTAAAAAACCAATGAAATTGCCCCGTTATAGTTAGTTCAGCTAACTATAACTCGCGCGCCCGCAATGCACTGCTGATGACGTCACATATTACATCACTCATGACATGGTCAGTGACATCACTCATGACATCACTGATGACATCTCAAATGACATCACTGATGACATCACTGATGACATCATCCAGTGAATGTGGGTTTTTCTGAAAATTAAATATGTTTTATATATGTATATCTCAAGGTCAATGGAAGAATAAATGGGTATATAAGTGTCTAAATGGATGATTTGTTTTTGAAAAATTGATTGTTTAACTGACTGATTAAGTGTATCATAGTGAATACATGTTTTAGTGAGTAATGTTTAAATATGTATATATCTGTATCAGTCTCTCACTTTGTGTATAAGTGGCTGCATGGGTTGGTGAGTAGATACATGGGTGTCTATATAGGTTATTAGTTGGTTTTTTGAGTATCAGTCTGAGTGTCTGCATGGTTCGGTGGGGGGTATTACGTAGTGCATAGGTGTATGAATGAGTGACTCACTGTTTGTATGTGTTGAACACAGCATGTGTGCAGGACTGTATGGGTGGATGAGTGTGTGCATTGATGTGTTATTGAGTGAATGACTGTCTCAATAGTGTCTTTATGAGTAACTACATATGTTTTAAACTAGTATATGTGACTATTGGTGTATATATGTGAGTATATGTGAGAGTGAGAGATTGAAAGAGTTCTTGTATGAATAAGTATGTGTTTCTATAAGTGATTGTTTAAAAGACTAAGTATGTGTAAGTTTCCGTAGAAGTAAGTGTGGTGGTGTGTGTATAACTGTATATGCAAGTAAATGTATGTTTGATTCTTTGTTAGCATGAGTGACTATGTGTGCGAGTAACTCTATGGATGAGTGGCATTGTGTAACAGGATGTATAGGTGTATGAGTGCATATGATGAGTGAGTACATGTATGAGTGACTGAATTGGACTGTTGGTGAATGAGTGGATGTGTATGTGGATCTTAGAATTACTGAAAAGGTTGTTTTATCTGGTATTGGTATGTCCATTGTTTTGAACATTGTAGTTTCTATTTTTGAATGTGTGTGTCAAAGGTTATATTAGGGGAAGAGGAGGTCTGCCACTCTATCACAAGGATGATGTCATCAGTGATGTCATCAGTGATGTCATTTGAGATGTCATCAGTGATGTCATGAGTGATGTCACTGACCATGTCATGAGTGATGTAATATGTGACGTCATCAGCAGTGCATTGCGGGCGCGCGAGTTATAGTTAGCTGAACTAACTATAACGGGGCAATTTCATTGGTTTTTTACGAGTAAAATGTCCAGCTAACTATAACATGTGTGAAACCTATGGTTTTTTCACTGAATTTCTAAGGTTTTTTAAATGCTAATTCCTAACTATAACGTGTGTGAAACCTATGGTTTTTTCACTGAATTTCAAAGGTTTTTTAAATGCTAATTCCTAACTATAACGTGTGTGAAACCCATGGTTTTTTCAGTGAATTTGCAAGGTTTTTTAAATGCTAATTTTTTTTTTATTCTTCAATTTTTTCAAACATATTTTTAATTTAATTTACTTACCTTTTATAAAGACTATGCTTTAATTTTTAAAATCCTTAAATATTTTTTTTAATATATTTTTTAAAATAAACGTAAAATTTATTTCCAGTTCTTTTTTTTTTTTTTTTTTTTTTTTGGTACGCGTACCGTAAGCTCACGGTAAGCGTACGGTTTACGCAACGTCCGTAATCTATCTACGCTGCTTGCGTATAGTTACGCACTTTGCGTAGCCGCACGTACTGCGCGTGGGACGCGTGCGCGCTTACGCCACACGCGCACGTTACGCGGAAGTGCCGGGAAATGACTGTTATGCGCATGCGCGCAAGCGCGTGTCTTTTTTACGCGCACGCGTACTTTTTGCCGTAAGCGTACCGTAAGCGTACGGTAGGTCATGTGATCTTGAAACACAACTTTTGATTGGTTGAAACTACTTTCAGTTCTAGAACTCTCCTACACCACACCCATTCCCCTCATTTCTGCTTGTGATCCCTTGGGAGAAGGAGCTGGTTTGTCTTTGGGATACGATGGCAGAACAGCAGAGCTCTTCTGAGAGTGAGGCTAGCACTAGCAGCACTGTCTTGAGGCAGAGATCGAGGAAACAAAAGCCTTCTTATGTTTGGGATTATTTTACTTTTCCAGAAGGCCAGCAAAAGGTGAATGCACCCTTAGTTACTTGCAAGCTGTGTCAGCGTGTACTTTCTAGAGGTAATCCTAACAGGAAGTATTCCTTTGGGAATCACACCATGAAGAGACACCTCCAGGATGTACACAGAAGGACACATGGTCATCTTTTTGGAGGTAACTCTTCAGAAAGACGAGCCAGTACATCCACAGCAGCTCAGCCTGGACCATCACCTGCAGGGCTTACTCCTTCTTCTGCAGGTCAGGTGAGCCCTTCATCTGTGGGGGGAGAATCTCCTTTTGCTGGCCCTCTGGAAATGAACCCTCGATTTCGGAAGGTTGATATTCATTGCACATTTTGTAAAGATCTAATTTGCCATAGGGAGACCAGTGTTTCCCTAGTGAACAACAAAATAGATCAGCACATTTGTCGCTTTGAATAATTTTCCCATGCTTCCTTTCCTCTGTCCCTGCATGAACACAACGGTTCTTTTAAGAGCCAACCTTATCTTTCATCTTTTTTTTACATATGTTTTTAAAAACTTTTTTTTATTTTTTTTTACCGTACGCGTACGGTGCGCGTACTTTTTTTTTATTTTTTAAAAAAAACACTAAAAATCATTTATCACATTACATTGTCCTTGAGAGACTACAATTATTATTATTGACTTACCATACTCACTGAAAAAATATTTATTCATTTCTTTTTTTAAGAAATAGTTTTAAAAATGTTTGTAGTTTTCGAAAATTTTCTATATCTATCTGGAAAAAAAAGAAAAAAGTATTAATATTTTTTAAACATTTTATAATACAGTACACATATTTACATTTTTTACCAAAAAATCTTTTTGCCTTATTTTTGCTGTTTTCAGAATATATTGCATTTCACTATAAATTGTGAAAGCAATTGCATTCATCATTTTACAGCGGGCAAAAAAAAATACCAATCACAAAGATTGTATTAAAAAAGCCCTGATTCTTTTTTTAATTAAACTTAACATTATAGAAATGCATAATATTGTAAAAAAATATCATCTAATACCAATACTTATTTCTTTAAAATACCGTCTGATATGTTTGTTTCAGAACTATAATCACAATATTATATCTCAAATAACTCCAAAATACATCTGATTTCATTTCCTTTAGGCCAAATAGTAATTTAAATTTTTTTTTGGAATAAATTTCCAACGGAAATCCAATAAAATTCTAAAGTTTAATTTGTCCAGATCTCACCGATTCTCTGTAACATTTTGGTTCACGAAAATTTTTTGAATAATTTATTTAGTCCACAATAGAATTGGTTACTTTTCCACATGGCCAAATAGTAATTTTTTAAATCATTTTTGAAAAAATTTCCAATGGCAGTCCAATAACATTCCAAAATTTAAAATGTGCAGAAGTTACCGATAATCTCTAAATTATTGGTTTTTCAAAATTGCATTAAAAATTAAAAAAGTCCACATTACAATTGGTTATCTTTCCATTAGGCCAAATGATAATTTTAAAAATCTTTTTTTTACAAAATTGCAATGGTAATCCAGTAAAATGGTAAAATTATTTTGTCCAGATCTTGCCAAGTCTCTCTAAAATTTAGGTTTCAGGAAGATTAGATAGGAATTTGCTAAATCAAAAGGCAAACGTTGTTTGAAAATCAATTGGGAATCATTACACAGTGTCCAGCCTTTTTCACATTTTAGATAAACTGTGTAATGTCCAGAAGTAACAGTAGGTCCATCATGGAAAATTATTGCAACAGTTACAAAAGTTTTTCCTGAAATTGATAATTGCTGTCCTGTAAACTTCTTTATTAAAGTATCCAATTTTGAACCATCAGCTCTACATCGTTGCATCATTAAAATTACATACTGTCCGTATTCCTTTAAAATTAATGTTGAAAACATGTCAGAATTACACTCACCACATTTCATGCTATGATTAGCATCTTTAACTAATTTTGCAAAAGTGACTGTTTTACTCTCTGGCAATGTCAAATAAATAAACCTTTCATTATCAACAATAGAGCCACATATATTATAACAATTATCACAACTATGTTCCCATTTATAAGAGAGACCAAAAAAAATGTCAATGGGAACTCCTTCTTCTTCCACTACCTGAAGAAAATACATCAAAAATTCATGTGCATCTTGCTGTTCATTTTGAGAAAACTGTGTTCGTCCTGAACATACATCTAAAAGTTTTCTAATGTCAGTAGCACTTTCTATTTGAGTTTTATCTTTACTCAACTTTTGAAAAAGGAGACTCAGCTCTGAACAGAATCTTTTTCCCTGATTTACTATTATCTGCTCTTGCAAACTTTCCAGATAAAATGCAACATTCAGCACTACATTTGCGTAGCAGTTGACACCAGAGCTATTTTCAAAATGACATCCTACAACCTGTTCTTCATTTTCCTTTTTCTTTTTGCTTGCAATTACATCACTCCTCTTTTTTTTCCTCTTCTCTACATCTTCACTACAGATATTCTCATTTTTTCTTTTACGAGAAACTACACGTTTCTCCAACACAGGATACTTACCTAAATGAGGAGCATAGCTTCTTCTTAATCTATTATACTCCTTTACACAATTTGTATCAGCACTAACTTTTGATTCTTCAAAGTCTATCATGAATAAACCTGATAATGTTTTGACTCGTGACAAAGCAACATATGCCATACCTTCTTTGAACACAGTTGAACCAATGTTCACAAATGCACAATCTACAGTCAATCCTTGAGACTTGTGAATAGTTACAGCATATGCTAGAGAAAAAGGAAACTGCTTCCTACGTACATATAAGTCTTTCACAAGCATAAAACGAACTGTACAACGACAAATATCTTTAACTTCATCTATCTGATCAAATTTTATTTTTAAACATTCAATTCCTTCTTTTTTCTGATAATTAATAAAACCCACAACTCTTCCCATCGCTCCATTAACTAAACCTTTCTCAACATCCAAATTTCTCCTTAAAAACACTCTACAGTTCATGCAAACATATAGATTTTTTTCTAATCCAGCTGTTTTGGAGATGTTCTTCTCTAGTGAGTCCAATTTATTTTTCAGTTTGCCTGTTACTGTGACAGTAATTCTTCCATCCTCAATTTTGTCCACTGCTTCCAATTTCCTGATCTCTTCCTTTTCCAATTTCAAAAGCTCCTCATTGAATATTGAGCATTCACGTAGAGTAGGCATTAAGCAGATGACACTTTTGTTTTCTGCAATGTTCTTGTATATCTTCTCTGCAACTATTTCTTCCTTTGGAAATAAATTATGTAGCAGCCGAGTCTGTAATGCTTTTTTGCCAGCTTCTGTGAGTAGTCCAATCCTGATATCTTTCAGAATACTTCCATATTCTTCATCGTTTGCTTGCCTCATATTAGTTGTAAGTTCCTTGTACTCAAAGAAGGACCAAATATTTGTATTACCGATACTTCCCAATGACTTCTTCGTGTCTTCATGTGTCACAGTATTAAACACTGGTTGTCCTTTAACTGGAGTAAGTTGCAAAAGATCTCCAAAAACTATGACGTGTTTTCCACCAAATAACACGTCATAGTCTGTCTTCAAAATTTGCTGCATTCTTAAATGCACAAAGGCAAGCATTAAGTTTGATACCATGCTCACCTCATCAATAATGAGAACTTGCATCTTCTTCAATACTCGTGAAACTTCCAAGGATGCTTCTCCAGTTAGCTTGTTGAATTGTATTTTGTTCTCATGCTCCACTGGTAACATTAGCAAACGATGTAAGGTGATTCCTTTTATGTTATATGCTGCTAACCCAGTTGGAGCAGTAACCACACAAGACAAAGTAGAATCCGTTTTTTGCTTTAGGTAGCTTCTGATGACTTTAATTAGGAAACTTTTTCCAGTGCCAGCTTGTCCGCTTACATACATCCTGATTGGATGAAATGATGTGCATGAGCACTCTTTTTTTACATGTAGAAATCCGTGATCAATTTTGTTTTTGATCTCTTCATAAATTTGTTGCTGCTCTTGATTCAGTTGTCTTTCCAAATTTTCTAAGTCTATAAATTCTTCTTGAGCTTGATTCATAGCTGTTTCCACTTCATTCATGGCTATTGATGCTTCATTTTCAACGATTGGTTGTCCTAGGGGATCTTGACTGTGTGTTCCTGAACTTTGGCTGTCCTGAGAACTGTCTCTAGCTATTTCTGCTGCAATTGTAGTTTCCTGTTCAATTTCTTCATTTAACATTTGCAGATAAGTTGTGAATGTATTGCATTGTATGCTGTCTTTGCAAGCATTAAATGAATCCTCATAGCTTTGAAATTCTCCCAGTAGTTCATCCTCTGTACGCCATGGTTTAAACAACTGTAAAAGAGCCAAGTAGTAAAATTCTTTCTTGTCGGTAGTGTCGCAACTCAGCTTCCGGTGATTTATCAAACTTCCTTTGGTTTGCTTCACCAAACATCCTTCTTCACCAACAACTTTATATTTTCCATTATTAATGTCTTCTGCAGCTTTCCGTGAATAAATGTAGTTCTGCAACACTTCATAGAGACACATGTTCTCCAGATGATGACTTCTCTTGGGATAATATGTGTCCAACATGTTTGTTTTCAATATATCTGTACTTTCTGGGTCATTCTCGGCCAAATATTCTATTTCTCCAACAGATTTCAGTACCCGATTTCTCATTGCTGCAAGGCCTAAACTTGCCCAAATTATTCTTCTTGACTTCGAGTAGAGACTTGCAGAAGATAACCTATCTGAACATTCGTAGGATCCAATTTCTCGATGCGATAACATCTTCAAACTGAAACTGTACAGCTTCTTACTGACAGTCTTCTCGTGAGAAATCTCTTCCCACATTTCCTTCAATTCTGTTTTTTCTGATTTCGTAATGTAAGACGTTACATATCGTGCAACAGCAATGGAATTGTCAGCTACATACTGTATATCCATGTTAGCGTTCCACATGGATAAAATGACTGGGTTGTAGTCATTTATATTTTTTGATTCTTCTTTTCTTTTAAGGTTGTAGGTATTCTTAGGTGATTTTCTTGTGATAGTATGTCTCACAGCTGACATAAAACTGTTTACTCTTCCATTTGAAAGAACAGGTCTAGGAAATCCAAATCGACATTTAGTGTAGTATTTTTCTTTGCTCTTGTATTTCCGTCGACAGTATTTTCCACACCGATGACTTTGGAAACGTAAAACTTGCTCCTTTAACTTTTTCTCTTCTGTGCTTTTTGGTATACCACATGTTGCATATTCTTCAATGTAAGATAACACTGCTTCATCAGTATCTGTTCCAAACTTTGGGGCATCCTTGATCCACAACAGCATATGAATATGAGGAGCACCTCTTGCCTGGTACTCTTTTCTCCAAAAGAAATCCACTACTTCTCCAAGGGGTGGATTTTTTTTATTGCAGATGAAGGACATCATAGCCTCAAATCTATGATTGAAATATCTGCAAACATTAACCGGATCCAATGAGCACAGTTCTCCTGCTGTCTTGTATTCGATGTTTTTAATGTTTGAATTGGCCTCTCGTAGAAAATCCAGTAAATCATCCCAAGCGTACTCGGCACAGCTTAGGGTAAGGAACCATGTTGGTGTTCCTAAATTGCGTAACATGCATTTTAGTTCACCATGGCGTCGGTACCAATATTCATTTGTCCCACGCTGACAAGCCATCAGATTGATCAGTTGTGTTTCCAAATGATCATCTCGGTGCTGCACTTTCTCCATAAAATCCTTAGCAGACACATTTTGTAAATGTACTCCACTTTTTAAAATGTGATTTACTGCATAAGACAGTGCAGACAAGTCGCTTTCAAATAAAAGATGAAACAAATAAGGAATACTTTGTCGAAATCTGGGATCTTCAGCATATAGTCTTGTAGTCCGATACTCTGAAGCTGGAATCTGTTCTGGACGTTCATCGTATCGTCCTCCTTTTCCCGTAGGAAACAGCTGGGGAAAACATCGAGCTTCCAAGCTCTCCTCCCATACACTCACGGGAGTTCCTTTTGCTTTCTTCATCTGAAAGAGATCAATATTGTCTCCCATAACTTCTTTCGAATGAAGAGGATGTATGCTAAAATGTTGATAAATTTCTTCTTCCTTTGTCTTGTCCACTTTTTCAATTTGTCCAGTTGGTGTTTCTGTGTCTTCTTGAAAATCTTCGTCTTCTTCTTCTTCTTCTATATAAATTGATTCATACCATTTGTTATTTTTTTTCAAATACAAATTTGCTCTTTGTACTTTCCGCACATCTACCAGCTCCTGCCAAATCTTCTTATTCTTTGTAGGTACACCATTAACCAGAATAATTAATGGTTCAGTTTCCAAAGTATCCGCATCAATAGTTTCCATATTTTTTTTCAAATCCAAGGGCAAATACACCACTCTACCTTTTAAACCTCTCAGTAAATCTGAAGGAGGTAATTTACCAGTTTTGGGCTCCATACGTACTATGGTCTGGAACGGATGAACACATTGAATGAGTATAGACTCATATGTATTTAATTCAGAAAGTTCAGCAGGAATAGCATCCAATTCTAAATTATTATGTACAGCTCTGGTCGGCATTCTATTTTCCTCTAACTTGTTGTAACAGTATTTACAAATACGCTGATCTTCACCCAATTCAAAACAATTTTCAAGAAATATATATGTGGCAAAATCCATCCACTTATAATTATCTTCATTTTCACTCTTTCTGTAGAGATCAACATTCCTAGTTTGTTTTCTATAATGAGTTCTGCGGCAACAAATACAAGTAACATTTGGTCTTACATTAGAGACTATTGCAAATTTTGTTATGTGATCATTAAATGTCTTACTTACAGAAGGTTCTACATTCTCTTCCACTTCTTCCTCATTTACTGTGTCCTTCTCTGCACTGTTTTGTTCAAGACCAAAGTAACAAAACTGAATTTCATCAACAACCTTCTCTACATCTGATACCGTTCCTCGGAACAGAGCCCTATTCAATTCATTTAACTTTATTGCTGGACTTTTGGCAAAATACAACCGTCTCACAAACTTTCTCATTTCAGTATGATGAACAGCCAGGGGAACAACCTTTACAACGCAACTTTTACAACGCACTACCTTTACAACGCATTTTTTACAACGCATAATCCATTACAACGCATGACATTACAACGCATACCATTACAACGCATTTTTAAAAACTACCTTTACAACGCATTCCATTACAACGCATACTACCATTACAACGCATACCATTACAACGCATAATATTACACTACACTATCCAACACTTACCCTACTGTTGCACCCCCTGGAGTTAGAATAGTAATTTTTACCCCTATACTATCCAACACTTACCCTACTGATGCACCCCCTGGAGTTAGAATAGTAATTTTTACCCCTATACTATCCAACACGTACTCTACTGATGCACCCCCTGGAGTTAGAATAGTAATTTTTACCCCTATACTATCCAACACTTACCCTACTGATGCACCCCCTGGAGTTAGAATAGTAATTTTTACCCCTATACTATCCAACACTTACCCTACTGATGCACCCCCTGGAGTTAGAATAGTAATTTTTACCCCTATACTATCCAACACTTACCCTACTGATGCACCCCCTGGAGTTAGAATAGTAATTTTTACCCCTATACTATCCAACACTTACCCTACTGATGCACCCCCTGGAGTTAGAATAGTAATTTTTACCCCTATACTATCCAACACTTACCCTACTGATGCACCCCCTGGAGTTAGAATAGTAATTTTTACCCCTATACTATCCAACACTTACCCTACTGATGCACCCCCTGGAGTTAGAATAGTAATTTTTACCCCTATACTATCCAACACTTACCCTACTGATGCACCCCCTGGAGTTAGAATAGTAATTTTTACCCCTATACTATCCAACACTTACCCTACTGATGCACCCCCTGGAGTTAGAATAGTAATTTTTACCCCTATACTATCCAACACTTACCCTACTGTTGCACCCCCTGGAGTTAGATTAGTAATTTTTACCCCTATACTATCTAATACTTACCTTAAATGTAATTTAATATTATGCGTTGTAATGGTATGCGTTGTAAAGGTAGTATGCGTTGTAATGGTAATGCGTTGTAAAGGTATTTTTTAAAAATGCGTTGTAGTGTCATGCGTTGTAATGTCATGCGTTGTAATGGATTATGCGTTGTAAAAAATGCGTTGTAAGTGCATGCGTTGTAAAAGTGTGCGTTGTAACGTCATACATCCGAACAGCCAGCATCCTAAAATGATGGAAAACACTATTGCACACTTTTCTAGATAGACAAGCCAGAGAATGACCCTGCAAACCAGTATTCTCTCTCACTCTGCATGGATCCAGACTTTGAAGCACCTTAATCTTCTGTTTTACACTTTTTTTACTATATTCTCTTAGAAACTCTCGAAATCTGTCAATAGATTCCTGACGCACAGTGCAAATACTACTACAATTCCAAGTGTACACTGGGGCTTTAGGACGTCTCCCCATTGCCTCATCTGCCATCACTTGTACCTCATCTCTTGGAACCATTATCTCCTTCTCCATTATGCAACCATTTTTTACTTCGTATGAACGACCTCTGGTGTCAACTGCATGCAGCAAACTATTACTTTGAAAATAGCTCTCTTCATTAAAAAAAGGTTCACTACTTGAACTATGCATCCACTTTCCTAAAAACACTTTACAAAAGTTTGTTCTGTTCACTACTCTTTTGCTTTTGCTTTGTGATTTCAGTACATTAACCATTTTATCTAATGTACGCATCCTATTCAAAATTAATATGAATAGTTTCCTTTTTAATTCTAATGCTTTTGCTGCAATGGCTTCAATTTCTTTTTTTCTCTTGTAATATTTTGCCTTTTGCTTATATTTCTTCACATCCTTTATCAAATTGGACATAACTCTTCTCTGAAACATTTTTCTACGTATCTCTTTAAACGCTGTTTTTCTGTTTATGTAAAACTTTTCCGTTGCAGAAGGTATATTTGCATTAACTAAATTCTCAATTTTTTGCTGTTCTCTTCGTTTTGTTACATTCTTCCCTGGACAGACATTTTGTACATTTTTCTTTGTTTTGAATATTTTTTTAAGAAATTCTTTTTTCTGCTTACCAGAAGATTTTTTCTTTTTCCCAACATGAGCATCTTCTACTAACTTTGGTCCTCCAGTTGTCTTCAAATATAGTTTTTTTTTTAGCGTTTTTTGAACTCGAGATTTTGTAGGCATCTTAAATTTTGTTCACTGTTCTTCAGCAATACCTGAAAAAAACTAAAAAAAAATCCTTTATTGTATTTAAATATATTACTACATTTCTTTTCACAATAGTCACAAAACAAAATTTCTTTGCCAATTTGAATGCACACAAACTGCTCTTTTTTTTGGGCAAGTGAAAATCTCTTTTACAAACTGTCACATTATGAAACCACTTTTCAGATTTTTTAAAAAGCCCATGTCCAGAGTGCTACACTCCAGCAAGGGCAACCAGCCTTAGTGAAGCTCAATGTATTTGCATTACAGACTGAAACCTGAAAACCCCACTCGCTTCTAAATACTGTGCATGACTATACACGGCAAGCACATGGGTGTGTGCTAAGACTCTGCTTCTTCCCCCAAAAATTCACTCCCCCTTTCCATCTAATGCAACTGTGAAATCACCAGAGCAAGACGCAATAAATCTCTGCCTATAATTCCTCTATGCACACAGAGTCATGTTTTCACATTAGTCCCAAAACGAAATTTCTTTGCCATTTTTAAAGCACACTTACTGCTCTTTTTTATTTCGGGGCAAGTGAAAATCACTTTTACAGACTGACACATTATGAAACCTTTTTTTTTAATTTATTTAATTGCACTTGTCCAAGCTGTTTTTTTCAGACCACCACCATGTGTATTCGCGGTGACTGCCTACACTCCAGCAAGGGCAACCAGCCTTAGTGATGCTGAATGTCTTTGCATTACAGACTTAAACCTAAAAACCCCACTCGCTTGTAAATACTGTGCATGACTATACATGGCAAGCACATGGGTGTGTGCTAAGACTCTGCTTCTTCCCCCAAAAATTCGCTCCCCCTTTCCATCTAATGCAACTGTGAAATCACCAGAGCAAGACGCAATAAATCTCTGCCTATAATTCCTCTATACACACAGAGTCATTTTTTCACATTAGTCCCAAAACGAAATTTCTTTGCCATTTTGAAAGCACACTTACTGCTCTTTTTTTTTCGGGCCAAGTGAAAATCACTTTTTACAATTGGAAATCACTTTTACAGACTGACACATTATAAAACCACTTTTTTTGATTTATTTAAATGCACATGTCCAAGCTGTTTTTTCAGACCACCACCATGTGTATTCTCTGTGACTGCCTACACTCCAGCAAGGGCAACCAGCCTTAGTGATGCTGAATGTATTTGCATTACAGACTTAAACCTGAAAACCCCACTCGCTTCTAAATACTGTGCATGACTATACATGGCAAGCACATGGGTGTGTGCTAAGACTCTGCTTCTTCCCCCAAAAATTCGCTCCCCCTTTCCATCTAATGCAACTGTGAAATCACCAGAGCAAGACGCAATAAATCTCTGCCTATAATTCCTCTATGCACACAGAGTCATTTTTTCACATTAGTCCCAAAACGAAATTTCTTTGCCATTTTTAAAGCACACTTACTGCTCTTTTTTTTTTCGGGGCAAGTGAAAATCACTTTTTACAATTGGAAATCACTTTTACAGACTGACACATTATGAAACCACTTTTTTTGATTTATTTAAATGCACATGTCCAAGCTGTTTTTTCAGACCACCACCATGTGTATTCTCTGTGACTGCCTACACTCCAGCAAGGGCAACCAGCCTTAGTGATGCTGAATGTATTTGCATTACAGACTTAAACCTTAAAACCCCACTCGCTTCTAAATACTGTGCATGACTATACATGGCAAGCACATGGGTGTGTGCTAAGACTCTGCTTCTTCCCCCAAAAATTCGCTCCCCCTTTCCATCTAATGCAACTGTGAAATCACCAGAGCAAGACGCAATAAATCTCTGCCTATAATTCCTCTATGCACACAGAGTCATGTTTTCACATTAGTCCCAAAACGAAATTTCTTTGCCATTTTTAAAGCACACTTACTGCTCTTTTTTTTTTCGGGGCAAGTGAAAATCACTTTTACAGACTGACACATTATGAAACCTTTTTTTTTAATTTATTTAATTGCACATGTCCAAGCTGTTTTTTCAGACCACCACCATGTGTATTCTCTGTGACTGCCTACACTCCAGCAAGGGCAACCAGCCTTAGTGATGCTGAATGTATTTGCATTACAGACTTAAACCTGAAAACCCCACTCGCTTCTAAATACTGTGCATGACTATACATGGCAAGCACATGGGTGTGTGCTAAGACTCTGCTTCTTCCCCCAAAAATTCGCCCCCCTTTCCATCTAATGCAACTGTGAAATCACCAGAGCAAGACGCAATAAATCTCTGCCTATAATTCCTCTATGCACACAGAGTCATGTTTTCACATTAGTCCCAAAACGAAATTTCTTTGCCATTTTGAAAGCACACTTACTGCTCTTTTTTTTTCGGGCCAAGTGAAAATCACTTTTTACAATTGGAAATCACTTTTACAGACTGACACATTATGAAACCACTTTTTTTGATTTATTTAAATGCACATGTCCAAGCTGTTTTTTCAGACCACCACCATGTGTATTCTCTGTGACTGCCTACACTCCAGCAAGGGCAACCAGCCTTAGTGATGCTGAATGTATTTGCATTACAGACTTAAACCTGAAAACCCCACTCGCTTCTAAATACTGTGCGTGACTATACATGGCAAGCACATGAGTGTGTGCTAAGACTCTGCTTCTTCCCCCAAAAATTTGCTCCCCCTTTCCATCTAATGCAACTGTGAAATCACCAGAGCAAGACGCAATAAATCTCTGCCTATAATTCCTCTATGCACACAGAGTCATGTTTTCACATTAGTCCCAAAACGAAATTTCTTTGCCATTTTGAAAGCACACTTACTGCTCTTTTTTTTTCGGGCCAAGTGAAAATCACTTTTTACAATTGGAAATCACTTTTACAGACTGACACATTATAAAACCACTTTTTTTGATTTATTTAAATGCACATGTCCAAGCTGTTTTTTCAGACCACCACCATGTGTATTCTCTGTGACTGCCTACACTCCAGCAAGGGCAACCAGCCTTAGTGATGCTGAATGTATTTGCATCACAGACTTAAACCTGAAAACCCCACTCGCTTCTAAATACTGTGCATGACTATACATGGCAAGCACATGGGTGTGTGCTAAGACTCTGCTTCTTCCCCCAAAAATTCGCTCCCCCTTTCCATCTAATGCAACTGTGAAATCACCAGAGCAAGACGCAATAAATCTCTGCCTATAATTCTTCTATGCACACAGAGTCATGTTTTCACATTAGTCCAAAAACGAAATTTCTTTGCCAATTTGAAAGCACACTTACTGCTCTTTTTTTTTTCGGGGCAAGTGTAAATCACTTTTACAGACTGACACATTATGAAACCACCATGTGTAACTACAACAAAAACAATTCCCATTTCTATTATTCATTTCTTAAGTTACCACATACATCCCCTCTCAAACTGTAAACTCACCTTTAAAATTAGTTAGTTGTGAAAGAAATGTGACACTCAAACAGCAGATTATCAGAGCCAGGATCTCTGTTGTGTTCACCTCTCTCCTCTCAGCAGAACCAGATAATGGCAAACTTTCCCTCTATTTTTCCACACATATACATGTAAGTTTCAAATCTCAGTCCTTCCCCCTTTTTTTCAAATGTAATCACACATTTCTATTGGTTGAAAACCAACCCTTTTCCAAAAGTACCCTTCCCCCAACTTGACTTCTGCCTAGTACCCTTCCCCCAACTTGACTTCTGCCTGCTACCATAGCAACAGCTCATGGAACACTGCTGTGTAGAGTTAGGTCAGAAGTTTGACACACAATGTTTCAATTCCACAGAGCAAGAGTGCTTGACTTTTCAAACCTTACAGCAAATCCATAGTACTGTTCTTTGGTTACACATTTTTCTGTACCAATACAAAACATGCTTCTATTAATTTACACATACAGCCTAGTTTTTATTCTAGAATGGTATGAAACAGCCAATCAGTTCTTTTTGTTTTGAAAAAAATATGTATGCCTCCATTTCCAAACTGTCTTTCTTTTCATATTGCCATTCTACTGAAAGACACCTCCTGAGTGCATCCAGTTCTCCTTTGAAGATGTTCACAGTGTGGATTGTAGGGCACAGCTATGTCTTCTGGAGTGAAAAGTTTGCAGAGAAAACAGGTATGGTGAGAGACCTTGCTTTGCCAAATGTAGACATTAAATGGATTGGTCAGAGAGGGTTAAAGTGGCACCAATTGATGCCATTGGTGAAATCCTTCATTCAAATCCAACACCCTGACCTCATAATAGTGCACTGTGGTGGCAATGACCTAGGCACTTTGACTGGGGTAGGTCTGGAAATGCTTATGAAGGACACCTTTGCACAACTGTTTACACTTTTCCCTAAAACTGCCTTTGTGTTTTCCAACATATGCCAAAGGCAAAAATGGAACTGGTCCAATCATTTCTGTCCGCAGATTGACAAAGCAAGAAAGCACGTCAACAAATCTGTTTCTGCTTTCCTCCGTGACTATGGTATGGGTGCCATTTACCACAACAACTTGCGTTATGACATGCAAGACATTTATAGAGGAGATGGTGTGCACTTCAATGATGAAGGGAACAGAGTCTTCCTCTTGAACCTTAGACTCTGCATCGGTACTTACTTGTAGGTACCACTAAAAAAATGACTTCATAAACACAACAGCTCTTTTTAGAGCTCCCTAATTTCTAAACTCTTAAATCTGCTTTTCATTTATTTATTTTTATTTTTTTTACCGTACGCTTACCGTAAGCTTACGGTACGCGTACCCCGTGATTTTTTTTAAAATCAATAAATGTTTTTTTTGTACTTTTCTGTCCTTCTTTGACCCCCTTACAAATGTTAGGGGGTCTGTAACTCTCCTCATTGCCCCCTTTCCTTGTTTTCTCTGTTTTTTTTCTGAGTGAAACACACAAAATGGCGGCCGCCGCTTCCTGGTTTCGGCCGATTCGAATGTTTACTAAGATCTATGGGCCAATCAGAATCTCCTTCGCGCACGCCATGTTTCTTCCGTACGCTTACCGTAAGCTTACCGTACGCGTACCCCGTGATTTTTTAAAAAAATCAATAAATGTTTGTTTTGTACTTTACAGTCCTTCTTTGACCCCCTCACAAATGTAAGCGGGTCTGTAACTCTCCTCATTGACCCCTTTTCTTGTTTTCACTCTTTTTTTTTCAGAGTGAAACACAGAAAATGGCGGCCGCCGCTTCCTGGTTTCGGCCGATTCGAATGTTTACTAAGATCTAAGAGCCAATCAGAATCGCGCTCGCGCTCGCGCACGCCACCGTACGCTTACCGTAAGCGTACGGTAAGCGTACCGTAAGCGGGCTCAGATATATATATTGATTTAAAGGCTATTTTCTCAGAATCTACTGAACAGATTTACACCAAACCTACAAAAGGCACTTCCTTGACCTAGGGACTACCTCTCTGCCAAATTTTGAGTAATTCTGTTCAGCCGTTCGGGCTGTAGCTCGTTCTAAAGGTCCTATGGAAAAATGCATGGGAAAAACGCGTTTTGGGACCCCCCTTTTATCTCAGCCCCCGCTTGACGGATCCCCCCGAGACTTTCAGGGTAGGAGCGGAGCGTAGCGCCCCACCTATTTTGAGAAATTCGCGAGGATTCGTCGACCGGCGCCAAAGTTATTCAAAATAGAATGTTGAGGTTTTCCTATGGAAACGTGGTCCTAACTATAACTACCTACTGGCGACCGCCAGTAGGTAATGTATATATATATATATATGCAAAAAAGAAGCAGAGAACTCTGGGTAGTTCTCAAGTTTAGGTGGAAAGCAGCTCCTGTATGGAGCACTCTCAACACCAGCGACACTCTAGATCTGCGATTATATATATGTATATATATTACCTACTGGCGGTCGCCAGTAGGTAGTTATAGTTAGGACCACGTTTCCATAGGAAATCCGCAACATTCTATTTTGAATAACTTTGGCGCCGGTCGACGAATCCTCGCGAATTTTTCAAAATAGGTGGGGCGCTACGCTCCGCTCCTACCCTGAAAGTCTCGGGGGGATTCGTCAAGCGGGGGCTGAGATAAAAGGGGGGTCCCAAAACGCGTTTTTCCCATGCATTTTTCCATAGGACCTTTAGACAGGGCTACAGCCCGAACGGATGAACAGAATTACTAGAAATTTGGCAGAGAGGTAGTCCTCAGGTCAAGGAAGTGCCTTTTGTAGGTTTGGTGTAAATCTGTTCAGTAGATTCTGAGAAAATAGCCTTTAAATCAATATATATATCTGAGCCAGCTTACGGTGCGCTTACGGTACGCTTACCGTACGCGTACGGTGGCGTGCGCGAGCGCGATTCTGATTGGCTCTTAGATCTTAGTAAACATTCGAATCGGCCGAAACCAGGAAGCGGCGGCCGCCATTTTCTCTCTCGCACCGAGAGTTAGGTTTTAAAATAAAGCCAAAAAACATATAAAGGGGCTGTTTAGACAGCTCCCACACACATAGCCATGTTGAGGGAGTCCCCAAAGATCCCCCAAGGCCAAAAATGTAATTTTGATTTTTTCGCTAATTTCGCCGATTACGCTTACCGTACGCGTACGGTAAAAAATTGTAAAAAAAAAAAACTATCCACACTCTCCCCACCCCGTGTTCCATTCGGTGGCCGAAGGCCACCAATTGTGCATGGCTTATTAGAGGTGTGATAAACTCTAATATTTAAAAAAAAAATAATAAAAGAAAAAATTATCCACACTCTCTCCACCCCGTGTGCAAATGGTGCCCGAAGGGCACCATTTTGGCATGGCTTATAAAAATTCCGAAAAATTAAAATATTACCTTTCAAAACAAAGTGCATCATATGTCCTCCATGTGCGCACGGTGCGCGAAGCGCATCGTGTGTACATGGCCCATCTAGCGTAACGTGGGCACACGGTGCGCGTATCGCACCGCGTGCCCACCGTGCGTGCACGGCACTAACTGCGTAAAGTGGGCACGCGGTGCGCGAAGCGCACCGCGTGCTTACTGTGCGCGCACGGTGCGCGAAGCGCACCGTGCGCGCACGGAACGAACTGCGTTAAGTGGGCGCGCACGCCACAAATGGCGTAAAGTAACTTAGCATTTAAAAAACCGTACAAATTCACTGAAAAAACCATAGGTTTCACACACGTTATAGTTAGGAATTAGCATTTAAAAAACCTTGCAAATTCACTGAAAAAACCATAGGTTTCACACATGTTATAGTTAGCTGGACATTTTACTGATAAAAAACCAATGAAATTCCCCCGTTATAGTTACTGTAGGCAACTATAACTCACGCGACCGTAATCCTCTGCTGATGACATATGTGTCTTTATGAAAAAAAAATATTTGTAATATATGTATAGCTAAAATTTAATGGAAGAAGACATGGGCAAATAAGTGTCTAAATACAGTATTAGCATCAGCAGAGGATTGCGGTCGCGTGAGTTATAGTTGCCTACAGTAACTATAACGGGGGAATTTCATTGGTTTTTTATCAGTAAAATGTCCAGCTAACTATAACATGTGTGAAACCTATGGTTTTTTAAGTGAATATATATATATATATATACATGACTGGTAGAACGGTGCTCCAAACGAGCACTCAAGTCCAGAAATAAACACCAGGGTCCGCAGTTATACCAACAAAAAGAGGTTTATTGCAATCATAAACCTGTTGTGATGCGTTTCGCCCCCGAAAGGGTTTGTTCACACAACACATTACAAAGTGTTTGACCATTGTATGTCCATGGAACAATAAAGACAACCAAAATGGAAAGAGGACTGTAAAAAACAACGACATAATGTTCAGCGCCATCTTTGCACGGTGTACAAATCATAGAGTAAACGACATCATAGGCGTAAATTACATTTGATAATGTGGGTAGGCAAAACATTTTCAACGTATGTATGTGCTTAGTATTCTAATGGCATAAATAGCTGCACAATAAAGAGGCACTCGATTGACTTAAAAGCTATGTCAGTAGTCAGTGTGTGCGAGAGACTGTGGGAAATACATTGCAGGGTGCTAGTGTCCCGTCATAGTGGAAAACGAGCCAAGTAAAGACTCGAAAACAGGAACCCGGAAGGATTCTCGGGATCCTGTTCACAGGGCTTGTTCGTGGCCTGGGGTGCCTGGTGGGAAGTGTAGTCCATTCTGGGTCTGTATTCATGTTGAAGTTCGACATCGCAGAGCAGTATCTGACTGTCAGAATTGACCCGGTAGGGTCTTAGGGACCCACCGACCAAGTATGTGCTCAGAGAGACATCCTCTTAAAATATGTGAGTGCGTCGGGGGTGATGACAGTTGGCTGCCAGGGAAGGTGTAGAAATTAATGCAACTGATGTTCAATGCGCATCTCTTGTTAGTGGGTGAAGTCTAATGAGTGCCCCTGTGGGTGACAGCTAAGTGTAAATCCCTGGTTAGTGGGAATGTGTTGCTTGCATCAGTCTTGTCCTGTAAGGTCATGGCCAGGGAATGAACAACTTCGGAAACCTCCCATTCTCCCAAAATGAAGTGCAAAACTCACTTGTACAGTGTACCCCCCGCAAAAATTATTTGCGGGGGAGGTACACTGCCCCCCGCAATCCCAGGGACCACCACCCCTGGGGCATCTTTTAGAAAAACTAAAAAAACCTGTGTGTGGTGCTCAAGCCCCCTCACACGCTCCGGGGACCGCCACCTCCCCGGGGCACTAATATGTAAATTTGGGGGTCCATTAAGGACCCCTGAGCCCCGGGGACCACCACCTCCCCGGGGCTGTGCATTGGTTGGGAGGGGGGCCACGCGGCCCCCCTCCTGGAGCCTGTGATGGCCCTGGGGACCCTCACCCCCCAGGGCCGGCTCCTGCAGTGTCCCAGGGTGCCCACCCCCTGGACACTGCTGTTTGCTATGACAGGGCGGGAGCCTCGCGGCTCCCGCCCTGTCATAGCAAACACTGGTTTGGATTCTGGAAGCGAGAGCAGGAAACCTGCTCTCTCTTCCAAAATTAATTCCCCTTCAATCCTAAGGGCCCCTGGGGGCCAACTAGCCCACCAGGTATCTCTAGTAAGCGCCACAGGCCTGCTTTGCTTAGAGGTGGTCCAGGCCATGCCCCTTTTTACACCTCTCTACAACGCAGCTCTGTGGTGCTTACTGGAGGTACCTCGTGGGCTAGTTGGACCCCAGGGACCCTCAGGATTCAAGAGGACTTTATCCCCCAACTTAAAACGTGCCACTGGGCGCGTTTGCACAGTGGTTTAAGGGAGGGGGTGGGGCCTGAGGTGACATGTGTGCAAACATGCCCTGTGGCGTGTTTTAAGTTGGGGAATTAATTCCCCTTCAATCCTGGGGCAATTAGTCCACCAGGTATCTCCAGTAAGCGCCACAGGCCTGCGTTGCAGAGAGGTGGTCAAGGCCACGCCCCTTTTTACACCTCTGTGCAATGCAGCTCTGTGGCACTTACTGGAGGTACCTCGTGGGCTAGTTGGACCCCAGGGACCCTCAGGATTAAAGGGGACTTTATCCCCAAATTAAAACGCGCCACGGGGTGCGTTTGCACAGTGGTGAAGGGAAGGGGCGGGGCCTGAGGTGACATGTGTGCAAACACGCCCTGTGGTGCGTTTTAAGTTGGGTAATTAATACCCCTTCAATCCTGAGGGCCCCTGGGGGCCAACTAGCCCACCAGGTGCCTCCAGTAAGCGCCACTGCGCTGCGTTGCAGAGAGGTGGTCCAGGCCATGCCCCTTTTTACACCTCTCTGCAACGCAGCTCTGTGGCACTTACTGGAGGTACCTGGTGGGCTAGTTGGCCCCCAGCGGCCCTCAGGATGGAAGGGGAAATAATTCCCCAACTTAAAACACGTCAACGGGCATGTTTGCACATGTCACCTCAGGTCCCGCCCCCTCCCTTCACCACTGTACAAACGCGCCCGTGGCGGGTTTTAAGAGGTAGTTTTAATCCCCCTGCCCTATTATGTACTAGGGCCTTACAGAGGAGGTCATGCTAATCACAGGGGTACCGCAAGGCATAGTGTTCCCTAGTGTATGTAGGTGTTTTCACTGTATTCTAAGAGTCTTTTAGCATAGCACTGGCTCTAGGACTGGTTAGTCAGACTCAGTTACCACCAGTACCCGTCTGAAAAAGTTGTGGGCACAGGATGATTTTGCAACAAGGCCTCTTTCTTTTCCTCTGTTGGTTCTTTCTGCACGTCTTGCTTCTTTCTGCGATTTTCTTCATCTTTGTGGACTTCTGTTGCCTCTTTCTGCATTTCTTTTGCTTCTTTCTGTGCATTTTTTCTTCTTTCTTCACATGTCCTATCTCTGTAGGCATAGTTAGAAACTAGCATTTAAAAAACCTTTGAAATTCACTTAAAAAACCATAGGTTTCAGACACGTTATAGTTAGAAATTAGCATTTATAAAACCTTTGAAATTCACTGAAAAAACGATAGGTTTCAGGCACGTTATAGTAAGAAATTAGCATTTAAAAAACCTTAGAAATTCACTGACAAAAACATAGGTTTTAGGGAAGGTTATAGTTAGTTGGACATTTCACTGTTACAAAACCATAGAAATTCCCCCGTTATAGTTAGTTCAGCTAACTATAACTCGTGCCCCGCAATGCACTGCTGATGACGCCACATATTACATCACTCATGACATGGTCAGTGACATCACAGATGACATCACTGATGACGTTTCAAATGACATCACTGATGACATCACTGATGACATCATCCAGTGACTGTGTGTTTCTCTAAAGTTTAAATATGTTTAATATATATAGGGAAAGGCGTATTGAAGAATGAGTGGTTGTATAAGTGCCTGAATGGATGATTTAGTAGGTGCGTGACTGACTCTATAAGTGAGTGATTAAACTTATCTTACTGAATGCATGGGTTAGTGAGTAAACTGTGTGAATGTCTGTATCTGACTGTCTGTTGGTGTATAAGCAGCTGCATGGGTTTGCGAATAGCTACATGAGAGTCTATATGGGTTATTGATTTGTTGTCTGAGTATCTGTATGGTTGCCTGAGTGTTTGTATGGGTGGGGTGTGTGTGACTCTGTACATAGATGTGTGAGTGGGTGATTCACTGGGTGCATGGTTTCAAGAGTGCATCTGTGATAGACTGTATGGGTGGGTGATTGTGTGTATGGGTGTGTTAGTGAGTAAATGTATATCTCAGTTGTATATGTGTGAGTAACTACATATGTGAAAGGCAGTGTATATGTGTTTTGAAGTATACAAATGGCTATAACTGAGAGTGTGTGATTGTGAGAGTGGCTGTATGGATGAGTCTGTGCTTGTATCAGTGATTGTATAAGAGCGTAAGTATGTGCTAGTATTTGTATGAGTAAGTGAGCTGGTGTGTGTATAACTGTACAGGTGAATAAATGGCAGTGTGATTAACTATTTGCATGACTGACTAGGTGTGTGAGTACGTCAATGGATGAGTGGTGGTGTGTGAGTTTTCATATAGGTGTATGAGTGCATAGGAAAGTCCTGTACTGAGTGACCATAAGTATGAGTGACTGTACGGGTGAGTGAGTGGATGTGTGTGTAAACCTAAGAATCAGTGAGTGGGTATGTAGTTATTGGTGTTAGAGTGTCTATGGTTTTGAGAATGGCAGTCTGTAATTTAGAGTGGGTGTATCAAAGGTTATATTAGGGTGTGAGAATATGCATCAATTTATCACATGGATGATGTCATCAGTGATGTCATCAGTGATGTCATTTGAGATGTCATCAGTGATGTCACTGACCATGTCATGAGTGATGTAATATGTGACGTCATCAGCAGTGCATTGCGGGGTTGCAAGTTATAGTTAGCTGAACTAATTATAACGGGAATTTCTATGGTTTTGTACGAGTGAAATGTCCAACTAACTATAACTTTCCCTAAAATCTATGGTTTTTTTCAGTGAATATATATATATATATATATATTAGGGGTGGGCGGAATTTGCGAAATCCACTTTCGCAAATTATCGCGAAAATGTAAAAAATTATCGCAAACACGCAGAAATATCGCGAAGATGCGGAAGTTTTTTTCCCGCATGTTCGTGAGATTTTATGCATGGTTGCGGCTCGCCAATTTACCCATGTGGTTGCTCGCGGGCGCGGCCATCTTGTTTTCAGTTGTCTCACGGTGCATGATCGCGAGAAGAAAGACGTGATCGCGCGACGCATGACGTCACTGCGGGCGCGATCTGTCGCGAGACAGCGCAAATGGCTAAAAACAATACAACATCTCATGGAGAACGCGACCGGATCAAGAAAACTTGTCGTCGAATGCAGGGATTCAGGTAAGGCGATCGCGCGTGCACGAGAATGTATTATTTTACAGCGCGAGCAAGAAACAAATTATCGCCAAGCTGCGGAATGCGGAAATTTTGACATTTTTGCGCTTTCCGCGGAACGCGAAAATGTCAAATTATCGCAATTTCCGCAAACAGAACGAAATTTTAGCCCAGGCCTAATATATATATATATATATATATATATATATATATATATATATATATATATATATCTATATATAAAATGTCATCCAAACGTTTGCCACACACTCGAGGACGCACACAATGAAAGGTCAAATTCAGCCTTGCAGCAATCCTTTATTGAGCAGAGCTGGCAATGTCACTGGAAATATCATGGCCTTGCCCTACGCGCTTCGGAGCTCCTGCTATATATATAAACCATCTAAATAAATACACGCTGAGATAATTCTGTGGCCACGGCATTGTTTCTTGTGAAAACGCCGTAACGATTTTGTTGGATATATATATATATAAATAGTACAGTCTCCACACTGTCACGCAGTTTCTGCTTTCAGCTTCCACAGCTTTCACAGCTTATCCCAACGCGAAAGAAAAGGAGAAACGGACCCTCACGGCTCAGGCAGGAAGATTTTATTTCATTTAACTCCCTCTGCGACGCGTTTCGAGCACTGAGTGCCCTTGATCACACACAGGGTATTACATCCGCCATTGCTTTTAACCAATTGCATCATATATCACGTGACCATCACCAAATAAACATAGTAGAGATACTTCGCTTCTCACATCATGTGTTAATACGAGGTTGGTGTTTGTTAACATTCATGAGGTAAAACAGACTTAATTGCACTTGTGAGCTGTTATTTTAATATATATATATATATATATATATATATATATATATATATATATATATATATATATATATATATATATATATATATATATATATATTATCTACTGGCAGTCGCCAGTAGATAGTTATAGTTAGGACCGTGTTTCCATAGGAAATCTCAAAATTCTATTTGGAATAACTTTGGCGCCGGTTGACGAATCTTCGCGAAATTTTCAAAACTAATGGGGCGCTCCGCTCACCTCCTACCCTGAAAGTCTCAGGGGGATTCGTCAAGCGGGGGCCGAGAAAAAAGGGGGGTTCCAAAACGCGTTTTCCCCATGCATTTTCCCATAGGACCTTTAGTCGAAGGTACAGCCCGAACGGCTGAACAGAATTACTTGAAATTTGGCAGAGAGGTAGTCCTCAGGTCAGGGATGTGCCTTTTGCATATATGGAGTCAATCTGTTCAGTAGTTCCTGAGAAAATTGCAGTTAAAGCACATAAATATCTATAGCGGCGCACCGTGCGCGCACCGTGCGCGCACCGTGCGCGCATCCTAACGTGCGTGAGCGTAATTCTGATTGGTAGTTACATGTCAGTCAACGTTCGAATCGGTCGAAATCAGGAAGTGTCGGCCGCCATTTTGTTTGTTTTCAGTGCGAGAGTGAAAAACGGAAGGTGGCGAACGTGAAAAGGGGGCAGGGTAGAGAGTTCCTGACCCCCTAGCCTTTGTCAGGGGATCCCTGAAGGACCCCGAAGGCAGAAAAAAACATTTTTTTTTTTTTTTTAAATCGCGGGGGTGCGCGCACGGTGAAAAACCATTAAAAAAAATAACAAAATTTTAATACGTAGTTTATTGTAAAATAAATATATTAAAAAAATCATAATACATACATGACTTAGCATTTAAAAAAACGTACAAATTCACTGAAAAAACCATAGGTTTCACACATGTTATAGTTACGAATTAGCATTTAAAAAACCTTGCAAATTCACTTAAAAAACCATAGGTTTCACACATGTTATAGTTAGGTGGATATTTCACTCGTAAAAAACCAATGAAATTCCCCCGTCATAGTTAGTTCAGATAACTATAACTCGCGCGACCGCCACTCTATCACAAGGATGATGTCATCAGTGATGTCATGAGTGATGCCACTGACCATGTCATGAGTGATGTAATATGTGACGTCATGAGCAGGATTGCAGGCGCGCAAGTTATAGTTAACTGAACTAACTATAACGGGGGAATTTCATTGGTTTTTTACGAGTGAAATATCCACCTAACTATAACATGTGTGAAACCTATGGTTTTTTAAGTGAATATATATAAATATATACATATATTTCACAGCACTGCAGCACCAGAGGGAGAAAAACAAAGATAACCACAACTATAAAAGTAAGAAGCGAAAAAAAGAAAAAAAAAAGAAAAAGTAAGAAGCGGAAAGTTCAGCCATCTCTTCCCATTGAAAATATGTATGCCTGCAATATGGGTTTGCTTGACTTCTCTCTCACACTAATACTGTGGTCCTCACATACATGATGCACAGGATCAGTTGTCCTGGTCCCTCAATTCACAAATAAATGTAAACGGTTGAACAAGGTCATCTCAGGTGTGTGTATACAATTTGACCTTTCTCTGTACATACTGTTAATGCTATCCTTGTATGTTTGTGCACGCCTGCATGCATATATGACTTTCTACATGAGAATGAATGAGCTTATGACTGGGGCATCCCTGGGAACAAGATGGAATAAACTGAATGACTTCTGATTCTGGAATCAACATACCCGCCAAGATGCAAACAATTAGCCCACTGATCTTCAGTTTAAAGTAAAGAGATATGTACCATTTATATTATATACGTCATGTCGGATCATACTTTACAAATTAATGCACTGTAAAAGTGATCCTTGAAGTAGCAGGTCTTTTTGAGTAGATCTCTTATGTTATTCATGCCAGGAAGTAAAATGTGCATGCGATTAGCATAGACAAAGCGAAAGCAGTCATGAAATAAAGCACACCTGCTACCACAAATACCTTGCATAAAAGTTTAAAAAACAATCAATAGCCTACTAAATGAAGCTCTGACTGCAGAGGTGAAAATGACACACTGAAAAACACGAAGGAAATTGTGCTATAAATAGTCACTCACCTTTACATTCTAGGAAGGTTGAGTGACAAGTGGGGGCAATGAATTTCTATTTATTCATGTTTTTGCGGACGAAGAGCAAAATGCTAATTGGAAACGGGCATGCAGGTAAAGTGATGTGGTTTCTGATAGGAGCAGACTACACATCTGGTGACAATGCAGTAGCAGCAGCATGGGTCACTCTGTCAAGGTCTCAGTCTCATCAGCTGCTGTCCTACAACGCTGCCGCATCCACAGTGACAGCACAGACTTCTGATTGGTGGAGGCAGGCTCAAGGATATCCACCCTCAGGCTGTCCCAGGCACTACAGATGTCTGCACAGCTATAGTGGAGAGGGGCATAAAAACTCACCCGGTCCTACTGGACATCTGCCCTTAGCACATATTCAACAGAATCACTGTCTCGTAATTGACAGTGTTGTGATTACTTGCAAACGAAGCTCATAAAAGGTACTCCAAGCCACAGAGTTTTGTAAATGTCTCCCGCTGGCGGTCTATCGATCACGCTTTTATTAATCCCTTCCTCTTCTCTTTATCTTCTTTTACTTGCTCTGTCTCTGCATCTTTCTCTTTTTGTCTCTCTGTGACTTTGTCTCTCTGTCCCTCTCTCTTCTTAGCTTTGTACTTATTTTTCTCTCTGTCTCTTGCCCTGTCATTCTCTCACGTTCACGCTCGCTCTTTTCCTAGCACTCCTTTTTTTTAAATATTGTTTTTATTGTTGTTCAAACTATCCATAAGGACAATCCCAACACAGCTTCAATTTAGGAAAGAATTGAAGACGCACCTCTTTAAAGATTATTACATCACAATGCAGTAGCACCCACCAGCTAACTCTCCAATCACGTGTTGACTGTATCCTTGGTTCTACCTATTGCAAGGCTGCACTATCTTTTGACTTGGTTCGTGGTGTATAAATATCATATACGGCATGATTCAGGGCCGGACTGGCCGTAGAGGGCATCAGGCATTTTCCCGGGAGGATGGAAGGGTGGAGGCCAGTTTTGCAGAAGTGGGGCTGTTTTTATCTTACTGGGGGCCGGTTTTTCAGCGTTGCTACAATATCAGCCCTCAGTAACAAAAGCAGCAGAGCTTCACATTTGCACCCCCACCCGCCCCCCTTAATCAATAGGACATAAAGTTTGGCCTCCTAGAACCAGTGATCATGCATATCAGTCACCCCCTCATCACTAGTGCACTACATGCACTACTATCAAGGGAAATCTTTGTCTTCTGGAAAGACTGGCAGGGGCTCAGTCAGACAAAGCCCACATAGGATCATTGACACTTTGACTATTGATGGTGACAAATCCCTAACCCCTCTGAACTCTGCAACAACATCATCAGGAGACCAGAAGATGCCTCATCAGACACTTCATGATATTCTTTGTGCAGTTGTTTCTATATCAATGTTGCTTATTGCATGTAATGAAGGGTTTATTCTTGATGCATGTGCTCTAGTAGATTAATAGCGCTATGCTTCTGAGATATATACACAACTGTGCCTTTTGGCCTGCTTTCTTGAGAACCTGCTATTTTAATTGTGCTTTTCCTAAGGGTTCTTGTATTGGTGCGCACACATTTTTCTACACAGATACTTGATTGCACATACCTGCGGTGTCAGAACTATTGATTATGTGGATTCTTCACATTTATCTCTGTTTGTGACATTGTGTGCACTTTACTTTCATAAGCATGTAAGCTGGGAGTGTGATCCTTTGTTCTGTGGTTGGTCAGCGATATTTTACCCAAGCCATGGTTTGCTTTCCGTTTTTATCCACAGTCAGATTTCGGTAAGTGCATCAGCTTCCCCTGTTGGTGGTCTAGTTTTCGCGACATTCCACAAGGTGCACCTATTTTGCCAATTTAGTAGTGTGGTCTGCACCTCCTGATTTTTTATAACCAAAATAACGTTTGTTTGCACACATATCTGCAGCTACAAAGTCACCATTTTACATTGAATCTTTTTGTTAATTATAGTGTGACATTGTTTGCACTTTACTTCTGTGACCATGTAAATTGTGAACCTGTTTAGTTTTGTGGCTGCAGTTGGTTGGCGATACTTTCCTCTGCGTTGGAGTCAGAGGCCAAGCTTCAATTAGTGCAGCAGGTGCAGTGGCACCAGGGCCCAAATTGAATTTTATCATTCAAAACGCAGCCTCGGGGCTCATTTCCTTCCTTGCACTAGGGCCCATGACACACTGACTATGCTACTGGCTGTAGTCCGTTTGCCCTCTTTACTACTGACCATCTTGTGCTAGGGTTTCTGCCTCCCTAGTGTGCGATCTAGAGATCATGTTGCACCACACAGATGAGGCCTATTTTAAGGCAGCAGCTGCTTCCTTCTGAGTTTTTGCAAACAAACAAATACTTGATTGTAGACATACATTGTGCTTAGGAGTCACTGTTTTAGATGGATTCCATTTGCTATCCTTATCTCTGGCTGTGACATTTTTGCAATTGATTTCTTTGAGTGTATGAACTGTGAGCCTGTTTACTTTTGTTTCTAGGGTTGGTAGGAGATATTTCAACATGAATTGTACTCGTTTTTCTCACTTTACTCCTGGTCATTTGGGGTGACTGCTTCAGTCTGCCCAGTTATGGTCTGGGTTTCGGGATGTGCTGCACCTTCAAGCGGTTGCATTGCTGCACTATCAGTGCTCTGAAGGCATGCCAGAGGCAAGCCCATTAATGCTCATCCACACCCAACCGACTCCCGCCACTCTGCCTCTCCACCCCTAACACAATAGAAACCATCAAATGCTCAATATTTATGTAAATTCCAGTCCAAGCTTTTCCTAACAGTTTATGTAGTGATGGTAAAGGCAACAATTATAGCTATAACCATACTGGCCCTTTATGTCCATACTACAGACCATAAGAGGAGTTAAAATTACTTTAAAACAGATGACTCACTGCATTATGTTATATTCCATCTGGTCTGTGAAAACAGTTGATACAAACCTGCAATATCAGGACAAAGTCATGCTTTGTAATGTTGGGTCAGCATCTTAACATTGTCACAAGTCTATCTCTGTGAGCCATATGATTTTAATCTCTGTTGTTTTATTGTGATCTGGTTAAATGACAACTCTAATTAGGATTTAGATTAACGTCTTCCTATAACATATTCTATAATGAGATCATATCATTATAATAAATTGGGGGTGGTATTGACTCCCTACAAGAGAAAAAACTTAAATTAAAGATCTGATTCTCCAAAATTCCCTCCCAGGCGAAAGATAACCAGCAAATCCATAATGGGTCCAACTAAAATACATTGCTTACTTCTCTACCATTCCCCACAAACCGAGGCCAAACATACTGCTCTCCTATAAGCGAATGTTGACAATTATGTCCTCAACAATGAACTTCTTCAAGTTCTTGGAACTTTACCAAATCATTAGAAGCAAAAGGGGCATCCTGCCACCTATTTCCTAAAGATTTGGAACTCCTTAATTTAAAATGAATAACCAAATGGTGAACTCACAATCTGGGACATATTCTTGATGCCATGGTAGCCTTTCTGTGCATCATTTGTAGAGCTAATCCACTGATTCATTTAATATGGTCAGGTCATCTTGGGGTCCCTTTCTTTTCAAAGTGCCTAAACTCCAAAAAGAATCTTTTATGAAAATGTATCTATCCGAAACATGCTAGTACTCCTTACATTTCTCAGAAGGCTTTGCTCCAGCTCTTTCTTTCTTTCAGGATTACAAAGCACCTGATCCTCTTCCAGACGTTTAGACGTGTCTTGAGAACATTAATCACGATATTACTCGCTTTCGTGGTACCATACTTTCTGGAAAATGTAAGAAAGCCTGCCTTTACAAAACACAATCCTTGGTTTACTTCTTGTCTAGCGGCACTTACATTAGAGACCAAAAGGGGTGAAAGGTATTGGATATTAAAATGTACATAGGTATCCAGACAATTCTACTCATCTGCCCTCGGTGTCTAAAAAATACATATTTGTGCAACCAAGCATAACTACTATATCATGCACCTACTAAATTCCCCAAATAAAATGAAGAATTTATTTAGAGTAATTAAAGATCTCTCCACGCTAGGGCCTCATGTGTTTCCTTGTCTTCTCACAATCAATTTGCATTGAGCTGTCCAATTTTTCCACTCAAATAATGAAAACTACAAGATCACTCATAGATGAAAGGATTATGAAATAGGTTAATCCCACTCTCAGGAGCCTGTCTTGACCTACATGTGAGATTACGTATAAAATAAGTTGGGATTGGAAACTGGGGCAGTTCATACTGAAAGGGCTTGGATACTTGACCACTAACCTAAATGTCAGCTGCAGCTTTCGCTCACTTCCTAGTTCTAAGACTCTTCCAGGGCATAAAGGATAAAGTCAGTATTTAAGACTCTGGAAAACATGGAGCTCACACCTACAACTCATGTTTTGACTCTCTGTATCCTTCCAACTCACACCCTTTAATACATTCCCAAACTTTGTTATTTTGCTCCCTTTTAGTTTCTTTGTATTTAGGGATTTGCTATCTCTTCCCCCCTTCAGTCCAGTGTGTCTGTATCCCTATCTTTGAGCTCCAACAAGTAATCCCCAAGTGGGGTTGAGCACTTCTTCATGAGTCTCTATTTTACGATCAACTGGTTGAGATCATGAAAATCATTGGCTTCACTCACTTTCACCCCCTCACTGCCATCACACAATGCTCCATGAATGCAAGACTCAATTGGCACACCACAAGCTTGATTTCTATCTTTAAACCTGTGCAGGTACTGAGTTGGCTTCAGTCCCAACCTTCTGATTAGAGCTTCTTTCATTCCTTGTACACCATTTGCTCTGCAACAGGCATCCTTCCAATGACTGCGTTCTCTTCCAAAGGCTGGTGGCTCAAAGGAGCTGCTGCTCTAGACATACGATTATTTATTTATTATTTATTTATTTATTCAGTGTTTTGTATAGCGCAAGCTTGACCCCATAGGGTATCAGAACACTTCATATTACAGAACATGATTACCTTTTCTTTAGTACACTACTCTGGATAGAATTTAACATATTAAAGTCCAATTCAAAGTTGTTAGAGCCACTTTACTCAATAAGAAAGACTTCAGCACATTCACAGAATGTAAGTCTACAGGAACCATATCATCAAGGGAAGCAAGAACCTATATTAAACAGGTGAAACTGGATCTTAGCAAAAAAGCTCTTGTGTCTATAAGCGAGAGGATTTAGGCGAATCTTATGTGGTTGTTCTGTGTTGGTTACAGTAGGAATTTATTCATTAGAAAGATTTTGGTTTCTTTCTTGAATCTTGCGGGGTTGGGTAACCTTCTGATGCTTGGAGGTAGAAAATTCCATATTCTCGGTGCAGCACCTGAGAACGCTCTTTGATTAGTTTGTTTTTTCAGATAATTGGTGGCTTCAGCACTAGGTCTCTGGCGCTCCTGGATTGTCTGCTTCCCCCCGAATTCTCCAGTTTCTGAACTAGATATCTTGGTGAATTGAAGTGTAGAGCTTTGTGTGTTATACACGCCAATCTGATCTGAATTCTGGCTTCATAAGGTAGCCAATTCAGCGCTTTCAGGTGAGGAGAGATGTGGTCGAATTTTATTGAACCTGTTATAAGCCTTGTTGCTGTGCTGAGGCTGGCTTTTAGAGGAGCTTTTGCAATTTTGGGGAGCCCAGAAAGTGTTGTGCATCCATATTCAATCCTCAAGATTACTAATGACTGCACTGCCATTTTGAGGTCTGCTGCCCTGATGAATGGTTTTAGTTTCTTAATATAGCTCAGGTGAAATCTTGCATTTCTAGCCAACGTGTTGATATGTGATGATGCCTCTTCAGAGTCCGCCAATCAATCAACCAAGAAGGATTTATAAAGCACAGCTAATCACCCTTAAGGGTTATCCAGGCGCTGATAGCCTTGCTGCTTCAGGAGGGTTCAGTTGAATAGCCAGGTCTTGAGTCCCTTCCCGAATTCCAGAACAGAGGGTGAGGTGTGGAGGTGAAGAGGAGGTCATTGCAGGACTTCGCAGTGAGGTAGGATGTGGGCGTTGTAAGCATGGGAGAGAGAGAGGCGGCGTGCAGGTGTCTGGAGGGTTGGTGGAAGTTCACGCTATGGCTGATGTATGCTGGTCCTTGCTTGTAAAGGACTTTGTTGATGTGGCTCAGCATTTTAAACTGACATCTCTTCTGAATGGGGAGCCAGTTGAGCTTATTGTGGTGTGGGATGTTGTGTGTCTGTTTCGGGAAGACTTGGATGAGTCTGATCGCAGACTTCTGATCTGCAGTCTTTTCAAGAGGTGCATGGTGATTCGTACGTAGAGTGCAAATGTCATAGTCCAGCTGGCTGGTGACCAGGGCTTGAGTGAAAATTTTGATTTTTCACAGCCTGTTGGGCAGAAAACCTGGATTTTATGAAAGTCATGGAGGGTAAGATTATGCAAATCTCCTTTATTGCGCAGCTCACAGCAGCAACAACGAAGTGATCTAGAACTTCAAAACATTCTAACATAGTATTTAGTCCATGCACACGTAGTCTTCTCCCTTCTTTGTGCAGCGAACAAGATAACTTTAACATTTCTTGTTGGAAACTTTAGTGTAGTCGTTCATAAATTCTTTGAAATATTTAATCTGCAGGACAAAAGAACATCCATTTTAGTTATATTCCCAGGGTGCGATTATTAGTGGAGGGCTAATCTTGGCCTCTGTGTCTTTAATAAAATCCAGATTTTCTGTCCACCAGGCTGTGAAAAATCTGAATTTTATGGTATGACATGGAGGCTAACATTATGCAATTTTAAAGTGTGTTCCACACATTATCAATAGCATTTGTTACCGGTTTAAAATAACAGCTTTTGAAAATACATTCATTGGACCAGTCCGCAGCTCTAAGGATGTCTTGAAGGCCACCACCCAGAATAAAAGATTTGGAGGTTGAAGCCCCTCTAAGAGAGTGTGCACCCCTAAATGGAAATATCTATTCCTGCTTCTTTCATAACATCCTTTACCCATCTTGCTAAGGTGGGAGAGGAAACTGCTCTATGGGGAGTCCTATGGGATATTAGCAGTTGTTCAGCATTTGCTCTTAACTTTACGTTTATTCTTTCATACTCCAACAGGCACTTCACTACACACAAGCTTTCATTCTGTGGAAAAAAGGGATAGAAAACATCATTTTAGTTCGTCTTTGTAAGAAAAAAAAAATCCTTCCGGCAGCTTCAACGTCTGACGTTCGGCTGAAGGAAACTAGGCACAATAAAACAGTGAGTTTATAAGATAGTTTCTTTAATTAGAGAGTAGAGTTCTCTTCCCAGTTTGTAATTACTCTGAGGACATCCGTCACATCCCATAGGGCAGTATATTTGGCTCATGGTGGTCGTAAAACACGCATACTTCTCATTCATTTTTTAGTTAATAAGTTTTGACCTACCGAAGTACTGTCTACCAAGCAGTGCCCTGCTGCAATGGACGATATGTAGACATTAACAGTTCGATATGCCAGACCTGAAGCAAAAATCTCAGATAAGAAGTTGATAACTTGAACTAGATCAGCTGAAAAGGGATTGTAATTCCGTCTACGTCACCAACAAACCAGGGCCGGACTGGCTACCGGGCATTTTGGCATGCTGCCGAGCTGCGGGCTGATTTTGTTGATGGGGACCTGCGTGTGCTGAACAAAATTCATTTTGCTTTGTTTATTTCGAAGCACACACAGGTCTCCATCAACGAAATTAGCCCCCACCTCAGTGACACCATCCCCCAGCTCGGCAGCATGCCAAAACGCCCGGTATCCAGTCCAGTCCTGCAACACACCCATTTACGCCAAGCCAATCTATATGCTTTCCTTGTGCCAGGCGCCCAGAATTCTGATATGAGTCTGAAAGAGCTCTCTAAAAGTCCTGGCAGCTACCACTGTTTCCTGAAATCCTCCATGCCATCAGTGACAGAAGGCCATGATGTACAAGGGGGTGACATTCTCCCTGAGGACCTGTGATTATTTCCTCGAAGGTAGGTACAAGGATAAAAAAGTCTACACTCATTTCCATCAGGATTGGAAACCATGCCTGGGATCTCCAGAGGGGCGTAATTACTACTACTATCTCTCTGTGCCTGCGAACTCATGCGAAGATGTGGAAGCATGGCAAAAGGAGGGAAGGAATATAGTGTTAAACCGTGCAAATTCTGAAGGAACGCTCTACCCCCAAGGCCTGAGTGTCTGGCCTCCAGCTGAAAAATGTGGGCAGTTGAGTGTTGACTCTGTCTGCAAATAGATCTATTCCAAAGGGTCTCCAGATCTGCTGAATGGTCAGAAAAATGTCCCTGTCTAGTCTCCAGTTGCTGGAATCTTTGAAATTCCTGGAGAGCCAGTCTGCGACCCCGTTGTTCAAGCCCGTAATATGTTCGGCGATCACTGCGATGTCCTTGTTGAGGCAATATGCCCAAACTTTCTTGGCTAGAACTGACAGTCCCTTGGAATGAGGGCCTCCCATCTTGTTTTCGTACCTCACCACAGATACATTGTCCATGCGAAGCATAACTGAACACTTCATTAAACCCTTGGTAAAGCTCCGGATTGCAAAGGATCCTGCCAGTAGTTCTCGGCAGTTTATATGTAACTCCTTCTCTGGAACTGTCCAGAGTCCCCCTATCGATGAGTCGCCACATGTGGCACCCCATCCCTCTAAGCTTGCATCCGAATCTATTATTATGTCCGGTTCTTCCCCATAAATGGCCCTGCCGTTCCATGCCTCTGCATTCCTCAGCCACCAGATTATCTCTTTCCTTGAGTCTGAATCCAGGGGAACTGTCTGAGAGTAGGATTGATTCGATCTCAGGGCTTTGGCTTTGAGTCTCTGAAGGGCCCGGTAATGCAGGGGCCTCGGATGTATGGCTTGGATGGTCAAAGACAAGAGCCCAGCACCCTTGCTAATGTCCTTAAGGGGAATCCCTGCTTCTTTAGAATTCTCCTTAACTCTTTTCAAAGTTTTCTCAGCTTTTCCCCAGTCAATTTCAATTCTGCTTGAACTGTATTTACTGTAAAACTCAGGAATTGGGTGGCTTGGCTTGGAGTGGTGGACGATTTTTTGGTGTTTATAACAAACCCCAGGTGTTCCAAGAGTTTTATTTTGAAGTCCGTATGTTGTGATGCTATCTCTCTGGATTGAGCCATTATTAAAATGTTGTCTAGGTACAAAATTAATCTTACTCCTTTGCTTCTTAGCCAACCTGCTACTGGGCGTAGTACCTTGGTGAAACACCAAAGGGCTGAAGAAAGTCCGAAGGGGAGGCTACAAAATTGCCAGAGTTTGCCCTCCCAGATGAATTAGAGAACTTTTTGATGTAGGGGCCAGATAGGGATAGTTAGGTATGCATCTTTCAGATCCAATCGAGTTAGCTAATCTCCTTTTCTTAGTATATCCCTTAGAAGGTGGATTCCCTCAATTTTTAAATGACGATAAACCACCCATTGGTTCTGATCCTTCAGATTTATAACAGGTCTCATCCCTTTGTCTTTCTTTTCTAATAGGAAGACATTGCTCACAAAGCCTATTTCCTTTCCCTCTTGAATTGCCCCTTTGGCATATAGATCTTTTACCTCCTGTGTAACCAAGGCAGAATCTTTTTGGGAAAACAATATTTCTTGGGGTAGTCTCTTTTGTATTGGTAAGTCTATGAAGTCTATTGTGTACCCTGAGACCGTATCTAGTATCCAAGGATCTTGGCTCACAATTTTCCAGTTCCCACAGAATTGGGCTAGTCTTCCTCCCACCTTTATAGGGGTATCTGAAAGGTCTTTCGTAAGTCTTACTTGCTGAAAAGCCTCTTTGCCTTTGTTCATCACTGAACCTCTGCCGCTGAATATTTGCTTTTGAGGGTAGAAGGTTGATTGACCTGCAAAACCAGATTGGGAGGGTGTTCCTCCTCATCCCATAAAGGGTCTTGTCGAAAATTGTCCATGGCTGGGGAACCGATCCAGTGTTCTCCCGGCCCTTCCAAAAACCCTATTGTGGAAATCTCGCTTAATATCTTTTTGAGATTTTTTAATGGAGTTAAACACTCCCACATATTTGCCCATCTCTTTGATAAATTCCTTCCCAAAGAGGAGGCCTTGAGAGGATGCTCCACCTTCTTTGTTAGCTAATTCCACTAGCTTAGGGTCGATTTTTAAAAAGACACTCTTTCTCCTCTCATTTGAGAGTGCAGTGCTTGCATTGCCGAGTAGGCAAATTGCCCTTTGCGCCAACTGGTGCAGCTCTCTTGGGTCTATGGGGGTGTTATCAAGATCAGCTCTTTCGGCTAGTTCGAACATTTTAGTTAGAGGGCCCGTGAGATCCAAGAGTCTATCTTGGCAAGATTTTAGACCCTTGTCAAGGCCTTTTCTTGGGTCTCTCCCGCTCTTAGCAATGAATGCCACTACTTTAATATCCAGATCAGGGGGTTGAGGCTACCTTGTCAGGGAGAGAAGGGTGAGGGCACTCAGATCTAAGCTGAGATCTGACCTCCTTTGGAATCTCTTTACGGAGCCAGAAAGAAAGGTATTCACCTATATGTTGGGAGGGGACCCACTCGGGGGAGAGGGGATGTTTGATGAGGAGGGGGTCAAACATATACTCCCCAAAGGGGTCGGCGATTCCCATTTTACATCCTCATGCCTCACCTGAAGTGTCCACATTTCCTATTTCACCTTCTTCATAATCAAAGTCAGAGGAGAAGGAGAGGTTAATCTCTTTTTACTGGCCATCGTTACTGTTGATGGGAATGGATGGAACCGGGCCTTTTTCTTGGCCTTCTATTGTGCCCAAGGCACTGTCATTGTCACTGCCATAGCGTGAAGTCATAGTGAAAAGGATGGAGCTCTTAGCTTTTTTAGCACCTTTAGGAGGATTGTCGCTCGTTGGTCTTTTTTTTTGCCCTTTATCAGACTCCGTGGCCTCCTCCTGACTGAGGTCTTGAGGATGGCCATCCTTTTTTTGATAGGGCATCCAATTTATTATTAATGGTGTCATCAAGTGACCCCATTACCCTATCTAGGGCTTTATTAATTAGCCCTTCTAATGTATCTTCCATGGAGCTGATTGAGGGTTCTGAAGACATAACAAAATTTCAGGTCAGACATAGTAAACTGCTAAAGGATTAGTGAGGTTCCAACTGTAAAAACAGGTAAGAATGTTAATCATGTAAAATGGCTGTCTTAATTGTTATGGTAACCTAACTTGGTTCAACAAAATGGTTGTCATGCATTGTTAAGGCCTTTTCCTTTAATTGAGGGTGTTCAGGGCTTTATATGTGAGCCCTTCCTCTATGTTCATGGTTTTTGACCTGCTTTTTCCCCTTCCTGATTCTTTTTAAAAAAAATTGTATATGACGAGTGCAGCCCAGCAGGTAACCAGTAAGCAGAACGAATGGTTAACCGGCATAGAAGTTATCGTGTGGCAGTTCGGTGAGTCAGCTTATTTATTTTTGTTATTTTTATTGGCAAACACTCGTTAAATACTCAATCGAGACCTCTGTGAGCCTGTTTCCTGTTCAGGCTTGTACAGAGATCTCCATTGTCTCCTGTTGCCACGGTAGCCCGCAGGAGTAACGCGTCTCTCAGCACAGGATCAGCATTTGAAAGACACCGGTCCCGTTGTTATGAAAGCTTTCTTTGGCCTGAAGGAGCCAACGAAATTTGAAAAATGAGTTGAAAAATGAGTCGGATGGAGGCAAGGGTGTCTTCGTCCGATTCCTTAATCACACCAGTGTTACGAGGCGGAGACGGAAGCTCCCCGCCTCATTAACAGCTAATATACAAGCTGAAACAGCTCATTAACAGTTGATAAGTGCAAAAAAGGAAAGGGGGTATTTAGAGAGGCCATAACCATTGAAAGCCCTAGAATAAGGGGAAAAACCCCTACAGTGTAAGAAGGCAACAGTCAATACTAACTATATTGTATATAAGTTATGAAAATACATTAAAATTAATACTCATTAATTTCAATACTGCTTAATGGGTGGGGAGGGGGGAGGGGGTACAGCCGCCCAATCAGCCACCCAGTCTCTTCAAACAACATGCTCAAACAGGCACACTTCATGGAGAAAAAAAGTATAAGTACTTATCTTGTGAGCAGCAGCAACAAAGAAGGGAGAAGACTATATGTGCATGGACTATTTACGATCTTAGACTGTTTTGAAGTTCTGGATCTCTTCATTGTTGCTGCTGTGAGCTGTGCAATAAAGGAGATTTGCCTAATGTTAGCCTCCGTTTCATGCCATAAAATTCATTTGGTGCTGATGGGGAGCCTTTGAAGATCTTATGGAGCATGCGAAGAGTGAAGAAGCATTCGGAAGGTGCTGCGTTGATTTGGCTTTTCATGGTGAGCTTGCTGACCAGGATAATACCAAGGTTGCGGGCATGGTCTGCCAGAGTTGGTGAGGGTCATAGTTCAGAAGTCCACCACCAGTCATTCCATGGGGAGGTGTTGTTCTCAAAGATCAGCTCTTCCATTTTGTTTGTGTTGGGTTTTAGGCAGTTGTTTCTCATCCAGTCGGTGACGCTCGTCATGCACCTGCGGAAGTTTGCCATCGTGGTGGTGGGGTCTTTTGATAGCGAAAGGATTCGCTGGGTGTCATCTGTGAAAAATATGATGTTTAGTACATGAGTTCTGTATATACTGGAATGGCGATATGATTAATAGGAAATGGGCGCTTAAAAGGGTAATTCCACTTAATATTATAAGTATTTCAACAGTTGTTACAGTGCTGTAAGGTAGAGAGAACCACCAGCCTCTCTAAAAAGAAAATTATGGTCCGAGCAACAAACAACGTAATTACAGATCCCCAGCACACGTGATATATAAATGACATCAGTTGCAATTGTTATTCACATAAGATTTTCAAAATTAATCAATCAAAGTTATTTCTTTGCTTTTTTATTCTTTCTTCAAACTTTTCTTTGTGAATAGATTCCAAGCCAACACATGTTTCGTTGCCTCAGTATGGTTGTACATGCAACTTTTTCAAGGCTTCAATATTCACTTTTAAGAAGTATTAATTGTGGTGATAATTCCAACCCACACTGTCCTGCGTCGTGGGGTAATACGTAAATCTGCTGGGCTTCGAGTACAGAGTCCTGTCCTTTTATATCCTTGTTCAGTGACTGAATCCGAGTAGCCGATCAGCGTCCTCTCCCCTTCACGGTGAGTTTCTCAGCGTGAAGGGGAGAGGACGCTGATCAGCTCAGGCGGATTCTCTGGGTTCTTCTTGTGAGTGTATCTCCTTGGATTCCAATGTGATGAAGCATATTGATAACGGTGTGGTGGGATGCAGTGTTGAATGCAGTGTTGAATGCTGCTGAGAGATCGAGGAGAAGAAAGGCTTCCATTTCCCCAGTTCAAGGAGGTTTCTGTTGTTGTTGGGGGCAGCGATAAGGGCAGTTTTGGTGCTGTGGTTGGTGTGTAATCTGAATTGAGAGGTGTCCAGAACATTGTTGTTTTCCAGGTGTTCTATGAGTTGGCAGTTGATGGCCTTTTTTGAGGACTTTGTTGGGGAAGGGAAGCAGAGAGATGGGACAGTAGTTCTTGAGTTCGCTGGGGTCAGCGGACGGTTTCTTTGGAAGGGGTTTCTCTTCTGCATGTTTCCATTCTTTGGGGAAGGTGGAAGTGGTGGTGGATGCATTGAAAATGGCAGTGAGCTTGTTTCTGATCATCTTGCTCCCAAGGTTGAAAATGTGATCGGGACAGGGATCCATGGATGCTCCTAGGTGAACTGTTTTCATGATGGTTTGGAAAGGGGGTTGATGTTTTCGATGGCTGAGGGGTTGGAGAACTCTCTGACGATGTAGAAGAGTTATTTGCTGTGTTTAGAACTGGCTTTGATGTGGTAGACTAGGGTGTTCTTTTTTGTTTCTTTCAGGAGTTGGTGGTATTGGTTGAGGGATGTCTTGAAGGCGGTTCAGTTTGTGGGCTCCTTGCTGAAGCGCCATTTCCTTTCTTGTTGCTTGCAGTTGTGTTTCGTGTTTCTCAGTTCAGTGGTGTGCCAACAGACCTGTTTGGTGGAACTTTTGTGTTTGAGGGGCTTTATGGGGCGACGCTGTTGGTGCAAGCTGTTATCCAGGTGGAGAAGTTCTTGACAGCTTGTTCTAGGTTGGATGCGATGTCAGGGTGGTAGGTGTTAAGGGCATTGGTTCACTAGCTCTCAGAGACTTTGTTCCAGCTGCGGTGTGAGGTGTTGAGCAGCTTGGGTGTTGTGCTGGGGGATCCTGTGGAGGTGAAGAGGACGATCACATGGTCTGTCCAGGTGAGCTTGGTGACATGGTTGCACATGACTCTGTTGTTGGCAGTGAAGATGCGGATGATGGGGCCAACATAACAGTTTCTTCCCTCCCCTCCAGTTTCTTTAACTGGCTTTTGACATAACTAAAAGGAACTTCCCTATCCTTGCTTCTGGGAGCCCTCTACCTTTTGTACAGACACAGATCCCTCAACTGATCTACAGACAGGATGTCAGGGTCGACTTCCCCAACTTTGTATTTGACATTTTTTGCTGTGTAGACTTGTAAAAGTTGGACTTATTAATCTGTTATTGCAATTTGCAACTGGTCTTGGAGGATCTCTAACTGCTTGCTACCAATCATCATATCCCATTCAGGGGACCAGAGGTCAAACAGGGGCGTTTTGGCCACAGCTCTGAAGGCTGGTATCATTTGCCTCTGACATCCAGTGATCCATCCTACTATGGCTCAGCAAAGTATCAGGTATTAAAAGTCTCTTGGGGGACTACAGCCTCTCGGCAAGGATGCCCCCTGTAGCTCCTGTGACCTCCCTTAGTCTAAGGTGCCCTGTTAAAGTTTCAGCATAGGTGCAACATTCCTCCCTTTGGTCTCATAGGCACTTGCAGGCCCTCAGTCTTTCAGTGTTTGTCTCACCAACAGTTCTAGTCTGAGGTAAACCTCACTCCAGTATACTGCACGTCAGTCCTGGCTCCCTGATGGTGAAGGAAGATGCAACCACCTCAGGTGTATCAAGCAACTACTCCATTCCTTATAAGGAGACGTGCCCTGCACAATAGTGTCAGGAAGCAGTGCTGTGCATGCAGCTGTCTTTCATCAGCTGTCTCCTTCCAAGCACATGAAGTCAGATGGACCTGCAGGTCGCGTCATGGCCTCCCTTCTCCTGCACAGGGTGAGTCGTAGATTTGGCAGCGGTGGTCAGGGGTTGGAGCTGAGTCACTTCAAGGTGCTTTTGTGAAGCAGTGCTTGCTTGGTCCGATTGGGTGCATTCCATTCAGCCACTGAGGAACAAAGTGTCAAATGCCTAAAGACAGCAGTTTCACTTGTAGCAGCATAGTCAACACCGGCACACCTTGGACAAGTACCATGGGCCAGTCGCAATACCAGCCCATTCAGGCACACTTGGGGCAAGTGCCACAAGCTTATACTGGGCTTTTCTTCAGTGGCTTAGACCTCTGGGACACACTTAGGGCAAGTGTGCCGTCTGTAACAGCAATTTCAATTCAGGCCCACTTGGTTAGTACCACAATTTAGTGATAGTCTCTTCGTCAGTGGTGCAGACCACTCAGGCATACTTTCTTGTAAGTGCCATGCTTGTTACAGCAGAGTCAACAGGGCGATCTGTTTGGGTATCCCTTGTCAGTGCAGCAAAACCTCCACTTCAGCTACAGTGACTGGCTCTGAGCTAGCAGCATTCCAGTCATGCTACTACAAGTGTCTGCCAAATGGAACCACAGTGACTGGGTCAAATGATCTGGCCTACAATAGTAGTCTGCTCCTACTGCAGGATTGGCATGATCCTACAGGCATTCTAGGACACAGAGCTGCTCCCATCACCTCTGGGAAGCTAGCTTTCAGGCAGACACCAGCCCTGGTTGCAGCGTAGCCCTCTAGGCACTCAACCAAGCACAGCTCTTGGTCAAAGAGGACTTGGAACTGGAATAATAAGTGGGTCAATAGCTCCTACTCTTATACAGGTACATAAGAGAGTGAATGTATACTTTCTGTATGCAATTTGTCAGGCTGTCTCCCAGACTTAGCATTTGTCTAGAGTGATGCTTCTTACATCAGGGTTGTCTCCAACTTGGATTACCTACACGAAAGGCACAAAGAGGATCTGTCAGGATTCGGCAACTGGTTACCACAGCCACCACTGACAGCGATCAGTAGGAGAGGCAAAAGACAGACCCCTCACTAAAGGACACTGCACTCTCTAAGAACATGAACTGATGCACCATCCTTCACCCCTATCGACCACTAAATGCCAGTATTTATGGAGATTAATCAACTGCTCACTGCAGCAAAAGCACCTTATTGAATTCCTTAGAGGAACTTGACTCCTTTTTCCCCACTAATCTCTGAAATTTCAAAAATACAAGTGTCAGGGAAAGTAACCTTAGCTCCATCTTATGCCCATGAACACGTCAAAAAGGGACACACAGGCCTCCTGCACTGTAGTTCTCTCAGACATGCACACTGTATGTAACATGCAGACTACATACATTCAGACATGTGCTTGGAAATTCAGCACAGCAATCTGGGTTAAATGATTGGGCCAGTATGCCACCATACCTTTGACATAGATGAAAAGCTCTTATCATGCTAGGATCACTAAAAACAAAGTATGTTGCCACCACCTGGGTACAGTCTTCCACCTGCGACAAGGACAGTAGTCCTCTGTCACCTTGGAGTGCATTCTTGGTGCACCCCTCCTGGGTCAGCATAGGTCCAAGAGCAGCCTCCAATCACGTGATAGGCCTACAGGACCCCATCTCCCCCTTGATCTGTGCCTAGCACACAGAGCATTTGCAGGATGCAACTTGTTTGACTCCCCTACCCAGAGTGATATTTTAAGATCCGCATAACTTTCTCAATTATTGGCCAATGTTGTTAAATTGCTAACTTCATAGTTAATATCCGCGTCTTAAGGTATCTGAGCAAATGAGCTTCATGTTCATTTTGAATGTTGATGAGTGACACGGCGGTGTCCTGACTTACTACTGTGAGACACTACAAGACATTTGATGACAATGTTGTGCTTTTGTGACGTGGATGGGGACATTAGCGTGAGTTACGTATGATTGGTTAACTTGCGTCCCATTGTCTTCCCTCCCACGCCCCTAATATTTACCTCATCCCTGCCTTCCTCATACCCATTTTGGTCATGATGCATATTGCAGATTATTTTCTTCAGTCATTTGATGTAAAATTGCTCCGGTGAAGTGAAGATGTACAACTATGTTTGTTTCCTGACGTGTTTTTATTATGCCATAGAGAACATGGTTTATATGCTGGATTTCCACCGTTAAAGGAGCTGTTTGTACAAGCATACACCCGCCCGCTATTTCAGTCTAATAAAAAAGTGTTGTAAAAAATCAAAAGTTATTGCATAATTTTCCATAATACACAACTGAATAAAGCATTTGATACATTTTCGCAGCAGATACCGAGAGGCAGAGCTCTGGCGTTTCTTATACATTCATTTACGATTATTATCGAGTCCAACCCTGACACGCATGTTAATAATGTTGAGCAGCATTTACGTTTCCCTAGAAAACTAAAGCATTAAACCAGCGGGCTTAACCTTTTCACTTCCGCGAACCCCCAAATCACTACTGAAAGACGGGGACCCCCGCAAAAGCAATTTCTATCATTTGAACCTCTAAACACTATGAAAAACCGCATACACATCAAACAGATACTAAAATTAAGGATATTATTTATTTCAATAAAAAAGTGAAAATTGAAATTGGGAAGGTTGGGGCTTGTCAACGTCTAGTTTTATTAAAAAAAATAAATAAACGAAGCGGCTACCAATAGTCAGTACTGGATTCCTTTTGATGTTCTCACTAGGGGTGGTCGGAATTTGCAAAATTCACTTTTGCAAATTATCGCGAAAATGTTAAAAATCTCCGCAAACACGCGGAAATATCGCGAAGATGCAGAAGTTTTTTTCCCGCCCGTTCGCGGTATTTTCTGCATGGTCGCGGTTCGCCAACTTACCCATGTGGTTGCTCGCGGGCGCGGCCATCTTGTTTTCAGTTGTCTCGCTGTGCATGATCGCGAGAACAAAGACGTGATCGCGCGACGCATGACGTCACTGCGGGCGCAAACTGTCGCGAGACAGCGCAAATGGCTACCAACAATCCAACATCTCATGGAGAACGCGACCGGATCGGGAAAACTTGTCGGCGAACGCGGGGATTCAGGTAAGGCGATCGCGCGCACGCGAGAATTTATTATTTTACAGCACGAGTAAGAAACAAATTATCGCTAAGCTGCGGAATGCGGAAATTTTGACATTTTCGCGCTTTCCGCAGAACGCGAAAATGTCAAATTATCGCAATTTCCGCGACTGGAACGAAATTTTAGCCCAGGCCTAGTTCTCACACTGCTCCCACAAATCAAGATAAAGATACAAGCTTAGGGGCAGATTTCCAAGCTCCTATGCCCACTTTTGCGTCACTTTTAACATGGGCAAAGTGACGCAAAAGTGGCGCAAGGGGCTTGTAAATCTGCCCCTTCATTTTTAGCTTTCAGTCTAAAATGTCTCCACATATACTTAACGCTTTAAAACTTTCTATATATACTCTATTAGTCAGGTAATATTTAATTTAATGACCATCCGTGTACCCTTAGAATAGGTCCCCCAGGGGTCTTAGATCACAGATTAGCAACCACTGCATTCGACCAATTTTGCAAATTAAACCCATAAGGAATACTAGGTGAACGTAAACTGCAGTTTAATGACAACTCTGCTACACACATTCCGTAGAGAAGCTTCTTTCATGGTGGGAAAGCCGATGGCTTCGATTTACATTCAGAGCAGTAACTTCAAAAGCAGCCGGTAACTGTGTTTGATCTGCTATTCTTTCAGCTTCTTTTGCTCTTTATACCAGTGTTTTTGAAAACCTTCAGTGTCCGTGTATTGAGCAATATCAATAGCATTTTGAAGTTCTTAAACCCTGGCTGTTTTGTGGCTTTATTATAAGTTGCTCTTTTTTCTCCTGAGGGTTCTCAAGCTTTAGATCTTTTTTACATGAACATTTCATAGTCATTTCATATTGATTGTTACACGGTCTGTACTACAGCACCACTATTACACATGCAAAATGTGTCAAAGAAATGTTATCGATGAAAACTGTACATTTAAATACCGAACGTTGTTTTTCATCCTATATACAATACGCTTCTGCATTAAGACTTTAATAACTATTTTAAAACCTCTTTCAGGCGTCTAAACTTTATTTGTGGTACCTAGTATATCATTTTGTATATCATTTCAGGACACCGCTCACATGGTGATAACATTCACATTATTAATGATCTATCAAGCAAGGCTATGAAGGAATATTAGCAATGTTGAGAAGAAACAATCTACAAGTGATGATTATAGAACATTACACTTGGCACCATGTTCTAATATGTATTATAACATTGGAATGTTAAGCTCTCCATTGCAGGCAATGGAGTGCTTCAGGCTTCTATGGGCCGGTAGAAGCCCAGAGATCAACATTCCAACGTTTTTTTCTTTCACAGCTGTTGCTGTGAGCAAAGGCCTCTTGTAGCCCGAGGGGATTTAAACCCCTTTGGTCTACGAGAGGCCTTTGTTTTTGCAAATTAGAACATTCTGCCCTCTGCGACAGAATGTTCTAATAGCCTTAGAGCTCTAATAGCGGGCTATACCTGCCATTAAAGGCCCACTCCTGTGTTAAAGGACCTCGCCTTCAGCTCAGGCCTTTAACGCTGGAGTGGGCCTTTAACGGCCTGTAGAGCTACATTGGGCTGTAAGGCTATATCATAAAGTTGGAATGTTGAGTGCTCTATTGAAGACAATGGAGCAGCAGCGGATTATATAATCTAGTATAGGCCTGCTGCTCTCAACATTTCAATGTCCTAATGTGCTCTGCCTTTCTCTTTCCCCTAACTCTCCAAAATATATAAATTAGGCAGGGAAAAGCGAAAAGCAGAGGATGTGCAGCAGGATACACAGATCCTTCTCCCTTCCCTCTTCCTGTAGCTCAGTGTCACTGGGGCTTCAGAAGAAGAGAGGGGTGAAAGCTGCTCAGCTTCTGGGTCTCCCAGACTTGGCTGAACTGCAAAAGGTAGCCCAGCCTATCCGGGGTGAACCGCGGTGCCAGGCTGCTTTCACAACTCTTGCTGTGAATAACCAAAAGTTAGCAGCCATGGCTTGGTGCATGGCTCTTAACAGATAAACATTCACAGCAAGAGCTGTCAAACAAAGGCTTCAAAGCCACAGGGCATTGCAAACCGCTCCGTCGCCGATGCATTTGTTTTCTCAATTTGGACATTCTGCACTCATGGGGCGGGTTGTGTCATGGGAACATTAGGATCCTGTAGACAAAGTTCTCCCCAGGTGAACAGCCAGGACACTGGAGGCCTTTGCCTGCACAGGGGACTGGACAGGAGGTGAGGGGAGGACCGGGGGATTCCAGTTTAGAGTAGAGCAGGAACAGCATGGGTGGAAACAAGCTCGCCCAGAAGTAGAGGCGCAGCAATGACAGAGAGGGTATCAATAATAAATGATAGAGTAGTAATACATCAGTGTTATTGCGTTCATTTACCTGTGGATGCTGACATCTGGACACAACAACTGGCAACAAAGGGAAACTAATCCAAGAGAGATTGTCTACCTGATGGCAACAATAACAAGCACTTCCCCGACTAGCACAGAACTGCAGCCTTCATCTGACGAGGCAAGCAGGTACAGAGAACCAAGTGTTAGTGCATAGCAAGGAGTGGATACTCTTTCCAAGTTGCTCAGCTCAAGCTCTTACCCTGTGAGATGGTGGCAGACAGACTGCACTCTGACACCAGAGAACTAGGAGGCAGGAGGAGACTAATGAGCTCCCAGCCTGCAGCTGGGAGCAATGCAGTCTCTCTGCACCAACGCTACACCCACACAGGCACAGAGTTGCAGGACAGAAACTTGCAAGGGTGTTGGACCCTGTTGTGAGGAAGAGTGCTTTAAAACTGTGAGACAGGACAAGACTTGCAATGCCTGAGAAGATGTCCTGTTGCAGTGTGTGGTCAGCGTGAAAGCCGACACAGGTGTATGTGTGTCGAGGTCCCCAAAGACAATGTTATGTTATGTTATGTTACAGATACTTCTAAAGCACATGATTAGCCAGCGGTGCCTTGGCAATTAGAGTGGCAGTCATTAATTAAGGACCTCCTCTGTCCCATGCCTGGAGTGTTCATCCAGAGGGCACTCCTGCGGGCAGAAACTGATATTAAAAGCAAAAGATAGAGATCTCAAGGTAAGCAAGGTCTTGCATAAGGGGCAAGTGACTATCATTTCAATATTAGGCATCCTAAAACGAAACTAGGTGCTGCCATTTTAAAGTCAGGCTCCTGTTTGAGCTGCATATTACGAGCACAATGCAGAATATGGTGACCATGCTAGAGCTGCACTAATAGAGATAAAACACAACAACATAAAATGCAAACGCAGAAATGATTAAAGTAGAGGAAACAAAAGTGCCCTCATGAAGTAAACAAGTGACGTTGAAACTGGGACTGGTGAATGAAGCATGAAATAAAAAGAATCCACAAGAAAAAAATAATTCCATGACCAACTAAGTTTTGGAAGACAGGACTCAGAATATAACATTAATTAGAGCTTTATTTACAATGACCCCTGGTATCTCCATGATCCCACAGCTTCTTGGAATCCGCACACACCAGATTCCAGAAGTGAAAGCATCCATGTTGCCCGGAAACAACATCACAGAACCAGGGTGAAAATATACAATACAGAACATAACATATTTCCCTTCCTTAAAGAAACTATTTCCAAACTAAAATGACATACACTACAGCCTATGCACAAAATTAATCTTCTAACAACTTGAGTCTTATCTTACATGTGTACTGAGCTCCTTTTTACTCACATGCCACCATCCACAACATCACCTTCAGCCACTGCAAGGTCACAACCAGACATGCCACACTCTGTTGCTCTGCTTTACTGCAGGTGGATACTCTTCTTGTATTCCACCATTTGCCATCAGACAATTTGAGATTGTTGCCCTTCATCTCCATCACTTTCTTTGATGAAGATAACTTTAAGCAACCCTTTCTCACCCAATATCCCTGGGACACTTTCACTAGCATTTCTCGCACAAAAATCTTTCCACTTTTCATTATCCTTTCATTCAGCCTGATGTTTTCCAACTTTCTCTCGCAACTGCCTGTAGTCAACACTCCACTTACCCGACCTGGCCATCCATGCTTGAACAGCTACAGTACATGGTACTCTTTCCTTGAACAAACTAAAAGGCTTCTCCTTGGTCACCGAATGTGGAGTGGTTCTGTAGTTCCACAACATATCTTTGACTTCACTTCTCCAACACTCTTTACATGAAAAAGCCAGTTGACTGCATTCCTCCAACACACGGTTAAAACGCTCAATTTAGCCATTCCCCCTTGGTTGATATACAGGGGTCTTACTGTGCTTGATCCCCCACCTCTTGAGAAATGTGTCAACCTCCTCTGATACAAAATGGGGACCATTGTCCGTCAATATTTCTGCAGGACACCCCTCCCTTCGAAAGATATCCTCACAAAATGCAATCACACTGCTAGACTTCGCATCCTTCACAAAAGCAACTTCAGGCCACTTTGAAAAATAGTCCATCATAAACATGACATATTTATCACTCATGTTCAACCCTTAAAAAGGACCACAAATATTAATGACTATCATCTCCCACAGACCTTTGGGCAGTGCCACTGGACTCACAGTAGTCTCCCGGGTTACATGCGATTTGCAACAGCATACACACAGAATACAGTTGCAAATATATCTCTCAATCTGCCTGTCCGTGCCTTGCTATTACAAGTCCACTTAAGCTTTCCTTTTCATGGAAGACATTCTTTTACCATGACCCTCGCGAAGAAGTTTCAACAACCTCTCCCCCAGAATAGTTGAGACTACTAGTCTTCCACCTCTCCTCAAAACTCCATCTGCCACAGACAACACTGTCCTAACAAACTTGAACAAGTTCAAGTCTTGTCCCAATTTCCAACCCTGTGTCCTCAGTAATGCTTCCATCAATCTCACAAATAGCAGATCCCCAGGTACTGCCACCTTCCATTCATTTTCACCAATCGTTCCACATACATCTGTCACTTCTGCCACCATATACTCATCTCCTCATACCCATTGTCATCGTCTAATGGCAACCCCCATAAGCAATCAGCATTGATGGTCTTCACACCCGGCACATACTTCACAGCAAATGTGTGCTCCTGAAGGCGGTACAACCACTTCGCTATGCGGGGTGGAGCGTTCCCAGCACCAGTCGTGGTAAAATTGTCCACCAATGGCTTATGATCTGTACGATGTTCAAATCCGGAAGTACTGCACCCTGCCCCCCCCCCCACTAGCACACCAGTGCTTCCTTCTCAACCGTAAACTATGTACTTTCGGCCCCTTTCAACAATGCGTGAAGCAAAAGCCACTACCCTCTCTTTTCCCTCATGCACTTACACCAGGACAGCTCCTAGTCTGTGAGTACTAGCATCAGTCACTATTACTGTTTTATCCTCAGATTCGAACGGTTTCAAGGTAACAGCCATGGCTATAGACTTTTTCACCTCTTCAAAAGTTTGCTGACAATCTTTCAACCACTCAAACTTCACCCCCTTCTTCATTAACACCAACAAAACATGAACTTTATCCGTAAAGTGGTAAACAATCTTAGTATAATACTCTGTGAGACCAGGGAATGATTTCAGCTGGTCTTTATCTCACAGAGAGGGTGCTTTCTCTATGGCCTCAACCAAACTGTGCTTAGGTTTAACCCCTTCGCTGGTGAGCATAAGCCCAAGTGCCCCACTTCTTTCAGGCTAAACTTGCATTTCTGAAGACCTATGGTGAGTCCTGTTTTCTCTAACCTCTGCAACACCTTCCTCAACACTTCATCATGCTGACTTTTGCACTGACCCCAGACCAATATGTCATCCAGGAATACAACATATTAGACATACCCTTCAACACACCCGCATTGACCCTCTGAAACACAGCCGACGCAGAGCCCAGACCAAAGGCAATGCGAACAGGAATGTTCCCTCTGGTGTAATGAACGAAGTCAGATGCTTAGATTCATCCTGCAATTGCACCTGATGATAAGCGCTGGTCAAGTCTAAGGTGGTGAAACACATTCCTCCTTTCACACCCACCAGAATTTCTTTGATACAGGGATGGGAATGACAGTCAATCCAGATATTGGCATTCAGATGTCTCAAATCAATACACATCAAAATATTTCCATTGGGCTTCCTAGTAATAACTCTAGGACTTAATCATTCAACGCTTCAATGGGTTCAGTCATCTCATCTTTGCACAATTTCTGCAACTCCCGCTTCAACATGTCCCTCAGAGCAAGCGGAACATTACAAGCCTTGTGCACCTTAGGCACCACACCTTCTCTCAGAACAATACGGTATTCAAACTTCCTTAAGCAGCCTAACACTTCCTTGAATGGCTTCAGAAACATGGTGACCCATTCATCTGCCTCTCGTGACAAGGTTAACAACACCTGCTTGGGATGGTTTGTGTCAAAAATAATATCCAAAGCACATTGCTCTTTACATCCCAACAACAACCTCCCTTTCTCCACCCCATACACCTTCCCTTCAGTCTTCCTGTCCTGAAATCCCAGTTCTGCCACAAAATAACCAAGAATAGGCAACTTGCCACCACAATATCCCTCTGGTTCTACATCAGTGGGACACAATTCAACAATCTCCAACATTTTCATGTGAGCTTTTTGATGAGAGTAAAAGGGGGAACAGGAATCCACCCACACCTGTACGTCCTTCCCTTTCACCTTGACCACACACTTGGTGGGGGATAACTGTCAAACCTCTCTTTGTTTCCTTCACTCATTGGTTGCTCCATACCATGCACCACCAGCACCGCTACGTCGTCTTCCTCACTTTCACATGAAATACCTTCACAGTCTGCCGTCTCATCCTTGCCCATTAAATTCAGTTTTTTTGTACTTTGCGGTGAGACAATGATTAGCCTCTTTCTGTGTGCCTCATACTTCTATACTTAAAACAAGTCTTAATCCACATTCCTTCTTGACTGTTCCACTTTTTTTGCTTTCATCGTCTGTTTTCTTAACAACCCTATTTTCTGCATTTATGTCACTCACTTTTTCTTCATGGCACTCTTTATTTGCCCCAGCGCCATTCAATTCGTTCACATAGCGGGAGGTATATTCCATCCATCTTCCCACCTCTATAGTTTTGCCCAAAGTGGGATCTTTTAGACCAAGCAACTTCTCCTGGTGCTTTACCTTATACATCCTATTTATCATCTGATCCCTTGGGATCTCGTCCCTAAGATCTTTAACTTGCATGTCAAATCAAGTCTTCTCAAATTAGCAACATACGGCTGCACTGAGTCCCCATGCATCTGGGCCCGGCAATATTATTTATGTCTTTCGACCCCTATGCTCACTTTCTTCTCAAAATTCTCCTCTAACACTTTACGGGCAGCCTCATATACATCGTCATCTTCATTATCTGACCCAGCATCAACATTCCTCCCCTCCCTTCTAGACCTAAACAGTGCTCAAGTATGGCTAATTTCTTTCTTGTAACATATGCATCTCCACTTATGGCTTCTAAATAAGTCTCAAAGGTTTCTTTCCAGTCCTCCCAACCCATACAAGGTTGACTCAGGTTTTGTAAAAACATTGGTGGTGCAGGGATAGACTGCGACGTCATAATTTACCTCATTAGAATCAGACACAGAACACTGCACTACCTTTACTAAGCTTGACCCCATAAACTCCCCTTCAAAAGTTGTATCCAAAACTGAAAATGCATGCAGACAATGATTCCCAGTCATGTTCCTGGATGTCTTACAAGCGGTGTGCCTGTCACCGAAGAAACGTGCCTAACACTAATGGTTCTGTATGAGATTTACAGCTTCAAACTTGTTTCAATATGATTCCCAACAAGGTGTGCACATCACCGTAAAAGAAACATGGTAATGAACAGCACTCATTACACGCGCGTTTAACAACAAGATGAGCGCATCACGGTACACAGGAATGGTAATGAGAATTTATGAGGCAGATTCTCAACAGGACCACAGGCAGCAGGATTGCACCACTACTGCCCAACCATTTATTGGTTGTCTCAACTCACTCGACAAGCACAGGGGTGTGCTGGTAACCGCAGGAGCAAGTAGAAACAGCCACTGCCTCTCAGAGAACAAGTGCCTTAGTGCTAGTCATAACCAATTTAAAATGGCGGAACGTCCTTCACGCAAAAGTGCGAGTATCAGGTTTGATCAGGATACCAAGGTTAAGCCTCACAAGGTCACCTCGGGATGCGCTTTAACATCAGAGTGTTGTCACACAGTTATAGACAACCAGCAACAGGAACCAAGGAATGCGCAGGGCACTCTTCACAGCCTTCAAGGGACAACAGTAAGACCTCCTCCACCAAATCCCTGATTTCACCCGTGCCAAGTCTTTGTAGCATATGCAGCCCTCGGAAATCCACACGCGCATCTAGTTCAACGTGCCGACCAACTTATGCTAAGGGTTGCACGCTCAGACCAGCACGTGCTGAAGGCAGGGAGTTCAAATAAAAATATCTGCTCAGCAGGCCAGCATGACGTGCACCTCAAATTCTCTCCAATTCCAGCACCATATCAATCACCTGGTGCTCTCCACAAGGCAGCTGCTCCAAGCTCACAGCATCCCTCACCAGGGGTTGTATTTTGAATTTTGATTCTTCACTGTAACGTCGAGTTAACTAGTAAAAGCATTGTCAAAACACATATCTTCTTCCACAGGACTGTGTACTCTTAACAGGATCCCATCCTCATCGCCAGTTTTGGAAGACAGGACTCAGAAGATAACATTAATTAGAGCTTTATTCAGCAGGTTACAACGACCCCTGGTGCCTCCCTAATTCCTGGCAACTGTCTGCTTCACAGCTTCTCAGAGTCCACACTCACTGGATTCTAGAAGTGGAAGCATCCATGTTGCCTGGAAACAGTATCACAGTACCAGGGTGAAAATATACAATACAGAACATGACACTAAGGGCAAGTGCAGCAGAGAAAACATATCCGAATCAGTCAAAACAGAATATATTAAACAGAATTGGCAACCCACACAACACCGACGGTGACAAGCAAAGAGATCAGAGAGTCATCAGTCAACAAAGAAATATATATATATATAAGCCCATCAAGTGTGACACATAGGCTACCTTTAGAAGACTGAGAAGAGAGACAGTAAACAAAAGTTCCACTTCATAAACAAATCAAAGAATAAATGACTTTTACACAGTCCACACTCTAACAGGACTGCCTATTACATTCATCATGTTAAGGAAAGGAACCTGTTCACCACTGAAACAAATGTGAAACAGGTACTGTCGAGGACAGGCAAAGAGATTCAATAATCAAGAGATTGCAAGAATAGAGCTAACCGTAGTAACAACTGGTGACACACAGGACAGCAGCCTCATCTGACAGTAATATCATGGTTGGACACCAGTGAAACATTCGTAAAGCAAAGGATCCAGTACTTAGGAGCCAACAACTCACTACAGTTACTTAGTAAGATATCACTGCAAACTGATGAACCAACTGCATACTGTTGCACTACACCATCATGCCAGAAAAGAAAAGATCACCATGGCCTACATCAAAGTGCCACCCCATTCACACAGCCTGGTACCCAGATCTTGTGCCCCAAGTGAAAAAAGTGGCGGGTATTGCTGGATGACTTTCTTGAAGAAGCAGGTGAATCAAGGGACAGACAAAAGCAACAGCTTCTGATTGTTTTGGGTGGGAATGATGATAGATACTTGATTAGGACATTCTCAGCAAAGAAATCAAAAACCTATGAAAAGCCCAAAGATGCACTGTGTGCGCATATCAGCCCGAACAGAAATGTGGACCAAGAATAGCACATTTTCAACTTAGCACACCAAGAGCCAGGTGAACCATTAACAGCTTTTATTGTGACGCTAGAAAATTTGGTACAAAACTGGGCTTTTAATACCTTCACGAACAAAGACACAATTCCACTGAAAGTCATCAAAGGTTGTTTGTTACAAACAACTCAGGAAACCGCTCTCTCTAAGGGAAATTCTCGAGCGGGCTAAGGCAGATGAACAGGCCAAAGAAAAAGTATCACACTGAAATACAAGAAAGAAGAGATGTCTCCATTACCATCAAGGAAATTGCAACTGACTAAGAGGGAAACACGGAGGAGGAAGTGTATTTTAAGGTCTCAGAAGGGCCAAAATTGGTCCAAAATGATGCAACACAGGAGAAGATATGGATCATAATTCTATGGGTCAACAACATGGCGGCATAAGAAGAGAGTAGATCAGAGACATGGACCACTATGTACTGGGCCAAACTTTCCCAAACACCATCACAATGCTGGCCATCACATAAGACGTCAAGCCTCTCAGACACCATCAGATGGAGTCAAACAGTAGTACAGCTCTCAAATGTGACACAGATAAGAGCATACCATGAAAGAGAGAAGAAGAGACAAGCCAAATGTGACCTAGCAACACACCCACACTGTGGAAATCAACACATCAACAAACCCTTGAAAGATGCAACAAAAAGGGGTTCATTGAGAGGCATTGGTCTCTATCACATGACAAGACCAGGGGCAGGACAAACCCAATCCAAGATGAAACACAGGACAGTTGCCAATGGCTCCAACTACAGTTGCCCCATAGTGATGATGAGGAATGTGAGCCTACCAAACCTAAGCAAAACTCTCCAGAGGTAAGCAACACCCAAGGTGGAAGAGCACAAGAGAATAACAAATATCTGTTTACTGGAGAGATACACAAAGATGACTCTGACTCAATAAGCAGCTCACAGCATTCCAGTAGATCAATGAAATCACTTATCACACCACTATGAAAAGGGTTTTCCTGTTGTAAACCAATTGAGAACATCTCAGAATTCAAGAGCATGTCATCATAATCTCTTGGGTTACTAAACTAGTCACACCAAGGGAAAGAGAATAGTATTACAAACAAGCAAAGGAAAATACAGTAAACTCGGTGAACCCCTTTTGTTTTAAGAGCTCTGCAACACGTTGTGATGGGACTGTGCTACCACCACTTGTGCACCAAAACACGCCACATCAATTGTACTCACACAAAAACATGAACATAAAAATTATGCCATCCCCAGCAGCCGGAGAAGCTTGATTGACTTAATGAACTCACAGTTTACAAGAGCACACATAGGGAAAGTCATGCAGGAATATTTCCGTTAGGTGGCGGGGTAATGTTGTATCATCCTTTCTTAAGAAAAATGGAGATGTCATATCATAGATGTGGCTTTTTTCTCTAAAAAGGGGGGACATGTGGTGTCATGGGGAAATTAGGACCGTGCAGGGAGAGTTCTCCCCAATTCCACAGCCAGGACACTGGTCACCACCTTCTGCCCAGAGTACTGGAGAAGAGGTGAGGGGAGGAGCGGGGGCTTCCAGGTTAGAAGAGAGCAGGGACAGCATGGGTGGAGTCATGCTTCCCCAGTAGTAAAGGAACAACAACGACAGAGAGGGTTTAAATAATAAATGATAGACTAGTTATACATCAGTGTTATTATTTTCATTTACCTGTGGATCCTGAAATCTGGACACAACAGGGCGGTATTTTCTAATAGCTTTATAGCCCACAATAGCTGGGCTATACCACCCATTAAAAGCCCGCTCCCTTGTTAAACGCTGGAGTGGGCCTTTATTTGCCTGTATTGCACACTATGGTGGGCTATAACACTATAGGAACAGGATGCTTATCATTAAATTAGCTGATCACAGAAAGGGACAGATTTTTCATGCACTTTCTAGCTTTCCAAATATTTCATTTTGAACTCAGGGAAACAAAAGGCACACACTTTCATGTTATCTATTTCTACCTAACTGGAGCTGTTAATACATTAAAAATATACTTGTAAAATGGCCACCCAGTCCCTCATAACGAGTAAACATAGACCAAACTCAAGTGAAATGGCAATCTGTCACCTTGCATCCAAAATGGACAGGAGAGTGTATTTCATGCTAAAATAGTTACATGAAATCCCACGTCAGGCAATACGAGTGAGTGCCTAGTTTGAAGATTGTTGGCACTCAAAAAGCCAGCCTGCTCCTGCCTGATTGTTTCCATGCTCATACCACTCCAGGTTACTTTATTTACAGTTTTGTGCTTGGTTTCCTCCCCCTGTGCTTATATTTCTTTTTTTCTTCGCTTGTGTTTTGACATCTTAGCACCTGGCAGATATTGTCACAGACATTTAAATGATCATATAGGCCTATCAAATGTGTGCTGTAGAACATATACTTGAAAGTACAACTTTGTCTATAAACTCACTTCTATTTTGTTTCTTTACTTTGGGACACCCGGCACAAATGTTGTCTTGTTTGTGACTATTTATATACTGTTTTCTGAACCTTTTCATTATTATTTACATGTTTAACTTTAAAGGGGTTCTGCCAGATACTAAGTCACTATTGGGGCCACAGTGTGGTTGTTGTGTTCACAAATACTTGCTTGCCATTCATCTGTTTTGGCACATTTGTAAAAATGTAAATGAATTCCAGGTTAACCTGGCCCTTGCTGTGTATGTGCAGTGCCACCTACCCAGCACATTAGTCACTGGAATCAGGCCCGGCAAAGGTTACAGCTGTGACAAGGGGACAATATGCTAGGGCTGACTGAATAGCAGCATAAACTGCTGCACTGGAATCAGCATTACATAGCAATGAGCTGTGCATCTCTGATTAGATGTGTTGGAGAGAATCAGGACCTGCTTGATTTCCTTTGCAGAGAAAAAGCAGAGACAGGTTAAGTGATGCCTTGCCTTTTTTAAATAAATTTGTATTACTTTGCAGTTGGCATTGCATCACAATTTGTGTGAGATTTTATATCTATATGCATGTATATACATCTATATCTATATTCACGGAAAAAACAAAGGTTAAAGTACCATTATAGTTACATTAATTTGTCAGTGACAACATTAACGTTGTGAACAACAACAAAAAACACAGAAATTCACCATTTGTAGTTAGCAGCACCCCGTCATGCACTGCTTATGACCTCACATATGACATCACTCATGACATGCTCTATGACATAATTTATGACATCACTTATGACTTCTCAAATGCCAGGCCATGCATCCAACTCCCCACAGGTAGCCACACAGAGGCAACCAATCCCACAACACTCACAGCCTCTGATCATACGTTGGCTGTAGTTAGCCACATGGCCTGTTTTGCAGGCAGCCAACCCCACTCTGCATACAGCATTTGATACCAGATCAAAATAGACTCCTTTTTTATTGTATGCAGCCCCCCTCCTGAGCCTTATTGGGTCCCTGGATCACATCCTCTGGGGCCATACCAATATAAAAGGGGATAGGGCCATGTAACCCCCTCCCAGAGACTAATTAGGCCCTGGGTACCCCATCCACCAGTACCATATTTTTATTAAATCGGGAGGGGGGGTGTGCGGACCCCCTTCTTGAGTCTGATTAGGCTCTGGGGACCCCATTCCGAAGGCCTTAATTATTTTGAGGGGGAGAGGGGGCCATGTTGCCCTCTTCCCCTTTAAAGTCATTGTATTATGCAGTTTTTTTTATTGCAGTGACAAGATGCCCTGTGGTTAAAAGTCTGTGCTCTGTAAGTTTCTTTCCATTTCATTCTGTTCAATATCTACCACCTCCCATCCCAGTATGCGGCATTATTTTTCTCACACCTTCTTCCTAAGTTTCCTCTTATGCATTCCCTTTTGTCATCCCTTAAGCAATTCTTGACAACACTCCCTCTTCTACCAAGGACCTTGCATGGCCATCAATAAGCTTTGGCTAATAAAGATAGCTGTGTGAGCAGGGAGCAACAACATACGCCTGCCCCACTCACAGTAGCCAATCCCCTCATCACTAGAGCCATGGGGAGGATCTCCTCCAAAGAACCATAGAGTAACTTGACACCCTGGAAACTGGCCAAGAGGATATAAATAAAATAGACAATTAGGATTAATGTTTTTATTAGGGTCTATCTTTTGCAGGTTGTGTGAGTGGGATGAGTTGACAAAAGGTAGGAACAGGAGTATGTTTTGTTTAGGCATTTAAGGAGGGTCTTTTGCAGATGCAGTTGGTGGGGCGAGTTGCTGAGTTCTTTCTATCAATATATATTGTTTTCATCATAAAGAACAAAGAAGTTCCATTATCCTCTCTCTATCTCTTTCCCAGCCACCCCCCTGCGAGCTTCTACCCTCCTGCAATCATATTGGAACTCTGACTACCACACCCCTTTCAGGACTTGCTGTAATTTGAGCCAATCTGCATTATTGATGTCTGTGATCCTTCCCTGTGAAATTACCATTAAGTAGTAGTTGGCAAAAAATCAGCAATACTTTATATTAATTGCCATTGCAGTTACCAGATCACTTGTTCTGCACAATTGGAGAACTAGTCTACAACCTAGCATTGTACATTGGTTTAATAAAATGACCAAGGGGCATATGTATGAAAGCAAAAATTAGTCGCAAACGCTGCGAATCGCAAAAAACAGCGTTTGCGACTGATTTTTCGCTATTTCATATGTATGACACATTTCCAAACTGAAAAATAAGAAATCGCTAAATTAGCGATTTCTTAGGCTGCGAAACAAGAAAACTGCGAATTTCCTAGCGAATACCTAATTTGCGATTCCTTAGCGTTGCGAATATCGCTAACAAGAAATCGCTAGCTAAGAAATCGCAAACACATGTATGAAAAAATCGCAAATTGCGATTTCACGAAATTCGCTAATTAAGAAATCGCAATTAACACCAATTGCTTGCAGGTGGTAAACTGGTGCAAGGTACAAAAAGCAGCCCACAATGCAACAAACACACCCACAATGGCTGCAATGTACGTGATAGCCAGGAGGCTGCGTATTCGGGTCCTTGCACACAGGAGAATGAGACAGGAACGTATCTTCAGGCTGCGCATCACCCTGTTACAGAACACTGAAGAGGAGATCTATGACAAGTACAGACTGCACCCACAGACCATAATGGACCTGATTGAGGAGCTGAAACCCCACTTGGAGCACCCTACTCGCAGGACACAAACAATTCCCACACATGTGCAGGTCCTGTGCTCCCTGCACCTCCTCGCGTCAGGGAGTTTTCAACGGGTCATAGCGGAGGTTGGTGGTGTGTCACAGAGTGCACTTTCGCGCTTCTTCCATGCCTTCCTAGATGCAATGCTACTGAGGCTCCCACATCACATTTACTTCCCCACCACCCAACAGGCATTACAACAAACGATACTGGACTTCTACCAGATTGCACGTTTCCCCCACGTCATCGGCTGCATTGACGGGACCCATGTGGCCATCACACCCCCAGCAGAAACTGAATATGTCTACAGGAATCGGAAATGCTACCATTCCCTCAACATACAGATTGTGTGCAACGCTAAGTATCACATCACCGACATCGTAGCCAAATACCCCGGCAGTACACATGACTCCTTCATCTTCCGACACAGTGGAATACACAGACGTCTGAGTGCTGGAGAGTTTGGGGAGGGGTACCTGCTCGGTAAATACATTGCACACATCAATACATCCACTACATCAGTTGAGGGGGGGGACATTGACTCACCTATTGTGTTTTATTCCATGCAGGTGACAGTGCCTATGCAGTGCGCGACTTCATCCTGACCCCATACCTGGATCCTGCAAATGCAAGTGAGAGGAGCTACAACAGGGCACACAGATCTACACGCTGTGTCATTGAGCGAACCTTCGGAATCCTGAAGAGCCGCTTCAGGTGCCTGCATAAGAGTGGAGGCGCACTGCAATACAGCCCTGAGACCTGCTGTAAAATCGTGGCAAGCTGTGCAATGCTACACAACATGGCAATGAGGAAAGGCACCACAATTGATGTGACCGATACAGACACATCGGATGACGAGCGCCCTGCTCCCCCTGCCAGACCAGCACCAGGAGTTGGGGCAGCTGCTGGACGCCAGAGACGGACTGAGATCACACAAAACTACTTTTAGGTGAGTATTGAGGAAATGAGACTACAAAGCCTGATGATGTGTCAAGTGTTTAATCACACTTAACATGAAAGAAAATGTAATTGTCCCCAGCACATGTTGTACATGCAGAGAAGGCACAAGAAATAGGGCAAACAGCCTTTTGCGGGTTAATGCACCCGTGTTGCAGTCAGTGTCCCCGCAGATGATCACCTCCGTCGGTGCCGTCCAGGGTGGTTGACCCCCATGGTGCGCCCTTGGCCTGCTACCTGTCTGCCACTGCGGCGTCTTTCACCTGGCAAGGTTGGAGTGATGCTGCTGCGACTCGATGTGTCCTCACTCTCAGCAGAGGCCATTAGTGCGCTGCCACCTGCATTGGCTGTCTGCAGCTGTTCCACAGCAGTGGTCACCTGCGCCAGCCCTCGCGCTATGTCCTGGCAGCAATGTGCCATGTCCACCTGCATGGTTACGCTTCTGCGTGTGAGTGCGCTGGTGGTGGTGCAGAGGCGGTTGACTGCCTTGGTATAATTGTGTAGCCGTGCATTGGCACGTCGTCCAGCCCTGTCATTGGCAGCTTGGGTGTCCCTCAAAGTGGCACAGAGCTCTCGTATTGCCGCTACCATGTTGCGATTGTCCTGATGTAGGCGGCCTAGCTGGCGATTCATTGACCGCATTGCCTTGCTTTGCAGGCGCTGTTCCTGCAACATGCACTGTTCCAAGCCGGAGAACACGGTGCCTTCTCCTTCTGTTGCAGTGCTGCTCCTGGGCCTTGACCTGGAAATGGCCTGTTCCCTTTGCCTTGGTGTTGGTGCGTCATGACGGGGCATGTCTGTCACACCCTGACTCCCCTCTCTCCTGTCGGTGTCATCGCCTGTTGCTGGGACTTCATCCTCAAATGGAGGCAGTGGGGGCACATGTGCGCGCTTCCTGCGCTGAATTGGCTGCTGCTCTGTCTCATCGCTGGAGTCCGCAGGGTCTGCAGGCTCCTCTCCCTCAGCGCTGTCTTCTTGTGGCATGGCGTGTGCTGTGGATGTAAAGGGGACTATATGAGTTTGTGTTACTGTCTGCATGTGGCACTCAATAAAGTTACAAATCTTTGACGGCTAATCTCTGACACATTTCTATTCAATGATCCCCAAAACACATATGTTGCATTTACTTGTGATGGTGTCATGGACACACAGTCAGACACAGTACTACGAGTACCATGATGCATTGCTGGGTGTGCTGTAAGACCTGGGCTGGATTGGCATGTTGGGAGTTAACTATGCGCATTTGGGGGAGTGTGCAAGGGATGGGGAGGAGTGCAGGGTGATTTGGCATGCATCTTACCTTGTCTGCTGGATGAGGGGTCGGAGCTGTCGATTGCAGCCACACCACCAACGCTCTCAGGCAGGAGGGTTGACTCCACAAGCTCCTCATGGGGGGTTGGCTGCTCTGCAGTGGATGGTCCTCCTCCAGTCTGACTGGCATCCTTGAGTCTGGCTGCCACCCTCTCCTTGGACCTCTGGCGCATATCATACCACCGCTTGCGCAGCTCCTCGATGGTGCGTGTGGTGACTCCAACAGCATTCACCTTGCTCTGTATTTCCAGCCAGATTTTCCTCTTCCTGGCCTCTGGGACTTTGAGTGCCTTCTTCCCAAACAGGAGCTCATGGCTGCAGACCATCTCCTCAATGAGGACCTCCTGCTCCTTTTCTGAAAACTTGTGTTTTCTCTTTCTTTTTTCTGCATCTTTGCCCTGCTGGTTTTGTTTGGGATCCATTGCTGGTTGCTGTCTCCAGGAAAGCCTCCTCACACTCCACAAGCAGCCTCTGGGTGTGGCTCAGGTGAGCAGGTGCAGGCAATCACTACAGTTTCCTGTTTGTGATGTCATCAGCCTGCACCAGGCTTGCAGATTCCCGTTTTTGCGATTTCTTATTTAGCGATTTTCGCTATTAAGAAATCGCAATACGGGATTCTGCGAATTATTTGCGATTTTTAAGGAATCGCAAATGATTAGCGATTTATTTTATACATCCCGTTTAGCGAATCTGATTTTGCGAATCGCAAATTCTCGCAATTTGAGATTCGCTAAAGGGGAGTTTGATACATATGCCCCCAGGACTTTTAGATTAGAAGAGGCCTATGCCAAACGTATAAGAGCTGTGGTAAGATTTAGGGGTATTTGGCGACTTTTTTTTCCTTATGGGCTCATAAATGAAACCTGACGGTCATGAATTAGTTAAAAAAAAAAAAAGTTATATATGCACGCGGCACTTTGTGGAAATGATGATATTTCTAAATGCGTTAGACACTAAACAAAATGATTTGCACTTGGCACTTTGCACTTTATTTATTAATTCTATTTAATGTAACTTATCGTTATTTATAAGTTTAGTCAGGATGTTCTTGTTAAAGGCTGTGGGAGTCTGATTCCTTATAAGTTGCCACTGAGAAAATGTAGTACGGAATCCTTGTTATAACTGTTGACTATGCTTGATTAATTTATTGGTCTTGCTATTGATATGTAAAATGACATTTAAATTATTTACTTTATCGATCTTTCCTGTTCTAATAAAAAATGTCCACAAAAAAAAAGTAGTAGTTGGCATACAATAGATGCCACAAAACCATAACTGAACCCAAACCTCTCACCACTACTCTACACTAGGAGTAGCTGTTGACGCAGGGGCTTGCCCATTGGACAAAGTATACATTATCTAGGGCTAAACCACTGGGTAGAAGTGCCATGGAGTTTCCGTGCAAAACAAAACACCTGGAAAATACTGGAGAGTTGAAGTAAACATGGTGCATGAGGACTCAGAGTGAGGAGCATAAGCTGGTGTACCATTAACTAAAGCCAACTAGTATCAATCCCAGACAGTTAGCAGCATTTACCCTGAATGATTGATCACCAAAGCAATAAAGGTTAGCTATGACATGTCCACAACATTCAACACTTAGAAATTTCCATTAGAGCTGCTAGTCAACATTATTCTAAATAAAGTATCTATTCCCAGTATGTATGGTTATGCCTATTTGAGTCTTTCCCAATTGAAATGCCTACAGAATTGTTGTTTTCCTGAATATTGTTGATAGGACATGTAGGTTTTATTTTATTTATAAAAAAAAACAGACCTGATGAGAAATGGAAAAGAAATTTGAGACCTGGACCTCAACAAATCCCATAATCTCTTCTTGTTCCCCAAATAAAATGAGAGGTCAAGCATTAACATATAAATTGACCATTTGATGGTTTTGATGGAATGATGCATACATATTCAGCATAGCCTTAATATAGATTGTACTTGCTTTTTTGTCAATTTCCCACCTCAAGTGACCTCCTTGGAGGTACACAGCTTAGATGCTTTGGGGTGATGGTGGAACCCCAATTTTCCTTGTGCCAAGCTGAGGTTCCTGCTGTTAATGAGTGAATACTTTAAGGGCCCGATTTTTATTTTATGACACCGGCATCTTCATTATCAGCACATCCTTCTATCTGCAACAGCAATCTATTTAGGTGCCATTCCTACAGGATTGGCCCAGAACAATATTGTCGACCAGGTTTCACATGATGCACTGATCTATGGCAAACAACTCAGCAGTCTGCAATGTGGTCCTCTTTCAGGCTAAGAATAAAAATGTCCCAAACTGGGAAGGAGACAACTTCTTATTGACACAAAACCAGTAGTTGAAGTTGAGCTAGGCTGGGTTTGTTTTCCTTAGCTTGGCCTGTGACTGCAATTGGGGTTGTTGGTGCTTGTTTTGGAGATTTGAAAATATGAAAGCAGGTTGTGGTGTTATAGGGACAGATTGAATACAAGTGAACTCCCCTTCCTCATAGCCACTCTAAACATAAAGAATCACTGGCTCAAATTCCTGCTGCCAAGCAGGATTTCTGGACTCATTTTTCCTTTTTCACATGGTGAGACTTGGGTTGGGGTTCCACCCCATGTCAACTTCATCAGAAGAAGGTGTTAAAGAAAATGGGGGCTCGGTCATTGATTTCCATGAAGGAGATGGTGAAGACAATGTGTACAATGAAAGAGCAGTCACAGGATTCTGCAGTGCTGCAAGCTAAACTTCCCGCTCTGCTTGTACCTCAGTAAGATCAGTATAGCAGACACTTGTTACTGGGAATAGTTGTTCTGCTGGGACAATTCCATTTCAGATTCAGTAACTGCAGCACTGAATTTGCTTTAGGCGGTGTTGTGGGGATTCTGCACATACACAGAACTATGCACAGGAAAACAGGACCTCGGTGTATAGGGGTTGTACCTTCCTACCACCTTAGTACCCAAAAACCCCCAAACCGACTAGCTATAGTGTCTCATTTGTTCTCCTACATAATAACGAAGCTACAAACGATTAGACAACCGAGTAAACAACACTCCCGACTCTCTGAGGAATCGCGGTAGCAAGACATTCCCTTTTGCTCACTCACTCGTGCTTGTCCACAATAAGGACTGTCAGAGTCACTGTATAGTTCAAAATGTTTATTTTAACTATTGTGTTCTATAATGCAGTATACGAGCCACTACCAGTAGCAAAATGTATAAACATCAAACAGTTAGCATTGTTACAATACCATAGAATATAAAGGGAGTTGTCATCATATACAGACAGTGGAAAAAGGACTAAAAGGCCTATCCACTCTCCTCTCGGTAAGTTGAAGTTTATTATATAAAGAAAGATCTCTGGGCTATGTCAGCAGACCCCATACCTTAGAGTCTAGATGGAAGGTTTACATCAGAGGAACAGCAAAGCTCTTCTCCAAGGAAAAGTCTCTCTCCAAGTGTGTGTGAACAACATGCATCCCCGTAATATCAAAGCATGAGTTTCCAGCAGTGCAGCTGTGTTTAGCAGAGTATGTGGTGACTGTATGTGAATGTGGAAAACAAGGAACCGGTCTAGTCTGTGCGAAACCTGATATTACATTATAAAAACGCAGTTGACATGCATTTGAACTCGTTTGCCACGCAAACCAACTGGATTGGTCAATCTCAGAAACATTAAAAGTGTCATTTTGAAACAAAGTTTGTATTACATCAGTTGTATAATTTGTGTGTGCGTGCCATTTGTCATATTCCGCTAAGGAAGGGATGGATGGGATATTCACATTTTTAGCAGTCACCAAGGCAAAACAAGTGGTTTGGTGTACTGTGTCATTTAAAAACAACATTTGATTCAGAATCGGGCAGGCACGATGCAGAGCTTCAGTACCCTGAGCCTGCCAAGCTTTAGTGCCCCAAATTGACTTTATTTCAATGGTATCTTTTCAGAGATCATAACCCTGTTTGGCCAATTCACATCTAAAGGAATTGGAATAGATCAATTTAGTATGCGTAAGAATAAATTTGGGCTGCGATGAGAAATGCAATTACAAAAAATAGGATTCTGGATTGGACATGTTATAATTGGTAAAATAAGTGAACTTATCCCGAAGTGTTTTAGAACTCCCTTGGATGGGAGTTGGACAATGTTTCCATTGAGTGTAATTAAAGACAGGTCTAAACTTACTCGTTTTGTGTAAGTAATGATGCCCATAATGTTGATAACAGAATAAATCAGCATAATTGGCAGAATTTAAATATAAATCTTCAGCATCAAAAGCAGCATAATTTTTTTAATCAGAAAACAAGGAATGTACAGCTTGCACATCCCAATCATCGGAATGTATGTCCTGTGTTACCACATCTCCCACGGAGACGCGAAACACGTATGGTATCTTAAGGACTTCCGTCGGGCCGTGAATTTCAAAAGCTACTTTATCCCAAACAATCCATCTGCATCCAGGAAAGCTGAAATGCTCACAAGAGTTTGATCACGTTTCATGATATGGGACTATGTATGAGGGGCCAGAATTCCGTCGACCAAGTTCACAGCAGAGCGTTCAGGCAAGTAATGGCCATTGATCAGCAAGAAAAACACTATCACAAATCCAATCGACATGAAGAGAAAAACAAGGACAAGTACCAACCATGTGTAAATCCAAGGTGGGACCAGGTAAGTCTTTTTTTAACCAAGAGATGAAAATATAAAATTTTGTCGGTGGAAGTGTCAAAGTGGAGAACGAGGAGGATGAGTCAGAAGAGAAGCTGGCATGATCGCCAAAGTAACCGCTTGCAGTTCTGTTAATTAGAGGTGGTAAGGGCCAGATCAGCGTGATGTTGTCGAGGGCTGTTCGACACCTCACTATTAGACTCATCTGTAGGGTTAGTATACTCGGTGTCTATATTGGATGATGATGAAGGCAGAACAGGTGAAAGATCAATAGTAGTTTCCATCACTCCCTCAACCACACGGGCATTAGTGGAAGAGGATGAAGTCAGTGGATTCAACTAAATTGTGTTACACCAAACTGCAGGCATGACACTATTCAGAAACAGCCAGACGGTGTAACTTGACATTGTCCACTGAGATGTATCTGTTTTCTTTGCAGCCAGATAAAGGTGGTAAAATTACTGTACGAGTACCCTCCAGTTCAAGTACCGGAACCGGTGCACGATAAGAGGGACCAATTGTTTTTTGTTCTCCAGCATTTCTCGTACCAGATCTCCAATCTTAGGAAGCCAGTCGGGTACCAGAATCAGCAGTGCTGCATCATTGGAAGAGGGTAAATGTTCAGTTGCATAGCTGTCACAGGTCTTTTGTAGGTCCTGTAACATAGTAGAATGATTATCTACGTCAAAGGTTGCGGCAGCCACCACAACCTCTAGCACAAACATTTTAATGCCAAAGAGCATTTTGTATGGGGTCCCCCCACCCAGAGATCTTCTAGAGAGATTATTTAGTGCATGTTGAACCCCATACAAGTGGGCCAGCCAGTTCCTGACAGTACCAAAGATTCTAGCTGTCAAAGATTGCTTTAAGTCACGGTTCATTCGCTCTACTATGGAATATCTCTCAGGCCTATATGGAGACGAAAACTGCACCAGCACCCCTACGGACATCATCGCTTCCTTGTACGTCTTAGAGGCGAACGCCGGATCTTGGTCAGAATGGAAGGTGCCACAGGCAAACATCCCAACAAAGACATGCAAATCTCTAATGACATCTCGAGTGTCAGCACTGCGTTGTGGCCAAACCCAAAGGAATCCAGTGCATGAACCAACTGCAACCAAGATATATTTATATGCAGTATTTGAAGAGAGCGCACCACAGTGATCAAGATACACACTGCCAAATGGCTGATTGGATATACATAGCTGTGTTTGTGGTGGGTGTGAGACCGTAGATGGTTTGATTTGCTGACACATGTCACACAAAAGCACATAATTACGGGTCTGTTCATATAAACCACGCCACCAGTAACGTTGCTGTAAAATAGAGACTGTCGCTGACACTCTGGCATGTGCAAAGCCATGCCTTCGTGTGCGGCAATGTTCAAAGCAGGTCTGCGGTCCCTGTTGCGAATCAGCCGAAACCCCAACTGATCGTATTTTAGCATATGGAACTTGTTCAGGAGATAAATGATAAGAATACTTCGAAGGGAAGCCCTGCAGATACGCTGTTCCATCCTAGCTGCCAAAATTTCATTATCTATCTTAGTAATGGACCTTGTAACCGCTGCTAAGGAACACGTGGCTACTGCAGATTTGGCTGCTTCATCAGCCTGGTATGCTCCCACACGCTCATGGCTAAGAGTATGGAACCTGCGTGAATGGGAGAAGTTTTTGAAGTTCCGCCACTCAAACCCAAAGCATTTTATGCTTTATCGCGCTGCCTTTAGAGTCTCTATAGTAATTTTGTGACCATAAGAATAAGTTGTCATTAAAAGACTGGACACAGTAGTAAAAATTGCATACAATAAGAGTATTCACATTAGGATCAGCAAACTCAAGCGCCAGAACAAGAGCACGCAGCTCCGCCAATTGTGCTGTACAGTCCCCCAGTGCCTGCGTATGCAATATGGAAGACTTAAATCCTCCATTGACAACTGAACCAGCCACAATAGCGCAAGCTGCTGAATAAGCGTGTTTGGAACTGACGGCTGGTTGAGCCGAGCCATCGGTATAGATGATACATTTGTACTCATCCAAAGGAAGCGACAACTGTGGATGAAGATGAACATGTTCATACTGTAAAAACTCTTGTGTCTGAAGAGCAGGATCAAAGATAAATGTGACATCTGCCAATGTCAAAGATGTAGCCCATTATATTCAATGGGGGTGTAAAGCCTTAGAGTTTGGTACACTTGCCTTAGTCACTGCTTCTAAAGCAGGGAGAGGCGTGACCATAAGAATACACTTTCCCTGCTCCAGCAAGGGTTCTTTCAGAATCGCCACTTGGACTGCTGTCAAAACCTTTTCAATATTCGAAAATCGCATTTCAGCCGATGTGTATAAATGTGATTTGTATGCAATAGGTACTGTGTCTCCCTCATTGAACGTCAAGTAAGTGAAACCCATCGTCCCCGGTGCTGTACGTATCACCAGGTTCATGGTATTGTCACGCGTCAACAAGTAGTTAGTAGAAACCAAATCTGATTGCAAAGATTGCAGTATTGAGGTATGTTCCGGAAGCCAGCAGGCTGAAGAAAATGTTGGTTGTATCAACGCATATAGCGGTTTGATACGCTGGGTGTAATCGGGAATGTATGTCCTTCCGAAATTCAAAAATCCCAGCAAAGACTGAAGCTTTTTCAGTGTAGAAGGAGGTCACAGTTGTGCACATTTCTCCAGAAAGTGGGGGGCCAACCCCCTACCTTCATTTTTAAGCTTGTAGCCCAAAAAGACCACTGCCAAGCAAGCAATGTGCGATTTTGCAAAATTGAATTTGTATCCATAGTTGGGAAATGACAAAATAATGCGGTCGACACGGACAGGATTTGGCATCAGTTCATTGTCCATTAGATAAATATCATCAACGTACGAGAATGCATCAGGGTCTATGGTGTCTAACAAAGACACAACATGCGCAGTAAAAGCCCCGGGGCTATTCTTATACCCCATAGGCAAGCATGTACATTTTTTCTGATATTCCGACGGCGGTGAATGCTGTCAAGTCACTGCTCTCAGGAGCCAAGTTGTGACTATAGAAACCTTTGGATATATCCAGTGTAGTTTTTTTTTTTTTACGAACTAAACTGTTCACCAAAACAGAGCTGTTTGTGTTTTGTACCGCAAATGTCCGACAATGACTATTCAAATTTTGATAATCTAAGACAATGCAATATGATCGGTCAGGTTTAGATACCGGAAAAAGAGGATTATTTGTCTGTGATACGCAGGATTCAATGACCCCCTGATACTCCAATTGAGTCAGAATATCACGAACCGGAGCCTTAGCTGCACGTTTGATGGGCTATTGTGTCTGTGGCATAGACCGTAACAGGCTCTCATGTGCTGGGGAATCTCTATCCCAGCCCACCTGATTATGGTACACTGCCGGGGCAAGGGCCAAAGCCCACTCAGCTGCAAAAGCCTTTGCATGTTCCTCAGGGACCTAACGTGAAAAACTCGGAAGTATCACGTCTTCCACTTTAGGAGCGGCTAGCACAAATGGCGGTGGCCAATCTGTCTCTGCTAACAAAATGACATATGAAGATGTGAGATTTTCCTAGAAAACCGCCGTGATTGTACGCTGTATATCACCTTCAATTTGGAAGACTATTTCATAGAGTCTATCTGGGGGGAGGCACCTTGTGTATCTGCTGTTTCTACTGTAATGAATGTATCAGTTGCTCTCGCCTCCAGACAGGGACGCAGTGCCTCCCGCACTATGGTAACCTCTGCTGCGCTGTCGAGCAGAGTCACTGCCCATGTCCAGTCTAGGCATACTTCGCTGTTAAAGCTGCAACTTTATTCTTCCAATATGGTGGTCCAAAACAAGGCAGTTCCTCTTGTTTGGCTTTAACGTAAAACTGTTCAAGTAGATCTCGTCCCTGTTGTGTGGTAGGACCTTTGCCTCGATCCTGGCGTTCCCCCCACCGACGTGAGAGTCCAATGTGTCCTGTAAAGATCGAGGAGAGTGCTGATCAGGGACTTGAAATCTATCAGGAGTCTAATTTTTCGCACGATCACGCAAATCATAAATGTGCTCAGAAGCCACGGGTGTTAGTGAACCAGCACGCGAGCCCTGCTTCTGTTGTTGCTGCCCCTGTTTTTCACTTCTCCAGTTCTTTTTAGGAAAGAACGGGCACCCATCTTTAGCAGATTGGGCCTTTTGTTGAGTTTGAGTTTGCAGTTTAGTAAAAGGTTTGATTCCCAGACTATTGCGCCCTATGGTTTAATAAGCTTTAGCAATAATCTTTGGCAATTCGCGTTGCTTGTCCGTGTCTGCTGCAGCCTCCAAGCGTTGTGCCAATTGTAAGCTTACAGCATCACCCTTAAGATTTGCAAGGATCATATCGCAAACAATCTCGAACACCCCCACCAGTCTCATTCCCAACTCCAGGGCCGCTTCGGCCCCATGTTCATCCTGAACAGGTTTTATCACGGACGGGAAAACAGTCATGGAGGGCTTGCGAAAAGACATCAAATATACCGCTACAAACACTTTACCCCAAGTGTTCGGGAACTAGATTTTTTGGCAGACTTATTGTCAAAATCCTGTGTGTTTCCATAGATGCGGTATTTAGAAAAACTGCTTCAAGTTGCCCACATTTCTCGGCAAGCCAATAAGGAAGTTCATCATTATTTTGGGGACGCTTGCCCACCACAGAATTAACCATTAAAAAACTGATGGTTATACCACCAGGTACAGGTTGTTGCGCAGCAACACCAGGTGGCACCACCTGGAAGTTGTGCGACATGAACTGAATAACAGCCGAAGTATACGTATTAATGAAGTGTGTAATACGTGTAGCTCTGCAATTGAAGCAGTGAGATAAGTTGGGTACGGGGTGTACCCAGTCAAAATGGGCCAAGTGGCCCAATCTTTAGATAAGGGGCCTAAATGGACCGGTGTAATTGGGTGAGGAAGGGTGCCATTAAACCATATTTGGTGTTGCCAAGCCATTAGCGGAACCTCAAGAGATCTATCAGGTCTATAATCCCGTGGAGTCATGGTGGCAATATACTCGTGAAACAAATTATCTGTTCAATCGACTGCCGGAAAGGTGATCCAAGAATTAAATACCTCGAAGCGGAATGCTGGATCCGCTTCTACAACAAATATAAGCGCAACACCATCATCAGGTAGTCCATATTGAGTTAAATAAGCCTTGAGCGGTGCACGGTTGGGAGGTGCTATAGCAACCGCCATAATGAATAATAGAGAATAACAACCTATGCGTGGCAGGGTTAAAAGAAAGAGAAAGACCTTTCAAAATTTACGCTTTAAAAAACCTATAAAATATCACAATATAGGAGGCTACACTGTCACAACTGTCTCTGGAAACAGAAATGAGGGGATTGTGGACAGGCACAAGCACTACTCAGGAGTCTTGTAGATAAGAACCAGACCAAACGTTGGCGGCGCCAGGTTGTGGGGATTCTGCACATACACAGAACTATGCTCAGGAAAACAGGACCTCGGTGTATGGGTTATGTAACTTCCTACCACCTTAGTACCCAAAATCCCAAATCTGACTAGCTATAGTGTCTCATTCGTTCTCCTATATAATCACGAAGCTACAAATGATTAGACAACCCAGAGCACAATACTCCCAACTCTCTCAGGAATCGCGGTAGCAAGACATACCCCTTCGCTCACTCACTCGTACTTGTCCACAATAAGGATTGTCAGAGTCACTGTATAGTTCAAAATGTTTATTTTAACTATCGTGCTCTATAATGCAGTATAAGAGCCACTACCAGCAGCAAAATGCATAAACCTAAAACAGTTAGCATTGTTACAATACTATAGAATATAAAGGGGGATGTCATCATATACAGACAGTGGGCAAAAGAACTAAAAGGCCTAACCACCCTCCCCTTGGTAAGTTGAAGTTTATTATATAAAGGAAGATCTCTGGGCTTTATCAGCAGACCCCCATACCTTAGAGTCTAGATGGAAGGTTGACATCATAGGAACAGCATAGCTCTTCTCCAAGGAAAAGTCTCTCTCCAAGTTTGTGTGAACAACATGCATCCCCGTAATACCAATGCACGAGTTTCCAGCAGTGCAGCTGTGTTTAGCATGTTTTATCTAGGTGCTAGAGACTGACCAGAACAGAGGCATGGTTATCGACCTTGCACATCGTGTTCAGACTAAACTCCAGAATTAAAAAGAGAATGCCGAAAGCAGACAGTTCTCATGTGAAAGACACAAACAGAGTCTTGCAAAATAAAGTCATGTAGTAACGTGCACAAAATCAGCATCAGGGCAGCAGAGCTCATGCTAACTTAGCAATGTCAACAATGACCCTAACGGCCTTATAACAGCGGTGCTGGTAATGTTGATCCAGCAGGGAGCCTTCTAATGTCTTCCATCCACAGGAGAGAATGCAGCAGGTACACTGCATAGAGCACCTTGGTGGAAAAAGGATGAGGGGTAAAAGTCATTGGTGGCAACAAACTTCTCCTCGCCGGCTGCTTTCTTAGCAGAGCTTTTTTCTTAGATGCAATCTTCTTCACTTTTTGTTAGCCATCATGTAGCACTTAGCAGACAGATATCTGGCCTCTGGTATTAGCTAATTCACATACATCTCTCAAGCTCATCAAAATATGGCCTGGCAGACTCAGCTACTGTACTCAATGTAATACAATTCATTAGCCTAACAATAATATACCAACATCTAAACTGAGAGGCTTATTTACAAGCCCATTACTCCGCCGGTGGGTCTTTTTTTTTGATGCACTGGAGGCGAAGTGGCCTTGCCCATATTTACAAGGCCATGTAAAGGCACCCTGCATGACTTTTCATGGCCTTGTAAATATGGGCCCCTTTCACGCATTACTCTGTGTGTAAGGGGCATTCGATGGGTGTTTGTGTGGGTGTTCCCACACAACATCCAGGGAACCTGACACATTCCCAGATTTATAACATTTTGTAAAACTGGGAATGCGTCAGAATCCTACGCCTCCCTAGTGAAGGTGTAGGAATGGCACAACAAGGAGAAATTATTTTATTCACCTCAATTTTTCCTATTTCTGTGCGCGCTGCCTTCTGCAGCACATATAGAAAGAGGAAAATGCCATTAATTATTGTTTGTGTGAAGGAAGGTGTCCCTTCCTGCACAAAAACAATCATCCCTATAGCGCAGGCACCCTTGTAAAATGACACAAGGGTGCCTGCACTGGCGCATGGCAGTCAATTGTGTTCCAGCTCAGGAGAAAGCATAGGTATGTGTCATTTTGTTGTTAATAAGACACATCCCTGTGCTTTTGAAAATCACACACCACGATGCAGCCAAATGGCATGCCCTGCCGCACCATTTTCTTGTGATGAAGCCCTAATTGTTTACATAAGGTGGAAAACTTAGTTAGTAAAAAGAACACACTTAGTAACACTTTGGGTCATATTTACGAGGGAATGGCGGAGTGTGGCTTTAGGCACAAATGCTAATGCCACGCTCTGCCATTCAGAAAATTCAGGCATGAGCTGTATTTACAAAGATACGGCACATCCCTGCATTTTCCCTAGCACGGGCACTAAATTAAGCTGCCTAGTGCCAATGCAGGCACCCTTGCACTATTGTGCAAGGGTGCCTGCATTGAGAGAATGGTTATTTATGTGCAGAAAGGTGTCACACCTTCCTGCACATAAACAATCATTTATGGCATTTTGCTCTTTCTATGTGTACTGCACAATGCAGCACACATAGAAACAGCAAAAATGAGGAGAAATAAAGCATTTCTCCTCTTTTCACCATGTTAAGACCAGGTTTTCCCTAGTCTTGATTTTGGCACTGTCTCCTATTTACGTCACCCTTCTAATAGGGGGCAGTGTCAAAATCAATGGGTGTTGCAGCGGATCGCCCACAGCAACACCCATTGCCCACGCCTTTTACACTAAGTATAGCTTGAAATGGTGCCTTATTTACAAGGCGGCGTTAAGCCACGTTAAGTGGCTTAACGCCTCCATGTGTATAAGGCAAAGCCCCTTTCGCCACAGGAACATCGTTAAAAGTGACATCTCTGTGGCGATACGGGCTTGTAAACAAGCCCCTTTGTGCTCATTTGCCTCACAAAATTTATCCAAATCCAGTGCACAGTGCTTGGATGCGCTTTACTATCCAGTGCAAACCAGGATATGTGATGGAAAGTTCTCTAATGTAAAGCAAAGTTGTGATATGCACTGCTTTGTGTAAAGGGGATGTTTCATGGCTGGTATATGGGCTTTCCCATGCAACCATCTATATCTTTGATGCAAATCTCCTTTTACTAACATTCATAGATGGGGATTTGTGCAAACATCTTACTCGTTCACCACCCAGGGGCATACCTATCAGAGCCTTTTTTACAAACTAGACACCCATGTGAGTCCAGAGTGGTCTGACTTGTGTGGATCCCATTGCATTTTCTTACCCACAGTCCACTGAAAACCAAAAACTATGGCTAAAATCAAAAATTTGCCTCACATTTATTTGAGGCAAAGTTCTGGAATATGTGGAATCCACAAAATTCCTTACTACCCAGTATTCCCACACCTTTTCTCAATAGAGATGGTACCCCACTTGCGTGGCTAGGCCTAGCGTGCTTGACAGTGATGGACAAAAAATGTGATCATACGCAGTCAGTGTAGTCTTCGCCCATGTCCCTGTTTGGTTAGTCACACAAATGGGGCACTATTTATATTGAGAGAAGAGTGGGAGAGCTGGGAGGTACGAATTTTGTGGATCCTTGCAGATTATGAACGTTTTTCTCACAGAAATGTTGGAAAATTTTTGATTTTAGTCAAACATTGAGGTTTTCACGTCATTGTTGATAAGAAGCAGAAATGGGAGCCAATAAAGTCTCACCACCCTGGACTCACCTTTGCGTCTAGTTTCAAGAAACGTCTGAGGTTAGGTGTTGGCCGAGCCTGTCCCAAATTTTCCAGCCAATCACATTCCCAAAAAGAATTGTTTTTCATGCCACAAATTTGATGTCTCCACGTCTCATTTTAGGAAATTTCCTTTTGCGGGCACTGGGCACAGCCTTGGAAGTGGGTAAATATTTTTAAATGGGGGGAAGTGTGGGGATGCTGGGTGATAAGAATTTATTTTGTTGATCGTTGCAGATCCTAGAACGTTCTCTAAAAGATATATGAGGAAAAGAAGTGATTTTAGCAAAAGCTTGAGATTTGCAGTGGATTGTGGTTAAAAAAAACTTTGTGGGATCCACACAAGTCAGAAAATCCTGCACTTCACTGAGTTTTTTTTTTTTTTTTTTAAATGTTATGGGTGGACATTGTTCTCTTGGTGATGGCTAACACAGGTTCAAAATACTGTAGCCAACACAGCAGGAGTGGTTCTTGCAAGTAAGAGTGGTGGGGCGGGGAGGGGGGGCTCGACAGATGACGACGAGGGAAACATAATTATTTATTTAATATTCCCCTCGTCGTCATCTGTTGAGTTCCCCCCGCCCCACCACCTCACAGCTCTTACCTGCAAGGGCCACTCCTACAACACAGAGAACAATTTAGTGTGGTTTTTGCAGGGCTTCTAGGAGATGCTGATCTTTCATTTCCCTGGAGCCATCTCCAACTTAACTGTTGAGAAAATGTCTGCAGTACAATGTTTGCAGGTGAGACCAGTATAAAAGTGGGAACTTTTGTTAGGATTTTCCCTGATATATGTTTCTCAGTGTAGATTTTCCTTTCCTAGATAATGAAGTACACGCTCTCAGTGAAGGTTAGACAACAAAACGAAGACATAAGCAACATTTCCTATTTTGTTTTGTACAATGGGACGGGCTGCCAAGATGCTCCTTTCAGCATGTCAGCTATGTGTGGGACAACTTACAAGATTTTAAGTAGCCTTAAAGTCTCATATGTACGGCATTTGGAATTTGATACACACTGCCAGCTGCAGTCCCAGCAAACACAACACTAACATCACATTCATGCTTACCTAGGACTGAAACACCAATCACACTGCCAGCCGGCAGTCACACATACCGACAGCCAGCAGACACATATTCCATCAGTACACTTGAGCAGTGGTGGGTGCATTGATCTGTGTATCACTCCTACCATGGCCATTTGCATTCTACCTATATCTGATGCCTATGATAACAAGCCCATGCTGAGTTTTGATTCCTCCTTATGTTTCTGTTTCTCTCAGAGTTTTGACTAATACTCTACAGGTGTCAGCTGACCCTTTAGTAACACCCCCCACCCCATGGCTGCCTGCTTAGGCTCAGGAAGACTCGACTTTCATGTTCCTTTAGCGCACTCCCTGGACTAAATCCAATTCCCTCCAGTATGTGGAAGTATGTAGGTGGTGTCTGAAGATGCATCGTTCGGCCCATTACTTGGACAGTTTGAGCATATCCAAATTTGAACACAGGGTAAACTTTTAGGCCCAGACTCACCTAAGTCACCAAAGAGCATTTCCAGAAAGACTTAGGGCCACATGTATGAAACCATTTTGCATTCGCAAATGGTGCGAATCACTAAATTTGACTGTTTGTGAAGGCAAAATATCCTTTGCAAGATGTATGAGATGCGTTGTAGTCGCAATTTCAGGTAATCACAATTTTTGGCAATTACCTAAAATTGTGACTGCAAATAGGGAATCGCAATTTGCGATTCTGTAAGCACATTTACCAAGCATTTTCTAAACGCAAAATGTGCATTTAGCAAATGCTATTACCATAAACTCCAAGTCGATCATAACCATGTGCAACTTTTGACAAATGCACAAAAATTCATTTTTCAAAGTGCCATGTATAAATGCGCATTTTTTTTTTGAGCTTCAGGGGGTCCTTAGACCCCCAGGCAACCTTGGTTCTGCATTACCTAATTTACGACTACCAATTAGGTAAATGCAAATTAGCTAATGCAAAACTGTTCACAGCTATGGGCCTTTAAGCCCATAGGAATGAATGGAGTAGTAGTACCTAACAGTGATTACCTAATTGCAATTGCAAATCTTTAGGAATTGCCATTAGGTAATTGCTATTTTCTTACATACCATTTTCCAATCCTTAAATAGCAATTACCTAAAATTCACTAATTAAGGAATGCAAAATGGATTTCTGATACATGTGACCCTTAGGGCATTAGGTTTGGTGCAAAGGATCGTTCGTCCAAATTTTGCGGATTGCGTAGCGCTGGGGGTACGCACCGTACATAGACGGGTGGGGGTACGACTCGAACGTACACGGGTGTACATACACGGGGGGTTCGACACGTACAAGGGTGTACATACACGGGGGTTCGACACGTACAAGGGTGTACATACACGGGGGGGTTCGACACGTACAAGGGTGTACATACACAGGGGGTTTCGACACATACAAGGGTGTACATACACGGGGGTTCGACACGTACAAGGGTGTACATACACGGGGGTATGACTCGAACGTACGGGGGCTGGGGGGGGTACGGCGCGTACATACGGGGGGTGGGGGGGGGCGGCGCGTATGCGGGCACATGTCTCCATGGTTGCTATGGGAGTTCGGTGCGGACGGTGTTTTTTCCATACGGTTGTAACATCGGACGCACGGGATGGATCGTAATTCCGCGGTCGGACTTCACTTTTCACATTTGTACGGTAAATCGTCCGTGGACGTGTCGGACACATTTTCCGACCCGAGGACGTGTGGGGAATAATTCCCAATGCGATTCGTATGGACTTTTTTCCATGCGAATCGTAATTGGCAGTTTGTACGGCACTTGTACGATTCGTACGGTAAAAAGACCGGATACGAGTCGTACGGGGAATTTTTTTACTGGTTCGTATTCGGCACCTTAATGTTAGACATGCCCTTACAATGACCAGGCCCCAAAGGTTATTTTCACTGTAGCAGGGTTAGCTGTCCACAGCAATGCACCGAGAAACAATATCACATTTGATAATGTTATCTCAGCGTAGGTAACAGATATAAAGTTCATGGTTGGACTTCTTCAAATATTTATTACATGTACAATTCACTGGAAAAAAAGTCGGATTTTCTATAAATTTTTTGGAAAAGGTACTTTTAGAAATATACTTTTTCCCTGCCTAAAGCCTTTAGAAGCTCATTTGTATGAGCTTCCAACTGTCACAGAGGAGCTGAATAGCCCCCTAGACCACGTATAAATTTGCTCTCAGAGCTGAGACAAAGGCTTTTAGTATGGAGAGGTGTTTTGTTTCTCTGGTAGAAGGACCATGTAGGCTGCTTCTAGGAACTTGATTAACTTCAAGGAGGCCTCCCCTGTCACACGCAAATGCTAGCTGGTACCTGGGCAGGGCCCTTTTTGTCTTCCTAGTCTGGCAGGCACCAATGCCAGAGGGAGAGAATCTGCCCCACAACAGGAGGGAACAGGAGCTCTGGACAGGGGAAGAAAGGTTCTTCCATCTTGGTTTTAGGTAGAGAGGGGCAATGTGGAATTGTTTGCAGGAGGTCACACAGGCTGTGCTGCAGATTTTGGTAGGGCTACTCCTGGGAACATTTTCCAAATTGGTGAGATAGGGGCCAGTGATGACCCCACCCACAGACTAGTGCCAGGCGCAAACGTTGCACCCCTGGGATCCCTTTTCAGAAGATTACTGAACCTGTACAAGACAGAAGAAGGACTGCAACTGCTGTTGTGACCTCCGAGGACTGCTCCCATTTGTACCAAGGACAAACAAGTGGACTCCAAGGTACAGTTGGCTGGCCTCTTATTAAGGTACAGTGACACAAAAAGTTGCTAAAAGCACTCTTCCCAAAGAGCCCATCTGACAAGTTCAATGTGGGCCTGGCCTGGACCCTGATGCTAGTTTATGCTGGAGGGAGTTTTGACCACTAACTGTTGTTCTTGATGTCTTTGGACCCTTGGCTATGTCATAGTTTACTCCTCCTAATATCCTGAAAAACATTGGACTTGGAAACTTTTTGGCTCCAAAGACTTCAGGAGGACCAAAACAAACCTCCCTAGTCAATCTAACGTATGTGAGCTATCGCTAGATGTGAGGTCGGTGAGAGGCTGTCCCCCCGTTAACAGGACCCGCTTCATATTGCATTATGCAGATTTTATCTGTCCAGCATTTTTAACATATCAGTGTTCTAGAAGCTTGCACTTAGTTGGCAGCAGATTATTTTTAGACCTGCACATATTCAGCTGCTGGATTCCAGCCCGATAGGACCCATTGATCGAGGTCCATGAGCCATGTTTGCTCTTATGATATTTCGAGCATCATTAGATATCTCAGAGGTCGAGTGGCACTTTTTACATGCTTAGTAGTGATGTGGATGCTTCTACATCAGTGTGCCTTTGATTCACCACTTCCATGAACTTCGCTTTTCAACTATTGGTTATGAGGCTTTGTGAGCACCCATCGCAGTCAGGAAATCAGTGAGCTTACATTTTGAGCAGAAGGCTTTCTGCCACGGAATATTTTTATACAGACAGCGCCCTGATGAAGGAATTGCTCATCTACTGTCTACTTCCGAAAAGCGCGTCGGCGCATTCCTGTTTATGAAAGTACTCCTTATGTACAGCACTGATCATACTATATGTATTTTGAACAATTGTGCTTACCCTTTTTTTGTGAAAGTTTTTTCTTGTATGTTAATAGTTCACTTGTCTTTGTATTGTCTTGCTTAGTTGCAAGATCTATGTTGGTTCTGTTATTTGCATTGTGGAAGAAAAATATGTGTTTTGTATGTACTTGTTCAATTTCAGAATTGTTGTGGGTGCTCATTGAGCACATACACAGAATTATTTTAGTGTATTTACTCTCTCTTCCGTTTTTATGTACAAACAAAATTGATGCACATATATTTTTTTTAAAAGATAAAGAATCATTGAAAATATTTTTGTACGTTAGATAAAATAAACTTCAAAAACCACTGGTCTGGTTAATGACAGTTTGTATTTCATGGACATATTTTTGTAAAAATTTTTTTTAGATAAACTTGATTCGGTTTCACGTACAGAAAACCATAAAAGTTGCCAAAACATATTTGCAATGTATTATATGAAATTGTTTGGAGAAGCTTCTGTTTATTTTTGCCTTTGTGAGTTCCCTGCTTTCTTCTCCAAAAGTATCCAGTTTAGTCAGGGATCCTCCTTGTTTCTTTGTATGGCTACAACTTGCTGCCATGCTCCCCTGGAGGAATATGGGCACCAAAACAGTGATTAAGTCCAAACATAGAAATCATGATCGGGCGAAGGCGCCAAAACTATCTGGCTGGTAGAGGGCCTTCATTGGGCGCGAATTTTGAATTTCTCTTGCTCACAGCTTTCCGGCCAAAAGTCAACTGCTTAATCAGGACCTACAACAATAGCTAATTGGCCTTGTGGAGCCCTTCTTGGCTATAGCCTGGGCCTTGGACCTCTGAGGGTTTTTGACTTTTTATTTCAGAGACTAAGGACCAGATTTACTAAACTTGCATTATCCTTGCGTGACTCAAGTCTCATTGCAAGGCAACACAAGACCTTAAATGGGATTTCCTAAGCCATTACCATGGTGAAATATGCCACCTTGCATAGCTTTGTAATGAAAACGTAATGCAATCCCTTGTGCTGACTTGCATTACTCTGTGTCTGGGAGGCATTCCATGAGTGGAGCATGGGTGTTCCCATACATCCACCCATGGATTTTGATGCATTCCCAGATTTACTAAAGCTAGTAAGCCTGGGAATCGGTCAAAATGCTAGGCCTTACCAAGTGACACGTAATGAGAAGCAATATCTTTATTTTTTGGGGTTAATTCCTCTTTCTATGTATGATGCATTTTGCATCACTCAAAGAAGGAGAAAAATGCTGCTAAGGATTGTTTAGGTGCAGGAAGGTGTCCCTTCCTCCACAAAAACTATCTGCTGCTTGGTATTGCTATGGGAAGAGCACCCGTTGACCTTGCCTGAGCCTCATCATCTCAAATCAACATAGTTTTGGGGGCATATCAGAGCCGATGCCAAAATCACAATCAGGTTGTTGCATCCCTATTACCACCAGCGTGACTCTGAATGGTGGCACCTATTACTGGCACACTGCTCATCAAGGTGTTACAAACTCAGATGCCAGAGTGAGGTGATATAAAGAATCCACATGGACAGGAGCCATTGTGTTGCGGCTGGGGCCTCGGTCTGCTCGTGCCCCCTAACAATTTACTATTGGGGTGTGGCAGGACCCCAAACATTGAAGGTGTATGTGCCCATGTTGAGTGGACCAAAAGAACACCTATGGGTTTGCAGCAGCTGAATCTACTCACCAAACATCAATATTGGCAAACACGACAACAGGCAACCCAAACTGACATTTGAAACCAAGTGGCTCACGTGCACTGTGGTTCTGGAGCCAGAGGGCCATACAGAGGATGCACTTGAGGCCAAAAGGGTCATGGCTAAAATAGATATCAAAACTATGTTATGTACCTTAAGTATAGCTTGAACACTATTGATTCCAAAATGGACCCCCTTTCCAGCAGATTTGACCATCTAAAGGAGAAAGTAGACAAGCATGAGGAATGCACAGACCAGTTAGAATTTCACTAGTCAAACATTTAGGACCCACACACGTCTGCTGGAGAAAAGCTTCTCCATATATAAAAGGTGGTGGAGGTCATAAAAAACAAGATCGAAGAACTCAAAGTGTGCTCATGATGCAATAACCTCAGCATCCTAGGAATTGCTGAATCTACAGCCATGGACAAGATGGAAATGTATTTAGAGACTATGCTTTGCTCTCTGTTGGCGGCAACCTCTTCTTTGTGTTTAAAGTGCTGCATGCACACCCCTCCTTGGGTCTGCACCCTCCTCCTGATGCCCCGGAGAGACCGATAGTCACCCAGCTATTGAACTACAGGTATCCCATCTTGTGCTTTGGAAGAGAACACCAGATTATTCAATATCAAGTGAACATCATCTTCTTATATCCTGACTTCACCCTAGTGGTACAAGCTGCCCGTCGGAAATTCCTGCCTGTCAAGTGCATTCTTCAAAAAACTGGAACTGCCTACTCGCTGCTCTACCCAGCGAAGCTCGTATCAACCTCAACCAAAAATCCCATTGCTTCACAGACCCTAGGGTTGCAAAAAAGAACACACAGCTTGCTCAATTTCCCACCTCGTGGCCAAAGCCAAGAGACTGGGAGTTCAATTTGACAAGCTCAATTATGGCAAACAGGTTAATGCTGTTGTTTCCTCCTCCTTCTACTCACTTAGGATGGTAAATAAAATTCCCTTATATTCTAACTAACACCGAAAAGCACTGATCATCTCAGTGATAATGATTAATTGAACTCTGAGCCTGTGCTGTGGATGCCGCGACACCCTTCCAAGATCTGGGTCCCCACCGCGGTCTGTCAACATGGCACCAGGTACATCTGGAGGTGGTCAGGTCCCCATTTGCTTCCACCCTTAAAAGACTGATGAAAATGCTCTCTTGCTTAAATTGCTCTCTATCCTCGCTCGGCCACTCGGTTGCTTCATGGCTGGGGAGTACACCTGATTTTCTAGGCACCTGCCTGGGGATGATTCCCATGGTCTCCCTGACTGTTGGTATCTCTTTTTATGTAGGGTGGGTTGGGAGATGGTAATTGAACCAGTTGGGTTTTGCTGAAGTGGGAGGTGGGTGGTGTAAAATGGGACATTTGTTGTTCCCTTTAGCTAAGATGCTTTACCCTCTCAAATCAAACATATTCATGGTTTGTAACACATTAGTCACTCAGGCGTACTATGCACAGCACAGAACATACTCTCCTCTAGATACCTGATGACCGCTATCAAGTGTTTAACTTTGAATGTTTGGGGGCTGCATGATCAGCAGAAAACATGCCTAGTGCTCGCGTACCTCAACAGTCACCATATTGACATATGCTTCCAACATGAGCTTCACCTGACTGATGCAAAACATTCCTGTCTGCATGTGAGTTGGCTGTTGTAGTCACATGTATTCGTCTTCTCCAATTAGGCTAGGATATTCGCTGGACTCATTCAAAAAGGGACAGCATGACACACACGCAAGGCGCTTTATGACACACAGGGCAGGTTTGTCATCCTTATAGGCACTGCAAGGACAATCTATTATCTTAATTTCTATACATGTCCCAAATGTAGATGACCCTGATTACTTTGCCAAAGTCTAGTACCTGATAGGTACCATGGGCCCAGGTGCAGTGGTTTGAGGCAGGGACTTCAATGTGACACTAGATACACAGGTAGGTCCAGTGACACTCAGTGCCCACACCCTGGAGCTGCTGCACAACTACACATGATCATTAATGATAACAAGCTTATAGAGATCTTGAGACTCAAAAATGGTGCTTCCACTGAGGGCACATGTCTTACCTCCACTCAGAACACCTGGTCAAGAATAGAATATTGACTGGTTACAATAGATGTAGCCAGTTTGGCCACAAATGTTGCTCATATCCCTAGGATGCTATCAGACCATGCACCTGTTCTGTTCGAACTCTTCCCTCTTAATCAGGATGTGAAGACCTACTGGAAACTTTCCAGGATACACTCAGGGACCAGGTATTTAGAGCTGACGTCCATACCACCATAGTAAAAACTTTAAAGATAATCAATACTCAGCCTACTTACGCTCCACATTATGGGAGGCATTTAAAATAATTATCTGTGGGGCCTGCATTGCAAATCAAGCCAGAGTACTGCGGGCACTGTGCAGGCAACTCATACAATTGGAAAAGGACATCCGTACACTAGAACTCCCATACTTTGAAACCGAGCACTCACAAACGTTAGTATCCCTCAAGTGCAAACTGGAAGATTACGAAGAGGCAGCATTGAGGGAGACACAATACTTTGGCAAAAAGGTGGTTGCTAGGTGCTTTGGGGAGGGCGATAGGGGCAGTGAAACACTTGCTAGACTCCTTCATAGACTATGGGGAAGCAACCACATCATGGAACTCGAATATGACCAGCGGGCTACACATACAGACCCTGACACAATAAAACGCACTATGGTCACAGTCTACACTGACTTCTACACTTCAACGTTGACATATGACCAGCTGCGGCCGCTGCAGCGAAGAGCGGTAGGGCGGTGGGGCCGGCTGAGGGAGATTTCGAGAGACGACCAAAAAGGAAAATTAATTATTTAATTAATTTATCTTGTGGGCGTCTCTCGAATTCCCCCAACCCCCCAGCCGGCCCCACCGCTCTTCCCTGCAGTGGCTGTGGCTCATATGACCCTGCAGCTCTGACCTCCTTTTTTGACACAATAAAGCAATTTTGGCTCAACAAAGCACCCCCAGTTTCTAGATGCACCCTGCACAGTAGAGGATATCCTACAGGTCATTCAGGGTATGCCTGCATATAAAGCACTGGGCTTAGAAGGTTTAACCGTGGCCTTGTACAAAGATAACATCCAAATCCTAGCTCCCCATCTCCTAGTGATGTATAAGAAGTTGTTGCTTTGTGGTATATTGCCATGTTCTGTCCGCCAGGCTTTAATTGTCACCATACTGAAACCTGACAAGCCAACGCAACACTATGACTCTTATAGGTCACTATCTATGATTAATGTGGCCCAAAAAATTCTTGCGAATTTGATAACCACCCGCCTCGTCTACCTCCTGCTAGTCATTGTCAGGCTTGGTCCCAGGTCAATCTACAGCGCACAACTTATGAACCTTATTCACATTTCTTCATACTGCCGATCATCAACTCAGGGCTGCGCCGCTTCTGCTCGATGCCACCAATGCATTTGTTTCCCTGTAATTGTCTTATCTTTTTCAACTCTTAACATGTATTGGGAAAAGTGGCTGTTGTGTCCATCTGATCGATGATTTGGGCACATTGCCACTACTGACCAATGCCAAAGGGCAAGTGCTCCTTGTCTAAATTGTGATTATGGATTAGTGTTTCCATAATTGGCTTATTTGATTTACTGCTAAGACCCTAGTACAGTGCACTGTGTGTGCCCAGGGCCTGTAAATCAAAGGCTGCTAGTGGGCCTGCAGCACTGGTTGTGTCACCCACACAAGCAGCCCTTCAAAGGGTTCACAGATCTGCCACTGCAGTGTCTGTGCGCAGTTGTGACTGCCATGTCAATCTGGCACGTGCACCCACTTGCCAGGCCCAAACCTTCCCTTTTCTTTCATGTAAGGCACCATCCGGTATGCCCAAAGTATCCCTTTGGGCAGGGTGCAGTGTATGTGAAAGGTAGGACATGTCCTGCTGTGTGTGACATGTCCTAATAGTGAAATACTTTGTATTTTGTTTGTCACTATTGAAAGGCTATTTGTCACATAGGATAGAATGGGAGATGCTTTGTAATATCTTACAAGTGTAACTTCCCATGGGGACAAGATAGAAAGATGGAGTTTAGGTTCTCTGAGCTAGAATTTAATAACACATATTTTAGCAGAGATGTTTTTTAAATAGTGTGTTTGAAAATGCCACTTTTAGAAAGGAGGCATTTTCTTGCTTAACCATCCTGTGTGCATCTGCTGGGTTGTGGATTGACTTTCTGGCTTTGGAGTGACAGGGGCTGGGGATGTGCATTCACTGTAGACAGCCACCAGGGGGGTTGAGCTGTGTACTGCCTTTCCTGGACTGGGCTGAATAGAACTGGGCTGCATTTAAAGTGGCGGAGGAGATTTCCTTGCACCTGAATTGGCCTGGTCTGCCTTACACAATGCTGTTTCCACCTCCTGCCGGGAATTTGGGCCGGAGAGGACAGAACTGGTTTGGACTAAGCACGGAGACTCTCTGCCACCAGAGAACAAAGCAAAATCCAGTATAAATAGTAGGGCCCAGACCCCAGAACATTAGAATACTTCTGGACTCAAGAAGAAAATCTGCCAAGGAGAAGAGCTGGGAAAGCTGAAGGAGAAGTACTGTCCCTTTGCTGTGTGCTGTCTGGGGTTGACCTCCAGTGGCTGTTTCTGCCAAAGAGAGGACAAAGACTGAACTCTGCTGCGCATCCTGCTTGAAGAAGATCTCCAAGTGCTTGGTGTAGAGCACGCCTCCTTTTCTGAAGTCTCAAGGACACAAAGACTTCATTTCATCTGTCCTCCTGCACCTGGAACTGCTGCTTCAGCTGCCACAGAGGGAAACAGCACCACCGACACCATCAAGTGATGCTGCGACCTGCAACAAAGCCGTGGGCACAGCTCGTGAAGTGCACGATGCACTGCCTCGACTTGCAACTCAGCCCGATGCCTGATCGCTGCACCGTACCAACTCTGACCCCATCACCGAGGTCGTGGCCTGCACTGGAGTGAGGCCACTGCTCCTGACGCTTACGACGCACCACCCCGACTCGCACTGCAGTCCCGACCTCAGCAACATCGGTGCTTCATCATCGCGGAACCGATACCTAACATGGGTGACGTCCTAAATCCATTGACACTGCATCTTAGTACGGAACCGATGTCTCGACACCACAATGATGTCACTTCCCCAGCAACAGTAAGGAATCAATGCCTCACCTCCCCAGCATCGCAATAAGGAACCGACGCCTCACTTCCCCTGTGGTCGTAAGGAACCGACAACACCCGGCACCAACGAAGCAGTGCACCATCTTCGTTTTCATTGTTTACCAAGGTACTGTTCTTTGGAGTCCATGTGACTACTGGCCTCACGCTGCGCACCTCATGGCCGGAGCCATACTTTGGATTTTCATCTGTCCTGATGTCGTAATAGCTCCAGATGGAGTTATTTGTTGCTACAAGCTTTAATTGTGTGAAAAATCTATATTTTGAGGATATCTTGGTATATGTATAGTGGATTTTTTGTTGTTTTGGTCTAGTTTGGTTTAGCTAAAGATTTCATATTCTTCTAAACTGGTGTGGTGTCCATTTGTAGTGTTTTCACTGTATCACTGTATGTGAGCACACATGCTTTATGTATTGCCTCTGAGATAAGCCTGCATGCTTGTGCCAAGCTACCAAAGGATTGAGCAGGGGTTGTCTAAGGGTGTAACTCCCTTACCCTGCATAGAAGCAAGGGTCCCTAGTTGGACAAAGGTGCCAACCATTGCCAACGAAAGACCCCCATTTCAAACATTGGTGGCCAGCGGTGAGGATTAGGACCTGCATTTGTGCTTAACATACAGTGATTGGTGTACACTACTAGCTTAGTGCAGACCATTATGCAACCACATACTATTTGGTGAACTTTTCTTTTCGTATTTTTCTACCCTTGTGAACTTCCAATTTTCACCATGACAAAACCAGCATCAATGGCATCTGTGGATTTCGATTTTGAAGAAGAGATGGTGGAAAACTACACTGTGCTGCAAATGAAATCACTCTGCAATAACTTTAAAATCTCAGTAAGAGGCCTCACCAGAAAGGAGCAATACCAAAAGGCGCTGAGGACCTGGCTGGAATCAAGGAATGCCAGTGGGCATACTGAGGATACTGTGGTGGAGGTGGAGGTTTTAGATGGGCAGCAGAATGAGCTCTTGGTCCTGAATATAGGAAGGGTGCTCTCCAGATAGGGTAGCAGATGACATTGGTCAGTGGTTCAAGGGGTAAGAGGTAGCAATGAAGTCCCACAGGGTCCATGAGAGAGACTGGGGACTGGGATTGTGAAGCAGCTTCGCTGTAGAAAGGAGGGACTCCTTGCTAGCTGTACCTGAGAAGTATAAATAGGTTTATACTGCTATGAAGGAGGCCTTGATCAGAAGGTATGGGTTGACTTCAGAACTGAATAGACAGAAGTTTAGGGCCTGTAAGAAACTTGAATTACACAGTTGGGTTGAGTATGTTGCTTCCATTTGCAAAGCACTGGACGGTAGGGTGAAGGGTAGCCAGGTAACTGATTTGCAGGGCTCTATGATTTCATGGCATGGGAGCACTTGTCTGCTAATAGTTTTTGCAGAGCTACACCAGCACTTGATTAGCAAGTAAGCTGACTGACCCCAGGGAGCTTGCTGTGGAGGCGGACCACTGGGTCAGCACCAGGGACCACAAGGGGTATGTGGGAGAATCAGCTAAGGGTGGGCAGCGTCCCCAGCAGAAGAGTGGTGGGAGGCAAGGGTAAACAGAAGGAGATTCAGAAAATGCCCCAATCTAGTTTCCAAGAGAAAGGTTTCCGCTGGTGGCAAGAAACCATGGTTCTCTGCAGGGAAGCCTGCAGAGAATGGTCCCCCGCAAATGTTTTGCTTGTGATCAGGTGGGTCACCTAAGTGAAGATCCTAAGTGTTTCAAGTCTACACCTGCACCCACTGGTGCCCCACCCTATGGGTTGACTAGTGAAGCACTAGGGAAGGAGTTGAACCCATAGGGTGGGTGTCAGCCAGCAGAACTTACCCTTGTCTTGCTAGGGGACAGTGAGATGGTCCCAAAGACCTGTCTGCCTGCAAACACTAAGAAATATGGGCAGTGGGTGACCATTAATGGCTATAGGGTGGAGGCTCTGAGGGACACTGGAGCCAGTGTGACAGCTGTCAGTTCTCAGCTGGTGTCTGTAGAGCAGGTGATCCCCAACGTACTTCACCCAGTAGTTGCAGTAGACAACTCAGAGTGCCTCTGTAAAGTGGCATAGGTTCCCTTTAAATGGGAGGGGGTCTCAGGTACCTTTAAAGTAGTTGTGAGACCAGCCAGGCCTGTTGACTGTCTCCTTGGTAATGACCTAGAAATTTCCCCTTGGGAGAAGGTGAAACACAGGTTTCATCTGGAAATGTTGGGTCTGCCTGGGTAGGCATGTGTGACCACTCGGTCCATGTCAGCCAGTGAGGGTGATCAAGAGGACCTGAAGCCTGAAAGAGTGGCACAGGTGCCTACCAGATAAAGTAGAGGCAGGGGGTGTGGGAAACTGGACCCTGAAATAAATTCTCACAGTCCAGGCAGAGGCAGACCCTGAGGGGGATGCCCTGGAGCCTACAGGGGAGAAAGTGGCCAAACTGGGGGACCTGACTGAGCTGATCCATTGGCAGCAGGAAGGGGAATCCACCAGGGAGGAATTTTGCAAGGAGCAACAGGAATGCCCTTCTTTTGTTGGTTTGCGGCAGCAGGCTGAAAACCAGGCAGCTGGTGATCAGTCTGTCTCACATTGGATTTACTGGGAGAAGGGTCTCCTGTATAGCGAACCTAAGGTTGCTGAGCCCGGATCAGCTCGAGTGATTGTGGTACCCCAGCGCTTCAGAGTCTTCCTACTGGGTCTGGCTTATGATGTACCTTCAGCAGAGCATTTGGGACAGGACAAGACCTTTGACAGGCTTGTCACCCACTTATATTGGCCACAAATGCGCAAGAACTCTGATACTCATTGTAGGTCTAGACAGACTCGCCAGGCAAGTGGTAGGAGTGGGAGGAAGTGCAAGGCTCCTCTCCAACCTTTTCCTGTAGTCAGCTCTCCCTTTGAGAGTGTTGGTATTGACATTGTGGGGACACTGGACCCTGAGACAGCCATGGGCAACAGGTTCATCCTGGCCTTTGTGGACCATGCCACCCAGGTACCCCTGAGGCTGTACCTCTCCTGGCATTGGCCTGCAGTGACTGTTTCTGCCAAAGAGTTGACAAAGACTGAACTGTGCTGTGTATCCTGCTTGAAGAAGATCTAAAAGGGCTTGGTGTAGAGCTTACCTCCTGTTCTGAAGTCTAAGGGAAACAAAACTTATTTTCCTCAGTCCTCCTGCGCCTGGTACTGCAGTTTCAGCTGGCACAGAGGGAAATAGCAACACGGACGCCAGCAAGCGACGCCGTGACCTGCAACAAAGCCATGGGCACCGCTCGTGAAGTGCACAATGCACCGATTGCACTGCAGCCCTGACGCATGCTGACGCCGCACTGTACCAACTCTGACGCTGTCACCGAGGCTGCAGCGTGCACCCAATCCGAAGACACCATTCGTGATGCTCACGATGCACCACTCGAGTCGCACTGCAGACCTCACCGACGCTGGTGCTTCATCATTGCGGAGCCGATACCTGACATGGGTGACCTCCCGAATCCATCGACCCCGTATCGCCGTAAGCAACCAATGCCATGAAGCCACAGCAACATCACCACCCCGGCAACAGTAAGGAGCTGACGCTTCACCTCCCCTGCATCGCAGTAAGGATGCTTATGGTAAGTCCTTCCGCAAGTTAATGAGACAGTGGTCAGACACAACCAAGAGGCACTTCTGCACCATCTCCCCATGCCCTACACTTTCTAGAAGGACTGCAGGATCGGCATAAACCATCTGCTATACAGACACACCAGATAATATGGCTTTACCCATTCACCAGATGATGAAGTATATGATGAGACTTCAGTATACTGTTTGACCATGCTTTTTCTTTTTGTTTTCTTCCCCTTTGTTATATTGTACTATGTGTAGTTCCATCTCCAATTAAAACATCTAAAAAGAAATTATATATATACCCTAAGTCAGAAGGTAAAACTTCTGACTGATTTGCACCTGATTTCTGTTTCCAACCCATGCTCCATCATGGTCGGTCTTAAATCACTCGTATCTACAGGTCAAATGGAACCACGTGACCATGGTTGGTGCTTAATGCTTTTTTTTAGCTATTTTCATTTAAAACTTTACAAGTTCATACATCTAGTCCAGTAATTGGATTTTCGACATGTCGGTGTAATTTTGTTCATTACATTATTTTATAACTTTGAATGGGATGTGTATTGTGTTGTGCTTTAGACTTCTTAACTGTTTTGGTACTTCTAAATACTTTACACATTTTCCTATGTTAAGCCTGTCTGCTCTGTGCCATAGCTAGAGGGGTTGAGCTCGGGTTTAAATTCATAGGCCTTACAATAGTAGTGACATTATTACTTGTGGTGGACTACCATCCACCCCAAATAATGATCTACTTTCTCACACTCTTTATGTCTTGGCTCATTCGAATTCCTGACTAATACTGTGCATGCCAGAAGAACCTTTGCCAAGTCCTCCCTGTGGCAGTCCACTTAGGATCAGCAAGACTTGCCTTTCATGCACATTTTGGGCCCTCACTACACTAAATGTAACTTCTTCCAGTAAACCATTTGTAAGTTAGGGGTGTCTGAGGGTGCACTTGTGGTGCATTAGCGAGACAGCGTGAGCACATCTACATTTGAACACTGGGGTAAACATGCTTGGGCAGACTGTCCAAAGTTCCATTAAGAGCACTCCCAGAAAGACTAAGGGCCTTAGGGTTTGGTGCACAGGATACTCCGTCAAAATGTGACAGATGTCCTGTCCACCAATATGTGCAGTGGATTGACTGTAAAGCACTTACATTATTAATGGATGGAACATCTGTAACATTTCAATGGAGAATGAAGGTGGCAAGCAGGCAGCATTCAAGGTCAATGTGTGCCTAATTACTAGAATCAGTAAAGACACAGTGGTTCAAATCTAACTCACGAATAAACAGACTTCGATGATTATGGTGATTCATTTCAAATTAGATAGAACTATTTGAAAAGCTACATAGTTAGTCAAGTAATGGGTCATGGAAGGTATTTCTCTATGCACAGCCATTTTACTGTCTTTAACGTACATGAGACCCCAATGATAACAAGCTTTGGCTACCTCTTCAAGTCTCATATTGTTCATGCGAATGCTCCAAAACAGCCAGTTTCCCAGAAGCTCACTTTTGTTCATTACAAAGTGACTTCACAGGCCTGGCTAAGGTGGGTATTGGAACAGTAATATCAAGTCTCCTGCTATATTCCTTTCCGAGAGCAAACTCTGCATCAGCAATATGATTGATCCTATTTCTCTGCTGCAGGAAGGTAGTCAGCAAAGTGCCGATCCTACAGCCTTGCAACTTCCCCCACCACAGATGAGGTAGAGGTTACTGGTTCTACAGGAGGAAGACTTTCAATAATGCTCAACTGAAGCTCATGGAAGGGCACCAGTCTTACCTTGATGCTCTGACAATAGACACCATACACATTGTATGTTGTCAACTGGATCAGATAGGTAGCCAATTTCTTATTCAAGGTACATGGTTTATCACTTATATTTTATGCTTAAAGTACTTGGTCATTGTTATCCACTCCACCCCTGTACTTGTTGTAATCAAGTATACATTTAGGATTCTTGACTTCTGGCAAAACCATGACCCCAAACCGTGTAGCAATACCCCCGGATGCACTGAGCAGTTCCTACTTGCTTCTTTCCTCCTGCTATCTAGTAGACCAATGGACGTCATTGATTGTGGTGTGAGGGGGATAATGCATAAGCAATTCTGTTTCAGCCCCCGGCCTTATTTCCTTGGGCGAAAGGCTCAAGAGCAAGCACCGGAGGTTCCCCCGCATCCCCCTACCTTGGCCACACACTGTCGTAAACCGCACTATGGAGGTAGTGCACATGGCGGCAAGATGTCAACGACTGCAATTAATTGATGATTGTCTTTGTTATATGTAGTTAGCTTTTATGCTCTAGCACATAAAGTCCAGAAAGAATGCCCGAAAAAGAAAGCCTGGTCTGCATCCAATGAAAACTAATAACCATTACCTAAAACAGAACAGATTAAAAGAAGTCCAAGAATGAGGAATAACTATTGAACATCAGCAAAACATGGAACCAGGATACAGCAGATGAGAATAAAATTATACAATTTCAGAATTGTTTATATCTGTCAAAGATTTAGAGACTCCATCAGATAATCCCAATAAAGATGTTATAAATGCAACTGCATTACCTTGATTACGTGTACTCAATTCTGAATTGTTTTTGCTAAATTTGATGCTGCTATTCTGGGTTTGACAAACAGGCATCAACAAGTGCATCATTAGATGAATGACGAAATATACGGGGGCAATATTAGACGGAATGACACAAATATGCGTGAATATTTGTTTCAGCATGTCTCAAGTACTTCAATCTTTTGTCAAATTATCCCTTTTGGTCAGGAGTACGTAGAAACACGCTGAGATGAGACTACGCTCTGAATCCATGCACCCCAGGGTATATTGCACAGATAATTAGACTAGCAGGTATTCGTTGTAAAATATAGGATTAAAAGAAACGTGAGCAGAAAAAGGCAATCTCTTTCACTGTAGGTGGTTTGATTGGTGTGTGGCTTGTGCTGGCGGTGAAGGCCGTCCAAATAAAATGGAGTGTGTAATTTGCACTTAGACGTACTTCTGCATAGGAACCGTGACAGCTGAGAGTTATGCAGTCTGACTGTAGTTTGAGTGTAATTGTGAAGCTGCTCGAGTTCTGAAGCCTCACCAAGCACTCCCAGCTCAGACTTCAGAAAAAAGGGACTGCTGGCAGTGGGTGCAAGTGTAAATCCACTCACTATAACATAAAATGTGTATTTGTAAAGCGCACGTTCACCATTACGGGTATCTTGGCGCTGAATAGCAGATGTTTGTTGTTACCCAACTCAATGGTACTCATTTTATCGACCTCAGATGGATGAAAGGCTGAGTGGACCCGCCGGGATATGAACCTGTGACCATGAGGTCGAACACAGGCCCCTGTAGTAGATGCATTAGTCCACTGAGCCACCAGACCCGGCCATCCATAGCTACTAGTGGCATGTAGACCTAGGGGGGAAGTGTGGCGCAGGGGCTAGAGCAACTGAATCCAGAGTAACAGGGCTCACGGTTCGATCAGCGGGGGCAGGTCCGTTTATCATCATGTGACTCTGGGCAATAACTCACTCAATCTTCCCGGTGGCACCCAGCACCATGCAACCCCCAAGGGGGTGATATGTTTGCGCTTTACATATATGAAATGAATTATTTATAGTGGCATTATTGAAGCACTGTGCCAAGTAGACCAAATCAGAGCATTTCTATTTTGCATCAAATGTGCTCGTGTGTAGTAGGGAATGGAGCAAACACTAATCTAAGATCAATTAGAGAAAAAAACAATTGCTGTTGATTCTGAGTACCCATCAGGACCGCCTCAGCATGTTGTTCTTCTGCCCTTCACATAGCTTGGATAGACTCCTTGGTTGCAGTTTTCTTTACTTTATTCTGTTGCCATACATATTGTTGAGTTGTGCCTCAGATTACTGCTTTCCAGGTATCCCAAACCACCAATGGAGAAGCAGACCCGGCATTTTCTTTAAAACATATTTCTAGTTGTTTCCTAGTAATATATATATATCCACTGTCCATAAGCAAGTATTTTGGGAAAGAAAAGGGTCTAGGTATATTATCTCCTGCTAACGCCTGAAATGATAACATTATAGGGTTATGACCGGACGTGACGCATGGGCAAACTTCACGATCTGATGTCAATATTATCTGATCCGAAACCCATGCCATATCGATTCTCGAGTACGATTGATGCGGGGAAGAATAGTACGTATACCCTGGGGTAGCTGGATATAAATACCTCCATACATCCCTGATTAGCTGCAGAAAGAATAGAGAAAGAATCGCAGCTAGATTCAATAAATATTGCTTTACACAATACGAGTATGGCGAGCAAATAGGCAGAATCGTAGCTCATAAGGTTGCAGATGACAGGGCTAAAACGTATATCAAAGGAGTAAAAGGGGCAAATGGCATATCTTATACAGAACTGCATGAGATTTTAGAGCAATTTTCTATATACTATCAAGAACTATATACTTCAACTATAGCATCAAAAGAGTAAGATATTCAGTCTTACATGCAGGGCAGATATCTATCTATGACTGCGGCGACTGCAATCTCCATTGAAAAGGATATTACAAGGGAAGAGATAGAATTGGCAATATCAACCCTGCCATCAGGGAAAGCGGCCGGGGAAGACTCCCTACCCCTCGAATTCTATAATTTAAAGATCTATTGATAGAACAATTCAGATTGGTTATACAACACGTTGGTACCAAGGGTAAGGTACCCGAATCATGGAATATGACTCAGATAGTGTTCTTTTTGAAAAAAAAAATACTCCAGACGAGTGTGGGTCATATACACCAATTTTACTCATAAATGCGGATGCCAAAATCTTTTCAAAAATACTTGCTAATCGCCTTGCCCCTGTTATGGTGACTGTGGTTTCTCTTAATCAACATGGCTTTATTCAAGGGCGAGATACTACTGCCCATGTTAACACGGCAATCTCTGCTTTTGATATGGCAGCCCTTGCCGTGTTAACATGGCGCCCTTCTTGAGTCGGGGCGCGTCTTCCGAGGGATGAGAAGACGCGCCCCGAGTCAAGAAGGGCGAAACCTACTCTAGGATACGCCTGCAAGAAGAGGAACTTACGGCTGGAGTTCTTTTCTGACAATGAGTGGAGAGCTGGTACGATTGACTTGGGCTCCCACATGTTATTTTTAGAAATTGCACCAGTGTCCAACAATAGCGACGAATGACCCTGCCCTGACGAAATTTCCTGAAAGATTGATTGGCACGATTTATACACCAAACCCCAAGCCAAATTAACATATCTAGGCTTACAATCACCAACTTTCCCAATCTTGCGGGGTTCACAACAGGGCTGTCCTCTTTCACCCGTTATTCGCCCTCTATATTGAACCATTTATCTACGCCTTACAGTCTAACTCTTACATTACGCCATTGATGTCCGGTGTAATTCCTCGTAAAGTTATCGCCTATGCAGATGATATTGCTGTCTTTACAACAGAGCCAGCTAGAGTGTTCAAGCTAATTGAGGACGAGGCAGCTAGGTTCGGTTCTGTCCCTGAGTACAAATTTAACACCAAAAAAACACAAATAATTCTCAATTCTAAACCCAGTGCCTCAATTTATGGGGCCTTCTCTGTGGCTACCTATCTTGGGATCAAACTCTCTTCATGCATAGATAAGATATTCTCTTTGAACTATGATTCTGTACTTAAAGATACAGTTACATTACCAAAGAGATGGCACAAATTACCTATCGGTATTATTGGATGTTCTAATATTATCAAAATGAAGATACTACCAAAGTTTCTGTATTTATTTCGATCTATTCCCCTGCGGGTTCCCAATATCTTTTTCAAAAGATTAGAGAGGGCATTAAGCAGCTTTATCTGGGGTTACAGAAAAGCTCGGAGAGCTATTGATTTGTTAAAACTCCCATATAAACAGGGAGGGGTTGATTTCCCCGATTTTAAAATGTATTTCTGGTCAGCCTTTGCTGGTCTCTTTCGGAGTCTTTTAAATCCATTGTTTGCTATCTTTTTCCACCAATTTATATTGGCAGAGGACAGCGGCATGTATTTATACGGAATCAATTACCCACATTTTTACAAAAGAGTTAAGTTTAAGACTATAAAAGATACTATATTCATATGGCGTGCCATCTCCTCCAGATGTAATCTATCATTTTATCACAATAGACTCCCCTTATGGGATAATCCGATCTTCCCAGAGGTATTTCAAGATGCTCTCAGCAAACCTTGGGCCATCTTTGGGATTACCTCTCTCGGGGCTCTTTATGATCACAGTGGCCTAGAATCTTTTGAGAATTTACAGCTACAGTTTAATCTATCAGATTATATGTTTTTTTAAATATCTCCAAATTAGTGACTATCTGGTGAAACATCTAAATTCGACACAAATATCTAATTCAATCAATCAATCAATCAATCAATCAAAGTAGCTTTATTTCGATAAAAAACTATCTTAAAAAGCATTACAGCAATAAAAACACAACAAAGTTAATTAAGACCTATAAAAACATAAACAATAAGTAACTAAAAAAGGTCGAATCAAGGGACCATTATTAAGCAATTAGTAAAAGCCTTTTTGCCCTGATAAGCCATGCCCAGCTTAAGTATTTGGCTAAGCCACAAACATACAGCGGCCGGGTATCTGAGCTCAAAATTCGCAGGGCGACGCTGCATAGTCAAGTACCCAACTCCATGCACAGTGGCTTTAGCCACCTAGCGCGGGGTGCTTTGTAGGCAGGGCATACAAACAAAAAATGGGGAATCGACTCTGTCTTCAATGGGCAGAAAGGACAATAGGGTGTGGTTTGGGCCGGAGGTTTCCACCGGGCGGTCAATATTCTCACCGGCAACACACCAATTCTGAACTTGAAAAACAGGGCTCTATCCCTGGAGATTGTAATAAGGTCCAAGTAAAGTTCTCGAACTGCCACATCCTTTACAAGCAAAAAATCCCTGGAGGCATGGCACATGTTAATATCGGTATTTCTTTTACTTGTTACCCAAGACCAGTATAAGTTCTTCAAGACTGCTTTGGGGGGGGGCAGACCGAGAGTGGCAAGCCCCCTCAAGACCAAGATCTGTCAGCAAGCTTTTCACGTCCCTTAGCCACCTTATTTTTGCCCATCCAGACAAGCCTAAAACCTCCTTTAGCCCCTCGGCATAACTGGCCAGTTCCGGGACCCTCCATAGGCGAGCCCACAGCAAGAGAGGACGCAGCCTGGCCTGGTCCTGGATGGAACGACACCACATGTCCAACAGAAGGGGAAGAGTGGGAGTGCTCTTAGGAAGGGACATCAAGCCCCTCAGAAAGTTATTCTCTGAGCACACCAACTGGCTCATATTCTGAGCGCCCCATAGCTCCGCTCCATAGAGCGCCGCACTAACGCCTCTAGCAGCATAAATGTCGAGCACCGGGGCGATAGGTTTCATAGAGGATGCCTTCTGCTCCTTCAGAAGAGCTCCCACCACCCTTTTATGGCTTAAGGTCATTTTGTAGATGTGACTGTCCCACTTCATATTATCAAGGAGGCGTATGCCCAAATAATCAAATTCCTTGACCCTTTCCAAAGGAGCCATGTTAAGCACTGGAGGACGTCCAAGTTTTTTGGGGGGGTTCAAAACAAGGAACTTGGTTTTGCCAGTGTTGATCTTTAACCCTGTTAGCTCGCAGAATTGATCAAAGCCATCCAAGAGATTCTGTAAGCCAGCCGGGGTCTTGGAAATTAGCAGGGTATCATCAGCGAATAGAAGGGTTGGGATCTTCCTCCCTGCCAAGGATGGTGTATCAGCTGGGATTTTAAGGAGATGGTCCACTACCCCATTTATATAAAGTGAGAAGAGGGTGGGAGAGAGGACGCACCCCTGACGCACACCTCTACTAACTTTAATACGACCAGTCCTTTGTCCCTGGGTTCCCCACCTCACCTGCGCGAAGTTGTTCTCATGGAGTTTTATTATTAGACACAGTAGGTACGGGGGCATGCCTAGTTTTGCAAAGACCCGCCACAGGCGCTCCCGGGGTACTAGGTCAAAGGCAGTCCGCAGGTCAATAAATGCCAGATACAGACTGCCTTTGCCTATCACTACCACCTTCCAGTAAAGCATCAACAGTCGAAATGACTGTTCGATGGTCCCGGTGCCAGCCCTGAAGCCTGCTTGGAAGTCAGACAATATTTTATTCTCTTCTACCCATTGAAGAACCCTACTCAGAATTACTTTCCCTGCCACTTTTTGGGATGAGTCTATCAAGCTTATGGGGCGATAGTTGGTTGGATCATCCCGGGACCCTTTCTTAAAGATCGGGACGACCTCTGCACCCATCCATGACTCTGGGAATGAAGCTCCTAGCCTAGATGCATTAAGCAAGGAAGCAATAAGAACCCCCCACTCTCCTGAATTAAGGCGGAACAGGTCCCCAGGCAAACCATCCGGCCCTGCAGCTTTCAACGGGACAAGGGATTTAATAGAGTGTTCAACCTCCCTAGCTGTGAAGAGGACATCCGCCCCTGGGTCATGACAACCAAAAATGGGTGGGACAAAAGGGTCTAGTTCATCCTCCATGTTCACGGTGTAGAGAGAAGAAAAGTGCTCAAACCAGGACTCCTCAGAGATGTTACAAGTAATGAGCGAATCTATGGGCCTGTGTTTGGCTCTAATTACGTTCCAAAAACCCCTAGGATTTTTCTCTGCACTTGCGGATTTCAGGTCGCTCCAGAACTTGTCCTCCCAGTCTCTCTTTGCGACCTGTTGTGCTGACCTGTACTTCTTCCGCGCGGCCGCCACTAACCCTCCGTCCCCTCTCTTCACTGCCATAATTAATTCCCGCTTCGCATTCTGACAGGGGGCGGAGTACCAGCCAGGGTTACCCTTGGGGCGAGACGCCCTCCGATCGCCGTCCACTTGAGTGGGGATAACAAAAAGATCCCCTATTGATCTGATGGTGCTACTAAATAGGGAGGAAACCTCAACAGCATTTAATGTAACAGCTGATAACCTGGGTAAGATGTTTGACATGATTACCCTTATGCCCGTGACCTTCTCCTCGTCAAGGACAAACTTGTCCCATTTTAACCGCCTCCCGCAATTCGAAGGGCAGACTTCTCCTGTCAACCTTATGACAGGAGGGGTTTCACGACTGATGTTTGTACACCATAAGGGGGTTAGGCTCAAAGAGAGTGGGTTGTGGTCGCTATCCGTAGATGCAACGACCTCCATGTCTACCAAATGAGACCAGAGACGAAAATCTAAGAGGATGTAATCTATCCTAGATGTATGTCCAACCCTATTATAAGTATGTGCCCCGTTCTGATCAGAGATGGATCTCCCATTGGTCGCCCTTAGGCCAAACTCCAGTGTGAGTGCATTCAATTGTAATGCACGTTGAGACCATCTCTTGATTGGACTTATATCGAGGGGCGGAATACCTCTTCGGGTGTCCTCACCTAGGGTATCCAGGATATCGTCCCCTGCAAGTGGCTCATACGTGCAGTTAAGATCCCCCATAATAAGAATGTATGAATTCGAGCTGCACTCCCTGAGCCCGTCCTCCAAGGCCACTAAGGTCGGGGATGGTAAACCTCCTTTTAAGCTTCTGGTATAGATGTTAAAGATCTCCAGAGGACTGCCACTACGAGAGCCCCTCACAGACAGTCTCATTAAGTCGGGGGAATTAGTCTTGAGCTGGCTCACGTGCAAACCCAAAGAAAGTCTCACCCAGATGAGTAGCCCACCCAACGGGCGCCCCCTTCCCGTGGTGGATGTGCTTGCGGCAACACATAAGGTCATAAAGCCCACTTTGTGCCGAGGTTCTACAGACCAAGTCTCCTGGAATGCACAAATGTCAAAGGACTCAATAAAAGAGTTCCAATCAGGCAGCTCCAGATTACGGCTTATGCCCGCCACATTCCAGCTGAGAACCTTAAGGTTCGCAATGCTGGGGGCTTGCACTACATGAGATAGGAGGGAGTCATGAGTCGGCCTAGAGGAGATGAGGTTGCTTCCAACATCAATTGTTGCCGACTCAATTCCATTTGCAACACTGCTGGATCCAATAGGAGCATCCCCATTCTGGCAGCTATGCAAAGGGGCCAAAGAGAGAAGTGAGGAAGGATCACTAACACAAAGGGGCTCGAAGCATACTGAAACGCTTAAGTCACTCCATGTAGCCCCAGCGGCTCCCGGAGGACCCGGGTTGGCCGCTCCATAATCATCCCGTCAGCAACCCTGCCACAATAAATATGGGCGAGGGCCGACGTTCCGAGACATGAGACTGGGGTCGAGAGTATCATAGCGGGGGTACCAAGAGCCCCTACCCTCCCAGTTAGTCTGTTTACCAGGCCAGTACGATGGTAAGGGCCGATAAAAGTAGCCAAGATCACAAGTACTAATGGCAGAAAGTGCACGGTCAGCCTCCTGGCTACAGATAAGCCTAGCTACTCTCGGGTCCCTAAAATTAACTAGGATGCAATCTCCCTTTTGGTTCTTTGGCCTGTTGCCGACCCAACCAACCCGTCTCACATGAATAACCCGACCATCAACATCGCCAGGGAGAGGTCTATTTTCTCTGAGCCAAAACACTGTTTTGTTTTTTAGCTCAGCATATGACTCTTGACTGCCTGGATTTAATGAGGGGACCCCAGTGAGGACCACCACAAATGGTTGACAGCCAAGGGGAAGGTTAACATGTGGTGCAGTTATAGTCCCCTTCTTCCCTCTTTCCTGCACTTTCAATACTAAAATGGCAGAAGAGGTTGAGGGTACTGGACAGGACCCGCCAACAAGAGCGCTACAGGAAGTATTGGTATTCTTGGCCAAAGCTACTGCACCCAATTTTGAATGATCTGTGGTCTTCATAACAGATTTGGGTTTTTTTTTCGGGTTACCAATGGTTTTGAGCTGTGTTTTATTAACCATAGGTGGGGACCCTGGTACCTCCCCCCCCCCCGGATGCAGAGTGGGTTTACACAACATGCTTTCCCCGGTTACAACCTGTGTCTTCCCCACTGTAACTAATGTTAGACCCGGACTCCTTGCAGGGGGCCCAGGTGAAAAGTGAGAAGATTGCCCATCCTCTCTAATTTTCGAGTGCAATTTGATCAAGGATTTTACTGAGAAAAAGTTGTCAAGGGCAGTCGGTTCAAAGGCATCCACCCGCTCTGACAGTTTTTTTAACCTCTCTATAACCGGGAATATCAGTGATTTCACTAAGCACTCAAACTTAGGGAGCAAGAGGCTCTCCGAGGGCGCAGCAAAGTGTGAGGCCGGATCTAATCCTACAATCGGCTGTTGCTGGAGATTATTCACCCCTGCTACTGCCTGCTGATTTTTTAAGGGATCTAACCCCACCCCTGGGCTCTTCCCGAATGCAACCCCCTTATGAAGATTTTTCTTCCTTAGCTTATTATGGGGTTTGAGCAAATTCCCCCTACGAGGGCTGACAACAAGTTTCCTTTTGTCTGGAGCAGCTCCCCCCACTACCTGTGCTTGAAAATCCGGCTGAGGGGAGAGAATATTAGAGGCCTGAGGCACAGGAAAGATTGTGACTGCGGGAGAGGGTAGCTGGAGTGTTAGAGGACTATCTGGGTCTATTAAATTAACACCACCCTGGGCAATTAGAGACAACCTATCCAGGCTTGCCCCAATTCTGTGAACTCGTTGGTCATCATGAGGTGAAGGATCATCAATCAGGGAAACAGGAACATGGACAGGAGATGAGGCTAGTGCCAGGTTGCCCAGGAATGAGCGTTTGTTGGTAAGAGATTCCCGAGAGAGTCTACGCTCCGTCAGGGCAATCTCCTTCTCTACAATTGAAAAGGCACACATTAAAAATTGATCCATGGTGCCGCTCACACAGTCACCCCCCCCCTACGCAATTTATTCGAGCGAGTTGCCATCGGCATTTGAGGATGGACAACAGGCCCGAATTTACACCAGCGCACTACCCAGAGGGGTAGAGGGGAAACCTGAGTGCGTCTCACAGGGGAAAGCAAATATCACCGGATAGGAAGGGCCAAATCAATGTTCCTTGCCAGGGCGACTTCAAGAAATGGCCCAGCCCAGCCTCCTCCGGCCCCTGACGGCCACAGACGGTCCCGCCCGTGTCCCGGGCTTCTCCCGGCACGTCCCGCGAAGCGTGGAGTAAATCCAAATAAGTATAGGATATGGCGGACCGGGAGCGGGGCTCACAGAGTGCGCAGGCCAGGTGTCAGGGGCCGTGCAGGGACTCCTGGGAGAGTGAGTCCCTGCAGCACGATGCTTCTCCCCTGTTTGAGCCACCCAGCCGCCTCGCAGCGTCACCCCCAGCTGCACAAAGCAGCACCCGCGAAGCGGGTGCGGCGAGATGTAGAAACGGCAGCAAGCCCAGGTCCGCAGCACCAAGCCCAAGTCCACAGGGCCAAGGAAACAACAAGCGGCGTCCACCAACAAAGGTCCAGACAAAAAGAGTATGCCGCAGGTGTCAGGAGAGGTGGGACCTTTTACAAGGTGCCGGTCCGGGGGTGGGGCTCACAGAGTGCGCAGGCCAGGTGTCAGGGGCTGTGCAGGGACTCCTGGGAGAGTGAGTCCCTGCAGCGCGATGCTCCTCCCCTGTTTGAGCCACCCAGCTGCCTCGCAGCGTCACCACCAGCTGCACAAAGCAGCACCCGCGAAGCGGGTGCGGCGAGATGTAGAAACGGCAGCAAGCCCAGGTCCGCAGCACCAAGCCCAAGTCCACAGGGCCAAAGAAACAACAAGCGGCGTCCACCAACAAGGGTCCAGACAAAAAGAGTATCTAATTCAGAGGTTTGGGACTGCTTGCATAAGGAGAAGACAAAATCTCTTAAAAGTTACATGTATAAATGTTTTATTGGCTATAGACAAGGTGATGGGGAAAGACTGGCGGAACGAGTAAAACTCTGGGAATAGCTGTTACGGCACACAACAATTTCGTATGCCTGCTTTATTACACGCTAGAGAAAATAGCCAAATGGCCTCTGCCTGGTTCAGTCAGTGTTCAGACAAAATGTCCTAGATGTGATTTTTATGCAGCAGGCATAACGCATATGTACGTCACATGTCCAAAACTGGGTATATTCTAGCAGCAGGTGGGCCAAGTATGCTCTCTGAGGCTGGAGATAGATCAATCTTTCTCGATTAGAAAAATTATGATTGGCCCAGAGAATATGAGTCATAGACTCTCTTGTTTATCTTTGATACTACTTGTTGCTACCAGGCTGGTAATCGCCCGTCTATGGATTAACCCTTGTCCTCCTTCAATAAGCTTTTGGTGGATGTTGGTTAGGGAAACGTATGAGATGGAAGTTGCATTGGCAAATGCTAGGGGTGCTCAATCTATGATAAAACTAAATGCTATATGGGGACTTTTATTATAGTGATCAACCTCTGTGATACTAATGAGGCCTAAAATTGATGTTTGCTTTTTTTCTATATTTGCAATGTTGTACTATCTAAGGTAGAGATATCCTAATTTTCAAGACTGCAATTGTGAAGCTCTCTCTTCTTTATATACATCCCTTCTTGTTTTTTCTCCTTTTTTGTGTGCTTTGCATCTGTAAATATCTGGAATACCCTCTTGTTGACAAAAATAATAATTTAAAAAAAAAGGGGAATGGAGCAAACACATTCTGCTGTAGTATATTTACATACTGGCTCAGATTTACTGAGACACTGCGCCGGTGTTACTGGGGCCGAAGATGAGCACAAACTCCCAGACGTTTTGACATGAATCCCGCTCTACTATGATACTCAGACTGGCTGTGCATTAAACAATAATGTGGTGTAAACAAGGAGAACAAGGGAAAATGTATGTATTTCTATTGAAAAAGTTCAGCACATTACATGTATGCTGTAGTACTGTACACATCCAATGTGTTGGATCTTTCTGAGTTTGTCTAGGCACAGGAATCTTTACTGGAAGCCTATAATTCTATTACAAATCTTATGTTATACAGCACACACGCAGCCAGTAGCGGCAGCAACTAAATGGGGATGGTGGGGCGGGCGGAAGGAGGGGGTCCGGGGGAAGGGAATAAAAGTAAAATAAAAAGACTTACCTGGGTGCCGCAGTTTCCCAGAATTCCCTGGCCAACCACAACGCAGCAATGGAGCATTGTGATTGGTCTGAGCGTCGTGGTTCGGTGCTCAGACGGGGACAGGGAGGCTGTGAATGTTCCCCACCAAGCCGTGTAATGCAACCTGGTGGAGAACATGCAAAGTGTGCAGGACTGTGTGCGTCCTTTCGAGTGTGCCTAACACTCCTCCCCTGGCCCCTGCTCTGGCCAGCCCAGGCCCACCCACCTATCCCCGCCCCGCAGCTAAGCAGGAATAAAGTTATTTATTATCATTTTAGTTTTCCTTTTTAACCTGCTCCCAGAGCAGTGTAGTGACTCTCCTCCACCTAAGCTGAGGAGCTGCATCTGCAGTCACCCCTGCATTATGATGAGAGAGTGTATATCGCAATGCAGTCTTGTAGACAGCCAGCGCAGGGTGTGACAGTAGTAAAAGACAGCTCCTTTTAGACATGGCTCAGTGCAATGTGTTTCCTCTTGGGCAACGCAGCAAAACAAATTTTAATTGTTGCCTGCGTGAAAAATGTATAAATCTTTGGGTGACGATTTTTGTGGCAGGTAAAAAAAATTGGGGCAACAGATTGGATTGTTGCACCACTGCAAATCGTATTAGACACATCTTGTGGTCATTAATTATTTTACGTATGCATTACATATTTTAGCAAAGTAAGTGTTATCAACAAAAAATTAGAAACTGTAGCATAATTAGTGTTTCATGTTCGCTTTTAATGTAATAAAAATGGAGTGAAGCAGTGTTGCCTCAAGCACAGTCTTTCTGGTCACATATGAAAGTGGAAACAAATGGATTCATTCAATTACTCATTATGTGAACAGTGCAAAAAATTAGAAATCAGTTTGCTCTATTGTTTACGCTAACCCATGTAATAAGATTTTGAGCAAACTTGGTTTGCTCCATTCTCCATTCTTTAGTGTGTAGGTATCAAAAGAGATGCAAAAAAGATGATCTCTGTGTATTAAATCAGTGTGAATTATACAGAATTATAATAAAAAACTATATTAGAGAACTCTGTTGGTGACAATTGTTGACTAGCACTATTTCATGTACTTGGTGGGAAGTTAAAGCAGCACTTGGTGCAAACAACTTTTACAACTGTATTTTGAAAGATGGTATCTGGAGGTGGCTATGTATGACAAACTCTTTGGGCCTGATTCACAAAGGTAAATGTACACTTTTGTGTAAGTTTGCGATTGTTTGCTATTCACTAAGTTATTTTACTCATAGTATTTTTACGAATCCAGAGTCTCCGAACATAAAAATGTAAGACAGCCCTATCTCTTTATATACATGGAGAAGCACTTAATTTTAACCTGTGGTTTCCAGTGCTTAGCCCCAGGCACTTAATTGTCAACACCAGCACCTGTTACAGTCTACCACATGGAGGCGCTGTTTGTCTAATTTCGAAATGAGCACAACAGTTGTTAAATAATTTAATATGCATTAACATTCAAAATTAATAATACCTGCCACCCAAGGCATTCTTATAGCTTCTGGTGGCCCGCAATAGTCTGAATTGTCACACATGTATGAGTGTGATTTTCAGTAGTTACGTAGGTTATGTCATTTGCATCGTTGGCAGGAGCAATGGCTGGTGCAAGCTGCAGTGGCCAGCTGACAAGGTCCCTGGCACTTAAGTTTTTTTTTACAAATTAAGCACTGGTACAGAGATTTCGCAGTCGCAAGGATACTATCCGTAAAATACCTTTGTGATTAGCAAACAATCGTAAACTTACGTAAAAGTGCAAGTTTACATTTGTGAATCAAGCCTTTTGAGTATTTTGTTGTGTGGCATTTATTTAAGGTGGTAATGTGCTGTGGTGCTTTTTTGTGGTTCGTTAATGCAATGTGATGTTGTGTTTCCCTTTTTGTCTTATGCTCAGTTGTTTACTTAAAATATGTCAGCACAGGCTACTACATTTCCACCCAAATGCAGAACATGGCTTGAAAGTTCTAGCGACAAGCAACCATTTAGAATTTTCTGAAGTGGTAAATACTGCAGCTCTAACTTCAACTACTTAAGAAGAAAAACATTAGACCAAAACCGTGTGGAAGGCCTGTCTTGAAAAAGCACTTCCAGTGCTTACTTTATGTGACACGGTCCCTCAGGTTTAAACTCAAGGTTATTATCTTTCCCTTCGAACATTTCTAACATATTGTGTACATTGCTTTGCCAATAATTATAGGATGACTGGGACATTACTGCAATTTGCAACCAGGCTTACCTTTTGCAAAGAAAACCGATTCCTTAAATAACTCTAACAGTGAGTCATGACAGCTTTCCTGTGTTCAATGACATGACATACTGCAGTTACTTGAAGGGAAAGAGGTGCTTAACTGGAAGTATTTTAATCTGCTGCAACAAATCACTAAAGCAAGCAAGCACACTGAGATGTCATGAATCATTCTTTTGATGGCATCTTCACAGGCCTGCAGTGCCTCTGCTTAAACATGTACAGGTATCCTTGTCACAGATCACCACTTCCACAAATCTGCTTTCATAAAACAGTGGGCATTCACACCAAACAATGACTAAATTACCATCAATGTCAAAAGCATGCAGAATTCTTGAATGTTAATTCATTAATACTAAGAAGAAAATCTTCAAAATATAGGAAAGATTCTGGTTTATATGGGGTGTATGTTCCAAGTTCTCTCAAAAGCCTATTTACTTTTATTTTATGAGAAGCGGTGTTTTGCACCTTCTTTCCTTTTCTCATTAGAGGTTGAACCACATGTCTCATCAAGCAAAACTGACGCAGTTTTGTTTTTGTGGCTAAGGCTGCTTTCATGTGCTTTGATTTGCTCTGGAGTTTCCCATGCACAAGATGAATAGCTGTTACTTGACTGCTATTCTCTTGGAGGAAGCCATGCCAATTTCCAAGATTGGCTTTTCTGAAGAGACTTCTTTGGGGACTGCAAGAAATGTGGGTCAGAAGGTCCCAAGGCAGATTTGGGGTACTGGACCTCTTTTGTTACAGCTGGGGTCTTTTGCTATTGGTGTCCTGGGGCCCGTACTGAAGACCCCTAAACTAGAAACCAAGTACCCCTTTTTAGACCTAACTTTCAACATGTTGATGTACAGTAGTTCAGGTCTTAAGGGAGATGTTGTGCGGTAGAGAATCACAACTGGAACTGGGCAAAACTTTAATTACGCCAGAGTAGTTGCAGTGATTTTAGTAATATTGTGTTACTATTTTGATGCAAAATTCTCGAAAATTGCGCTTGTTCGTATAATCATGAGGAATTTGATCCACAAACTTACCAAGTACTAGTGGCTTCTGCTTTGTATGTTCTGTTGCATGTTACACAATTTTCTGAGTGCAAGTCACATCATCAGTCCATTTTGGAGATGAAGGTGCATCTTGTGCTAAGCAAATACCGCTAAAGGCTGGGTTACGCTTCATGCATAATTTATCATGATCTTGCGTGACTTGGCTGTGATTATGCATTATTATGCTACGGCATTACAAGAGTTACACCCAACCAACTCACAACTCAACTACGCAACAAACAACACTTAATATTTTGCTGTCCAGCCAGTGCTTGTTCTTTAAAAAATAAAAGTACTTCATTACACACTACAGAATACTATGCACAAATTACCAAACAAATACAAGAATGACAGATGGAAATGCCTATATTAACATCCCCTAAAAGGCCTCACAACCAACAGGGGTGCACACAGCAGAAAGTTCCCACTGGTCAGATAACCCACAGAATGTAACCTGGACAGTCTGAGCGCAAACAAGCTCTAATCTCTAGAAACACAAAAATCCCCATCTGAGCATAGCACAAAATGAAGGGTGCATTAATTAAAGCCAGACCTCTTGGCTTTGTCAGAGAGCTACCCCAATAATTAAGCCAAAATACAGAATCTAACAAAATCCAAAACAATATTGCAACACTACAAGGTCGTACTACCTTTCAGTAATTTGAGATAATGCATGCAGCCATTCACGATCAACAACATATATATCAATAAAGCTTTCAGTCTCCAATAGAATGCAATGTGAGAGTTTTTCTTCTACCTTCAAACAGGTACAAAGCAATCAAAGGACTTAGGGGCACATGCATCAAGGAAAAACCGGTCGCAAACAGGTAAATTATCAGAATCTGCCCCTTTGTGACCGGTATTTTTGCATTTGGGATGCATCATCCCAAATGCAGATATCGCAAATTGCGATTGCATTTAAGGAATCGCAAATTGCAATGCCTTGAATGCAATGCAAGATGCCTTTTAAAATAGCGATTTCGCTATTAGGGTCCGCTAAGTTTCAAAAAATTAAACCTGATGGTATTTAGCGAAAACGTTGAAAAATGCACTAAAGTGCATTTTTCAAGGTTCCGGGTTACACACACACATGCTCTTGGGGCATGTGTGCGCAACATGGGTGCACACATCAATTTCAGGGGTGCATCAAGGTGTCCTTTTGGCATCTTTGCACCCTTGAAATTGCATGCGCAATTTGCGAGTACCTATTGGGTACTCGTAAATTGCACAAGCAATTTCCCATTCATTCCTATGGGCCTAAAGGCCCATAGTAATGAATGGGAAGCCATTCCTTAATTGCAACTCGCAATTTGCCAGTCGCAATTAAGGAATTTGTAGGAATCGCTATTTTTTTAGCGATTCCTACATGCAGAGGCTTTTGCAATTCCTTATTAGCCAATCCTTATTTTTTCCTAATAAGGAATTGCAAATGGTATTTTTTATTCATGTGCCACTTAGTAAAAAAAACCATAACCTCCAGAGCCGATGTATAAAATTCCCAGCTCGGAAAACACTTACATTTAATTGCAACCTTTCCTCAGCTCACTGTTCTAGTGAGCTGGGAGTAAGGTATCACAGAAACAAAAAATTGGTGAGAATTCTTTCCATCTCCTGGGGGGCTATCCCTGTTTTTTTTTGGCTTCCACAATGAATTATTTCTAATAGTTCTGTTCCTTCTTTCATGGTCACAATAAGCAATTAGAGGTGTTTCCAGTGCATGCTCTAGCCACCAGAAGTAATGGATTAGTGCTTCATGACCTGTAATGTGTTTCTGGTAGCTATGGTAAGGTAAGGTAATTAATTTACTTTATTGTGTATGATTAGTTAAAACCATTACAAAAATCCACTGTACAATTCAAACTTTTTTAAGAAAGAAAGAAGAAAAAACAAGGTATTAAAAAAGACCATAGGCTTGAGTAATTTCCAAATTGGAATGTTATCAGTTGTTAAAATTTAGGCGAGCCTTGGGGGCTACGTCTGGTGAAGTGAGGTCAACCGTGGTTTCACATTGTAGCCTCCGCCTTGGTCAGTTCGATTCTTGGAATGTGCGTTAAAAAGTGTGATTACTAAAAACAAGAAGAGTCTCAAAATTTGGCAGCGGCTGTCTCAGTTTGTCTTGTTTTTGTTTGTATGTCTACAACGCTGAAGCCTGTTCCAAAGGACTTCCTGCAACTGGGCATGGAGTTTTTGACTATGGGAGTTGCAGCTCGTTGTGTTGACAATAACGGCCATTTACGCAATTGATGGTGTGCGACTCTTCCCAGCTTGACTTCTAGTTGTGTCAGGAATTTAACTAATTTCCCATTTAGCTGCAGATCCTTGGGATTAAAGCATGCAATCACGGCATGTCTCTGGGAATGGATCCTTCGGAGATTAAATTGCGGTTTGAGTAAGCGTACACTTTCATCCTTTAGGTTAGTGTAAGAGCAGATTAAGTGTGCCATGTCCTCGATGCCATTGCTGCATAATCGGCAGGTATTCGCATATGGCCCCCTCCACCATGGTGGGAGGTGTGGGATTGCTGGCAGTATTCCTAACCTGTGTTTTAACAATTTTTCTTTTGTCTTTCTAGAGTATCCCATGCTGAAGTATGCCTGTATACCGGCTGAAATGTATCCATTAATTATCATCCAGGCGTGGCTTCTTCGAGCAAAGGCAGCTTTGTCTTCCACAAGGGAGAGTTTCCTTATTGCCTTTTTGACTGCTTGCCTGAAGAATTTATGGGTGAATTGAGTTGCCCATAGGTCGGAAAGACCGTTAGTAGCCAGGGAATCCTCTAGGAAATGTCTGGCCGGCGATGTTGTTCTGAGCCAAAGTGTGTGCCAAAGCAGGTAATTCAATGTATTTGGGGGTGCATTCCTAATTTTATTCCTGCAAATTATTAGGGCCCATGCCTTGCCAGAAGTTGTTTGGTTATACAAACCGCTAACCGGATCTGCGCTGGAGAAGTGTAGGTTGGAATGTTAAATAAAACTCCATATGGCCTGGCCATGGTGGTATCCAAGATATTTGAGTCCCTACACTTCAGGGCTTCACTGCCATAGGTGATAGTGGGTAGGATTTTGGCTTGTGCTACCCAGAGGAGGGGGGAAAGATAGGGCCTGTTAGTTTTGATTTTAACTGCCTAAATGTTGTTGCTATGGCCATCTCCTTTCTTCTAATCATCTCGAGTTGGCTGGCAAATTGTCCGCCTTCATGGATGATTATCCCTAGGTATTTGTAAATGGGGGTGTTCGTGGTTGGCATTTTTTGCAGGTACCAGGTATATCGTTTGTCATTTTTTATTTTCAGGTTTTTGTTTTCTCAAGATTCACTTCAAGGTGCTTTTCTGCTGCGTACTCTTGCATTTTATTGAGAAGGCGTTGCAATCCCACTTGGATATGGCTTGCCAGGACCACATCGTCGGCGTATAAAATGCTGGAAATGGCTTTGCCGCCCGGTCGAGGGGCATGCACATCGCATGTACTTAGGGTTGATGTCATATCAGCCATATAGAGGTTAAACAGGGTTGGCGCAAGCACACAACCCTGTTTGAGGCCCTACGTGGTTGGGATGCATGTTGAAAGATGTGTGCCATTGCCTAGCTTGACCTGCACCCATGTGTTGGTATTGATATGTATTAAAAGGTTCAGAAGTGCTGACCGGATGACCCAATGTGCCAGTTTTCGCCACAGTCTTGCTCGATCAACATTGTCGAAAGCTGCCTTGAAGTCGATAAAACAAAAATGGAGCACCTGTTTTGTTGATTTTGCCATGTCAATGAGTAGAGACATGGTTAGTTTGTTGGTTGAGGTGCCTGTGTTGTGCTTCATACAGGTGCCCAATATAGGCTCAGGTAGCAACCAGACCTTTCACCTATATTTCCCCTGCCATTACACTACATAACGGTTCTTGGGACTGACCTTTTACCTAGTTACGGTAATGCCTAAATTACGTGGGTTTTTCTCTGAAAACTAGCCTCATTCATTATGCATGAGGATTCTTACAATCACAGCAGGACACTATCTCCTGCATAATAACTATGTAATAGGGTCATTCCTTCCGTCATCCTGGTCTGACATGACACAGCAAGGTATATCCCCTGGGGGCATCACATTGGGTATATAAACATCATATCTTGCTGAGGTAGTCAGAGGAGAAAAGGACTTTCATGCTAACACACTGACGCGAGACGCTGAGGTTCCTGCACGCAGACACCAGCTCGCAGGGGTCTGATATCCCTTGTGGAGTGTCCATCTTGAGACCAAGACAGGGCCCCACAGTCTCTCACTTCAGGTAACGGGGTTGACTTTATCCTAGAGCGATTCTTGGCTTCTACACCCACATACATGCAAGGTACACTTAGTTTGGGTTGCATCATAGGAGTACGCATTTTACTACTGTCATTTATTTCTATACTTGCCTGTATTCATGGTTTTAGTACTATGGTAGAAATCTACCATCCTTTTACTCTGTTGGTGCTTATGATTATTTATATCTGTTTCTGTCTTATGGTTGTTTCAGCACACCTATTTTACATTAGAATGACACTGGTTCAATAAATGCTTATTGAGAAATGCCACCACCGTTTATTCTGTGTATCTCTCTGAGACAAAGTGAGCACGAGTGACTGAGCGAAAAGTATTGCACTGTTTCCATGATCCTGAGGGATCAGGGTTGTCATGTTTGATAGTTGTCAAGAACTATTCTCCCCTTGGTAAGAGGTGTTTCTAGAGGCACTGTGAGCTAGCTGGTATACAGGCTAACATACCAAGTAGGGGTGTCTAGAATCAGTCCGGACACCAATCCTACAGTGTATGTTGTCTAAATGTGCAGATCCTTTATAGGTTTATAGGAACTACACGACTGGTTTGGGGGGATTATTTCCTCCTCCTTAGCCCAGTCCTGGATATTTGTCAATAAAGTACCGGCGAAGTATTGTGATTCAATGTCTAGCAGCGCAATTAAGCGATCATTTTTCAGTGAGGATTTATCGCTGGACTTATGGATCGGGGAGATTATGGAACTCTTCCATGAAGCTGGTAGATGCTTTAGCTGTCTGACTGTTCGGAAGAGGGGGGCCAGGGTACCTGACCAAAACTCTGGGTCTTGTTTAAAAAGGGCTGGTGAAATCCCGTTTGGCCCTGGTGCCACTTCTATCCTTCCTTTTGAGATTTGTTTCTTGATAGTTGTTGTGCAGATTCAGTTGTCCACTTCCTCCAGGTTCCCTTTGGTTTGAGTAAGGTGTGTCAGTTGAGGGTCCGAGATAAAGCTTGTCCCAGTCGTTTGCTGGTTGAAGTGGGATTCCAAGAAGGTTGTCCAGGACTCCTCTGTAATGTGTGATAATACTCCTCCGTGGGCCGTGTGCAGAGTTTTGTTGATCCAGGTGGCCTTGGTGGTTTCCATGCCCGGAGCTGAGTCGGCCCTTATAAATTCTATTCAGAGATCAGTTGTGTTGATTTCGCTTAATTTGGGCCGGGTGCAGAGTTTTGTTGATGGTGGCCCTGAAACATGTGATGTTGTTTGCTTTGGAGACGTAGTAAAGTTTTGCCCAAAACGCGTTTTTTAAATTTTGCCTCTCTATTGATGTAATAATGAGTTTAGTTTCTGGTCTGTAGGATAGTGCCTCAGTGATCTCAGTAGTTTGTTTATCGATTTTTTAAAGAATTTCAATTTGTTTTGCTGTGCACTAGGGCCCACCCCTCGTCTCTAGGCTCATGCGTTGACTTATATCTGTCAATAGATGAAAAGGAGCTTGAGAGTTTGGCTGTGAAAATTTCCCATTTTCTAATTGGGTTGTCTGTGAGGTAGATTTGCTTCTGTCACAGAGTCTCCACAGTCTGAACAACCTCCCCGGAGTTTACCAGTGATGACTTGATGTGTTTTAAGTTTATTGTAATGCATGCGTGGATACTGGCTGGGTTGCATGTTGGTTTGGGTCGGATTGTTTGGAGGAAAACTTCCTGGGGATGATGATCGCTGTCCCTTTTATCCCCTAGGCAGAATCCTACTACTTGTTGGAAGAGCAGGAGGGAGAGTAGTGTGTAGTCAAAAATTTAATTTACTGTTTCTGAGTAGAATGAGGCGTCTTGTGGGGAGTCTTCATAAAATCTTCCATTCAGTGCCCTTAGGTTGATGAGCTCCAAGTCCTCCAGTAATATCGTGCCCACCTTGGACGGTCTGCCGTATACGCTTCTTGTTTGGGCTGGTATATTCCATTACAGGGACTTAGCTAGAATGTCCTCGTTTTCTGATGAACCTAGAATTTGTTGGTTTAGATACCCAGAAAGAATAAGGTTGGGGGTGTTCTGCGAGCTTATGATTCACAGCAGGTGGTTTACTAGGTGCCTAGATTCCCGATTTTTCTGTTTTGGGTTTATATAGGTATTGACAATTAGCACCTCCTCCTTGAAGCCTTTAAGGTTTAGGACTAGCTTAATAGAGATTACCAATGGTAAGGGTGAGGGAATTTCCCGTACAGGGTCGATTTTTGTTATTGAGACGCAGGTTGGTACTGATAGGTGACCGCATTGTGATTTCCTTAAGCGCTGGTGTGTGAAAACAGATGAACCCTTGTTGTTGGAATGGGTCTGTCATCCATGTTTCCTGAAATAGGACAATATCGAATGAGTTGAGGTATGATTTAAACTCAGGGTCGACTACCTTGCTTTTCAGCCCATTGATGTTCCATGAGCATAAGTTCAGGGTTGTTTTGTCTTGTTGGATGGTTTGTCACTGGGCGACCATATTTGTATTGATGGTTCTAAAGATCTGCCGGGTTTCCGGGTACATGGGAGGGTACTGTTTTTTGCTGGTTTGATTGCTATGTGCCCGTTTCTTTCGAGGCTACCGGCCTATTGCTCCCTTGAGCACAGAGAATATGGTTGCTCTGCTATCGTTGTTTTTCAACTGCTTAGTAGCGAGTAATGGGAGAGGGTATCCAGTACTGTGGTAGGGTGAAATACTTATACCCCATGCCCTAAAGATTTCCCATTTGTTCAGTACTTTGTTGGTTAGTTGAATTGATATCCAGGTGGTCTTGGTGGTTTCCCTGCCCAGAGCTGAGTTGGCCTTATACATTCTATTCAGAGATTAGTTGTGTTGATTTTGCTTAAGGTTGGTATAGTGGTCAACAGTTGAAGAATATTTCCGCTGTTCTGGTAGCTAAGGGATTTACTTTCAGCCCCATTAGCTCTTCAACCAGATTTTGAAGTCCTTTTTGTGCTCCAGAGCTTCTTCAAGAGTTAGGGAGCTGTGCAGAACCCAGGTCCTTTGCTTCACTATAGGCTGTTGATAATCCCCTTGGCCCTGGTCTTCCTTCAGCACCCCACTGCCCCCAGCCCTCAGGCAGGTTACTCTGCCTATCTGCATTACAGAGGCCCTACAATCTCCTGCCTACTTGCAAAATGCCTGTGTGTCTAGCAGGGGTCAGGAGAGTCCCCACCATGTGTACCCCCTACAGGACCATTTCACAGCAGTTCCAAGGGAATCCTCTCCCCTAGGATCCCCAGCAAGTCCAACTTCTACTGTTCCCCAGAGGGAGTTGGAAGGCCAGTGCCTGTGGCCCTTGAGATAGGAGTTCAAGAGAATCCATAGACTAAAGTCTTCTCTAGTTACAGGTTAATCAGTAAGCTGAGCTGCCCTCCTTTCTATTTAGTTCCCAGTACCTCCAAGAGTTCTTCTGTGTGCAGGGGTTTAGAAGTGGAAGCGGAAAGTCCTAGAAGGGGGCATTACTGTCCAATCCACCCTTATCCATACCTGCACAGCATCCTGGGATTTTCAGTGATGGTGAGTTCAAGCTTTGGTCAATCACACCTCTCTCAGAGCCTGTAACCTCACTTTTAACTGACACAGCAACTTGGTTTCTTCGCTCCTGAACTTCAAACAGGTGCCCCTTGTGTGGGTGTACCAGAGGTTCAGCTGCACTGTGTTGTCTGTGTGAGGAACTGTCCTCCGCAGAGCTCTACATGTCTACAATAGAGAGAATGAGCTGTCCACTGGCCCCTTAGGCTGCACCTCTCGTGGATCTTGACCCAGTGGAGAGCACATTCCATTACGTGTGGGTGTTTTGTTAACCTGTCCACTTATTAACTTTTCATGTTCTGCCTGTCTTAACTAGGCCTGTGAGTAATTTTGATTATGGCAGAGTAATCAAAGTATTTTGGTAATTCTGTGTTACTCTTTGACATGGAATTACAGATAATAACGCAAATACACCCGCTTGTGTAATTAAGAGTAATTTGGGGTAAAAACTGTATCATCAGAGCACATGTATCGAGCAGCTGCTAGTACTTCTGTTTATATTCTGTTGCATTTTCTTAGCACATAATCCATCCTTTTATCCATATTTGGGTGTGAGGGTACATTTTATTCTTAGAAACTAGGGCTAAATACCGGGAGTAAATTAGGGGAAAGTTCTACCCCAATTACACAGTTAGCAAGCAGAGGCTTGCATTGGCTTTTCAGGTTCTATTGCATTTTGTGCTATTTCATAGCACAAAATGCATCTTCGCCTCCATTTTGGTTGCAAGGGGTCGATTTTGCACTACGAAAATATCATGCACAGAGCATGCTTCAGGAATTCAGATTAGGGTTCCCTTGGGATATCCTTGATAGCTGTGAGTCAGGTTTATCGCCTGGTTTCTGTAACTCCATGTTCTTTAGTTGATATTCAGTCTGTATGTACTTTTCCCTTGCCAGCTGCTGCAATATACGTAAGCAGCTCCTATATAAAGCACTTTCTGCTGTTGCCCACTTTTTCTTACCACCATTCTCTTGCTAAGCCTTGCTGGAATACCAGTATAACAAGGATTAGATATGAAAACATCTGGGGGAATATGTAGTTATCACTTGCTATTTTTACATCGTTCTTAATTTGTGTGCTGACATGTTTCCAAATTGCCCCTTATTATGTGTGAAATATGAAATGTAGGCATTAAAGATTGTACTATTTTCTCAGGGTCACATAGTTTGTTCAAGGTAAGAAGCCAACATCAGAACACTACTTCCACTGGCGGCTCGCACTAAATGCGCAGCATTGCGTTACCTTTCATTCTGGGAGGAGTTCCATGGGTGATACATGGGAGTTCCAATGCATCCACCCATGGATTTCACACAATCCCAGATATTAAAAGGTTTGCAAACCTGGGTTTGCATGAAATTGCTATGCCTCCCAGAGGATGGTGTAACAAGGAGAAACATATTTTTTTCTCTTCGTTATTTCCCCTTTCAAAGTGTGCTGCATAGAAGGAGGAAAATACCTTGAGGTATTGTTTTTGTGTAGGAAGGTATCCCTTCTTGCACAACAATAATTCCCTTTGTAACACAGGCATGGGTTTTACACAATCCCAGATATTCAAAGGTTTGCAAACCTGGGTTTGCATGAAATTGCTATGCCTCCCAGACGATGGCGTAACCAGGAGAAATATATATTTTTTTCTCCTCGTTGTTTCCTCTTTCAAAGTGTGCTGCATAGAAGGAGGAAAATGCCTCTTCTTGCACAACAACAATTCCCCTTATAACGCAGGCACCCTTGCACCGTGGTGCAAGGGTGCCTGCATTGGCGCTAGGCTGCCTGAAGTGAGCCAGCGCTATAAAAAAGCAGAAGCATGCCCTATCTTAGTAGATATGGCGCATTCCTTTTATCTCCCTTTCACACAACTCAGTGCAGAATATAGCCTTGCTACACTGCGTCATGTGGAAGGTTATTAAATCTGGCCCTCATGGTTTTGTAAGAGAACATGTTTGTAGAGCACACATTCACCCAGGGTTTCTAGACACTATATAACAGATGGCTATAGTTACCCAACTAAAAGGTACTAATTTCATCTACCTCAAAAAATTGAAATTTGAGTAGCTCAGCTGAAATTCAAACGTGTCACAGTGGGGAACAAAGCTCTTGTAGTGGATTCGTTCATTCACAGAGCTGCAGACCCAGCTCATATTGTTCATTATAAGGGTCCTTTTGGTAGTAGGGGAGTTATTGTTCCATTTGGCCGGCACATATAAAGAGAGTTCAATACCTGAACCTTGTGCTTCGAGACAGGCTAGATCCAAACTTAGATGGTATGGTGAACAAAATCACGATGGACAGGGATGAGGACCGACTGATTACCAGTGGCTGAGATTCATTAAATGTATGTATGTATCTGGTATTTGTAAAACGTGAACTAATCACTCCTAGGGGTCTTAAGGTACTGGGGGCGAATGTATGACGTTACAATAACGTATGCCTTTACAACTCAGTTTTTACATCGCAACATTCTTTACAATGCATTCCATTACATCGCATGCCACTACATCGCATTTTTAGAAACTACATTTACAACGCATTCCATCACATCGCATAATCCCTTTACAACGCATACCATTACAACGCATACCATTACATTGCATTTAAGGTAAGTGTTGGATAGTGTAGGGGTAAAAATTACTATTCTAACTCCAGGGGGTGCAACAGTAGGGTAAGTGTTGGATAGTATAGGGGTAATATGCATTGTAATGGTATGCATTGTAATGACATGCGATGTAATGACGGTGTTGTAGTGACATGCGTTGTAATGACATGCATTTTAGTGACATGCAATGTAATGACTGCATTGTGGTGACATGCGTTGTAAAGGATGTTGCGATGTAATGACTGCGTTGTGAATGTAGTGCGATGTAATGACTGCGTTGTAAAGGTTGTTTCCCACTGGGGGCCATCAGGGAGATTAAGTGCGCTATTGCACACAGTCACAAGGTACTGAGCAGAGCTGGCACCAGCGCGGAGATCGACTGTGAGTCCTGTGCTCCGGAGTCAGCTGCTCTGGCCGCTGCACCACACCTCTCCCCCGCTGCACCACATCTCTCAAGCATTCCATTCATTACTTGTTTGTATAAACAGATTACTGGCACTAATAGAAAGTCACCCTTTGGTTGCACTGACTGACAAACCGGTACTATAAGAGGCTTTGAGCTACTCTGGCACATTTCAGGGATGAAAATGGCTTTGTGATGAGTTGAAATGTTCTACCATTATTATTATCCCAGGGATTTTTAAAGCTTTACCCACAAGTACAGGAATATACCTGCTGTTCACTTTCACTACAGACTGCTTTTAAACAAAGCTTTTTTAAACTTGATGTAAAAAAATACCACAGGTGATCAAGTATCTATTGTGTGGAGTGCACGGTTGACACCCGCTGGTGATGGTAATTAAGTAAAAACAGATGCCAAGGCTCTTGCGTCTCCTCAATCAAAGCAGTGTCCCTCACCCATTTATCCCTTAATGCACTTATCTGTTCATCCATTCAGTCTTTCACTCATTCTCACATTCACCCAGTCCAGATTCCCACATGTACAAATTCACCACTTAATAACAGACCTATTGGCTTTGTCAAACTTATTTTTTGCCTGGATTCATGGATGCTGTTCCAGCACGCATATGCCGAAGCCTATTGGAGGTGACATGGGGTACGATATAACAGAGTAAAATTCCTAACTTTTCAATTAGGCTTAACTGCCAGTGTCATTATTCAGTAAAGCAGTTGAGCTTTTGCACACTATCTGTTTGGTGGCATCAGGGGCCAGATGTGCGAAGCATTTTACCGGTTGGAAACAGACGATCGGGCCATTTGCGACACATAGATTACATTTTGCCAAGTGCAAAAGGCAAAATTCAACTCGGTAACCTGTTACAAAATCACATTTTACTTTTGCGATTCAGTATTAGAAAGGGGCGTGTTAGGGCATCCCTTCCTAATATCGAGTAGCACTGGTATGAATGAATGGATTCATTTGCCAACTCCATAGAGAAGGTGGTGACCCACTTGCAAATGGGAAGGGGCCCTTTGTGAATGTTGGTAAAATTTTGTTTTAAGAGGAGGGAGTGGTCCCAGGGCCCACGGCCTAATCTTAGAAAACGAAAAGAAAACTTTTCATTTTTATTTTTGTAATGCATCCTGTTTTCCTGTATGGAAAATGGGCTGCATTACAAAAATATAATATTCTTTTATTTAAAAAGCAATCACACACATGGTGGTCTGCTGACACCATCCCTGTGATTGCAGCCATTCTCAATGGGTCACAAATTGCGACCTGCCTTATGAATATTGAAGAGGCAGGTTAATTTGCGACCCATTGGGAATTGCAAACAGAGTCTGAGACACTGTTGTATCAATCAATCAATCAATCAATCAATCAATCAATCAATCAATCAATCAATCAATCAATCAGGGAATTGAAGCGCACTACTCACCCATGAGGGTCTCAAGGTGCTGGGGGGGGGTAGCAGTTCCATTAAGCCAAAGAGCCAGGTCTTGAGAGACTTCCTGAACGTGTTCAGGGACGAGGCACGTCTGATGTCGATCGGGAGCTCGTTCCAGGTCTTGGCCGTGATGTAAGAGAAGGATCTTCCCCCTGCTTTGGCTCTGTGTATAGGAGGGGTTTTGGCGAGGATGAGGTAGGTGGAATGGAGGTTTCTTTTGGGTGCATGAAGGGTGATTCTATTGTTGAGGTATTGGGGTCCGGTGTTGTGTAGGCATTTGTAGGCGTGGGTGAGTATCTTGAAGGTGACTCTCTTCTCGATAGGGAGCCAGTGGGGCTTCCGTAGGTGTTGGCTGATGTGCTCGTGTCGGGGGATGCCGAGGATGAGTCTGGCAAAAGACACACAATTGATGGACGGAATGCAGAACAAATCAAAACATTCACCCCCAGTCAAGGGGTTAATTCCATCATTCTTTTGCTCACCATGCCACCCCAGTTTAGACCTGACCATATGCAAATCAGTCTTGACCCTGTGCCTCATGGGAACAGTCCAGCCCGAACTGCCAAGCCAGGTCCTCCCTGGACCAGAAACAAGCATCCTTGGAACGGTTTCGGGGTTTCACCCCTCTTCAGCCAGGATAGCTTGATTCCAGTGGCACAGTGAGCCCAGGACTCACGTCTGAGCATTCCTGTCGCACTTAGGGCGAGAAAGCAAAAGACACACAATTGATGGACGGAATGCAGAACAAATAAAAACATTCACCCCCAGTCAAGAGATCTGGGTTAAATCCATCATTCTTTTGCTCACCATGCCACCCCAGTTTAGACCTGACCATATGCAAATCAGTCTTGATCCTGTGCCTCATGGGAACAGTCCAGCCCGAACTGCCAAGCCAGGTCCTCCCTGGACCGGAAACAAGCATCCTAGGACCGGTTTCGGGGTTTCACCCCTCTTCAGCCAGGATAGCTTGATTCCAGTGGCACAGTGAGCCCAGGACCCACGTCTGAGAATACCTGGCGCACTTAGGGCGAGAAAGCAAAAGACACACAATTGATGGACGGAATGCAGAACAAATCAAAACATTCACCCCCAGTCAAGAGATCTGGGTTAAATCCATCATTCTTTTGCTCACCATGCCACCCAGGACGAGTCTGGCGGTGGTGTTCTGTATCGTCTGGAGCTTGCGGAGTAGGGACTTGTTTATGCCCGTGTAGAGGGCGTTTCCATAGTCCAACCTGCTGGTGATGAGTGTGTGGGTGACCTTCTTCCTTGTCTTGGGGGGGATCCATATGAAAGTCTTACGGAGAATGTGGAGGGTGTTGAAACAGCTGGAGGCAACGGCGTTGACCTGTTGGTTCATGGAGAAGGAGGATTCAATTACGATGCCGAGGTTTCTGGCATGGTCTGTGGGGGTCGGGGGCTGCCAAGGGCGGTGGGCCACCAAGTGTTGTTCCATGCCGATGGGGTGGTTCCGAGGACGAGGACTTCAGTCTTCTCCGACTTGAGCTTTAGGCAGCTGTTGCTCATCCAGGCTGCGACGTCTTGCATTCCTTCCTGGAAGTTGAGTCTGATGGTGGTGGAGTCCTTGATGAGGGAGAGGATGAGCTGTGTGTTATCGGCGTAGGATACTATGCTGAGGCTGTGCTGTCGGACGATGGTGTCGAGGGGGGCCATGCATATGTTGAAGAGGGTTGGGCTGAACGATGATCCCTGGGATACTCCGCAGTTGACTTCCGTAGGTTCAGAGAGGAAGGGTGGCATTCTTAACCTTTGGCTTATGCCGACGAGGAATGTGCGGATCCAGTTGAGGGCGGTTCCTTGTATGCTGGCGTCATGTAGTCTGGCGGCGAGTGTGCTGTGGCAAATGGTGCCGAATGCTGCTGACAGGGAGTAGGATCAGGGCTGCGGTGTGGCCTTGGTCGAGGAGGGTGCGGATGTCGTCTGTGGTGGTGAGTAGGGCAGTCTCGGTTCTGTGGTTGCTGCGGAATCTGGATTGAGAAGGGTCGAGGACGGCGTTGTCTTTGATGAACCTTGTCAGTTCTGCGTTGATGGTCTTCTCAGCGATTTTCACCAGAAAGGGGAGGAGCGAGATGGGCCGGTAGTTCTTGAGGTCCGTAGGGTCTGCTGAGGGTTTCTCGAGCAGGGACCTGACTTCTGCACGTTTCCAGTCATCAGGAAATGTGCCGGTCTTAAAGGTGGTGTTGATGGTGCGTTGTAGTTTGGGTGCGGTGGTGGAACTGTGGTAAATGTGTGGTGGGCAGGGATCTGTGGGAGCCCCTGAGTGGATGCCTTTCATGGTTTATGCTGTCTCTTTGGCCGTGACAGGGGTCCAGGAGGAGATAGTGTGCTGGCTTGCGTTGCGGGTGGGTGGGCTGGCTGCGGAGTCAGGTGTGTGGTCGTTGAAGTTGTGATAGAGGCTATTGATCATCGGGCGGAAGTAGGATCGAGCCTGTTGCAGAGGTCCTGGGAGAGAGTGATGTCCGTGGCTTTGCAGCAGAGCTTGGTGAATTCCTGGATGAGGCTGAAGAGTTAGTTGGAGTTGCTGGAGAGGACGAGGATTTTTTTGTGTATGAAGGTCCTTTTGGTGGTTCTGATGCATTGGTGGTATTCCGTCATTTCGTTCTTGCAGGTGGTGTAGTTTTGCTGTGTATTGCTGTTTCCCCAGTTCTTCTCCAGGCATCTGCAGGTGCACCTGTCTTCTTGGAGGTCGGTAGTGAACCAGGTGGCTTTCCTAGGTCGCTTTTTGTCGGGGGTGCGTAGTGGGGCAAGCTTGTCTGCGCAGTTGGAGATCCACATGTGGGGTTCTCTGGCTGCGAGGTTGGTGGCAGTTGCAGCGGTGGGGGTGTTGTGATTGAGGGTGGAGTTTAGTTGCTCCTCGGTGACTTTTCACCAGTTCCTTCGCGGGGGCGTGGAGCGTGTTTGGGTGGCTTGGGTTTGTCGACGAGGAGGTGTACGCAGTGGTGGTCGGTCCATGGTGGTGATGCGGAGGGAGTTTTTTAGTGCACGATGGTGAGGCCTCCTCCTGGACTGTTGGGGCGGCCCTGTCCCTGGATCTTGTAACCGTCCCAGATGGCAATGGCGATGTCAGGGGCAGAGAAAGCGTTGGTCTAGGTTTCTGTGAAGAAGGCGACGTCAGGTGAGAGTGAGTCTAGGAGGTTCCAGATCTCCACGGTGTGTTTGTGCATGGAGCGCACGTTGAGGAGGATGAATCTTAGGGCGTCAGCAGTGTTGGCGGCCGGGGCGGTGGTGAAGGTCTGGCGGCAGTGGCGGCAGGAGAACTGGCCGTGGGTTGTGTTTGGCGGTTCCTGTTGGCAGTTGCTCTTTCTACTGGGATCGAGAGTGAGGAAGGTGGCTGAGTTATAGTGGTCAATGGTGGGAGATCCAGGGTCCCTGACGCTGGTCGCAGTTGGGTCGCGGACGGGTGCAGACTGGCTTGCCTTTGGCCGGCCTTTGATGTGCCAGCGGAGCGCCCGCTGCTCGCGACCGCGTAGCTGCCGCCATTAAATAGGGGAGGGATGTGCAGCAGGGAGGTGGGAGCGTGGACCATCCAGGGGTATGGGCCGGAGGGGCATGAGGGGCAGCAGAGGCAGGAAACTGAGGAAAGTTAACTGAGGAAAGTTAACTAAGCACAGTAAATAAAGACAAAGGCAGGCTGGATCCTGGCAGAGGTGGGCAGCAGCAGAGACGAGCACCAGTGGCAGACAGCAGTTGGAGGTTAGAGGTCGAGCTGCTGAGGAGAGAGTCGGCCTAGACCAGAGCTCATAGCTGTTTGAGATTCTTAATTTCGATTTACAAAAATTTGCAATTAGGGAATCGCAAACTAACTTTTTTGTACATCTGGCCCATTAATGTTTTCATTGTGCACCATCAGAAAGAAAACTAATATTCACATAAATCAGTGAAATGATGCAGTACATTGCATTCATAAGATTCAGGAAGCTGCTTTTCTTTTACACATCATACCACAGTTTGTTGCAGAGGAAGCTGGAACTAAAAAAAAATAGACACTACTATGTGAATACGTTGCAGAGGAAAAGGTAGAACGAAATAGGTGACTAAACTTCTTTTTTCAGAAGGTGACACCTAACAGTTGGAGGGTGCTTTGACGCAGCAAACCAACAGCAAGCCAAAGTTTCACCCTCATAAAGAGGAACTATGGATAGTTTTTATTCACACAATAAACCCTAGTCACACTGTGGTGGTGATGCAAGCAGACTGATAGCTGTGACCTTTGTTGCGTCTGGTGGGGTTCAATATCTTCCTCCTACTCCAAGGTGCTCGGCACTGCATGATAATCTGGGATTAGGGAGATTTGCTAGACCTCTCTGAGGCAGCATGGGAGCCTTCCATGTGAGAAATACCCGAGTCCACAATGACTATGTTTTCTGTCCTACCTCTTCCTGTCACATGACACTAATCGGTATGTATAAAGTAACAGAAACAGAGAAAAGCGCATTTGTTAACATTTTTGACACCTTCCTGCTATATATCCCAATTTTCACCCAGTTTGGTTTCTGTTCCAGATTATCAAATTTGCTGATAACTCCTAAGAGTGTGCTAGTAGGGAGTCAAGTAATGCTTTTCTTGTCTCCATACACGAAGATTTGGATGTACTGATGGCTTTTCAGCCTTTTGCCTCCACATATTAGCAACACATTCTGTGGGACACCATCTTGTTCATGCCTTGTTATGCCATATAACAGCAGTGTGGCTTCTAGAAGGGATTTACCATTCCTTACTGTTTCTAAAAAGGACAAAGGAGAGGCCATTCGTTCCAGTTGTCATAAAAAATGAGGTAGAAAGTTAATTAATGTTGAAAATTGGTAGCAATATCCATTTCAAGTCACCACTTATCAGTGATGCTAAGATCAAGATAGGGAAAAAAGCTAGCTTGGCCAATCTGGACAGAGTCGAAAACCTGAGAGGTAGGTTACTGGTAAAGTAGCATGTAATCATGCCCTTTAAAGAGGCAGAAAAGACAGTACACTTACAATTATATATTTAATTTAGGCACCTCCCTGACAAACTGTTATATGGATTTAATAGTAATTGGTATGGTTCCCTATACTTTGAGGTCTTCACAAGATGGGGTATGTTCAAGACATTGGTGGCAACGATGTTCTCCACACTGAAAAATGACTGCAACTCAATAATTTGCATGTATTTAAAGGAAATTGGAAGTTCAATCTTTTAATTTGATGCAACCATTAGAGTTCTACATACCACAAACAAATCATCATGAAGGCCTAGTTTATGACAATCTATTTTAAGATTTTACAAAACTCACAGGAGCCTCACCTACAGATAGAAATCCTCGCTGGGAGGAAACAGGAGGTTGGTGGTGAAGTCTGATGTGCCTGAGACTTCAACAGGAGGCTAGCTCTCTTCTATCCTCCGGGTTGCACAAAAATGAAAAATAAATGCTACATGATGGCAATAACCTGAAGACCACTGTGATTTTGCATGCACTTTATCGGACTTCCAAGGCCTCGGCAAGGAAGAGGAACTATTTGTGAAAAGATCGATTCATTTAAGGACCCTATGTAGAGGAGGACTGCAACTGAATTCATACAAAAAAATAATGGCAGTCCAATCTAATTCCCCTATGATCCAATGCCCTCTTGCGAAACTGGTGGGAGACAACCTTCATACTGAAAAAGAATAAAAGTCCCATCTAATTCCCCTTTAAACCAATGCACTAATGCGACACTGGTGGAAGACAATCATCATCAATGGTGGAGCCGCCTCCGGCTCCACCTTTTGCAATGTAATATCTGTGGTCTAGTCACAATTGATAATGATGACGGACCAATGATTGGTTGGGGCTTCTTCCATACAAGACCACCTAGTAGGCCATTGAAGTCTTGAACAGGAACACAAACAGGCTTTCCAGAATCAGAGGGAGAAAAGTGTTAGCAGGGCAGGAACACATTGTCCACCCTGAGGGGTATTTGTCCACTACTGAGATGTAGTGGTGGCAATTTCACAAAGTCACCAACGTTTGTGGAACTTGCTGTAACAGGGTTTTGTCATATTGCGGCAAGAAACCCGTTCCTCCAGGACAGGCAAGGTTAAATATGCCGAGCTTTCCTCCGCTGCTGTGGTACAAGGTTTCCTCTGCCACACCTAGACCTGGAACATCCCACCAAGAAATTCAAAATGAGTCCACAAGTTTGCTGCACGGCTTCTTTGGGGTGCATAAAGTAAGCATTTACCAAAAAAGTGGTTAATACAGTAGTTTGATGTGGGAGCTAAGAAGAGGTGTCAGATCGATTTATTTGTGCACAGTGGGACGTGCGCAGAAGTGAGGGAGAGTTAGATTTTGCATTCTTGCCCATGAAGTAGGTGTCTGTATAAATGGTCATTTGCAAAGACAATAAGGGTTTCTATTTGGGGGAGCCCAGAGCAAGGTTGGGCCTTGCAACCTTTCCCTATGTATGGATATATTGACAATGAGATCTGTGTCTGAGTAACCGTGCAGTGCCCAGCCTACCGAGAGTTTGGTCTTGCTACCGTCTTCTTCAACTGTAAGGTGAATGGTTATAACAAAAGTGGCGGAGTGCGTTTTAGCTCCAAAATAGCTAACACTGCACTATAGAAATGCAGAGATGCACCGTATTTACATTAATATGATGCACCCCTGTGTTTCTTCCTGCACTGGTGCTAAACTCAGCTGCCTAGCGCCAATGCATGCGCACTTGCAACCATAGTGCAAGGGTGCCTGCATTGAGGGAATGATTGTTTATGTGCAGAAAGGTGTCCCTTCCTGCACATAAACAATCCAGAATGGTGATTTGAAACTCCTATGTGTGCTGCAGTTGCAAATAGTCATTTTTTAAATGATTGTTTATGTGCTGGAATGGACACCTTCCTTCACATAAACAATCATTCATGGTGTTTTGCTGTTTCTGTATGTGCTGCAAGATGCAGCACACGTAGGAGCAGCAAAAATTAGGAGATATAAAGCATTTCTCCTCATTTTGCCATGTCAAGACCAGGTTTTACCTGGAGTGTATAAACCGGCCGGTCAAACCAACTGGCTTCTGACGAGCTCAAGGAGCCTGTCGGCTAGTTGTAAGCCACACATAATCCCTTACGGACAGCGTTTCCGCCATCGAGATTATGATGTCAGTTTCCGACAGGCTTTTAATGTCGGGTTTTCAGCAATAGAAAGCCTGTTGGAAGGCCACTTTGAGGGCCCCTAGCATGCCCCCTTCCCTCGGCGGACACCGGTTGTTGGCCTGGCGGGGCAGGTGCCCCTCTGTAAATCCATGCACACGGTGAAGGGATTTACAGTAACTCCCATTTTTCTATGTGAAATGTCATAGGGAAATGGGAGTTTGCGACTGCACCATGTGGGCACGCATCGTAATTGCGGTTTCAGACTGCTGACCCGAGGTTGGTCGGTTCCCAAACCGCAGAGATGTCGGTCAGAGGCAAATCCAACCAACATCATGATCAGGCCGCTAAGTGATTAAGAAAGAATCATACGATGTTGAACCGAGAGCCAAGTTTCCAACCTGGTTCCCCATTTCTAAAGTCAACAGTTCTAGCCAAGGGAGACATTGTCTCCCTCACTGAATGTGACATGAGGATCTCTGCAAGAGCTCTAGTTCAGCTATCATTTTCTGTGAAATGTTTTGGTACTGATATCCATGCTAGCACGTCTTAGGATACAGTGTTGATTTAATCATGCTTAGCCCCAAAAGATACTCTGTGCTCAGGGGAATGCACCCACGCTTTTACTAGTTTTCAAATTGAGGACGTTTGCATTGGAAGAAAAGCCTCCTCTTTTACACCAGGCTCAATTTGAGTGCCTGGTTAGTTAGTAAATGTAATGCAAGCCTATACAACATGGTTGCCTAAAGTGGATGTGGTTTTACTGCGGACTTTGAAGTTGGGGAACCAGGATGGAGTCTGGCGGGAGGCTCAAACATCTTGTGATTCTGAGCAAACCACTTAATCTCCCTGTGCCTGAAAATAAAAATGAGTCTGTCTGTCTGTAATGCAGTTGTTGCGCATGTAAAGCACTCTGATACCTTCAGATCAAGTTCGCGTGACAGAAAACAGTAAAAATGTAAAGAACAATATTAAATCATGTAGTTTAAAATGCAGAATGCTAGAAAAAAACTGTTTAAATTCGGCCATTGCACTGTGGTGATTAATGATTTAATATGTGTTTATTTATTAGTACTCTTGATTCACATATAACACATATTATTGGCCCACATTTATTTTCACTGGTTTCATTTTTAGATATATATATTCAGATAGACATGAAGTCAGTGAAAATAAATGTGGCCCTGTAATACATATTATTATATCGAAAGTGCAATTGTCTAATTGCATCTTTTTATTAAGACAATACAGTTTTAAATGATGCTCATAAGAAAACAGCATGGCATAAACCATATATACAGTTGTGAAAAATCTTCACCTCTCATGAGGAGTCACGGCTCCCACCCACTTGCAATAATGGTACTAAGTAACACATTACAAACTGCAGATGTATTTATATATATTTGAGGCTTAGGGTGCTACTGATCCAGAAGATCTCCCTGTATCTAAATTCCTTACTATAATTGTCCTACAGGATCCTCCACTGGTCGTATGGACCTTTGTTTGTCATTTGGAAGCATATGGAAGGAGCTAGCATAGCAATACATTTCAAGTACAGTGAAACGAATGTGGCTCCACAAAAACAACACAGAGGATAGTATTAAAATATGAAGGTTTTATTAACAAAATGTAGTCAAGTTACAAAATAGTCAATCAGTAAATCAATTGGTCAAAAAAGCATATATATCTATATAATTGTACATTCCGAATTTCACTATTATAAAGAAAAATATGCAAACTAAGATACCAAGAAAGAGAGAAAGCACAGAACAAGAAATAGATTGGTTCCATGAACTGACTTCCCAAATTTAAATAAAGAATCAATATGACGAGGGGATTTTCTTTGAGAAAGGTGTTAGCATCAGTGGAACCAAGTTCAGGTTCAGAGGCACAGGCACAAGTGTTCAAGCTGAAAGCTCAACACCTCTAGCAGGGGAAATGAGCAGAGCACAGGACAGGTCTTCCCACAGTGATGTCAGGACAGAATCAGCTAAACTATACTAAGCGTCATACAAGTGTTACGCAATAGAAGGTTCTGGAAGCTTTGGCCCACCAACTACGCCTGGTTGGACCAATCGGGGTACAGCGTCTCCTGGGAGCAGGTTAAATCCCTAAGTTCCCATCACCGAACAGAGAAGCACACAGCTGCATGGCCTTGAGAGTACAAACGGTCAGTCCTGCCTGTACAGGAGGCCTCTCCCATCCCCACATACTGCATGTCCACAGCCAAGTTCCAATTACTATTCCCTAATCCATCAATTCTCATCATAAACCAAAGCCTGTTCTAACTAATGAAGTAGAGAGGACATCTTGAATTGAAAGAAAACATGGAAGCAACTCAAGAAGAACATTTTACTCTGAACACGAGAAAACTGGGTCAGGTTTAACTCCTAGCCACAGTCATGCTAACATTAAGAGAGAAAATAATAGTCAAATGAATACTGCTAGCATAAGCAATAATTCTGATTATAATTCAATTATATAAAAGGGCTTCTGCTACAAATATTTATAGCCATTTGCTAACGTTCGGATGCATCAATGTGTGGAGCCCTGAATTACGCTGCTCCACTACGTAAATTATCCAGATTACAAGGCAAGAAACCTGGGTACTACTCTACTTTCGGTGGAGAATAGCTCCTTTTTAATGGCACACATCAACATCACCAACATGCTAAAACGGCCCACCTCAAATGTTGGAATATGTTGCAGACCTTCCAAGCACTGGATTACAATAGTGTTATCCATTTGACGTTAGAAATGTGACAAAAGTATTTTGATTTTTTTTAGACAAAGTCTTTTAGCATAGATTTATGAATAGTCCTAAATTTAGCTGTTGCATCCATGCAGAGCTGAAAAATAGGCAAGGCATTTTATAAATTCTGCTCAGTTTAGCTCTGGATTGGTAATAATGCACCTAGAGTGGTAAAATGCCTTTGTCATTTTTCAGCTCAGCAGAATCTTTGCACATCTGCATATGTAACACAAAGGTGACATCCGTATGCAGTTCCGGTTAGGTCAGAGTTTACAGTGAAAAGCCCTTATTTGTTTCGGTGAATACTTTGGTGCACTTTGACTTTACAGTTGGGGCAAGGATCTCCCTATGACAATGTACAGGGAAAAGTTTCCTATACTTTACAACAGAAAGACCTCCGAAGTTGGAGCAGAGATCTCCACATGGTAAAAGTATAGGAAAATGTTACATTGCGCGCGCTGCAACGCCAAATCGGCGATGCAGAGCGCGAAATGTGAATTATTTTCTTTATTTAATTATTTACGTAACTGCCGGAGCTTACTCCACCCCATCCCTGCCCCTCCCCTCCCCCGCCCCACCCCACCGCCCCGCAGCCCACCCTCGAGGAGTCGCCCTTGCATTTTAGAACTGCATAATGACACACACCCCTGATGTTTCTTTGTTTATCTGCACACTAAGGGGCCGATTACGATACGGCCCATTAAGGCTGCATTGTAATGGCCGGTCGGTTTCCTTTCCGACCGCCTCATTTTGGCAGTCGGAAAGGAAACCGGACAGTCATTATGGTTGGCATCTGACGGGCTCAGAGAGCCAGTGTGCCAGTTGGAACGTGGCCTGTTATCTCAAGGGTGGCTCTTTTTGCCCATGAGATTACAATGCATGCTTTCCAACATGGTTTCCATGCCAGTCTGTCCGACATGAAAACCATGTCGGAAAGCGTGTTAGGGGGGCCCCAGCAGGGCCCCCTTTGGTGCGGAGTGATCCCTGCACCTTATGGCAGGCACCTTGAGGTACCTGCCACGGGGTGCAGGGAAAAACTGCACCTCCCATTTCACTATGGGAGCATGCGTTACGGCCGGTTTACGGACATAACACATGCTCCCAATGTGAAATATAGGAATACGACCGAACAGTGTTCGGTTGCATCCTAATGGGGCGGTTAGGACCCCCGATCGGGTGTCGGTTGATCCCATAACCGGGTAGGTGTCGGACAGAAGTGATTTCCCCGACATTGTAATGAGCCCCTGTGAATGTTAGTAGAACAATTCTAGCTCGTCGCTGTTCTCTCTTGTGAGCAAACGTTTCAAAATTTCATGCTGTGCCATGGCCACCCTCCTTATCTTGAGGCACACACACCACCAGAAACTGCCGGGGTCCCTCCCACAGCGTAGCAGCCTGGTGACAGGTCCAGCAGTCATAGTAGTGCAGTGCTAGTGCGTTACCAATGACCACTCACCGCTTGCAAAATAAAATTAGCCCACCCCTCCTTGGCATTAAATCGTCAAGTCAGGTGTCCCAACTGTCCCGAGACGGACCAATTCAGACTGTGTCCATACTTTTCCCCGTCCCAGCATACTGTGCAGCTGCAGCTCAGTAGATAGAAGAAGCAAGCAGCATGTCGGACTTGTGATTCATGCAGCGGCAGCAGCAGGACTCACGCCTTAGATAAATTAAAAGGCAATGCTAGTGAGTAAAGAATTCGCAACATACTGCTAGTAGTGTGAGGTAATGTACTCTACATTCGCATGACTAAGGGGCATATCTACAACGTGGCGATAGAAAATTATTGCCGCTGTTGCGGCCATTTTCGGCTAAAAAGCGACGATAATTTTATCGCCTAATTAGCAAAGTCACGCTAACGCGTGAAACCTTGCATTAGCGCACGAATTCCTAACGCCCAGCTTTGCATCTCTAATGAGATGCAAAATGGGCGTTCCTGACCTGACATGACAGGAGAAATGTCACTAAGCGACATTTCTCCTATCATCAAGCCCCACGCTATGAAGCATAGCGGCAAGAAAAGTAGCGATAACCCCTGTTATCGCTACTTTCCTTACGCCTGCTTCAGGACTGACTTAGCCATGATATCCTATGGAAGGTGGATATCATGGCTAAGTTTGTGAGGCCCTATCAACAAGCTAACGCCACATTTTGTGAGATTATCGCTGGGTTTCCAGTGATAATCTTACGTTAGGCAGTTAGCGTGAGGATTTTTATCGCTTTTGAGATAAGCGTTGCTAATAGCATGCAATCTCAGCGATAAAAATCCACGCGAGCCGGCGATAATTATCCTAGCGCTAAGTGCGCTTAGCAATAATTATCGCCGGTTGTTGCTGACATGCCCCTATTTTCTGTGAGATCACAAGGTGGCAATGTGTGTCATGCTAACCATGTAAAACTTGTTAAAATGTTGTGTCTTGAGTGTGATTCCCAAAGACCCCGTCATATGCCATTAATGTCTCCCATGATCAGAGCTCTGACATGTTAATGGGAATAACCCAGCGTGGACCCACCGTGAACGTTATCGTTACTGGCAGATTGAGAACGTGCAATCAGGGCTACCATATTGAGAACGTGCAATCAGATTTAGAAGAAAGAAAACCTAATTTCCCAGATATTGCTCTGCACTTCAACCTCAAAGAAAATATCGCGTGTGGATCGCCTCTCATCTTAGAACTGCATAATGAGTGACAACAAACCCAACATTTCTTTGTTTAGCTGCACATTAAGAATGTTATTAGCACAATTCTAGCTCGTTGCTGTTCTCTCTACCATCTCAGAAACAAAAAATGATTAATATCTTTTGAGTTCTTGAAACTAAGCAAGCATCAAGTCATGGGGCAGCCTGCTATTGTGCCAGGAAAAGGTACTGCAGAATTTACAGCTTCTAATTATTTTGGATGTCTGGCTTTCCAAAGAAAAAGCAAAGCCTGTTCATGCCTGGGCGACAAGCACAAAATGTGATTTACTGTCACGAGATATCGGCTCCCTTCACATTGTCTATTGGCGAGGAGCCGATAACACACGCACACGGTTCATGTCTGGGTAATCAGTGTTACCAGTTTGGGTGATTTCCCGCACAAATGGGTGACATTTATTTTCATTTGTGAGTGAAAATGCACCAATGGTGGGTCACTGATTGGGCTGGATTTGGTCCTGTCACTGCCAGTGTGTGCAAACTTTTAAAAATGTGATGCCTCACTACGACATCCCGCCTTATCATGAGGCGCACACTACAGAAACTGCCTGTCCCACAAGCTTATGTATCAATAACTCGCTACCAGTTGAAATTTAATTAGAGGTACTCCAACAATTCTTAGGAAGCTGCTTTGTTCACTGATATGATATGCCATGCTGTGAAGGAAATGCGAGACAGTCAAATGGCAGCGCAGAAGGTGGGAGTAACCTAAGAGGGAGTCTGGCGGCTGCCTTCCCCTTCCTCCTGTTACTGCATCTTAGTATGCAATGAGCTCAAGGACAGTGACAGGTTCAGGATTCCTCCAGCTGTGCAGCAATAATGTAGACCAGTCTTTTTTTCCACATTGTTTGCACCTGGCTCAGCAGAATGTCTGCAAAGGGTGCCTTACCCATGCCTGCACATGGCCAGCTCTAGGGCGGAGTACGGTGCCACAGCACTGGGCATTGACTTTGGGGTGGTTTTCCAGCAAAATTAAAAAAGGCAAAATAACTCTGGTGATTAATGGAGCTGATGGAGAGAATCAAGCTTTGTCTAATGGAAGTTTACTTTTGACTCATTATAAGGTAGCGCAGAGGGTTTATGCTGCACAGCATGTGCACCATACAGAACAGAATGAGCGTATAACGTAAATAGTTGACGGGTTACTGTTTTTGTCAGAAAGATCCTTTTATTACTTGGAGTTTATAAGTTAAAATACTAATATGGAAAGAACATTGAGCTACTAATTGTCATCAAAGAGCTGCATACAGAAATGGATGTGAGAGAGTACGTTGTGGAGACATAGGTGGAGCAAATAGAGTAAGTGGGTGGAGTCAGTGGAGGAAATGGGCAGAGCTGGGGTAAGTTGGTGTGGCCTCCTAAAAATAATTTGAGCACCTGCACTTAATATTTTACAAATTAAGCACTTCGTGTAAGTCTACACTTTTGAGTAACTTTAAACTTATGTTTTGTGTAAAGTTACTTGTGAATGTGCATGTGTAAATTAATCACAAGTGTAACTTACCTTTGTGAGTAGCCCTTCACGTTCGTATGGTTTTCATACCTGGATAGGAAATAGACATATTCCTAATGTGCAAGCTATTTTATATCAAAGTAGGGCAGTTTATAAGAGAATAGCCTTTTCATATTGTAGCATCAGTACTACTGTGTCAATGCCACAGCACCAGTACTGGTAACTATACTTACAAAGTTCAATGACACATACATGTAGCAATGCACTATTTGTCAACAAAAAAAACTCTCAACTGTTGCAAAACCAGCACAGACCCTCTTACTATCGTGGATAAACCCTTTAGGGTAATTTTCCTCAACTTTGTTGGGCCACTACAGAGTGTTAATCAATATAACTATATTTTGGTTGTGAACACACAATAAGGTGCACCATACAGCATTTCTAAGTAAAATCCAAAGTCCAATTAGAGCAGATTTCCAGTTTGTGTACCAATCTTCTTTTTATTTTGTTCCTCGATTCAAAAGCCCAGAATTATATGACACTCCATCAGCCAAAGCGCTTCGTCCAACACAATGGACTTCTTCAGGGCTGTAAATACAATGTATGAAAACATATATAAACCCCACATATATATGACATATATAACATTACAACTCAGTACCTAGAATACACACCTACTACAAAAGTATTATATAAATATACACACATATCTAAATGCACTGTAATCACATTACAAAGGAAATTACACATATATACCATTAACAAATAGAAATACACAGAAAAGAACATCAAATAGTAATTTGCTCTAAATTGAATATCTATATCTACATGCCAGAGCGTACACTTACAAACATATAATACAAAACATACACCTGAACACTAGGACAATTCTTAACACATGTAACATTTAACCCATAAGATCATATCTGGTTCTACATTCATCGTAAAACATGTACTAAACGCTTATAAAATTCTTCATAAAATGGTTGAAGAATAGGATGGGACTTGCAGAGGACAATAGAGCCAGTATGATGTCACCTATTTGTGTATCAACACAATACGTTTTAACATCCACCAGGTAACATATAATGAAATAATAAAGCCAAAGTTATAGTAAATGACTGCACTCAAACCACAACAATCATGGTGTGGTCAAAGAAACCAAGATTCTAATAAAGAAAAAAAGGAAATTTATGTTTATATATGTAGTGATGTACCTACCGAGGTGCAGCGTCACCAGGGTCAAGATAGTAGTATCAATCCATATACCAGACCATAGTTCATTACGTAAAGTGGGCCTCGGGCTTTACTTCTACCGTATCCCTACATAAAAGGAACATAAATCTGGGTAGCCAAATGAAGTTTTTCCAAAATAGGAGTAAAAATACAGAGATTGCTCGCATATTAGGATTTATACATATAGATATAGTATTCATATCCACCAATCATCTATTGCGAGGAGTTCCAAGTGTATTAAACATGGGGGTACCAATCAGACCCCACATGCGGCACCTATCAAAAACAAGTAAACAGAAGGATGGCATGTAAACCAATATAGATCCTTGTGCCTATACCAGTAAAAAGATGCATAGCAACAATCAAATTAATATTATTCCAAACTTAAGATGAAATAAATAAAAGCGAAAAAAAGTATACACCAAAAACCATCACCACAAGTGAAAACCAAAAAGGGCAACCTGTCTATGTCTAAATATAACATAACAGTTCCCTATTCGTAGCGAAGAAAAAATGAGTGACCCCAGGTCAATAATGGGTTATTAAAGTGTAACATGAAACATAAGGACACGTGTTAGCGAGCGGCATCCAGAAGGGAAAGAGAGTAATCCAAATTATCACGGGCCAGTCTTAGCTTAACATATGTGGCACTCAAAGTCCCAGTGGCGCAGTCGGGTATCAGCCAATAAAACAGAAGTGCAACATAAGAACAAGTGTTTGCGAGCGGTATCCAAAGGAGAAAGCGAGTAACCAGAATTATCACTGGGCAGATCTTAGCTTACCGATATTAGTACCCAGAGTGCCAGCAACTCGGTCAGATATCAGCCAACGAGCCGCAAGGATGAAACTGAGCTCATGAACTGGTCCTCTTTTTAAAGTCCCTGCCCGTGACTAGTAATCAACTGCGCCTGGGTAGACATAGAAATAGTCCCACATGGGTGAACCAGTGTGTGTGAAGCGCAATGAAAAGCAGCGCCGCCATGGTAATAGTATGTTTGGCGGCCCCGTAAATACTTCATTGAGGTTAAATATACAATTATTACAACCACAAAAATACAAGATTTTGGTTGGGGTTGATTCATGCTCTATATTCCTTTCGGTTTGGCCACAAAAGACTGCCTCTGCTCTAGCGATCATAAAATACTTGCTGTGCTTATTAACAGTTCATATCTTGTATGTCTGTTCTTGAACTACAGCTGTTATTTTAGCACCCCTTCAGTCAGGAATAAAGTGAGGTCGTAGAGCGTGCTAACAATACACTCAACAAGGCTTGACCACTAGGGTATTAAAAACAGGATTGACTTAGCTACTCAGCCTTTTCCAGGCTCAGAGAGCACTAAATAATTTGCCCACAGGAGTATTCAGTGGCCACACCCAATATAGACTATTCTTTGGCGTACCAATGTATATGCATGATCTTGATGTCCAAGGAAAGATCACAGAGCTGAAAACACCTGAAGCTGTCTCCCTATTTGACCTATTAAAAAATGTTAAAGAAACCAGAACTAAGTTATCCCACAGGAAGAATTCAAACTCTGCCACTAACAAAGATAAAGGTACTAAAGCTGGGGACGGGTAGCTCCTTAAAGTGAGAGAGTATTTCAGAAAAGAATCCCTGTCAAGCAAGTCTTCAGAGCATCCTACAGAACATCTGTTCCAGTTCTTGGGTTAGAAGGCACTCGGACTGTAATCTTGCAAACAAAAGCATTAAGTGCTGATTCTGTTCTGCAAACCCCATCAACAGCAAGGTGTCTCACGAGTAGATTACTACATTCTCTTCCTTCTCTAGAGGAACTACCCCAAGAAGAATACAGTCATGTTAAAATCAGCTCCATTTCAAGCACTCATGACCTGCATCAGATCCAGCTGTACATCAGGTGCTAGTACCAACCAATAAACCTAATGCTTCAATATCAACAATTGCAACCTCACCAACAATGGTTTATGATGAACCACCAACTGAACCCACATTGATTGAAATGAGACCACTACAAAAATGTGTGTTATCTGAAAATAGCTTGATACAGATTTTAAAAGTAGAGAAAAAATCATCCCTCCTCTAGTTAATCAACGCTATAGATTGCTTCTTGCTTGCTGTTGGTTCTGCAACAGATAACTTTTTTACATCAAGGTCCTACATTTGGATAGCTTCTGTCTATTATCCATTCTAATGTGATTTATTATGCTGACTATATTATTGCTTTTGGTACACCAGAATTATATTTCTGATAAAACATTGCATTCCAGTTGTTCAGGAATAGCAGTCACATGTATCTTCTCACAGAGCACAATGGGATTATCATTCTGTGAACATCACTGTATACCCTGTGCTGGATGGGTTTGTTTGGGAGAAAGTTCCCTATCAGATCATGGGTCTGACAGAAATTATTCAAATCCCTTACATTTTAAAAATATCCATAGATGCTATTATAATGCCCAACAATTTTCCAGATTCATCGGAGATGCAAGCAGTCAAACAGTGTATGGTAGTTTAAGCTTTCTATGCCCTTTCCATAAATAGTCTGCGAAGTTTCCAGAAACATTTTCTCTTGTTTCAATAATGATGATACGACTGACTTGTCCCTTTCTACTATTCCAACTACAAAGTTTGAAAAAGATAATGATTAGCAATCACAGATTTATTTATTCCGCTAAATTTATTAAATCAAGGTTATATATGCTGGAAAAAAAATTGAACTGAAAAAAGAGTATGGGCCACTACATTTTGGATGGATAAAGTCACAGGTACCCTGTTGGAAGTATGCATGATTCCCAGGGAAATTATATTACTAAATTAAGCCATACCACATAAATGAGCTTTGCATCTGTTAGAGATCAAATAACGTATGGCTAATCAGTTGGTAGGGAATAAGAAGGATACGTGATCCAGTCGCCTTCCAATTGGTAGTTATATATCAAAAAAGAGTGGATCACTTGAACCTGTTATCCAGGGTTTGGTGGTTATCCGACCGTTCCTTAAAAAACCCTCATTCACGTTTTTAGGTGGATTATATGGCGGTATATCTTGGTTCTCCGCCTTTGTAACGTGATTGCATCATCATCGGGTTTAGTGTTGTGCTACCTCCACCTGGAGGAAAACCACTGGATATTACAGTAGCGATCAGAAATCAAAAAAGGACAAGGTGCTCATGTGTCGTGAAACAGTGAAAGTTAAAAAGGGGGATGTTTTCTCATGCTACCTGGACTTTAGACTTTATTGTTGTCTGGTGCGTGGAAAAAGAATAAAAATAGAGGAGATTGTGCAGCTCGGACAGATAATGTGTCCGCTGTACAGTCAGTCCAATGAGTGGGTCGACATGTTTCAGCTCTTTACGTGCCCAGGAGGGTCTTTGTTCTTTCCCCCCCCTCTCCTCTGACCTCTTCTAACAGCCTCACTACGCTGCCATTCTTCCTAAGAAGCCCGAAATCCAAGCTTTTAAGGTACGAAGGCCACCCGAGCAATGCCTGTTTATTTAATCTACGCATGATGTGTGCTATCTTTCTTTCTGTGTTCCTAATTGAGCCTAGAAGTACTGCCTAAACATGTAATATAACAGCGGCTCTCAGAAGTACCACTACGGTCGCTTTTCCTTTACAGATCGAGTGAATGTATGAATGATCACGTTAACAATGCCGCCATATTTCATGTTAAAAATCGATGTGAGTGGTACATGATGGATAATAGACCCTACCAAGCATTCAACACCTGTACACATGACAAATCATAGTGATCACTACCGTGTTTTAAATACCCAAATATTTCCCCGCACAACCTGCTATCCGCAACACATTGCACAATGATCCTCAACATAAATATCGCATGGGATTCTGTGACTCACGATGAGGACTCAAACAGTATCTCTGAAACAACCTTCTGTATAAACACTTTATTCCTATCAGACAACACGTACAGATATCATCACAAAGATTTGCCATTTATACTTGCTATGTAACCAGCGGCGTGTTCGAACTTACCTTGCAGACCTTACTGTATATATAAAGAATTGCCATGTTGCATGTTTCTCGTCATGTACTCTGGGTATGAAAAAACCCCCATTGTTTTTTAAAAATAAGAATCTTTTGAAATATTTTCACTATCATTTGTTATTCGTCCTCCTTCTTCACCATAGGTACTAAACCTTCTAATAGGAGATCATTGGAAAATATTCCGAACTCCTCACCCTTAAAGTGGACAACATTCTTCTTTAAGACAACACCCCCTGGTCCTGATGAAAGCTCACCTGACCCTCCTGGGCACTTAAAGAGCTGAAACATGTCGACCCACTCATTGGACTGACTGTACAGCGGACACATTATCTGTCCGAGCTGCACAATATCCTCTATTTTTATTCTTTTTCCACGCACCAGACAACAATAAAGTCTAAAGTCCAGGTAGCATGAGAAAACATCCCCCTTTTTAACTTTCACTGTTTCACGACACATGAGCACCTTGTCCTTTTTTGATTTCTGATCGCTACTGTAATATCCAGTGGTTTTCCTCCAGGTGGAGGTAGCACAACACTAAACCCGATGATGATGCAATCACGTTACAAAGGCGGAGAACCAAGATATACCGCCATATAATCCACCTAAAAACGTGAATGAGGGTTTTTTAAGGAACGGTCGGATAACCACCAAACCCTGGATAACAGGTTCAAGTGATCCACTCTTTTTTGATATATAAGAGATCAAATAACTCCATCAATTGCAAAAATCAATTTGACACATTTTCCAGTTTGGAACAAAGTGAGATGGTACGGAATTGCACATTTAATTTAACTGTATTGAATTCAGATGGAAGCAACATGGCTAATGTACAGACGTATGCATGAATTGCTTTCTTTTCAAAGCAGCTGCTCCATTAGCTAACAGACCAGACCCATGACATAATATATATTTTCCTATAACGGTCACTATGTATAGTGTTGGCAAGTAAAGTCAAAGGTGGATATCACATACCAATTAAAGTGCTGTGAAAGAACACCTGTCCATTCTCAGTGAAGATATGGATTTGAGTGTTTTCTCCTAGATCCACACCATGTGAAATCCAAGGGATTTATATCAACATTAATATAAGCTATTATATAAGAGGAGCAAGTAAATTCTGAAAGAGGAGTTGCAGAAAGAATCAGAGAGACTGATAGACACATAATGCAGCATACATTTAGGGTGATTGAGAATGGTTTCTAAACACTTCTGATAATGGGTATACATGGCTTCATCCTTTCAATCTTTCGAAAGAAGATTTAAATTTCATGCAGCAAGGACAGGCTTATATAAAGCAATAACGCAACTAAATTGTGCTTTACAAACTTTGACCTGGCAGCTCATAGACTAGACTTCTCTGTTTAATTCATATAGTCTGACCTCAAGGCAGGCAAAAACCACTTAAAAAGGAACATCATACACTTGCTTATTGCTAGAACAGGTAGAGAGTACCCCATTTTCTCTGGCGAAATCCATACCTTATGTAACTCTTAAATGGCGTACTCTCTTTTCCAATTACTGTCTTTCAATGTTGTCACTGTCAAAAACACACATCCTTGGGCTAGTAAAAAATGCATAATTCTTTCTTTTACCATGCATGGAATTTACATTTTTGGTTTCAACTGTTGAACAAAAATAATCTTGAATTCATAACCACATCTGCATGAACCAACCCCCTAGGACACTCACTCTTCTATCGCTCGGCATGGGGCTTGTAAACTTTGAAACCCAACCTTGCTAGCAAATCACCTGCAGCACCTCTTCCATTCATTCATTCTCATCACACACTCCTTGGGAACAGTTCTTATCTAAATAGAGCAAATTGCTGTGGATTGACTCCCTGCTACACATTTTTTTAAAACAGTAAAATGTTGTACATGACATTTCATCCTGCTCCAAAGAAGTTGTTTGAAAGTGTTTCCTGGATTAAAGTAGCCATTGAAAAACGTACTTTGATAAATTAACTCAGCTTGTTAAAACCTCAACAAAAAAAAAGTGTCTTTAACCTATTTGGCATACACCTTTGCCTTACAAATATCCCGGTCTGCCTCTGAGGCACAATAACTTCTGCAAACACAATTTCCAATACATTTTGCTGATTAATTGCACACAATTGTTCATGCATCAAACACAACAGGCATATACCATGCTTTTAAAACAATTGGTTCTGGCCTATTATTGGGCTTTAAGATTATTTTTGGATGTATGCCTTCCTTCTTCAGTTTTACTATTCTCGAATAGCATGAATGCCAGTGTGTCTGGAGGGAAGTGATATCTACCCGACTGAACAACAATGTTGTTAAACTATGACATTCAACAATGAACACAAAATATTAAACAAGATAAGTGAAAATTGAACTTTGTCATTCCACAAATGTTAAGCTTCTCATTTGGGACCTGTGATTTGGTACATACACTGTTTTGAGACTATCTATCTGGATGTGCCACTAGGCCAATCACCAGTTGTATCACTTACCATGAGAGAAGCAATACAACCACTGAAAATGCATCAAGCATATTACAGAGTAATGTAGTTAGAAATTGTAAGGCATGCAGTATATGATGATCCACCACGGTCGACAGCACCTGCACCATCATCCATCATGGCAACCCTAGTATGGGCTAGACTAACAGCGGTGTCTGCATTTTCTTATTCTATTGGAGTTATCTTGCTGAGAGCACAAGCTTCATCCTCAAAACTAATTGTATCTCTTTTATCAGATTCAACTACTGTTGCCCTGCAGACTATCAGAGCATTGCCTTCTTCATTACCATGACATAACTTTCACCTATGGTCCCAACTTATTAATTCTGTTTGAGATGTATGCGAACTGCACCATCATCAACATCTGGAGAAAACTGAAGAAGAGTGTGCCACACATGTGAGATTTCTTTCGAACCTCATGATTAAGAAAACATTGCATCTATGAAATGAAATAAAATAAGTATAAAAGAGGACAATTTTTAAATGTTTGATTTTTTTAACCCAGCTGCAGTAGCTAAGAATTAAATACAATAGCCTGGCTTCTTTCATTTAGCATTGTGCATACTCAAATACATATGTAAAAATATATTCATCACATATACTTTCTTATCATTTCAGGGATGTTACAAATATGTTTTTTCCTTTCAGGTATCCCCCTTTCTGAATTACATATGTTAGTCATTTGAATATAAAATGTACATGTATTAGTGTCCCTTTTCTTTGCAATTTGATAATCAAGTATGTTTGAATGTATTTGTGTTATTCTATCTCAATGGAGTTTTATGTCCCAATAAGTGTTTTAGGTTATGAACAAAGTATCATGGAAGCTGATGACTTCACTTCTCATTTATTGTCATTAAAGACTGAGCATAGTTTCACAGAATGTAAGTAATTGAAAGGCTGCCAAGGTTTTTCTGCTAATTGTTTATGTTATAAGATTCAGCAAGGATCACAAATGGTATAAAAGCTAAGAGCATGGTTTGATACATAAGAGAGGAACTTTGTACCAAAGATCTATGACCAAGGCAGTTCTAAACTCCATAATGTTCCTTTACTGAAAGGTCTGGGGGCACATTTAGCTTTTCGTCAGCATCCCTGCCTGTTTTCCTGTTGAAGAACTGCTAATATACTAAGACACTGCTTCTTTGTTCAGAGACGTTATGCAGGTGTGAACCATCTTATGAAATTCTAATCATGTCATTGCTAGGGGTGGGCGGAATTTGCAAAATTCACGTTTGCAAATTATCACGAAAATGTTAAAAATCTCCGCAAACACGCGGAAATATCGCGAAGATGCAGAAGTTTTTTTCCCGCCCGTTTGCGGTATTTTCAGCGTGGTCGCGGCTCGCCAACTTACCCATGCGGTCGATCGCGTGCGCGGCCATCTTGTTTTCACTTGTCTCGCGGTGCATGATCGCGAGAAGAAAGACGTGATCACACGACGAATGACGTTACTGCGGGCGCGAACTGTCGCGGGACAGCGAAAATGGCTACCAACAAGCCAACATCTTGTGGAGAACGCGACCGGATTCGGAAAACTTGTCGGCGAACGCGGGGATTCAGGTAAGGCGATCGCGCGCACGCGAGAATGTATTATTTTACAGCACGAGCAAGCAAAACATTTCCGGTAAAATGCGTATTGCGGAAATTTTGACATTTTTGCGCTCTCCGCGGAACGCGAAAATGTCAAATTATCGCAATTTCCGCGAGCGGAACAGAATTTTAGCCCAGGCCTAGTCCTTTCCTTGGTGCTATCTTTGTTGCTAAGATCTGTTTAGTTATCCAAAGAGGTAAGGGTGGGATTGTAAATACAGGCATAAAGAAAAGCTTTACGATTTTTGAACAATATGTTACAACACTGTTTGTTTTTGTTTTTCACATTTCTAGTGAATTATTTTGCTTATATTTATAATTAAATCTGCCCATGTTTTCCCAGTATTCTTGAGAGTATCATTCCGTAATGAAAATTTGACATTGTCACTGACAAATATATTTGGAGCATGTTGTTCATCCGCCCCACTAGTTGGAAGGTTAAGGTTTGGTTGTATGGAGGCTGGGCTGTCTTGTAGACCTTGAAAAATACTGTATGCAGCAATTTGTTTAATAATGGTTTGTTCCAGGGGGGAACGGCAGACCCGGGATGTCAATATTCAATGCAAAGATGGCAGCTGCTTGATCTTTAAGTAAGAAAAACGTACTGTTAATTTTGGGTTGGTGGTTTTTATTGTTATGTCCATGTGTGGAAGAAGTAAGCCCTTGGAGTTGGGTAGATTCTGTGACTTTTGTTGTGAGGCCCTGGTGTTGATTGCGCCTGGGCTTGTGAGCACCATATTACTAGTGATGTGCTTGTTCTGAGCTGGGTTGCTGGAGGGATCGTTCTCCTTTTTGTTCGTGTCACCAGGAGAAGGCCTCTCGTTTTGCCAGACCACATTGTGCATGGTTGTTGGGTTCCAACTGGAGCAAATAAGTACAGATGAGGGGTATAAAGAGAGAACTCTTTAGCAGTTCTGAGGGCAAGAACATAGGAGCAAGATGCAGTGTGTTTGGGCAGGTGCATGGGTTGGTGAAGGAAGAGCGCAAGTGGCACCAAACTAATTCTAACTGCTTCCACGCTCTCCGGCAGCAAACAGCAGCCTCCTGGGGCCTCACCTTAAGGCCCCCTCTACTCAGCCCCCTGCTCGGCTGATCGTTGAGGTTATATATCAAGCTGGAGGCTTGCGGGTGGCCCTAAGGGTGACTGGGTGACAGGGGGGTGAGCGACTAGTGACAGATTGGCAGGGGAAGATTTAGAGAGACTAACTTCTTTCAACTAGCTTGCTTTCTTCACTCTCTTCTCCTGCTGTAGTCAATGCCGTGTGTTGCCAGTTGGCCACTTGAAAATGTCTGCCATTGCCCCCTGATGCTGTCTGGTCAAGCCGATCCTCAGCCAAACCTTAGCCTCCGCCTCAGCGTGCCCGGCGCTCCGCATGCAGCAGTGTAATGGCAGTGTAGCAGCTCAGCGGAAACTGAAGATCTCTGTGGTTATGCTAACGCTTTTTTACTACATGATTTTCATTTTGTAATGTAAATCTATTTATGGTAGATCTATTTATATATTTTGAGGTAAAGGTGTTGTGTAAGCACAAATCCTCACAACAGTGACTTGACAATCAAATCTGTATTAAGGCTGCAGTAATTATGTTTCATTGTGGCCCATCTCATCCCTACTCTTAGTTGGCATAAGCTCTGATTGCTCATCTGTGTCTATTCAGAGAGTCAAGGAGAATCATGAGACAAACCTTTCATCAGTGACTGAATGTCCAGTATCCTGTTTAGTGGGGACCAATAGCACGCTGACCTTTGATAGTGCTTTGTTGGCCTGCATTGTCCAGAAAAAAGCCTGAGAGCAGTGTTAGTAATATATACAATCTAAAAAATGCTAATTTGTGCATTCAAAGAAACTTTTGAGAACACTCTATTAACAAATATATCTCTGATATTTGGCATCATAAACAAAACATGCACATAAAGTATCTATTATGTCAGATTTGAAGCTGATACAGTATTTAAAAATATCCCAAAATTTTTCAGATGTTTTGAAATTTAGCTATGCTGAGCTACACTACCGTAAATATGTGATATAATTTGTATTCATAAGTATCAAAAGAAGGTGTAAAAAAAGCAATTTCAGCTTTGAGAAGGGGTGTTGTGATGATATTAAAAAAATGGGATGTCACGTAAAAGTGTTTGTGAACTTTGATGCTAGGGATGATCAGATTTAAAAGATACATCTCCAATATGATTTCCTTGTCATGAAATCAAAAATTGCTTTGAACACCATTGTACAGAGTATCTCCCAAATTCACCTCATTAAATTGAGGAGCCAAAAGATGCTCTGTGTGCCTTTCTCACAAGTCGGTTAATTTAATACACTTTATCTAATATCAGATATAAGGATCACTGACATAATATCGATGCATACAATATGGAAACACTACATTATCAGAAATTAAATATTGATAACTAAAATATCGACTTCCTTTACTTAACTAGTAAATCAAATATATTGAGAACACAAAAGTGGTTGTTGAAAATAACAAATTTTATCTATATGAAAGCAAAAATATTAGAAACAAAAATATTGTTACCTTTAAATAAAGATATCATCTGACAAAAATATTGATTCACACAATATCGACTATAATATTGTCAATAAAATAATTAAATAATCATTAATGAATATAGAAAAAACTGTTTTTACATAAAAAAATTAGTTCAAATTAACCCATAACATTTTACATGCATATTTAAATGTAAAAAAATATATCACATCAACAAAATATGTACCATTCACTACAATAAATTATATAAATAAAATATTAACAACACAACTACAAAAAAATTAGCAATAACTACAAACATTTAAATACCAACCTAAATATTAATAAATATATATATATATCAACATATAATATATCATTTATATTCAAAACTATCAAACTATATATCATACATCAGAAATAAGACCTAAATTAGCGTATGCCATTGAGCAGTGATATTTACCTCCTGACCTTTACATGCAGGCCCTTGGTCAACTGCAGCACCGGGCTGCTGTTTACTTGACTCAGCACTAAGATAAAAAATATGTTGACTAAACAGGTAAGCATGTATTTAAAGGGCAATTGAAGTTAAAGAAAGGAAATTACTTGGGAGTCCTGCACCACTCAGCTTTAGAAATACCATCTTTTTAAAGACATCTTGCTGCAAAAGTATAAAAGTATAACGTCTGAAGTAATTTCAAAAATATGTAATTAACATTTAGAACTGATTCATCTTAGTACATCAGATTATAGTATTTCAGTGCATTCACAAGTATATTTTTAATCGTGATAGTTTTCAAACATGAATTCAGAAATATTCCTTCTTCCCTCCACCCCCACAACAATGCCAATAGCGAACTAAGAGGCAAGTCAGTTGTTATGTGCAGTCCTAGGGTGGCTGGGGTTCCTATTATACATTAACATCATAGTTTACTAACTCAAACACAGAAGACGTTTTTGTACAACACAGATCCTGAAGTCATGTATTTCGAGGTCATCATAGGAAAAATCTGAAGGAAAGTAAAATTAAACAATTGCCTAGGATCACACAGTTTGTTTAAGTGGAGAAGCCAGGATTAATCCCAAGGTTTTGGTTTCACTTTGTGCAATACAGACAATTGATGTACATGGTTTACTTCTCTTACACCTAACTAGACCACCGGCCCACACCGCCAAACTCCCCTCCCCACCGGTATGTCTGCTTGCATGAATGCGGCCCTCGGTCCCATCACAGACCAAACTTTGTGGCCCCTGGAAAAATGTTTGCGAGTACCCATGCCATAGAGGGACTCAAATGATAAAAAATGTCAAACTAAAACTAAACCAACCAAAAAAATAATACTATAAAGTAGTTTAACCAATAAACTGAAAAAACAATTAAATCAGCAATGTAGAAGGCCGCTAATTTAAAGATGGAAAGATTTCAAAAACAACAAATGCTGAAGATGAGGAACCTCTGTCAGATTATCTCACCAGACCGATGAAGAAGAAATATATACATCTAAAGAACTACCTAAGTAAAACTTTTATTTAAACTAAAACATCATTGTTATTAAACTTAAAAGAGTAAAATAGCAAATAAATATAAAAATACTCTCCAGTTTCTACCTCTTTACCTAGACTTCCAAAAAGAAAAAAAACTACGATTGGAAAATATACAAAATTTAAAATATGATACTATTACACCACTTTCAGATACAATGACAGAAGCTGCAAAGTATATCAATTTACAGAAAGGAAAGCACTTACTAAGAACCTGATTATGAGCCAAATCCACGGTGGCAGTCCGACCACGCCACACTGCGGGACCGCCCGCAGTATTACAGTATTACGACCAATGTTCTCTCTAATTTTTTTCTCTGTGTGCAGCACTGTAAGGTCTCTGTGCACTGCAGCCAAGGCTATGTGCACTGATTTGCATATGGCCATGTCTGAACTGGGGTGGCAGAGTGGGCTAAAGAACGGTGATGGATTAAACCCAGATCCGTTGACTGGGGGTGAGTGCTTGCAATGGTCAACACTCCGTCCATCATTTCCTTTGGTTTTTGCTTTGTTCGCCATAAGTTGGCAGGGTATGCTCAGACGTGAGTCCCTTGCTCACTTTGCCACTGGATTCAAGCAAGCTTGGCTGAAGGTGGCTGAAATGCCAGAAACCGGTCCTAGGAAGCTTGTTTCCGGTCCAGGGAAGACATGGCTTGGCAGTTCGGGCTGGACTGTTCCCATGAGGCACAGGGTCAGACTGATTTGCATATGGCCATGTCGGAACTGGGGTGGCAGAGTGGGCTAAAGAACGGTGATGGATTAAACCCAGATCAGTTGACTGGGGGTGAGTGCTTGCAATGTTCAACACTCTGTCCATCATTTCCTTTGGTTTTTGCTTTGTTCGCCATAAGTTGGCAGGGTATGCTCAGACGTGAGTCCCTTGCTCACTTTGCCACTGGATTCAAGCAAGCCTGGCTGAAGACGGCTGAAATGCCAGAAACCGGTCCTAGGAAGCTTGTTTCTGGTCCAGGGAAGACATGGCTTGGCAGTTCGGGCTGGACTGTTCCCATGAGGCACAGGGTCAGACTGATTTGCATATGGCCATGTCTGAACTGGGGTGGCAGAGTGGGCTAAAGAACGGTGATGGATTAAACCCAGATCAGTTGGCTGGGGGTGAGTGCTTGCAATGTTCAACACTCCGTCCATCATTTCCTTTGTTTTTTGCTATGTGCACCGGGAACCAGGCCGTGTGTGTGGGTGCAGTGCCAAATATCACTCCAAATCTTTTGCTTAGACTAGCGCATTTTAATGTGGTGGTCCGCATCACCATATTAATCACACATTTTTCGCTCCTTTTCCACCTGTGCACTTATCCTGGATGAAGCAGGTTGTGACTGCGACTGCGATCTTAGCAGCACTTGCTGTAGCGGCGAGCATGGCGTCCGAGTCCTCAATGCATGAGAACTGGGGCACAGTAATGGTGGGCTGTTCCTGCACTGTGTGGTTGAGGCTCTGGCCTCTGGGCCAAGAGCATGTCTGGAGCCCTGGACCCGGCCGGGGAGCCACGGCCTGCCACTGCTCTCTGTACTTTGTCAGTCTCACTGCTGACTGTGTTGTGTGCAGATCCTTAACATCACGGGTTATGGGTTAAATTGCTCCGTGTTCTCAACACAAAAACACGCACATGATTACGAATGCGGTGATTGGAACGCCACAGGACCACTGCGACAGCCAGGGATCCAGGTTCCCGCAGCGTTTGCGCAGCGGTCAGATGCAGAAATATGCTAACTGTTGTGCATCTGTACCGCCAAGTATATTTTGAGTTGGGACCCTGCCATGAAAAGGGTGGTGGTGAAGCAACTAAGGGGGCCCTAATAGGGCCCCATGCTGCCTCAAGGCCCAGGCGGTGCATGTGTATGCACCCCCACTTCCTGCATGGAGTGGCATGTATGTTATGTTATGTTAATTTGGATTTGTTGAGCGCTTAATACCAAAAAGGTCTCTAAGCGCTGAGCAGAAATGTGGAGGCAGCACTCTGAGAGTGGCTGTCTGCATGGTAGGCTCTTCAATGAGCCTACCAGACTGCCACTGTCAGGCTGCCGCAGGACCACCAGACCAGGAATAAACTCTTGATCTTGAGGGCGGTTGCACCACAGCATTGGCAGTCCAACAGCGGATGGCACATTGCACCATCCACTGTAGGACCGCCAACCACGTAACCAGGCCCTAAATCAAATGGGCTACATCTACAACCAAGAAAGGGAACCATAAAAAAAATAAACCGGAAATGTGCGAAATATTATTCTAATGCATGTTATGGGAGGGCAACTACAAAAGATGATGTTGTAATTCATGAAAGAGAGCACAACCACCCCCCAAATGTGACAGAAATAGAAGTAAGGGAGATATTGCAGGATATAAGAGAGGCAATCATGAGCTTCCATGAACCCACAACCAAAATCCTAAAAGATATACTACCTAAAGTCCCCAAACACATAGCAGGACAATGACCACCTATACCCACATTAAAACCTTTTATTGCACGAACTGAAAAAGCCACCCACCATACCCCACCTGCCCCATGAAGATACCAAGATATACACATCCCTTAACATTTAACAATTACACATTATGAGGAACCTTTCCTTTTACATGACAACCTAAATAATGAGAAGCAAATCATAATATTCTCTACAGCAGGTAACTTAGGGCCTGATCACCATCTTGGTGGTGATGGTCCAGCAGTCGAGGTGGCGTCGGAGTCAGCATCCGCCTAGTAGGCGGTCCACTGGCCCTATGAAAGACCGCCCGGCTCTTGACCTGTTGCCCAGCCTCATCCCAAGTCATTGTCTAGACACACTAATCCAGACCTGTGACAATATCTAACCCAGGGTCGCCTACATAATCTTTGTTGAGACCTATTCCCGATCAGTGTTTAAGATTGATAACTACTGAAGGATAAACATTCATAATCATGTCACCATGAATAGTGGCCACTGTGCATAACGGCTCTGCAGTTTCAACACTAAAGTCTTTGACATGTAACTCAAATGACAAAGCGTTACCTCAAGAAGTCAGGTCACTCTCCCTTTCAACTGTTGTCCATTTAAATTCATTCAGGTGCCTATTTTAAGCACACCTCACAATTTTAGCTGCAAAGATTTTATGTTCCAGACGGCTGTAACTCACTGCTTCAAGTTGTATGACCATGTGACTCAGCTCCAGTGTGTCCCTTATTCTGACTGAGCTCCTTGTCAGGCCGTGCTATCTGCAGCCTGATGATCATGATGTCACATGAACACTGCCTTGTATCTACTATTACTTCAAAAGGGTCCCCTTGTGCCCATCAATCAAGTCACCTCAAGGCAGTGTGGTAGTCTGGAGGGGCCTGGGAGCTACTGGTAGCTTTCAAATTACATCATGGACAGGACTGATCTAGGCAAAGTGATTTGTGGGACTATACACATAGCTAACATCATTCCTATTGGCTACTTTACAGAGCACATACATATCTACAGTTGTGAAGAGTATAAAATGTGGTTTCCTTTGACCATGATGGTATTTGCCCACTTCTCACACATATATCAATCATATACACACATAGAGCTATACATATACACAAAAATGGCATCTAGGGCTCATTGCACACTACACATATTAATGGTGTTTTGTAGTCAACATTGCCAAGTGCTTACTACTCACTAAAATCATTGTCCTATGTCAGGACCACAATATGTGACAATTGACATCAATCCCTACACTTCACTCTGAAACTCAAAGGGGCATTGTAGCCTGTGAAAATGTAAGATTTACAGCTAGACAGATTCATATAGGCTTTTCAGACATGTGCCTGCATTTCTGGTGAGTCATAGAGCTGTCAATACAGTGACAGGACCTCCTCAGACACCAAATCCAGCTTCTCTGGTGAGAAGTCACAGGCCCTGTCGCCTGTCTTGCAAGACATCCTTGGTTCCAGAGGTCAGCAACAGCAGCCAAAATGGAGGAGGTCTTAATGGCAGCAGTGTCAGGATACAAGTGAGATTTTTTTCCAACCCCCGTGTACATGTACACAACAAACACGCTCATCAATGGAGAAAGGCATAGCCATTGGCCTTCGTACATTGCTTTCACCAATGTTAGACAATAGCTGTGTCTGTTGTGAAGTTCACCGCCCACAACACACTCCATTTTCCACACTGCAGACATTTGAACCCTGGGAGGGTGAGGAGATGACAGGTGTACCTGTCTTCCCCAGACCTTGCCAGCATGGAAGAAGGGATATCCTCAAGAAGTATAGGTTGAATGGGCAAACTATACTGGATTTAAGTCACCATCTGGAGCCTGATCTCCTGCTTCATAACAGGAATCCCACATCAGCAGAGTCCTCCTTGGAGAATTGATCCTGGGGTATAGTGCACAGCTGCAGCTGTGGACCCTTGTGGTCTTGCAGTTGGACCTATAGTATATAAAAACACAAAACTTTTAAAGTCTGGATGCAATGAGTTTGTAGTTAATACATAAAGCAATCTAAATGGGAAAAGTTTATGATGATTCCTTTTAGTTGTATTGCATGGATTTACACTGACAGTTTGAATTCCACACAACAACTTTACTTCAACATGTGAGAAAATGTCCTGAAAAGAAAAAATGGTAGTTAGAAAGTATACATGAAATATACCAAACATTGGACACAACACCGGAACATTGAGGAATGTGAACATTCCTAGGCCTAGCTGGCTACTTATCATGCAGAGACACAACTTAGAAGAATGTTTGTCACTGGTCATCAGTTGAACATTTCAGACTACAAATTTGGGGGCCACCACTTCGCTTTAGCATACCAAAGGACATACCTTGCCATTTGTAGCTCAACACAGTTTGATTAGTGAAACAAATAAAATCTATCCATAAGACGTAATGAACCACATAATCAATTGAAGCCAAACACATTTCATGAGAGATCATCACATAGGACTTGATGAATACTTGTCTGTTTAACAGATGTGGATAAATTAAGGTAAAGAGAGAACTAACATATATGACATTACAATCTTCTTTTGGCAAAACAAAGACAAGGCATCATGGTAGTTGTCGTCATTTCAATGAAACATTGACAGTACTTGCTAAATTGTAAGAACTAACAAATATGATGTTAAAATCTTATTTTGACAAAACAGAGGCAAGGTATCATGGTAGTTGTAGGAATCTCAATGTAACATTGACATACCTTGATCAATTGCAAGTTTACCATACCTAATAATGATATTTAGTAAAATGAGAAATACCACTTACAAGAGGTAATACATATGTCAAGCTTGTTATCTGGTGTAGACAAACTTACAAGAAACAAAACACATTCCTACCAACAAGTGAGCCTATGCTACAAATATATCTAGGTTTCTATGTTTGATAAAGGTGGGAAACACATTGGCAGGAGCTACATTAAAAACATAAAGGACATTTAGGTTTAGTGACACATTGAGAAGTGTAACTAACTACTCTCCACTCCACCAGGGATTCACTGGAGGACCTTCTCCTTCAAGGGGTGCATATTTAAAGGAGGCCTGGGAGACCCACCACCAGTCTGCTGTGTTTCCAGATAGGGCTTGAAAACCAAGGTAAGGACCCTTTCCATAGGACATTCCACAGCTTCCTAATCTCCTCCTGCGTGCGCACGTTGTTAGCTACAGCATTCACTCTGCTAACTAATTTGATCCACATTTGCCTTTTCTGTGAAATGATTGTATATTGGACTTGGGCTCCAAATAAGTGTGGCTCTATTCTGATGATTTCATCTACCATGACTGACAATTTCATCTCTGGAAAATGTGGCTTTTTCTGCCCTGGCCTTTCTAACTGTATTGATTAAATAAAATAACTGGCTCCAAACTGGAAAAAAGTGGTAAAAAGAACAGGAAGAAGAGGTTCCTGTGTCCTCTGTACCACCTGCAGTGTTGTGTTGCTGTTGAGTGATAAAGGATGATGGTCTGAAATGGGGTGTGTTTTATTGGGTTGTATGCAGTTGAAGGGAATTAGCCAATAGACATCAAGTGTGTGTATTTTGCAACTATCCAATGGCCACAAGAATAGTACATTCAGACCGTGTCCTGTAATGGTGTCCCTCTGTTGGGAGACAGTCATTAGGACACTGCCAGTTCAACTGTGAGATCTAAATATGCTTGGCGCAATCCCGCCTCCCTAGCGTGATAGAGTACTAATCGCCAGCTGAGTCCACCGCGTAGGCGGTGCGTGATCCGTGACCGTGGTGGATAACACTCCTTCGACGCAGATAGCGGCCCAGCCCGCATGGCTCTAAATATGTTAGGTAGGAACAACACATACTCAGCAGTGTTTTTGGGACCACCACCGTAGCAGTCCGGCGGTAAGACTGCCAAGGTCATATTCAAGCCTTTAGTAAAAACTTAGCTAATGTCAAACATGGATGATGAATGGGAACTTCAAAATGTGTCCCAAACCGTTGACTCAGGTATACACCGTACATGGTGAATATCAAAACACAAATATCCGTATCAAATAAACAAAGCAGCACTTACTACAACCTCGTAAATCAAATGAAACATACAACATAAAACAAATAACTTCTACCCGCATAAAATATTCATAGACTTTGAGAAAGCAATGATTCAAACCATTCTAGAAATCTACACACAGCCATAAAAGAGTTTTACTGTCATTTCAATCAATATATATGGAGACACCTCCAATAATCAGCTCCCAGGGCCGGATTAGGAGTTTGGCGGTCTGACTGCCTGAATAGCGCAACTTCTAGAAGACCGCAGTGCCAGTGGTCGTCCGACGGGCGTATTTACAAGCTGACTGCAGTACCGGCAGTGTAGCTGCAGGTGTATAGTGGAGGTGGGGAATTCTTTTCCATATATATCGATGTCTGTGTGAGTATTTCGACTACATATGTGTCGAATGCACACATATGCATGATACATGTGGAAAAATACCACCTGACCATTGCCTGGGTACAGCCCATATGTGGGCAGTCCATCATTGTGTATACGGTACAAAAAGGTCTTACCTGTAGATCACCACAAACAGGGTCGTAGTCTTTGGGGTGAAAATGGTGCTGTGAAGGGGAGACCTGGAGAAAGGGATTCACGTAGAACTCTGACTGGAAGAGCAGGAAAGGGGTGAGTATGTGTCCCAAATTCTATGTTTCTGCTGACCTGAAGACTGTGGTCCTACCTCCGCGGTCAGGTCATTGGAAAGCCAACTAGTAATATGGACGGCGGTGAGACTCATCAGTACCACCCTTTTGCCCACTTGCAGCCACTGCTGTCTGTGGGTGCCTAGCAATGTAGCCGGTTCGACTGTGGTCTTTGCAAAGGCACTCCGACAATCTCGTAATATGGTAGTCGGACCATCGAGCTCACGGAGGTTGGACAATAGCTGCAGGTACGAAAGTTCACAGACTGCCAAACTCGTAATCAGACCCTAACTGTATAATATACCACAAACAGTCAATTTGTCTTTGGAATTAAGAACATGATAGCTCTAGCTTATGGCCCTGTTACAGATATAGCCAACCACTACAATTTACTAATAGAAAGCCCTTTCTATATACAAAATGAAGGCAAACTTTGGGTAGCTATTGCGGCAGTCAGGAGACCACCGACAAGCATGTGGGTGGTCTGACCGCCATATTGCCATGAACTGCTGTGCTGACTGTCAGAAATGCATCGGAACCACGGCGGGACCATTTGGCGGCCATGGGAAAGGGATACAAAAGGGGGTGGTGATGGACGGAGCATCAGAACCAATCAAACACTCACACCCAGTCAACAGATCTGGGTTTGATCCATCACCGTTCTTAAGCCCACTCTGCCACCCCAGTTCAGACATGGCCATATGCAAATCAGTCTGACACTGTGCCTCATGGGAACAGTCCAACCCGAACTGCCAAGCCATGCCTTCCCTGGACCGGAAACAAGCTTCCTAGGACCGGTTTCTGGCATTTCAGCCGCCTTCAGCCAGGCTTGCTTGAATCCAGTGGCAAAGTGCGCAAGGGACTCACGTCTGAGCATACCCTGCCAACTTATGGCGAACAAAGCGGTACAAAAGGGGGTGGTGATGGACGGAGCATCAGAACCAATCAAACACTCACACCCAGTCAACAGATCTGGGTTTGATCCATCACCGTTCTGACGCTCCGTCCATCACCACCCCCTTTTGTACCGCTTTGTTCGCCATAAGTTGGCAGGGTATGCTCAGACGTGAGTCTCTTGCGCACTTTGCCACTGGATTCAAGCAAGCCTGGCTGAAGGCGGCTGAAATGCCAGAAACCGGTCCTAGGAAGCTATCGTAATGAGGCCCTTAGTCCTTTGATGGACTATTTCGAAGACACTTGGAATGGCAGACTGCATTGATTTGGACACAGATGCCAATCCAAATTTCAAATACCTTGGTAGAATGTCTATAACAGCACCTTGCCACAGAAAAAAACATGCAGTGGAAAGATAGCACAATTCCTTATAATCCATCTAAGTAGAACCAAACCTACACTCTAAAACTTTATAGAAGCATTACAAAAAGAGGAAATCTACCAAGAACTAGGAATGGAGCCAAATTAGCCCAAAACTTCGCAAACAAACCAAGGAAATGTGCAAGATGTTACAACTTAAAATCAAACTCTTCATAAAGAACCAAGGGTTAGATTACTTAGAAATCATAGCCAAAAGCATATGATGAAATAAATAGTAAACTATCAAAGTCCTAAAATACTATAACAAATTCTAAGCCAACAACCAAATCTTTTTTATTTAAAATAATACATATTTTTTTATTACTTCAATCAAACCATTAATTAAAATTCCAATATTAATATAAAGACTGGAATAATAACATGATATGTATTTTTTTTTTTAAATGTAAACATCACCGACCAAGAAAGTTTAAAACAAACTCAATCATCACATAAAATAATTACAACACATAAAACAAACAATTCAAAATAACAATCACAACATGTTTACACAAACTACATAATATTACATTTACCACCCACGAGAAAATAAATAAATAAAACTTCCTGTTTTTTAGCTGCAGATCTTTCTCTGTATCCATGTAATAAAAAACAAATCCACCAAAAATGGGGAAAATATTGTCAAAAAGCCCCAAACAATGCAAACCACAGTATCCGGAAACCATAAAAACGACCAAAAATGATTTCCTTTAAAAAAAAGTGCACTGCCAATGCTATATATGACACACTTATAGACAAAAACCTGTAAAGTTAATTAAAAAACCCACTGCAAAACACATTTCATTCCCAAAAATACATATCCATAAAAGTTAATCATCTAAATATAACTAACATAACTCAATTTAAAATAAACTAGTGATACATTGCTAAAGCAGTGTACGAAATGTAAAATCTACAAACTAGTGAAAAGAAGTAACACTAATACATCTCAGGGGCCGATTCCGATCTCGCTCGGAAGGGCTCCGAATGCGATTTGGCCGGAAAAAGTACGAGCCATACGCGTGTTTTCCACCCGACTTGTACAGCTGTACGAGCAAGCAAGTACGATGCGAGCAACGCGAAAATCGCCAACTGAATTGTTTATGGGTCCGAACCGCTCCATATGTCTCGTCCGTAAGCAAACGTGCCGTGCAGTGGAGGCAATTTACGACCGAGCCAGTACGATATACGATTCGGACAGCCGGATCGAGTCAGAGGCTTCGACACGTAAACGCTCTGGGAAGCGGTCTTCGAGCGTCTGCGCCGGACCTCCCCTTCACCCGTAGCTTTACGGGTCGATCACAGGGTGGGATCCAAGGGACCCCCCTACACATGCATGCATGGTGCGGGTGGCACAGACGCATCCTCACTACAGGGGGCGCCTTTGTTTGCAACGTACCTTTTTCATCAATGGGAGTCTATGTATGCATCATACAACAGGCTCCCATTGAATTCAATGGGACTCCGAACGACCCGTGTCCGTCAGCGCTTGTTCGCATCGTACTCGGGTGCTCGGAGCCCCGGAGCACGAGTCGGTTGGAAAACCCTCCGGATCCGAGTCGGACGGAGCCTTTTCCCAGCAAGATCAAAATCGGCACCTAAGTTTACAAAAATCCCACAGACAACACTATAACTAACTTGTTGACCTCCCCCATAAACTCCCCCTCCCCTAAAACCCTTAAAAATCCTTATAAAAGGACTTACCTGTTCCAACAAACAGTAGCACCTTACAGTCACCTGCTTCTAGGAACAGAGACTAAAAATAACACAAAGACATTACACAGTAGAAGGTAGCCAAAAATAAAACTAAAAAAAGGCTGTTTCCCCATAGAAATGAATGGCAAATATTGTAATAATGTGGAATAAATGTTTAAAAAAATGTTAAAAATAATAAATGTTGTGATAAAATGTCAAAAAATTGTAAAGTATAAATTAAATAATAGTATAAAATATTTACAATTATTTAATATATACTAAACAAATGTTAAAAAAAAGTCTAAAAATATACATAAAATGTTTAAGAAATATTAAACATATGTTAAACAATGGAAGATAAAAGTTGTAAATATACAACAGACAACAGTATTGAAATATAATGTACATATTTTTTATTACTCGAAAATATAAAAAGCTGTATTATTTTCTAAACTTTATATAAATGTTTTTTTTTAACTTGAATTATAGGTGATTAAAAATGTGAAAATATACAATAAATACATTTTGAAAACATACATAAAATTAGAATAATGTGTGACATGTCTTTGTTATACAAAGCAAGTAATTAATAATTTTATTGCTTACAAACATACAACAAACTATCTTTAATATATTTGTAATCACCAGCAATACTACTAAAATAACACATAGGGCCTTTTTACGAGTACAGCGGTCCTGGGACCGCCATACTCGCAATGGCAGTCCGACCACCACGGCGGATCTGTCCACAGTATTAATGATGGTGTCCGTGGGACTGCCACAGGACTGCCTCCTCTGCCAGTATCCAGGATCCCATGGGGGTGTGGCAAAGGGCAGTAAATGCTGGCAGTATCTATGCCAGCACTGTTGGGCACATTACGATCTGCTTTTCCACCACCCATTTCATGGCAGGGAGCCCAGTCCAATCTAACCAAACTGGGGGAAGGTGCTCGACACTGAATGGGTAACATTTACTATTCCCACTCCAATCTAAACTAATTTGAGAAGTTGTTAGACAATAAAGGGGTGACATTTACTGTTCCCACTCTAATCTAACCATACTGGGGGAACATTTTGGACACTTAACGGATGACATTTATTGTTCCCACTCCAATCAGGAAGCAATTTGAAGTAGGTGTTGGACACTAAAGGGTTGACATTTACTGTTCCAACGCCAATCAAAACTAAGGGCCTGATTACAATAGTGGCAGTAAGACAACCAGCAGGCCATCAGTGGTGGTCCAACCGCCGACAGCTCTTCGGTCCCACACCCATATTCTGATACTGGTGGTCAGACCTAAGCTTTTGGACACAAGACCACCGACTACACCAGGGGTGGCAGTCGGAGCAGCGTTCCTGAATGGTGGCGGTGCCGAGGTAGGCACCACTGTTGGGATTACAATAGCCCTTTCAGACGGACTTTTCATGGCCGGAATCTCACCATGAAAACATTGTTGGAAAGGGATATGGGGACCCCAAACAGGTACCCTGCATTTTTAGGCCACTGAAAAGTGGCCCTGGGGGCACATGTAGTGCCCCCACTCACCTCTGTGCATTGTGTGCCATGCATGACATGTTGCATGGCACACAGTGCACGGACGTGCAGGAGGTGCTGCACAGAGCGGGCATGTGTTGCGGCCCTTTACCATGGCCGCAGGATGCCCCTGACAAGTTTCCCGTTGCCACCCCGGCAGGCTCATTGTGATACGGCGGTCAGACCGCCACTAAAGCAGCCGGCAAATATTGAGGGCCAATATTTTTGTAGCAAAATATTTAATTCTGATATTTTGGCCAAATACTCAGATATTAGACACTAATGATGTTTCAATGGCCCATCTAGACCTGGGACAATTAATTTACTCAAATGTGATTTAGGGCATTTTTTTTAAATGTTGGTCCTAATTGCTTTAATGCAACAAATGATAGTTTCAAATACAAATCAAAGCTTTAAAAAATGAATAGATTTTGTGGGGTTTTACTCTTTCTCACAAGCCTACCAGTGCTTTGCCTCCAGCATCGTGCTCCCTGTGCTGGACTTGCATCTCGTGTCCTTCAGTCTCCCGCTGCCGCGTCTTCACCTTTCGCGGCCGCAGTGGGGAGACCAAAAACTACATCTCCCAGCACCTCTTGCGGCAGGAGAGCCGCTGAACCTGATTTCCGCGCCAGGAGGCGCATAAAACTGAGTAACAGCCCCGGCAGAGCGGGTTTTACTCTTTCTCACAAGCCTACCAGTGCTTTGCCTCCAGGATCGTGCTCCCTGTGCTGGACTTGCATCTCGTGTCCTTCAGTCTCCCGCTGCCGCGTCTTCACCTTTCGCGGCCGCAGTGGGGAGACCAAAAACTACATCTCCCAGCACCTCTCGCGGCAGGAGAGCCGCTGAACCTGATTTCCGCGCCAGGAGGCGCATAAAACTGAGTAACAGCCCCAGCGTCGCGGGACCAATCGCGGGCAAAGGGCGGGCCGTCTGTGGCCGTCCGGGGCAGGAGGAGGCAGGGCTGGGCCCACTCTCTGACCGGTAACATCTACCTGCGTGCACCCGATATGACCATCTGTCCGTGAGTTGATTTACCGTCACATTGTATATTTTCATCTTGCCCATTGTCCTTGCACGTTATAGTGACATTCATTTTTCTGGCCCGTTTTATATATAATATTTTTTTTTCAACCATGCCATCGAGAACCCCACAGAGAAGATCCTCATTGTTGGGTGGCTCAGTACGGGGCACATTGGACAATTTCATCACAAGGGCTGCGTCAGTACTGGAAAAGGAGATTGTCATGGTAGAACGACGTCTATCATCGGAGCTCCTACAGAACAAACGCTCCTCAATCGGCCTAATCCAGACGGCTATTTCACCGCCCTCGGCTTCGCCTGTCTCCCCCCTGATAACTAACATTTCGAAAGACTGTGGTTCTACTTCGTGCACGTTAGATTCAAATCTCCCTGTAGATTCTCCATTATCTACTTATAATCCATCCTCAAACCCTCCACCTAATGTCAGCACTTCGGTTCCCAAACATAAACTCAAAGCTAAATCTAAGGGACCTTCTATTGCAGCTCCGCCATTAAAGAAAAGAAAGAGGGGAGGGAAAACGAAAAATAAAACTACTATTCCTGTCAGTATCAACACTTCACTCGTTGAGAACCAAGAAACTATTGATTCATCTTCGTCTGTTACAAACTTATCATCCACGACGATTCAGCCAACTCCTTACAATTTTGACTCTTTAATAGTTGAACTATCGGCCCATTTGGAGCAACTCATAAAATCCCTTCTTCTCCCATTCCAAGAGAGGTTAAAAGGAGTTTCTAACCAACTCGGCACCATAGAGAAAATGCTCAAAAATAACACTGACTTACTTAAAGACATCTCGTCTGAAAGGTTAGCCTCCTTAAAAACTCCCGGTCTTCCCAAATCATCTCTATCAAAGGGAGACGCACAATCAGGGATCGAGGCCGAAAAACACCCTCTTCACCTACCAGGTCCAGATCCAGGGGCAACTAGTAGGAGAAACAAAACATACTTACAATCTGGCCAGATACCTGCCACCTCCCAAGCAACTGGGTCTGACTCTTTTTTTCGTACTACTCGTGCTACTGATCCATTGGCAAACTCCGATGGCATAAACTATCAACACATAGATCTCCCCCCAGAAGCGGCCCCATATGCTGTAATTTTGGCAGGTGTTCCTATTTTACAACCGGGGAAAAAAGAGGGCTATCACGATCTGAAGAATAAGGTCATTTATTGGTTAGGGCAAAATAGACCTTTACCTTCTCATATTGACGGCCAAATTCTGAATGTCAGAAGACTTGGATGGGTAGGCTCACGTCCAAAGGACATTGAGGGAGACGTGATTGTAATCAATTTTAGAGACCAAAGAGCCACTAGGCACATAATAAACTGGTTTGATTATTTAACCCAAAGCACTATCAAAACTTTCGATCTCACTTATTTTTATCCCCAGGCCTTAGCAACAAAAAAAACCCCGCCTACTTTTTATCAACGATTGGAATTAGGGGGTCCAAGATTTTACATTCCTACTTCTAATCGCTTTCTCCCTCTTAGGGGCTTAGAGGAAGTGGATTGACTTCCCACCCGAGAACCTACTAGCACTCCCCATGATCTTGGTTTTAGGGCCAATAAGAGTAGTGACAATGTTCCTCCGGTTTCAAACTTTGATTCCCCTTTAAATGTAAAATCGTCAGACAAAGTAACAGGTCTGGATTTTCAGTCGTTGAACAAGAAGCAAGGATCGCTTCTATTACCAACAACCCCTCTAATAATGACTGTGCAGGAGCCCCCTAAATCTAAATTAGAGATCGCATTCTTGAATATAGCAGGGCAACGCCATAACACGGGGAATGATGTCTGGACCAATTTTATCTCAAATTTTAATATCCTGTGTTTGCAGGAAACATGGCTAACCACAGCAATTCATCTAGATGGGTTTAAAACATACTTTTCACCCGCCCAACCTTCTCAATCTGGTAGGGCAAAGGGTGGACTTACGATCTACATATCAAACTTGATTAAGATTCATGAGATTGGGGTTGTTAAGCTTGATCCAAATTTTCAATTCCTCAGTCTCAATGTTAATTCAAAGGACACAATTTTATTGGTAAACTTCTATAATAATCTTTCTGACCTGGATGCAGTAGAAGTAATTAATAATATCTGCTCCCTGATAGTATCCATAACACAGAAATCAATTAAGGAGCCTACCATCATTTGGGGAGGTGATTTTAATTTGTACCCTTGTAGTCCCGCAAATCAAGTCACATGTGGTTTAACCGACGAGTTCGATCATCCCATCTCTCATTTTATACATTCTATTCTTGGTAATACTTTTAATGAAATTTTCTTTAAATTAGATATGGTAATTGCCAATAACTTTGCTAACCCTACCCTGAATATGGCTCCAACCTTTCACGGGAGAGGATGCAATTCCACCATCGACTATATACTACTGTCCAATGGTGCAGTAACCAGGGACACTATTTTTTGTATCCATCAGATTGTCCTGGGCGACCACTATCCTCTTAGTATCAGCCTCTCTCTTCTGGATAGGCCCGACGTTAAAATCGCAAGCCTTTTGGATGAAAATGCACTAGCCCTAGCTACAGTTAACGGCTATTCTCTTAAATGGGACATGGTCGATCCAAATGAAAATATTAATACTGTGATAACTGAAGCTTATTCATCCATTATCAATTGTCTGGACGTAAACACCTCAGACGTTGATGTCATCACTAACTTCACCACTGTGATGCAGTCAATCAATAAAGCCCTCACAGTAAAAAAGAAGAAACGCCCAGGGACCAAGCAGGGCTGGTTCAATCACTCCTGCACGGCAGCTTATTCTAGATTAAAACTAGCGTTGCATAAAACGGTAAGAGATCCTATTGAGATTTCAGATCTGAGAAGGGCCTATAAATCCGCCATCAAACTAAGGAAACTAGAGCTAAAAAGGCAGCTCTGGGACCAGCTGCATGATAGTTGCTCTAGTAAAAATAGCGCAGCTTTTTGGAAAGTTGTGAAATCTCCATTCCTGTCGGAAAACGATTGTTCTCCAAGAATGGAGGTGGCTATTGACGAAAAGAATTGGATAGAGCACTTCTCCAAGATTTTCATGTCTGGCCAGCAACCAATCCCTATTGACGAAAGCAGCTCCCATGACCAATTGGTCTCATCTCCTAAAAATCTGATCATTTCCCTAGACCAGGTTACACGGGCACTAAGTGCTTGTAAAAAAGGGAAGGCTCCAGGTCCTGATGGAGTACCAATAGACTTCTTCAAAATCCATACCGATCTGTGGATTCCCTTCCTAACTAGGGTATTAAATTCGCTGTGTATCGCTGGAATACCTGAGTCATGGAAGAAGTCTATTTTGGTCCCAATCTTCAAGAAAGGGGACAGGAGCTCAGTATCCTGCTATCGACCCATTTCCCTTTTAGATTCCACAGGGAAAATGATGGGTAGGATAATTCTTGATCGTATGCAGGAGTGGGCAGAGGAAAATAACATCTTGTCTGATTTGCAATTTGGGTTTCGAGCAGGCATGGGGACAATAGACCAAGCCTTAAATCTCTCGTTATTGATAGACAAATATGTAAATATAAAGGCAGGAGCCCTCTTCATGGTCTATGTCGATTTATCGGCAGCATTCGACTGTGTGAGCCACTCAAAACTATGGACTATCCTGCTTGAATTGGGGCTGGATCAAACTATAGTTACCTTTGTGAGGGAACTCTACAGTAACGCGACAGCCAGAGTAAGGTTTGGGACCGGAGGAGAACTTACAGCGCCATTTGGTGTAGAGAGGGGCGTTAGACAAGGCTGCGTTCTGGCTCCATTCCTCTTCACTCTCTACACGAATGGATTAGAGGAGGAGATGTTGAACGAAGCCCGTGACCTCCCCATGGCAGCCAATCGCCCCATACCAGCTCTCTTGTACGCCGATGACGCGGTAATACTGGCCCGTACTCCAATCGAACTTCAAAGGGCCCTAAACAAATATGCATCCTTTATGGCAAAGCTAGATCTAAAAATTAACATAGGGAAAACCTTTGTCATGAAAGCAGGCAAAAAAGGAGTAACTAAAGCCAAATCCATATTCCTGAAAAATGAAAAAATACTGACCACTGACAAATACCCCTACTTAGGTGTCATGATGGACCACAAATTAAGTTGGAAGCAGGCAGTGGAGGTTAGGAAACTACAATTTATGAGAACGACAAACGCACTCGTAAATTTCTCTAGGAAGTTAGGTAGAAAACCACCGGTCGAAATGATTAAAATCTATAAAGCTAAATGTATATCGGTGGCATTATACGGAGCGGGAGTCTGGGGCCACGCAGCAGTGGGCCCCATTCAGGCAGTAGAAAACACCTTTTTGAGATACCTGCTTGCTCTACCACCCTCCGCGGCAAATTATTCTTCCCACCTAGAATTGGGCCTCCCTTATATCACTGACCTGGCGAGAATCCAACCGTTGCTATTGTGGCACCGAATTTGGTCATCGGAAAAAGCAGTTTTTACTCAAAAAATCATTCAAGACTGTTTAGCCCTTGATAATGTGCATAAATCTAAGTGGTTGGTTTACATTAAACATTTTTTAACGGATCTGGGGCTACCAGAATACTATGCTGACCCTATCTCGATTTCCAAGATTTCTCGGAAGTCCTTTCATAACCTTTGCTCTGACCATCTAGAAGAGTTACGATTAACTACAGAGATCATGAAAGAATCGGTCAGACATAGTCTAATAGTTCAGTCTACATTTGGTATTCAACCATACCTAACCTTAAACATAACATCATATGAATTGTTCTTATTGGTCAGGTTTAGGCTGAACCTTTTCCACCGGCTAGTTCTTTTCCCGTTGGGAAGTACCTGGGAGAAAATCTTATTGCCCTGCCCCTGTGACGGGACTTCCTCCCAATCTACTATTCACACCATTCTCTTTTGTAAATTCTATGAGGAACATCGGAGAAAACTTCTTATCCCAGTCCTAAAGAGGGAGGGCTTTAGAACTTGCCGCCCAGCACTACTCTTCCTACAATTATTGGAGGGCGAGAGTCTGATTTATATTGTATTAAACTTCTTAAAACTTATCATGAGACATCGACCAAATTTAGGATGATCTTAAATACTTGTTCCCAGATGTTTTTTACTTTATTGTCATGTTAAAATTGTGATGAAATTGCTGTGTAATACTTCGTTTACTGTATTTTTTAATTAAGTAAAATTGTTTTTTTTAGTAACTTTGCTTTTATATTGCCGTATTTGCACATGTATCTTTTATGACCTTTCTTCGGGAGGTCGAATAAAGAAAGTTTTTTGATTTTGATTTTGAATAGATTTTGTTTTTAAATACAAAAAGTTCTATAAAACAAAAAACAAATAAATCACTACTAAAAACTACTTTGTTCAATAAAAAATAATTACTGTTGATTCAGTACTCTAAATCCAATTAATAAATTCTTTCAATAAGCATTGTAGCATTGCAAGAACTGCATATTTTAAACACTTTCTGCTAAAATCATAACTCACTCATAGCATGACTTATTCTCTAAACCATTAATACTAATAGAGGTCATCTTTTAATAATACATTAAGAAAACATTTGTACAGGGTATGTATATACTTCAAATTTAAATAAAACTGTATTTGTTCCTCTTTTAATATTTTATTAAACAAAAGTATACATGTTGAGGTGCTAAACGTTTGAATTTCTTACGTCTTTTTAATTTGTTCCTATTGGTAAAATAAGCACTTTAATTTTGAAAATTGGGGTAATAGAATCACACATCGCTATCAGTAGGTACCAACATTCTAAAATTCTAATTATAAAGGTTTGAAGGTTATAGATTTAGGCAGTTAAATCAACAAGATTTTTCTACAATAAATGCCAAACAAAACAACTAGCAAAATAACAGCCAATTTCACTTAGGTTAAAGAGGTGCAAATGTAATGCACCAATGCTTAGTGCAATCCCCGCTAAATGCAGTAGTCATGTCAATCACAAGGGAGTATTAAGGATTTTAGGGTAAGAAGCTCATTTTGTGTATGTATAGAAGGCCACGAGTGAATATACAGGAGCTTGGCGTATGACCAGATAGAGTGAATAGATTGGGTCTCATTATGCATGTTGGGGTGGAAGATTTCAGTACAAGCCTACGATATGCAACCCTCCATCTTGGGATCATTGGGCTAAAAATTAGCCAGATACGCTTTACGGCTGTTGAGGTCACATGCATTTTTTAAAATGTTTTTACACTTTGTTATAGAACAAAATGTGAAAATGCACGATTGACTAGCATTTAATATATATATAGTATATTTTGTACTTACAGTAGAATAAACCATATGTTTTCAAGGAACAAAGGGGCATTTATTTCATTTAATTGGAAAATAAATTTTTCAAGTAACACACAGCCACTACAGGAAAGGATTTTAAAAGAGAATTTCCACTTTGAGAGTATTTGAGTCATTTACATATGGTGGATATGAATCTCTGAAGCCTAGTGTAATAGCTCACATAGATGATGTAAGAGTCACCATTTTGTAAATTCTTTGCTTCTGTGATTTAGGTTTACAAATTTGATTTCATAGGTGGATCAGTTTTACTCTGCTTGATACAAAAACTTTTATGTGTGATTTAGCAAGGGTCACTGTTGCCTTAAAGCACTGGAATAGCACCAGCAGAATAAGAGTGCCAGATGATATAACACTGAGCAAAGCAGATAATGTAATTAGATGCTACTGGATCACAAGGGAAATCGTTTAATTCTCTAGTTCAAAATAATTTCGAAATGAAAAACCAACAGGGATTGTGCTTCCATTTGTAACGCGAAGTTCAAACAGAAGAGAATAGGACACAACTGTCTGAATAAATGGGTGTATTTTCAGTAAACTGACATTCAATGGGAAACGACCCTAGCCTTGCTCTAGAATGATTTTGACTGTAAGTAAAATGTGACTAAGCAAAAGCAAGGTAGCTTTCAGTAATTTAGTTCCTTTAAAAAAACATATGCTGTACTAATGTTGTCATGGACATTGTGATGTACGTTCTGTGTGGCTATTGTATCATAACATCTAGTTATTCTTATGTCCTATGGATTTACAGAACTAATTACTTTGGGTGATCCTGAACCCCATGGATTGTATGTAGTAGTTTAGAGTATTTTAATTCATTTATAATGTCATGAAAAATTACTTTAGGTATTGACTTAACACTTATCATTTGGGGCATTAGGACAACATATCTAATTAAAAATATTGTTATGCAAAAACATTGTGTCCTGAATATTAGGATGTCACAAATATCGTGGATAGGAATATTGAAGGTGAGAATACAATTTTAAGTGTTGTTTTTAATGTTGTTGTACAAATTACTGATGTAGAAAATATTGCTGTGTGTAATATTATTTTGTAAGTGTTCATTAGATTTTACTTTATTGTAGTGCATTTAATTGTATATATTTATCATTTTTATTTATTTGTGCTTTAAGTAATACATTTTTAGTTATTAAATTGTTGAAATTTATATTTTAGCTGTATTACTGTATAGAAATAATTGCTTAGTTTTTTATAGCAAATAATTTTTTTTTAAATATCACCTGTTACAGGTATTTTGTATATATTATATTGTAGTGTTTGATTTTATGTGTTAAAGCATTTTTTTAAATTGTGTGCTTAGTAATATTATATATATATATATATATAAATATTATATATATATAAATATATACATATATATATATATATATACATACATATATACATATATATAGGTCAGGAGATTTAAAAAAAAAAAGAATATTTAAATTTGACTGCTGCATTTCGATGCAACCGCCGGTCTGGCAGTCGCAAAGCATCGGAACCATGGCAGTGACATTCTGCGGCCTTTGCAAAGGGCCGCAGCACATGCCGCCGCCATGCAGCACCTCCAGCTGTTCCATACACTGTGTGACATGTACTATTTAGTGTATCACACACACTGCAGGAAGGAGAGTGGGGCCACTACATGTGCCCCTGGGGCCACTCCTCGTAACGACGGAAGAGGGCCCTGTTTAGGACCCCCAATATCCCTTATTTAGAACCTTTTCATAGCGGTGTTCCTGCAATGAAAAGGCTGTCGAAAGTGTATATCTAAATCCCCTTGGCACTGCCCCCGTGATCGGTCAGTGCTCCGACTGCCACCCCGTTGGGATCTCTGATTATAACAGAGGCGATGGTCTGTTGTCCGACAGATGTGGGTCCGACTGCCAGCATTGTAGTGCAGTGGTCATACTGAAGGCCTGTTGGTGGCTGGCTTGCCACTGACGTCCTGTTGGTGGTGGTCCAACCACTATCATAATCAGGCCCTGAGTGTAATATTGCTGATTGTACTATTTTTTGTTGGTGGGTTTTCAGTTTTACTTTGTAGTCTTTCATTTAAGAATGTGTCCTATCAGCATTGGGATTTATCCTTTTGGTTTCTAATTAACCTATATTTTGTACTTTGATTTCCTTTTTTGGGGATTTCTAGCGGCATTTTTTCAAAAGCTTTTTCAGGTGTTTTACGGTTCCTGGACACTTTGGATAGCTATTGGATTGGTTTTATTTATGCATTTTGTTTGACTTTTTGGGACATGTTATCCCAGTTCTATCCAGTTTTTGGTGGATTATACTTTTTGACTACATGGATACAGAGGATTAACTGCAGCTACAGAACAGTAAATTATATGACATGTATTTGTTTTTGGGTGGGAAATTTTATACTTTTTCATTTTCATTATGTAACTGTTATGCGAATGCTATTTGGTGTTGTGTATTTTATTTGTTGTAATTATTTTTAACTTCAGATTGAGTTTTTTGTTTTAGGTTATTGTGGCCGCCCGCCCATCCGCCAGATTACGAGTATTATCTCTGTGAATATAAGTCTCTGAGTGTGTATGTGAGTGGGTGCATGAGTGTCTGAGTAAATATGCGCCCAGTCGTTACTTTGTTACCTTGGCCAGGGAGCTTAGGTGTAATGTTTACTTGCCTGTCCTTGGTACCGACAGGATTCACAGGAGCTGTCAGAAAATGCAGCACCTGGCAAAACCACACCAGGAGCTGGAGTTACACTCTACCCATTGATAGTAGAGATCTTTAGGATCCCAGGACTCGGTGCAACAGCTGGATTTCTTCTACCTTGCTCGGCGGCTCCAGGTGCAGAGGTATCTTGCAGCTGTCAATCACCAGGGCGGGTAGTGCCAAATATGCTTTACCACACACTCGAAGACTCCAACTTCAGGATGCAGGGAAACAGCAGCGAAATTGTTGCCTATGCCGGTGGCTGTCGATGTGAGTTGCTCTTGGGCTGGAGATGTCACTCAAGGAGTTGAGCACCCGACTGGTGATCACCAAGTCTTCAGGTACTTTGGCAGCTGGATGTCGACAGGAGTGGACTACCAGCTTGAAACATAGTATGAACTTAGCTACCACTCCGGGCTTGCAGGACACCATGTGAGTTCTGTAGGTTGAAGTTGAGGGGTTCCACCAGTCAGGGGAGTCTGCTTTGGATTTCTGGTGTCCACTGGAGATCCTCTTGCTGGGAGTAACAAGCTTTCACCACGGACATACATTGTTACGCGGATCTAATATATGGTCTCTTCATGGCACTTGTGTCCACTCTTTGTGCTGCAGCAGAGTCCAAAGACCTGTTCTCGGTGATGGCATCTTTTCTGTGCCTCCTCTAGGGTTCCAAGCTTTAATTGAAGTTCTGGTGCCAGGGGAGCCCCTTAAATCTTAGTTTAGGTGGCGGTAAGGGCTTGAGGGACAGTAGAAATTGGGCTACTGGTCCCTGTGGCTATCCTGCCCCTATAGTGTCAAAATCTTGTGGGTGTATATCACTGTGCTATCCAGAATTCTCTATTTTAGGGTCTTTCAAAGTGGCTGAACCCTTACTCAGCTGTACAGACCTCCTAGCCCATCCTAAAAGTATGACCAAGCTTTGGGAATGTATGTCTCCTGAATAGCTCATTTTCCCACCTGCTTAAGCTGCAGGGCGTTAAGGGCTCCATCCTCGAGTGGGGGACAAGGTAATTACACATCAAGGGTAGTGAAACCCTGTAGGGGTCACAGCCTTGATGCCTGTAAACACTAGCCATCCTGGAAGGAAGGAGGTGTGACCTCCTTCCTGCTCAGGCCCTTTGTCTCCATCGTGGGGAAGTGCTACCACAACCCACCAGAAGGGCAGACTCTTATCATGGTGGCAAACGGCTTGGGGAAGTCCGCCAAGGCACTGGAGCTTTGTATTCATGGGGGTACCCACAAAGGGTGGTACCCCTGTGCATGCCAGCTAACCCTCAACATGAGAATCATGTTGGGGTGAAAAAGCATGGTGTTTGATACCAAACACAACACAATTTGGTCGTTCCATAATGGAGCTGGCTATCTCAAGTTTTCTCAGTTACCAGCCCATGCTACTCTATGGACCGCCAGTCACTTACAGTAAAACCTTGCTTTACAAGTTTACGGTAGGGATAAATATGCATGTTCACATACATCCATACCTTTAATGTAATGCACTCTTCCTCCTAGCCTTAGGAGTACTACCTTAAGAGTGTCTTACTTACATTAAGGCAGTTGTGTGGCTCTGCTGAACGCGATGTGAGCAGATCCACTCAAGAGCAGACATGCTACTTATGCAGGGCTGAAATAGCAGACCTGTAGACATACTTTTACTTGGGTCACTCAGGGTGGCACAATAAAGTTCTGCAGCTCTGGTGACCCCTCATCACCCTTGCCCTAGGTACCCATAGTACCATCTACTAGGGACTAATAAGGAGTGATAACTGCTCGCCAATTGGGTGTACCTATTCAACAGTTACAGTTTTAGGGAAAAGCACTGGCACTGTGGCCTGGTTAGCCGGTCCCAATGCAGATCTATGAATTCAGCATTTAGAGCAAAAAGTGGAGGTGACCATGACAAAAAATGCAGTTTCTAACATCTGACACGTTCATAGTTTGCTTTAGGAACAACAGGTCATTAAAATATTTTAAGGGTATTTAGGGATTTGCCATAATTTACCTATAGATTTTGCAACATAGTTTGAAGATTTAAGGATGTTAAAATAGATTCCCGAAGGGCTTTAAAATATGCTTAGGACTTTTAATATCTAGAAGTGTTGTGGTCAATAATTCTAACACTTATATAAAAATGTAATGTTGCAGCACGTCACCAAAATATTTAAAAGTTTTGTTTTTTTTCAGTCCTCATTGTGCAATAAAACAGGATTAGTTGAGAGAGCAGGATTTTCCGTGGTCGAGGGGCCTCAGTTTTCATTCCGCGTCGGCCAATCCCTTTCCCCGACATACACTTTCCATCCAGTGGTTTAGTGCATGTGGGTGTCCCATCTGCCTCTTGGGCCTCTCTTCCACACCTCTTCCCATACTTCCTTCTTTGGGAGTAAAATCTGCACCAGCAGTTCCCAAGTTACTCTTATTGCTGTTTTACTTAATCATTGGACCTTGTTTTCGCATCACTTTATTTCAGTGTATCAGACTACCCCTATATCTTTCCCAAATGTCCCACAATGCTAGCCTCTTACTATGCATGCCTGCCCGTTCAAGTTTATTTGTCCTAATAACTGATCCCACCCATTCTGCTAATGTTGGCGGGTCTTGGTATATCCATTTTATGCATATTTCCTGTCTTGCTAATAATATTAAAAGGAAAAGTAAGCTTTTCTGTTTTTTACTTAGACTAAGTCCTTCCCTGTTGCCATTAACGTTCATATTCCTCACCCCAAACATGATTAGCCCACCCTAACCTCTATGTTCTGCTGTAGTACTTCTGAAAGAGTCTTACCCACTTCTTCCCAAAAGGTTTGTAGTTTGGGGCACCTCCAGAACATATGGACATCGTCCGCTCTCTCCTCACCACATTTGGGACACTTTTTCGCCTCACCCCTCGACAGCTTGGACAGCTTCTTCAGTGTCCAATAGACTCTATGTAATGTGAATAAATGGTTCCTTTTTAGGGGAGCAGATTTAACTATATGCCAGCATGTAGACATTGATACTTGCCATAAATTCTGTGTATCCAGCATAGGCAGGTACTTCCCCCAGATCTCAGTGGGCAGGCCGAAATCATCTTCTCCTGCTGATATGAAAGACCAATACCAATGTGCTACTTCTTTCTTCATTACTCCCCCTTGGATTTTCATCTCTATTTCCGGATTTCCTGTGTTGTTTTTCCCTAGAGTCTTTATACAGCTCGATAGCTGATAGTATTTAAATTTAGAAATTGTCCCATTGGTCAGCTGTGACAATTTGTCCCACCCGACTAGTGATTTTCCTGTTATTATCTGGCCCCATTTCTCTACTCCCCCTACTCTCAGTGGGGTTGATAATGTGTCTCTTAAGCATTCTGGCGTTCCTGGTGAGTCCCAAATTGGGGCGTTGTCACTATAGTACGGGATTTTCCAAGTGTGTCTGGCTTGATATCATAGTTTGGCAGCTGCCTCTAGTATCTTTAGTTTAATTTTTTTGAAGAATTTTGGATTACCAAATTTATATAGGAAATGGCTTCCTTCCGACATTATCATGGCTTGCAAGTAGGTTAGGTATAGTTGTTGTTCTTTAAATAGCACTCTGATATTCTTAAAGTGACAGGCCCTATAGTACTGATACATGTCTGGACTAGCGATCCCTCCGTGCTCCTTCCTCCTCCTGATCTTTTTCCAGGCTATTCTTACTCCTCTTGATGCCCAGATAAAGCTACTAATATCTCCCTATATCTTACTGAACCACTCTCTCCTAAATTCTAGGGGTATGGTGCTGAAAATATATGTGAATTTGGGGAGTATCATCATCTTTATTAAGTTGGAGCGGCCCAGGAAGGACAATGGTCAGCTTTTCCATGCATTCAACCGCTTCTTAGATTCTGCTAGAACTCTGTTAAAATGTACTTATCTTATCTGTTGTTTTACTATTGGGACGTTGCTCTGGATATTCCACTGCATGACTTTGGTTTTCTGTTGATTTATCTGATATCCAGATAATTTCCCAAATGCTTCGAGCACCTCTATTGTGTTTGGCAATGTGCCTTCCAGGTCATCCGTAAATATCATTAGGTCGTCTGCGTACAATGCGACCTTCTTGATCCATATTTTATACCTAGAGGGGGTTATCATCTGACTTTGCCTCAATGCATTTGCTAGGGGCTCTATTTACAAGTCAAACAGTAGTGGGGAGAGAGGGCATCCTTATCTTGTTCCCCTCCTGATATTTATTTTATTTGTGAGTGCACCATTCACTAATACATATGCTGTGGGGTTCCTGTATAGGGTCTTTACTGCCCCTATATAACTACTTCCCAAATTGTACTTTCTAACACTTTATGCAAATAGACCCAACTAACCCTATTGAACGCTTTTGCAGCGTCGAATGTGATTATAGATAGCGGGGATCTTTCCTAGTTGGCCATATCTATTGCACCCAGTAACTCGTGTGTTAATTCATGTATATGCCTGCCCCTTACAAAAACCTTTTTGATCCTCATGAATTAAGGTGCTGACTACCTGGCCCAATCTTTTTGCGAGTATTTGGGTGTATATCTAATAGTCGCTGTTTAATAAAGACAGTGGCCTATAAGACTCACACCTTTTTGGGTCCTTCCCTGGTTTCAATATAATGCATATCGTCGCTTCTTCCCATTATTTCGGCAATTCCTGCCCATCTATGAGTAACTCATTAAATAATTCCATCAGCTGTGGGGCTAACTCTTCTTTTAATGATTTATAAAGCTCATTAGGCAGCGCGTCTGGTTCTGCTGCTTTTGCATTTTTTAAATCTTTTACTATCCCCATTACTTCTCCTTCTGTTACTTTGCCATTAAGTCTGGCCCTGCAATTTTCTGGTATCTCTTGTTTTATCCAATATGGGAGAAAACATTCTATCTGCTGTTCATCGGCCTTTGTTTCCTCAGTATACAGGCTCTCGAAGAAGCTACTGAACGCCTTCCTAATCTCTACTTCGTCTGTACTCGATGCCATTGGCAGTGAAGTGGAGGAAGGTTTTGAGCCGAAGAAAGGTCTACTCTTGAGAGGAGGAGAAAATGGCGGCCAGCTAAAGGGCTAGTCGCAAGCTCCTGCGGCTCGTAGGCATACAATGAAAGTAGTGATATTGGCGGGTGAAAAAAACGAAATGAGAAAGAGAGAAAGTAAAGGACATACGCAGAATCAGTTGCGGTTGCGGTATGCCCCCTGGGTCGGAGAGGACAGAGGGGATTGACATGGCGAGGCCGGCACCATCTTTGAGCCGATGAACGTCTGGCTCGGTGTGGGCTCAGGCGGTGCTGGTGCTGCGCTCTAGCAGGAGAGCAGCCTCCAATGTTTCCTTCCAGAGGAGAGCTTGGGTCAGCCCCGACAGCGCTAGCACCTGCAATAACAACGCGACATACAGTGAGGCAAACAAGGAGGCTGTGGGAACAGGTTCAGCTATGGCGCCCATGAAGGAGAACACTGCTAGTAAAGGGTTGGACGGTAACCCGGAGAGCAGAAGTGGAGGGCAGCAAACTGGGGTAAGTGAACAGGTTGAAGGGAGGGGCTCCTCCTTCTCACCTTTCGAGTAGAAAGGGGAGAAAAGGGAGAAAGTCAGGACCAGGTCAAATCCATTCAGAGACCCCTAATAGGCAGACGCAAGATCTCATGGTGAATAGGGGATTGAGATACTGCCTGAGGAGTAGGGGCCTGACAACAAGCTTAATAACTGCCCCAGAATCGGTCAACAATACTGTCATCACCGCAACTACTTCTAAAAATGTAACTAATGGCAAAAGTAGAAAGGTGGCTACCCCCCTCAAGCCCTGGTTACTGCCCCAGTTAATGCACCCACCTAAGTCTCAATAAAGACAAGAACAGCAGGCTCAAAGGTTAAGATAACTCACTCTCTCCGATCATATTTTAAAGTAAAGCAAACACTATCAAGTGAAACAACAGAAACAGAAAGAGAGCCTAGTCAAAAAGATGGCAAACCAGCAATGACTGAGACTTCGACGGAGTCTAGCCTAGTGAAAGATTTTTTGACAAGTAAGAATAGGTTTGAGGTCCTTGAGGTGATTGAAACCACGGGGGGATCCCATATTGGAGACTATTGAGAAAGGTGATCAACTTAATTCAAAAGGTGATAGCAATGCTGACCGAACAAGGGGCACAGACAGTTTAATTGAAACAATGATCACAGAAATGAGAGAGAACTTTGCGACCTTAGAAAAAAATCAACAAAGGATTCAGGGAGCCTGTGAAGCAATGGAAACCAAAATTAACTCTATAATAGAACGTATCACTGTAGTGGAATCCACAGTGGAGGAAATGGGCAAAAGCGTAGAATTGAATAAGGTGGAAAAACAGGTCCTGAAAGAAAGTGAAAAGGAACTCAGGGGTAAAATTGAGTCAATGGAAAATCAGGCTAAACGAAACAATCTAAGAGTCTTAAATGTTCCGGAGGGACAAGAGGGCAATGATATTAAAGGCTATATGATAACACTTCTAAAGGAGTTTTTTCCATGGATCGAAACAAATGAATTGGCTGAGGACATACAGAGGGTACATAGGGATCCGTTTGGCAAAGGTAAACCCAGGAAAAACTCGAGGAAGATTTTGATTAACTTCAGAATATGTACCCTGAAAGAGAGAATATTGAGTGAGGGAATAAGAGCTGGATCTCACACAAAAAATGATTGGCCTTCAAAATATTATCAGATATCTCTAAGGCAACGCTAATAGACAGTGTGAGTTAGGGCAATTCATGCAGGAGTTAAGATCCCTGGGTTCAACAGTACAGATGAGATTCCCAGCATCCCTGAGAATAATGTGGGACAACCAGATGCATAACTTGAAAGAACCCAAGGAAGTGGAGTCCTTAATAATCAGAATTAAAGCCCAGAAAGTATAAAGAATAGCCTGTAGAGCCTGGGGCTCAAAAAGTCGAGATACATCGCCAAAGAGACAGAGGGAGGTTTCTCTAAGGGAGTGTGAGGGATGGGGGGAAGGGATCACAGCAATAGGAATACGTTTACAGAATGTGTGGGAGCATGCAGGGAAAAAATCCCAAAAAAATGGTCCGACTTGTGCAAGAACAGATGATACAAAAAAGGAACAATATAGTAGGTCGTGGGGGGTTAACATTCTGACATGGAATGTAAATGGTTTGAGGGTCAGAGGTAGAAGGTATAGAATAATTGAGTATCTAAAAAATATAAAGAGTGACATAATAATTCTACAAGAAACACATCTCCAAAAGAAAGAGTGGGCAGAAATTTTAAAGAAGCAAAAGTGGGTGGATGCTTATACATGCACAGATCAGGCTTGTTGTGTCAAGGGAGTGAGCATTCTTTTTAAAAGATCAGCGAACGCGACAATAGAATCATCTCATAGCGATTTGAAAGGAAGGTGGTCCGTAGCAAAAGTACGCCTGAGCAGGGTTAGCTGTCTAATTGCTGGATACTATGGTCCAAATTTGGACGACCCAACAGCAATACAGGAAACTATATACATATCTTCTCGATACTCCATCGCAAATTATAATTGGAGGGGAATTTAACTTGGTTATAGATCCCAGGAAAGACAGGCTGCCAATTAGGAATACCATAACACTGCCAAGAATGAGAAGCTGCTTAAAGCTTTATTTAGAAGATTTAGGCTTGATAGACATCTGGCGAGAAAAAGGAATAAAATCTCACAAATTTACTCTTAAGAATAAAAAATTGGGCCACTCATCTAGAATTGATTATTTTGTAGTAGATAAGACTCTATGTAATAAAGTAAAGAGGGTTGAACATCTCCCGGCGCATCTATCAGACCACTCAGCAGTACAGATGGAGGAGTGCCTGCAAAAGACACAAGATACTCCTAGGTGGACGCTAGATAGAACGCTGCTCCTTGACCCAGAGATACTAGATAACTTGAAGCTGGAAATAAAGCTTTTTTTTACAATAAATACAAAGGAGACATCAAGGCAGGTGCGGTGGGATGCTTACAAGGCCACAAAAAGAGGGATTTTAACAAGCACAGGAGCCTACAGACACAAGAAGTTTAGGAACAAGATACATGAGATAGAAAGGGGTAATATGATCTTAGAAAGGAGAATGGACGAGGAGAATAATGCACAGAAAATCTAACAATTAGTAGGGGAAAGGAACAAGCTAAGGGACGAGCTCAATGACAGTCTTTTTTTAAAAAATTAATTACATTTATTCTAATTAATTCTATACATCATTTTAAATAATTTTGAATTAACATTACAAAAAACATTTAATTGGAAATTTCGTTTTCTTTTTAATTATCTGTTTATTATGTAATCACATGCACCATGTCTTTCATTGTTCGTTGCAATTTTCAACACATTACATAGTAATCAGGGGATATCAAGTCACAATTACAAATCTGTTAAATCTCTGTCTCTGCTTCTTCGCATTTCTAGTTCCACCTTTGGGGATATACATATACTTCCTCGATATACATTCCATTTCTTTTCCCACTTTTTAGGACATCCGCGTGTTGTAAACACTTCCTTTTCCGCTACCATACATTTGTCAAGCTCATTCGCCCATTTATGGATGAACGGTGGGTCTGCCGCACCCCAGTTTCGTGCTATCTCTCGCTTAACTAGAGTATATCCTAATGTTGCCATCTGTTCTTCAGTTTCTGTGATGTCTGTGGCTGTCCATATGTTAAGTAAGCCCAGTTTTGGTGTAAGAGCTAACTCCCTACCCAGTGCAGTTTGAATGCAAGTTGTGGCTCCCTCCCATATGCGCTGTACAGCAGGGCATTCCCAGATCGTATGATAAAAGTTGGCCATTTGTTTGCACCCCCTAAGACATAGCACATCTGTCCTTGCTCCTATTTTGGTCAAAATGACCCCTGTCGGATAGGACCGATGTAGAATCCTAAGTTGAATCAGTCGGAAGCGGAGGGTGATAACTACTTCTCTAGGGGACATCAGGGCCACCTGCCAGTCGTCATCATCGATAGGCCCCAGGTCACTTTGCCACTGCTCTCGAAGTTTATTAAAAGTGTCATGCAGGTTGTTACATATTTTTTTATAGGCTAAGGATATGGCTTTCGAGTGCAGTGGCCCATTCAGCAATTGATCAGCTAATGGCGACGACTCTGGTATGTCTTTGAGGTCTGGAAAAAACGCCATAAGGGCGTGTCTAACCTGTAGGTATCGAAACAATTCCCCTTGTGCCATTTGGTAATGCCTCTGGAGTTCCTCCAAACTAAGAATAGAACCCTTTCTGATCAAATCTCCCACCACTGAAATCCCGATCATGTCCCACTTGTCGAACCCTGGCTGATGGCATAGAGTGCCTAGCCTCTGGGCTTGCCACAGTGGTGTTGCTTTTGTGAGAACGTTAGCCCAGCCCAGGCGTGAGTTCACCTGATGCCAGATTCCTACCGTATAGGAAGTGGGCGCAAAATATCTACATTTCTTGACTTTGGAATGGAGCGCACCCAGAAAGCCAGATCGGCCAGTTTGATATCTGTCCAGCATATATGCCGGATCATTAGGGTGGTGGTACATCCAGTGGTTCACCACCACCAGTTGCGAAGCCCAACAGTAGAGTTTAAGATGAGGGAGGGCTATGCCCCCATCATACCACCCTTTCGTCAACTTTTTCAGCGCCACTCAATGACATTCTTGAAACTAAAATCAAAAACAAATGGGAGGCTAGCAAACTTGCTCACTATCACTATGGTGAGGGCTGCAGCAAAATCTTGGCCTGGAAAATCAAGACAGAACAAAGCTGTAATAAGATTTTAAGAATACAGGAGGAAAATCAAAATATTTAAACGTTGTTGCAGAGTTTAAAAATTGTTGCAGAGTTTAAAAATTGTGTGTCAGCTTGTTGAATAATTTAAAGCCTTAGGTACAAGTTCAACAATTGTGGTTAGCATGTAGATGTTTGAAAATCTGCTTGGAAGTTGAAGAATTTGAGTATTTACTAAAAGTTCCAATCAAATACTTCCACAATGTTACAATGACTGAACAAATTACTCCCAAATAGTTTCATTTAAAATGTTTTATTATTTTAACTGTTGCTATCTTCTTTAGAGTTTTTCTGTATTTCAACAACTAAATATAATATTATAGAAGGAATATTGCTGAACTCTTCAATCTTTTCCAGGCTTGGCTCAATAAATTTGAATAGCCAAAAATAACAATGTTGGAACTGAGCCACCTACTATAATAGAGTCTGGGATTGATGCTGAGAAAATGAGGGCCCTGCAGTACACCCCCCTACAATGACCCCTGCACATTGATTTGGTGGAAGGCCCTTTCCCTCAATAGCTTCTTTACATGTCCAGTTAAATAGAACCGAAAGCAGAAAATTTCAGGCCCTACAGCTTCCTCCAGAGTACACCCCATATTCTAAAAACGTCCAGTCTCTGTGTCCATCACTAAAGGAATCAGACTACCAACTAAAGAACAAGGTGATCCACTGGTTTGGCAAAACCCTCAGATGCACTAGTAGCTCTCAAATGGTATAATTGGTGTTTGGAGGGTTCACTGGCTGGACAACTCTCAAAGACGGAAACCAGCGATTGCGTTGTAGTACATTTTCGTGACACACGCTTAGTGGGTTCATCGTGGATAGGGTTGGCAATCAGCAAGAACTCTTTCAAAGAATTCAGCTTTTCCTGCTGTGCTTCTTTTATCAGCCTAGACCGAGTATCAGGAACCATGTACAAGGCAGCAGCAACTTTTTCATACCCACACACAACCAATTTGCTCCCTTGGAAGAGTTTGACTGACTGCCTAAGGAGGACGCAATTGTGCCTATAGTTCATTTAACCAGGGGAAGAAAGGGTTTTGCCATATTGTTTAGTTGCCGTATTGATGAGGCTAAGTCACATCGCTCACATACTTTCCTGTCTGTAGTTTTTGTTGTTCATCTGGATCATCCGGCTAACCCAGTGCCAAAAGGACAAGCTAATCTTGGTCAATTTTACATGTAAGCTGCCGAAACATTAGAATTAGTTGGCAATGGGGTCATACCTCCTGATATGAACATACTTTTTTGGAACATTGCAGGCATTAATAGTAAATTGACAGCTAGTACCGGGGTAACATTTAATGTCCAAACAACAGATCATCTGTCTCAAGAAACCTGGTTGAGGTCCAGCACACACATTAATGGTTTCCTATTCGTCTCCTTGCATGCAACGCCAACTCCTGGCAGGCTTTTAACACTTATAAGCATCACACTGGAGGCCAAAGTGGCGAAGAGTTCTCTGGACTCTCCCTATATTATTAGTTTTGCCCATGACTGGGTGTCCCCTAATAATACTCATTAATTTCTATCACAACAATTTTGTTAGAAATACTGTCCAAATTGTGGATTCTCTTGCATGTAGTTCAGTTGCAATGTTACTAGGATAAAAAGGTGACTATATAATATTGTGGGGGGGTGATTTTAAGCTTAGGCTCTGCCCTATTGCGGACGATCATGTGTGTGGGCAAGCTGATATGATTTCTCCAATTTCTTGGACTTTGAGCATAACCCATGTAGAGATAGCTGAATAGGCTGCTGACGATCCGTGACCTTATTTTGGGTACTGATTGAACAGTGAATGATACCCCATGTCAGGTGACATATACAGAGGGGGTAAAGGTTCAATAATTGATTATGTCGCAGTATCTAAGGTGTGGGTCAGCAAAGTTTTTTATTTCCAGATCCTTGATAGTGTTCTAAGTGACCCCAACTCACAGGCACGCAGTCTTAGGGCCTTATTATGAGTTTGGAGGGCCACCAGGCGTGTAGTGAGCCCACCCGCTGGATTACGAGTGTAATCTATGGTGGGCATGCAGTGCTGTGGTGGTGTCATGACGGTGGGCTGTTAAGCACATAGGCGAGCCTTCACAGTAGACCGTCACCGTGACAGCTCCTGCACCATGTTCCTGCATGGTGTGGCATGCATGTCGCACCATGCAGGAATGGAGGGTGCATTCCCAGGGGGGGACATGTGTCCCCTGCATACACCCCCAGGCACAGAAACGAGCCCCCTTACTTCCATGTCCACCAACCTATTCATGGCGGGCTCACTGCCTTGAAAAGGGCGGTGGACATAAAATTTGGAATATGCTCGGTGGAGCCCCAGCAGCACTGCCAGCATATTCCTGCCCATTCCCGGACTCCCAGCGCAGTGAGATCTTTGATCTCGACCGCAACACTCATAAGGGGTAGACCACCAATGTGACGATGGCCGGACCGCCACCATGAGTATGTGGGTCCTGTGGATTGCCATACTCGTAATAAGGCCCTTAATGTAGGCCTTCCTAGGATGCTCGGGGACAGGATGGGTTGTCCAGTCAAATATGCAAGAAATAAGGGTGTGCAAAAGAAATGGAGGGTCATTGACACTGAGGACTTTTTAGTACAACTTATGGGAAATCACAGGGATCAGTTTGAACTCTGCCTCAGCGACAATCCTGACCCGGGTCCATTTTGGATGCCTTTTCTAAGATCTGTGAGTTGGCTAAGGATCAACTAACGACATCCAGGAGCCACTACCCACAGAGCCCTGTTAAATGGTTTGCTAACGCTTGCTCATGTCCTCACTGTAGTCTCTTGCAAGCTCTGAAAAGCTTGCCAAGGGGCCAACGGAGGTAAGGAAGTGCAGAATACTTTATAAAGAAGCTGCTAGGTGAAGGAAAGAGGATATTAGAGGGGAGTCATGGGAGCACCTGGTTAGTGATTCTGTGAAGAAGGATGTAATTCAGTTTTGGAGGGTGGTCAATGCCCCATTCTTTGCATCTAACCCTAATTTCGGCCTAGAGGTGTTTATTCCTGAACATGTCAAATTGGTATCCCCTGAATATAGCTTCCCTACAGATAAAGTTGATTTTCTAAATATAGATGACTTAGGGCCATGGACTGTCGAACCCATGGTGGCAGTCCAATGACCACCAGACTGGCGGTCCACCTGCGCTAGTACGAATATGGTGGTGGGACCGCCAAAGGCCCACCACAACCACCGGTGACCGCTGTGAGGCAGCGGTGGGAGGCTCTAATATGCTGGCGGTGCTGCTGCGGCACCCCTGAGCACATTCAGATTTTCCTCCCTGAAACAGTTTTCATGGTGGTGAGGCCGACATGAAAACTGTGGTGTGAGGAAACAAAAGGGGGCCTCAGGCCATGGTGTGCTTGCAGGGGGGCACATGTTGTGCCCCCCAGTGTGCACCATCTTTCCTGCACGCCATGAACTTTACAGTCCATGCCATGGAGGAATGGCCTTTGGAGTTCCCAGTGCGGTGTCTTTTAAATAGGATGCCAAAGGACTGCCCGTCAGACCACAAGATGACACATAGTCTGGCAGGTGGTCGGCAGTCGAGTTTGGTGGCACTGGAGCTTTACGCTGGCGTGGTGGCCCGATCCAGGGCCGCCAAACTCATAATCAGGGCCTTAATCATTTCATTGGGGGATGTAATTTCAGCGATCTGCAGATGTCTACCAAATAAAGCTCAGGGACCAGATGGGGTCCCATTTGACCTTTTTAAAGACAACCTGTCTTTTTGGGCCCCTATTTTGGTGAATGTTTTCAGGAGCTCAATTAGTGCTGCTCCGCCTATTTCTTGGTCAAGAGTTACCATCATTCGGATCCACAAAAAAGGAAACAGATATGACTTCCATTGTTTTTTTTTTAAATTTATTGAGCAGAGCAAGAGGTTGATAAAACAAGACATTGCAGAGTACAATTAGCATTCGTTACATAGATAATATGGCTTAAAAGTGTAAAAAGTGCAATGAAAGAGAAACACTTGTGGAAAGTACAATGTACCTAGTATATAACAGCAGGAGTACATATACGGGGAAAACCACTAAAGTGCAAGTGCTAAGCATAAGTAATAGCAGTAGTATTGTGATAAAAAGAAAGAAAGAAAAAAAAAAATAATAATTTTCTTCGTTGACAACTAATGGTCAATATAGAAGCATACATTTAGAAATATCGCCACTTCAGTGGTATAAAATCTATAAAGTGCTGAATACGTTCCCGAAGGAGACCCATCAAAATTGTAAATCACTTCAGGATGAGAGTGCAATATGGCAAGTGCAAAATAGCAAAATACAGTACTTTAAACCATTAAAGTGCAAGTGCAAGACAAGGCGGATTACAAGAGAATTGTAGTCAAAAGAATTCAACATCATGGTAACCACAATAAAAAGCTAATTTAAGCGATTCACCACTACCAATGCTTTTAAAAACAGTTGCCGAACAAAGTGCCAATGCATTATTAAGGGAAAAAAAAAAAATGGGGGGGGGAAATAGAGTTTCAACGAGCGGATCGGAAATGGAGAGGACCGCTAGATACATCACTTCCAAAATTGGATTTTACTATGAAGTCTTCTCCAATTTTTCAAAAAACTTCCAATTTCGCTCATATTTTTTTATGGCTCCAACCCTCCTAGCATAGGCCTCCTCGAATTTTTTAACCCTTTTCATTTTATTAATCCATTTCAAATGGGAGGGGGCTTCATTTGATCTCCAATTTTGCAAGATTAAAGAACGGGCTACCGCACAGGCAATAAAAGTAAAAACTCTTTCTGGGTTAGACAATTGTAAGTCTCCCTTGCAGTAGCCAAATAATACAGTCTCAGCTGCAATCGGAACGGTACTCCCGATTGCACGCTCGATGTCCAAAAAGATGGCTTCCCAAAAAGGCCTCAGACCGGGGCACACAAAAAATGTATGATGCCAATCGCCTTCCCCAAGTTTAGCGCATCGAAAACACCTATCTTCGACATCGGGAAACCTTTTGCTCAAGGTAGAGGGTGTCAAATAGGCCAGCCACCTGGAAAGAAAGGCCATCCTCTTGTAATTGGCGGCACGGAGTGCTCTGCCACCAGAGTGGCTGACTCACTCCCACTCCCTCTCGGATAAACTGCAGTCAGTCTCCCGAAGTATTTTTTCCAGATGTTTCTGGATTATGGGAAGATGCAGTTGTTTATGAATCAGCTTATACCAGTTGCCTATCCCTCGTAGTTTAGCTCCATAAAGGGCAGTTGACAGCTGGTTGGGAGATTCATTTATACCTCCATAACTTCTCAACCAGGAGACTAAGCGGAGGTATTCAAAATAAGCCGGTTTCCAACGAGCCCCTAACCTGGCCAATATTTCCTGCCAGGAAATTGGTCTATTCTGTATTATAAAATGTCTCAATTGGGTTAAACCGAAATTCTCCCAAAGAATAATATGACCAGCTTGTAACTGGAGACCGAGGGCGGCACATTCTTTTAGTTTGAGGTATGGAAAACCCGTCAAATTCATGTCCCTAAAAATTGCCTGTAGTCTAAAAAGGAAGTCCTTTAAAGTTTTATATCGGCTTTTCTTTGGAAGTTTGGCAGTCTTTAAAAACACTGGAGTGGATGAACCGATTTCTAACAACATTCTATCGATAAAAAAAGTATCTCTACAGAAACAAGATCCTAACAGTCTAGATACCAAATCGAGGAGGGCGGCTTCATAGAAATATTTAATATGTGGGAGTGCGAGTACCCCCTGATCTATTGGTAGTTGTAAGATGTTCAATTTAACTCGGGGGGCTTTCTTCTCCCATATAAATTGCCTAAAAAGCGTATCTATTTCCCTAAAAAATACCTGATTAATTTTAATGGGGAGGTTCGAGAATAAAAAAATCAAAAGGGGAAGTATCGACATCTTAATCAGAGATACTCGCCCAACTATCGATAATGGAAGAAGTGACCATTGATCCAGTAATTTAGTTATTTTTATCTTCATTCTTAAATAATTTAGATCATAAAGTTGGGAAAACTGTGAGGAGACATAGATCCCGAGATATCTTATGGGATTAGTCCTGGCTGCCTGTGGTTTTAAAGAGTTGGGGAATATATCGATATCCGTGTTCAAGGCAAGAACTTCAGTTTTGTTTGCATTGATTTTATAGCCACCTATTTTTTCAAACTGAGAGAATTCACCCAAGACCTCCTCGAAATGTATCCTATTAGGGGCCAGATATAAAATAATATCATCGGCAAATAACTTAAGTTTGGGCATATCTGGAATTGGGGGATGGATAGCAGCATTGATGCGGATTCTTGAAGCCAGGGGTTCTATAAAAAAAGTAAAAAGTAAAGGGGAAAGAGGGCAGCCTTGTCTCGTTCCCCGCTTAATTTGTATCATTCCTGCGCAGGTAGCATTTATTACAAGTTTAGCTGTGGCATCCTGATAGATATTGTTTAACATTTCTACCACATTAAGGGGGAAACCAAATTGAACTAGAGTAAAAAATAAAGTTTTCCAATTTACAAGGTCGAAGGCCTTTTCCGCATCGACCATTATTATACTTGCGGGGATATGGTTTATATTAAAATACTCCAATGCGTGTATTAAAAATTGGGTATTAGCAGCCATTGATCTACCCGCAATAAAACCCGTTTGGTCTCTATGGATGACCTCCTGAGCGGCTGGTAATAAGCGATCGGCCCAGACTTTCATTAATAATTTATAATCGGAATTTAAAAGACTTATAGGCCGATATGAGTTCATGTCATCAGGATTTTTATCTTTTTTAACGAATGAGATTATGATCGCTTCTTTGAATTCACACGGGACCTGGCCTCCTTCTCTTATAAAGTTAAACAGGTTTCTCAGGGGAGCAAGTAGTTGCTCTGCAAACACTTTGAAAAACTCAATCGGAAAGCCATCTTGCCCACAAGCTTTTGATCCTGGGGTTGATTTAATGGCTGCCAAAATTTCGCCTTCCTCCACTTGGCTTTCCAACTTGAGAACCCGCTCTGGGGATAACTGGGGGAGATCTAGAGTTAAGAAATACTCTTCAATTGAGTTATTCTGAATTTTATATTCGGTAGAAGAAAGCCGGGTATAGTGATCCTGAAAAAGTTGGGCAATTCTAGAGCTATCAACTGTTTCCAAACCGGTAGAGGGATCTGATATTTTTGTTATTGAGGCTGATTCCTGTTTCTTTCTTGTAGAGTTTGCCAGGAATCTGCCGATCAACTGACTCTCCTCGTAGACCCTCTGTTGGAACAGTTGGGAGTTACAAACCTCTTCGATGGTAAAAAAGTCTTTCAATGCCATTTTGGCTTGGAGATATTCGTTGGGAAGAGACTGTAGTTGAAGGGCGTACTCCCGCTTAAGGTCTAACTGTAGTTGAGCTATCTTGTTCCTTCGGTCCTTGGATTGGGCAGTAGTATAAGCAATTATAAGGCCCCGGGCTGTCGATTTAAAACCGCCCCAAACAGAGAAGGGAGAAGCAGTGTTATGGTTGATCCTGAAGTATTCCCCAATCCAGATCCTGAAATCTTTTACCCATTCCTCATTCTGCAAAAGAAAGCGGTCCAGCTGCCACCTGGATCTCTCCCTATTTACTTCATTGATTTTAATTTCCAGATTGATATAGGCATGGTCAGAGAAAGGGTTGCATCCTATGCCCAATTCAAGGGTCTGAAGAGGCCTAGAGCTAAGGAAGAAATCTAATCTAGATGCCGTGTGAAATCGATGAGAATAAAAAGTAAAAAATTATTTCTCCGGATTCCTATCCCTCCAGCTGTCCACCAATTGGAAGCTCTCTATAATAGTCTCCAAAACTTTTTTAGTGTTAGGTTTTAATTGACCCCTCTGTTTATTTGTCGTATCTTTGCTTGGATCTAATATAAAATTAAAGTCTCCTCCGAGTATTATCTGCCCCGGAGCACCAGATAATAGATTGTAAACTTCAATCAGTGGTCCCTCATCGTCAACTATGGGGCCATAGTAATTAACCAAGTTAAGCCTCTTCCCATACAGCTTTACTGCAACCCAGATCCATCGCCCCTTCGAATCTCTTTGAACTTCTATGACCTCCCAGGGAAATTTATTTGAAAGATAGATTGCAACACCCCTTGCTGCTAAACCTGAGGATGCAAAAAAAACTTTCGAGAAAGTTCTGGGTATAAACAGTTTGGGGAAGTTGGATTTTAAATGGGTTTCTTGAAGAAACAGGATTTGGGGACGCAATGAAGCTAGCCATCTGATTAAGGCGCCATATTATTTTTTTATTCAATATACCGTTTACGTTGGCAGATAGAATCTTGCATTTATTGAACTCCCTAACCATCTATGCGTTTAATTATGACCAAATCTCTACCTTGTCTAGCTATAAATGTCCTAGTTGTAGCCTTATTCAAAAAAACCTCTTGCTCTATTTTTTCCCTCTTTACCGTAAGTGAATACACAACGCCCACTGTCCCACCCACCCCAAAGGAAAAAAGACCCCCCCACCCTAGAATGTGGATGATCCCTACGGACCCCGCTAACCACATTTCACCCGCCCCTACAAAAACCCTAGGGTGTCTTGGCCTTACACCCTGAGTGTCCTACATCCCCCACGCCCATCCCAACCCTGCCTTTAGGTTATGTATCATGGCGGGAATTTCTGATAAATTTAAACTCCCTTAGAAATTTCCTTTAGTAGTGCCTGGGCCTTGTCCAGATCTGAGAACAGAAAGAACTTGCCCTTAACAAGGACTTTTAACTTGGACTGTTGTGCGATTGAGGCTTGGGCACCATACGTTTTAAAGAGCTGTAAGAGCTTAACAAATTCTTTCCTTTTACGAGCAGCAGAGGCACTCATATCAGAGAAAATACGACACTTGGTTGTGGCATTTAAAGAAAACTGCCTCTGCTGAATTGCTCTTGTTATGATTCTTTCTTTTATTCGAAAGTCCATAAAGTTCACCAAAATTGTTCGTGGAATTGGAGAGTTCGGAAAAGGTTGTGCTGGTACACGGTGAGCCCTTGCAATTGTGAGGTCTCCTTCAAATTCCGGGAGAACAGTTTGTTTAATAAAAGATTCCACCCATTGCAGAGGCTGTGACTTTTCAATTCCCTCTGGAACTCCGACTATCCGTAGATTTGACCTCCGTGAATGATTTTCGAGTTCCTCAAGCTTGTTTTCAAGATGTCTCTCTTTGATTGTAACTGCTTTCATCTCTTTGGACACCGAAAAAATCTGATCCTCGAGAAGTGAGACTCTGGCTTCTGCTTCCTGGAGTCTAATGGGGAGACCCTGCATCACCTCTTCGATTTTCCCCAGACGTTGGTGCAGTGATGCGGTCTCAATTTTCTGGGCCCTCTTCATTTCGCGAACTTCATCTAGAATAAGATTAAGAAGGTCTTTGATGTCTAATTGCCTTGCATCGCTGTTCTCACATTTCTCCAAGCTTATGATGGAATGAAGCTGAGAAGCAGTGGGCTCAGTGGGCTCAGTAACTTTGGGGGATGTAGTCAGAGATGTGGTCTCCCCTTGAACTAATACAGGTACTGGTACTAATAGTGATACAGGAGCTTCAAATGGACTTTCAGGCCCTAAAGAGTCATGGTGTGGGGCAATTGCTGTTAGTGGGCCTCCTTTTAATTTTTCAACAGCTATTGAAGTCAACATCTCGCGGCCGTTGTGCATAATAGTGACCTGATTCGACTTTTGATCTTTTTCTTGTGCATGATTTAGCTTTAAAACTCTTCTTTGCGCTTGAGCAGGAGCCAAGTCTCCCCCCCCCTACTGTAGAATGGTATTTAGGGGATAGCTCCTGTCTTGTGGGTAGGGTACCTAGTGGTTCCATTGTCTGGCCCCAGTCCGTTAAATCGCCTTTGGTTGTGGTCCTTATTGGTGGGCTAGAGCAGGAGACCGGAGGTGGCAAGGTTGCTTTTTTGAAAAATAGCGGAAATTGCTTGGAAAGGTTGATTTTATCATTAGGGCCATCCGTGTCTGTACCTACACTACCGGGCTCACTGCACTGCTCAAGTTCGTCTACCATATGAGGTGCCTGAAGCTCCTTAGTTTTTAACAATGTTGCCGAAGTCAGCTCCTCTTCAGAGCTCTTAAAGGTGCTGTCTTGGGATGAAATGAGTGCAGGCTCATCGCCCTTTTGGAGCAGGCTGGCAGTCTGCCTCGCTTCCTTCACTTGGGCAAGGCGAGTTTTAATTTTTTTTTGGCGGGCAGTGCTGTTGTTTTTGGCTCCCCCGCTGCTTTTTAAGGGTTTACCCATACTTTTGCCAAACAGAGATATCTTGAAATCAGGTCTTGCTAAACCTTAGCTTCGATATGACGTTATGAGGCGTTTACTAGCGTTTTGCTAGCGTTTTGATAGCAAAATATAGGCAAATAGGCAAATAAAGGTGGAGGCTAAATCATATAATTACGCATATTGCTGTAATTATAATATGAGGCCGATGCAAATGCCAATGCAGTTCGGGTAAAGTGCTCAGGACCACACTTTAGCAAAGACGAGCCATTACTCACTGACTCCCTCGATCTTGATGTTGAGGCTGCTGCGACTCTAAAGTGGGTCTGAAAGCTCCTGGCTCCTGACTCCTGACTCGTGCGCTGTTTTCATCCCGTCATTTTCAGTATTTCCTTGCCTCGTTAGCTCGTTAGCTCGTTAGCCCCGGGCTCCGGTCTCCTCCGAGGACAGGTTGCAGCAGTTGCAGCAACTTCACTTTCACACTTTTCTCACTGTCTCACGGAGCGCTCTGCGGGTCACAGATGGTAACATCACTCGATAAATGCAGAAGCGCGCTGCTGAATCCAAAAAGAGACACCGCTAACGCCGTCAGCACTGGTGTTCACGAACCGCCATTTCCGGGGGTTGGGCGAGGAGGGTTACGGACACCTGACTAGCCGGAGGCGGGGCACTCCGTAGTCATCGCCGATCCAAATCCAAAAAGAGACCATATGACTTCCATTGTTATCGCCCTATAGCATTGATTGATGCCACAAGCAAGATCTTGGGCAGAGTCCTGCTATACCAATTACAAGGCTGAGCAAACGATAATCGTATTCTATCACCTGCACAGTATGGCTTCAGACTGGGCCTAGGAACGACAGACTAATGCTTGAATCTGTGCTGGCTGATAAGTATGTGATTGTCAAGGAGGGTTGTCTCTTCTTGGTGTTCATGGATCTATGTGCAGCATTTTATAATGTTGTAAGGGGCAATCAATGGGCTATGTTATTAAAAAGGGGTGGTAAGCCTATGTACACCTTCTTTCACAGTTGCACACTGATGTAGAAGGTAGGATAAGGTATGGGTCTAATATACTCTGTATATCCAAATCAGAAACGGTGTCAGGCAAGTGTGTGTCCTGGCACCCTATTTTTTTTAGCTCCTACAAGAAAGAACTGGAGGATTGCCTGATTGAAGCTGCTGCTAACCCACCGAGAACACGGACACAACATTTTCCCGTTCTTATGTATGCAAATGACTGCATACTCATTGCACGAATGGGGAGGGGTCTTCAGAAACTCCTAGATAACTTTGTGCTTTTTTCTGTCCGACCTAGGCCTCTCCACAAATAAAGCCAAATCCTATGCAATGGTATGCGGCCAACCAAGAAGCAGGCTAACTCCCTTCCATTATGGCAATACTCCCATTAAATGTGTGTGGCAATGTACAGTGGAGCTAACTGGCCTAAGGTCAGAATGTGGCATGGATTCCAATGTGGAATCAGAAGGGCCATCGTGGGGTTCTGGAAGTGGGAGTTGGAGAAGAGCGGTTGATGGATGAGGTGCCAATAAACCTACTTGCCTATTCTTTTGTCCTGCCTTCTGCTTATTTGTATTCACAAGGACACCACATTTATTTGGCGACGAGCGGGAGTAAAGGCAGAAGTAAAGGCACCTCAACATCGGTTTGGCACTAACCTGGAGGGTTCGGTGTGGATCCTGGAGCTGATATTCGTGATCTCTGCGAATGAGGAGGCGTTGTTGGAGGCCTTCGAGACTGGTGACGCTCCGGGTGTGGCGCTGCGGATCTTCGTATGGTGAGAGTTTCTGGAGGAGGAGAACAGCTGGTGGCATCGGGAGCGCGAGACGTCTCCGTAAAACTGGTTGCTGTGAGCGCGAGGCTTCAACGCGGAGCGCGAGACTTCAGCGCGTTCACCGAGGAGTCATGAAGGGAGGCGCGAGGCTTCTGCGCATGTGCAGGTGAAGTCATAAAGGAGAACGAAGGCTTCAGCGTGTGTGCCAAAGGGAGGCGCGAGGCTTCTGCGCGTGTGCGGTGAAGTCATAAACAAAACAAAGGCTTCAGCGCGTAATTCCCAGGTGGAGGCTTGAATCGTCAAAAGGAGGCTTGGAGACAGCCAATGAGAACCTTGTTGGGGGCCATTTTCAGTTGTTGGGAAGATCTTCATTCATTTGTAAGGAAATACGGTGTTCAAAAAAAAAAAAAAAAAGGAAAATACTGAACTTTGTTTTTTTCTTTTTGGAATCAGAGGGAACGTGCACAGAAATCATACTTCATTGGAAGTGTGTTTATAACTCTTTCTTCCCGTATGTGAGCCAGCTGGTCACAAGTACTTTAACAATTGATCGAAATTTTAGAGGTGTTTTGTGCTACTAAAGGTGGAGTTGGTCATATGTTAATTTGTTTGTTATTTTTATTTATTCTGATTTCATGTTGATATTGATAGCTTGGTAATGTTTAAGCCCTAAAAAAAAAAAAAGTCTATCGTCATGCAGAATGTAACGCAACCTCCGTTTTTTCTAACTAGTCCAGGTGAGCCGAATGTTAAATGGCAAAAGTGGAAGAAAATTTTTACGAATTATGCGAGGGTGTGTGGCACGAATCTCAGTGCCGAACGTAAACATTCCTTATTGTTGCATTGTCTTGGGGGTGAAGGTCAAGAGGTGTTAGAACATTTACCTGAGTTAAGTGCTTCTTAACAAAGGAACCTCAATGAATATGAAATATGTATTGAACAATTGGACCGTCATTACCTACCAAGGCTGAGCACGATAATGGAAAGGTACCACTTTGGTCTAAGGGGACAGAAAAAAGAGGAGTCGGTGGAAGAGTATGTTTCGGCTCTGAGGAAGCTTGCTTCCTCATGCAAATTTGGTCCTGCTGTGGAGGAGAGGATTAGAGATCAGTTTGTGTTGAGGTGTGCGCATGATGATATCAGGAAAGAACTCTGGTTGAAAGATGAACCTCCGCTCGAAGAAGTGATTACTATTGCCAAGCAAGTAGAGCATATGAGGAAGTGTGTTGATGAGTTGAATGAAGAAAAGGCTAAAATTGAAGAAAAGAGTAAAAGTACAGTGGTTGAAAATAAAGTAGAAGAAGTGGTATGCCAGGTACAAAAGAGGGAGATTAAGGGAAAAGATGCTAGTATGTCTATGCCTAGCAATGTAACCAGTTTTCCTGTTGGAGGAAAACCTGTGTGTTTTAGGTGTGGACGTTTTGGGCATTTTGCTAATTCACCATATTGTCCTGGACTGAGAGCTATCTGCAACATGTGTGGTCGGAAAGGACATTTCGCTAAATGTTGCAAGGGTAAAGGCAATAAAGATAACAGTATGACTGCCAAGCACCAGCCTGAAGTAAAGGTGGTCACATTTCAAGTTGATGCAAGCAAAAGTGATCATCCATCTCATGTGGTGGATATAGAAGGGGTACCCCTTAATTTTAAGTTTGATTCCTGTTCTCACCTGACAATAATTGGAGAGGATGTTTTTATGCAACATTTTGTCAACAGAGTGAAATATTTTAAGAGTGATCTTTCTCCCATGGGTTATGGAGGCTTACCTATAAAAATGTCTGGATATTTTGTGGCCACCATTGAACTTTGTGGGAAGATGATTGCGGGGAAGATATATGTTGCTAAGCAGGGTGATTCCCTTATGGGTTGGCCTCATCAACGTTTATTGGGGGTGTGGTTAAATCCCAATGCCTCTCCACAGGTTCAAGTACAAGCGGTTGGGGACACGTCCCTCAGGTTTGTAGAACAGTTTGCTGACATATTTAAGGATACCTTGGGGTGTCTTAAGGGATATAAACATCACATTAAAGTAAGAGTAGGAGCGGTACCTGTTGTGGCTAGAGTAAGGAGAATTCCGTTGAATGAACAAGCTGGCGTTCAGAAAGAGATAGATAAATTGATGAAGGCAGGCATAATTGTACCAGTTGAAGCTACAGAATGGTTGGCTCCGATAGTCGTGGCCAAGAAGGCTACTGGCGAAATTCGCCTTTGCATTGACTTGAGGGCTTTGAACAAAGAGGTCATAGTAGATAAGTTTCCCTTACCGAACATCGATGAGATGGTTGGTACGTTGGGTGGTGCGAAATACTTTTCAACTCTTGATTTGGCCTCAGCTTATCATCAAGTTGAGTTAGATGACTTCTCCCAGGATCTCACTGCTTTTGTTACCCCCATGGGTACTTTTAAATTTTGTAGAATGCCGTTCGGGCTTGTCTCGGCGGCTTCTGTGTTTCAACGAATAATGTCGCACATTCTCAGGGGTCTTGTTGGAGTTAAATGCTATCAAGATGATCTTTTGATTTTTGGGAACACCTTACAAGAGCATGATAGTCGGGTTTTTGCTGTCCTACAACGTTTAAGGGAAGCGGGTCTTACTCTTAGGAAGGATAAGTGTAAATTTGGGTTGCAGGAGGTAAATTATCTTGGACATTGTATAACTGGACATGGGGTTTTTCCCAAGAAGGAATTGGTGGAATCCATCATGAATGTTTCGGTACCGGTCAACAAGGAAGAATTGCTTTCTTTTCTTGGTATGGTAGAGTTTTACAGTAAATTTATCCCTGGCTATGCAAGTAAAACTCATTGTTTGAGGAAATTGACTGTAAAAAATGCGGTGTTTTTGTGGTCAAGTGAGTGTGAGGAGGAGTTTGTCTTGATCAAAAAGGAGTTGAGTAAAGCGCCAGCCCTTCATGCGTTTGTGCCTAGCGATCCGACGGTTATCATGACAGATGCTAGTGAAAAAGGATTGGGGGCGGTGCTGCTTCAGAAGAAGAATGGAGTGGATTGTTTGATCGCTTGTGCTTCAAGGTGTCTAAGAGGGTCTGAAAGGGGTTATTCGGTTATAGAGAAGGAGTCTTTAGCCATATTTTGGGCTTTAAGGAAGTTTAAAAATCTGGTGTGGGGTGTGAAGGTTAGTGTTTTGTCGGACCATAAGCCCTTGAAGGAGGTGTTTTCTAAGAAAGGTCTTGACTCCATTTCTTCTAGAATAAGGAAATGGATAATTTCTTTACAGGAATTTAATTTTGAGGTTGATTACATTCCGGGTGTGGTAAATAGATCTGCGGACTGTCTTTCTAGATTGGTTGATCTCAAAGAAAGCAATGAGGAGGATGGTGAGGATGATAATGAGGTGGTTAATGTGTGTGAAATCACAGATGGTACTGTTACCCAAGAGGATTGGGTTTCAGAAATCAATAAGGATGATGAAATTACAAGAGTGATGGTGATGTTGGGGGAAGGTAAACAGTTGGAGAAACCCTGGAGATTAGTTTCTGATGAGCTTTCTGTGGTGGACGGCATACTTTCAAGGGGCACGAGGTTGGTTCCTCCGGTGGGTATTAGAGAGAAGTTGCTCAATTTTGCTCATATTGGTCATCTTGGGATTGTCAAGACCAAGGAACTGCTGAGGTTGCAGTTTTGGTGGCCTGGCATGGATATGGAGATAGAGAGGTTGGTTCGAGAGTGTCCTGAATGCTGTGCTAGTGACAAGATTTTGAGGACTAAACAAACTCCAATGGTGTGCAGGAAGTTACCTGATCATCCTTGGGATGAGGTTTCGATTGACATTGTTGGTCCTTTGCATGGGGTATGTGATACTCCATATTTAATAGTGGTTCTGGATTTATACTCAAGGTGGATAGAGGTAGGTGCTGTTAGGGATGTGTCTACGATGTGTGTCATCAGGTTCTTGCAGGAAATTTTCAAGAGAGAGGGTTTTCCTAACAGCATTCTTTCGGACAACGGACCACAATTTACCTCTAGTGAGTTCAAGGATTTTATGGTGAGGTGTGGTATTCAACATAAAAGGTGTGCCATATATCATCCTGAAGCTAATGGTGCAATAGAAAGGGTCAACAAGACTCTTAAGGAGAGTATTCAGTTGGCAAGAGCCAGTGGGTTGAATTGGAAGGAATCACTTCAAGACAGAATTTTGGCTTACCGAGTGTCTCCTCATTCAACTACCGGGAGGGCTCCTTTTGAATTATTTAAAGGAAGGATACCTAATACTTTGATGTGTCCTGGTTGGATGAAGTTAAACAAGGGTTTTGTTGATAATCAGGTAGGGAGGTGGAGGGATAGAGAGATAGAGAAGCAGGCTTTGAGGAAACTTTATGTTGATGGTAAGAAAGGTGCCCAATTTCAGGTGGTGAAGGTTGGAGATATGGTTAAGATAAGAGCTCCTGTGGGATGTCAACCTTGGTCAAAATTTACCAATGTAAGGTCTGTGATTAAAGTGTTTAATAACGCTGTAAAAACAAGTGATGGGAGGATTTGGAACAAGAGTCGCGTTGTAGTGGTCAATCCTGTTGCTTCTGTTGGTCAGGCGGATAGCAACAGGTTAGTCTCTGGTTCTGGGTCCTCTGGTCTCTTGTCCTCTGGTTCTAATCAGTCTGGGGTCTTGAGGGGCATCCGGGAAAGAAGTCAAAGGGTGCGCAGACTTCCTGTTTACATGAAGGACTATGTTAGGTTATAGGTTGGTCATGCTAGAGTGTGTGGGGTTCATTTGTGCTTCGCCATGTCACATGTTTATTTTATTGTGATGTCTTTCTGTTCATTTTAGTAGTATGTTACAGGGCAGCTTATGTTTCTTTGTCCTGATGCTGTATCATGATTTTCTTGTTTTATGATTATTTGCAATTCTGTTATTATTATTGTTGAGGGGGAAGATGTGTGGCAATGTACAGTGGAGCTAACTGGCCTAAGGTCAGAATGTGGCATGGATTCCAATGTGGAATCAGAAGGGCCATCGTGGGGTTCTGGAAGTGGGAGTTGGAGAAGAGCGGTTGATGGATGAGGTGCCAATAAACCTACTTGCCTATTCTTTTGTCCTGCCTTCTGCTTATTTGTATTCACAAGGACACCACAATGTGCTTCCACATTTTCTTATTTGAGGCTGTCTTTGGACAGCAACAGCACCTGAGGCCACCTGAATACTGTTAGGGTCATGCAGTTTGAGCAAGCACCAGCGCCCTTATGTAAATTCGCCTCCAGGCGAGGCTCCATGCTTCTAGACGCTGCCACCCCTATCTTTAAAGCTACATCTATAGCAATTGCTACCTTTGGCATTGGTGTTTGGGGGTATACTGACTGCTCGTCGTTATAGATTAAGGAGAACAAATTTCAAAGAATATTGTTGTTGCTTCCTGGTAGTATCCCTTCCATCATAGTCCATGAAGAATTAAGACTGCAGTATCTGGGAGACATAGGGTCTGATAACGAGTGCTGCTTCTTTCTGACAGCAGCGCTGGTGGTGGCGCAGCAGTGGCGGTCCACCGTCTGCCGGATTATGACTCTCACCGTCATACCAGTGGTAGACCACCAGTTGCGCCAGGAAACAGACATTCCCTGGCAGTGGCGGAGTTGTGTCACAATGTAAAATGCTCAGCGGGACTACATCTTCCTGCAGCGCCAGCCATTTAATGGCCGGAGCCTCGCCATGAAAAGACTGGTGGTGCAGGAACAAAGGGGGCCCTGCACGGCCCCCATGCCCCTGCCATGGGGATACATTCAGGGGGCACAACATGTACAAACCTGTCTGTATTCCCCCAAAGTTCCAGCACAACATGGACGTCACCATACATGCTGTGGTGGAACATTGCAGGCCTGTTTTTCAGGCACTAGCCAGGGAAAGGCAAAGGACCGTCCGCATTCAACTTGTCCAACAACTCGTAATAAGGCAGGTGCTCCTTGAGCGGCTTTGGTTAGGATGGCTCCAAAATTGCTTTGGCATTTAATTTGGTCCAGGCCTGAAGCTGCACTGACACAGTCACTGATTTCTGACTGCCTAAACTTATCAGGGGTACACAAGAGTAAGTGGCTCCTGTATGTAGAAAAACATTATGTGCAATTGACAGAACCAAGCTATTCACCGACCTAGTGTGTTTAAATACCCGGTTCAGACAACTGGTCAAAAGAGAACTTTTAAACCAGATAGCTGAAGAGATGTGGAAGGTCGAACTAGGAAAGGGAATGGTGGCGACATATTTCCCCCTACACACGTCCCCCAATATCGAGCCATACCACTTAAAGGTTCCTCTGCCTTACAGATGTTATTTGGTAAGGTTCAGGCTTGGCCTGGCCCCTTTTTGGTGGCCTATCCTCCCAATGTATAAACTGGAAAAGAATTGGCGCCATGACCGTGTGATTTTGTTACACCTCAATGTGAATTACACATATTATTCTTCTGTGGATTGTATCAAGAGCAGACAACTCGGATTTTAAATCCTCTTTTAAGGTTTTTAAATATCAGGCAGTGTAAAGAAGCATTAATGCATTTGCAATTGCTCCAGGTATGTGTTACACTGTACAGATAAGCCAGGAAAAACATGGGTGAATGAGCCATCTTCAATACATAGACTATCTTTATTAGCATAAACAACCAGTTGTATGGCCTGTCTGATTGAGGGGTTGTTTAAAGGGGCTTTTATGTCTTTTCTATTCAATCAGCTGGTAAAGTCATGCTTTGTCTTCTCTCAATAGTAATATTAATGTTGACTTGTTAGGGGGTTATAATGAAGCTGATTTTGGGGATGTGTTTGTTTTTATGTAATAGAGGAGTAGAGTTTAAGAGACATTTTATTATCGACTTTAATAAAAACTTGTATTTTCTGCTTGTTTGCACAGCCTGCTACGGGCAGTCATCCCATTTCAACTCGTTTTTATATGTATGCATGCTTCAATGGTTTGTCTTTTAACCGATTAAAGCTTATCTGAACTTGAACAATGTTGATATTTTAACAATGGTTTCCAACTTCCAAACTCATTTACATATTAACACAGGTGTCCTTGTAAACATAAAAAGACATGTTTTGAACTGTTAACCATACAAATGAAATATTTTTCCATTCTATATAGTTTGTGTATTGTGGACAGAGTGCTCTTTATGCACAATAAAAATTAAATGCAGACACATTGTTCTTTACATAAATTTTCGCGAATGTTCTCAAGCCACTCATTGAAAAAGTCAACCAACTATTTAAATATTTGCAATAAATATAAGAACAAACTCAGTTTATTCACTGTTATCAGTTCCCCAATCCGATCTGTTGCAGACATTTACGGAAGTATTTTTCACTTTAAGAGATCATTCCTCCCTATTCCAGTTTTTACAAGATGCAGAAATGTACTTTAAAAAACCAAATGTGTTCCCGTCCATAATTTCCTCCTGCTAATGGCAGGAGGAAAATATGCATTAAAACAGGCTTTGAAGTGAGGATCACATGCTCAATTGGACTCAGCAATTCTGAGTCCTTAATGATTTTCCCATTTCCATGCCCACTAATGCCATGCCTGGTAATTGGAGGGGAGGTACCAGCCAAAATCCTTAACTCTGGCATGGGTGTCTACCCATCTAATTTACTGGACATTCTTACCATTTGACCCTCAAGTGTTTAAAATGTATGCTCATGTTAGAAGTGAAATAAAAGCATAATGAAAGCAAATTTATCACCAGCATTTGCATATGGAGGAATGGCAGCTGAGAACTATGGGCCTCATTAATATTGTGGTGGGACGGCTACCGTCAGCCCATCGTTGACAGTCCCACCACCATCGGACCCTGATTAACACCCGCTGCATTATAATGGTGGGCGGATGGTTGGCGGTCGGAGAGACCGACCGCCATTGGATCCGACGGGCTCAAGGAGCCGTCGGGCGGAGTGTAATGCCTACAATGGTGCTGGTGCCTGCTCAAGCACCGCCGTAGGTATTATAATGTCAGATTCCGCCGGCCATTTCATTGCGGTTTACCCGCCATGAAAAGGGAGGCGGAAAGGGACATTGGGGGCCCATAGCGACACCCCTTCCCTTCTGGCCCTCCGACATGGGCCCTGGGAGGCATCTATGGTGCCCCCCTACATATACCTGCATCATGTGGCTGGCACCGCATGGTGCCTGCCACTTAGTGCAGGGATATGTACAGAGTGTATCTTTTGTACTGTGGCGTGCGCTGCATCCCGCAGCTTCAAGGCGGTCGCATATCATGATACCAGTTGCGGGACCACTGACAGCTAGTCGGGCGGTCCCGTTTCCGAAGGGATGGCGGTCCGACGTAATTCCGACCGCCATCCTAATCAGGCCCTATGACACGAAAACTTTTCTCACAGGACATCCACACATAAGGACTCATGGTTGGGTTAAAGGGGGTTTTGCTGGGTATGACAAACTCTAAAAATGGTCAATGGCCTAATAACAGCTGCTGTATGAATAGTTCCCTCATGGATGGAAATAACCTTGATCTGTTAAAACAGGCTTTTATTTGGTAGCAATACATTTTATGTAGGAGGGTGGACAAGCCTCATTAAAATGTTCTCTTTGTTGAGCTCTCCCATTCACACCCCACCAGCATTGTTTACCTTTTTGAAACAGAACCTAATTTACAGGTCCTTTAAGGAGACAGTTACATGTATTCCAAAGTAATGGAACAGGAAATATATCTTTATTAGGTTGCTTTAGAAATTATAATATTTCAAATGGCACCATACGCATAGTTATAAAAAATGTTAAAACATGTTTGATGTACATGAAAATTGTTATGAAAAAACAAATATCATTGAATACTGCCATCTTCTGGGTAAGTGACCACCTTCATGCAGATCATAATGTCATATGAATTGATTTCCCTCTGTGTATGTGGTTAAAGTGACCAAAACTTGCTGATCTCTTCAGGGCCCAATATCCCACCCAGTACCCATATTGATTCGAAAGCCTTAAAGTTCCTTATTATTTCAATTAATTTCAAGCCATAACAGGTTGATAGAAATTAAATTTTGTAATTGATATAGAAATTTAATATTTTAACCGCTCATGAAGTGCATGCAGAGTCAGACTGAGAACCAAAAGCAACCCTTGCAAAAATATTCAAACCAGCCCACTCTTTCTTTCCTTTCTCTATTTCTTTTGGTGTCTCTCACTCTCATTTTATCTCTCTCTTTTTTCCTGCTGTGCTCGGTGCCATAAAACCCAGGGAGCTGGAGACATAGGCAATGACTATTGACCTTCAAAAATTCGTCTCCAGTGGTTCCATCCTTCTGGGGAAATGCCCAATAGAATAAATGGCCTATTCGACTGTGAGTACAGGGCCACTGATTTGTGGGCTCCTGAAATCTCTGGTGGGGTCAGTAATGACCCATGTGCCATGTGCTCATTATATTTTACTGTGTTTTCTGTCCAACTATGTTCAAGAGAATTCCAGCCCTTGAAGGTTAGGTCGAAAGAGAGCTTCCTATTCATACTAAGAGATATCCTCTATGGGATGATCACTTCATAATCTCTCCACTAGACTTGGGCTACTGTGAACTAAATTGCCTAAAGTACACAACGTTGAACATTACAAATATATATTACTTTGTTTTTCATGTAAAACAGCCTTGACAAAGTTGCGGGACTACTATTCCCTCACGCAACGAAACACGTGTTGGCTGGTGGCAGAAACAGATTAACTAAGGAGAAGTGCATATAATTAAAGAACTACTGACAAGAAGAAAAGACTAATTTCTGGTTTATATATGGTCTATTTGTGTTAACACACTGTACATACCTGTTGTTCATAATTATAACGTGTGCTAAGGATTGATTTTACTGGTCAGGGCTTTGCCCACAATTCTAGGAAGTCTAGGTGGCTCTTCCTACCTTGTAGCACCGTTCCGATAAATACTCAAACTACTATAAATGTGAACTTTCTCTTGGCGCCATATACCTATATCAAATCCCACCAAACAGGTTTTAACAGGACAATATTTAATTATACTGCTTTGAAGTGGCTAGTTATTCTCTACCACAATTGTGGTTACCAAACAATGTGTACTATTTTATAATTAAAAAAACTGATTGGTAGCCTTTTTATCAGCATGTATGTGCATGGCATTCATTCATCAAATTATTTCACAGGATTCAAGTTATCCAACCTGTAAGAAATCCAGCTTTGAACCACAAACGGTGGGTCAAAGCTAAAAGAACCACAATCCTGTTCATTACATTTTCTTCATACATATATGGGCATATATTTTGGCAAAACATTTCTCTGAGTCTCATTTATTCAGTAGTAAGTAATTTAAAGTAATTTAGGTCAGTAGTAACAGATGATCATAAATGGTGTGCAGTAGGCCCTTCTCACCACTGCACCACAGGGTCACAGTACAAGCTGCCTAATGATAGTCACTCTCCTGATTTACAAAGGTTATTTACTGCCTTAAATCTGTCTTACTTCTGCCTTCTTAAGCCTGTCCTGAGGCAAGATAAATTTAAGCAAATCTGCCCCTCTATGCCAGTGCTGGCTTTCATGGTATATACCAGAATGCATACATTATTTACAAACGACTTCTGCTACCCAGAACTTGTGCCTCAGTGGACTACTGCATCCATTCCAGGGGCTGTTTTATGCGAAGTGCCTCAAGAGTGCAACGGGTGTGTATCGGGGTGCTTTTGGTGCCAACAGGACTTTAATGTGCTGTAGATGCTTTAGAGCTGATGCATTTCCTACGGGGCGAATCCCTTGCCTTTGCACCTTCACCATTTTATAGATGCAGGCACAGAGGCAGAGAAGTTGTCAGAGATAGCACTAACTGCGTGTTACATGGAGGTTACCCCCCAGCATAATCCCTGCATGAGGGTTGAGCCACTCCTTGCCTCCTTTAAATTTACGTCTCTGTCTCTCACCTCAGTGGAAAGCAAACCAGTGGTTTTAAACAGATATTCTGCCTTTCACTAATTGTTGGAAATGTTGCTCTTTCTGCAGGGTAACCCCAAAATATCTTTGCCATTGAGCTAACCCCGTTATTTGTTAGATATGGTACTGTGTGCACATTACCCCTGCTTTCCAGGGGTAAAGTGCTTGTGCACTTACTTTAAATGTGGTATAATTGGTTTACTCCTGATTGGCATATATACCTTACCTATAAGTCCCGGAGACACAGAGGCAGAGGACAGTAGACTTACCCCAGGAAGACCCCTACATGACACAGCCAGAGGGTGTCACCCTTTAGGGGGGCTGTGTGTTCACCCCTGAAGATCTTGGACTGCAAGGCACCTTCTCCACCTGAGAGTACAGACCCTGAACTGAGGCAAATCTCAGAATACCATATCTGAGGTGGCAGATCTAAGAATGGAAGGAAGGTATGTATGTATCACCTCAGGGTGCAGTTCCCCACTCTGAGAAACCTAAGAGGCCAGGGAGAACTCAGGAGCAAGTGGAATACTCTTTGCCAGCTCCATCAGGAAGTGGGGTCTGCCAGATGCTCCAGACTAGAAGCTCCAACTGGCATTGGATGACCATGGGCATTGCTCTTGGCGCTGACAGCAGATAGTGGCCCATGTTGGTTGATGTCTTTGTGGGAAGAGGTTTTCTTAGGGTAGGAGCAGAGTTCTGACCCAGGGGTGCAGATTGGGCTACATCAGCTTGATGGCCATAGTAGTACTATCTGCATATTAAGATGAAGCTGTGATCAGGCTAAGATTAGGAGCTTACAGATATGTTCTGCAGATAAGGAGAAGGGTTCCCCATCAACCAGTCCAGTGGCCCAGGAGGATGGTGACAAAGGTGTGCAGAAAAGTTCAGAGGGACATAGACCTGACAAGTGCTGCTGCAAAAGAGGCAAAATGTCGATGCTCTATCACCTGAGCAGGGAAATCATGGCATTCATTAGTCTACCCTAGCTTTTGGCTGGGTGAGGGCTGTGTTGGAAATTTTGCAGGAACACCCCAAATCTTTTTGCCGAACACTATTTTGGCTGGATATACAACTCTGTGCACTTTACCCCTGCTAACCAGTGGTACAGTGTTTGTGCTCCTCCTTTCTAAATGGTAAAATTGCTATACTCCTTATTGTCATATATAACTTCCCTGTAAGTCTTATGGTAACAAGGGGTACCCAGGGCTTGTGCAGCACCCATTGTGCCACCTACTACAGTGACAATGTAAACATGACTGCAGGCCTGCCACCAGCTGCCTAGCTGTGCAGATTTTTACTGCAAATTCGACCTTTCAAAATAAAACTTTTGCTAAATTCCCTCCTTTTAAGTATTTATAAGTCATCTTTCAGTAAGCCTTAATGCCCATTAAGGCAGGTTACATGGAATTTAAAAGTAGGAACTGTAAAGGATAATGTTATACATGTCCTTACAGTGACTAGCACCTAAACTCTTTCTTACTGTAGCAGGGTTGGGTGTGCCGTTGGAAAGGAATAACATATTTACATTAAAAATTCTTCTCTCTGCCTCAGAAACAGCTACAAATTAAAATTTGGGACTTTGTGAAACATTTATAATGAGACCAGTTCACTGGTGAAGTCGGGATTTTTATATGTATCTTGTAAATGTTACTTTTAAAAAGTCACCGTTGCCTTGATTGAAATCCCAGAATTTTGCTCTCTCTCTTCTGCCAGACAGTAATTAGCATTTCAGTTAGTGTGAATGAAGTATGAACTTGCTTACAGAACAAGGGGTAAAGGCCTTGGATGTGGGAAAGTGATGTTGCGCCCTTGACATTATAGCCTGTGGGCGGGGTGCAAGGTCTTGATTTACTTCAAAGAGGCCTACCCTATCACAAGCAGATGTAGCTTACACTCATGCCTGCACCTTCATTTGCACTTCCAGACAGAGCGGCCTCCATCACAGAGGGCCTCTTGTCAATATCATGGTGTCAGGTCCTGTTGGAGTGTCAAGACCAACGTGAGAGGCCTGTTGGGGTTTTTCATATGTTGTTTGGTACACATTTCAAAGGAGTGAAGCAGAATGCCATATCAGGTTGATGAAAGCTCATATTTGTCATACCAGACTTCTGTCTCTGGGCTTGTTGGTGGCACAGGAAATTCCTACAACTAGATTTTAGTGTCAGATACGGGAAGACACTAGGATTATCATAGTACACTCCCCATACATACCTATCCCTCAGAGTCCATGTTTACTGTGCCAGAAGACTTCCGTCACCATTTTGGACATTCCTGTACCGTGGTGGTGATATATGCAATATCCCTCAATCGACTTCCGGTTCTCAATTGCATGTATAGTCCATCAGCGCCCTTACCGCACTCCGGTAGGGCACTCCAATAGCAATATATTCACCTAATTTACCGCTGCCAGGCCCCGGGGAAATCAATTGAGGGATATTGCATATATCACCACCACAATACAGGGGCATCCAAAATGGCACCCCCATTTCATTGCTATTTTATACTACGCATGAAATGTAATTGACGGCATCTACTTAGTAAGCAAGCGCGAGTATTTAACATCCCGTTTCCCACCTGCTCCACTCTTATGAGCTGGTAGAGAGATGGTAGGTTGTTCTGTATAACTGCCGTATCCACGCTGTGAGTACATAAGATTTCATGATGATCCCTGCCTGAATTGCATTTTCGCTTAATAATTTGATGCCAGACGACACATATTCTTTCTCCTTTTTGGGACGCTAAAAACTAGCATTCCCTCTACCATCACTTGAGGAGGCCAGAGACCCACCCTATTTTGGTGAGTTCCCGTGTTTCTCCAGTCACAGTGTATGAAATGTATCTGCTTGCCTATGCCCTTTGATGTGTCACATGCCTGCCACCTTCTTCTGCCTTTGCACTGCGTCCATAAGCACACTATAGTTAACAACATATTATGGACTCCATCGCATGCTGAACTAAGTAGAGAACTTGAGTAATGTATATTATTACTTTTTTACAGGTCAGTATTTTTATAAGGTACACCACATTTAGGTTTTTTAGTGATTGCTCTACCCCTTCTACTAACTAGTATTCCAACCACTGTGTAGATGATAATTTGACTTATGGTCCTGACGAATAGCCAATGGATCACTTGGGTGACAGATCAGGCAAGAAGCATGTTGATCTTTTTGTAGAAACTACCACAGAACATTGTGCCACTGGTTTGCCACTTTTGTTTTTAATTAGACAAGAAGTCTCAACCAATAAAAATGACTTAAGAGTACTACTTAGCCTATTTTATACTTTTCTACATGCATTGCACACCAACACACCCATCTACACTTCATAGCCCTACACCCCCAGTTCACATTACGGCTTTGGAGTAAAAGATCTCCGAAAAAGAGCCACTTTAAGGGTGCCCATCGAGCATTACAGTGCCACCCGACAAGGAGCAAGCTCAATGATGAAGTATGACACCCATTCGGGTGTGTGAGGGCCCCAGTTCCAAAAGGAGTTGACTCCTATCCCACCCATAGGACACTAGACCAATCAGTCCTATATTCTATTGTTTTTCTCTCTCAAAAGGAACTACATACCTGGTTTATATTACTTGATACATGTGGCATCTCCGGCACCCACTTCAGAACACTTCTGGATCTGTGAAAGAAGAGGACTGAACCTGCTGTTTGAGCCTTATAAGTTCCTCAAAGACTGAAGCTGCTCTTCCTCATGTATCCAGGGAAAGAAAAGTGGGCTCCAAGGGGCATAAGGCTCACCACCTGTTAAAGCTACAGGAGCACAACAATCTATAAGAAGCAAGAAGCTTTTCCCTGCAACTGCCCGTGGACCAGTGGCGATTGGAACTGGACAAGACCCTCTTATTGGCCTCTGCCCGTCACCTTTGAGTCTCTAAGTACCTACCTTGAGGTCCTTGGGAGTTTTAGAAGTGTACTCCTGTCGTGGATTGGGACTCAAATTAATAAAGTCAGAAGGTAAAATCTTTCACCAAGAAGAGCCTGGTTAATGTAGCTGAGCAGCGCTCCAGCATCAAATTGTGCCAAAGTTCTGTTCTGCCTTGGGATACTTTGCCTTATTTGTAATACTGTCCCAGGAGTCTATGTTTCACATAATGGTCACATGGTCAAATCCTGGGGTCCACATAGCCCACTAGCTTTTCAAAGTTCAATAAATATCACTGCGTTGAGTAACAATAAATATCTGTTAATCAGTGCCATGATGCCCTAATGGGTGAACATGGTCTTTACAGATAGAAAAGATAATTTATATGTTATGTCAGACTTCTTCTTATGTCATACACAAACTTATTTAATGAATTCACATTCAGAATATTGAATGGATACATGACTATTCTGTCCAATATAAAAGAGTGAATGTTTAACATCACAGTGACTACATAGGCCCTGATGTATTTTTACTGTACGACTTTGCATTTATTGAGAAATGCAGCAGTAAAAATATTCACCCAACAAAATACGTTCGTAGTCAGTACACTGCAATTCTCTCAGATACATGCATTTACAGCACAAATTGAAGCCTCCATATTAAATTGTGATAAGTACACACGATGCTAGTACAGTCTTGGGAAATGCAAATGCCCTACAAAAGGCTTGGATTAAAAAAATTAATTGAAACTTTATGGCTTAAGAGCAAATTAACATAAAATCTTTACATTCTATCAATTAAACATAATTGAAAGTCTGGTAATAACCACATTTCATTAAAACTGAGAATAAAACAGCAAACAGAATAGGCAAGAAAACAGACATTTCAAACATCAGAATTATTGTAGTTCCTAAATTAAATGCTTTTGTTCTAGTTATCACACTATATTTGCACATAACCATTAGGTTAATAGAAAATATATCGATGGCTAAAGTGTTTTCTTTAGCCGTCTTCTTAATTCACTTTCTCTTTCAGTCACTAATGCCTTTGCAAACCATCCCATTTACAAGACAAATAATGAGACATTACTAAAGGCACAGATAAATGAAAAAAATCAAATAGAACAGGTCGTAAATTAATCTGTTTCATAAAAGAGCCACATTTACCATCTGAATGATAAAAGTGGAACTGTGTGAGAAGAAATACAATGTCCCAAATCAATGAAACAAGTGGCACAACAGGGACTTGAGTAAACAGTGGTGGGTGGGAGGAGGTGGGGGATACTGACAGGGCAGGACTAGAAGCTGGAGCAACCTATACTGAATGAGGTAATTGACTATATTGAGCAAAGTAGACTCTCAAGGAAGTTTAGGGAGGAGGAGAAAGATTCTACACAAATATTCTTTAACAGGAAAAACTAAATCCTTCAGCACTCTGGTATTCTTGGTGTTAAGACTTTTCCATCCACAGGCAGGAAAGACTTTGGAATAAAAGCAGAACTCTAGAAGACCTCTTGATACTGAATTCCCTCTGTACAACACGCAGATCACATTAACCAAAGCAAAGTACTATACCATTACCATCATTGAAGCCACCAAGAGAAGTGGAATGCTGATCCACATATGGATCCCCTATTTCTTACTCCACAGAAAAGTGCAATGTTATCAACAGAAAATACAGAAGATCCAACAGCACATTAACAACACTAAGCCACCTTCCTCTTACACCCCCACTTCCCATTGAATTCCATAAAGGTCAGCCTTCAATGCACTTTCTTTCCTTGATCTCGCTAACATACTCTACTTGCTCAGACCCACTTCTTATGACAATGATGTCTTACCATAATCCTCATCCAAGCTCTCTCTGGGCATGCTCTCTTACCCATACTTACCATTGTCAATGCCTCCCTTAAGCAAGGCATCTTCCCAGATTCTCTCAAGACAGGCCATATCCTGCACCAAGGGGCAAAGGTGTGCAAGTGCAGTCTAGCAAAAGATTTATACTGAAAGGAAGCCCTTCTAGTACACAATTCTATACTTAGACTAAGCTTAAAATGTTTTCCACTTCATATGTGTGTTGTACAGTGCAGTACACTGGCATTTTTGAGACATAAAAACATTTCTCCTACTGTGTGCCTGCCTCAAGGATGCCTGATGTTTTGGTGCAAAGCTCTGTCTACCATTTTTAGCAGATAGGTCTTTACATCACAAATCGTGAGTGGTAGCGTGGGATGGTCCATATACTACTGTAGGGGTGCCGCCTTGATGCAAAGTAATCTAAAGCAGAGCAATGAACTTCTTTGCATTACTTTTAGGCAACTTTCCAGTGTCTGTAAAGTGAATAGTTTATCAAGTCTGTACGGCAGTTTATGTTACGATTTGTGACTTTACACCATCACAAGGCCTTGATAAGTCCATCCCTTTCCTTAATCATAGATCCTTCCTGTCAATGATGCAATCTCCACTGTATCTAATTATAGCCTCGCCGTAATCATTATTCTGGCTGCTGCTACTCTTCATTGGCAGGCTTTGCACAATATAGCTACACACATACATGGGTATATACATTTATATATTACCTACTGGCGATCGCCAGTTCGTAGTTATAGTTAGGACCTAGTCTCCACAGGAGAAGCATTTTTTGACTTGGCTATATCTTTGGCTTTGTTTGACCAATCGGCATGACATTTCGACAAAAAAAGCAACACATGGGTACTATTGATTAGTAAAGTTTGGGGGTGATCCGTGCAGAGGTGACCGAGAATTTGGAACGTGTGATAAGATTGCGTTTGTAATGTTAATTCCCATAGGAACCTTTAGCCACCTCTGCAGCCCGAGTCGCTGAACGTACTTACACCAATTTTTGCAGGGAAATAGATTTTGGTTCAAGGAAGTGCCTTTTGCTTACTTGGTGTAAATCTGCTCAGTAGTTTTTGAGAAATGTAAGTTTAAAATCATGGTGATTATCTCTGGCCGTGGATATTTTGTGGTGGTTTTGCGATGAATCTCAGATGCATACGCCAACCGGAATGCTCTTATTGGCGGGTCGCAACCTGAATAGAAAGTTACAGCCAGGGGCTGAAAATCTGTGTGAAAACCCACATAAGAGGTCAGGGTGGAGATACTCCGACCCTCTGGTTGAGAAATGAAGGTGTTAGTGACACAAGTTATGTGTCCAATTTTTTTTTGATTGCACATGATATCCGCGACTACGTCGCAACTGCCAGTGCAGCCACCCCATGTACCGTCGCGGGGATGTTGTGACTATCAACGTCGTCACAAATATTGGTGAAAATATAAAAAAATATATCATTAATACACATTAAATTAGTTTGAGATTCTGTTAAATGTTTTATAGAGTTATTTATATAGTGAGTTATCTACTTTGATGGTTAGAATTAATTATATAGTTCAAATTTTTGAATGTGTTGGTGGCTATTGAAATACTGCTTTTGCTTTCTGCTTTCAAGATGTACCCACGGGGATCACGATTACAGATGTCTTCATAATATCCACAGTGCGAAAAATGGAAAATAGGTTTTAGAGATGGTTTTTCTAGAAATACAGTAGAAAATCATGAGTTTGAAGTGTAGAGTAATAAACCTCTAGTGTGTAGAATACTGTAATGTGTGTGCATATATGTGGTTTCATTTTATGGGAAAATCGCGATCAACGCGTTTAACAACATCATTGCGATGTCCTGAATAACCACAAAAATGGAAAAACTTTGAAGAAACTCAATACAAAAATGTGAGTTTAAACATGCTTTGAAAGAAGTATGTATTAAGTAATGTGTGTAGGGCAATGTTCAGAATGTATTTTTTTAGATATTATTTTTAGATGTGTTGGTGGCCATTGAATGTCTGCTTTTGTTTTCTGTTTTTGCAACGTGTCTGCGGGGATCGCATCGTCATCGCAAAGCTCCCCCGAAAAGTAAAGAGAAAAAAAACCTTTGGCTAAACATTTCACAATATTTTGGGTGCCCTGGTGGCTCTGACAAACACTGTTGTATTAGTTGTATGTATATGGCTGCTACACATAAGACCGTATGCAGAGTTTCAGGTTAATTAGAAACACCACGTTGCCTTCATCTGTAAAGTGAACTCCATCTTTTCTATAAATTCCATACATGTCAAAACGCAGATTGTTGTTATAGATACACCAACTCCACGAGTCGATGTGAGCAACGGTACTACCCAGCTTGCTCCCCCGCTGCCCTTATGGCGTAGCTGGCATCCCGGGCCGGCTGTCTTCGGGCAGCGGGACCGAGCAGCCCACATACCTTGCAGACCGTGAATGACAGGTCCCTACGTGGTGTCCTGACTACCAGCCGCCTCACCATTGACTCTCATCGCAATAAAGGCTGCATTTTTATCCTACAGCCTGTGGGTACTTATGCCACTATCTCTTCGCATTAACCTTTATGTACTTTTGGCCCTCCTTTAGGACACATGTTACTTTAACGTGTCTTTCACATGCAATGATTGGATGGGGCCATTTGCTATTAGTGTTTAGGTGAGATGTTGGATCTCACCACTCTGCCTCTTTTAATACCACACTCTCTTACCATATGTCACTTTGCTCAAATGTTTCACTTAGTTTGAATGTTTCACAGTGTGGTTGACAAATGTGATACGAGAATGGTTGATTACAGAATTTTCTCAGCCACCTTCACAATGTAAGGCCCACGATAGTTGCGTTTGTGTACACAATGGTGATACATAGGGGAGTATGATGTGGTGATCCCAGAAGTAAAGCAGCTTTTCCATGTCTTGCAATATTAATTGTTCATTTGTTTTATAGATTGGCTGCCACATCAACCGGTACTACATCTTATTATGGTAATATTAGTTTAAGACACCACATTACGTTTGCCACTAGTGTAGATTCACCATTTTTACGAGGTCCTGAGGTATTGCCGCTAGATCCACCTGACTGCTAGGAAAGAAACGTCGACCACATGAGATTGAGCGCAACACCCTGCAGCATCATTTCAGAAGGTCGCCACTCACTTTTTTAATCGGGGTGGAAGGCAGGGTCATTAAAATTGTTTTGCCTGACCCTTCCAGTTCCCTGTTTTAACTCACTAGGTCTCGTTGACCAGCAAACACACACTTCTACACTTCATTGGCCCATTACACCCACTGCACCAAACGGCAAGGAATAAAAGATCTCTGCCAAAGAGCCCCTGCATAGGGTGCCCGTCGGGTATTGCAGCGCCGACCCGAGGAGCAGCATGCCCGATGACGAAGCATGACACCCAGTGGGCTGGGTGGTGTGTGAGGGCCCTCATTCCAAAAGGAAGGATTACCCAACTCCTTTCGTAAAACACCTATAGATATCTTCTTGTGATCCCGCCACCTATCTCGCTCCACCCTGTAGGCACTGCATGCCTTATTTTTTGTACTTTGTTATAGATGCAGCTCATACGATGGTCTCCGAGGAATGCAGAAACAATTTTATTAACATGTTTCCTTGCTTTGTCAATCTGAGGACAGAATTGATTTCACCACTTCCATTTCTGTCTTTGGCATATATTAGAGTACACCAAGACAGTGTGAGGGGAAAGTGACATCAGTTCTGCAAAGGTAACTTTTATTAGGATTTCCAGCCCTACCCCAGCCAATGTGCCTAAGTCGTCGCCACCCCAGTGCATAATCATGAGGTGAGGAGATGGGGAAGCCACAATAGACTTAACCAACACCAGCATATAATTAAACTTTAACTCTCCCTGGCCAAACCAAGTGATCTGCACATTTGGCAAACCCAAGTCCCTGTCAATACCTCTCTTTTTTGCAGCCTCTTTAGCCCAATAGATATAGCTGTGGCCCACAATCCATACTCTAAGCATTTTGGCGTGAAGGAACAATAGTAGTCAGGAGAAGGCTGGAGATGAATGTGGTAGTTTTCCAAAGGAAAAGAAGTGAAAATGGAGGTTAATAGAAAAATTACTATATATGGTAAACGCAGTCATTTGGATGAAGCGGCGTCCAAGTGTTCAGGAGACCAATCGGCTCAGCTGGGCTGCTAACCAATAGCAGCGAGATGGATCATAGAAAAGTAACAGGAAGCAGTATTCAGTGTATGGCATTTGAGAAAGGGATTTTACCCGAAACGCGTCATGCCGCCTGTGCTGGAATAAAGGTTTTCTTCTTGGCTCCCCGTTTGTGTCCCTCCGGTTCTTTCCTGTTGGAGTGAATCTTTCCTTGGATATTTTTCACGCCAGCCCTGGGCGTGATTGGGGGACCCATCTCGTTTGTGGCCTGAGCACAAGGGCTACTGCTTCCCAGTCTCCTCTTCGTTTCCAAGGTATTGGTAAGCCCAGGCCCCCGCTAACCAAAGGACACAGCAGTGCAGCCCATGACTTCACGGAAGGACAAACTTACTGAAGTTAGTCTCAAACCGCTGTGGGATTTTGATACAAGCGGTGAGACGTCAAGGGGGCCCAGGAGAAACCTCTTTGTAGCAGAGACACTGTGCGATGGCAACTGCACCTATACATACTTTGTCTAGATCGCCAGCAAACTATTCAACAGTTTTTATGAGCCGGCAGTAAAACACTTACCTGGCAGCCAAGATGGTGCATGCTGGTAAACGCAGTCATTTGGATGAGGCGGCATCCAAGTGTTCAGGAGACCAATCGGCTCAGCTGGGCTGCTAACCAATAGCAGCGAGATGGATCATAGAAAAGTAACAGGAAGCAGTATTCAGTGCATGGCATTTGAGAAAGGGATTTTCCCCGAAACGCGTCATGCCGCCTGTGCTGGAATAAAGGTTTTCTTCTTGGCTCCCCGTTTGTGTCCCTCCGGTTCTTTCCTGTTGGAGTGAATCTTTCCTTGGATATTTTTCACGCCAGCCCTGGGCATGATTGGGGAACCCATCTTGTTTGTGGCCTGAGCACAAGGGCTACTCCTTAGCAGTCTCCTCTTCGTTTCCAAGGTATTGGTAAGCCCAGGCCCCCGCTAACCAAAGGACACAGCAGTGCAGCCCGTGACTTCACGGAAGGACAAACTTACTGAAGTTAATCTCAAACCGCTGTGGGATTTTGATACAAGCGGTGAGACGTCAAGGGAGCCCAGGAGAAACCTCTTTGTAGCAGAGACACTGTGCGATGGCAACTGCACCTATACATACTTTGTCTAGATCGTCAGCAAACTATTCAACAGTTTTTATGAGCCGGCAGTAAAACACTTACCTGGCAGCCAAGATGGTGCATGCTGGTAAATGCAGTCATTTGGATGAGGCGGTGTATCAAAAGTTATATTAGGGTGTGAGAAGATGTGGTAATTTATCACATGAATGACATCATCAGTAATGTCATCAGTGATGTCATTTGAGATGTCATCAGTGATGTCATGAGTGATGTCACTGACCATGTCATGAGTGATGTAATATGTGACGTCATCAGCAGTGGATTGCGGGCGCGCGAGTTATAGTTAGCTGAACTAACTATAACGGGGGAATTTCATTGGTTTTTTACGAGTGAAATGTCCAGCTAACTATAACATGTGTGAAACCTATGGTTTTTTCAGTGAATTTGCAAGGTTTTTTAAATGCTAATTCGTAACTATAACTTGTGTGAAACCTATGGTTTTTTCAGTGAATTTGCAAGGTTTTTTAAATGCTAATTCCTAACTATAACGTGTGTGAAACCTATGTTTTTTTAGTGAATTTGCAAGGTTTTTTAAATGCTAATTCCTAACTATAACGTGTGTGAAACCTATGTTTTTTTCAGTGAATTTGCAAGGTTTTTTAAATGCTAATTTATGAATGTATTATTATATTTTTTAAATATTTATTTTACAATAAGCTACCTATGTATATAGTTATAGATTTACTTTATCCTGTAATATAGAATGGCTCAGCTCTTATATTTTTTTTTATTTTTATAAAGTTGAACAGCATAGTTAATATCTTCTATAAACTTATAAACACTTAAACTTTTTTTTTTCGAGGGTTTTTGACCGTGCGCGCACGGTGCGCGCACGGTGCACGCATGCGTACGTGCTCCGTGTGCGCATGCGTACGTGCTCCACATGCGCATGCGTACGTCGTGCGTGCTCCGTACGCGCATGCACGCGTGCTCCGTGCGCGCACCGTGCGCGCACCGTGCGCGCACGGCAAGTCATGTGATTTAGAAACAACACTTTTTATTGGTTTATAGTAGTTTCAGGTCATGTGATTAAGAAACAACACTTTTCATTGGATTATAGTAGTTTCAGTTCCAGAAACTTCCAACACTACACCCACTCCCCTCATTATTTCTTCTGATTCCCTGGGAGAAGGAGCTGAGCAGCTTTTCCAGTACTCTAGTACTTGAGAATGGCAGAGCAGCAGTCATCTTCTGGGAGTGAGCAGGAGACCCTTGTGAGACAGAGGAAACAGAAAGATTCTTTTATCTGGCAATTTTGTAGATTTACAGAGGGGCAGAAGAAGGTGAATGCTCCAAAAGTCACCTGCACTATTTGTGGTGTTGTCTTATCAAGAGGAGATCCTAAAAAGAAATACTCTTTTAGTATCTTCACTATGATCAGGCACGTTAAAGGAGTACATCCTGTGGCTGTTGCTGGAGCTGCTAGAGACAACCCTCCAGCAGCTCAGCCGAGCACATCCGCAGCAGCTCAGCCGAGCACATCATTGGCAGCTCAGCCGAGCACATCATCTGCGGTGGCAGCTTCACCTGCTTCTGTTCCTCTGGATATACACCCTCTTTTCAAGAGGGTGCATATACGGTGCAATGCGTGCAATGCTTTTCTCTCTTATGGGGACACCAGCATTCCCCTAATAGAGAGCAAGATACAGCAGCACACATGCGGCACCCTATAATATTTTTCATTTTTTCTTTTCCTCTGTTCCTCAATTAACACAACGGCTCTTTTTAGAGCCACCTAACATCTAAACACTTAAATTTTATTTTTAATTCAATTTTTTTAATGATTTTTTTACCGCCGTGCCCGCACCATGCGCGCACCTCGCGACGGTGTGTGCACGGTGCGCGCACCCCGCGATTTTTTAACAAAAAATAAAATGTCTTTTTTACCCTTCAGGGTCCTTCAGGGACCCCCTGACAAAAGCTAGGGGTCAGGAACTCTGTACCCTGCCCCCTTTTCACGTTCTCCACCTTTCTTTTTTACTGTCACACACAAAATGGCGGCTGACACTTCCTGATTTCGACCGATTTGAATGTTGACTGACATGTAACCACCAATCACAATTACGCTCGCGCACGTTAAGGTGCCCGCACCATGTGCGCACGGTGCGCGCTTATAGATATTTATGTACTTTTAACTGCAATTTTCTCAGGAACTACTGAACAGATTGACACCATATATGCAAAAGGCACATGCCTGACCTGAGGACTACCTCTTTGCCAAATTTCAAGTAATTCTGTTTAGCCGTTCGGGCTGTACCTTCGACTAAAGGTCCTATGGGAAAATGCATGGGGAAAACGCGTTTTGGGATCCCCCTTTTTTCTCAGCCCCCGCTTGACGAATCACCCCGAGACTTTCAGGGTAGGAGCTGAGCGGAGCGCCCCATTAGTTTTGAAAATTTCGCGAGGATTCGTCAACCGGCGCCAAAGTTATTCAAAATAGAATTTTGGGATTTCCTATGGAAACTCGGTCCTAACTATAACTATCTACTGGCGACCGCCAGTAGATAATATATATCTATATATATATATATATATATATATATATATATGTATATATATATATATATATCTATATATATATAGATATATATAATCTACCAGTAGATAATATATATCTATATATATATATATATATATATATATATATATATATGTATATATATATATATATCTATATATATATAGATATATATAATCTACTGGTGGTCGGCAGTAGATAGTTATAGTTAGAACCTATTATCCATAGGAAATCCGCAACATTCTATTTACAATAACTTTGGCGCCGGTCGACGGATCTTCGCGAAATTTTCAAAACTCGTGGGGCGCTCTGGTCCGCTCCTATCCTGAAAGTTTTGGGGTGATTTGTCAAGCGGGGGCCGAGAAAAAAGGGGGGTCCCAAAACATGGTTTCCCCATGCTATTTTCCATAGGAAACTTTAGCTGCGACTGCAGCCCGAACTGCTGAATGGAATTACACCAAATTTGGCAAAGAGGTATCCCTTGGTTCAGAAAGGTGCCTTTTTGTTAAATGGTGTAAATCTATTCAGTAGTTGCTGAGAAAATCAAAAGTAAACTCACATATATATCTATGACCGCACAGGGTCCGTGCACCCTCCCGATCACAAGCTGTATGCTAATTGGCTGTCAACACTCCAAATCAGGAAGTATTGGCAGCCATCTTGTGCCTCGGTAGAACCGAGGCACAAGAAAGCAGAGAAAAAAACCCGCAAAACGCAAAAAGGGGGCAGGGTAGACACACCCTGACCCCCTAGGCCTGCTTAGGATGTCCCACAAGGATGCCCAGGGCCAAAAAAAAAGTGTTGTAAAAAGGGGTGTGGTGGCACATATGGGGCTTGTTTGCACATATGTCACCTCAGGCCCCGCCTCCTCCCTTCACCACTGTGCAAACGCACCCCGTGGCATGTTTTAAGTTGAGGAAATAATTCCCCTTCAATTTTGAGGGCCCCTGGGGGCCAACTAGCCCACCAGATACCTCCAGTAAGCGCCACGGAGCTGCGTTGCAGAGTGTTGTAGTAAGGGACGTGGCCTCTGAACACCTCTCTGCAATGCAGCTTTCTGGCGCATACTTGAGGTACCTGGTGGGCTAGTTGGCCCCCAGGGACCCTCAGGATTGAGGAGGAAATAATTCTCCAACTAAAAACGTGCCACAGGGCGAGTTTGCAGACATGTCACCTCAGGCCATGCCTCCTTCCTTCACCATTGTACAAACGCGCCCCGTGCCGAGTTGTAAGTTGGGGAATTAATTCTCTTTCAATACTGAGGGTCTATGAGGGCCATCTAGACCAACAGGTATCTCCAGTATGCGCCAGTGAGCTGCGTTGCAGACAGGTGTTCAGAGGCCACGCCCCTTTTTACACCGCTGTGGTGCTTACTGGAGGTACCTAGTGGGCTAGTTTGACCCTAGGGACCCTTAGGATTTAAGGGGACTTAATCTCCCAACTTAGAACGGCCGCAGGGCGCGTTTACACAGTGTTGAAGGGAGGGTGCGGGGCCTGAGGTGACGTGTGCAAACACGCCCTGTGGCACGTTTTAAGTTGGGCAAATAATTCTCCTTCAATCCAGAGGTACCCTGGGGGCAAACTAGCCCACCAGGTGCTTCCAGTCAGCGCCACTGCACTGCGTTGCAGAGAAGTGGTGCTGGCCGTGCCCCTCTTTACTCCTGTCTGCAATGGCGCTTACTGGAGGTACCTAGTGGGCAAGTTGGACCCTAGGAACCTCAGGATTCAAGCGGACTTAATCTCCCAACTTAAAACGGCCACAGAGCGTGTTGGCACACAGGCCTCAGGCCCCGTCCCCTCCCTTCACCAGTGTGCAAACGCACCCCGTGGTGCTTTTTAAGAGGTAGCTTTAATACCCCTGCCCTATTATATTCAAGGGGCTTACAGAGGAGGTCATGCTAATCACAGGTGGACCCCAATGCATAGTGTTCCCTAGTGTATGTAGGTGTTTTCACTGTATTCGAAGTGTCTTTTAACATAGCACTGGCTCTAGGACTGGTTAGTCATACTCAGTTACCACCAGTACCCGCCTGAAAAAGTTGAGGGTACAGGATGATTTTGCAACAAGGCTTCTTTCTGCTCCTCTGTTGGTTCTTCCTACACGTCTTGCTTCTTCCTGCACTTTTCTTCGTCTTTGTGGACTTCTGTTGTTTCTTTCTGCATTTCTTTTGCTTCTTTCTGTGCATCTTTTCTTCTTTCTTCACATGTCCTACCTCTGTAGGCATAGTTAGAAACTAGCATTTAAAAAACCTTTGAAATTCACTGAAAAACCACAGGTTCCAGGCACATTATAGTTAGAAATTAGCATTAAAAAAACCTTGGAAATTCACTGAAAAAACCATAGATTTCAGGCACGTTATAGTTAGGAATTAGCATTTAAAAAACCTTAGAAATTCAGTGAAAAAACCATAGGTTTCAGGGGCGTTATAGTTAGCTGGACATTTCACTCGTACAAAACTATTGAAATTCCCCCGTTATAGTTAGTTCAGCTAAAAATAACTCGCACGCCCGCAATGCACTGCTGAAAATGTCACATATTACATCACTCATGACATGGTCAGTGACATCACTCATGACATCACTGATGACATCTCAAATGACATCACTGATGACATCACTGATGACACCATCCTTGTGATGGAGTGGCAGACCTCCTCTCACCCTAATATAACCTTTGATACACACATTCAAAACTAGAAACTAAAATTTTCAAAAAAATGAACATACCAATACCAATTACAACAACCTATTCAGTAATTCCAAGATCTATATACACATCCACTCATTCACCAACAGGCCTATATAGTCACTCATACATGTACTCACTCATCATATGTACTCATACACCTATACATCCTGTTACACACCGCCACTCATTCATAGAGTTACTCACACACATAGTCACTCATGCTAATAATGAATCAAACATCCATTTACTTGCATATACAGTTATACACACACCACCACACTAACTTCTACAGAAACTTGCATATACTTACTCTCTTAAGCAATCACCTATAGAAACACATACTAATTTATACAAGAACTCTTCCATTCTCTCACTCTCATATATACTCACTTATATACACCAATACTCACATATACTAGTTTAAAACATATGTAGTTACTCATAAAGACACTATTGAGACAGTGATTCATTCTTTAACACACCCATACACACACTCATCCACCCATACAGTCCTGCACACATGCTGTCTTCAACACATACAAACAGTGAGTCGCTCATTCATGCATCTATGCACTACATAATACCCCCCTCTGAACCATACAGACACTCAGACACTCATACTGATACTCGAAAAACCAAGTAATAACCCATATAGACACTCATGTAGCTACTCACCAACCCATGCATTCACTTATACACAAAGTGAGAGACTGATACAGATATTTAGATATTTAAACATTACTCAATAACACATGTATTCACTACGATAAACTTAATCAGTCATTTATAGAATCAATTTTTCATTAAAAAAATCATCCATTTAGACACTTATATAGCCATTTATTCTTCCATCGACCTTGAGATATTCATATATAAAACATATTTAATTTTCAGAAAAACACACATTCACTGGATGATGTCATCAGGGATGTCATCGGTGATGTCATTTGAGATGTCATCAGTGATGTCATGAGTGATGTCACTGACCATGTCATGAGTGATATAATATGTGACATTATCAGCAGTGCATTGCGGGCGCGCGAGTTATAGTTAGCTGAACTAACTATAACGGGGGAATTTCAATGGTTTTGTATGAGTGAAATGTCCAGCTAACTATAATGCCCTTGAAACCTATATTTTTTCAGTGAATGTCTAAGGTTTTTTAAATGCTAATTCCTTACTATAACATGCCTGAAACCTATGTTTTTTTCAATGAATACATATATATATATATATATATATATATATATATATATATATATATTTCATTGGATGGTGTCAGCATGAAAGTGAATAAAATAAGCAGTGTGTTGGATGGCTAAGGAATAAGTCTTATTATTGTTTGTTTTTAAAAAAAAGAAATATCATACATACATTCATATGCTTTTGAATCTGTGGAGTAAACCACACCTGCTGTATCTCATTTGGAAGTAGCATGTGCCTTCTAGAATGTGCTGTGAACTTGTGACCTACTTGTTCCACCAGGTTGCTAGGTACACTGATCTAAGACTGTATTGGGGGGAAAGGTATTAAAGAGTGTAATTTCCAACTCAGGACTATGTAATAAACTGCTGTGTAGTATTTAAAGTTCAGAAAAAGGAAGCTAGATATCGGTTTGAACTTCCAATTTGTTTGTGATTATTCCAAGATGATCACGAATACATTGCAAAAATGTACTGACAAGAACCTCGTTTTGAAAGAGAGGGAAAGGGTTAACAGATGCAAACCATTCACAAGTGGAGATGCAGTAGTCTAAAATGAAAGACATGATTTCAATTGTTGCCTTTCCAATGATGATAGAGTGGAAAGTTGAAGAGGCCATTTTAGACTTGCTTTGTATGAGATTGGTGTACCATTCTTGTGCTTAGTTTTTACAAATCTTAACGTAATTACATGAGTGCATGAGTAGAGTCTGAGTGTTTCATGAGTGTACGCATGTGCCTCAGTATTTCAATGACTGCATGGGTTGCAAGTGGCTGTTTAGATGGCTGCATAGGTTCTGCGCAAATGTTATTATGATTGCACAGTTACAGCCTTGTAAATTAAGTGTTACATTTTTAAAAAGTATAGAAGAAGGAGAGATGCAGTGAAACAAAAAGAATGAGTCGCGAGAGTATTTGAGAAGGCCTTTGCTCTGAAGAGCTAGCGTTTCAATTTGATTATACATGGAATGAAGACTGTTGACAAAATAGTGGTTTGCATGAGGAGACAAAATCAGAAGAAAACATAAGTGAATAGAAGTAACTGTTGTACAGTTTTTAGTTGACAATGGATACATACTTCTTGCACAGAGGCTTTCTTTAATGAAGAAAGCTATCTCCAGGATAACAAATTAGTTCATGATAATGATTAAAGAGGACGATGTTATGAAATAAAGAATGGTAGTCCGATTGCAATAGAGGTGATGGTACCTAGAAATGTAGAAGATGTTATTGCAGAAGAGGTGCAAGGAAGGGTACTGTATACAAATGGAATTGTAGTAGTGTTCCTAGTATTAGACAGCAATCCATTGATACATGAAGAAAACTCCTATGTATCTTTCCAAGGTGAAGTGTAAAACACAAAATAAGTTATACCACTCAACAATGCTATTTTTAGGAATGTGGCTGTATTATGTGAAAACTCCTGCTTTATGTTTAGGAGAATAAAGTAGAGCACTTTTGCATGGTAGTGTGGCATATTTAGAAAAGGTTTGTGGTGATGTGCAGTTTCGTTTCTTTGGTCCTCAGCAGGATTCTAGGGAAAATATAGAGTTGTTAAGAGGAGGAGTTACAGAGCAAGACACATATATCACAGTTGATAGTTTTAAAGAAGAGATTACAAAATTTAACACAGTGTTGTGTAAAAAAACTGAGTATGTTTTACCTGTTGGTTATGCACTTACTAGATTTAAACACAGACTGCTCACTTATATTTAAAAAGTGAAAAAGTAAATCATGATGACTGGCAAAAGTTACCTGTGTATTTATTTGTAGAGGGACATTTTGACTTGTCTATACAGCAAGTTATATGTAAGTAGTGTTACAATAAATTAGAAGATAATAAAATGAACAACACATTAATGTTAGATACCCATTGTGTAGGATAATAAAATACCTGCTAATGGAGCAAAGCTATGAATGGCCAAAAATTAAAAAATATCAACATTTATTATTCTTTGCAACATTGCGAAGGGCCGTTATGGACAGCTCTCCAGCACTCACTACAACTCCACAATCCATCCAGTATTATGCCATCGGGGAAAACTGTGGAGCCATTTTCAAGTTGAGATTGGACTTTTGAATGGACTCTCTGTTTTGGTGTTGTTGTGCTGCTATTGAAGTTGAGGGTCCTTCAGGTTTGCCCTGCCATCTTGCTACTCACTATGAACTCTTCCTCTGAAATGTGCAAAAAACATAAAAGGGGGAAAAATGTACCAAGTATGATTTCTGGCAGCATTGCAAATAGCTGTAACACACTGTTTACCAGCTGTTATAACAACAATACAGTCCATGCAATACGTGCCCATTCTTGAAAGCACTGCAGCCATATTTGTTGTAGTAGTCTGTTCCTCTAAAGGGACTTTCTGGCCGGGAAATGTTGCTGCTGCCACTGATGTAGATGGTCCTCCGGCTTACTTCTGCTTGATAGGCAGTTGGACACATTTTCTATGATAAGTTTTAAGATGATAGCACATGAACGTCATCCCACGAGTTCAAAAAAAGTATCCAGCCAAAATCTACCAACTGCTTACAATAAACTTCTGGAAAAGAAGATTCAAGAAAGAGGAGTAGGTGTATACTTCCAATTCATTTTACTGATCAGTATATTATCCAATGATATTCCTTACATTCCCGGTCATGGTATGTTTTCAGATTTAACATTGCAGTTTGTGCACCAATGGGTAGTTTGATGGGTGTTTGGTAGTTATGTTGTATTTGTGAGTTTTAGATGTTGAGGTATTTTTTTATTTTTTTTTGTTCAAAGTGTTGTTAAAATAAAGTTAAACAATTAAGTTACAAAACAGCTAGACTCAATTTTTTTGTAAAATATATTTATATATCTGTTTTTGCCTTTGTCATTTGTATTCGTGACTACTGATGTCATTGAGATCTCTGGTGCCTCTGTGAAGAAGGAAAATGCATTTTTAATTTAGTTATTTCAAGAAATGAATACAAAGAGCAAAGTTAAATTAGTATCTTACTAAATAGCTAGATTCATACAGGCACTACCTGTGCAATCATTAAGGACGTCCCTTCTGCATCACTCTGCAAACGTGCCTCCTGGCATAGTTGTAGTTGGGGAATTAAGTCCCCTTGGCTATTTACGGTATTTGGGGGCCAAATATCCCTTTTGTTACCTCCAGCAACTTTCACACAGTCAGTTTTCTAAGATGGTTTCTAAGGCCACACCCCCATTCTGCACCACTCTGCTAACACGTCTCCTGGCACACAAGTGGTTGGGGAATAAAGTTATCTTGGATGCTAAAGGACCTCGGGGACCAAGAAGCCCTCCTGGTACTTTCTATAAGTGCAATTAAGAACAAAAGAGGGTCCCTGAGTCATATCATGTAAGGAGAGGACGGCAGGGTACAATAGAACAATGACAACAGAAAACCTCTCCTTAACATTTAATTACTATTCGGGTAATACATCCATCATCAAAAAATACATTATCCCACTATTCCATTAGTTATTCATCTTTTTATTTGTCAAAAAACTTTTGTTTTGTTTTATATATATATATATATTAATTCGTTTTCAAGTATAATACAAAATCTCAACAACATATTTTTTGATCCCAAAAGACAAATTAATTAAATATCTCACAAATGCACTCAAACACACAACTACCAGTCATACCCAACCCAGTCAAACTCCAAGACATAACTTAACATATCGATGCATATTATAGTTCATCTCATAAATACATGCAGTAAAAAAAGGGGGAAGGAAAGCGCCGACACGCGTTTCGGAGTGGAGTCAAATACCCACAGTTCCTTCATCAGGGCAAGGAAAATCAATTATTCATAAGGTGGTCAATTATGTATTCCAGAACCATCCAAGTACTTTCTTCTATGCGGTGAAACAAGGGCTCTATGTAACGATTGTTTGGGACTATAAAACCATATAAGCTAATTTTTATAATTTAATATATATATACATAACAGTCAAAATGAAGCTTTGGCGAGAACCCAAGAAAATAGAGTTAGAAAGCAGTATTATTTGTGCTCCAAGTGATATGAGGAAAGGCAGAAAGTCTGAATTTTAATAAATCCAATTACCAACACCCGGACACATGTGCATGAAAGAAGATAGTTTATAAATAGAACAACAAACCTACATTTCAGAACGTGAAAAAGACTACGTCTCGCAAGCAGTAGTAGCATCGAGGTCCAAAGGCCTTGTCTTTCCTTCTAGGTATTGTGACCTGGAAAAGACAAAACAATGGAATAGAATATGCACTTAAGCGGCTATGTTGATACATTATATCATCCAACTTAGGGTATTTAATGAGTTTAAACCATATCTACTTTCCTTTTAACCATTATATAAGTAAGATGGCCGGGTACAAGACATAATTCTAGTATAAGCTTAAAGTATCCTATTACACTGAGCAGATGACAACTCTAAACCATGTGATAGCATCAAGATACTAGCGTCAGTGGGTCTTACCAGGGGTGAAGTAATTCGAGTCCCTAAGGCAATCCTCAATGGTAGAAATAATGAGGGTCTATTACCGTTTCTAAAATGAAAAAAAGCCTACATGAGTCCTCAACATATATATAGAGAACTATAATAAAGTCTGAAGGTGACCCATTGTCAAATGGTATGTCCTTTACATACCAAAGCAAAGAATGTGGCTGCAGCGTAAAGACTCTCAGCAGATAATCGGGTCGATCTATTGGAAGAGACTCTAAGAGAAATGGAAGAAGATGGAGAATTTTATAGTGGACTACGGAAATGATTCAAAAGAATATGGGCTAGACGCTACAGTGGGTTACTTACATGATATGTCAGCTAGAATTTGCAAACATTTCAATCCATATTGGCTGTGGTCCCACTCCACATAAATAAATAAGATTGCGGATCAAGGTGACAATGCACTAAAGGAAGATGAAAAATGGCGCATCAGGCAAAGCTGGACTATTTTCTTGTGATGCTGGGCAGTCTCCTCGTTGTATTTTGCAATAAAGAAGTGTAGGCAATGGACTCACCTGTAGTGGGCTTACTCTTCAGCAGGCAAACCTTGTTGTTTGGATGTTATGCGGCTTTTGCCTGAGCCGCGGAGCGAGCCCCTGTACTTTCAGCATGCCAGCAGTAACGCCAACCGACAGGAGCCGGTTATTGCAAAAATCACGTTGCAGCGAGGACCCAAGCCCAGATCTACAAACCCACTGAGGTCTTATTTTTTATTATTGCTACACCGAAACGGCATCTCACTGTAGAAATACCGGGACTACAATATTCAATAGGCCACAGTGGTGGCCACGCCTAATCTAGGCTGGATTAAATTTAAAAGTGGTACTGAAAATCGCCGTGCCTGTGTAGGTGCATCCGGTGCCTTTGATGAAGTGTGAAAGACACGAAACGCGTCAGGCAAAGCTGGACTATTTTCTTGTGATGCTGAGCAGTCTCCTCATTGTATTTTGCAATTAAGAAGTGTAGGCAATGGACTCACCTGTAGTGGGCTTACTCCGGGATATATATATATATATATTTTTTTTTTTCGCTCCTATTTTCCTTCTTTAAAGAAAATCAGCACTCATGGGGGGCGTTTAAAGAAATTCATTCTCCAGCAACAAGCAACAAACGCGTTTCGTCGATCTGCCTTCTTCGGTGTTACTGACAATCGGCCTGCCTGGTGGACATAGGCTATCTTTCTGCAGCTTGGGGATGTGGTAAAAGGTTGGGATGATTGGATTAGAGTTCCGTAGGAAAAAGTGCTCATCAGTTCCTAGCATTGATTGGTCATACCATTTCTTAATTAGAGCATCGTAACTTTGTATGCTTTTTTGGTAGATTTTGCCCGTCGTTTTTTCATAATACTTTTCATCCAACAGTTGTCGCAGAGCTTCCTCACAATATTGTCTCCTCGTTTGAAGAACAACATTCCCGCCTTTGTCAGAAGGCTTGATTATTATGGAGGTATCCTGCATCAAATTTTGCAATGCCAATTTTTCATCCACCGTTAAGTTGCTCATCAGTGGACATTTTCTTCTCTTCCATTTCTTGCTCAATCCCAACCTCTATAGCTCTATATGCCATGTCATTATTAGTGGCAGAGTGCTTTAGTATGAATTTTGAGCAACTAATCAATAACAAACTGTATTAATTGATTGCGATTTTCACAAATAGATGTAACACTGTGGGTAAATATAATGTATATATAATGAATTGAGACGCAACATATTAAGTGTATGTATATAAGACATTACAATATGGCGCTCATGTTAGCGCACTTGCGCTTGTCCCTTTTTGATTGTTGTAGCACTAATGGAATGTTTTTAAACATGGTCTCCTCCAGTGTGTCAGTAACACCGAAGAAGGCAGGTTGCCATTAGATAGTTATAGTTAGGACCTATTTTCCATAGGAAATCCGCAACTGTCTATTCCCAATAAGTCTGGTGCCAATTGATGAATCTTCGCTCCGCTCCTACCCTGAAAGTTTTGTGGTGATTTGTCAAGCGGGGGCCGAGAGAAAAGGGGGGTCCCAAAACACGTTTTCCCCATGCAATTTCCCATAGGATCTGTTGTCGCAGCTACTGCCCGAACTGCTGAACGGAATTACACCAAATTTGGCAAAGAGGTAGTGCTTAGTTCAGACTCGTGCCTTTTTGCATAAATGGTGTGAATCTGTTCAGTAGTTCCTGAGAAAATTAGGGCAAAAATGTTAGTGATATCTATGGCCGGGGAGGATCCGCGCACCCTACTCGCACCGTAAGCGCACCCTCCCCGAACCGAGCGCGCACCCTGATGATCACACGCTGAATGCTAATTGGCTGTCGAGTGTCTGTCTACATTCAAAACCAGGAACTGTTGGCGGCCATTTTCTGCCTCGGTAGAAGCGAGGCTGAAGAAGCAAGGGAAATAAGTGTGTAAAACATATAAAGGGGGCAGAGTGGAAATACTCTGACCCTCTAGATCTGCTTAGGGGGTCCCAGAAGGACCCCCTGGGGCCCCCTTTTTTAAAAAAAAAAACGGCGAAATGAGCACAGGGTGCGCACATCCTATCGCGTTGGGTGCACGGATTCTCTCGCGTTGGGTGAGTGGTTCCTAACGCGTTGGGTGCGCGGATCCAATGAAAAAAAAATTGACATTTAATACATATATATACATATATATATGTTTTTTTAAATGTTAAATATTTCACGGGATCTCTGCACCTACCGCGTCATACATGCATATGACGCATCGCGGAAGCGCGTAAATGTCGCGTTACGTACATCAAACGTGTCGCGTATAGGCTGGGAGTCACGTACAGGTCGCATTGCGATCGCGCACTAAACACGTACCCAACGCATACCATGCGCGGATGCTATCGTGTAGGGATCGAGAACGGTGCGCATAGGGTGCGCGGATACACAAAACATGGAAAAAAATATATCAAATAAAGTTTTGAACATATAGTTAAAAAAATATTTAAAATTTTTTTAAAAAATATGTTTGAAAAACCCAATAAAAAAATAATATTTTTTAATTTAAATGAAAAAATAGGTTAAAAAAATAGTTTAAAAAAAAAAATTCAAAGAAACATAATTAATGAAATTGACACAGTAAAATTGAAAAATATAGAAATCCAATGAAAATCATTAAACATGATATCTTTAGAGATAAGTTATAGATAGGAATTAGCATTTAAAAAACCTTTGAAATTCACTGAAAAAACCATAGGTTTCATGCACGTTATAGTTAGGAATCGGCATTTAAAAAACCTTTGAAATTCACTGAAAAAACCAAAGGTTTCAGGGGTGTTATAGTTAGGAATTGGCATTTAAAAAACCTTAGAAATTCACTGAAAAAACCATAGGTTTCAGGGGCGTTATAGTTAGCTGGACATTTCCCTCGTACAAAACCCTAGAAATTCCCCCGTTATAGTTAGTTCAGCTAACTATAACTCGCGCCCCCGCCACATGGTCAGTGACATCACTGATGACATCACTGATGACATCTGAAATGACATCACTGATGACATCACTGATGACGTCATCCAGTGAGTGTGTGTTTCTGTAAATTTTACATATGTTTAATATATATAGGGAAAAACCTATGGAAGAATGAGTGGGTGTATAAGTGTGTGAATGGATGATTTAGTAGGTGCGTGACTGACTCTATAAGTGAGTCATTAAATGTATCTTACTGCAGACTAGTGACTAAACTGTGTGAATGTCTGTATCTATCTGTCTGTTGGTGTATAAGCGGCTGCATGGTTTTGTGAATAGCTTTATGAGTGTCTCTATGGATTATTTATTGGTTGTCTGAGTATCTGTATGGGTGCCTGAGTGTTTGTGTGGGTGGGTGGTGTGTGACTCTGCATACATGTGTGAGTGGGTGATTGTATGGGTGCATGGTTTTAAGAGTGCATCTGTGATGGACTGTATGGTTGGGTGAGTGTATGTATGGGTGTGTTAGTGATTGAATGTATATCTCAGTGGTACATGTGTGAGTAACTACATGTGGGAAAGGCAGTATATATGTGTGTAAGAGTATATAAGTGGGTATATGTGAGAGTGTGTGATTGTGAGAGTGGCTGTATGGATGAGTGTGTGCTTGTATCAGTGATTGTAAGTGAACTTGTGTGTATATAACTGCATAGGTGAGTAAATGGGAGTGTGATTAAATATTTGCATGACTGACTAGGTGTGAGAGTACCTCTATGGATGATTGGTGGTGTGTGAGCGTCTATGTAGGTGTATAAATGCATATGATAGTCCTGTACTGAGTGACTGTAAGTATGAGTGACTGTACAGGTGAGTGAGTGGATATGTGTGTAGATGTAAGAGTCAATGAGTGGGTATGTGAAATTTTAATTGAGTATATCAAAGGGTGTGAGAGGATGCACTAATTTATCACATGGATGATGTCATCAGTGATGTCATTTCAGATGTCATCAGTGATGTCATCAGTGATGTCACTGACCATGTCATGAGTGATGTAATATGTGACGTCATCAGCAGTGCATTGCGGGGGCGCGAGTTATAGTTAGCTGAACTAACTATAACGGGGGAATTTCTAGGGTTTTGTACGAGGGAAATGTCCAGCTAACTATAACGCCCCTGAAACCTATGTTTTTTTCAGTGAATATATATCTATATATATATATATATATATATATAAATAGGTTCCCCGTGTACTTCGGTAACCCACCACCTCCAGAGCGAAAGGCGCGTTTGTAGACCTCCGAAGCCTGGTCTGAAAATATGCTCACTTTTCCAAAAAACGGAATGTCGACGCCGTGTCGTTTGATAAAATTCTTTATTGTCAGCTGAAAAGAGCCAGACGCGTTTCACCTGCCCAGCATTGAGCAAGCCTGCTGGGCAGGCGAAATGTGCCTATTTCTTTTCAACTGACAATAAAGAATTTTACCAAGCGACACGGCGTCGACATTCCGTTTTTTGGAAAAGTGAGCATATATATATATTGTTGTCTATTGTCTGACATGCCCGTGTGGTCTCCAATACGTTGGAAGCACCATCCATCCAGCAAAGAAACGGGTGTTGGAGCACACACGGGCAATTACCAACCGGGATATTAACTACCCGGTAGCAAGGCATTTTGCTGAAAAACATGAATCTCGCAGTGATAAATTAAGCTATTTCTGCCTTGACCATGTCCCCATCACTGAAAGAGGCGGAGACAGGGTCAAAGAGTTGCGTCAATTGGAGGCACGCTTTATTGTTGAACTCCAGACACGCACTCCTGGGGGTCTAAATATGGAGGAAGAACTGTGGTCCTTCATTGGTTAAATCAAAGTCTAATCCCAGGTGACATCATGTATGCAATTGGATCTAGAAAAGTATCAGTATATTGGCAGTTTGAGCAGTGTGTGGGATACACACGCATTTATTGTATTTTACATTCATTTATGCATTATTCGTGTGTTGTGCAAAGGATTCTGCAAGGATGCACTTTCACCTAACGTTTAACTATTACCAGACAATAGCCCATTTGAGGGCTCTATTTAACCTATATAGGTAAAATCCATTGTCAGCACAAATCTATGGGAATGTACGAAATAATATTGACCCTAGACGGAGTTTTGTTAAATTCTGGTATGCCGGGTGATGGAGCAATATTTACAATGAATTTGTTGCGATTAATTATGACAATATATACAAGTGAATGAACTGATTTTTCCCTCCTTTTAGGCAAGTTGCAAATTCGTGCATATCCGCTTTGCATGCTACATATGTCTAAAGGGTTTAAGGCTGTTTTATGCACCCACGCAACTGCCATGGTTTGATGAATTACCCTGTTAATTTTGCCTTCATTTTCTTTGTTAAATTGACGAGGCTAAAATGGCCGACACATAATGATTGATTTATTGTAATTTATTTGATTAGTCCTTTGTTGGTTTTGCTCACTTTCCTTCTTGTCCAATGAAGACAGTTATTATTTATATGTGGCTCTTTCGATGCACTAACTGACACTGACGAAGGCCAGGGTGCCGGAACGCGTATGTCAGCTTTCCACGGAGAGTGACGAATAAAGATTTAATTTTGGAAAACGAGCTCGGAGTGCGCCTCACGTTATCTTGGGAGACGTGTGTTCTGGAGATATATATATATATATATATATATATATATATTCACTGAAAAAACCATAGGTTTCACACACGTTATAGTTAGGAATTAGCATTTAAAAAACCTTGCAAATTCACTTAAAAAACCATAGGTTTCACACATGTTATAGTTAGCTGGGCATTTTCCTCGTGAAAAACCAATGAAATTCCCCCGTTATAGTTAGTGCAGGCAACTATAACTCACGAGACCGTAATCCGCTGCTGATGACGTCAGATATTACATCACTGTATTTACACATTTATATACCCATGTCTTCTTCCTTTTTTTTTTAGCTATACATATATTTATTTATTTTTTTTCAGAAAGACACATGTCATCAGTGATGTAATATCTGACGTCATCAGCAGCGGATTACGGTCGCGTGAGTTATAGTAGCCTGCACTAACTATAACGGGGGAATTTCATTGGTTTTTCACGAGGAAAATGCCCAGCTAACTATAACATGTGTGAAACCTATGGTTTTTTAAGTGAATTTGCAAGGTTTTTTAAATGCTAATTCCTAACTATAACGTGTGTGAAACCTATGGTTTTTTCAGTGAATTTGACACCGCGCGCCCACGTTACGCTTAATGGGCCATGTACGCACGGTGCGCTTCGCGCACCGTCCGCACAAGGAGGACACATGATACGCTTTGTTGTTAAGGGATTTGGCATAATCTGTTACTGTTGGTTATGCCATGCACGCGCACCGCGCTACGCGCAGCGTGCGCACACGGGGGGATTGACATTGCAAATTTATTTTTAAGCATTTACACCGTGCGCGCTCGCTGCGCGAACCTCGCGGAATTTTTAACATTTCTATAGTGCGCGCACGCTTCGTGCACTCAGCGATTTACCGAAAAAAAATACATTATTTTAATTGCCCTTGGGGGACCTCCTGGGACCCCTTGACCCCTGCTAGGTGGTCAGGAACTGTCCAGCGTGCCCCCTTTACATGTTTTTCTCCTTTGTGTTTCACCCCCCTCTCAGTGCGAGAGACAAAGTGGCGGCCGACACTTCCTGGTTTCGACCGATTCGAATGTTTACAAATATGTAACAACCAATCAGAAGTGCGCTCGTGGACGGCCGAGTGCGCGCACCCTGCGCGCACGCTGCGCGCGTATAGATATATATATTGATTTAAATGCTATTTTCTCAGAAAATACTGAACAGATTTACACCAAACCTGCAAAAGGCACCAAACGGACCTTATGGCTACCTCTCTGCCAAATTTCACGTAATTCTGTTCAGCCGTTCGGGCTGTAGCTGCGACTAAAGTCCCTTATGGAAAAATCCATGGGGAAAACGTGTTTTGGGACCCCCCCTTTTTCTCGGCCCCCGCTTGACGAATCACCCCGACACTTTCAGGCTAGGAGCGGAGCAGAGTGCCCCATTAGTTTTGAAAATTTCGCAAAGATTCGTCAATCGGCGCCAAAGTTATTCAAAATAGAATTTTGAGATTTCCTATGGAAACTCGGTCCTAACTATAACTATCTACTGGCGACCGCCAGTAGATAATATATATATATATATATCCAAAGTTGCGCAACTGAGCAACAGGTAACTCTCCCTCGCCTTGTACACAGCAATACGGACACGGACCAGCAGGTAGGTGTAGATATTTTTATTTGCAATATGTCGCCATAACGTTTCGGCTCGACTGTGCCTTGTTCACATGACAATGTGTTATTAGGAAACTTACAAATTTAAAGTGACAGTGCCTGTTACAATTCGAACCACGTGATAGTGCTGACAATGGACATGGAAAAGGTACTTCGGCCATTTCTGGTATTTCACAACAGACCAAACATAATCGCCAATATTCATGTAAATATTTTGATTCTTGTTGCGTAAAATGAAACAATTTGTAACCATGGTTAAAAATACTGATAACCAATATTCATGATCCACTTAGTACCCTTGTGTAGATGGTGCAAATTTGCTCATGTCGTGTGAAATGGCATTTGTGCAAAATACGCTATTGTCAACTCACTGGTCTGCATGTGTGCAAACAATGAATAACAGGTCGGCATTTGTAATGAGCAGGCCTTTTTCCACAGTACAAATCAGTATGTATCAATCGAATAATAGGATAAATCCCGAAATACATTCTTGAAATACATAATTGAAATTGGTCAATTAAATAATTAAAATCATGTTGTGGAAAACACGGAAGTATAAAACCTTTTTAAAAAGCATTCCTATTCAATACCCATTGCCTGCTTTCTACCCGTAAGCCTAAGTGTGCAAATATGCTCATATCGTGCAAATCGCAAGTGGGCAAAATACGCTGTAGTAAACTGTATGGTCTGCCTAAATGCATATATTTATATATATATATGTTTAATTGAAAGCGAACATGGAATTAAGAAACATTTCCATAAATTTTGCTTTAAAATGCGTGACTGAATGCAGGCTTCCAGAAATTACCTGGAAGACACTTGTAAATTCTAAAAATGTCAACAATTTTCAGACCGGCAAAGCAGGAAACTATCGATTGCTGGTTTCAGGAATTTTATTTAGAAACAAGGCCCATTAAGACTACTTATTTCATCTACCTATGTGGATGTTAAAGATTATGCTATGATGCAAAACACATCATTTGATTTTGATGTATGAATATGTTGGACTGATTACAAAATGGCTTTTCACCATATCCTAAACTCATTTTGAGATTTTGTAAAGCCTTGTTGAATTGCAGACTAGGATTTTGCAACTGTTTCCGAATCAGAATAAGAAGGGTGAAAACGAAGTAATCTTTCTGCGTTGTTTGTGAATGCAATTATTATTGAAAAGCATTGATCAGTTACTGACTCCTCATGAGAGATAGTAATTCATACACAAAGGGGAAGCTGGGCCCATTAGACAGTTTCTACTTTCAGGATTTTCCAGACACCTTCAGTGTCCAGAAGACCATAGCCTGCTCCTCTTCATTCCCTGCTCCCATTGACGTGCTTCCTAATAGGAACCCTTTTTGTTTCATATCATCACTGGTTCTTCCTATTAGGAGATGCAATTGGTGAGATGGTGGTCTGCTGCTCCTCGCAGGGCATCATGCTTGTCTTTGTAGACAATCAGAGGGAGCTGCCAATAAATACCCAAAACACACTGAAATTCACCAGTTTTATGTACATAACATAAGTATAACTTGCACCACCATAGAGTTCATATGTCATCAATGATTTAATATGTGAAGTAATAAGCAGTGCATCACAGCAGTGCAAGTTATATTTATGTAATGTATGTATAACTCAATCAATCAATCAAGAATTTACAAAGCAAGGCTAATCACCTGTGAAGGTCTTAAGGCGCTGGAGTGGCTAACTGCTTCATGGTGAGCTGTTCAATCAGTGAACATTTTTAAAAAGCAAGGAAAAGGCACACAAAAACTGGAGGAAAAGCAAGGAGATATTAGGGAAAAGCAAGGAAAAGGAGCTCAAAAGCAGATGAAAAAGCAAGGAGAACATAGTGTGAGCGGGGGAAAAGCAAGGACAGCGTACTTAACAAATGAGGGAAAAGGAAGTAGAAAGCAATGGAAAATGAGGGAAAAGCAATAAGAAAGCATTTAGAAAACCGAGAAGACGCATAAGGAAGTCATGAGCGGGATCGATGCAGCAGCACAGGAAGAGCTGGGCTTGGGAACTGGTGAACTTCAGTGGTGTTTTGGTTTCAAAACATTTTTTAATTGCTGCAAGACCTACATATAACTCCACTTTAAAGTTTGTTTTTTCAGTGAAATTAAAAAGAAGCCAACTTTTTACATTTAAAAAATGTAACCTTATTTCTTCCTTACTTACGTATAACCCCACTTTTGATTTTTTTTATGTAAAGCACTATTTTATTACAATACGTCTGCAGCCAACTCCCTTCTGCACACAGCGGAAGGGCCTGGCCCAGCACCACCATGAGTGACAAATTGGATTCCCATTCCATATTTTTGTTTGTCCTCGGGGGGCAGCACTGCCTACCGTAGGAATCCTACAGGAAGGTGACAAACTGAAAAACATTTATTTTTGTTTCATTGGTCCATGGGGGTAGGAACCCCCTTGCAAGGGATAGGGGATCAGGGTGTTACTCGGATATGAATTGACCTTAAAGGAATGAAAAGACAAGAGGCATTGGGAAAAACAGGAGCAAGCTGGTTTATTTAAACACGGCGGCCAGGAGAGTCTCAACAGAATATTTCTGATGAAAGTCTCTCTGTGCACAAAGTTTTGGCTGACATTATATACATCTTGTGAGGTACAATAAAGAAATTTCTGCATTCATGAAAAGAACGGCCATGTCTGAACTGGGGTGGCAGAGTGGGCTAAAGAACGGTGATGGATTAAACCCAGATCAGTTGACTGGGGGTGAGTGCTTGCAATGTTCAACACTCCGTCCATCATTTCCTTTGGTTTTTGCTTTGTTCGCCATAAGTTGGCAGGGTATGCTCAGACGTGAGTCCCTTGCTCACTTTGCCACTGGATTCAAGCAAGCCTGGCTGAAGACGGCTGAAATGCCAGAAACCGGTCCTAGGAAGCTTGTTTCCGGTCCAGGGAAGACATGGCTTGGCAGTTCTAGCTGGACGGTTCCCATGAGGCACAGGGTCAGACTGATTTGCATATGGCCATGTCTGAACTGGGGTGGCCGAGTGGGCTAAAGAACAGTGATGGATTAAACCCAGATCAGTTGACTGGGGGTGAGTGCTTGCAATGTTCAACACTCCGTCCATCATTTCCTTTGGTTTTGCTTTGTTCGCCATAAGTTGGCAGGGTATGCTCTGACGTGAGTCCCTTGCTCACTTTGCCACTGAATTCAAGCAAGCCTGGCTGAAGACGGCTGAAAAGGCAGAAACCGGTCCTAGGAAGCTTGTTTCCGGTCCAGGGAAGACATGGCTTGGCAGTTCGGGCTGGACTGTTCCCATGAGGCACAGGGTCAGACTGATTTGCATATGGCCATGTCTGAACTGGGGTGGCAGAGTGGGCTAAAGAACGGTGATGGATTAAACCCAGATCAGTTGACTGGGGGTGAGTGCTTGCAATGTTCAACACTCCGTCCATCATTTCCTTTGGTTTTGCTTTGTTCGCCATAAGTTGGCAAGGTATGCTCAGACGTGAATCCCTTGCTCACTTTGCCACTGGATTCAAGCAAGCCTGGCTGAAGACGGCTGAAATGCCAGAAACCGATCCTAGGAAGCTTGTTTCCGGTCCAGGGAAGACATGGCTTGGCAGTTCGGGCTGGACTGTTCCCATGAGGCACAGGGTCAGACTGATTTGCATATGGCCATGTCTGAACTGGGGTGGCAGAGTGGGCTAAAGAACGGTGATGGATTAAACCCAGATCAGTTGACTGGGGGTGAGTGCTTGCAATGTTCAACACTCCGTCCATCATTTCCTTTGGTTTTGCTTTGGCTGACATTATATACATCTCGTGAGGTACAATAAAGAAATTTCTGCATTCATGAAAAGCATCGCAATCATAAATTAACAAGCTCCGGCATCAGATAAGGACATAGATGACTCTCGACCTCAGGGAGAGCTAGTGTTGGCCAGTGTGTATGCGTCAAAATGGCCGGCATGAGGAGCACGGGATCACTACGTGTAGTGTGCATGGTGCATCCTGAGGTACCTTATACTGGGGACTTATAAGGGGGTTAAAGTCCGTGCTGATTGGGGTTACCAATTCACACATATCAGTTTTAAGGAGACAGCAGGGACACTGGGTCCTGGAGAGCAGGCTCCAGTGCTCATTCTGAGGCGTGCTTTTGCTGTGTAACTTCACATTGCTGACCCCGAAAGAAAGACAAAGTACGTGTAGGTGCCTGGTTATGGCATTCAGGGTAGATTCTAGACTCCTTTAACCAAAGGAACAGGGTTCAAATAACAGAAAATGTGAAGACTTTCTTTGGTGTTGTACTACTTCTTGCTTTCTCACTCTAGCAATCCTGATACTCTCACACTCACACGTATGCAGGAAGGAGTCTGGTCATTGACCCAAAGTTTAAATAACAAAAGTGCAAAAAATATATGTGTCTGATTTATTTTTGTATATTACAAACATTTAATTATAAAACATGAATTAAAAGCATTGACAAAACATATTTTGTACATAATTCCAAAAACAATATTTCAAATTGGCATTCCATACACAGATGAAAGGACCCCCAAGACATACAACACTACCAAAAAGGGTATAATAGAGATTACATAACAAGACAGTACACTTTGTCATAGACAATACATACCTGTGTTAGAAGAGATGTTTAGTTGGAACTCGATAGATTCTATCTCCTTTTCTATCTGAGTTTCCAGCTAGTACACAGATTATGAAAACACAGTGTCGACGCATTTCGATGGTAGCCAGTTCATTTAAACCATCTTTTTCAAGACCACAACATGTGACTCTCCCGGCCTTCTATGGTGCCCAAGATATGGTCCTAAACCTTGGGTAAACTTTATCATCCAAACCTCTGATAGTGTTACTGCAACAGTACTTTGTACAGGGTCCTAAAAGCGGAGTCTGCCACTCTCGTCAGTTTAACCCTATCCAGTCCGGAATCCTCAAACTAAAGAAGTATGGCTTCAAATAGTCCTAACTACTGTTTATAAAGTCGGTCATCCTTGGCTTCCATTTTAAAATGTGTGCGGTACGATTATTTGAGATCACGCCTTTAATCAATTAGGCCTACAATTCTTCCATCCGGTGTATTCTCGCTTTGCCGTGCGCACTCTAAGACCTGATTGAAAAACAGGTCCCAGATTGCGCACGGTGACAATGATTAAAGGCGTGATCTCAAATAATCGTACCTCACAGATTTTGGTACACTATTTCAGGATCCAAGCTCCTGTGACTTCCCTAGTGTGCTGCTTGTGCTCTTGTGGTAACTCATACCCACTAAGAGAGTCCAAGCAGAAGTCTCTTGATGATTTTCCAACAGACACTCCACTGGGATGGTAAGGAACACAACAACCATGTTCTTTGCACCAGTAACTCCACCCCATTCAAAGCTTACCAAGGCCATTAGATGGAGCTTAGTCTCATTGTCAGAATGGGTAGCCTGATGACTAATACCAGACATCATTTGATCTGGGTAAACCAATCTAGCAACCACCTTATGATACTGGCACCTGTATCCCTCAGAGCCTCTACCTCAGTCCCATTGACATTAGGCCTTTGCCTATACTTCTCAAGGCTTGAAGGTAAGACAGCTAGCGCTTCAAAATCTACCCCACCCAGTGAAACTAAAGTAGACTCAGTGTCTCCTGTGGCCTCTCCAGAGTACACTTCCATCCCCTACTCCTATACTAGCCAATCCCTAGGATCTTCCACCATTGGGGGACTTTTTGGAGCATGCTGTATCTCCTTTCTGATGTCCTGCCTGAAGACAGTAATAACATACCCCAGAAGCCTTTGCTGGGTCCCAGTTCTTACCTGTGGTCTGGGAGAAGTCTTTGGGTCCATCCTCCCAAGAAGAACTTTCGGGGCCTTTTGAGAACTGCTTCTTTTTATCCTTATTGTTCCTCCTCTTCTTCCACTGGTGGGAAGTCTGAGCACCCTATTCCTAGTCACTCCCTGTAGGAAAGTAGGATCAGCTTTATCTGGTTACCCCCACTTTTTGCTTGATGTGATACTGTTTTTGACTAGTCTGACTGGAATTCTGCTAATCAGGACCCCTCTATATCTACTTTCTCCCTAAACTGCTGTGTTGAGTACCTAGTTACATCCCAGATTGGATTCCGGGGTACCCTTGTCAGTCCCTAGTATATTGTACCCATGTACCCGGGGCATAGGCACCCCAGAGGTCCCCCATGGGCTGAAGCATACATTATGTCACCCTTGAGAGACCATTCAAAATGGAACTACAGGCCTGCCATTGCAGCCCGTGTATGTTGGTGAATGCACCACTTACTAATGATATAGGTTTACTATATCTAAGGGTCACTGCACTTAAAACCTATAAGTCAACCCTATAGCAGGCCTTTACAATCCTGAGGGCAGGGTGCTTGGTTCTAAGTGAGGGGGTGCCCCTGCATGAGCAGGACACCCCTGCAACCTATGGAGTCAATTCTCCCGGGTTGTCAGTGAAGCAGCCATATACTATATAGAGGGGCATCGCGTGACCGCACAATGACCATCTCAAAAACGGCTGCAACGGATCCTATCATGTTTGGGATCCAACATGTTGGAATCATACCCCCAGACTGGTATGATTCCAAGCACCGGGAGAGCCTTCCGTTAGGCTCTCAGTTGCCGGTACCAGCCTTCTAGTCCCTGACAGCACAAAATGTTTGATGCCGACCAGAGACACATTTCTGCCCTCCTACTGCTGAGCCAAGAGTAGGGCGAGGCAGAGCAATAGACATCCTGTCACAGGGAGGTGTGACCACCTCCTAGACAGGATTTAGTGTATTAGGGCTGGATGGGTGCGATTGCCAGCACCTGAAAGTCTGCATGTGGGGAACATTTGGTGTCCCTGTGCACAGTCCAGTTCAAACCAGTCCTTGGAGCCATTGGCTCCCTTTCTGGCACAAAACTGGACAAAGGACATGGGAGTAACCTCCCCTCTGTCCAGACCCTCCCCTGGGAAGTTTCCCTGAATCTTCCTAACCCTTTCCTCAGGGTACTTACGGGCTTGCCTGGGTGTAGATCCCTAGATTCATAGCTGACAAGATTCAGAACTGAAGCCACCGCACTTCTACCGTCTGGGCACTCTGGACTTCGCTGGACTTCGTTTGGGCCTGAACGTTGTCTCCCTTTCAGTCTGCTGCATTGTCTGTGCCTATGCACCATACATGATCCAAGCAGGACCTGTGGAGCATCCAAGACACTTGAAGATAATCTCCCTTAAATTGAAGGAGTCACTTCCCTGCATTCACAGGCACCTCAACACTGCTGACCGGTCTTTTGATCCCAAACTCCTGCAGACTCCAAAGAGTTCAACAACACAGGTGGTGGTTATCTATGTCTACCGAGGCCCAAACTGTCCTCTCACTGAGGTTGAGGTCAGAAGCCCTCTTTGAGGCTGCAATAACCGAACCCCTGTGCATCGTGTACTTTTGCAAGTGCATATGCTTGTTGGCAACTTTGCAACAAGTGCATTGGGCTCCAAGTAGCCCCAACCTCCAGCAACTTCTTCTATCAAGATCTTCAGACACATCACCTTGTGGGCACCGTGGCCTGCTCCTGTTGGGGAGCTGCTCAAGTTCCTCTCGCAACTCCTGTGCCTCTAGCCTGTGGGTCCATTTGAGGGTCACCTTTGTTTTTCTTGAGCTCTCCTGATTGCTGGGGACCTGTACTGAATCCCTTGCTTGTGGTGAGTCTCCTGGACCTTTCTTGTCCCAACTGTGCACCTTCTTGATTTCCTGTGTGGGTTGCATTGGCCAAGGCTTGTTGGTACTACCGCTGGACACTGACCCCTCAGCACTCAACATGCTTTATGGGACAGCTCACATCCAAGTCCTGGTCATCCTCAGCATCGCCTGGTCCTCACAGCTGCAGAGTCAAGGTCACGATCATCCTTCCTGAAGCACCCGACATCGGAGGGCATTCATCTTCCAAGTCTCCTGGTCACCCCTGGGTGACATAGACTCTGTCCCCTCTGCTTTCAGGTACTACTCATCAAGAATCCACATTTGGATTCCTCTGGACCCTTTCTCCTCTTCCAGCAGTGGCACGTTCCTGAAGTACTTCATTGGGTTTGACAGTGGTTTCCAACGCCACTTCACACCTATGCACCTGACTTCCCTGGGATAGGTAACTTGGGTACCACGGTATCCACGGGTGGGGTGGCTCTCCAACCTCCTGTCTTCCACAGGGTTTCTTCAGGGTCCACTGGGAAGGGTCCCTAATCTTTAAAATTCCAACCGCGACTTGCACATAGACTTGTACGGAGCACGCGGTTGTGTTCTCATACTGCACACGCTCTCCATGGGGTCCCTATCTACTTATCTTGGGTGGTTCTGTGGGTCTTGAGTAATGCTACGTCCTCTCGACATTGTCCTGACTCGAGTCATACTTCTTATACCACTTTCTTAGTATATGGTTTGGTTCCCCCCACCCCAGGCCTCTGTTTATTAGTGCTAGTTACTGTGATCTCTTTGCTAAGGTATTGTGTGCTTTGTGTCTATCGCCATGTAGGAGGTACTGTAACGTACTAGAGAGTAAGCCTGAAGGCTGCTCTCCACAGCTACCACTTGGATATCTTTCTAAGGTTGTCTGAGACCTCTTAAATCACCATACGAGTTGTCTGGACTGGTGCAAGGTGCCCACTTACATTAGTGAACATCATATACCAGGCCAGTTTCTCACACTCCCACTATTGGTCTTTCTGGACATCCTGGTTCTGACCCATTTTTCAGCAATCCTCACCAACCCTGTAGGAGAAGACAAGTTGGAATCCACCTAATGATGATACAATTTATCTGTGGTACAATGAGTTAAAATGTGCTCCTCCATAATTAAATGATAAAGCCGATTATAAGTGTCCAAACTCATTCCCTTTATCAAACCTTCTGCTGCTTTGACTGAAGAGTCTACAAAGTCCACCAATTTCTGGCTTTGTCCTTTATGGGTACTCCTAAACTTTAATATGTATTTCTCTGTGGTGAGTCAAATTCCTTCTATCAAGGTCTCCTTCATATGCTTATAGGACTCACTCGCATCATTCTTAAGGGTCAGATTTCTATCTCTGCCCTTCACTGAGAATAACTCTCACAGCGGAGTGCACCAGTGCTGGTGACCTATCCTACAGAGACCGCAAACCATTTGTCAATGTCATCACCATCACTAAACTTGAGGACAATCACTTTGGGGATCATCGGATCAAAAGACTCCACCTTCTCCCTATTAAATTTGCTTCTACCATTATCTTTGGGCTTCAAGCCCATCTTGACCCTTCTTTCTTCAAGGGCTAGTCTCCTTTCCTCGAGTTCAATCTTTTTCTCGTCTAGTGAGAGGTGATCAAGCGCTTCCTCAAGGCTCACTATCACCTTACCAGTAGGGGGTCAGTTACAGTGATTCCTGTCACTTCCCACTGGTGAAGGGGGTCTGAGAAAGGGTGGAGAGTTTTGGTCTTCTCCTTCTTCCCCATCTTCTTCAATTTTGGCCAGGGCATCATGCTCACCCTCTTCATGATCTTCTTCTGGAAATGGACCTCCCTCTCTAGTTTTTCCTTTCTGTATGATCTCAGAGCTTTTTAAAGTTCCTCCTTTTTAGTTATAACTATATAGCTAATGCCCATTGCTTTGCACAAAAACCTCATATCACTAATCTTCAGGGCTGGGATGACTGACAGGTTGAGATTCTTACCATTTTGCATAACTGTTTTATTTATAAGGTTGGGGTCTTTTTAAAACTTTAAAAAACGTTTAAACCTTTTCCTAACTTTCATAAGTCTCCTTGTTGTACTATTGGAATGGAGGTCTACACAGAGCCCTACAATTCCAATTTAAAAAAATCAAAAACATTAAAAAATATATACTTTTTTAGTCTAAAGTCAATAGTGGATTTCTCATGCAAAAATCACTTATAACCAAGCGGTACTATGAAACACAATTTCAGGAACCCACCACTGTAACACCAATGTAGGAAGATGGAGTATTATGTGGTGATCCTGGTTAGGCTTCCCCATGCAATACTTACACAATACCTCAAAGAATGTCCTTGGATTAACATTAATAAATCTTCATCTTAGTCCTGGTAGAGTGGCAGAGAGCAGTCAGGCTTTACTAGAGAAACATGTACTAAGCATTTCAGAGTACTAACATGGCTGATAAGTAACTGACATGACTGGAAGGAAATCCAACACCAATTTATAAATATACAGCATATTTGTATATAATTTTAGATACCAAAATTAAGTAAATCAGTATAACTGGAGATATGGATCTTAGAAGCAATATTAAATCAGTGCAAAACAGTACTGCAAAACTTTCTCATAGCAGTCAATGGGAAAAAGCACTAGTGATAATCGGTCACTTGCAGATCGAGTTGCGTGGAACCCAAGGAGGGTAAAGGTGATGCGGGTACCAGGACCAAGCCACGACAGTCAGTTAAATTTTACCTGGCTCAAGAAGTCCAGATGCATAGTTGTACTGGCTGTCCTTAGTACTGAAGTGGGAGTTGCAGGAGGGCAGGTTTTACCGCTTACGGTGCTGGTGGGGAACAGGGTGCAAAACGTCAACAATAAAGCCACTGCTGATGTCGGATAAAGGTTTTTTTGAGTTTCTTTAAAGTACAGAATCGAGTAAAGGAGGTAGTTGTTGGACTGGTGACCAACAAACCTAGGCAGCGGTAAGGTCAGCAGAAAGTTATTTCTATGTCCGGAGGTCTTGGGGAACACAGTGGCCATCTAAAACTTTGTGGAGGTCAGGACTATGTTTCCCACAATGCATTGGATCATCTACTTTTAGGCAATCTCTTGGAGGGCCCAATTGTCAGCAATTCTTTGGTTCTGGCACATTGTTTTTGTTTGCCTGCAGTGTGCAAGGGACTAATACCACTAGTCCAGGGGAGTCTAGAGCTGTCTTTGGCTCTTAAAGTGCTCTCTCTAGCTGGGAAAACCAAACTTTGGTCCAGGATAAATCACAGTAGTGAAGTTCCAGGAAGGATGCAGAATACAACACCTTTTGCTTGTGCAGCTCCTGTTGTTGCAGACTCTGGTATCCCTGTGTTGCAAGTCAGATCACAGCTGAGGTTTTGGTGTCAGGGCAACCTTTAAATCCTAAATTTAGGCTGTGTGTGCAAGTGGCCAATGGGCTAATCCACCCCTGAGGTGACCACATCCGGTGGTGTAGATCACCTTTACTTCCCAGAACCCACTATTAAAAATGACAGAAGTCTTCCTTAGCTATACAGACCAGGTAGCCCACCCTAGAAGTGTGGCAAGCCTTCAGGGGTCTACAAATCATGAATGCCTAATTATCCCCCCTGCCTGGGTGCAAATGCACGTGGGGCAGAGGGATGGCTGTTTCCTCCTTTGGGTGGTAGCCTGGTTGCATATCGTAGGTAGTGCAGCCTTTGAAGCTCACTGCCTTGATTGGCCATTTTACTGGCCATCCTGCCAGGGAGTAATGTGTGACCTCCTTCCCGTCCAGGCCATTGCTTTTGACTCCTGGCAGGGTGTCAGATTCCTTTCTTGGAGGCAGCAAGTGCAGGCTGGCAGCCACAGCACAGGAAAGGCTTGTTTGATATCAAACATGAAATATTTTGGCAGTGCCATGATGGAGCTGCCAACTTCGGGTTTGCTCAGGTGCCAGACGATGTTATCTAATGGACTGTCTATCACTTATAGTAGTTTTTAATGGTAAAGGCCACTATAGCTTGCACTTACATGCCCACATCTTTAATATATTGAGCTCTGCCACCTAGGCTTAGTAGACCTTCATTAGGGGTGACTAACATATATTAAAATAGTGCATTGACATGCATAGCTGGTGAGGGTAAAAGTCGAGTTTGAGAAATTTGCACTGCTCCTGCAGTCTGCAATGCAAGGCCTGCAGGCAGTAGTTTACTTGGGTCACTCAGGGTCGCAAAAACCCATGCCCTAGGTACCACTGGTACCAAATACTATGGACTTTTGAGTGGGTTAAAGTCCTTGCTAATTGGGTTTACCAATTCACACATATCAGTTTAAGGGAGAGATCACTGGCACTTGGTCCTGGGCAACAAGCTCAAGTCCACTTTCAGAGTCATAACCATCAGCATAGGACCAAACTGTGTGGGGGGGGGGGTGCCCATACAAAAAAGGCACTTTCCTGCACCCAGTGTGCCAGAAGGGGCTGCTTGTACTCATGTTTCCAGGAATTTGCCTTGTCACCAGGTCAGAAGATTGCAGTTGTTACTGGGAAATTTTGTCTGGAAACCAAGGCCTGCACCTGACTGACCCCGGAAGACCACAAAGACGCCGCATGAGATGTCGCACCCTCACTGGGCTCCAGATGGGAACCAGACAATCAAATCCTCCCTACCCGATGGAAAAGTGACTTGCCTCCTCTTCAAGAAGGGGGAGCAGCTCTGATCACTGTAACTAGCTGGCAGCGTGGCTTGAGGGAGAGAGTCTGGGCCTGCTGGGTGCTGCTGCCTACACAACGGGCAGCCCAACTTCACCAGACTTTTGAGCGCCCATGGAGAGGGTCCTTGCTGCACTGTGAACGTTTCCATACTGTTGGAGCGGGTAAAACTAGAATTGGGCCTGTGGGGCCTGGGGAACTCCTTGCTAATGGTGGTGGGCCATCATAGACACTTTTGACTTATTCCTGAAGAGTCAAATGGGCCTAATAGTGAGCATTCCTGTGATGCAGCCACCAGTGAATAGGGAATAACTCGAACCACGAAATAAGGAAGAGGATGGGTCAACTACTAGACCCCCAACCTCAAGGGGATTGCGTTAGTGCTTGTTAATGTTGTTATTTCTTTGAATGTATAGAGCTGAAACTAAAAGACTTCTTTTTCTCCGAAAAGTAAGTATTGTACTAGACAATATTTTATTGTTCGTACGTTGTGCACTTTGAGTTAGGCATGAGTTGTGTTCACTTGCCTGTATATACACTTCCCGCCCTGAGGGAACCTTTGACTGCTCATCCACGCTGCCACAGAGAGTCAAGTGCAGAAAGGGTACTTGGCACAGTTACATAGGATCCATAGTAGATTGGTCTCTTGATAGGACATCAGGCGTAAAAGGTCTCATCCACCACTGTAGGACCCAGTAGCCTCAGCATGCCCGATGACCTCTGAAAGGGATTCGAGCAGAGCAGGAGACTGTTGAACTAACCAAACTTTCTGTGAAGACCCATTTTTTATTTAAAACATGCCCTGGGGCTGAGTTATTTTTAGGTTGGGTTTTTCAGTCTGCGAGAAAGAAGCCTTTTTAACCCATTGCGGGTTCGGCCTTTTCACTGAATTGTTGAACTTCCCCAAAGGCAGAATGGCGGAAGAGACCATTAATTGCATCTTTGTGACATGGTCTCTTTTCAAACTTACATACACTTCGTTCTTTTTGTAAATATAATCAATCACCTAGGAGAATATGTTTATAACAAACTTTTTTATCATTGGATTTTATGAGCTTTTGTTATCTTTTGATCATAAATACAACCCTGTTCGGTTTGGCAGTATCAAAGTTCTTATCAGCAGCAGTTAAGATTAGGGCAACAACTTGCAATTACTATGGTTAGATTAATTGCTATGATAAGACTTCTGTAATATGTCTGACATTTTATGTTTTAATTTTAACTATTCATTTTTATATCAGTAATAACTTATACTTAGTTTTTTAATATTTATTTACTCTATTATTCAGGTTTTCTTTACCCAAAATAAACAATGCTTGACTGACTGACTTCTCTGACTGACTGAAACAATACTCATCCAAATAAGAGGCCTGTAGATCACAGAATTGCATTGAAACATAGCCAACCAGAAAAGGTATATAAAAGACAAAGGAAATCATAGCTAGTGGTAAACATACTAGGCTAAAGAAGGAACAGTATCTGGAATTCACCTCAACGTATTTATGTATTTATTTTATTATTTATTTTTGGTGAAGTTTGTAAAGTGAAATGTGTCTCATTTTTGCTTACCCCAGAGTATCTAACAGAGGGACAAAGGTTTAGAATAAGACCGGAGAATGAGGAAGATACTACCCAGTCATAAAAGTCAGTCGCAGTGTCCAAAGTTTATCAAATGTAATCCTATTCTGAGTTGAGCTCAGTTGTAGGCCAATCTGAATAATTCAGTTTTTACAGCTTTATGTGACCAGGTGTGTCTGGGTTCCAATTTCAAGATATGAGTGAGGACATGCAAGAGTGTTTGTCCTTCGGGGTCCAGTACTCTTCCTCCAAGCATAATTCTTTCGAGTAAACTTTGGCTGATCTGATGAGTGAGTATTGACTGAATGGCTCTCATTGGGTCATAGTAAGGTGCCACATTCTGCAGGCATGCTGGGCCTTAGCCCCAGTATGTTTTGTGGACAATGCACAGCAACTTACATGTTATCCTGGAATTGGAGACGGACCTATTCCCTAATGTACCCTTTAAAGAGCAGAAACAAACTCATGATCTTGAAAGACGTGAACAGGTTTCACATACACTTGAATTTCTTTTGTCACCTCCATTTCTATGCTACAGAATTAGAAGAGATTGGAGGTAGATTTTGTGTCAGCTGACGTTTTTTTAAAGGGAGCAATGATGCAATGTTTCAAGGGGCCGGGGCTGTATTTGAGGTAAGGAAAGAAAGATCACTTTTGTTATGGTTAGTCATGAGAATGGTCATGTCTAATAGAACACATATCAGTTGGGCAGTCTTCTTTTGCCAAGTTTAGGACTTAAGCTGTTTCCACAAGTGTAAAATAATTGAATATTTTTTTTAGTGGAAGAGAGCAGCTGAGAAAGCTAAGGGTGGACCTCAGATGCATTGCAGCACTGCTGCACCCAATATCAGTGAAGTGATGCACTTTCCTTGACAAACAGAAGCTCCAAATCAAGGGCCAGTTGTACTAACACTGGGGATGGCAATTTCCAAATTGTGTTTTCTCCAAATCACAATTAGGAAATCACTATTCCTAATGTATGAAACTTTTTTCTCAATTAGCGAGTCCTAGTGGATCATATATTGATCTACCGCAAGAATTTTAGTGAGGTAAGTGGCAGCTTTCAACCCATTAGGAATGATAGAAATCACAAAGATGGTGGCCTGTTAGGGTCCGCATGTCAATATGTCTATGATTGCTTTTAAATGAAGAGTTTATTTTTAAAATGCAGCCTGTTTTCCTTAACGGAACACTGGAAGTGGTCGGTGGAAAATATTTTTTTAATATTCTCAAAGGGGAGGCGGACCCATGAAGACCCCTTCACATTTGAGAAAAGGGTTACCACCTCCTTTGAAGGGGTGGTAAAATACTCATGTTTTGTGACCAGAGTTCAGTCACAAGAAATGTATACATAACACTGCAATTTGGTTTTTGGAAGTGATGCCCTAAATCCACCTGTTCTATACACTGAATTGGAATTGGAACACAATTGCAAATTGCCATTAGATAACAAGTTACTGAATTACAATTTGGTGTTTGAACATTTAAAAAGCATTTTTATACTTTTCTGTGACTCAGGCTGTTTACGACCTGAAAAATGCTGTGTGAAGCTGGCCCCAAATGAGTAAAAACATGGTTACTCCATCACACTGTAAGCACCTTTGTCGCACACAAGTCCATTTTATTGCCCATCACCCTTGTAAGTATTAAAAGTGACATAAATGTTTCTGAGTAAAACCTTGCAGAAGTCAGTATGTGAATTTATATTTTCTTTCAGACTCTTCCACTCCGCTCAGGGCTATGATCCGAATATATGACGTTACAATGCATGCTTTTACAGCGCAGTCTTTACATCGCAACTACCATTCCATTGCATGATTTTACAACGCATGCCATTACAGCACATTTTTTTAAACTTCCTTTACAACGCATTCCATTACAACGCATACCATTGCATACAACACATAATGCTTTTAGGGCAACAGTAGAGTAAGTGTTGGATGCTGTAGGGGTAAAAATTACTATTCCCACTCCAGTGAGTGCAACGGTAGGGTAAGTGTTGGATAGTGTAGGGGTAAAAATTACTATTCCCATGTGCCCCAAAACCCATACCCACCATAATACTAAAGAAATCTCCATTACTTACCTTATAATGGCATGCGTTGTAATGGTATGCGTTGTAATGGCATGCGTTGTAATGGCATGCATTGTAATGGCTTGCAATGTAAAGGCAGTTGCGTTGTAAAGGTATGTCGTTGTAATGAATGCGTTGTAATGGATGTTTCCCCTAAGAGCCTGATTTAGAATTTGGCACATAGGATACGTTATGGATTTGCTATCCTGTCCTCCGTATTACAAGTGCTATATGATATAATGCATTTATAATAAGGCAGAGGAAATATTTGTCATGTTTGTGATGTAGTATCCCATCCCCAAACTCTAAATCAGGTTTCAGTGTAATTTTGGCAATGCAGTATACTGCAAGCCTCGAGCGCATTCTCAAATTGCCTGTTATTAGCCTTCTTAAAAAAAAAGTAGGTGTAAAGTTCTCACAACATTGTGGAGTGAAGTGTAGCTTTAAATGCATAGTCCAAATCCTGTATACAGAAAATTGTATAGTAGAATTCAGTTCAGAGTACTTTCTAGGATAATTTATTGTAAAATTGATAGTGTCATTCATGCCTACATTAAATGCAAAAGAATCAGGGCACAGCAAGAGACTGATGACACAAGCTGCTTGTTATGCACCGATGACACAGCGATTTAGTCTGTTTTTTTTTAACATGTAAAAATTATCAATAGGTAACAGTAAATAACAAGGATGTACTGCACTAACGGGTACTGAGGAACATCAAATAGACAATGAAAGTGAAGCCGGGGTTGTCAATGTCACTCAGAACTCAAAGGTGAAAAACATCCCTGTAAGAATTTGGGTTACTGGTTGTGGGGGTGACACCCTTCTTAAGCAGCAACAACAATTCTTGTCATGGTGAAGGCATAAGCAAACCCCAAATGAACCTGTGCTTAACGCTCTGGTAGCTTGACAGAAAAGCACTCAGGCTTAAGTTAGAGACAATGGGTAAAGTGTTCATGAAGCAAGTCACACAGTAATACGTTGAAACAAATACAAGAAACATCCCACACCAACTTGGAAAAATAGAGTAGAATTTTATAAAATAGAGTAGAATTTAATAGATATTTTAAGTCCCAAAGAACCTGAGAAATGCAATTTTAAAGTTTTACATGTTAATATCACCACTAATGCACAAAGTGTCAACTGCGGATATCTGGTCTTGGTGGTCCGGGACACAGTCAGAAGTTAAGGTTGACCACGATGGGGCTCGGCCTGGCTTCAGGGAACTAGTTAGGCCCGCTGAACAAGAGTACTTTAAGTCTTGGTTGTGGAGCATTGCAGAGTCTGGCATCTAGAATGTGTCACACAACGGTGATTACTAGGAGCTGCAAGGCTGAAATGCGAGGTCCGGCATAGAGGAGGGTATTGACAAGGGGCTGCGATGTGAAGTCCTGCATTTGAGCTGCGTTGTGCACTGGCTGTTTCTGAAAGAACTGTGGGGCTAGCAATGCATTATCCTGCATTGGTGTTGCAGATGGCCTCGAAGAGGGGCTTGCAATGCGTAGGCCTGCATCACCGAAGCGTAATGGAGAGATGGTTCCAGGAAAGCTGCGGGCGGCCATGCAAAGTCCTGCACCGGAAACGAAACACTTAGCAGTCTCAATGCAGAGTTTGGTGAGGCAATGCATGGCACAGCATCTCCGATGCAGAGTTTCTGGTCAGCCATGCGTCGGGCTGCGGTTCCGATGCGTCGATTTAGCTAAGACCACAGTTGGCCTGCCAGAGCCCTCTTCAGACCAACTTCCAAGGGTCCAAGACTGAGGTGGCACATCTTTGTAGGGCAGGTCCTACAACTGGAAGAATACTAGTGCTGGGTTGAAGGTGGTTGGAGTCTTCTGTCCCTGATGCGCTGGTCAGGAGGCCAGCCAACTAGCCCTTGGAGCCCCTCTGTTGGACCTGGGTCCAAGAAGCACATTCAGTCCTTGACTGAGGCAGCAGGGCAGCAAAGTGAGAGTCCTTCTTGCAGAGCAGCACAGTAGTTCTTCTGAGTTTCCCCACAGGACCATTTCTGTGCTGAAGAGTTGGGGTCTAAGGTCCAATATTTATACCTGGTGCCCACTTTGAAGTAGGAGAAGGTTCTGGAGATATCTATCCCCCTGAGCTGTCAGGCATTCCCTTCCCCTCTGCCCTGGCACCAGCTTGTCTAGGGTCACAAAAGACCAGTGTCAAACTCTCTGTGAGAGTGCTCAGGCAGAGCCTTTGTAAGGTGCAAGTGTGATAAGTGACAGATCCACCCCCTCATCAACTCAGAGCTGACCATCCTGGAAACTCCTATCTTCCCTTTGTCTCACTGTCTGGGAGAACTGCACATTCACCAACTGCCAGCTATACCAAGTCATGTGACCAGAAACAGTTTGCAGGCACAAAATCGTTAAATCAAGACTCAACCTGTCTACCAGCTCCCAATTGAAAGTTACCACTTATTAAATGTAATAAAGAAACCCAATTTCATCCTATGAGAGTTTGCAGTAGTAAAAAACGAATTTAATGGTTTTCACTACCAGGGCATATAGAACTTAAAAGTACATGTCCAACTTTTTTAAAACACTGCACTCTGCCCTATGGGCTATTTTAGGGTCTATCCAAAGGGTGCCTTTCATGTATTAAAAAAGAAAGGTTTAGGCCTGGCAAAACGTTTATTTCGCTTGGTTGAAATGGCAATTTAAAACTGCATGCACATGCTGCAATGGCAGACCAGAGACATATTTAAAAGGCCTGCTTAAGTGGGTGGTACAATAAGTACTGCAGACCTACTAGTAGCATTTAATTTACATGCCTGGGTACATGTATTACCACATTACTAGGCAACTGGTTGTAAGCCAATTTTACCATGTTTCAAGGAATGAGCACAAGCACTTTAGTACTGGTCAGCAGTGGTAAAGTGTGCACAGTCCTAAAGCCAGCAAAATGAAGTCACCAAAAACAGGTGGCTGGAAGGCAAACAGTTGCGGTAAAATCACTTCAAGGATGCCAGGTCCAACAATCCCCATTTCACACTGTTCCCCATCTGCTATTTTAAGTTGTGTGTGGTGCACCCAAATTATCTGCCCTGTTTTCAACAGTTATGCAGTGGAAGAGAGCTAATGGGGGAGCCATGCACAACATGGCCTTACCTGTCTCAGCCACCTACCCTGTGATATACCAGGTGTCATGGCTCCCACCCCTACCACACTCTCCAGCTTTCACACCTGCTAGAAGATATGCTCTCTGGGTTCCCTTGGAGCAGACAGCCACTGCTGCACTGACAGGGTCTCTTAGAGCCCTGTCATTGTGAACTGGTATTCCTTTATGATTATGGAACCAAATCTGTTTCCCAGTATTGCAGCATCATAGCAGTGAATAACCACTGGAGACTGCAGTGGCTCTCAATGAGCGCCATATATCACATAGCGAATTATAGATGCATGACTGTGAATAATGGGGATGCTTTTCACCGGGCATTCTGAGTTACATCAGATAGATAAGGAGGGCAAAGTTTAAGTTCTCAATGATGTCATTTTGAACGATGAGGTGAAAATTTCCCAAGTTATTCACCGTTACGCATCTATAATTTTCTGTGACATAAGGTCCTCAAATCACGTGCCCGCTGCTTCAACATATATGCAGGAGCAGAGAAGTAATGTTATGTTATGTTATGTTATCCGGATTTGTAGAGCGCACAGCTGCCCCAGCAAAGGGGCGTCCCGGCGCTATAATGGACAAAAGAAACCGGACAACAAGCAGTATCAGGGAACACGGCCATAACAGCTCTTACAAGTCCAAAGGAAAGAGGAAGATTTTGATGGCCTTCCTAAAGACCATCAATGAGGGGCCATATATTACATGGCGTGCCACCAAATGTTAAACCTGACCTCCTGCCACCACCTCCCAAAACACAAGAGAGGCGTTGAAGGGTGAGTGAGACTACCATTCTACCGGGTATTGTTGACATCACAACAGACGGTAAACACTTTGTTACGTCACTGCAGCGAATAACCAGCTTTCAATAAGCTTGTTCATATTAGAGGCTTCTTTTGAATGCCATCTATAATCTATTCTTGGATTTGTAATCTCAGTTCAGTTCGGTTAGCTCAATGGAACACCATCACCTGAAAACAATCAATTGTGTAAAAGAAAACCCTAGGACTAGAGCATTGCGCTCTTGGTGATAGAGAGTCCTCAGGGAACCTTACCCAACATGAATGCTGGTCCCTGAGGGATGAAACAATACAGAGGGCGCTGATGACAGCCACACCTGTGTGTTCAATGCAGCTACTTGTGGCCAAGCAGCTATAACATGAGCAACACTGGTCTCAATGCATGCCTTAGTGGGCCTGCCCATTGAGTGAACGGGACAATCAACAAAAGGATGTGCCTTATCAAAGTATAAGGCAAATATATATATTTTTATCATTTAAAAAGCTCCTGAGGTCACACAATCAGTGCCACTGCATCTACTGCAAACCCAAATCTAAAAGAGCTAATATAGTGCTTAAACCCTGATGGCCAAGGAGCTGCACTGTCCCCAGGATCCTCTGGCTACTGGCTTACCCTACTACAATCCTGGTTGGGATCAGTACCAGCATAATCAGGGTCTTGCTCAAGTCGTCCTACTTTGGGAATGTTAGTACATAAAAAAAACACTATCCTCAGCTCACAGCTGATAATTCAGAATCAGAGGGAAATATCAGGGGCAAAAACACCCAGATAAGATACCATTAGCACATGTTAAAGATTTGTCTCCTCTGGTGCCCTTTGCACCCAGTTATGAGTCATACCTTTCACAAGATTTAAGGTTCTTGCAGTGAGCCTGAAGTAAAGGATGGGTCATGCTCCAGAGTAAGTTACATGTTTGGTTCTCACCCAAAGCTGCCTGACATGCATTTTAATCTTATACATCATTTTAGGCTGTCAAGTAAAACGTGCTGCCACAGTCCCAACGCGGAAATTTATGTTGAATATCATAGCACCGGCAATCTTCCGAGAAAGCATAACTTTCTTCATAGATCAGAAGGCAGGCTTTTACTCCCTGTTAATTGCCGATCAGGCGGAATATAATGCAACAAAGTCAATGTGATGCTCATGTGAAAGAAGCAATTTAATAGGCTTAATCTGTAGACTGTTAAAATCACTATAAAATTTACATTAGAGGATGTAAGTATGATGAATAATGATGAACCCTCCAATTTAAGCGCTTGGAAATTAGATTCTGTACAGCAAGAAGCGTGACGGAGCTGCACGATGGCTTAAAACCCCCACGACAGCCCGTTCGAATGCACTACCTCTTCTTACCTTTGAAAATGGAGCCTAAAAAATAATTAGATTAGGGGCACTGCGGTTCAACGGATACCGCAAGAAATTCAATATTATGTTAAACGGAGCAATAACCTGATATAAATTAAGCTTGAACTGTAGATTGGAGGGGCTCTGCAATCAATTAAACGTTCTGCACGGGGTTCACGCGCATTAGATCCAGAAACAAGAGAGCTAAAATGTAGTATACAGCTGAACGAAATGGTTTCAACTCACACACTGAACAAATGAGATTAACAGAGACTTTGGGCCCAGATTTACAGACATTGCTTTACATTTTTAACACAAACTTGTTTTGTTGGAGTCATATTTAACAAAGGGTTGTGTCATTTTTGCACCACTCAACGGGGTGCAATCGCGATGCGACACTTAAGTGTGATTTATCAATCCGCACAAGGCTACCTTGCGTAGCCCTGAGTGGATTGATAAATATGGAGTAACGCAACGCAGAGGAAATCGCTGCGTTGCGTTACTCTGCCCCAGGGCGGAATTCCATGGGTGGTGCGTGGTTGCTCCCACGCAACACCCATGGATTTTGACGCATTCCCAGATTTACCATTACAGGCAAACCTGGAAATGCACCAACATGCTACACGTTCCCAGGGGAGGCATAACAAGGAGAACTTTGTTTATCTCTCCTCAATGTTTTCTCATTCTATGTCTGCAGTACACAGAAAAAGAGGAAAAATGCCTCAAAGGATTGTTTTTGTGCAAGAAGGTGTTCTTTCCTGCACAAAAATAATCCTGCTTACAACGCAGACCCCCTTGAACCACGGTGCAAGATTGTCTGCATTGACGGTAGGCAGCACATTATGCGCCAGCACTGGAAAACGGCAGAAATGTGCCCTATCATGTTAAATATGGCTCATTCTTGCACTTTCTCTGTCACGCAGTGCAGCAAATTGGCTTGCAGTGCTGCATCACATAATGATTAATATGCCCCTTGGTGTTTAAAATCTTTGCATTGAATTGTAACCAAAAGTAAGCTGTGCAGTGCGCTACCTTGATCACTTTGCCCAAGGGCTGTTCCCATGAGTAGTGCATGGGAGTTCCCATGAAACCACCTATCAATTGTGATGCAAATCTCTATCCACAAATAATTGTAGACGGGGATTTTCACCAAAATTCTGAACCTCCTTGATGCAGGCTTAACGAAGAGAAATATTTTCATGTCTCCTCATTTTTTGATCATAGCACATATGCTGCACTCTGCAGCACACAAACAAAGCCTTAAACATAATTTTAGTACAGGAAGGGGCCCTTTCCTGACCACAAACTATGCTTACCACAACACAGACACACTTGCACTTTGGCGCAATGGTGTTTGCATTGGTGCATGGCAACATAAAGTACATCAGGGAGGATTGTTTGACAGAACAGTGAGGAAACACATATTGTATGGACAGAATATCAAGTTAAAAATATCGAAGACCAAAATATCGAGATAGTAAGTGGAATTAGGTAAGTAGAGATTTACTATTCTTAACTCCACATCTACATATCATCAAGACCATATAAGTGAAGTTAAGTTTAGTTAAAGGTCCTCACCCATAGAAACTTACCTTCTCTATATTTTTGTCCACAATATTCTTGACACAATATTTTGTCCCCAGAATATTCTTTTTCCAATATTTTGTGCACGCACTCAGGGAGAGAGCAGAACAGAGTCACATCTTAGTAGATATGACACTGCTCTGCTTCCTCCAGTTCATGCTATGCTGAAACTTTACTTGCTGTTCTGCGATGAGAGATTTGTTAATAAAGCTGGGCTTTAGTGTGACTTACCCAGGAAGTACTCCTGCATTGCTATTGAGTTCTAGTACTAACAAGGAATCCTGGTATATCCTGGAATCCATTAGTAAGTCAGGAGTACTACAAATATCAAACACTTTTATTTACAGCAAAATCTTGCAGAACAGGACCTTAACTATAAACTTTACTGCACATTATTGCCCATATTATAAAGTGGTCTCTAATGTACAGAATGAAACAGCACAAATAGTGGTTGCCAATTGCACAGTAAATATTTATGACTAGCGCTGATTTTGCAATGCGACCTATTCACTAATAGGTCTTGTCCCAAAAATTCCAGCTGCAAGGTTTTGCAGAATGACCTGCACATGAAAATTAATTAGGCAGGTTGCTATTTACTACTCCTTGTGACTGGCTAATTACATGGGAATAGTGGCCTTCAAAAATAGCAGACCACCATCTCTGCATTTGCATTCCTAAAAGGAAGCTTTTTTTAAGCAGCCCATTGTACATACCCATGAAGTCTACTGACACAATTCCCAACAGTAAACTATCCACCAGGGACAGCTTCCCATTTGTGAACGAGTCACACCTCCTTTGAGGAGTTGGTAACTTATCAATGGTTTGCGACCACAGTTGTGTATTCACTAAGCACTGAAAAATAAATAACTCAATTGGCAAATAAGAGAAAACTGGGTTTAGTTCTGAGGGCGTGGGTACGGCGCGTACCACGCGTACCCCTACATCACCACTCCAATGGTGGTACGGGCCGTACCCACGCTCTGAGGGCGTGGGTACGGCGCGTACCACCATTGGAGTGGCGATGTAGGGGTACGCGCCGTACCAATGCCCTCAGAGCGTGGGTACGGCCCGTACCACCATTGGAGTGGTGAAGTAGGTGTACGCGTGGTATGGGCCGTACCCACACTCTCAGAGCGTGGGTACGGGCCGTACCACCATTGGAGTGGTTATGTAGGGGTACGCGCCGTACCCACGCCCTCAGAGCGTAGGTACGGCCCGTATCATGCGTACACTTACTTCACCACTCCAATGGTGGTACGGGCCGTACCCACGCTCTAAGGGCGTGGGTACGGCGCGTACCCCTACATCACCACTCCAATGGTGGTACGGGCCGTACCCACGCTCTGAGGGCGTGGGTACAAACCGCATCACCCGTACCTCTAGGGCACCAGTACATTAGTGAGACAAGGCGTACACACGCCACAAATGTTGGCTTAGGGCCTGGTGCAGCATATAACCAGTATATTGGGGTGTGTACATGGCCAGGACAGCAGTGTACAGCACCAAGGGTGCGGGTGGGTGTCTGCCAAGGAGTCCCAGCAGTGGACATAGACATGTGAGGGGTGGGTGCATATCACTCCCAGCAGTGGACAGAGACATGTGAGGGGTGGGTGCAGAGGACTCCCAGCAGTGGACAGACATATGAGGGGTGGGTGCATATCACTCCCAGCAGTGGATAGACATATGAGGGGTGGGTGTATATCACTACCAGCAGTGGACAGACATATGAGGGGTGGGTGCAGAGGACTCCCAGCAGTGCCCGGACATATATGGGGTGGGTGCAGAGGACTCCCAGCAGTGGACAGAGACATGTGAGGGGTGGGTGCAGAGGACTCCCAGCAGTGGACAGACATATGAGGGGTGGGTGCATATCACTCCCAGCAGTGGACAGAGAGAGACATGTGAGGGGTGGGTGCAGGGGACTCCCAGCAGTGGACAGAGACATGAGGGGTGGGTGCATATCACTCCCAGCAGTGCCCAGATATATGAGGGGTGGGTGCAGGGGACTCCCAGCAGTGGAGAGACATATGAGGGGTGGGTGCAGAGGACTCCCAGCAGTGGACAGACATATGAAGGGTGGGTGCAGGGGACTCCCAGCAGTGGACAGACATATGAGGGGTGGGTGTATATCACTACCAGCCGTGGACAGACATATGAGGGGTGGGTGCATATCACTACCAGCAGTGGACAGACATATGAGGGGTGGGTGCAGAGGACTCCCAGCAGTGCCCAGACATATGAGGGGTGGGTGCATATCACTCCCAGCAGTGGACAGAGACATGTGAGGGGTGGGTGCAGAGGACACCCAGCAGTGGACAGAGTCATGGGTGTGTGTACATCATGATCAGATGAGCACAACTCCATGGGTGTATGTACGCATCCCTAATGTTCAACTATGTTGATAGTTTCATAACAACACATCACTGACAGCAGTGTCCCACTACCATGAGGATGGATGTCCTTCCCCACTGCATGACACCACACATGTGGGTGTGAGGACAAATGACACATGCATACCCACCCCTGGCGGATGCAGCACAATACACACACAGAGATCATGCCACAAGACTGTATACTCATGTCAATGCCCACTACAGTAAGAGAGCCAAAGGGAACACACACTGTCACGCACATCCCAGGACTGATAGGAATGTACAGGTGCCGGGACAGCCACCAAGATGTTGCCTCTCATGGAAGGACTAGGGTGGACTTTCCACAGATACAATGCCCACAATTGTCAGTCAGGTGCTCAAATACCCTGCAGAACAAGTACCAAATGCGTGCTAGGCTGAGATAACACACATGCATAGTGTGGAAAATGCTGATTGTCGCCATTAAGGCATGACAACATACTCAATACACAAGTACAGTGACTAGCAAGGATGGCACAGAGGATGCAGCCGGAGACATTGCTGAGCAGGCATGGCCATAGTTGAAGGGATCCGTCACTAACAAAGGAAATTTAGACACAGGTCAGCACTACAAAAGTGCTACTCCCTGTAGGGTAGATGTCAGGTGCCACAGAGGAAGGAAAAGTCCTTGGGACAATGTCTCCAAACACAAATAGCACACACGACCAAATATACCTTGCAGAGACATTGTGATGGCAGGCAGACCATGGTCCACCCCATTAGCATCAGACAACAACTTTCTCCTGACACATAACACATTACCACCACCCCAACTCCGGGACCATCAGCACCCACATCAATACCTGAAATGCAAATGTGTTCAAATCGAAAATAAAATGCTTTATTCAGCAATGAAATAAAAAGAAGTTAACGACACTATTAACAAATGCACATGGCCAGTCCAGATATGAATTCCTTGGGGGGGACACATGGCCACGCGTCTCCCCTACCTTGCCTGCACATTAGAACCCGCAGGTTCCTCGACTGGGGGTGGGGGGCATCATGTGGGAAAGGACCAGGCACCACAGGGACAGGAGGTGGAAGGGTAGGTGTGGTGGGTGCAGGGACAGACGCCTCTACCACAGGGGGTGGGGCAGCCCCAAAGGTGGAGGTCAGCTCGGCGCTGCACACTGCTGCCAGGTCGTCAAGCGTCTCCCCTTCACCCAAAGACAACACAGCCTCAAAGGAGGGGGGGGTCAGAGTGATGGGGTGCAGCGCTACTGGGGGAGGGGGGGACAGGGTAGGGGGCTCAACTACCCTACCCGTGGAGTGCCGTTCCCGTTTGCGAGCTGGAGAGACAGAGGGGCTGAGGCCCAGCACAGCCAAGTAGGCCTCTTTCTCTGGAGGTGTGGTAGGGGAGCCGAGGGGAGTGCCTTTGGAGGGACTGGTTAGTGCGCCATGCGGCCTTGGACTGTGGCTGCGTGTATGCCTGTGTGCCCCATACCCAGTGGGTGTGCCCTCATCCCCCTGAGTGTGCGTGCCAGGAGGAGTGCGCTTGCCCTTACGTGGTGGTGTGCTGGCTGTGTCTGGTGGGGTGCGTGCTTGTGAATGTCTGTGTGTGCTTGGGACAGGTATGGGAGTGGGAAGTGTGGATGGTGCAGGGGTAGGGGGGGACGAAGCGCTGCAGGAGACTCACTGCTGCCGTCAGTGAAGAGTCCATGGACCTCAGCAACATCCGTTGGTCAGACATCGCTGATGACATGCCCTCCATGTACGACACCATCTGCGTCATCATTCGGCTCTGGCCATGGACGAAATTCAGCAGCGATGTCTTTCCAACCTGCAACTGTCGCAGAATGTCCACAGACTCTGCAGTGAGGGCAGCAGGGGGGACAGGGGCAGGGGGTGCGGTGCCTGGCACGAAGGAGACACGGTGTTGCCTAGCACGGACAGAAGCGACCGGAGCAACTGGGAGGGCAGTGATGGGAATGGAGGGGGCGGTGACAGATGTAGTGCTGCTGCCAGGTGTCGTAGCAGCCTCCGCCCCCTCGAGGAGTTCAGCATCGGACCCGTCTGCGTCGTAGTCAGTGTAGTCACTAGACAGGTCCTCCGCCTGACTCCCCTCGCCCTCCATGCCACTTGCTCCGCAGCAGTGGTGGCAGTGGTGCTGGATCCCTCCTCCACGTCAGTGCAGGTGTCTCCCTCGGTGTCCTCCGATGATGCTGTGGGCAAGGTGAAGAGACAGAAAATAATCAGTCACCTGTATACAACAGACACATGAGTCACAATTAAAATATCACAGTGCATATCAGGAAATGCATCATGAGTAACATCTAGAATAGTCCGCACATATGTAACCCTGCACTCCCCAGTTGGTTGACCCACCATGACACTTGGAAACAATGGAGATCATGACACAACAGCAAATAACTTGATATCGAATTATACTGAGAAGCTAGTGTCTGGGGACAGTTGAGCACAGCAAGAATATTAATCCATGCCACCTCTTGTTCACTGTGAACGAAACAGTATTGGTGCACCCAAGGCCAAATAACACACCTCAATTCTGAAGGTGTCCCCACACTCTGAGACCTGCGAGTACTTAGGAAACCATAGCCAAAAACATTGCAAACCCTTGGGACTCACAACACTTTACACAATGTACATGTTTAGAATGTGTGAATGTGCCACTTTGTGAACAGAAGACACATCTGCCTGCATGACAGAAGTCACACAATGATGTGCACACAAAAATACTTTTACACAGTCATTGTATGAGCTAGCTGCCGATTTCTAAAAAGCCACTGAAAATAATAAATGGTGTAGAAGTAAGTACATACACATGGCACCACGGTGGTCTGGATGACATGACACTCGTAAGTTCGTATCAGCAACAACCAAAGACTTACACACATGCAAACACACTGTGTGAACATGGATATGTATATTTAGAAGACAAGTGGTAATCAAACTGTGCCTTCCAGTGAAATGTGCCTGCGTGTCCACGGAAAGTGTAAAAGTACTTTCTTTTGCACTTCCCTGGGAGACATCTGTCATGCAGGCACAATATTGTCCTTCACAACCAACTAGCAAAAAGAAGCATAGGAAAAATGCAGACATGTTGACAAGTGTAGTCAGTGCCAAGGCACAATACTTATTGACTGAACACTTGAATCATGCCACCTGTCACATGGCCATCCGTACCATGATGACACAGTTTGCAACACATCTGACCCACTGCCTGTCATGTGGAGTAGAACAAGCACAGGAGTAATACCCGTAGACCCAACTGAGATTTGGGTGAATACTGTACAAATGCGACAATATCTCAGCGGGAATTATTGGAATTATTTAGACTGGTATGTACAAGACATTACAAAACGCAAACAAAAAAGAGGAGGCTCAAAGTTGTTCTTTTCAAAACGCCAATCGGCGTCATATATTTAGAAGATCAAGAACATTTTTAAACAGTGATAGTAAGAGCGCGATAGGGTATGCATACTCAGGCAACCATAGTGTAGAAGGTGTATGTTAGACGGACCGGGAGGGTCGGCCGAGGACAAGGGGAGAGGTCTCCGGGGAGAGCCGTCTCCAGCGATCGTACAGACGAGTAACTTCCCCCCCACAGATGTACACCACACAAAGATAAGGTTTAACGTTCTTTATAAGCAATCTTTAGGTACGATAGATTGGTACAAGGAGGTCAGGACTTAGGGGTCCCCTCGATTCTAGTCTCTTGGTTGGGAAAGGGGGTAGCGGGACAGTCTTGTTACCAATCTGGTAGATGCGGTGATATGATGTATAGCTCACAATCCTCGAGCTCGGTGTTCTAGCTGGACGGGCCGCGGCAGCGCCAGCAGGTCCCGGTGGAGGTGGTCGTTTACACGGTCCGCGGCAGCGCCAGCAGGTCCCGATGAAGGTGGTAGTTACAACGGTCCGCGGCAGCGCCAGCAGGTCCCAATGAAGGTGGTAGTTACAACGGTCCGCGGCAGCGCCAGCAGGTCCCAATGAAGGTGGTAGTTACAACAGTCCGCGGCAGCGCCAGCAGGTCCCGACGAGGATGGAGGATGCAGAAGGCCGCGGCAGCGCCAGCAGGCAGGATGATAGTTCACAAGGCAGGGCTACGGCAGCGCCGGTAGTCCGTCAAGGATGAGTTCTTCTCGGTGTCTCTCGACTCCAGGATACAACTGCCTTCCTGCTCTGGAGCTGCCCCAGTTATAGGTCTGGCGCCCTTTGATGTCCGGACCCTCGCACTTGGAGGTCGGGAGGTCCGGGATGAGGGAGTCCAGACACCCAGCAGGGGGGTGGAGCCAGCGCCCGGGGAAGCTGGGGGCGATCGGCACCTGGCGGGGGAGAGCCATCGACACTTCTTTCTCCCATCGACCTGCCAAGTGGTTCGTTCACCTCCTGGGTGGAGGGTGGTGCCGGGATGTCGGGGCCTGGCCAGGCCCAGGGTTAGGGTCGAGCGGAGGCCACGCGGCCTCGTGGTGCAGTGTCCAAGATGGCGGCCGGGCCGGGCGAGGGAGCCGGTAGTGGTTCGGCCCCATGATACAGAGATGTCCGGGGGCAGGAGTCCCGTCGGGAGACGGGGTGCGGGTTCTTTCTGTGGGTAACACCTGGAGGCCCGGGGCTTGGGCCCTGTCATGCGGGGAGGGAGCAAGCCCTTCATGTGGCCTGTCCAACAGTGTACAAAAGTGCTCGTGTTTGTGAAACAACGGCGCAAGTGACAACGTGAATAAACCACAGCAAACGGCGCAAAAGAATATGCAATATATACAATTAAAAGGTTCATATTACAATTTACTCAATGGTATAATTGGTATTTTTCATTATTTCAATGAACCAGGTTAGCATGCGCCAAAGAAGTTTGGGCTGGTGGATGATGGTCGACGGCGTTTCGATCCTGTCAATTTAGGATCATCTTCAGGACCTGGGTCGCCTAGTTAGGGAGTGCTCAAGGAAGGTGGTTGGTCGAGACTACGCAGGACGGGCAAAGCTTGCATGGGTCCCAGGGGTCCAAAGCCTGAACGAAATCGACGGTAGCAAGGTAATAGGCCGAGACTTCGCAGGACGGGCAAAATTGCAAGGGTCCAGAGGGTACAGCGCCCGATGAATGATGGAACGGGAGTGAAGGCTAAAGTTGCAGTGGCGTCAGTAAGCCAAGCAGCAAGTCAGGAATGAATCCGGATCAAAAGTGAATCCTCAGGAGACGGTGTGAGCCACGGGCGGGTGCTCACAGTGGACGATTTTGCGTTTTGTAATGTCTTGTACATACCAGTCTAAATAATTCCAATAATTCCCGCTGAGATATTGTCGCATTTATACATGTCATGTGGAGTGGCACACATGTCCACACACAGGACAATGCATTAGCTAATGGGCCTGCAATGTGTCTGGATAAGGAGCACCTGCACTGAGGAGACACTGAGGAGACACCCTAATGGCAAGCAAGAATGTCCACACAGATGTCAGCACACACAGACCAAACTACATAGCATCTCGACCACACACTGGTGGCAAAAATGGATGAGCATGAGCCATGTATTACCATTTTTGACACATGCTGCAAATCACAAACATTAAACCCAGCAAAACCTGACTGGATCACTGCATGTTGAGTGTCTGTCCAGACGATTATCACACACAGGACAGACACGGCAAGGAGACATAAGGTTTGGACATGTATGCCTTGCCAGCACAAACCCCCCATACCTGAGACATTGTGATTGAGACAGATCAAGAAGTGACACCTCTTAATCTGGGTTTACTCCAATGTGCATCACAAATTCCTAAATGTACTCCACATCACCTCGTGAGGCTGCCAACACATATTTGTGACCAACAACCATCAACAGATAGTTGTACATAGACACACAGGCACTGCCCAGTGTGAGGATGCACAAGCTAAATGGGGTCAGCATGTACAATGGGCACATGTAGCACACTTCAGAGAAATACAAATGAGGGCAGGGAACTAGGCCACAGAGGCCAAACTATGCTGAACACACAGAGAATGGGCACAGTGTTGGATGACACACATGATTCAGAGGCAAGGGTGTCTTAGGGGACTGTAGTGGGAACACAGCTCCATTGTCCTGGAATTATCTGACTGTAACCTGAGCTACTGTCCCTGCACTATGCATATCTCCCACTCATGCACATCATGTCTGAGGCCACAACATTGTTAATGCATGCTGCAAGTCGGTTCATTTGAAAACTCACACTCCTATGTTGAGACTCAGCATCAGTGCCAACTAACATGGACACCCAAATGACTGTACAGGACAGGGCACAGGCAAGGTAACAACACATGTCTCAGACCCCCCCCCCACATGATGCAGAAAGCAATGTGCACTTGGATTAACTAGCAGCCTAGATGACCATGTGCAATAGTGATTACACGCAGACCAGGGATCACATGTCATTTAGGGGAAGGGAGGAGGAACAGCCCCGTTTGACTTTGGGGAACATGATATGCACTGCACAAATTAACCCTCGCTGTGTATCCAGGCAACTGAGCACTTCCAAAAGCTGGTGACACACAACAAACACACATGTACCTACCCCCTTCCTGCTGCTGCAACTCCTGTAACCGCCTATCCAACTCAGGGAAGACCACCGCCAGGACACGCTTCATCTGTTGGGTCAGTCATCGGCCCCCGCCGTGCTTGTGTGGAGGTGAGTCCTTGAGCTGCCAGCGGGCGATCCTCCGGGTCCAGCACCGGATGTCCTGCCAGCGTTTCCTCACCTGGGCGAGGCACCGACTGCGACCCTCCACAGATCTCACGGCCCTGACGGCCTGCTTCCATATCTCCCCCTTGGCGTAGGCGGTTACCTGTGAGGATGACAAAGTGAGACAACATCACTACACCTGCTCCATGTCACAGAGACACACATTTGAACATCTTTGATCTTTAGAACAGGGCATATTATGCTGGCAACCAATTGCACCTTTCTCATAGGGACATTAGCCTATGTGGAAGCCCCAAAGCAGGGCATGGCATTGAAAGTACACAGGTGGCTCGAGGGGTGCAACACACTCCATGATCATGGCACATGCTGTGCATCACATGCAACACCAGGCTGATGGACAGCACCTCCAAGCAGTCACATGCCGCAGGGCACTGACGCAACCTCAGCAGAGTACACAGACACACACAGGCACAGATCAATCTTCTGCCATTGGCAACAGCAGATACACACCTCACTCTGCACATGTGCCACTTGCCTGTGGGGTGTCACGGGTGTGGTGCTGGCTCAGCAAGTCAGACACTCTGCACGGCATACTTAAACCCCTCAGATGGGTGGAGCTGTTGCCTCCTCCATGCAGCTGGGGTGCAACACTCCACATAGACACTCACCCACATGACAAGGAACATTCTCACACACATCAATGTCCAGGGGGCATACACATCATTTGGACACTCAGCACAGCTCCACTCAACTCACACACATCTGTGGGTACAGTAACCTGTCACACCGGGGGGGCCAGGGAATCAGCGCAGGACAATAGGACAAAATTCGGCATAAGGATTGGGTAGGCTGAATGTGCCATGCACTATGCAGTGAATGTCACAGTAAGCACAATGCAAGTGAGGAGTGCACACAGGAACTACATAATGCTCTGCATGGGAGACATAAGCCATTCCCCCCTGGGACCCACGCTAAAAACCATTGCATGTCTGTCACACCTGGACATAATGCCAGAAGTGACAGTCACAAGAAAGGGGCATTGTCAAAGCTAGTGGAGTCAGCACTCACCTGCTCCCCTGGTCTCCCATACAGGCTGGTGTACTGTGGGAGGATGACATCCAGCAATGCCTCATTCTCCTCATGGCTGAAAGGCTGGGCCCTCTCCACAGTCCCTGACATGTTCCCAGAGGAATCACAAGCAGCAGCAGTGGTGTCGAGTGCAAGGTAGTGCAGGCAAGTGCCCTCTCATGGGTTCTGGCTGACTTATATCTGCCTTGCTGGGCTGTTTCATTTACAGGAGTACAGAGTGATTGGTCAGTCTCATTTGCATCCTACGTTTCCTCCAATCCCTTTAAACATACCCCAGTGAGGGCCTTTGCATGGTTCAAAATTTGGGCATGATGTGAAGTCAACAACCACTTTGCAACATTGTATTTAGTTGCCAACTGCCTATTCCAGGCCACATGATCGAAAATTTGAACTTGAAAATCGGTATCCATGACAACCAGCATGAATTTAGGCCCCAATACTTGTCCCTCATGTGTCCCTACGTAATTTAGCTATCCACACACAGGTACGGTGCGTTTCACACGTACTCCTACCGCACCAGTTGCACATTGTGTTAGCCACGTACATGGACGACCAGTGTGTACACGTACGTGGACTACCAGTGTGTACTCGTACGTGGACTCCCTGGTAGTCCACGTACGTGTACAACCAGTGTGTACAAGTACGTGGACTACCAGTGTGTACAAGTACGTGTATGCCCTGGTAGTCCACTTACGTGTACGCCCTGGTAGTCCATGTACGTGTACACACTGGTAGTCCACGTACGTGTTCACACTGGTAGTCCACGTACGTGTTCACACTGTTCGTACACGTACGTGTACACCCTGGTAGTCCACGTACGTGTTCCCACTGGTCGTACACGTACGTGTACACCCTGGTAGTCCACGTACGTGTACACACTGGTAGTCCACGTACGTGTTCACACTGGTAGTCCACGTACGTGTTCACACTGGTAGTCCACGTACGTGTTCACACTGTTCGTACACGTACGTGTACGCCCTGGTAGTCCACGTACGAGTACACACTGGTCGTACACGTACGTGTACACACTGGTCGTACACGTACGTGTACGCCCTGGTAGTCCACAGACGTGTACACACTGGTAGTCCACATATGTGTACACACTGGTCGTACACGTACGTGTACGCCCTGGTAGTCCACGTATGTGTACACACTGGTTGTACACGTACGTGGACTACCAGGGCATCCACGTACGTGTACGACCAGTGTGTACACGTATGTGGACTACCAGTGTGTACTCGTACGTGGACTACTAGGGCGTCCACGTACGTGTGCACACTGGTCGTACACGTGCGTGTGTACGGTCCGTACACACACCCGTACTCCGGCGGGAACAACAGTGTGATGATACGGACCATTCACACGCCCACAAAGCCTGTGGAAGGTGCGCTTCACAGCTTACACAGATGATAGGAGGTGCACACAAATGGAATGGAGGTGTCAGACTCGTGCACGGCTGTACATCAAGTCATAGTCATTCCAGTCCTACATGTGCAGGGCCTAGGTGTGTCAGGCAGTGATCTGGCACATGTCTCCTCATGTTTTAGCACAATAGATGTGTACACATGTCATGTGTGATGGGGCAGTATGTGGCACACTTCCCCTTCCCACAATGCACATGTGTGCATGTAGTACAAACGTGTCACACACTGCATCACTGGTATGGCGCAGTCACCAACACCCGCAAATGTCCCCTGATGCCAGGGACAGGGACACTAACACCTGACATCTAAGTAACAGCGTGCCCCGATGTGAACATGTCCTGTGTGTGTCATGTGTTCCCATCAGCTTGCTGGTGTTGTTCCGTAAAATGCATCTGCTGTTGCTGCATCCAACATGTGTCTGTGTGTAGATGGGCATGGCACACATATACGCACACCATGCCACATGTGGATTCACACGTTACGTGTGTCTGGATGCTTCAAAGATGATTTTATGACATAAGGACATATCTGCGCCATATCCATGTCTGTGTTTTCGTGTTTCACGTGTACCACTTCATTGCTATGTGTGTGATCTGTACATTTCCAATGACAGTGAACTGTGCGTCTAGCTTGCCGCCAGCAGTCTGTATGAGATGACATCCTTCCAATGCCGATTTGTGGATGTATGTCACTCCTGTGATGTCTCTGGCTGTTCACTTACACTGCCCCACAGCTAGTTCCGGGCCATGTCATGTAGAACGTGACTATCAACGGGTGTAGCTGGCTTGTCATAGGAGTATCACCTGGCTGCCATACGTATCCTGGATGTGTAGCACAGACCTGACTCTGTATTTCGCTGATGTGTATTAGCAGTTGAGCATGTGCTCAGTTCATTGACATTGATGTTGTTAGGTACTCACTCTTCGTTCTTCCTTCCAATGCCAGACTTGGCTGCCATGAGGGAACGTGACTGCCTAAGATGTTACTGCTTTTCGCAACAGTTGATTAAGGACTTGACCGCAAAGCTTGAACAACACCTCCAACCGCGACACAGGTATCCTACTGTGCTGACACCCAAGATGAAGGTGATGGCAGCCCTACATTTTTTTGCCACCGGTACCTTTCAATTCACCATAGCTGATGTGGGTGGCATGTCCCAGACCATGTTCAGCCGTGTCCTGCATGATGTTTTAGAAGCCATGTTGGAGCACCTGGAGGATTTCATCCATTTTCCAACTCCTGAGCAGTTGACAGGTATCAAGGGTGAGTTCTATGCCCCGGGAGGGATGCCCAATGTAATTGGGTCAATTGATGGGACACATGTGGCTTTGGTACCACCACAGGCACAGGAGGTAGCCTATTGCAACCGAAAACATTATCACTCCATCAATGCCCTTGTGGTGTGTCTTGCTAACATGCTGATTTCCCATGTCTGTGCACGTTTTCCAGGGTCAGCACACGATGCCTACATCATGAGGCGTAGCAGGGTGCCAGAAATTATGCTGCGGCTGCACAACGAATGAGCATGTCTTGTTGGTGGGTATACTCTGTCCTGTATTTAGCGGTATCTTTGTATGTTACGGCATCTCCTGACCCACTTCTTTACATGATGTTTCCATGTAGGGGACTCTGGCTATCCCAACATGCCATGGCTGGTGACGCCTCTCCGCAACCTCAGAACAGCTGCAGATCACCGTTACAACAACGCCCATGGGCAGACCAGGCGAGTGATTGAGAGGACGTTTGACCTCCTGAAGAGCCGATTCCGGTGCCTCCACAAGACAGGCAGGTCCCTCCCATATGCACCGTTGAAGGTCTGCAAAATCTCCCTCGTGTGCTGCATGCTGCACATCATGGCAGTGGAGAAAGCTGTGCCACTCATCCTGGATCCAGATGAGCAGGAACATCCACCCGTGGAGGATGAAGGCCTTGGTCACGAGGCAAGTGAGGAGGAGGAGGAGGACATCCGGAGTCAGCTCATACGCAACTTCTTCTCATATTGGTGAGTCCCTGGGTCTGAGTGTGCATGCTTGGAGCCTTGTGTGGCATGTGTTGCAATGTGTGTGTCCAGCTGACTGTATGCTAAGTGACTTAGAGGTGTGTTCTGATGTGTCACTCGAGTGATGATGTCATTCCACACATTTTAGCTGACACACTCAGTTTTCAACTAGCATGGTGTCAACCTTATTCATGCAGAGTACATGACCATGCATGCGGATGACTATCTTTTTCCTGACTTCTTGTGTGTCTGTCATTCCCAGGTAGTTGTGCATGCTGTCTGCTCGTGGCATCGTTGTGCTCCTGCTATTCCTCATGAGTATTGCAACGTGTGCTGAATCAGCGTTACATGCACGGACATGGTGAGATGTCTCCTTTGGGTAAGGATTGCAGCAAGCCATTTTGGGGGTGGCAGTTGTTTGGAATGTGTGGGCACTGTTCCTGTGCAGGTTTTGTCACTATGCATACATGTCGACTCACCATGGGGCACATGACTTGTAGCATGACTCACATGAATTGATAGTCACATTTCGTGACAGTCATCTGTAATGGGATTGTGGATTGTGATGAAGGCATCAATGTGTGTAAAACTTCCCTATGAAACATACGGGATGCTACGGGTGGACATAGTGTGGGACATCCCCATAAGAGGCTCAATGGGGAATTGCAGCATCTCCGTGTGCAGCAGGGGATGTTTGGCTCACCCCCTTCACTTGTGTGCCAGTCCAATGGATTTACAGCATCTGTGGTGCGAAGGGGGTGTCCAGTGTAGGTCCCACATGTTCATCCAAAGAACCTGTGTGTCTGTTCATATTGATGCATTTCCATAGGTGTGAGGCTGAGTAATAAAGGTGTTCCTCACCCTCCAAGGTGCCTCATCTCTGTCAATGCAGGTCTCTTGCCACTGTGCATGCGGCATCTCTGGCATAGTTGTCAAAGATTGTGCATATGAGTCTATGTGTAGATTAGCAACCTGCCTGCTGTTCTTCGTGTATTTGATTCTCTATTGTGCATGGAGTCCATGGCTGTGTATGTGTTTTGGCATGTTGGTCCCCACAACGGGCCGTCAACACCTGCTGAGGGTGTGTTTCCTGTACAAAAGGGGGTGGTGATGGACGGAGCATCAGAACTAATCAAACACTCACACCCAGTCAACAGATCTGGGTTTGATCCATCACCATTCTTTAGCCCACTCTGCCACCCCAGTTCAGACATGGCCATATGCAAATCAGTCTGACCCTGTGCCTCATGGGAACAGTCCAGCCCGAACTGCCAAGCCCTGCCTTCCCTGGACGGGAAACAAGCTTCCTAGGACCGGTTTCTGGCATTTCAGCCGTCTTCAGCCAGGCTTGCTTGAATCCAGTGGCAAAGTGAGCAAGGGACTCACGTCTGAGCATACCCTGCCAACTTATGGCGAACAAAGCAGTACAAAAGGGGGTGGTGATGGACGGAGCATCAGAACTAATCAAACACTCACACCCAGTCAACAGATCTGGGTTTGATCCATCACCATTCTTTAGCCCACTCTGCCACCCCAGTTCAGACATGGCCATATGCAAATCAGTCTGACCCTGTGCCTCATGGGAACAGTCCAGCCCGAACTGCCAAGCCCTGCCTTCCCTGGACGGGAAACAAGCTTCCTAGGACCGGTTTCTGGCATTTCAGCCGTCTTCAGCCAGGCTTGCTTGAATCCAGTGGCAAAGTGAGCAAGGGACTCACGTCTGAGCATACCCTGCCAACTTATGGCGAACAAAGCAGTACAAAAGGGGGTGGTGATGGACGGAGCATCAGAACTAATCAAACACTCACACCCAGTCAACAGATCTGGGTTTGATCCATCACCATTCTTTAGCCCACTCTGCCACCCCAGTTCAGACATGGCCATATGCAAATCAGTCTGACCCTGTGCCTCATGGGAACAGTCCAGCCCGAACTGCCAAGCCCTGCCTTCCCTGGACGGGAAACAAGCTTCCTAGGACCGGTTTCTGGCATTTCAGCCGTCTTCAGCCAGGCTTGCTTGAATCCAGTGGCAAAGTGAGCAAGGGACTCACGTCTGAGCATACCCTGCCAACTTATGGCGAACAAAGCAGTACAAAAGGGGGTGGTGATGGACGGAGCATCAGAACTAATCAAACACTCACACCCAGTCAACAGATCTGGGTTTGATCCATCACCATTCTTTAGCCCACTCTGCCACCCCAGTTCAGACATGGCCATATGCAAATCAGTCTGACCCTGTGCCTCATGGGAACAGTCCAGCCCGAACTGCCAAGCCCTGCCTTCCCTGGACGGGAAACAAGCTTCCTAGGACCGGTTTCTGGCATTTCAGCCGTCTTCAGCCAGGCTTGCTTGAATCCAGTGGCAAAGTGAGCAAGGGACTCACGTCTGAGCATACCCTGCCAACTTATGGCGAACAAAGCAGTACAAAAGGGGGTGGTGATGGACGGAGCATCAGAACTAATCAAACACTCACACCCAGTCAACAGATCTGGGTTTGATCCATCACCATTCTTTAGCCCACTCTGCCACCCCAGTTCAGACATGGCCATATGCAAATCAGTCTGACCCTGTGCCTCATGGGAACAGTCCAGCCCGAACTGCCAAGCCCTGCCTTCCCTGGACGGGAAACAAGCTTCCTAGGAGGGTGTGTTTCCTGTGCGCAGCTCGCCCTTCAGTTTCATGATCCGGTGTCAATCATCTTTGGTGATTGTTCATCCTTTGTCTCTGGGTGTGTCATGGAAAACCGGACACTCCTTCCTTTACATACACCTGTTGCAGTGGTCCTTTCTGACATCCTAGTCTTTGGGTGGAACTTGTGGCATAGTTTCCAGGACATGCCGCCTGCTGTTGCTGACCCTGCAGCAAGGGCACACAAAGTTTCCGGATTTGGCAACGCACACACATCAAAGATGCTCCTCCCTTCCTCCCTGCACCCATTCTTTTGGCTGTCATCAGCTTGTCTGTGCCACAGTTGCGGCCACGCGGTGCCAAAGGCTGGACTGTCTGCACATGCAACGTGCACATTGCACGACCCATAGGTCCTTGCATGACCCACATCACACTACAGTGTGATGTTGCAGACACCCTCCAAGCAATGTCCATCCACAAATCCCCCGCCTGCTCTCATTCATACACTAAGCGCACACACAACACCTTTGCATGATGAGTGTGCAACTCCGACTGCCTACACAGCGCTGCCATGCCTTCCAGGCCCTGTGACACCAACCAGGTCATGTCCCTCCTACTCCCCACCGGCTCTGTACCCCAGCAACGCCATGGGAGTGGGACTCAAGGCTTCTGCATGTAGTATGGTGTCGTCGTCAGGCACATGTCACAGATATCATCTCTCAGCGTGTCAATCTACAATGTGTCCAGGACCCCCCTCTCCACCATCACTTGCGCACACAACCTCATCCTCAACTCGTATGCCATTGACAGCCAGGTGCTACTCACCCTCATCCAAGGACGCAGACATTGCCAGTTCCAATATTCAAGATTGCATGACATCCATTGATGAATGGCTGAACATCAGCCACCTGAGGCAGGACTTGTACAGGACTGAGGTCAACTTCTGAGGATTGTCCCCTTACAGCTGGGTCAACTGCTTGTGTCCCACCCGCAAGAGCCCTGCACAAGCACCCAGTGTCCACGCACACAAGATGGTGTGCATCATGGATTGCTTGCTCACATTTGCCATGGTAATCACCAGCATCTGTGCCTCAGACTGCAACACCCTCTGCATTATGCACATGATCCCCAGATAGATCCACTCCAAGGAAAGACGGACCATCCCCCAGGTCCACGACAACATCCGTGTCAAATACTGCCCTGCCCTCTACGGAGCAGGCACATCCAAACTCCCGGGAAACTTGTCCACATCCAGGGTGCATCTGCACACCTCAGCTTCAACATCCGGCGCACCAGCCACATCAACATCCAGCAGAGATAGCTGCAATGGATCACTGTCTGCTGCAGGATGACCTTCACACTACACACTCACACTCAGGAGGCAGGCCACAACCCCGAACCAAAACCAACCTTGTACCACTGTCATCCGAGACCCCGTTGGGCCATTTCCGTGCATCCAACCTTGCCCTGGACACCATTCTTCACATCCACCTTACTCCAGCATGCAGGACATAGTCCTCCCACCTGGCCACACATACCTGGGACTCCCTCCCCGGGAACCTCCACATGAGCCATGACCTCTGCGCCTTAATGATACTCTTCCAAATAGGTCTGTCCGCACACTATTGCAAGCCCCCTCTCAGCAGCTTCAGGACATCACAGGTGAGTATTGTGCTCCATGTCTGCATTGAATGATACATTGTGACCCATGTGTGTCCTGTACCAGACTCAGATCCCAGGGTATGGATGGGTGGAGATAGTTCAACACTCAGGCATAGTTTTACATTTACACACACATATGTTGTGGACTAATGCAAAATGGCAGCAACATCTCATGAAAAAATAAAGATTTTTATTTACGGTGGGGTACGTGTTTTGGTAGATAAACTAAGGTGCTCTACCCGGTGCATAGAATCCAAAGTTCACAGGGGGAGATGGGATCCTTTGCTTTGGAAGTCATCAGAGTCCAGACCACAGTGTTGGTCATCATTGGTCAGACTGTGACCAGCAAGTCCATGTGGCAGAGAATGTCATTGGATGAGGTGCTGCTGTTGCGCCAGAGGGCCAGGTGCCAGGCCAGGTGACCTGGGAGATGTGGATGGTCCGCTGACTCTCATGGTCTTTTCCGTGGAGGACCCACCTTCCTGGGGGGACCCTCAGATGCAGGCCTTGACGATGCTTGTGATGCTCCATCGGACGAATCCTCCTCCTCCTCCCTCCCTGTGGCGGGTGGTGGTCTTCGCCTGGTAGCACAGGGAGGGTTGCCCATGTTGTCGGCGATCCGACGGAGTGAACGGCTCATATCCGTTTGCACCGCCAGGAGCTCAGCCAGTCTTGCCTCCATCCGTCCTTGGTGTTGTTGTTGACTGGCATGTTGCTCGGCCTGCAGGTTCTTCATCTCGTCGAGGGTCCCCTTCATCTCTGTGAGGCTCGACACTACCTGGCTGATGCCCCTGGTGTCACGCCGGTATGTGTCCAGGATGTGGCGTATGTGTGACATACCGGTTCCCTCAGCTGGCTGGTCAGGTTCGCGCCTCCACCTGCCTCCACTCCCACCACCCCTGCCCACACGAGCTTGGCCTGCCGTTGTGGGCACATCGGGTCTACGGGACCCCTGAGGGATGGCATTTCCGGGGTTGTCTGCCTCCTCCTGGGTGCCCGGAGAACCTTGTCCCTCCTGGTCAGACTGGCTCTGTTGTTCAGTGCGAGCAGGGCTCCTGGGTGTCTCCTGGGATGTGGCAGGAATGGGGGTGGGGGTTGGCACAGATGTACCTGACGCAGGTGCTGCAGGGGCTTGGGCACCAGAGGGGCCAGGTTGGTCGGGGTCATCCACGGAGTGATGAGAGTCCTTGCTGCCGGTGGGATCATCTTCACTCTGAGCCTGGGACTGTGATTGTTCCCCCCCATTGTTGGAGGGAGGTCCATGACATTGCCCTGTGTGTGAGAGAGAGACAATGTTAATGCTGTTTCATGCCACATCCATGTTTCATACATATTCAAGTTGTCACAGTTCCTCCAGGTAGTTGGATGTGCCTAGCATTCCTCTCAATGTACACTTGGGGATGGGTATATTGCGGGGGACAGATTGATATGTTCTCCTGAATGTTTGACCAGTAGAATTTTGGCTAGGATGCTTATTTGGCTATGGATTGGCCTTGTTGTTTCACATGTCCATTGTGAGAGTGGGTAAATCCGTTGCCTGCCCCGGGGGTGTGTGCTTGTGTAAGGGGCGTTGTGTGACCGGGCCTGCTGTTGGGTGTAGTGTGATTTGTCATTGGGTCTCCCAGGTGATGTGTGTGTCCCCTCATGGTGCATGCTGGCTTGACACTGAGTGTGAGTTCCTGTGCTAGATATCTGAGCTTGTGGAGTTGGTGTTTGAGTGTACAGTGGTCACAGGAGGGCCTTGTGCTGCATACAGCAGGGCCAAGTGTCAGCTACCTTGTCAGTACTTTGCCAGTCCCTGTGCATTGGGCATGGTGCATGGGTATGTACCTAGGCCATATGGGCTGAGGGCATTGGTGTCTGCTTCTGAGTTGTACAATGTGTTGTGTGAGCCCCACCCTCCCAGCATCCCGGACATCCAGTCTTGGGTTTGTGGTTGGTGTGGCCTGGGACATGGCATTGCCTTTATTTGTGAATGGGGCATGGAGACGTTAGTGGCATGAGCGTGGTTTTTGAGTGTGGTTGTGTGCGGTGAGGACTTGGGGGAAGTTGCGTGCATTTGGTGTATTTGTGGTGTGGATGCCATTCCCCCCATGTTGTTTGTGTACTCACCAGGCTCTGCGACTCCTTCGACTCCGTGTACTCCCACCGGCGGAAGCATGGCCATCACCTTCTCCTCCCAGGGATGGTAATGTATGGGTCTGCGGGGCAGCCCACCTCCAGTGATGTTACTCTGGGCGTATTCCTCATTCATTTTCCTCTTGACTGCCCTGCGCAGATCGTACCACCTAGCTTGGCATTCATGCCTGGTCCTTCGGATGGGTGCAACAGCATTCACCTTATCGACGATCCTCTGCCACAGGCTAGTTTTTTGGGCTATGCTGGTCTGTCTGACCAATGTTCCAAACAGCTGTGGCTCGACTCTGATGACTTCGTTGACAAGGAGGTCCAGCTCCGCCCTTGTGAACTTTGGATTCTTGTCTGTGGGCATGGTGTGGGGTGTGGGTGTGGATGGTTGTGGGTGTGTGGGTGTGAATGTGAATGTGACGGTGTGTGTGTGACTGTGAAGAGGGGGTGTTTGTGAAGGAGGTTGTTTGAAGGTGTGTAAGTTAAGGTGTAGTTAAGGTGTAAGTAAGGTGCAGTTGTTTGTCTGTGGGATCTGTCAGCAGTGGGTCTGTTGCAAAGGCTCATGGGTTGTGTGTGTGGGCCCTTTTTATTGGTCCATTTGTGGGTGTGGCAGTGTTTGAAATTTTGGTGGTTGTGTTATAAGAGGTGGTTGTGATTTAGGGCCTCTGTTTGCCTGTTTGGATGTGCCAGGTCAGTCATTGGGATGTATTTTGTCATGTAGATGTGTTTTGTGGTGTTGTGCGAGTCGAATTCACCCTCCTTGTGCTGTTTTACAGTGTCCTGGTTCTGTGCGAGTCTTTTTCGCGTAGGTAAGGTCCGTACATACGTGATGCTGGGTGAGGGTGCTAGCGTATGGTGTTGGGGTACGGTGCGTACAGTTACGGGCCTGTGGTGCGGCGCGTACAGGTGGGGGGCTGGGGTACGGTGTTGGGGTACGGTGCGTACAGGTGCGGGGCTGGGCTACGGTGTTGGGGTACGGTGCTTACAGGTGCGGGGCTGGGCTACGGTGTTGGGGTACGGTGCGTACAGGTATGGGGCTGGGGTACGGGCCTGGGGTGCGGTGCGTACATGTGGGGCGCAGGAGTACGGTGTTGGGGTACGGTGCATACAGGTACGGGGCTGGGGTACGGTGCGTACAGGTGCAGGGCTGGGGTACGGTGTACGGTGCGTACAGGTACGGGCCTGGGGTACGGGCCTGGGGTGCGGCGCGTACAGATGGGGGGCTGGGGTACGGTGTTGGGGTACGGTGCGTACAGGTGCGGGGCTGGGGTACGGGCCTGGGGTACGGTGCGTATAGGTACAGGGCTGGGGTACGGGCCTGGAGTGCGGTGCGTACATGTGGGGGGCTGGGGTACGGTGTTGGGGTATGGTGCGTACAGGTACGGGACTGGGGTACGGTGTTGGGGTACGGTGCGTACTGGTGCGGGGCTGGGGTACGGTGTTGGTGTACGGTGCGTACAGGTACGGGGCTGGGGTACGGGCCTGGGGTGCGGCGCGTACAGGTGGGGGGCTGGGGTACGGTGCGTACAGGTGCGGGGCTGGGCTACGGTGTTGGGGTATGGTGCGTACAGGTGCGGGGCTGGGCTACGGTGTTGGGGTATGGTGCGTACAGGTACGGGGCTGGGAGATGGGCCTGGGGTGTGGCGCATACAGGTGCGGGGCTGGGCTACGGGCCTGGGGTACGGTGCGTATAGGTGCGGGGCTGGGAGACGGGCCTGGGGTGCAGCGCATACAGGTGGGGGCTGGGGTACGGTGTTGGGGTACGGTGCGTACAGGTGCGGGGCTGGGCTACGGTGTTGGGGTACGGTGCGTACAGGTACGGGGCTGGGAGACGGGCCTGGGGTGCGGTGCGTACATGTGCGGGGCTGGGGTACGGTCCTGGGGTACGGTGGGGAGTGGGGGGTACGGTGCTGACATACAGGGGTACGGTGCTGACATATGCGGGGGGAGGGGGGGCTGTACGACTCGTATCCGGGCACAAGTTTACCCGTGTACATGTGTGCTACAGCGTTCGCTCCGTACAGGGCCTTTTACATGCGGTTGTGTATTCGGACGGGCGGTACGGTTCGTACTTGCGCACTCGGACTTCTGTTTTACGATTTGCACGTAAAAATGTCCGGCTCCCTATCGTACCCTTTTCCCGACGCAATTCGTATGTATTTTTCACGTACGAATCGTACTTCGCAGTTTGTACGGTACTTGTACGATTCGTGCGTGAAAATATACGGATACGAGTCGTACGCAAATTTATTTTGCCGGATCGGAATCGGCACCTAAATGTATTCAAAATGCACAATTATAAAAATGTAACATGTTCATGGTCACGAACATCATTAAACGAGCTGTGGTCTACATCCTAATTGACAACACCGGTCTTTTTATTTAAAGGACCCTTTAACCCACCGTATGCATTCATTCATCAAACATGTTTCTACAATTGCTTTTCAATGGCATATCTTACTACACTAGTACCTAACTCTCAAAAACGTTTCTACCCAATTTGCAGAGGAACTGCCCCTCTGCAGAGCAGTAACCATCAGTGAAAGCGAAGGAAGATTCAGAGGGTCTCACCAAACTCACCATCAAATGGAGTCGATCTACCCCCAGACAAAGGTGTGCTGTCTGGTAGGCGCTGGCACATAGTTATTCTAGTGAAAATCTGATACACTCAAAACACGTTTCATTGTTCAATGTTTTAGAGAGGTTTTGGCTGGCAGAACCAAGATCAGCCAGGGGTGCCTCTGCTTGAAAAACACATCTAGCGTGGTAGATTTGATGTTCGTATTTTAGCACGACAAGTCCTCACATGATCCTTTGAAACACTAAATTGACTACTATTATCACAACATTTAAGAAATTTAAGGGCGAATCTGGGACTCTATTAATAGAGAACCCAGGCACCACATGTGTTTACTAATGGGGGACATTTCAAGAGGCACCGGGTGAACACATCATAACCACCGAAAGGGTGTACATTTTGTTTCCCTTTGGAGGAGGTGTTAGGGCCCGAAACCATGATTACAGGATTCACTGCACAGCGTTATTTGTATTATTTGGCCCTTTGTATGTTTTTCATTGGTGCCAATAAATCGGATGAAATTGTTAAGGGTGACGCAACTCAAGATTTCATTTTTCTGTCCACTGTGCCATAGTGTGCGACTGAATCACATTATAATAACCGCTTGTTACGAACTTTCAAGAAAGGCTCCTAACAGAAGACTGGACTGCAGCTGGAGGCCCAGGGCTCGTTGAAAAGTACATAATATTTCGAGAAGCATCCAGAACCTTCTAGATGCACCCAGAACCTTCCAGAAACCTCCAGAAGGTTCTAGATTGTGCCAGAACTAAGCAACAGTAGTATCGGGAATAAAGCCTGCCCCACACGCCTAGGAATGACCACACCACACAGACACTTTGATTATGGTGGTGGTCATGAAGCTAACCACACCCGGATCCCCGGGCTGTTTATCATCTCGGCTGGCTTAGGCCAGCCGCTCCCATTAATTACGCACATGGGGGTAGGTGGTTGCTTTCCCCCTCTGGGATTCGGCCCAATGACCCGGCAACATTACAGCAACCAACTTGGACTTACAGAAGGCTTCTGCAGGCACAAGATCATTCCAGGACCTGTTGGCCATCTTGGCCCAGCAGTGAGTGTGAATACCACCTCTTTTTGCTGCAGCCTTTGCCTGGCTTTGCTCCTGTTGTGTGCAGAAGCCTCAGTGTTTGATTGTCTCATAACCCATGCCCCACCTTCTTCAGAGGATTCTGCAACCCCATCAACATCTACCTGCTGCCTCGTACACCAGAAGGGCAACACAAGTTCTGGTGTGCTTATTAATCCACTGTTTCTCATTTTGGTTACAAGTCACTAGGGAATTCGGGGTGCTTGGTCTTTCTGCAAGAGAAGTAAGTGATCCACCATCTGGCCATTCCTGTTCACCTGAAGAAGACCAAAAACATAACATCATTTCCATAGGTGATTTTTACAAGTTCTTTCTCTCTCTTATTCCAACATTCTTCACCCGAGGAGCAACTACCTACGCCTTGATGTCAGGAGGTCCCCGGGGGTTGAGGCCCAGTGCAGGAAGGGGTGGAGGACAGTCGTAGCCCCTATGGGAGTCCTGAATTGAGTGGCAAGTGCGAAAGAAAGTAACAAAGGTTATTTGCAGTGCTTACAAGCTGTAAAGTGTCAAATCTGGAGCTATGTAACAACATGTAATTATTTCATCTACATTTTCAGTACTCTCTTAGTGCTACTTGTTGGACCTAGCCCTTTCAACAGAGTTACTCCAATATTTGCCCTCCTTTGCTGAACTTTGTTTGCGTTGGCTTTTAGGATTCTGCGCACTTTTTTCCTGTAGTGCTAACCAGTGGAAAAGAGCGTGTGCTCTCTCCTTAAAGCATGGTAAAATTGGCCTACAGTACTTGTAAGTCCCTAGAGTAGGGTATTACATCTACCCATGGCCTGTACATTGAATACTAATAGGGCACTGCAGCACAGATTGTGCCATCCAGCAAAGCAACCTTTTAAAACACATCTCAGACCTGACACTGCAGTCTATAGTGCGGCTTTAAACTGCCATTTGGAGATGCCATGGTAGACCATTTGCAAGGCCTAATCCTTCCTTTTTAATAAGTACGTCACCACTAGGACCAACGGATTTCACGAAAAGCACAGGCCTCTGCCCCAATCAGTAAAGGCCTGCCGGATATTTAAACTATCTTCATTATTGCTACTATGCTGGTCCAGTCTGGCCACTGAAAAAGCAGCTCTAACCCAGTCCTGGGGCTTTGGGGGCAAAAGGTCTCTCCATTTCAAACATATCTCCCTTCGGGCAATTAAAATCAGATACAGCAGTAGACCTCTGTGGATGTGCCTCAGTTTCTTACTCAGCATACCATCGTCTCCAAAAAACACCGTAGTTATATTTAGGCAGATTTCTTCTTTGAAAATCCCGCTTAAGGCTTCCTCAATTCCACTCCAAAAATTAGCAAGTTGGGGACACTCAAAGAAGATGTGAAGGTCATTGGCCTGGGACAGGTCACATCGTGGACATTTTGGATTTGAGAGAGGGGCAAACTTTGCGATCTTGGCAGGGGTATAATATAATCTATTGATAACAAAAAAAGTGGTTCTTCTTAAGATTAGTCGGTTTAATGTATTTATACAGCATCTTCAGGGGTGGTTCGTAAAGATTTTCAATATTACCTCCAAGTAGAGTTTGGTTCCAAATATGGGTTGATGGGGGAGATCCTTATCCTCAGTCTCTACCAGCATTTTATACCATTTTGAGATTTCTTTATATTTAAGATTTATATCCTGAAGGGAACTCTCAACCTCCCACAGCCCATAAATATTTCTCTTCTCAGCTGAAAACCACAAAGCCAGTTGTATATAATTAAATCTAGAAAGGCCCGCCCCAATCTTTGCTCTTAAAACCTCCCATGGAAGTACCCCCTCCGAAGACACCAGATCCGACCAGATGGAGAGACCAGCTCTTCTAATTGGAATTGCCAAATAGTCTTTAAGAAACTCCGGTGTCCCAGGAGAGTCCCAAATTGGGGCGAATTGCGAGTAGTATCCTATCCCCCATCTGGTTCTAATCTTGTACCAAAGATTCAGGGCATCCCTTAAAACTTTCAGTCAAACTTTTTTGAAGTATCTGGGTGCTCCGAATTTATATAAAAAGCCTTCACCACCCTCCTGCCTTATCATCTCTGCTAAAAGTCTGCCCCAAGTTGAATCATCTGGTTTTGAAAGCATCACCCGAATATTTTTAAATTGAAAAGCAAAACAATAACACTTTAGGTCTGGGAGAGCCAATCCCCCTTTGAGCAGCCTGCGTCTCAATTTCTTCCAGGCCAATCTGGCCCCCTTCTGTGCCCAAATAAAACTTGTAATCTTACTTTGAACTTTATTGATATCTGATTCCAGGAAGGCAAGTGGAATAGCATTGAGAAGAAACGTTAATTTAGGAAGTAAAACCATTTTAACCAAGTTGACCCTGCCGTAGATTGTTAGCGGGAGATTTTTCCACCTGGCTAAAATTCGCCCGACTTCTTTAGTAATTCTATTCAAATTAATCTGCGCAATTTTCTCGATCTCTTTAACTATTATAATACCCAGATATTTGAACTCTTTACTGATATTGCCCGCCCAATTGTCTATATTCCAGAGCATCACCTCAGTTTTAGCGGTATTAGCTAAATACCCTGAATAGGCACCAAATTCTAACAACAGAACTTCAACCCTAGGTATTGATACCCCTGGGTCGTCAGTGTATATTAGCAAGTCGTCCGCATATAGAGCGATCATACTACTGTATTGATGGGATTTGAATGGTGTAATCTGTTCATCTGCCCTGATAGCCTGGGCAAGGGGTTCTATATATATGTTAAAAAGTAGGGGTGAAAGGGGGCAACCCTGCTGTGTCCCTCTAATGATATCAAAGCCGGATGTTAGAACGCCGTTTGCTAGAATCTTAGCAGAAGCCACCTGATAACAGTTTACCAGGCTTTGAATAAAAATAGGCCCAAACCCCATAGCCCTCAGAGCCTCCCAAAGGTAAAGCCAACAGACTCTATCGAACGCCTTGGCTGCATCCAATGCCACTACAGCCATGGGTTTGCATTGAGCAGTTGCAAGATCTATATTACCTATTAACTGTTGCGTTAATTCTTGGATGTATTTTTTCGGGATAAAGCCTTTCTGATTAGTGTTGATCAACTGAAGGGCAATTTTAACTACCCTCCCTGCTAGAATGCTCATCAAGATCTTATAATCACCATTCAGCAGGGAGATCGGTCTATATGAGTCTGCCCTTAGCAGGTCTTTTCCAGGTTTTAAGATAAGAACAATGGTTGCCTCCTTCCAAGAGCTAGGTACCTTGCCAGCTAATCGATAAACTGAATCAAACAGAACACCCAATATAGGGGCCAGTTCGTCGAGCAGATGTTTGTAAATCTCACTAGGAATGGCATCTGTACCAGCTGCTTTATTATTTTTGCACTTCCGAATTTGTTCCCTGATCTCGAGCTCCGTTATTGGGGCATAAAGTATGTCCCGACTTTCCTCTGTTACATGCAGGGGGGTTTGATCCCTTAGCCAGGTCCTAAGTGCCTCCAGATTAGGTGTAATATCCTCTTTATAGAGTTCTGCGGATAGGGAGATAAGCCGTGCTTGGATATCATCTGACCTACTTGAGGTATCACCATTTTCATTAATGATTAGTTCATTTATATGGTTTTTTGCACGGTCCGCCCTAGCTTTCCATGTCAACAAAGCACCTGCCTTCTCACCGTACTCGAAGTTCTGCATGGATTAGGAGAGCCACTGAGCCTTGCATTTTAAATCAAGCATAACTCTAAACTCCTGACGTGCATTGTCAAGATCTTTCTGTCTTTGGGATATTCTATCGGTGTCCCCCTGATTAATCCTTTCTGCCTCTAACCGCGAGATTTTTTCCTCCATTAGTCGAAAATCCCCACCTTCCTCCTTATTCTTTGCGCTAATACGACTGTGGAGGAACCCCTGAATGAATGCCTTATAGGCATCCCACACAAATTCAATGGATGTGGAGCCCATATTATCAAGAAAGTAATTTTGGGTTGCACCATTAAGGTCTGTTTCTATCTCGGGGTCAGATAAAACAGATCTTTTAAGTGTCCATCTAGGTCTTATATTACTTCGACACACTTTTAGATTAAATGCTTTAGGGGCATGATCAGATGTGTGACTGAGCAGAAAGTCTTTCCAGGTTACACTCTCCACAATAGAGCGACTAATTAAGGCATAATCGATCCTTGAAAAATGTCCATATTTTTTACGGAGGAATGTATACCCCTGTTTGTTGCCCCTCTTTGCCCTCCACAGATCTACAAGCTCTAAGTCATGTAGCATATTATTTAAGGCCTGACGAACCCGGGGGGCTCCAATGTGAATGGTCTGGTTAGACCTATCCTTAAGAGGATCTCAAAGGACATTAAAATCTCCACCTATTATTACTGAGGAGACTTCTTCTATCAAGACCCATTGTAACTTACAAACATAGGTGGGATCATCTATGTTAGGGCCATAGAAGGAGACACATGTCAACTCTGACCCTCCAAAATCTAAACTAGCCATTACCCATCTACCAGACTGAGCTGTTTTTACTGATTTAATAGTGCAACCCGCTCCATGCTTAATCAAAATGGACACTCCCTTACAGTGGACCATCTGCTGTGACACACAATAATTTTTTATCCATGAGTATTTAGAAAAAACAGCACAGCTCTCTATTTGACTCAAGTGGGTCTCCTGAATTAGACAGATTTGGGCTGGGCTTTGTTCTAAATACTTCATTACTAACCTTTGTCTACGAGGGCAGCGTAACCCGTTTATGTTCCACGACAGGAATTTTAAATCACTACTGCCCATTACTGGATCGTAACTGTAAAAAGGGCCCATCGCCTATACCTACCCCTATGAGCAATACTCCAGAACATATCACCAAGAAAAAGTGGTTAAGATAGAGGACATTTTTTTGCATTTTTTCCTGCTGCTCCCCCACCCATGCTCCCCCCCACTTCCCGCCCCCCCTCGCCTCCTGTGCCCCACCCAACCACTGGGGAACCCTCCCTTCTATTAGGCAATAGCCTAAACGGCGTCCGGTCCTTGGGCCAATTAAAAACTACATTACCCATTTACACACCCTGACTCTGATCCTAAGCTTTCCCATTTTGAAAAAGAAAAAACAAAAGATCTGCCTCCCTTAAACCTCTCCTCCTTCCCAATTATATTTGAATAAGATCATCCGCCTCATCTACTGAGCGAAAAATGTACATATGATTATTGCATATGGCTCGAAGAGAATCCGGGAACCTCAACTGAGCCCTTGCCCCCAATTTATTTAATTCAAGCATTCATTTGCCCATCTCCCACTGCTTCTGCGCTGTTGTGTGGCAAATGTCAGACCTAATGTTAAATGTAAAGGTGTTAGAGAGGACGTTAGATGTAAGTGACCCTTCAGAGCTGCTGATAGTATTGCCTCCTTTACCGTGTACATAAGGAAATTGACCAAGATCTTCCTATTTTTCAGTCTTGCCGGGTTTCTCTTATAGGGATCACGGTGTACCCGTTGTATCTCTCGCTCCAAATCAATAATTTCATCGCTAATAGGATTTTTTAGGACTGTCTCCTTAAGTAGTGAGATTACAAAACACTTAAGGTCGGATTCTTCTAGAGCTTCGGGAACATTGATCAATCTCAGATTATTCCTTCTAGAGTGGTTTTCCAGCCTCTCAAGATCGTCCTTCATTTCCTTATTCTGATTCTTTAATTTAGTCATTTCTACTGAAGAGGTGCTCATGGCGTTCTTAATCTTAGGAATCTCTTGTTCAAGCGCATCCGTTCTTAGGGAAACCTCTTCCAGCTTCTGGGCTAACACAGCACACGAGGCTTGTATTGCTGCTTGATTGTTTTCAGAGACAGTGAATCTACTCCCTATCTCTTCTTTTAGTGCCAATAAGTTATCAGCCACCGAGCCACCCCCACCCCCCCTCCGAGGGGGTAAATATGTTGAAAAGACTGGGACGGGTTTGCTTGCTGCAATGCCTCTGGACAGGAGACAGAATCGCTATCTTGCATCTCCAAAATAGCAAAGCAGTTTGAGAGTGGGACTACAGGATGGACAAAGGTCTGGGAGCCACAAAGATTCTTTAGTGGAACTTCTATCAAATTATCAAAGGCCGGAAGAGGAGGGGAGTTTTGTACTACTGTCAACAGAGACTTGCTTTGAGAATGCTCCAGATCAATCTCTCAAACGGAATTAGAACAGTGGCCTGCCCGACCAACTACTCCAATGGGTGGGGGACAGGGGGCAGTTAGAACCTTATAGTATGATTTCAGGGACAGGGTTTTCTTTAATTTTAGGGGCAAGCGACTTCTTCCCTCTCCCTCTGCCCTTACCACCACTTTTTCTCCCCTCTGAGAGGTCCGTCTTACCTCCTTTTATCACCCCTACCCCCTCGCTTGCTTCACCTCCTTTCCTTCTTTGGGAAGATGGCAGGGTAACACTAACTGGTAGAGAGGGATCTTGGTTATAAATACCGGAATCGGGGAGTTGCATAAGAGTGTATCTGCAAGCTTTTATAACAGATGTCCCCTTAATTTGCTGGCCTTCATCCATATGCAGAGGAACTCCCCCTTAACCTCCTCTCCCTGCTCCCACAGCAGCAGACTGCTTACAATGAATGTTAACAGTGGGTCCCTGTTGGGGCGAACCAGATAGAGCCGAGCCGGTCTATTCTCTCCATGCCCTACCTGGGGAGATTGCAGGGAGAGAGGCTTCCTTCCCTCGCACCTCTCATCTTTAGAAGCGCCGCTTGTACTGGCTCTACCAGTAATGAACCGGGCCTGAAAGTACAGGCAAGCGAGCCTGCTTCGGCGCCACTCCCGCTCAGCGACTTCCCAGCGGGATCCTTGTGGTGTCTGTGCACTCCCTCCGAGCTCTGGAGCCATGCACGACCTCGAAAAGCCACCGCCACTGCAGCTCCGCCAACCGCCAGAACACCGGAGAATGGGGACGTCCTTCAGAGACACTGCCGCTGCTGCTCCGGCTGCAGCCAGCTCTGCGCCCGCTCACGCTTAGCAAAAACAGCGAAGAGTGAGATCAAGGTACCAGGTCTTATTTTACGTGTTACACCAAACAATATGCTAAAAGAGGCTTAAGAGAGGCCAGGAGAGACAATACATCAGCCTCACATTACGGAGGCTCCCTCCCAGAGACATCGGGAAACAGACCCGAGGACCTTCCACCCGCAGCCACTTAGCTGACGGCCGCCATGTTCCCCCTCCCAGAGGGCATGTGTGTTTACGTTTTACATGTCCTAGCAGTGAAAAACTCATAAAGTTGTGCATCACTGTTGTAAGGCTATCTCTCCCATTGGCTAACACTCATTACACTTAATATGTGCTAACTTGGGAGCAGATTGAAATATATTGTTTGCACTCACATGAATTGCAATTTAAAATCCTCTTCAATGCTAAAGTCGGATTTTAAGTTACAATTTTAAAAATGCCACATTTAGAAAATTGGCATTTTTTTGTCCCAACCAACTGTGCTGTCTACCAATGTTCTGGGTCATATGACTAAGAATGGCTCTGCTTTGTACTGCTCCCAGACAGTGAGACGTAGGAAGCCTGGGTGTGAGTGAAGAGGGTCTTCATGGTGGGATAACTGGGGAGGAGCTATTCGTGGCATGATTAAATTCTGAAGCGACCTGCTTGGAGCACACACAAAGGAACCTGACACCAGTCCTGCCCTTACCTTTGTCACCCTAGACAGTTTGGAGCCAGGACTCATATGATCAGAACCAGTTTTTGTGGGTAGGTCATAGAATTACCCCACACAAAGGCTGGCACTATGAATTAAAATAGGACCTTGAACATAACTCATCAGAACACTCCTGTACCTGTGGAAGATTCAGAAGAAGGAGCGCCCTGTTCTCAGAAGGACGGTCTGCTTCTTAAAGAACTTCTTTGCTGTCTGAAGAAGGAATATTGCACCTGTTTGCTTTGTTCCCAGGCTACCCAGAGTTACTCCAAGGGTAAGCAGACTGACCTCCTGTTTGAGCTACATGGACACAATAAGCTCCTAGGGGCATGTCATGCATCTGCCCAGCTGACCAGCATCAACTGGACCTACCTAGACCTACCGGAGCCCTGCTGCTGACCTCTTTTGGAGTGAGTCCTGATCCCCCAAGTGCTGTCCTGGACCTGTGGCTGGAATCAAAGTGCTGGCTGGCCTGGCACAATGAATGTTTCACCAGAAACCCTGCAGCACCATGCAGCACCTCACATTACAGCACCTCACAGCTCCTGATCGGCTTCACTGGACTCAACGCAGGACCCCTATATCACAGCACCAGGGACAAAAAGCTACAACTCCCAGCTGCTGAACCCGGTCCTTTACTTGGCACACGCACCATTGTGGTCAGCCTTAACTTGTGTGACTTTATCCCAGTCAGACGTACAAAGATAACCTCAGATAATGTTTTGTGCTTTTTGGTGCTATTTTTACCTAATCTCAAGAAAAGAGAGGGGTCCTCCTACTCACCAAAGGGACAGGACACCAAAATGACGCTAAGTCTAAAATAAATTCCCTATGGGATTCCTCAAATGCATACAATAATCTTCACACACCACAAGCAATCAAAACAATCAATCACCAACAGAGTGTAACAGTAGCCAAAAACCCAATATGGAAATGTTTGTTTAATGTATCTATACAATAAAGTTAAAAACAAATGTAATTCCTGTTCCTGCCTTCACATGTTGTGCACCTGTGACTCTGGCTTGCAAAGATGCATTTAGATCTTGACAACCTTTATAGCTACAGTATTATACCGCTGAAAAAGGTCTGCAGGAAGAGGAGCCTGAGGCTGGTCAATGGCTCTCCAAAACTTGAGCACCAGATAACTCTCTGAGCCTGGGAGAAGGTCCGCAGGACGCAAGCTGCAGCACACAAACTGGATGATGATGATGGTGAAGAGAAAGAGGATGAAAGGGGAGAGGAGAGGAGGAGGAAGAGGTTAATAACTTGACATCAACTTCAGAGCTAGAAGGACAGAAGAACCTCCTGCCTCTGTTCCCTGAAGCAGAGGAGAGAGAGAGAGAGAGAGAGAGAAAGAGACCCGGAGGAGATAGGTCTCCTGCTGGACCCAGGGCTGGCAGCAGTGTGTCCTCCCAGAATCCAGCATCTGAGGAACTACAGAGCAGAAAGGGAGTTCATGCTGACTCTGGCCCAGGTGAAATTGCAAGCTGCCAGAGAGTAAAGGAAACTGGCGCTGGAGGAGAAAAAAGCAGAGGAAGAAAGAGCCTTGGTAAAGGATAATGCTGAGGCTGAAAGAACTTTGAAAGAGAATAACGTTTGTTGACTCAGGAAGTGAGTCTGAAAAAACTGCACTTGAGAGTAAAGAAGCTCTCCAGTGGTAATGGTGGCAGCAACAACACAGTGTCCAGTGAGACGGCAGTGTCCACATCCCTAAAGACCAGGTGCCCAGCTTTGAGGTTTGGGGTGATATTGATAGATGATTTGCATCCTATGAGGTACCCTTCGCATGTATAGGGAACCAGAGGAGTTTTGGGGGGCAAGTCTGTGGAGGCATATGCAGCTATAGGAAGGGATGCCTGGTTGGCTTTAGAGGTAGCCGACCAAATGTCCGATGCCCCCATGAAAGCGGCCCTTATCACAAAGTTTGATCTTAGGCAAGAAGGATGCCCCTTAAGGTTTAGGGACAGTCGCAAACTGTCTTATCTGTCTTGCATTGATTTTGTGGGCTACTCCTTGATGGCACTGAGTAGTTGGGTGAAGGGCAAAATTTGAGTGATGTGGATGGGGGTATAACCTGATTCAAAGAGAATACATGCTCAGTAACTGCTTTATAGAGTTGTGCCAATAACTGATAGACACCAAGTTATCTGTCCCCAGGCAGCTTACCACAGAAACAGGCCTCTTGTTCAGCATCAGTATCCATGAGAAGGTACCTGCGAGTAACCCCAAGAAGGGTGGTTTAGGTTCCTCCCAGCAGAGTGAGGGGGAGGTCCAAGGTAACACAGACATGTCCCAGAATAAGGTGGGGGAGAAAGGGTTCCCACACACCTCTTCGGAGAAACAGGATGGAAGTACTAGTGAGTAGTGGCCCACAGAGCCCCATTTCATACTCCTGTGCTTTGACAGGTGTATAGAATAGAATAGGCACAGGGCTGGACTTCGTTGGCCCATGGTTCCGGTGACCCTGGAATGGGATGAGTAAGTGGCTCAGAGGAGGGTCATTGTCATGCACCAGATGACCATTGACTGCATTCTGGGAAATGAGTTATCACCAGTGTTAGAAGAGCTGGGAGGGGTGGCAACCCAGGGAACCCTGAAAGCACAGGTTTCTGGAGGTACTACTCCCATAGGGAGAGTATGCAGGCCAAGATAAAGGGGCAGGATTTGGAGAGAGTCTACCTACGGAGGGAGGACCGGTGTATCAGGGATTGCCAGCTCTGACAGAAGAGCACCACAAGACTGACCTTGGTGAGGCCACTTCTGACCTGGAGTTGCTGCCTGAGTGGTCACAGAGACAGAGGACAGGAGACCTGCACCAGGCAGACCCATGCATGACCCAGACAGGGTGTGTCATTCTTGAGGGTGGTGGTGGTTCCCACCTAGACGTTCTGGCATGCCAGGCACCTATTGAGCCTCAAGGTATAGACCCTGGGCTGAGAGGCCTGTCTCAGGATATTACCCCACTGCAAACCTATGCAGAACTCTGCATCACAGCACCAGGGACAAAAAGGTACAACTTCCAGCAGCCGAACACAGTCCTCTACCCAGTCCATGTCCCATCATGGTCAGCTTGAAATTGTGACTTTGTCCAAGTACACCATGAACAGATAACTGCAGTTGCTGCTTTGTGCCGTTTGACATTGTTTTTACCTAAAACTTTAAAAGCTCATCTCTCCGGTTCAACTAATTAAACTTGGATCAATTTGGTGTCATTTTAATAATTAAGCTTTACTCTATCTCAATTGTTTTGGGGTTTTCTTGTATTGTGTTTTCACTGTATTACTGTTTATGTGCTGCATAAATACTTTGCACATTGCCTCTATGTTAACCCAGGGTACTTTGTGGCAAGCTATCAGAGGGTTAAGCATAGGTTAATTTAGTGACTTTGGAGATCCTCCCTGACAAGGATTGTGTTTATTATTTGAGTGGGGTTTCTACCATTCTCAACTAATAACCACATTTCACACACTACTGAAGTCCATTGAGCATGTTAGCTCTTTCTACAATGACTATGCTTCATTGAGGGGCTGAGCATGGAGTACACCATGCTTGGGATTAACTTGCAGTTCCAATAGGTCAATGTGTTTTGTGTTTGTTGTTATTCCTCCCCTCATGGATTTCAGGATTGTGATAAGATGATTAAACGTCTGAACTGCTGTAACCTCCTGCTTAGAGATAATTTGCGGCTGTCAGGTTTGTTCAGCTGCCAATTGGACAGAGGGCTGTTGCTCAAAGTGACATTGGGTCTGATGTAGCACTTTGGGGTGTACTGCCCCCTGCACAGGGTGATGTAGAGCAGAGCTGGTTCAGCCCTTTATACACCCAGCAGCTCATCCTTGATATTCATTTGGCATCTACTGGGATGGAGAATATTACCCCACTCTCCAGGGGCTCTCATTTCCTAACAGGTTCTACTGCAATCATATTTTTGGGCTGGCTGGTGGAAAATGGGTGGAAGAGGCTTCTCCAACAGAGAGTTGGCTCTAGGAGGCAAAAGAGAGCTGAAGGAGAAGACAAGAGAAGCCCATAACAGAGCCGTCTGTGACAGTTTGCAGAAGGGAAGAGTGGGAGTGAAGACCGCACTACAACACTGTAGAGAGGAAAAGAAAGAGAAATAAGGATTGTATGCCGGCATCAATATTGCAGTATGCACAGGTGCCAATTATGTCCAGATGATTGAATGACGTATTCTGGTAGACTTAATGAAATCTCACACCTTAATTTATTTCCCTGATGACACTGTAAAAAAAAAAGAAGGAGGAGGAGCCTAGCGCGCATCCAAGATGGTCGCGTGAGCACAGGGCTCCCCGGACCCTTGCTGCTCCTCGGAATTTATCCTGAGAATATCCTGATGTGGTTTATGGAATCTGCCAGATGAAGACCGGCTGAGCACGTATCTCTTTTCAGAACTCGAATCGGACCTGGGAATCCTGATTTGTCGTTGTTCGAACTTTTGGGACCCACCCGACGGAGGTGCCCGGGGCGAGGGTGAACCGTGGAGCCGTGTCGTAATTGAACAACAGCGGCTGCAGTGCGGTGCCAGTGGCCGCTCTACCACTTTCGGTTTCACTTTTGGACTTCAGGGGGCTGGCCTGCGAACGCACTTGATGTGGCGAGGTGTTTCCTTGGCCTCTGCACGAGGCCTTGTCTCCACCCGCCACTAGTGTGCCCATCGCCTTGGGTCCCCCCGCACCGCTATCTTGTGGTCCTTGGTGAGGCGCTGGTCTGCGGTGCCGGTGCCCCTACGACTCTTGATCGGCGGTCCCCTTCGGTATCCGTGACCACATGGGGGGCAAGGGGGGCCCCGAGGGGCGTAAGACTAAGGCCTCTCTCCGCGGGGGACCGGTCCAGGCCAACAACATGGACCGCTACACTCAGGGCAGAGGGTTCCCTGGAGCGACCGGCCCCCCCCCGGATGCCGCCGGCGGTGGCACGACCGTTTCTCCGGAGCTTTCCCTGCAGGACATCATGGGCGCCATTGATGGCATCAGGGAAACCATCGCCACGCAATACGAGGCCCTGGCCCATAAAATCGACACGGTGGCAATCGATGTCACCTTAATTCGGGCAGACCTCTCCAAAACTAACGAGAGGGTTCAGGCTCTCGATGCGCGGACCTCCGCCCTTGGTGCGGATGTGTCGGACCTGCAGGCCGCGCTGGGTGACATTAAGGCGGTCAACGATCAGATGGCTCGGCGGCTGGAGGACTTCGAGGGACGGGCCCGACGCAACAACATCCGTGTCATAGGCGTACCGGAGTCCTCTGACAACCGCCCGGTTGACCTCCTGGTCGAGGAACTCATCCTCCAACAGTTGGCCCCTGCAGGCCTAAGCAAGTTCTTTGCCGTGGAGCGGGCACATCGAGTTCCGGGCGGTCGGCCGCGGCCGGGGGCCCCCCCGAGGCCTATCGTGGCCAAACTGTTCCACTATAGAGACCGAGATGCGATTCTGCAGGCCTCACGGGTCCACGGCCCGGTTCGTCATGAGAACTCATCCATTAACTTTTATCCGGACTTTACCCAACTTGTCCAGAAACAGCGGATGGGATTCCAGGGGGTGAAGCGTCGTCTCCGTGAACTGGGCCTAAAGTACTCTATGCTCTACCCTGCAAAACTCCGAGTGGAACATGAGGATCGGACTGCCTTTTTTGACTCTCCTGTGGCCGTGAGTGACTGGCTGGACTCGCTGCCAGACAGAGGTGGCCGTCCTGGGCCCTCTGCGGGCGCCGAAGGTGACGGGTCCCCTTTGGAGTGACTTTTGGTCCTTGATTCTGCCATTTTGCACTGTTCAGATGGGTTTTACTTCTTTTGTTCATTTTGTCTCGCTAGGACCTGTGTGGGGGGCGGGCGGGGACGGGTCCCTTTCCTCCTCCGGGGTCTTTTCGTAGAATGGGGTTAGGAGGGCGACAGGCACACTGCAAGTTGGGGGGGTTTTTTGGCCCGCAGGGGTGCAGGGTGGGGGGAGTTGTTTTTGGGGGGGGTTGGGGGGAGGGAGGGGTTGTTTTGCTGTGTGTTTTTCGTTTGCAGGGCGAGGTACTGATTTTTGTCCAGATTCGGGAACTGTGCTACTGAATGGGGGGCCTTTGATCTATTGGAGGGGATGGGGGGGGACGGGTTGAGGCTGATGTCGTGGAACGTCAATGGGTTGGGGGACCGTATCAAACGGGGTGTAGTACTGCAGTATATGCGCAGTCTGACTCCTGATGTGGTGTTTATCCAGGAGACGCATCTGGTTGGTAATGTTTGTCATGCAATGAACAGGGGGGGATACCGCCTCGTGGCCCATTCTGGTTTCACAACTGGTTCCAGGGGGGTGGGCATTCTCCTGCGATCCTCACTTCCGTTGGATATCACTGGGGTAATCTCGGACGACAGAGGGCGCTATGTGTGTCTGACTGGAAGGTGGGAGTGGCAGCCCCTTTCCTTGGTCTCAGTTTACGTCCCCCCGGGCCTCCAGAACTCCACCTTTGCGGACTTGGGTCGAATGCTGCTTGAACTTCCGGATAGTCTTTTGCTTATGGGCGGGGACTTTAATTCGGTGGTTTCGGGTGACCTGGATCGTCACCCACCCAGGGCCCTCCCCGCTGCCCAGGCGTGGCTTGGTGGACTGCTGGAGACCTTCGGTCTGGTAGATAGTTGGAGATTAATGCATCCGACCCAATGTCAGTACACCTTTCACTCTGGGGCGCATGGGAGTCTTTCTAGGTTAGACTATTTCCTTATGCCCGCGGCACAGACTGGTCGGATACGAGAGATTAGGCACCTGGCGCGGGGTATCTCCGATCATTCCCCGCTGTGGTTGCTCTTTGACACCGAGTCGCGGTCTGCAGGGCGGATCGCTCCCATCAACCCGTGGTACCTGCGAGACCCTACGACTCGCGACAGTCTGGTTAAGGCTATGGACCAATACTTCCTTGAAAACGAGGGGTCGGTGTCGTCCGCAAGGTCCCTGTGGGAAGCTTTTAAAACCGTAATCCGCGGACACGCCCTCTCCCAGATAGTGGTGGCTAAGAAGCATAAGAGTGAGGCAGTGGTGAAGCTGGAGACTGACATCTCGGGGCTGGAGTCGGCCTTGGAGACGGGTGTCACTCCGGACGGGCTCCATGCCCTCAGCCTGAAACAGTTTGAATACAGGTCTCTTGTCACTGACGCTGCCAAAACGATGTGTAGGGAGCAGCAGGGTCGATTGTATGATGCCGGGGACAAGGCCGGAAAGTTGATTGCGTGGCTGGATAAGAAGGAGAGAGTGAATCGTGTGGTCCCGGAGCTGCGTGTCTCGGATGGAGTGTGTCTGACTGAGCCTGGCGAGATTGTGGAATGTTTTGCTGACCATCTCCGGGCCGTGTACTCCCCGGTGACTGATAGGGACGAGGAAGACTCTTGCCTTCTGCTGAGGGATATTGCTTTGCCCTGCCTGTCCGTCGAAGACCGTGAGCAGCTGGACGCCCCCTTGTCTGTAGATGAAATTGCATCTGCGATTCGGTCCCTTCGTTCGGGCAAGGCGATGGGTCCCAACGGTCTGCCTATTGAATTATATAAGTTGCGCCCGGATAAACTCGCGCCCTTCCTCTGTCGTATGTTTCAGGAGTCCCTTGAGGCAGGCTCCCTTCCTGACGACCAGCGTCTGGCTACGATAGTTGTGATCCCCAAGGACGGTAAGCCACGAGACCGCTGTGCCTCCTATAGGCCTATTTCACTGCTAAACGCAGAACCTAAAATCCTGGCCAAAGTCCTTGCCAATCGTTTGTTGAGCGTCATCTGCGATCTGATTCATCCTGATCAATGCGGCTTCATCCCTCACCGTAACACCGCTCTTAACTTGCGGCGTCTTCACGGCGCCCTCGCCAGGGCGGCGTACCTCTCCGAACCGGCCGTGCTGGTTTCTTTAGACGCCACGATGGCCTTTGACACCATCGAGTGGCCATTCCTCTGGGCTGTCTTGACCAAATTCGGCTTTGGGGAAGGATTTCTAGGCTGGGTGAAGCTTCTTTACACGGGACCCATGGCTCAGGTGGTGGTTAATGGTCGGGTCTCTCGGCCCTTCGCTCTCGGTAGGGGTACGAGGCAGGGGTGCCCGTTGTCCCCTCTGCTCTTTGCTCTTGCCCTGGAGCCGCTCGCTGCTTGGCTCCGCTGGGAGCCCTCGCTCAGAGGGATCCGGTGGGCCCCGGGCTTCGAGGATCGGGTCTCATTGTATGCAGACGATATTCTCCTGTATCTCACCTCGCCGCGGCAGTCGCTTAATGTTCTCTTTGATGTTCTGACTTCCTTTGGGAGAAATTCGGGTCTAACGATCAACTGGTCTAAATCCTGTGTCTATCCTATCTCCGGCGACCCTCCTCTCTTGCCGCCTCGGCTTCCGATCCAATTATCTCTGTCCGGCTTTAAATACCTGGGAATATACGTCTCGATGGACCCGGTGGCTCGCTATGAGCAGAATCTCCTGCTTCCACTTCGGCGTTTGAGGGAGGACACGGCTCGGTGGTGTAGGCTGCCCTTGTCCCCGCTGGGTCGGGCAGCGCTGTTTAAAATGATGTCCCTTCCCAGATTCCTCTATGCACTTCAGAACTCCTTCGATGTCATTCCTGTGTCCTACTTTCGGGAGGTGGAGAGCCTGCAGAGGAGACTGGTGTGGGACGGACGGGCTCGTATCGCTCTGGCAAAGCTTACTCTCCCCTGGTATGACGGGGGCATCGCGCTTCCCGACATTCGCAGGTATTATTGGGCCTCACAGCTATCGGCCATTAACCATGCCACGTATGCGCCTGGCTTGAATCCGGCATATGAGATGGGGAAATTCCTGCTTCCCGGCGGAAATTATAACAGGGCACTTTACTCCAGCTCGGCTGGACGGACCCTTACGGGCCCTACTAAGATTGCGGTACGGATCTGGAGGGCGGCCAATGTAGCCATGGGCTGGAGTGAACGATTAACATGTGCTACTCCCCTGTTTGCCTCCGACCGACTGGGAAGCCTCTGGACAACAAAGGGGTTTGAACGTTGGGACACGATTGGTATTAGTAGAGTGGGAGACTTATGGATTAAGGGTGCGGTTAAAACATTCGCGGCGCTCCAGAGCGAATACGAACTTACGGAAAGGGAGTTCTTTCGCTACGCCCAGGTTCGGCATGCCCTGCTCTCTGTTTTTGGGGAGGGGACCAAGATCCCGGCTTCTTCGCCCCTCGAGGACCGCATACTCGATGGTCATGTCCCCGACAGTACTATCTCTTTAATTTATAAAAAACTTATCAATAATCGGGCTGACCTCTTGGTGCGCCTCCGGGAGGCGTGGACGGGGGATGGGGTGGAACTGGACGACGAGGACTGGCAGTCCGCACTGTCGTCCCCCAAGGAAGTGGCCATTCCAGCCCGTCTCCGCCTGGTCCAGCTTAAGATTCTCCACCGGGTGTATGTGACGGGTCCCCGTTTGGTCTCGATGGAATTTTCTGAAGACGGGCTCTGTAAGCGGGGATGTGGGCTCAGTGCCACCTTTCTCCATATCCTTTGGGAGTGCCGTGAGGTGGCTGAATACTGGCGCCGGGTTCATGTGGTCATGGGACAAGTCACCGGGGTTGCGCTGTTGCCAGAGGTGCGTCGCTGTGTCCTGAATGTGTGGGAGCCCAATGATTATAACGCGGCTCAGACTCGGTGGGCGGCCCTGGGGAACATGATTGCCAAGAGAGATATAGCGCAGCTATGGGGTTCCCAGCGGCCTCCCACCGTGTCCGTATGGAAGGAGAACATGGACTGGTGCATGTTCAGGGAGAAGACTGTGTATGTGGCTCGTGGTAAACCGGGGGCATGGGGTAGAATCTGGGGGCAATGGAACGCGTATCGTGGGGGTATCTGTACTCCCCCCCTAGTGGACACCGATATTGCTTTGTCCCCCTGACCCTTGATGGCTCCTTGCGACTTTTGGAATAACCGAATATAGACGTTCCTCTCCCGTGACCCCCCCCCCGACCTATCAGTACTCCTTCCTCTTGATAGCTATTTGAAGGTCTGAAGTAGAGTCCCCCGGAGGTAGCCTGACCCACACTTTTTGTCCTTATGCCTCGCCTTTTGTTTTTATTTGTTATTTATGTTAAACCTATGTATCCTGCTTCCCTAGTACTATCCGGAGCCGTGTACGGGACTGGGCCCCGGGAGTCGACTACTGCCTTAAGTACTGTATGATCCTTTCTGAATCTAGCGGCCGGCCCTGGTGGTTGTAGGCCCATGCTTGTAATTGATTTATTGTTCAATAAAATTTTCAACAAAAAAAAAAAAAAAAAAAGAAGACTTGTCTTAGATGCTTTTCTCCTTGTGAAACGTTATATTTGATCTTGTAAAGCGCTCATATGAACATTTTTACCAGCACCTCCTGCAAAAGGTGTTCCCTTATGTTTTACAGCACTGATCTCCAGGCTTCGGGCAGATTATTGTTGTCATTATGCTGATTGTAGAGTTTTCCCTTCAACTCTTCAATCCTTTGACACATTTTCTACATCTCTTATTTGATTGAGCATAGTTTTAATACCAGTTATACTTCAATTTGTCACCTTTCATTTTTTCATCTCAAGTTATACCAATGCTAAATGATTTCTTTCTTTTGTAAATTGTCTATTTAATTTTTCCCGTCATCTTTTTATTTTTGAATGCTCAAGTAAAGTATTCACTGCCCTTTTTGTTAGGAGTCACTCGATAATTCTTCATAACTTTTATTTAAAAAAGAATCATTTTCTTTTGTTCTTTCATTTGAAAAAATATCAACAAACGTTGTTTTTCTATGCTACCATTTTGTGTGGCACTATTGCCTCGCATGAATCCATTCACTGGAGGAGAACACATGCTTTTTCTAGGAAGTGTAAGAAGAAATATTTGAATTATCTGCTGTATACCTTATAGAACTTTTTAGAGAATACACCTAGTTGACAGTCCTCACTCCTTGTTGGTTCACTTTTTCCAGCTAGAAAGTGTTTGCTGTTTGTCACTGGGAAACTGAACATTGCTTCTAGTTCTGTGTCAATTCGGTCAACATCCACATTGTTATTAATGGACCTTTGTTTCAATTTTCTTTCACTTGGAGCAAATAATGTCTACAATCATTTATGCTAAAAACTGATACAAATTCTGCCAACCCTACCCAGTGAAATGTTATTTTCTCCAACAGTCATAGTCATGTATGAAACACCCCGCTTCAAATATAAACTGTCCTTCTCCTTTAATTAGGAAATTATATACTTGTTTCCAGGTTTTGAGATCTCTTAAGGCAATGTGAAAACACACTTCTAAAGTCTTCTATTTTGAATGCCAGATAATACATTATATATACTTCATATAGTAAAGAATGCACTACAGTTATAGGGTTCATTATGTCAAGTTAGGTTTGTTTCCATTTTGTTAATTAGTGAATAAAAATATGCTACTTTAACATCTAAACATAATTAATTTTTAAAAGTTTATCATCACTCTTACTTTTGACACATGAACATATTCACGGCCTTAGTTCATTGATTTGTAGTCTCCAGAGGAGGCTTTTTTTTACAGAGATCTTGTGAGGCATACAAAAATTGTACCATAAGACATAAGTATAAGAAGGAGTACATGCAAGAATCAATGTGAGAGGAGGCCTTTTTAAATTATGTTTTCTAATTTTCAATGATGGCATTTGATTTTTGATCTAGATATATTCTGACAAACATAAGTATATTCTAAGACTTTGGGAAATGTTGTTTAGCAAATGAGATTAGATAAAAAGTAATGTATCTTGGATGTTCACAAGGGTCCTTCTGCTAGACTTTCATTAGATGGACAATTTATTTATTCTGAGCCATTATCATACTCTTGTTGGACTGTGGCAAATATAACAGATGTGGGAATGTTACCCCTTCCTCATCAGTAAGAACCATTAAATACAGTGAAGGGGTTCATATACAAAAAACTAGTGGGGTCTATTAGGATGGCGGGCGAAAGCACCACCGCGGTGCTGGAGGAAAATGCTTTTTTCCATACGCCAGCAGCGGTCCTCATGCCCGCCATATTAGTATGGGCAAACATAGCCGATTTCCCGTCCGCCACGGTGTGACGCGAACCGCCATCAAAGTGTGCCCACCACCGTGGCAGAGTGAGCCAATGGAGACTCACCGCCGTGCGGAATGACGTCCCGTCCACTGTACAAATCAGGATGCCCCAAACAGCCAGTCGCACCGCAGCGGAGAATCCGCCCAAGCAGACACGGCGGAAGCACGACTGCGATGCGCGACACCAGAGTCCCTGTCCATTCCACCCGGACCCGACCACAATGGATCCAGCTCTACACGTCTTCCCGGTGCTGTACCTGATACACTACCAGCAACTCATGCACCGTTGTGGACGCTGCTGCAGGTACGCAAACACACAACTCCACACACAACCACAACACACTACTCCATGACTGACATAGGGTTCCTGTCCACACCAGACACCCTGGTGGGGACAGGAACACATCCACGAGTGTACCCACACATGTCTTACCTGTCACAAAATCACATCTCCGCATCCAGGTCACCCACCATCCGCGATATATTGATGCAATGTCCCGGTCACGTCACCGCAGCGGTGAAGACGTGGGAAAACATGAGCACAATGCAGAAGGCAGGGCCCAGCACCAGGCATGGGCAGTGCACAATGTTCATAGGGCCACACCTCCACCCTCCACACACTAGCACCCCCACAAGAAGGGACATGCCATGTGCCTCTCTTGTGCTACCCCATGTACAACAATCACCCAGGTGAACCCACACCCTGCACCACACACCAAACTAGGGAGACAGCCTCAGCAGGTGGGGCTGCAGAGGAACACACAGCACAGAAACACAGGGCCAGGGCAACCCTCACACCACACCTACACTACACTCATGGCAACGAAACTGAGTCCAAACACAAAATGAGCACACAAACAACACAGGAACTATCACTCAACTGGACACACAGCCTGTCAAGTCACACAGACACACCCCACACTGACACACAGCCTCATACTCAGACCAGATGTCAGCAGCAATGGAGGACAACAAATAGGAAAGCTAAAGTGAGGTGGGTGCACACCAATGGATGGCCAAGGAGACAACCACTAAGCATGTGTACATCACATGCAAGATAAGGAACATATAACAACACCCTTAGCCCATCAAATCACACATGGCTGGCACAGTTAGAGAAATAAAACCACAGTCACCTCTGTGCAACAACTCAGGGAGACAGCAAGGCAAACCATGCATAGGCCCGGGAATGAAAGTAAGCCTTTGAAGTCAAACAGTGAACAGCCACACATCAGCATCCAACTTCTTGACAGGTATGTGTCAGCAGCACAACACACAGGGCCCAGTGTTACACTCCATGACTGTCACACACAAGTAGGATCCTTCACATATCCCCCCCTCAACTCACACCTGCAGCACACAACACCAGTGTCAAACACACAGAAGGGCACCAATAATATCCAGTCAATACACTGACAAACAATCACATTCCCTGGGGGGCATCCACAAAATACACACACACACACACACACACACACACACTCAACGATGACTGAACCAATTCTGGCACCAAAACAACAGCCAAACACCAAACTCAATAACAACATACACAGGAGTACAACAAGACCAGACCTGACCTATGTAGCTAAACTGTAAAAAGGCAATGGGAGCACAGACAGAACAGGAGAACACAACATCATCACTCAGCAACAATGCACAGACAACATACCCCAACCCAGACAAGTAGTGCTTCATCTAAAAACAATCATGGACACAAACTGGGACCAATAGGCCTACAATGAAACACAGACAGACATACCACACCACCCATCACGTCAACATGGTGTCATAGTGTACCACATGCATGCACATGCACAATACTGACAAATGACAGCTCACACATGAGAGAAGAAAACCCCAAGGATGCACCCAAAACAAGCCCAGGAACACAAATAGCCCTAAGTGCATGTGACAGACACACACGTAATGCACACTACACTGGAAACACACATCTGAATGAATCACAAAACACACAATGACATGCAAATAGAACATCACACACAGAGCATCTGTCAGCTGCAAGAGACAACACAGCCCAAACACTGCACACATCCACATCAAAAACACAATAGACGCACATGCAAACACAGCTGGACATCAGGGGATGCACACCAGGCAAGGACAAGGCAACATACACTCAGCACTGCATGCATGACAAGCAGTGTGTGCACACAGATATGAGTGACACAACATTAACCCACACAACGCTAATCAGCACAGCACAAAGACAACATCACACTCAGGAAGGGAAGCAGTACCACAGCAAACACATATACAGCTAACCCAACACCCACATATGCACATGTCTGGGACTCCCAGGTGACAACAACATGACTAGAGGACTGTGCAGCACAAACAGTAGAACTGCATATGAGCAACCATGTCTGCAAAATAATACAAGAAATCACATATAACCAATTGGTCAACTGACCTGAGTGGCACATTGGTCCTGTGCACAGATCAGCACCACAAAGCATAGTGTAACTAATGAACTGATGGGGAGGCACACACACTGGCAACCCAAAGGGACAGCCGACATGAGAGTGAAGTGGTGTGTACATCAGTAGTGGACAGGTGAGGAGTGCCCCATCCAAAAATAAATGGAGTGCAGACTCACAATGGGTAGGCATCAGAAGCACAGGCAGGGAATGGTATGACTCCTCACCACACATGCAATAATGGAGCCAAAAAAGCCCCAAGTGACACCAATGCATAAGAAAACACACCTACAATGTCAGTGTGGTTGAGCAGGGCTGCACTGTGAGTACAAAAAGTATCAAGACATACGGCTGATCAACAAAACACAACACTGACTTGCCAGTAACACACTCTGCATACTGACAATAGCCACAAACAACAAGTAGGTGTCCCCCAAAAGTGCAAGGACACTCCAACACACTGCACAGTGCACAACCTACAACTCCCACATGTGCACACAGTCACAAGCACAAGGCTGACCAATCCAAACAACAGGCACTCAACTCCTGGGTGACACATGTGTGCAGTTGACATTGCAGGGGCACACACACAACACTACTGACAAAATCACCCCGTCACACTGCACACTTCATGACCACCCAAGTACACATGTTGAATTTAACCCATGTGACTAGGACGCCTGGCAATCACTAGATGAGCATTCACCAACACTGCTGTGCAGACATCAAGAAAACTCACACAGACATGATGACCCTGGCCAGCCAGCCTGCAATACTGTGGATAGAATCCCAATTTGTGCTGGCACTGCATACAAACACGACATGTGAACAATATAGCCAATCTGACTAAAGAGTGATTATTATAACAGTAGTTCATCACAGCCCAACATCATTGCACCCCCAAGCCTCAGAGTCAAGAAGAACTGAAGTGCCTGTCACCTCTGTAAAACCCTGAAAAAAGTGAATCAAGCCATTGGCAATGTTGAAGTGGCATATAGAGCAAGTGTCACAGTAAACCATACCCACACAGAAAACGCTTTATTTAGCAAGTACACTGACAAGGTAGACAACAGGAGTAACTGTTTTTATTCACAAATCACACAGATAGGCACCAAAAGTAGACAAGAGCACGGCCAGTGGCCAGGACAAAGTGCAGAGTATGTCCATGAGAACCTGCACAGGGAAGGGGTAAACAGCAGTGAACATCAAGGCCAGTGGCCAGTCCAAGGTGCAGAGTAAGTACATGAGAACCTGCACAGAGAATAGTTAACACAGCAAGGAGCAACAAGGGGCCAGTACAAAGTGTAGAGTAAATACATGAGATCCTGCACAGGGAATAGTCAACACAGCAAGGAGCAACAAGGGCAGTGGCCAGTACAAAGTGCAGAGTATGTCCATGAGAAGCTGCCTGGACAAGACCGGAGGTGCACTGATGTAATTGCCCAAAAAGGTGTGTCAGATTATAGTTGCATGCTGCATGCTCCAAATCCTGGCCTTGCGCAAGGAGGTCCCACTGCTCCTGGATGCTGATGAGCAGCCAAGGCCCCCGCCTGTAAACCAACCCATGTTCAGTGACGAGGATAGTGGAGAGGAGGAAAAAGGCCTGCGACAACAGCTCATCAACCGCTACTTCACTTGAAGGTGAGTGACAATGTACAATGGGGCCATTGTCTGCTGATGTTGTTGTTAAGAACGTCTATGTGAGCTTTGTGACTGCAGCCTGTTGTTGACTCAGTGCTGGCTGCCAATGTTTAGGGAACAGGGTAGTTATGCACAGCTACAGGATGTCTATGTCAGTACTGTTGCTCATTGTAATGTGAGCAGATTGGAGTACCTTGATGACAAGTGTTGTGTGGTGGCTGTGATGACACGCCTGACTAGTGACTATTGTTCTGTTGTGTTTTCCTAGGTCCCTTCAGCCTCTCCTTGCCTACAGACAATTTGTGCTCCTGTGACATTGTTAATCACGGTTAACATTGCACATACTGTGATAAACATGGAGCAGACACAACAACATTGGTGTGTAAGAAGTGTTTATTTACAATGGGTATATGTGACAGGGGAGTGCATATTACAGAATTGGGAAGGGTGGACCAATGAGTTGTCAGTGATGGTAGATGAGACAATTGATTCCTCACCACATTGATGTGGTGACCCAGTCCAGCAGACGGATGCCATTAACATGGCTATGTGGGGAAGGACAGTTGACAAAGTCAATGGCAGGATGAAAAGGTGCGGCATCATGGCTGGCTCCTTGGATGGCGTTTGGCAGGTGCTTTGCCACGGGTTGCTCCCAAGGATGTCTTCAGACAGCCCCTTGGTTTTTTGGCAGCGGGGCCACAGCTGCTGGGCCAGTGGGGTCTGAGGAGTCACCCCTCTCCGTGTCAGCATGGGAGGATGTGGAACTGGCATCCTGCGGGACACCGGAGGGAGGTGCAGGTGTTGTTTGTGCCGCAGGCCTGACCCTCGGTACCGCCACTAGCTGGGCCAAGATGTCCACGATTTGGCCCATGCGGTTGTCTATGGACCTCAGCAGCTATTGGAGCTCACGGGCATCTTGATCAAGGGTGGGCGTAGTTCGCGAAGTAGCACTTCGCGAAGCTACGCAAAGTGAAGTTCGCACTACGCGAGCTACGCGTAGCACTTCGTGAACTGCGTAGTAACATGTTGGCACTGTGCAAGATGTTGTTTTCAATGATTGCACAGTGCGGACAAGCAACCGGCACTGTGCAATCATTGAAAATGGCATCTTGCACAGTGCGAGCTGTAGTTTTCTGCTGCTCGAGTAGATTTTTACTTGAGCGGCAGCTTTCTCAACGCGAACTGGTAGTTTCTCATCGCGAGCGGTCACGAGCATACGCGACCCCTCGCAATGAGAAACCTGACCTCCTCGCGTTGGGAATCTCGCCGGGAGGTTTATTTTCCATGCTCGCGATCGCCAACTTGATGTTGCTGATCGCGAACAAGGAAAAAGTCTCGCCGGGATGTCATTTTGCTTGCTCGCGGTCGCCAACTTGACGTTGAGGACCGCGAGCAAGCAAAAAATGACCGCAGCACTACGCAACACTACGCTACGCGTGTTCGCACTGTGCTACGTTGCTTAATCTTGATGAGCCTGGCCTGTTTGTACCTGGCCCTGTTCATAGGCCCCAAGGACTCCGGTGATGTTTGCCAGGGCCTCGGTCCCAGGGTTCTGTTGTCTTTGACTCCCACTTGTCCTCCTACCTGCCCAGCTGGCATGTACCTGATGCCTCACCACTGTATGCACACGCCTACTCTCTATGCCCTCCGCAGTTGTTGGGGTGGGGTGGTCATCCTCTGGTGTAGTGCGAGTGTTGCAGCCAGCACTGGTGGTGGTGCTGGTGGTGGTGGCCGCACAGGTCATTCTAGCAGGGGTCTGCGTTGTTGTTGTCGCTTAGGGGGCCGGGGTGGCAGTGGTGTCCTGGGAACTGTTGCACCCTGGCATATCATATGATCTGGCTTCGAGCTCCAAATCCTCAAAATCCAGAGAGTCAGCATCAGAGAGTCTATGTTCCGGGAGGAGACTGGCTCTGCAGGTTGATGTTGTCGTCCTCTGCAGTCAGTTCTTGGTCACATGTGGGACAGAGGGGAGATGGTCATTGACGTGCACACCTCAAGCTTGATGTTCAATGTCTCTAATTTACAGGTTATGCATCACACATTTAACTATTTCTCACATTGTATGTCTGCACAGTGATGTGTATCATGACATGATGTGGAGGTACATACATTATTTTTCCACAGTGTGACATATCAATGGATACCAGGCCCTACGTGAAGATTTTAGGATTACGATGAAAGGTTGTCATCTGACAACTGGCGGCTATACAACTTGATGTGAAGCATCTTTGTTGATTACTCTGACTGGCAGCCATTACATCTGCGCATGAACTAGCCATTGTCATCTCATGCATACCTTTGTCCTGTCCTTTGATTTCTTTGTTCAACAGACCATGCTTGTTTACGTTTCCTATGGTCCTTCATGATCAGCCCCCATGGTAGTTACAGAGAGCATTCGTTGCTGTGCATTTTTGTGCCCTGATTTGCTTCGACCTTGGGTTTGGTGAGTCACACCTCTGTTTCTGTGACAGTTACATACGCTTAGCTGTCCGCACACTGTAAATTGAGATTGTAGCTGTGTCAATTTTTGTGTGATGTGAGGCCTTGTGTTGTCATATGTCTCCATGCTTTTCTTGAGGAATGCTGGGGTGCATGCACTGTCTGCTTACCTTTCCTGTTGTCACATTGTGGTAGACTTTCTGGAACATGCTTCTGGGTGGGTGTGGAGTGCTCCATCCTGCTCAGGGGTTGGACTGGGGTGCATGGTGGGAGTTGTATTGCAGGCCTCCCACCCTCAAACAGCCCTCACTGGGAAGATGGCTAACTACCTGTTAGGTGAGGGGGAAGCATACAATGGCTGCCACTTGCTTCTGTTTGGGGTGGAGTGCTACATCCTGCTCAGGGGTGGGACGCGGGCCTGGTGGGAGCTGTAGTGCAGGCCTTCCACCCACAGACAGAACAACCTTGGTAAATGGCTGCCTACCAGTTAGTTTGAAGTGTACAATGCAATGGCTGCCACATGCTTCTGGGTGGGGTGGAGTGATACATCCTGCTCAGGGGTGGGACGGGGGCCTGGTGGGAGTTGTAGTGCAGGCCTCCCACCCAGAGACAGAACAACCTTGGTAAATGGCTGCCTAACTGTTAATTTGAAGTGTACAATGCAATGGCTGCCACATGCGTCTGGGTGGGAGGGAGTGCTGCATCTTGCTGAGCTTGGGAACAAGAAGGCATGGTGGGAGTTGTAGTGCAGGACTCCCACCCACAGACAGAACAACCTTGGTAAATGGCTGCCTACCTGTTAGTTTGAATTGTACAATGCAATGGCTGCCACATGCATCTGGGTGGGAGGAAGTGCTCCATCTTGCTGAGCTTGGGAACAAGGAGGCATGGCGGGAGTTGTAGTGCAGGCCTCCCACCTACAGACAGAACAACCTTGGTAAATTAATGCCTACCTGTTAGTTTGAAGTGTACAATGCATTGGCTGCCACATGCATCTGGGTGGGAGGGAGTGATCCATCTTGCTGAGCTTGGGAATAAGGAGGCATGGTAGGAGTTGTAGTGCAGGCCTCTCACCCACAGACAGAACAAACTTGGTAAATGTATGCCTACCTGTTAGTTTGTTTGTAGTGATCTAATGGCTGACACATGCTTCTGGGTGGGGGTGAGTGCTACATCCTGCTCAGGGGTGGGTCGGAGGGCCTGGATAGGAGTTGTTGTGCAAGCCTCCCACCCCAAACAACCCTACTTGAGAAGATGGCTACCTACATGTTAGTTTGTTTGTAGTGATCTAATGGCTGCCACTGGCTTCTGGGTGGGGGAGTGCTACATCCTGGTCAGGGGTGGGACAGGGGTGCATGGTGGGAGTAGTAGTGCAGGATCTCCCACCCCCAAACAGATCAACCTTGGTAAATGGCTGCCTACCTGTTAGTTTGAAGTGTACAATGCAATGGATGCCATATGCATCTAGGAGGGAGGGAATGCTCCATCTTGCTGAGCTTGGGAACAAGGAGGCATGGTGGGAGCAGTAGTGCTGGACTCCCACCCACATACAGAACAACCTTGGTAAATGGCTACCTACCTGTTAGTTTGTTTGTAGTGATCTAATGGCTGGCACATGCTTCTGGGTGGGGGTGAGTGTTACATCCTGCTCAGGGGTGGGTCAGGGGGCCTGGTGGGAGTTGTTGTGCAGGCCACCCACCCCCAAACAGCCCTCCCCGGGAGGATGGCTACCTACCCATTTGTTAGTTTGTAGTGTTCTAATGGCTGCCACATGCTTCTGGGTGGGGTGGGGGTGAGTGCTACATCCTGCTCAGGGGTAGGTCAGGGGGCCTGGTGGGAGTTGGTTTGCAGGCCTCCCACCCCCAAACAGCCCTCCCTGGGAAGATGGCTACCTAGCTGTTGGTGAGGGTGAACCATACAATGGCTGTCACATACATCTGGGTGGGAGGGAGTGCTCCATCTTGCTGAGCTTGGGAACAAGTAGGCATGGTGGGAGTAGTAGTGCTGGCCTCCCACCCACAGACAGAACAACCTTGGTAAATGGCTGCCTACCTGTTAGGTTGTGTGTAGTGATCTAATAGCTGCCACATGCTTCTGGGTGGGGGTGAGTGCTACGTCCTGCTCAGGGAAGGGTCAGGGGGGCTGGTGGGAGTTGTTGTGCAGGCCTTCCACCCCCAAACAGCCCTCCCTTGGAACATGGCAACCTACCTGTTAGTTTGTTTGTAGTGATCTAATGGCTGCCACATGCTTCTGGGTGGGGGTGGGGGTGAGTGCTACATCCTGCTCAGGGAAGGGTCAGGGGGGCTGGTGGGAGTTGTTGTGCAGGCCACCCACCCCCAAACAGCCCTCCCCGGGAGGATGGCTACCTACCCATTTGTTAGTTTGTAGTGTTCTAATGGCTGCCACATGCTTCTGGGTGGGGTGGGGGTGAGTGCTACATCCTGCTCAGGGGTAGGTCAGGGGGCCTGGTGGGAGTTGGTTTGCAGGCCTCCCACGCCCCAAACAGCCCTCCCTGGGAAGATGGCTACCTAGCTGTTGGTGAGGGTGAACCATACAATGGCTGTCACATGCATCTGGGTGGGAGGGAGTGCTCCATCTTGCTGAGCTTGGGAACAAGTAGGCATGGTGGGAGTAGTAGTGCTGGCCTCCCACCCACAGATAGAACAACCTTGGTAAATGGCTGCCTACCTGTTAGGTTGTGTGTAGTGATCTAATAGCTGCCACATGCTTCTGGGTGGGGGTGAGTGCTACGTCCTGCTCAGAGAAGGGTCAGGGGGGCTGGTGGGAGTTGTTGTGCAGGCCTTCCACCCCCAAACAGCCCTCCCTTGGAACATGGCAACCTACCTGTTAGTTTGTTTGTAGTGATCTAATGGCTGCCACATGCTTCTGGGTGGGGGTGGGGGTGAGTGCTACATCCTGCCCAGGGGTGGGTCAGGGGCCCTGTGGGAGTTGTTGTGCAGGCCTCACACCCCCAAACAGCCCTCCCTGGGAAGATGGCTACCTACCTGTTAGGTGAGGGGAAACCATTCAATGGTTGCCACATGCTTCTGGGTGGGGTGGAGTGCTACATCCTGCTCAGGGGTGGGTCAGGGGGGCCTGGTGGGAGTTGTTGCGCTGGTTGCCAGGACACATACAACCCTGTAAATGTTGGCCACCTTTGTGATGATTCAAATGGAGTGGATGTTACATCTGTGAGGGTATTGTGGTGCAGATGAATGTACTTGGGCCTTGGAGATGTGGCTTTGTAGTTGTGCTAGACAGTACATAGCAGTGCAATGGTATACCTGTTTGTACTTACCAGCCTGCACTCCCCCGGCTATTCCTGGGAGACTATCTGGATGCAGTATGACAAGCACCTTCTCCTCCCATGCAGTGAATGTTTTGGGTGCAATAGGAGGGCCACCGCCAGTCCTCTGAGCCAGCTGATGTTTCTTGTTCCTCTTTTCTTTCACAGCCCTCTTCAGGTCATGCCACCGCTTCTTGATTGCATTTTTTGAGCATGGGGTGGTCCTTACTGCATTGACCTTGTCAACTATCCTTGCCCACATTTGTGCTCTTGTGGCTAATGGTGTCTGCTGGACCAGAAACAAAACAGTTGCGGTTCTACCCTGACTATCTCCTCTACCATGACTGGCAACTCACTCTCCTTGAATTTGGGCATTTTCTGTGGTGCCATGGTGTGTGATGTGCTAATGTTTTGGGGTGCAGTTGTGAGGGTGGTGGGGTGGTGGGGTGGTGTAGGTGGTGTGTGTGTATGTGTTGTTGCGCTGGTGTGATGTGTGCAGGTTTGCCTCTTCTTCGTACTGTGGTGTTGGGCCCTTCAGTTGTGGAGTATTGCAAAGGATTCTGGTCAGGGAAGGGGCTGGTTTTATGCTCAGGTATGTGGGTGTGTCAAGCTGGGGTATTGCTGTCAGGTGTGTTGTGTGGGTTGCCCTGGGATTTCTACTTTTTGATTTTGCCATTGGGGTGTGCCTTTGGGATGTGTTAGGTATTTTTGGGGGCAGGACTAGTTTGCTGTGTGCACTTGGTGGCCTTGTTGTGTATTTTTATTTCGACCACCTTTTTTTTCGCGGAGCTTCGGCAGCGATGGCTATGCTACAGCCCTTCCGCCGTATCTCCCATTCAACACTGTTTGCGACCACGGCTGTCGGAAACAGCGGAACGTACCGCGGTCACATCGAGGACATCTTGATTTTCTGGGCAGTGTCTCCGCTGTCCTGGCGGCAGTTTGGTGTGTTTCCGCTGCGAATCTTAACGCTGTGGATGGGTTTTCGCCTTCTCTGCCCGCTACAGTTTTTTTTTTGTTGCCTCTTTCCGCCGCGGTCGTATTTTTTTACCGGTTGATCCTAATCGGACCTTCGATTTGCCGCGGTACCGGCGGGTGGTTGTTTTCCGCTACTATGGCGGTCGGGGTGGTTTTCCAACCACCATCCGAATGAGCCCCTTAGTCTGCAGAATGCATCCACTATTGCTCCATCCAGCTTTCTATGTCATTGAACTCTTGAAATATTGTATCCTTCCCCCCAAATAACCTGGTACTCACAGGCCTGAAAACTTTAATAAGATTATTGCTGTATGAAAGGTAGTAGAAAGGCTGTGAATCCCGCAGTCCTGAATAGGGGAGGAAACCTACAGCTATTTGGTGTCTTCCAGTGTAGCAGTAGGCACCGGGGAGCCATGAAAAGGGGACGTGGCTTCTCGACAAGACTCCCGACATTCCTGAACAAAAAAATCTAAAGACTGGACGGTGTATTGCTGTCCTGGGGAGGTTGTTAAATAACTCCCATGCACATTAGTTGTACAGAAAGTCCACAAAGTAGCTGGAAATTCACTGTCTGCAGGGGTTTCCATATCATATTCTCTTACACCATGTGATATCAGCTCTTGATTGGATGACTGGGTGAAAGGAGACAATATCATGAGACACACTGTGCCACTTTATGAGTTCACAGGTCTGCAATCATACCCTGGCTGCATCCATGAGTGCTTGTCCCCCATCAACTGATGCTTAACCATTGGTATTCGATACATTCTTCTTCAATATGAGTACCATCAGGAAATTGCTGGGTTCATATTAAAGAAATATCCTGCAAACTTTGTGTGCCTTGACATGATTTTTTTGTGCATCCAGAATACTTTCATATACCAGCAGAGAACACAAGAAGAGAACACACACACATGTGCAGCCACTCCTATAATACCAATACCACATGAAGCACCCACACAATGGCCCTGATTCTGAGTTGGTCAGAGGAGTAGGTGTATTTTATTGCATCTGACAAATAACGATCAGGTACAATAATCAGCAACTATTCTATACACTTTACCACTGTTAAATTCCAACAGATTTTACCTGACAAAACTAAATTACCAGGTGAGATAAATACCACCTAAAACAGAATTACAAACCCTGCATGAACAAGAGTGTGAGCAGAGGTTAAAAAATGCAGACAAACTCAGAATTAGGGCCAATGTGCAGGGCCATTTGTCTAGGTTTTGGGTCCATTCAATGGGTGCCTTTTCTTTGATGTGCATCATATTTCAAATTAAGGTGTGTGGGCACTAAGGAACTGATTCACTAAAGGCTTCCACACTCGCAGCAGAGTCTCCGCAGTCATAGGGGAGTCTTCCCCTTGGGGTGGAGTCTCTGTAATGAGAACTCTCATTGTGGAGATTCTGCCCTGAGCCCTGAGACGCGGGCACTACTGCAGTTCCTCCGCCATGAATGTGGAGGTCCTTTGTGAATTAGGCCCTAAGTGTATGTTTTTAATTAAAAGGCATATAGTTAGTGAACTCTCCAAAGGAGCCCGTTTTGAGGGTGTATCAGGGTCCCAGGGCCCCATACAAAAACTGACACGGTGGCCATTTATGATATATCTGATGGTAGCGCCTGCCCTAAAATGAATTATGTGAAAAACCCTGGTGCCTGATTCACACAGGCAAACGTACACTTTTCTGTAAGTTTGCATTTTTTTGCAATTCACAAACAAGTTTACAAAAAAAGTATCTTTACGACTGCCTTCCATTTTTTATATGGAGTCTCTGCCATCAGTGCAGAGACAACACAGTCGTAAACAAACTACATGTAAAATTCCTTTGTGAATTGCAAAATATCATAAATATACACAAACGTGTTAGTTTACCTTTGTGAATCAAGCCCCTAGTTTTAGCAATCTCAATAACTGAAGTACACATGAACTAATCTTGCTGCAACCTCCATTCTAAACACATTTTGGGACATGGTAATGTATATAATATGGAATTTTTACAAAAAGCTGTATAATTGAGTTTAACAGTTATGGGCCTGAAGCACAAATAATTTGATGTAAATAGGTGTGCTTTACTCTTGTAGTACTTCTGGTTTGCTCATTAATTTCAAGAATCCATCAATTCTTCTGGCTTACCCCAGGAATTCAGGAGTAAACCAGGAGTACTACAACAGTAAGTCTCACCTACTCACTGCAAAACCTTTGTGAACGCGGCCCTCTTTAGGCCTAGATTTGCAAGGATTTTTGGTTACTTCCAAAGCCATGCAAATGAAGAAAAATGAACCCAAGGCAGCGGATTGCACTGTTTAGCATTACTTTGCAACAGGGAGGTGGTCCATGGATGATGCAGGGGCGATCCCATGGATTTTGGTGTAAACCCATAGGTACAGAGATGTATACATGGGTTTGTGCCAAAATGGTGCACCTGCCTGAGGCAGGCATAACAAAGAGACATATGTTTATGTCTTCTCATTATTTGCTCTTTGCATGTGTGCTGCACTCTGCAGCACACATACAAAGAGAAAAAGGCCTCTTAGTATAGTTTTTGTGTGGAAAGGCACCCCTTCCTGCACAAAAACTGTACTGACCATAGCGCAGGAACCCTGGCACTTTGGCGCAAAGTGCCTTCATTGGTGCTATTGTTAGGTAAAGATGCCTTCAAGGGATGATTTTATTCACAAAGCTTAGTCAAATTAGATATAAACTCATTGCCAATGAATCGAGTCTTGAATAGTGACTGAACGTTGTAAAAATCAAAACATCAATGTAATTATTCTTGAAATTAATATTCAATGGAATAGTTAAAGAAGCACAGGTATATCTTTGTTTCTACCAACACAGTTTATTGTGAAACAAAGAATGTAAGGAGGACATTTAAACACAATAGAACACTAAGATGGAGGATACATAAAAGAGCCTACAGATCATAAGTGTAAACAACCATTCCAATAGTATAAAGGGAAGAGGATGTGTCTAAAACAATAAAGAACAGATCCTCAAACAACACAGGTGCCATGGAAATGGATGTAACAGTCAACGTTTCGGTCTGTATTGGTGGGTTCATCCATCGGACCATCTTCAGGACATACAATTGTTTGTAAAACAATTCCCTCAACAATAGTTCAGTGATTAACTCGAACCAGAATAATCGAATATTGACAATACGGAAGGCCTCACCGTAGGCTTCTATTTGGATTAAGAAGAAAAGCTCAGTATTGATGACATATACAAGAGAAAGCCAAGCCTGGCACTCTCAGGCAAATATGGCAATGGTCTCTTTCTGACGTTTTAAAATATGTGCCGGTACATACAAACTTTCCACAAGGCAAATACAAAAAATCTATCTCGTGGCTGTAATAAAGAAGGCACACGTCTCTTTCCAAAGTTCAAAGAGTCGGGAGAGTCTCCGTGAGTCAGACCTCCGGAAGCGAGTTAAGAACTAGGTTGTAATCTTCCACGTGTCTTGCACACAGCTACCGGCTGAGGTGCTGGCTAGGCAGCATAAAATGTGTCAGCTCAAGGAGAGAGTAGAACGAAATATCTTTGAAGATATGGCACAGTTCTTCTTTCTCCCTTTTCATGCTAGCGAGTGCAGCAACTTTACTTGCTGCGTTGTGCTGCATTGCATTAATTCTTTCTGAATATGCCCCTTAGTGTCATTAATTTCTTAACTGTCCTGTTAGAGAAAGTTGGAAGTCGTGCAACAAAGAAGGCAAATCCACCTGCACATTTTTGCTGTTTGTGTAAAGATGTGCTCAGCCCAAAAGATGCTTTCTCCAGTCCATATAATTAAAAAAATATTCCCTGGGGCAAAAATTGATAAAACATATTTTAAACAAATAAACAAAACACGTGTTTATAAAACATTTTAACTAAGTTCGAATTTTAAAAAGAAAACCTAATGCAAGAAAAAACATTTTACAGCAATAAAAAAAGAAAAGTGATGGTGCTCGATTTTACTATTTATGTGAAAAAAAATAATAACACACTCATTTGTCCTCACAAAGCAACATTTCTCATTTGAAAAGCGGGGGACTTTTTTTTGTTGAGTTGCATGTCACGTAAGCAGCAAGATTAGTATAAAATCAATTTTGTACTGATGCAAATACTGTTTACTCCATTCTCTTTTAGACACAACACGGATTTCCTAATTTATTGATATGACTAGACTGCTTGCATGTGGTTGGTCTGTGTCTCAGTTTATTTTTTTTTTGTTTATATGTTTTCATGTTGGCTAGAAAATTACTTTCACTTACTAAATTCTAGTGCGACATCTGAAACTATCACATAATGTTCCTCAGAAGCATTCCCTGCAGATGCAAATGCCTAACATGTAATTGCTTTTGCAGTTTACAGTGACTGCACACAAGTAGTTCCTTCATGCTTCAGTAAGCACAAAAGTGGTTAATCTATACTTGTCTATGGAGTTGCAAACACCTACTGGATACATCGCCAACAATTCCTGCAGTAAAGAACTCCAACCGTGCAGAAAAGTTGCTTTTCTGTGCAGGCACCGCAAGTGGTCCGTCTTTTTCTTAACATTATTTTGCTCGTATTATGACTCTGCGCACTGTGACACTGCTACTCAGTGCCACAGCCTGCGCCCTGACCCCAAAACTATAATGTAAAAATGTGTCACCTAATTATTGTGTTTAAATTCCCAGTAAGACGGGAGAGTTCAAAATTGGCATGGAAGTTGGGCTCAACCCACCTACATGTATGGCAAATGCATATGGACTGAGGAAGTACCATTGTGCTTGGCTGCTGTTTCAAAGCACTGCTGTGACATATGTCAGTCAAAAGTGAATTTGAAATGAAGAACAACTTGTTTTTATACATTATCTGCATTACCTGGGTGACCTTAAAGGTGCGCCTTTTAAGCCTCCTTAATTTGGAATTTGCAGCCATAAATTGTTTTATAAAATCATTGAATAGTGGTCTATAATTGGTTCCTATTATTAAGATTTTCATTACCTTATTCGTTATTTAAGTTTTTATTAATTTGAAATATTTTCTCTCCGCAAGAAGTTTCAACAATTATCTACATACTTGCTTCTTACTGGTTAGTTTTATATTTTCAAATATTTCTCTTTGCTGTAGTTTAATTTTTTTTTTTAGCTTTTGTTGAATTTGTTTCTCTCATGTCCTTCACATGGCTTACCTTCCTCTCACTAACATGCTTCAAAAGAGCAAACACATATTACTACTCTTATTTAGGTCTTAAAACAGTTACACTAAATCCATAGGTCAGGATGGTTATTAATACATTTCTTGCAACGACCAATATTTTTAACATAATACAGTTAATATAAATGAGAATTGTATTTATTGGTTCATTATGCTGTATATCATCTATTCAATTTAAAAAATACTTTATTTAGACAATAAAGTCTGTCAAAGTGCCTAAAATTACAAATAACCTTAAGTTAATGGTTATTTATCACAATTTTTCAAAGATCTTCATAATTAAACAAATAGCTCATAATTCATTATCAATACACACTGATAAAAATAGGTCAAAGACATTGCAATGTAAGGTTAAAGCATTAGAAGATAAAAAATGCAATATTCAGATATCCTCCAATTCCTCGTTTTCGGATTCAGAGTTTATTTTTAGTTGCTTCTCCACGCATCCGAATTTTTTCTACCAGTTTTGCGATCACTTGTGGCTGCTCATTGTTCAATAGAAAACTAACGGCGGATGGTAATGTCCGTGTCCCCTCCTTGATCCATAGGAGCTTGAGGAATCTTCTATGCTCAACCGATAGTATGGGACATATACAGAGCAGATGTGTTATTGACTCCTGAGATAAGTAAGACAGCCGACAAATTCTTGACTCTGATTTGTCCACCCAAGGTGGAGACAGATCTATAGATGCAAAAGTTCCCATCCAAAGCTGCAGAAATTTCTTCTTATGGTAGGTGGAGAATCGTTCCTTAATGTATGTTTGCAAGCCTTTTCTGTCATAACTATAGAGGACCAGGTGAACGTGTTTTCTTTTAGCAAATGCTCTGTGATCCGATTTCTATGATAAAGATTTTACATTTCTGTTCAAGAGTGTTTTAAACTGTAAATGAGGTAATTTTAAGTGCCATAGCTCCTTTGATCGAGTCTGAACCAGGGCTAAAGCTAGGGCTTGTGACCAGATGTTTGTATGTTTTGTGCTATCAAAACCAGTGACTTCCAGCCAGAGGAGATGTTGTAATGATCCTTGCTCAGCGGATCTTGTAGAGTGCAGGTATTTTATTATGCTGGCCATTTGTACAAACGTTTGATCCTGTGGTGAGAATTCCAGCCTAATTTGCGCTGTCGAGGTGTTACCTGGCAGTTGGAACAAAGATCTGAACACTGCGCTCTGTGCCCTATTCAAAAAGGATCCCAATTTTCCCAGGTAAGCTTCTGAGCCACATGACAGTGTTGGTACCAATTAAGCAGAAACAATTTTCAACAGTGCCTCGAAAGAGAACTTATTTGTGCCCTTGGATATTGTCCGAAAAGCACCGTGCAGTGAGGCTAATTTTGGTTTTAGTGAGTTCAAGTGTAATAAATGATCTACTTTGTTATCCAACCAACAACCAAGATACTTATATTGATTCGCAATGGTCAGGCAATTGTTATCAAGCTGCCAGTTATGTTGTTTTCTCTTTTTCCGACCAAAAATAACTATGTTTGTTTTTTCATAGTTGATCTGCATATCATTTGCCTAGCAGTGCATAGCTAGGGCGTCCAACAATTCTTGAAGCCCCACTGGCGTCTGATTGAGCAACACGACCTCATCCGCGTACAGCAAAGAAGAGATGTGTTGATTCGCCAGTTTGCTAAAATGACTGTTAACTAAATTTAATGCAGGAACCAGGCGCACATAAACAAATTAAAGAGAGTTGGTGCTAAAACGCACCCCTGTTTGATACCTTGTTCCTTGTTAACTGTAGTCAATGAAGCAACAAAACAGCTGTCCTTTTTTCTGGATTTATTGGCTGGTGAGTATACTTATGGCCACCAGATTGTCTATGGTGCCCGCTTGCGTTCTGAATCCAGTTTGATTGAAGCATAGCAGGTTGTTTGACATTGCCCAGTCTTGTAACTCCTCAAGTAATAGTGAGGCAAAATACTTTGCTTCAATGTCCATTAATACAATATATCTGTAACTGTCTGGGGTAGAGATAGGGCCTTTTTTGTATATAGGGTGGAGAATAGACACTTGCCAGGATGAGGGCACTGTATGTTGCACTATACATCTCTTAAATACATTTTGCAATGTTTCAGACCAGAAATCTATATCCTGTTTATAAATTGACACCAGGACGCCATTCGGGCCTGGCACTCTGTCACCTCTGCTTTTTCAAATTAACATTTCAATTCTGCCTGCATCGATGGTTGTCACGTATTGTAGGCTTTTGGACGCAATCATTGATGCCATAATTTGTGTCAAATGATATATTCCGCTGAGCCTGACCTTGAAGGTGTTAATGGGAGTGGCTTTGTACAGCGAGGTCACATGCATTATCCATTTTTCAGCTGTAACATTATTGCCATTTGTGGCACTGATCGACGAATCATTGTTCAATCTATTTACGATCATCCAAAAGCGTCTTAAAGTTCTATGCCTACATGCCACAAACAATTAAGATTGGATCCGTTTCTCAGGATCTCGTTTGGCTTGCCACATCTGTTTTTTATACTCTAAACGCAGTGCTTCAACCTCGCTAGATAATTTCGCGTTTGCTTGACTTTTGAGTGCATGGCACTTCTTGTTTGGTGACCCTTTTAACAACCGTAACTTCTTTGTGTGCCAGGGTTTAGAGCCCATAAGTTTTAAGGAAATGGGGCCTGACTTGTTGGAGTTCATAAAGGCAATTAATGATTGTACTAGCTTTTCCCAGTCGCTGATGGCCTCTATTAATAGCATCCCCATATCAGCTACGGTAGTTTTCCAGATACCATACTTTGTCGAGGCTTCCGCACACCATTTGATACTTCTCAGTGTGTGGTGGTCTTTAGTCCCTATCACTGATAGTGATGGATTCCTGTTGGTTGTGGTGGAGAAACCCCAAATCTGGGGCATATGATCACTTTTACAGCGTAGCTCAATCGAATAGGTTTGAATACTATTAAAGAGCGTGACGGAGATGAAAGTATTATCCAATACTGCTGTCCTCTTTGGACTCTAATGCGTGGTGCATATTGGTTGGTGTCCTGCGAAACGACCATTCAGTGTACGCATTGACAATGCTTCTAGTGATGCAAGGAATGAGCACCCCAAGGAATCAGTTATTTGCTAGCATATGGCTTGTGTTGGAATTCGCAACTGGCTGTCCGACGTTTTTTCTGCAATGCTTCGGTAGGGATTCTCTAGCATATTTAGGTTCAAATCTCCAGTTAATAAAAGAAGAGATTCCATGTGTCCACTCCCAACTGTCCTAAGACCCCACCCATTAACTCAACACGACTCTCTTCTGGCCCCCAGACATTCCCAATGTTATCATTGATGTGATATTGTGATTACTGTACTCCTATGTTCTCTCCGAGCTTGCATGTATCAAAATATTGGGGCCGATTCCGATTTCAGCCGGAAGGGCACCGAACGATGGTCGGAGCCCTTCCGACCGAATCGGAATGTGTCGGCCGGATTCCTTTCCGACCGAGCCATTCGGATGGGCTCGGTCGGAAAGGAATCCGACTTGGATTTCCAGATGGCTGACGACAGGCTCAGAGAGCCCGTCCACCGTCCGGAAATCCTTCAGTACTCCCCCGGCCGCCTCTTTACGACCGAGGGAGTATGATGGCAGTTTTTCACCGCCTTTTCGTGCCGGTCTTTCTGGCATGAAAAGGCAGTCGGAAACTGTCTTCGGGGGGCCCCCAGTAGGGCCCGCATGGGTGCGAGGCTGCCGAATGGCGGCCTGAGGAGCACCTATGGTGCCCCTCTGTGGATCCCTGAACCCGGTGGTAGGCACCTTGGGGTGCCGGCCACAGGGTGCAGGGATGAACTGCACCCCTGCTTTCCACAATGCAAGCATGCATTCCGCTCGGAATGCATGCTTGCATTGTGAAGTATACGAATGCGACCGAACCCTGTTCGGTTGCATCGTACTTGCAGGGCCGTAACTGACGACAGCAGGTCGTTCGGTTACGGCTCCTGACCGATGTCGGAATCGGCCCCTTTGTGTTATTTTCCTTTCATGGTTTTACTTACAAATGCTAATAAAATATTTAGAACAAAATAAAAGAGGTCATTTTAAGTTTGGTGGGTGGAAGCCATGCCGCCACCAACCCATCACCAGCCAACCCACCAAGTTTGAGCATTTGGCATGGCATGTTTGCCACAAATGCTCCCATGTACTTGAAAGAAGCACTGGTCGGACTGGCCTATAGGGCAATCAGGCAGTGCCCGATGTGCTGGTCTGACAGGTCAGTGTGTGGGGCGTTGTTTGGCTGTTAGTGGGCCTGTTTTATGATCTGGTGGTCTGGTTTTTAGTTTTGATTTCCCAGCTATTAACTCAAATATTGCCAGCAGCAAGCTCAAATCCATGCTGTCTTCCATGCCTTGCAAAACACCTATATAGCGCGTCTTCACAGGTTCTAAATTGCCCCAATATGCACACAAGGGCAGCTTTCTAGATTTCTAATTCACTAGTGGAGCACAAGATTTGAGGGCACATGCAGAACAAATCGGGGGACTGGTGGTCAGCTTCTTTCTAAGGTCTGTTCAACTTAACAAACTCTTTGAATTTGAACCTTATTTGGAAATCCTAAATTCCCCAGTCACAAAAAAATGGGTTACTGTACTATAGCTGTATATAATCAGTTTCACAGAAAGAAGATCATTTGATAAATTCAATTACATCCCCTCCCTACTGGCCTCACTGTCAGCGTCGCAATCGGTTTAACCTGTGGTGCACACGGTGCTGCATATTTTGCACGCGCTCCAGAGTTTTTAGCACCTGCAGATTGACAACGGTGAAGGAATTTGTTTTGCAAATGGAGAGCACAAAGGAGAATACCTTGCAGCAAAAACAGCCGCAAGCACCATTTCCTCTAGTTCTCTCAACAAATTTGTCAGCCTTACTAATTTGTTGTAAATCAATGTAAAGATGCTCCACTGTTGCAGCAACACTTGGGCTGTGGCATGTAATCAGTTTTGTGCCTGTGGTAATTTAATTTTCCTGTAGGTTTGTGCATTTTTTTCTCTCCAGCAATTTGCAATGTTCCAGAGCTTCACTCCTCATGAAATTAGAAAGTTTCTTCTTGTTCCTTTGTCGTGGCCTGATCAAAGATTTTCACTCATTGTGAGATTATTCTCAAGAGAAAGCCAAATCTTTTTTTGTGTTACAGGCCACTCCAGCTGGGAAATGTATTTACATTTTTTTTGGTCTGCAACTAATGAAAGTTATTCAAAGGACAAATGTTTCCAGACTTTTTTTCTGCAAGTTTATTTTTAGAGGAGATTTTTTATGTAGTGTGGCCTATGTATAAAAGGAACACATGTGCCTTCTTTACAGGTTTGTTGGAAGGGAAACAGTGTGTACAACGCTGGCAATACCACGTGGGTAGGTTACAACGTGGATGTTACATCGTCCGCGTTGTTACCACGCATGGCATTACATTGCAAGTTGCGTAACACCAGGGAATGTGTTGGATTTTAAATCCAACACATTCCCTGCTGTTGCGCTAACTGGAGTAGGAATAGTAATTTATACTGTTCCTAAGTCCAGCGCGCCATCTAGCCCAAGTCGTAGAAACAACTTGCGATGTAAAGCCCTGCATGGTAACAACGCAGACGATGTACCATCCGCGTTGTAACCTACTGCGGGGTAATGGATGGTGTAGTAACGTCATACATTCTTGTTGGAATAGTGTGGGGGATGTACCACAAGTGGTAAATACCATTACTACATTTCTTAAATACCTCCTATTCCCAGTTTACATCTGGAAAGTGATGCAGAACATGGGTTACCATTTTTAACACGCAGAGTAGGTTTGACCTGCCGTAATTTATTAGGGGAAAACTGAGTGTTTAATAATTATCACACAACTCGTAATTCTGATTTAAGAAGCCAATTCACAAAGTAAAAAAATATCAATACATGTAGGATAGAATACTAACTCTATGTATGCAGAAAATGTCTAATGGTAATCGACAGAGACTCATGCAGAAATTTCAGTCTACCATATTCCGAATAGTCCATTTAGACTATATTACATTAAAAAAAGTCCTACTCATTTGTAAATGTGTCAATGGGGAGACCCAAAGAATGGAAAGAGTATATTTTCCAAAGCATGTCTGGCAAAGGGAAAGTCAATGCGAGGTATAGACGGGACCTTGCACTTCCACTGACACACCTGCAGAAGTGGAGGTCAGGAACATACCACCAACGGTACACCCAGTACTCATCAAATAAGTTCTTCATGCCAACCATGCTCAAAGTTACACCAATCCTTCCACTAAAACACACAACACACAGTCATATTTTAGATGTTTTGTTCTCCCATGGGGCACCATAATCTCCTGGAGGTGTGTGAAAAATCAAGCTTGTCTGTTGACCACTGCACAATATTGAATAGCCACAGCGCATACTGTAATTATGAAGTCCATTACCTTAAGTGTAGTTAAAGATGATTTATTTAGTCTTAGTTACAGGTTGGGAAGTTCATGTAGGGCAGTCCCACCAGGAGTAGCCTGCCTGCTGCTCAGCCCATACTCCACATCTCATCTCTCAGGCACCCAAACATTCAATTCATCATCACCACACCAACATTCCACGCAGCACACTCACACTGGCTGAGCAGCTAGGGAGAAAGTAACAGGAGAGAAGGATAAATACATATACAGGATACTACACATACACCCAGACCAATCACCAACGATCAGTCCACTTCTAAGTCCTCAAGGTGGCTGGGTGGTCAATGTCTGCATGTACACAACCACCCCTGAACTACAAGTCTGACTACTGTAGCACAGTGGAAACCCCGTCTTGAATCAGTCATGAAATGTGGGCCATACCTCCATCCACAAATAACAGCCAGAATCATTATTACCCTCTTGAGTTGAAGTTATCAGCCATACATTGGCATGTGCATTAAAGACAGTGGTACCATGGTTGAGCATGGACCCTCCACAGGTTTCAGCAGCTCTGTGGGAACAACTGAGCCAGAGAGATTGCCTGACTATGTTGCCAATCTATTGCCAGGAAGTAGCCCACAGTGACGGTTTTCACCTGATGAGTGAGAGATGTCTGTAAGGCATGTAGTGATATCTGCTAAAGGTACATCATGAATGCTGTGGCATTTGGGCAAGGTCCACCCAGCGCCAAACTAAACACCAGTCCTGGCTCACCCCACTGTGGAGAAGTGTCTGAGTGAATGCCTGGCTTTACTCCTACCTACCAGGAGGTGAATGATCAGCAGCATGGTGGTGAGTACAATTGCTTTTATTGCCAATAATACTTGTATATATGCCATGGTTGGACATTTATTGCATCTAAGGTATCACATGTTTTTCATCACACAGTCTTAAAGCAATGGCAAAGTCATGTGATATCATCCCCAGTTTATCACCAGTTTAATGTTAGCAAAATATGTATGTGTAGAACAGCCAAGTATTGGTACTGGTTGACGTTGTGTTGATGCATAATGGAAATACATGTTCAGAGAAGGCAGGATTGTCTAGTAGACTTCTTGAATACTGTGGTAGTGGAACATGAGTGGTACCACCTTTGCAATGTTGTCTGAAACATACATATTGGAGATATTGGAGTAAAACGGGCACATGCATTATTACTGTATGATTTGTAAGACATGATGACATACACAACTGGAAAAGACTCTCTCTCTCTCTTTCTCTCTCTCTCTTTCTCTCTCTTTCTTTCTCCCTCTCCATCTCTCTCTCTATATATATATATTTTTCTCTCTCTCTTGCTGCCTCTGTCTCATTATCCACAGTAGCAACATACAGACAGGGAGAATAGCAGGATCCATGCATAAGCACAGCAACCTGTACCACAGTGCAGGCATCCACCACCACTAACATTGCCATAGAAAAGAAGGATGAATTGGATGTAGTATGCCATAATGAATGACATGAATGATTGTTCAGGGTTCATATCTGGGTGGTGATGGAGTGCTTGGATCCATCCATGTTGGAAATACATGGAATCTTGTGCAAAACCGTCCTCCTTTCAAAGTGCTGTGTGTTTCAAACGGACCCACCAAATGTGGTCAGATGGTGGGATGATTGTGGGAGCGGGGAGTAACAGGAGACATAGAGGATAGGAGAGGCCATTTTTTTATGTGCATAATCCTGTACATTCAAAGCCAGAGAGAACAAAGGAGTTTCGCCGAACAGGAATTCAGCTGGTGTACCTGATGGATAGTTGTTGTGGAGAGACGTGTCCTCCCTAGCTGGAACAAGCACTGATGTCCTTAGTCTTACCGCCAGTGTATAGCCTTTCCCTTAGAGTGGGCACAGGGTTGAAATAAGAAGCCGATGAAGAAAAGTAAGGAACATGAGCCCTGAGAAATTGATTGATATATCCTCCAAATCCTCTCCAATAAGTATCAACAACATAGATGGGTTATTTGTTGTAATTTCACACTGTAGGGAATGAATGCACACATTGCTATCGGGGACCTATGGTTACAGGCATACCTGGCTGATAGATAGCAGTTGGCATATGATCTGGTGGATGAGTATAAGAGGAGTGAATGGGGACATTAAGTGACTACAGCCAGGAAAGACCACATATTGGGATGTGTGACTGGTAAATGCTACCTAGAGAAGATTGAGAATCAATGCATACAGGAAGGCAGAACTTGTGGCTTCAGTCTATGGCATCCTGTCTGACTGATGATCGTGCATTATGGATATTTCCTTTGTTTAGCTGATTGTAGCATATATGCATGCCACATTTTCTGCAGTGACACTCTCACGTTCTACAGTAAGAACAGTGACAAGCATACATTTGATACACAGATATAATCACCAGACATTCATGGTCTGTAGCCTAACACTAAGGCAATGCTGACTCCAGAGATCGAGAACAGTAGAAAGATGTAATCATTCTAATATTGAGTTACTGTATAGCAAGTAACACTTTGGGGACACACACAGACATTTGGTAATAAAATAATTTTGGGTTAATGGCACTAATGGTAGCCATGACAAGTGTGTGTTTTACTTGTTAACTATGTGAGATATGTATTGTATAAGCTAGTAATTTAGGGACAACCATGGAGGTGTGCATGCAGGGGACCATGTAGTATGTGAGGCATGCAGAGATATGCTATTGTATATGTGGAGGGACACTTCTTGGCTCTTTACCAGTATAGTTTCAGTTGCCAGTCTTTGTGGCTGATAGGAAGTGCAACAGCACTGGTGATGGCAATCACAGAAGGGTTGGCATCACATGGTCCTGCAATATTGACGTAAACAGTCCAAAAGTGGTGTGATAAGGGGATATTTTTTAATATGGTTTTCCATACTATGATAAAATGGCATGTGCTTAGACAGATGTAAGATGTGGCAGTTACTTGTCATAGTGGATATATGTGCAGATGATATTGACTTGCGAACAGTCTTGGGGAGATTGTCTTTTGTGAAGGGGTAGGACTGACATTGCTATGACACTTACCTGACTGAGTGAGGGGGATGGGTGTGGACTCAGTCCTGATTCTGCCCTTGCACTTGCAATCGTGAAAATGCATTGACTAGGAAACATTAAAAAATATAAATCGAGATATGTGAATTTGATGGCTATTTGTGGAGATGCCAGTTAACAGGTGTACTGCTATATTTTTAGGTGTGTGTCTGTAGTGGTGTATATGCTACAGTCAGTCCTTTGTACTGTGATTGACATGTAAGCTGTTTTGGAATATAACATTTGCAGTGTGAGATATACTACGACCAGTTCTTGTGTGTGCATCTAACCTACTTGATCCTTGATCTTTTGATTTTTGATAATTCCTGCAGCCAAGAGGAACTACCGCCCGCTGTTTCGTCTGCAAGATCAAAATATTGGCTGCAGGAATTATCAAAAATCAAAAGATCAAGGAGGCCGCATTGAAAATAGATACGCCACAAGATTTCGGCATCATTGATCTGTCAATAAAGATACCAGAGCAAGGCCAGGAGCACCAGTGAGTGCCTTTGGAGTCCATATAATACTGTCAAGGTCTTATAGATTGACCGGTTTGTTAAAATGGTCATTGCTAAATGCAGATTCTGTTGTCCTGAAGATGGTCTGAGGGATTCATACAATAGAAGACCGAAATGTCAACTGTACTGTCCATTTCCTCACGTATTGATGTACTTCAAATGACTGTTTTATTTATGAAGATATATGTCACTTCTTTGTATTGTATTAGGAATGGATCTTTTTACTTATGAATTATAGGTCAAAGTGTATTGTACCTTTTTCATTTGTATGCATTGAAATCAACTTCAGTGTTGATTGTACCCTATGAATTTTGAATTATAAATGAAAAAATATATTGATCAAAAGATATCCCCGTGTTTGTTGTTACTGATTTGATTCTGTACACATTGATTGCATAAGTTACTAAATCTATTTGTATTGGTTCAAAATTTATAGACATTGAATTTCTCTTTTTTGTAATCTAAGTAATCACTCTTTCTGAATAAAATCCCTTGTAGGCACCCTGTACCTGATATTATTGATATTGCCCAACCCTCCAAGGGTTTATTGGGTTCTCCCACTCTATTATTGCAACTTTCTATAAGTGGCATTTATAAAAAAGCAATTTAAAATACAACTAGACCATTAGATTGGATTTTAAATTAGTATTAATTTGAGTCCTTGAATCATGGTTCTAGCTATTGCCAAACTGAAGTTATGCATTATAAGGTGTTATAATGTAACCCACTGTTTTTCTATGGGAGAGCCAGCCTTGACACAGTGACAAATGCCGTTGGAGACTTTTCACTGCCACGACATGTAAAGCACATGTCCTGCTTTTCAAATTCCATCCTCACTGCACCTATGGGCCTACCATAGGGGTGACTTAAAAGTATTAAAAAAGAAAAGTTTAGGTCTGATAAAAAGGTTTATTTCACAAGGTCAATTTTACAGTTTTACACCTGCACACTCAGGCTGCAGTGGCAGGCCTAGAGTCAGGTTTTCCCTTGTAATTTAAGTGGTGGCACAATACATGCTGTAGTTCACTAGTGACATTTAACTTACACGCATTGGGTACACAAAATTCCAAATGCTAGGGAGTTAACGGTAAGTTACATGTGCCAATCTCTATGTTTTTCGTGGTCAAAGCACATACACTAGGTGTTGGATGGCTGAGCCCCATTGTTCAGAGTCCATACACCAGCAATAAACAAAAACAGCTTTTTCTTACACACATAACCTGTCTTTCTCCTCCACTGAGGGTAAGTGGACACAACCCATGTAGTTTACTAAGGGGCTCAACTAACAAACTGACCCCAACTTCTGTTTTTTCCATAGTCAAATCTTCTTTATATTGAAGGGGATGGTGTGCATCTTGTTTGTTATTGAGTCAGTATGGTTCCAAAATTACATGCCGCAGAATGGGAAGAGGGCAAGTCCCTCGATATTAGCTGTATTTATGTACTTCATATTGCTATTGCTGACTGGTGTTGCTGATTTCCTATTACCCCCATTCAGAATTATATGCAGCACTTGTACCGAGTTATGTATTGTATGTGCATACTACCAATGGGAAGTTGGTAGACCACAGTTTCAGATGCATGCCTACATCCCCTCTGATGTGCATATTGTGAGGGGACATAATAACATATGCCTAAACCTTGACATAAAACTATGGGTACTCTATGTGAATACCTTTCAGGCGGGGGCGTACAGTAGTAGATGTACTTCTACATCTGCGTACTTTTCTGAATCAATGTTTATCTTTGAGCATCAGCCATGAAGTGTTTTCTTAAAAGTATATCTTTTGCAGAACTAGTTTTTGTGATGAGATAATGTTATGTGCGACATAAACTTTTGCAAAATAAAGTGTTTCGACACTAAAATGGCAAGGCAAAAACTTTTGCAGTTTCTCAGTATTGGTTGCCCAAAAATATGCATCTTCCCACATCTCTATTTGATAGTGGTAGTGGTTGTTTCATTTAACTTGGATGTGAGTGAACAACATTTTATTTTTTCGAGGTAGTCTCATTGACGGCATTTTAATTGACTGCCCAATAAGTTATTTATTGAAATACTACTAGCTACACTGATAAAAAACTGGGCTACATCACAAACATAGTTTTGCTTGTCCCATTACATATCCTTGTCACTGAGGCAATGCTTGGTGCAGACACCTTTTACTACCATATTACAAAAGTAGATATCTGGAGCTGGTAACGTATGACAAGAATATTTGAAGAATAGTTGACCACTTTTTTTTAAATGGCTGGATGGGGTTTTAAAACGAGTGAATGTACACCTGTTAAGTTTGTTGGGCAAAAAAACATTGCCATGTATATTTTTTAAAATTCTGAATTACAGCTATCTTTTTTCTTTGATGCAATAGGCTGGGAAGAGTAGTTGTAATTCACACATGAATTACGATCAGGCCTTTTAGATGCTGTATATGGTTACAAATAACTAGTTGTTGATGAAAACTGAAGTACTCTGAAACTGTTAGAAAATCAGTAGTGAAAGGTACAAGGGAGCTACTGGCTTGATTTACACAACAGAACATAAGAGGATACAATAGTGAAAATATTTTTGGATGAAACCAAAAATGGAAGTTCAAAGGAAAAGAGCATTATATAGAGTGGCAAGAAAAACAATCATTTAACAGTGCAAAAATGGGTAACATACTGCCTCCATAACTCTACCAAACTATGGGCCAGATATACAAACATTAGGAATACCAATTTCCTAATTGCGATTCTCTCCGAATCTCAGTTAGGAAATGGGTATTGATAATGTCTGAAACTCATTGAGTTACATGTAGGGATTCCTTGTGTGTCGCAAATTTCCCAACTTCATGCATAATAATAAGGTAGGTTGCAGTTTGCGAACCATGAGGAATCTCAGCCATCACTGGGATGATGGCCTGCTGAGTTTAGCAGACACCATGTCTGTGATTGCTTTGTAATAAAGCAATCTCTTTTCATTTTAAATGCAGCCCATTTTCCTTGAAGGAAAACAGGATGTGTTTAAAAAGAAAAAAAGAAAACCTTGAAGTTTCATTTTCTAAGAGTAGGCAGTGGTCCGAAGGACAACAGCCTGTTCTTAAAAAAATATTATTGTTATTTACATTCTTAAAGGAGAAGGGTTCCTTGGGGACCCCTTCCCCTTTGCGAATGGGTTACCATCAGTTTTAAACTGGTGGTAAAGTATTACTGTTTGGTCACAAAACAGTAATACATACAATACCGATTCGGAATTTGGAAGGGGCGCCCTAAACCCGCCCTTTCCAGATAACGAATTGCAAATGTAAAATGCGATTTGGTAACAAGTTACTGAATCACATTTTCCATTTTTTAAATTTGAAAAAGCATTTTTCTGGTCCCAAACGGCTGATTCACAAAATCCAGGAAAAATGCCTTGTAAATCTGGCCCTAAGTGGCACAAATCAATTTAAAACTATAGACTAGACCAAGACTTAATTTAGGACTTTATGTGACACAGCTCATTATATATTGCAATGTGATGCTAACATTAAGCAACATGGAATTAGAGGCTAACAAACTAAAATTCCACAACATGTTTTACCAGTAAAAAGGTAAAATATTGTCAGCAAATTATCAGTTTATGTGATAAGACCAAAACAGCTGTCAAATTTGAAAACTGCGGATTCAAAACACTTGACCTGATATGGCATTTTATATAATGTGTACGAGTTCGACTGTTACACAGAGGACAAACTGGCATTGTGTAAGGCCAATCTCTTTGCCTCATTAAGGCTTTCTGAATTTTTTTACAAGGTCTCTATGGAAGGAATAACCTTAACAGTCCACAAAACCTATTCTACTGCTACTAACAACAAATTCAGGCGAATAAGTAATCTCAAACAATAACAAAGACTTTCTGTGGGTTGCTTAGAAACAGCTAAACATGAGACTTTACACAACGCATTCATTTGATGATATGCACTAAATTACCCTTTATGGTGTAGAACTCTGGGGCTTTGTGAACCTCTCACCACACACTTTAGCTCAGAATAAATTTGTGAGGAGTCTATCTGGCCTTTCCCAGAATACTTAAACCCCTATATTACGATTTGGGATGTAACACACTGGTAGAGGTGGTAAGATTCAGACCTCATGATTTTTGGGGAAGATTATGGTCAACCCTGGAGCTGTTACACTATGCAAATGCGCTCAAAGATGTCAGAGATCCAGATACATCACAAAAGATAATTTGGCTGCAAATGAATAAATGTTCCCTCGTGAATATGGGCATGTCCCATTTATGGGAAGATCCGGGTGGCAATATGTTTCCTTCTAAAAAAGTCTTCAAAGAGGTCTATTGGTTAAAGAAAATAACATGCGATCCACTAGTAACCAAACACGGACCAGCAACTTTTTTTAACATAGCCGGAGGCCATGTTTGATTTTTGGGGGATTTTATCAAAAGGCCTGGCGATTGCAAACTTTTAATTCAATTTCTAGTATACATTTTACCAATTAAATCTTTTACTGCCAAATGGAAAAAGATCCCAGATAGTAAATGTGTATTCTGTCTGGACCAGGATGAAACGATACCACACACTATTTGTATGCCCAGCCTACAATTCACCATGAAGTAAGTGGTTAAAATAAATTTGTCTTAACATAGGCATTAGGTCATGTGCAACTGCTCTAAGACTACTGAAGAACAGTGGACAAAACTCCATTGTGATAGCTCTAGCGAAATTCTTGAGCTGGATGTGGAGAATACGGTCTAATCTATGGGTCTCCAACCTTTTCTGTAATAAGAGCTACTTAAGTTCAAGGACACTCATTAACAGCTACTAATCTTATTAGCGTTGTAATTGTGACCACATCCAGTTAAGGGCCAACATATGCAAGATTGCTGCCAGTGACTACCTCAGTGCATCACGCATGGCTGCCAGTAGTAAAAAAAGGGACTTGCCAATATGGAATGTTCCTGCATGGGTAATACATAACAGTCATAGTTGCAGTGCCTCGGGTACCAAGGTAGTAACATTTGTAAAAAGTCTCCCCAGTGCCACATGATGTATCACTCAAATATCAGATTTAAATAAATTTTGGAAATGCCGGCAATTTTCTCTAAATAGCTTATGAGTTCTGAAAATAACCATATTTTCGTCTCAAATATACAGTCTCAATTTTGGTATACATATGTTAGTTGAATTAAGCAAAAGCTTAAAATTTAGTAGGTTGGAATGCAAAGAGGAGACCTACCAGTAGCTCATGAGCTTCTCTTTGGAGAAGTGTGGTCTAATCTTTTAAAAGCAACCGCTGCTATAGACAAGTTTTAATTTATTGTTGCTGCTATTCTCAGTGGGCTACTTTTGAGTATGATGTATGAATGAGATGCATAAAGTTAAACTATTTTTGGTGTTAGTATAAAATCCTATGAAGATTTGATTCTTATAATGATCTACGTGTTTTTTAAACGTGTTTTTAATTGATTGTTTTTACCATGTTATTATACTTATGTGTTGCTATTTATTTGATGCACTATATTTTATTATCTTAGTGATCATGTTCTCATCTAAGATGTTTTATTGTAGTATTCTATACTTGTATGTGTCTTTTATGATCTGAAAAATCAAAATAAAGACTAAAGTGAATTGAAAATTGATATGCACTAAATAGAAATGTTAAGCAGTTATGTTAAGCATGTTGACTAAGGAATGATTTTATTGGAAGACAAACTAGCAGTATACTATGAAAATACTACGTAGACTATAACCTCAAAATCGGGCTTCTTGTTTAAAAGCTGTGTTATACCTATTCAAGAAGAGACTGATCAATTTGAATCTGCATTTGCAAACATCGAGGAAGACAACATATCCGATTAGACACAGAGTATGCGATTTCTGCACTAGTTGTCGGTGTTGTATTGAATTTTGCTGAGAGATATGCATATACTTAGGCAGTTTGCTAATGCATTTGCCTAACATTCTACAAAAGTTATGAGCAGTCTAATTTTGTTTTATGTTAGTCTTTTGCAGAAAACTGTAATGGTTCCGCCTGAAGAACGGATTACATTATTGTGAAGAAACTGGGTGATGGTAGCTCACCACAAGTAATAATGTCACTATTCTTGTTAAGTCCATTAATTTAAACCTCAGGTTAGTCCCTGGTAGCTATGGCACAGAGAAGATAGGCCTAACTTAAGAAACTATTTAAAGCATTCAAAAGTACCAAAACAATTAAGAAGTCAAACATGCAACACATTAAAATTCCCAATCCAATTTATAAAAAGAGAGAATAATTGAATGAACAGAATGATACCAAAATGACAAACATCCAATAATAGGAACCAGAGATATTAATTTATAAAGATTTCAAGTTTTAAATAAAAATAGTGCCAAAAGTTGGTAAGCGGTTGTCCAGGACCTTGGCACAATTAATTGCGGATCACGTTAGAGTACGGTTCGCATACAGATACCAGGTTCGTCCCTGTCAAAAGTATTACATTCTGACTTAGGGCCGGATTTAGATCTTGGCAGATGGGTTACTCTGTCACAAAGGTGATGGATATCTAGTCGGCCAACTTATAAAACTATTATATCCCATGGGATTTTTATTTCAGGGACGGATATCCATCACCACTGTGACAGATTAACCCACCTGTCAAGATCTAAATCAGGACCTTAGTCTTTGAAATGGAAGTTAAAAGACGTTAATCGGGCAAGGCAGCAGACTGTGGCCAAAATGGGCTACATGAGGCCAGATAGCTGTTGGACAAGGTCCTGTGAAAGTCATTTTTTTTCAAGAAATGCTCGGATTGGAAGAAATTCAAAATTGTGCCAAGGAAGGTTCCTCGTCAGTTGGACACGTTTGGTGCCTTCAGTTGCTGGAGATTTCCGTATTCGGACTTAGTCACTATTTTTGGAGCTTGGATTACTTCAGCAGGGCAATGCTGTAGGCTTTAGAGAACAGGGCTCCACGAGGCCAGATAACATCTATGTGACATCCAGCTGAAAAGTTTGCTGCTGTAGAAAAGCTCAGAGCGGGAGCAGCCTGAATCTTTATCTCAGCAGAATCATTTTGGAATCATATATGAATCTTTGGCCCAGCAGCAATGCATCATCATCAGATTGACTTGGCAGATTTTTGCTGGTCCTCTGGGGGTCTTTGGAGCCAAAATGTTTCTAATTCTTAGGTTTTTCAGGATGTTAGGAGGAGTATACTTTGACACCAGGAGCAAACAGTCCATTTGGGCAGAGGGGGCACGCCCCTCCACCTTTTTCCCCATACGAACAGTGTCTGTCAAGCTGAACAAAGGTCAACCTGAAAGACACTGTTCACTTTCAGTTCAGGCAGCCAGGAGTCAGGCATGCGCATTTAGCGCTGGCTCCCGGCTGCCTGAACTGAACTTTGCTGGGCTGAGAAAGTCACAGCTCAGGTGGGTGTGACATTCCCAGCTCAGCAAAGGTTCCTGAGGCCCTCCCCTCTGTGATAAGGGTTAGCATCACTGATTGCCTCGCACCTGTGCGCTTCAGTTTTAAGACCTGAAGCACCCAGGATTGAGTGTCAATCAGTGACACTTCATCACAGTGTAGGGTGGGGTCAGTAGTCTCACTGACCCCGTCCCACTCTGTGATGACCTTGGGACTGCTGCCTTCCCTCATTGGCTGACCTTAGGTCCCAAGCCTTCTAGAACCACCGAGGCAGCGCAGAGCTGGCTGCAGATAAGTGTGTGTTTTGCTTTCTTTTTAAAATATTGTTTGGTGTGTGCATGTGTGCGAGTATGTATGAATGTTTGGGAAAGAGTGTTGTGAATGAATGTGTTTGTGTATGTGTGAGCGCGTGTGTGAATGTATGGTTATGAGTGTTATATGTATGTGTGCATCTGTTTGTGTCCCGTCCTCCCCCCTCCCTCCAAAACGTCCCCGCCACCCCTGTTTGACACAGCCAGGGGTCCCAAGGACATCAGGAACAGCACTTGGGGTCAAGGCTCACTCTAGCACAAGTTACCAGCAGGGTCCAGCGCAGGCCCAGTTGGAAATGGTCAGCTGGGCTTTTAAGGAGAAATGGCTTCTAGCAGCCTGTTGTTTTTCTGTAGCTTAACTGGCAGTCAACCAACTTACTCTTGGAGTCCACTTCTTTGTCCTGGGTACACTTGAGAACATGACCACCCTTTCAGTTCTCCTCGCAGATCTCAACAGCAGGTGCAGTCTTTCTTCTGTCTTCCGCAGGTCCAGTAGTATTCTGAAGAGGGAGTCCAGGGGTGACACATTTATGCCGGGCACTATTCCGTGGTTGGGGGTGACTCCAGGCCCCTCCCTGACCAATTAGAAAAAGGTTCTGAAGGGAAACCCTACCAAATTTTACAGCGCTTTTTGTATGCCCTATTGCAAACAATTCCACAGTGCCCCTCTCTACCTAAAACCGAGATGATCAAACCTTTCTTCTCCAGTGCAGAGCGTTTCCTTCCCCACCCCCCCCCCCCCCCCCCCCCATGGCAATTAAGCAACCTCTGTGCACTCTAAATCAGTTCTAGAAAGAAAATATCCTCCCCCAGTGGTATTGGGGGCTGCACAACCCAGATGGTCCTCCTGCCAGAGAAACAGAACACCTCCCCATACTCAAGGCCTTTGTCTAAGCTCTGAAAGGAGGTTCACACCTCATCAGGGGGGCTAATCAGCTTCTGAGTGACAGTTGAGAGTTCCTGCAAATGGGCTATTAAAGGCTTTTTCTACTTTTTCCAAAATATTTATTACACAGTGAAATAGGCTTGTGATCAATATTTTAACAATGCTAAAAATACAGTTTCTGGCTGTTACCTAACTGGAGATAACATTATTAAAGGTCATATTATATCTCAATGCCTTCCTATGGAACAGCTAACCCTGCAACAGTGAGAATAGCTTTTGGGGCAATGTCGTTGCAAGGATATGTTTAGCATTAAACCTTTAAATGTCCTATTTTTAAATACCACGCATCCTGCCTTATGGGCATTAAAGAAAACTTAAGTGTGACATTAATATTTAAAATGAGGCTTAAAGTCAGCATTAGTCCAAACAAATGGAGTTGGTCAAGAGAAATGAGGCATTTTCCTAAAATCAGGAAATGGGACAGGGAATTTTAGTTTATGAAACAATGGAAAATGATATGTCTGAATAAAAAATGAACGAAACAATTACATGATTTTGTTAATGAAGCATTTGAAATATATCATAAAATGGATTGAATTTTCTTGCAGACATGTGCCAGAATCATTTAGTTATGTGAGATCATTTTCTAAATTTTGGCTGATCTCATGTTGGGTCATTAATGTTAGGGTATTAGAGATTGGACTTTGACTTGTTGGAGAGCATGACACTGCACACACTATAGGCTGCTGCCTGATGCGATAATATACCTTTGGGTCCATCATATGATCCAATATAGACTCCGGGCTGTTTGAGTTATAACATTTGCATGGAGATCTTAAGGGAAGCTGCCCCAATGGGACATCGAAACCAGGTTCATGCCAGTGAAAATTAGGACATTGATCCGTCTCAGATGCTATCTTGACAATTTTTACCAGGGGAGGACAGTTGCAATGGATAGGAGTATGTGAGTTATTGCAGTGTCACAGAAAGAGAGGTTGCTGAATGTAATTAGATGATGATAAATTAGTCAACAGGGTTGTAATGAAACAAAAGTGACGAGCTGGTAGCAGAAACAGACCTCATCACATGAGTCTCAGTGCCCCACTGACAGGCAGATCACTCAGATGTGCAAGGTTGTGACGACTAACGTTTGTGTGATGAAGAATGTTTTGGAAGTCAAAGGCAAAAACTAGCAGTGTTAGTAAAAGAGAAAAATGTCCTACATCACCAGCATGCTGGTGGAACACCACCGGAGCTAGAAGCAAGAGTCTTCAGCAGTAAGCATACCCGCAGTTAGTGATTGAGATTAAAAACTCCACACAAGTACATGCCTCTTTGTTCATGATCTCACCCTGCCCCCTGCTTCTACCAGCATGGTTTTTGTGCTGAGAGCTTCAAGCCCTGTTTGTTGACAATGTACTGTTAGTTGCCTGCACCTTCCCCTGTCTGTCCACTGTGTTGTCTCTATAGGCTTCAAGCCTTTCCCTTCTCCCCTTCCTATATTCCATATGAAATGCTCCAAGCTGTCCAGGGTCTACTAGATCTGTACCATGAGTCCCTTTCATTGAAAGGTGGGTTGCAATTGAATTAGATAGATCTACTGACATGATAGTGAAACCATGAACTCTAAGAGCTAGCAAAGCTGTGTTCAAGATTAAGCATCTGGTGTTAGTGTCAAGGATAACTCTGCAGCATACTATAACTCCTTCAAGAAAAGCTAGGTGTATATGCATTTCTGATTTGTCTCTCATTCATGCACCCTAAGCTAGAAGACTGTTCTCTGGTCATTGTTGTTGTGGTGGTTGCATGACTTCATCTTAGGTCTCTAGTCGATGGCTATGGTATGATAAGAGCTGTTAGTTTCAATTACTCTAAGGTTATAGTAATTGCCTGCTGTGACTGCCTGCTGAATTACCAGTCTTCTTTCTATGAAGGTCGCACATGCGGTGGTAAGAAATTATTAAATATCTCAATGAAGAACTCATGCCATTGATATCAGCAGTGTCTCAATGTTTTGTTGGAAATGTTAATAGTTGGCCCTCGATGCTCAGTCAGTAAAAATATATGTTCTAGGCAACCTGGCAACAGAATGTTCAGATCAAATATTCAGTAGCTTCAGTGTAAACATGGGAAATGGAATCCAGGGTGGAACCCACTACCAGATATTTCACACCATATTATCTCACCAATTAATTCTCTTCTAGATTTTACATTTCCTATAGAAGCTGCAGTAGTTAGAATTACAAACGAACTTTAAATAAAGCCCCAAATATGTATTCCTATAACATATTTGGAATTGTAGTGCCACATCATGTGAAATAAATGTAAATTTTAAATTTCGCATGGCTTTACTCAGTTTCTAACCTGATTCTGGATATAGGTCTGCAAAATTCCAGCTAAAGTGAAACCCGTGTTTACTGAGAACCATGAGCAATTGGTAAAACCAATGAGCATTTAAACACATACAATATATTTGGACAATCATGGTATTTCACTAAACCTATGCTGCAGCAGTATTTAATGAAAGCAAGTTATAGTAACACCTATTTAGTGCACACTATAAATAAAATAATTATTGGCAGTAATAACACTGTTTCTTTTAACCAGTTAAATATTCTCTTGTAGAGAAGGCCAGTCTAGTAATTTGTTTTCCTTTGAGAAGTGGAACACATAGAGCCTGACATCTATAATACCACTGCCCTAGCCAAGATGGCCGCAGACCCCGAAAACCATGGTACTCAGTTTCTTTAGCTTGGAGCAATGTAAAGTTATTATATTGCTGGGGTTCAACTAAGCGACCTCAGTTGACAAAGGACCATAATATTCTTGCTTTCCCGAAACTGTATTTCAAATCCACTCGCAATGACTTAAAGATTTTACCAAATGTACTTTGAGGGCTTTTAGTAATGAGGAAGTAGAAGCTCAGTCATCAGACATCCCTCCTCTGGGCCTGCCAAGTCCGCAGTAGCAATCAACATCCTTAACGGCTTCTGCAATGCAGCCGCACAATACTGAAAACTGCAGACTGAGCCAGGGCTCCAACATTGATGCATAGAAAACATTATTTCTGAAAAGTTGTTAGTTTCATGCATCACTGACCTTATTATATCACAAGCATAAGGCAATAATAGGGATTGTCAGGGAAGGAATTTGATTCATAATTCCAAGTATGGATGCCACTGGGTCTCGTAATGTTCTTTTACATCCGATGCCAGACACATACAAGAGAACATCAGTAAATGTTATATTTATTAGGTTTGCAATATACCTTTGGTAGTTTTTAATCACAGGCGCTTAGAACAAGACAGCATACACACTTCTCTATAAAGGGTGAATTGGGAGTGAATTCAGAGGGGGGCTTTTTAAGTACAAGCAGCAAAACTTGTTTGACATTTTCAAAGCCTATTTGCCAAAGCATTTGTGTGTATGTAAAATAGTACTCTATTAGTACAACTTTAAGTACACCTAAATCCAATGCACAAACGTCTGGGCAGAAATCGCCACCTATGTCTGGCCTAAACATTATGTACAGAGTTCTCTGCACATTGAGGCATACAGTTTTGTAGTGAATTTGGTAGGGCCAAAGCGGAGCATTAGGAAAATGGGACAGATCTTTCACTTTAGCTACTTCTAGGGTTAAGGGAACAAAGATGTAGGGGCTCGCTAGACAAATCCAAATTCCAAAAACACCCAAAAAGAAAAAGCCACTGGCGATTCACCAAAGTTACCCCTACATGTTTGCAGTAGTACTGCTGATTAAACAGGCTTAAACCTGATCCAGCCGAGCCTTGGAGTAAGTTAAAAAACACACTTAGCTCATTATTGTCACTGCAAGGTACTCTAATCAAAGGCATTGGAGGCAGAGCTCAATAACACCACAGATGTAAAAATAAAAAAGTTAAAAATATCTTTATGAGTCAAAACATGTAATGTTACATTCAAAAATGTTTTTTTTTAAGTAAGCAGAGTATTTTTTTACAGACACAAAACAGTAAATAAATCTTCATTATTAAAGAATATATATTACAGCAAGTTTTCAATCAACTCACCTGATATGACAAGCGGGTGAGTTGCCAAACATAATCCAACAAGACTTTAAAACATGCCAGCTGGTACACCCCAGAGCTTAGGACCCCCAAGCGTGCCTTCCACCAACTGGTGAAGGGAGGTTAAGCCGCCAGGTGGTCAAGCCGTCTGTTTTCTACTGCCTGCTTCCTCCGCATGCTCCCGCCGACTGCTTCCACTGACACCACCATTGCTGCGCAGTGAGGGGCGGTGAGGGGCTGTCAGAAAACACAGGCAGGCAGGCTGGCAGGCGGATGGTGAGCAGCTACAGCTACAGCCTTCAAAGCCTGGACTGCCTCAAGTACGAGCGAGAGACAGTCACTGGTGAGTCCGGCACACCCGCTTTAAATTTTAAATATTCCATCACAAGGGAGGAGGAAACTGCTACAGACTTACGTTGGGCAGGGTTGAGCCGGTAGGTTTTCTCCCCCCACTTCCCATACTTCCCATATTCCTGCTCCCCCTGCTCCTTTTGGCCCCCTTCTCTTCAACAGCCCTGGCAGAGTTATTGGCGCTAAGGTACTCCCGGACATAAGAAAGGGGGTAGCAGACGGTGGTTCACGTCAGTACCACCCAGCGGCAGCATTAGTGCCCATAGGACACAAGGTGAGAGGTGCTAGCACCAGTGGCCCAACTTGGCGCTACTTGACGATATCCGTGTTTCTTCTTGGCGCCATAGGCGCAAGTGGCGATAACTGCAATAAATAAAAAAAATAAAAATAAAAAAAAAGTAACTTTCTATAAGGACCCCCTATAAGTGCCTACCCGTTTTCCCGTCAACAGAGTGAGACCAGACTTTCGGCCACACACCGCAATAGTATCTTGCCATCTCGCAATCCCCCTGATGGTAGCTGTTCCGATTGAGGATACAGGCAGGCTTGGGAGGTGGAGCGGGAAGCAGAGCGGAGACAGCAAGGGAAAAACAAAAAAACAAACAAAAGGGAATGAGGTCGGGGAGAACACGAACAAACCCACCTAAGAATGCAAGGACAAAAGCTATCCAATTTTTAGTAGCATGAACCACACCGGCAGATTCGCCTTTTTGAAAGACCCAGCAACGGTAGTATACGCAATGGCAAACACGCCAACAGGATTACAAAAACCAATGTCACCTAAAAAAATTGAAATAAGGCCAGTAGGATCAACCGCACCATGGACTCCTCGAAATGCCCAAAACACGAATGACGATAGGGTAAATGGAACAGAAGAGACACACAAGCGCACAAATGCCACTCTTGTGAATAACATTTTTCAGTTTCATGCCCAGGTGCACAAGGATATTAAAAAGGACAACAAAAAACACGACATTACTCAAGGGCAAGGACAGGAGAAATCACTAAGAACCTTCACAGGATCAATTAAGACCACAGACTGCCAGCATGAAGGATACATAATAAGTTGTTCCCCCAACAATAAAGAGTATAAAGGTGACAAAATTATATTAACACCAGTATTATCAACAAATGCCACATACCTAGAGCAATTAATAACGGAAAGCCACTCGGCCCAACCCAGCAACGAAGTTTCCTACAATTCGAACACAAGTATGTACGAATCGGCACACAAGGTGCCTCCATATAGCCACTCAACCCCTAGACTGGACCAACGCATGAGCCCAGTATTGATCAAATCTATAGAGAGGACAAAGATAAAGAACTTAAACCTCTGTTGGGTGCCCCAAGTACCTAGCCATAATAAAGGAAATACTATGACTCAAGAAGTTTGCACGGACAATCTTATAATTGAAAGTACCCAGGAGGGATCGAAAATCCGTATTAAATCAATCACTTCCGAAAATGAGGCCCAGGAAATAACCGAAAGGAACTCAGAGGGACAAAAAAAAAACAACAAAGTAATCAATACCGGAAGGATGAATCAAGGTGCAACGGCAACCGGCTGGGGTATCAAAACTCCTCCATCCCATGAGTTGCTAAGCAAAAGCATAGTCGATACATCCAGTGGAACGAACCAAGAGGTGGACATTATTATACTGACAGACTCACCACACGTGACCCACATTGGTGCTTAAACAGAACCCTCAATCATAGAGATCTCAAGTGTTTCAGCTGCCCCAGACGTGGTAACAACAAAAAGTCCCGAAACATGCCGTGAAACAAGACAAAAAACTAAAGTGCAACGTAATGATTTAACATCCATAAAGCAATCTCTACCCGGACACCAATTAGGCTGCAATGAAGGAGACCGACACCGGCAAAAAAGAGGAAACAACATCGGTGATAACTTGGAATCCATAATCACATTGCACAGCGCACTAGGGTGCATATTGGAAACCTCTATTAAAACCCTCAACATGCAGTCGGATAAACTCGACATCTAGATACATCTTATGAGTACAATGGCGGAATACATCGCTAACATAAATAAAAAGCTGGACGACCTGGCCAGCATTTTAGACATCATCAAGGAACAGACCGGACCGTGGGTACGATCTCAGTATTGTACCTGCCACCCAATATTGGATAAATTAAAGAATTTGCCATCAATACTTAAAGATATCCTGCAGGAATGCAAATACGCCAATCACTGTGACAACAACACACCAACTGGATGTGATCTCATCTCTTTTGAGAATTACAAGAGTATACAAAACGAACACGCAGACCAACCAAATGAACCCGTAAGGCAAATAATAGTGGGACAAACCCCACAGCACAAGTTGCCAATGAAACCGGACGATAAAATAGAGGAACAGAAAACAGCTGGCGCAATATCTCTCAATGTACAAAACAACGGTCACAAACTACTAGGACCAGAATCATCTAGCCGAGATGGGGCGAAATATCAAAATGACCAGAAACACCTAACTAAGTGGCAAAAAAAGCGGGCAAGGAAAAACAGAAATCAGCTGTTAAACTGCCCACCCACCAATAAACAGATGCTGGTCACTTATCCTATTTTTAGTCAGGTAAAAACTAAACCAAAACTTTATTCCAACGCCACAGTGGGGAAACATAATCCATTGTTTAGGATAGAAACGGAACATAAAAACTGGAAAGATCGAGAAGATAGTCAAATACGACCATGGATAAGCCACAAGGCTACATCACAAGTGAAAACATCAAAAAAGTCGTCACAAACAGCGGGGGTCGTCCCGGAAAAAAACTTAGAAGCAGGGAACTCTAGTAACATTGAACGATTGAGCTCAACAACCGCCGTAAAACTTCTGATAATCTGCAGGATGAACCCCTAAAAACTGAGACGCCCCCAAATAAAATAGGGCGCACTAGTTTTGAAGATGAAAGCCACTGTATAAAGAGGTCAGATCAAACAAACAGCTACGACCCAAGCAATCAGAGACCTCATTGGGCTGTATTCAAAGACACGAATAAAAATCCAAAAAACGTCCCCGCCATTCGTGTCACATTACCAAGCACCAATGTAACCGCAGGGAAAAGTGTCACCATATCGTCTGACCATCAAACCTCGGGAAAAAATGAACAAAATACTCATAGGCAAATAAGAACAAAGGCAGATAGACACATGAATGATCAACTGCAACTGACGATACACACTGGCATCAATGGCAGGCAAGCAACAAACGAGAATGCAAATGTGGAAAGGATAGAACCACCCCCAGGACCAGTGATCACAACCAGTGGGTACCACCGTGAACAGGCAGGAACCAACAGAATAGATCGGGAGGTAAAAGCCACGACATTCATGCCACCAGTACCAACCTTGAATGACGCGTATAATCAAATAGCGCAATACCTCCACCTCAAGACAAAGGGTCAGGATGATCAGAAATTTGCTAATAATGAAAAGGCCCAGATCAGTAGTAAAAAACCCACAGAGACGCAAATAGTTACATCAGGGAAGATACTTTTTATTCCCAACTACGAGCCTCAAGGCATTCAAGACTACCTAAATCGAGGGAACATTCTCCACCTCACATCAACCATCCCAAGCCTAAGCCACTTAACATCCGCGGACCTACTATCAATTGAATTCATCACATTAGGAGGCAACGTGCCTAGGGAAGGCACACTTGCTACTTGGAGGAATTTAGAAGTAGCAAAAAACATTCTCACAGAAGTGAATACATTTGAAGAGTGGGGAATTTCTCTGAAAGAACAAACAAAAAAGGGCTACCCGTCACCCCTGCTAAGAAGATGTAGGAAAAGAGAAGACCATACAACCCCGACCACTCACTCAAAATTACACGGTGCCAGGGGGGCTGAAAACACAATTAACAATCACCAGAGACAGTTAAGGAGCATTAATGGTAATTGAACCTATTGCGAGGCAGGTAAAATTGAAGAAAATGGAATACAATTGCTCTTCTGGAACATCGCAGGAGCAAAAAACATCCTAAACCATAGTACAAAGACAGCTGCCTGGGACCAATACGACATCATAGCGCTGCAGGAAACGTGGTCAATGGAGCCAATCGATATACCAGGAAGATTATGTTTCCATGAAAGCGCAATGCGTTCCCAGCGCTACGGCCGCGCAAGGGGTGGTTTATCTATTTACATATCCACTGCATTAAAGATAAACGCCTCGCATATGCCTATATCAGCAACGGACATGCAAATTATTAAGCTGGAGAGTATAATAAAATGCGTGGCAAGAACAATGGTCTTAATTAACATATATGCCCACCCAAAAAAACAGCAAAAAAAAGACCTGTTCAAACGTCTTGTTAACGTTGTAACTTCCATCCGCCTTGACCACCCAAGCTGGGAGATTATTGTTACGGGTGACTTTAACTCCAATCTTTTACATCAATCAGAGGAAGAGGACAACATCTCAGTGGAAAATGAAATGTGGAAAATCGAATCCCAGGAGGTAATACCGGCACTGAAGAGAGATAAAGTGGGCAAACAATTGGTGTGGGACCTGGAAGGACTCGGTTTACGGGTAATAAATGGAAGATCCATGCACGATAAACCCCCTGCTCCCACATACATAGGTCAAAATACAAATTCCATCTTGGATTATACATTAGTAACTTTGCCTCTGCTGAGTCTAGTCAAAAAATTCCAAATAATCAGTTCCCTGGACAGCGATCACTCTATGCAACACATTGAGATGAAACTAAGTTCCCCCAGGTATGCAAATGCTCCAGCCATACCAGGTCAGCTCTCAACAATTAATCTGAAGCGGTTACAGTGGACAAGCATCACATTACCTCAAATAGCATTGGATGCTAAGAAATTACTACAAACAGTCATGGCAGAGAAGGATTTATGTCCAAAAACCTGGGCTAATTTCCTGGAAACATTTCCAAGATCCAGCAGTAAGGCAAAGAGGCAGAGCAGTCCTACGACCGAAACCAAACTCTCAATAACCACACTAGCTATGAAGAAACATCTTCAAAAGCTCACAAGACGGATACAGGGCTCAAGGACGAACCAAGGCATCTGGCAAGAAGTTCGGTTGATAAGGAAACAATATAAAAAGCTGGTATGGATGGAAAAAAGGAACAAAACCAATGACTTTTGGGCTAAATTGTTATATAACACAAAAAAAGCAGACTCAAGGGCGTTCTGGATGCAAGTCAACTCCATCAATAGAGCAGCACAACCCATAAGCATGACATGCATCCCTGAAAATGTTTGGGCTCAGCACATAGTCGACACATTCTCGGTAAAGCCAGTGGAGTATCGGGTCACGATGGCTACAACGGTATCCGAATTCTCAAAAAATATAGTACAGGAAAGCAAGCCTACTCTCATCCCTAATGGCATGTCCAACAGCCAGGAGAGCCTGGATCGATCAATGTGGTCAGTTGACGATCGACGAATATCATCTATAATTAAGAAAGGCAAACAAGATAGCGCACCAGGGCCAAATGGCATCCCGCAGGCGATCTATAAAGAGGACCCCGAGTTCTGGGCATGCAAATCCAACCTCCTGTTCCGGACAATCAGCAACTCAGGTCGGGTCCCGGAAAGTTGGAGGGGTGCCATCATAAACCCCATCTATAAAGGCGGAGACCGCAAAAATCCAACAAACTATCGCTTAATTGCCCTGATCGATGCAGAGGCAAAATATTATGCTTCCCTGGTACTAGCTGATTTAGCACAATGGTCGGACACGAACAGTAAGATCCCGTTAAACCAGACAGGGTTTCGTCACGGAACAGGTACAATGGCTAATGCAATGGCGCTGTGCCTGATTGGCGAGAATAGTTTACATAACCATCGGGAACTATATACCTGTTTCGTCGATTTTAATGCGGCCTTCGACCGTGTTAATAGGAATTTACTATGGGCCAAATTGAAGCAGCAGGGTCTACCGGAGTCAATCCTAATGCCGATTATCGACCTGTATAGTAACACCTGGATGCAGGTAAAAATCAACAATGGGCAAAGGCTAACTAGGAAGATCCACACCTTTGACGGATTAAAGCAAGGCTGTGTGTTGGCTCCCCTTCTCTTCAACTTATTCATGGCTGATCTAACAGTAAGCCTTGACCTGATCAATGCACATCCTCCCCGGCTGGGCACGCTTCGTGTAACACACCTATCCTATGCCGACGATGTGGTCCTGCTAAGCCTGCAACGCTTTCTACAGGAGTTGACCCGCTACACAAAGCAGAATATGCTAGAAATAAATAGCACCAAAACAAAAACCATAGTCATAATCCGACGCCATAAATTACCACCAACCTTTTTAATAGAAAACGTAAAACTGGAAGCGGTTGGAAGCTACACGTATCTTGGGATACTGTTGGACAAGCGTCTTAATTTCCAGGCACAATTCACCAGCATGGAAAAGAAGGGCATGGCCTTAATGCATGCCTTTATGAGCCTAGCAACTGAACTTAAAGGTCCCTTGGTTTCGCCTCTGCTAACAATAATGAAGCTAAATTAATTCCAACGATAGCTTACGGGAGCATACTACATCATGGCAAGAATGCACAACTTTTGGATAAAGTGCAAATGAAAATCTATAAGTATGTCTTTGCCCTACCAAATAACGCATCACCGGCCCAAGTAAGACTGGAATTCGGTCTGAAATCCCAAGTGCTGTTGAGAAAGTACGAGACCATAACATTCTGGTACGATGTCTGGATGAACTAAGAGATCATGCTCTATCGAGCCATGTGGGAAACAATCACCAAAAATCCAAGCTCAAATCACGCCAAGTATCTTAAAACGTCAATAGAGGCAACAAATTTGGCAGGCCTCTGGGAAACTAAGCTCCCAGTACCTTCATTCAAACAGTTGGTTAGGAAGGCAGCCATTAGACACTCATTGTTGGACGACAAAATAGCTTTTAGCCACCGGTCACATGCCTGGATGACAATTCATTCTTACAAAAAACTAGTGCCGGCGCCCTTCTTGGACCTTGCATTTTTGCCTTTCATTAAACGCAAATACCTTAATATAAGGTTGGGTAATTTGCCAACTAATGCAGAGCATCCAAAGTGGAAGCCCCAAGAAAGTGAAGGGTGCGGGTTATGTGGCGCAGCAAGACAAGACTTTATCCACCTAATTTGTATTTGACCGGCTCTCTCACAGGAACGTCGGAATTGGTTGAAAACCAAGTTCAAGGAGCATGGAATACGTACATGTCGGTCCGCTGTCATACAAATCTTATGTACAGTAGACTCACAATTTATTTGCAGGACAATTAAATTCATTGAACATTTTGAGAAAAAGCAAAAAACATTAGCAAATTGTTGAATTTGGAACATGTTATTCCTCACAGCAGAATGACATCTATTTTTACCTTCACAGCAGTGTAA